>NC_082352.1:3975000-5175000 GCF_027477595.1 Haemorhous mexicanus | reverse complement strand
GTTCATAACAAATTAAGACCTGATTTGTATTTTTTACTGTTGGTTTTGTTTGGTTGGAGTTTTTTTGTTTGTTTGTTTGTTTTAGTATCTAGTCTGTCATCTTATAGTGCTGACACTCCTGGAATTGTTTGATCCTTATCAGCATGGCAAAGGCACAGGTCTCTCTGGCCACCAGTGCAGGATGTCCAGCCCTGCAGGATGCTCAGCCCAGGGTGCTCTGGGCTCCCTGACCCCCAGAGCATCTCTGGCAGATCTTGAAAAAACCCTGACTGAAACGCCAAGGGGGAAGCTCAGGATCTGAGAACAGGTTGAAGAAGGCTCCAGTGGAGCAGCACTCCCCTGCACTGTATTTTGTGTCATGTGAGGGAAGAGAGATAGCATCAGAAAGAGAAGAGGCTTGGTCAGACATTTCAGGTGGGTACAGAATCCTCCCTGCCCCTGAGCCTGACTGAAATCTCCCAGCAAGGTCTAAATCCTTACCTGAGAGCTATGGGCTCCTGCAAAGGAAGCAGGAGTGCCCTTCCTCAGTTCTGTGCTCCTGGGGTGACTCTGGGCCCCTCTCCATCCTCATTTCCTGAGCAGGATCAGATCAATCATCTCTTTATGGATCCCCCCAACTCCTGGGGGTACCTGTGCCACTTGGGAACTCCATTCCCAGGCACCTTGAACATTATACTTGAGGATGGAGGGTGATCCAGGCAAGCTGTGGGTATGGATGAGATCATCAGTGAGCATCAGCCCCTAAACCACTGCTGAGCACAGTCCAGGCAAAGGAGCAGCTCCCAAAACACACTGGTGGTCAATACAGCATGGAGAGTTCATCCCTAGAGACTGGATGTGCCTGGAGCACAAAGGAATGATGTGCTACAGTAATGGAGTCTTGGCTTCTTTTCTGCCAGGGTCAGGATTAAATATGTGAGATAGTATTTCTTGTTAGGACTCAGATGTTTCTTAGTTCTTATCCATGTTACAGTCTCACAAACCCTGAGTTCTGCAGCACTTCACTCCAACAAACTAAAAATGGAGCCCCATCTCTCTCTATAAGGCCTCTTAAGGATAAACTGTCCAATTAAGAAATGACACCTAAATTATTTTTACTTTAAACCCAATAACCAACCACCTATGCCCCACAATGTGGGCTTTTCTACCCAATTACACAAAACCACCCAAACCCATGGAGAAGAAGGTGAAGAAGGAGAAGGAGGAGGTAAAGAAGAAAAACCAGCCTCCTACCTAAAACCTCCATCTTGCTTTATATATATACTACTATATTCTAAAACCTTAAACCCTAAGTTTTCCACCCTGTGATATCACACACTTCTAGTCAAACTCCACACCCACAATCTCAGTTCTGTCACTCAATTTTGGAAGCCTTCTCCACAGCCTCAGGTCAAATGCAGTGTTCTCCTGGGGGTCAGTGCCTGGCAGCACAGAAAGTCTGAAATTCTCAGTAATCAGGGTTCCAACACTACAGGATTATGGGAGGGATTCCTGTTGAAGAGCACTGGGATTAACTCTGTGCTGGCAGTGGCTCTGGCCCAACTGGAATGTCTCACATTCAGAACACAATGGCAATGCCACTACTGATGATCTACAAGCTCACAGGCCACCTCAGCAGCAGTGGCTGTGATGGGGACACCAGTGCCAGACTGCTTTTGCCACAGATTTATGGGATTTATTATTTATGGGAAGCCCATTGACTGCTGGATTAGGATGGAGCCTGGAAACAAAAATCCAGTATTTCTCAGTGCTGTGAGCAGAGACTGAACTGAAACAACTCCATGGTGCAGATCAGTGTCTGGGTATTTTACTTTATGTGGTTTGAAATGAAATAGGGACTCCATAGTTAAATGTACTCATTCTGTCAAGACCACTCCAGCTTCAATTCTTCCTTCATGACTGTAAAAAGATCCAATTTCCACTATGAAGTCTGGAAAATTATATCAACTATCAGGGTAGAATTAGACCTGATAGAAGCTCGGTGATCTTAAAAAGTATGAGATATATCCATTTTTCATTGTAAGAAGATTTTAGCTTTCCACAGGGCTTTTTAATTTTTGCACTTTTTATATTGTATTCTACCATTTTTTTTAATGAATAATGCTAAAAACAAGACCTTTATTCCAAATGTTCATTTCTGTTGCATTTTTTACCTTCCTGATTAATTTTTTTTTTTTTAATAAAATGAACAGGAATATAAAGGATGGAAAAATCCACAGTACCCCATTCAGAGGCAAAAAAAAGAGTAAATACATTCATTGCTTGCCTCAGAAGAAATGTATTGTGCAGCTGCTGTGGAATACAATATTGAGATGAAAATGAAGCTGCAATGGAAATGGAATGAGAAATAGGTATTTGCTTCTGGGTGAGCACAACAAACCTATCAGCTACATAGTTCAAATCAGCAGCCACAGCTCCCCAGTTCCTGATGACTAAATAAACCACAGGTAAAAGGACAGGGGAATAAGACAGAAGGAAAGAAGGGAAATGAAGCTCCCAAAAGAAAGAGAAGTGTTTCTGCAAAGGTCAGTAAGGGATAAGATTAGTTTGGAGTACGCCAGTCCTACAGTGTAATTTGCAATATTTTCAAATACTTCAGAATAAGCATTCCTTGCTATTTTTAATATGGGCTTTGAGCCATGACTATCTAAATGGAGAGAGGAGGCATTAAAAGTTCATAGGGCTTGATATTGCCTGTAAAGAGGAAGCCCCTACAGAATTTTATTTTATTAGTAACCTTTATTAGCCTTGTAGCCAGTGCTGATTAAAGTATTGTGGCATATCTGTCAGCAGCAGGAATGCATGGGGATTATTAGCAACTGCATTTAAAAGTCTAAGAGCCAAGAGGTAGAGCCACAAGCCTGGAATAATAATTCCCATTTTATTCAGTGTAAACAGCCAAAGGATGGATAATAGCTTACTTGTCTCCTTTTATTGGCATGTTTATTTGTCCTTTTGCTCTTCCCTCTCACCGTGTAACTAAGACAGCAGAAAATAATACAAAATATGAGGCACTTACAAGCCTGGGTCAAATTGATTTCAGTGCAGAATATCCAAATTTGGCTGGTCAAACATAACTCCTACCCCATAGACTAATGACTTCATTGGAATAAATAAGCTCAAGCTGCTCATGGGCAGATATGGACTAAATACTGATGGGAAAAGTTTATTCAGCAGAGGATGCCTGTTAGAGTTCTGTCTGTAGACATATTCCAGGTCTTCACTGAAAGATTCTGTTTATCATGGGAGGAATATTTTGTAGACATAACTTTCCATCCCAGCTGACTCCAATTTCTTCACTGAGAATATTCACAATTCAAATTGAGCTGTATAAGCAGCTGAGTCACACTGCATTCTTTTATCTTGGGACTTAATAAATTATTTATTAAGTTTTAAAAATTTAACCCAAATCATTTTTATGATGCCCAAAGCAAATTTTTTTCCATGACTGCTGTAATTACAGCAAAAGCCTGTTTTGGTCAATATTCAAATTAATGGATTTTCTTTAGTATAAATCCAAGGAAAACAATAATGACATTAACAATCTGGTTTGAATTAAACTCCACTTGGAAATGGATAAATGTTTATGAACAATATTTTTTAACATTTATGATGCTCCACTCATTGCTGCATTTCCAAAAATCCTGAGACAAGGCAGGTAAAATTAGCCAGAGCTCTGCTGAGTTAGGAAAACAATCTGAGCACAGCTCAAGTGATAGAATCTCTTTGCTGGTATAGATCACAGTGAAAAGTTTTGGAAAGGTTTATCTTTCTTTCCTATGACAGAAAAGTTCTTCTGCCTGCCACAGAACTAAAATCAGAGGATAATAAACCAGAGCTGAGAATTATTTAAAAGAACAAAGGGATGGTTTCTACCTAAAACAAGCCTCAACTGTGAATGGTGACTTTAGATGACCAATGATGCTTTTGCTAGAAAACCTTCTATGAGGCTGACAGTGTGGCAAAAGAACCTCAAAATCTTTAATGCCCTCTTTTAAAACAACACAGATAAAAAGTAACCATAGGTATGACTGTAACATTTTTTGTGGACTCTATAAACACCATGTACTCGTAATTAATTAAATGAATTAATATGATGATTTAGCAATGTATAGATTTAAATGTTAATAAGCATACTAGAAAATGTCTCTGAAGGTGATTAAAAAGCTCAGCGTTGTCTTCCCAAGTGCTTGTGTAAAAAACTGACTGCTCCATTTCTGAAACTGTTGTGTAATTTAAAGCTGACAGTCTTGCCCAGTTTAAAATTTGTATGAATGAATGTATTTGCCTCTAAATATTTGGTAATAAGCCATGGTAATTTAGCATGCTTTGCTTCTTGATCACTTAATGACTTTAGCATGTCTGTCTGTAGTACTTGCAATTCCCATGCAAAGTTGTACTTCACTGCATTCCTGTGGCTAAATATGATCAGTTCTCTAGACTCCAAGGGCCCCAGAAGCCTCTGGCTCAGAAGAAATGTTCGTGCACCCCACTGGGAGGTGGGATCAGTGTCTGGCATCCACCATCCCAGACCAGAACAGGCAACCCCAACAACCCTCCTGGCAGTACCTGCAGATATTGAACCTCACTTCCTAAACCTGCCATTAGAATTAACAGAATGAACCACTATTATTTCTCTACTAAAGCAAAGAGGACATGAATCCAATTTCCCCAGTGCTTTCCAGCCCTCTGTAGCACATATTATGCTATCTTAATATGGATTACTGTGATTTTTCTGCTCTTGCTAAAGAGAGCCATCTGAATTCCAGTTTTTCACCCACTCCTATTCTTTCTGCTGTACTGTTCAGAGACACCCCTGTCAGTTTTTCAGGAAACTCCCTGTAAAGCACAGAATTAGTTACCCTGACATTTTCAATGCAGGAGGTCCTGAATGTCTAAGTAAATTTTATCCCACTCTCTGATAATGTAACACTTGTACTGATATTTTCTTATCACAAAGACTTTGTTTCATGCTTTTGCTAATTTTTCTGCTGTGCTTTGTGGTTCTTTCATCACCTATTTTTTTTACTCTTCTTTTTTATTTCTTTTGGACCAATTTCATTATGGCCTTGCCAGTCGGTCTGGCCTCATAAACTGACATAATAAACTGTAAATTTAAGTCTCAGCTTAACTCTTCCTAAGATAGATACAGCTTTTCTGTTCAACAGTCATTGTTGCTTTCACAATTATTCTGAATTTAAACTGCTGCAGGATTATCAAAAATCAGGCAACTGAATCTACATGAAGATGAACACCAAGCCAGAATTTTAACTAGGATTTAATGCATGTAAATTCATCAGCCTGGAAACTGTTTGGGGGTAGTAACAAAAATTTAGAGGTAATATTGATGCAGCCCAGCCTGAAGAACTCAAGGTCGCAAATATTTTCTGTACTGCAAAAACTCATGGTAGAGCAGATTTGTCAAAAGACATCTGCAATTCTGAACAAACCTCAGCGATTGGAATACTGGCCAATATCTTACCTATTTTGCTCCCCAGAGCAGTTAGCAGAAGCTTAAACTACCTGATTTAGGTCCATCTAGCAATTACTGATATTCTATGGAAAAGTTTATTAAGCCTGCAAAAAACATCTGCGGTATAATGAGAAAAAGATTTTCTATTTACTTAAAAAGAGCAAAACTACCTTTTTGATAAACACAAACCTCCACCAGGGTATACTTTCACAGATGACACAAAATGTTTTCCAACAGAGCCTTGCTCTACAAATTCCACACCAAACCATTTAAGTAAAAATGACCTGTTGATGAAAGTTCACTGCAGGGTTTTACAGAATAATTGTGTCTACAAAACTTCTTGATGAGTTATAAATATGCCTATGCTTTGAAAGAATAAATAAGAAAGCACAATCATAAATTAGAAAATAATATATGGATACAATAAGAAGTCCGGGAACGGATTCCAACACTGATCAGTTATTTCTGAATAATTTGTTGTTCCATCAATTGTAATAAAAGAGGGTGAGAATTGATCAAATACTGCACAATATGAGAATGTCTTTGGAAATATAGATATACAGATCCATTTTTAATTTCAGAGATACTGTAATCTATTTTTATGTCAGTGTACAATATGTTGATGTGAGGCTGCAAGAAAAAATGCTATTACAATTACTTGTTCATAGCATTTGCCTCAGTTATAAGAATTGATTTTCCTATTTATTTGACTTGTGATGTTGAAGTTCTCTGTGACTTGTTCAAGAAAGTAATCTCCAAATTTCACAGAAAATTTGGCATTTGGAATGACAGTGAAAATAATGGAAAGCAACATAAGTTTCCCACGTAATTTTGATGGATAAGATAATTATTTTTCTCAGTACTACTCCTACTCATCTGAAGACATTTCTAAATCTAGTTTCAGTGCTCTCTTAAATGAATCCTCAAGACATGGCATTGGGGCCCTTGGTGAGTTAATGGTTGAGCTCAATGATCTGAAAGGTTTTTTCCAACCTAAACAACTCCATGGTTCTACAAACTCCACTAGGATCTAGAAAGGGAGAATTCCTGAAATGTTCTGGCCAAGAGTTCAAGTTCTGGGAGCCCTGGGTACCTGGCAATAACTGTGAGGCAGCATGGAATTCTCCTTGAATTAACAGAATTTCCGGGTTTGTTTGTAAGGTGGTGTGAAACTGGGGAAATATACAGGGAAGGAAAGGAAGGATTATTGCCTGGAAAAGGTAGGTTTAGGACCCAAAAGTTACAGAATTAGGTACCATTCAAAGTTAATCATGGAATCCCAGAATGGGTTGGGAGGGACCTCAAAGTCCATCCAGTACCACCCCAGCCATGGCAGGGACACCTCCCCCTGTCCCAGGTCACTCCCAGCCCCAGTGTCCAACCTGGCCTTGGGCACTGCCAGGGATCCAGGGGCAGCCCCAGCTGCTCTGGGCACCCTGTGCCAGGGCCTGCCCACCCTGCCAGGGAACAATTCCTCATTGCCAAGATCCCACCCAGCCCTGCCCTCTGGCACTGGGAGCCATTCCCCCTTGTCCTCTACCACTTTACAGCCAGAACAGAATGGGAGCAGCGTGGCTAAAACACATGAAGGTACAAAAGTGGAACTAAGCCAGAGATGGAAGCAAATTTTTAAAATCATGATGTTCAGAAAAGAAGGAACTTCAGTTCTCACATGAGAGAACTGATTCATGATGACAAAGTCCAGTCACATATAATTTACATAAATAATAAATTTACCTGTTATGGTAAAGGTTGAGAATTATAACACAACAAGTAAGTTGCAGTTAAATACTTTTCTACTGCTCTGATCTGAATAGAAAACCTGATATAAAGAGGAGAAAAAGGCATATAAATAAGAAAAGAACAGGATTTTTAAAAAAATGTACTTTCTCCCCCATAAGCCATGTTGGAGAAACTCCTTCAGTTTGATGGGTACAGGTGCCCACCAGATATTGCTTTTATAGCAGCAAACTTCATTTCTCTAGGGAAAAAAAAAATCACATTTCATATAGCAATTGAAAAATCTTTAAAAAACTAATTGCATTTATTCTTGAGCAATAGACAGCAAGTCCTCTCAAGATTCCTAGCATTCATTACTTCAAAAGCAGTAGTTTGAAATTAAAAGGTTAAAATAACAACTTTTAAGGAATGAATGTTTTTATCTCTGAAAAGCAGGGAACTAAAACTATCTTCTGCCAGACAAGGTGATAGCCTTTCTCATAAAATCTTGAAAATGACTACACCTGAAGCCAATAGTCTCAATTACATAAAAGATGTTCTGATCAGATTATATTAATTACAACTGAATCCTCATTAGTGTCCACAGCCATTGCTGTCAGGGCTCTGAACAAGGTGTGGGGATTCTGCAGCACCTTCTCCCACAGGAGAATTTTCACTGCCTGTCTCCAGAACCAGCTCTGGGGCAGTGCTGCTCCTAAGCTTGGATTGGAGCTGTGGGAAAAGGAGGCTGTGTGAGGAAAAGCTGTAAAATCCTTTCTGGGGGAGCACAGCTGATCCCAGTGCTCTGTCACTCCTCTGAGCTGAGGGGCAGCCACAGCTTCTCACCACCCTCACAGCCAGGAATCTCCTCCTAAATAAAGATTTTCTTCCTAAAGTATAAAACCACACTGGTGAATGATTTGAGGCAAATCCAGCAATGCCAGGATGCAAGCTTGGATTTGTGCTGCCTCTTGTGTGTGCAAAGTGAGCCATTGCCACATGTCCCTGTCACCTTGACATCTGAACCTCCCAAAAATGCCTGAGAGACATTTCTTATCAACTCTACCAGCACACCTCATTTGTACTTGAGGCACACAACACTGCAACTGAAGTTTAGGATGTTCCTACATAGTCTAGGTGACACCAACTCCAGGTATTTCCTCTCCAGGCACAGAGTGACATCGGACCTGACTGCTGTCAGCTGAGGCTGACCCTGCTCAATGCCCTGCAGACAGATGTGGAATTGAAAAGGCAGATTTCTCTCTGTTGTAAAGCTTATCTATCTGGCAGAAATTCAATCTGGACCCTTCTCTAGATGTTTTACCTTCACCTCACAGCCTTAAACACAGTAATAAACACACATTAACACAATGGGGGTGAAGTAGGTGCTGTGACTCCAAGCAAGCTCAGCTGGGTCATGTTTGTAGTTCATTACTCTCAGACTTGTGTGATTTATTAAGCAATGTCCAGAGAGATGTAGTGAGTTTTCACATACCTAACACAATTAAATATTAAAGGGAAATATCATCTCATTTGGCTGAAATAAAACCCTGGATGTAAGTTAACTTATTGATATCCAAAAAAATAGCAAGTCAAATCTTAAGATATATTTAAGTGAATAAAAATTGACTTACTCTACACCAACAGACAAATTTATAAACCACCATGTTCTAATAATGACAGAAATTAATTTGGAAAGCAGTTTGATAGTTAGTAAAATGTTATTGCTAGTTGGATAGACAGTACATTGCAGAGAGACTAATGGCAGAAGGAGAAAATTTGCTGCAGACCTTTGGAACGGAAAATTTCCATGAGGCAATGCAGAAAGCTGTTCTGAGGTACCTTTGCATCATCAAGAGGGAATTTAATTTAGATGTTCAATATTAGTGTCAAGCTCTGAGAAGCTTCTGGGATCACAACAGCAGCAATTAACAAATCCACTGCTGGCAGTGGAATCCATGCCACAGGGCAGGAGTTCAGAGACAGCACCAATCTCCTGGCTGGTTCACATTCCACTTTCACTGACCTGATTTCTAAACAATGCTTGAACTTGCAGCATTTGCTTATTTTCCACCTAGGAAAGCCACTGTACCAGGTTTGGAAGGTGTGGGCATGCAAAACCTGTAAATTGCAGTGTTTTCCTTTGACTGGCACTGCAGCTGGGGCAGGTCTCAATAGGCACCTTCTCTTAGGCCACATTAAGACCAACAATTGCATATTGAGCTTAACTAGTCTGCAAGGGCTGCTGGCTGCATGAACACTGGGGCTTTTATTGTCTAAAAGCTGCAAGGAGGCTATAAAGTGACATATCCAGCATAGTGAAAACACAGCAACATTAAAAAGAGCCATTATAGCTCCACTTTAGGTGCCTGGAATACATTAAGTGTCACAAGTAGCCACTTTTATCTCACAATTAGGGATTATATATTGTTTGCTACATCAGTTTAAACTAATTAATTCTAATTATTCTGTCATTTCCACCAAGTTGCTAGAGACAACGGGTAAAATTTTCCCTTTTTCTCAAGTTTATAAGGGAAAGGTGGTTTTGGTTTGGGTTTTTAGGTTGGTTTTTTTTGGTTTTTTTGTTTGTTTGTTTGTTTGGTTGGTTTTTTTTGGTAAGCCAATTAAAACAAAAGAATCCAACATTAAAAAGTTCCAAACTACCATTTATTTTAACAGGATTTCTCAAGGAGCAGTTCTGATCATTTTTTGTTTTCTCTTTACATTTTAAACAACAAAAACCTAATCTTCAAAGGTTTCATTCAACTCCTTCTTCCCTCTTGCACAGAGGTGAAGGAAAGAAAAAAATCATAAATTGTTATAGAAATTTTCCAGTCATGTACCTTGGCAAAATAAAAAAGGCAATTTAAAATTTTTAGGAGTGTTGATTTCCTCATATTTTTATATATTAAAGAAACACTGTACACTTGGAATGAAAAGCAAGAAAAAGCAGTGAAATTTTGTTTTACAAGTTCATCTCTCCTTGGATTTCAGTTTGGTTCCTTATAGCATCCATAAGTTCTGTTTTCTAAGGAAGACTTTAAGATGACTCAGGCACTGACTATAACAGGACTCTCATCACAGAATCCAGGATCACTGGGGTTGGAAAATCCCTCCCAGCCCATGGAGTCCCAGCTGTGCCCGATGCCCACCTTGTCCCCAGAGCCCCGAGTGCCACCTCCAGCCCTTCCTGGGACACCTGCAGGGATGGGCACTCCCAAGCTCCCTGGGCAGCCCCTGCCAAGGCCTGAGCACCCTTTCCATGGGCAAATTCCTGCTGGTGCCCCCCTGAGCCTGCCCTGGCCCAGCCTGAGGCCGTTCCCTCTGCTCCTGTCCCTGTCCCTGGGAGCACAGCCCGACCCCCCGGCTGTCCCCTCCTGGCAGGGAGTTGTGCAGAGCCACAAGGGCCCCCTGAGCCTCCTTTTCTCCAGGCTGAGCCCCTGCCCAGCTCCCTCAGCCCCTGCTGGGGCTCCAGCCCCTTGCCCAGCCCCGTTCCCTGCCCTGGACACGCTCCAGCCCCTGCAGGGCTCTGTGGCCATGACAGGCCCAGAAGCGGCCGCAGCCCTCGAGGTCCCTCAGCAGGGCCAGCCCAGGGGCCGGGCCCTGCCCTGGGCCTGCTGCCACCCCAGGGCTGGCACAGCCCAGGTGCCACTGGCCTCTGGCACTCCTGGCTCTGTGCCCAGCCCTGTCACCAGCACCCCCAGGGCCTTTGCCACCAGCAGCTTTCCAGCCCCTCTTTGCCAGCCCAGCTCCATGGGGCTGGGGTGAGCCCAGGGCAGGACCTGGCACTTGGCCCTGCTGTCCCTCAGCCCATGGATCCAGCCTGTCCCGATCCAGCTCCCTCAGCCCCTCCTGGGGCTCCAGCCCCTCAAGATCTTTCCCAGGAGTGAAAAGGTCACAGAAGTCCATCCTGGCCCCTCCTGAGACACTGCCCTGGGACTCCCTCCCATGCTGATCTGTGCCACGCTGAGCTGGGGACAGCCAAAATTCACCCAAACTCCCCAGACACAGGAGAAAGCTGCAGCCTGTCCTGATCAAGGAGACAAGAGCAAATCCTTGATAAGGGGAAACACATAACAGAAATAATTGACTTTCTCAATGTCATTGTGCTTAATGTGTAAAGAAATTAAGGAATCTGATTTATCCTTTAGAAAGGTGAACAGAGTCAACAGAATGCAGAATGAACATCCCAGAGGAAGTTCTGTGCAGAAGGTAGGAACGTCCCACTGGAATGGATGGAAAAACCTGGATCCAAATCCTCAGTTTCCCATGGATGAGCAATTATTCACAACCAACCCAAGTTTTAGGAAGGACATACTGTGTTCCTACCATCACCATTTTCCAACATGACAAATCTTCTCAAGTCAAAAATCAAACTTTAAGCAGAACACTGACACTTCGGCAATTTTGTTTTTGCAAAAACAATCCAAATTGTTTTAGCAAAAACAATCCAATTCTTTGTCTTATACAGAAAAAGAAACAATGGCAAAGTTTCAAAAGCTTCTCCTAAATTGAAATATTCTCTGAACTCTGCTGGTAAAAGAGAGGAGGCTATTTTTACTCTAACAAGATGGTGATGAGGTATTTTGAAAAAAAAAAAAAAGAAAAGAAAAAAGACATTAATGTACAAGCACAAATTTTTCCACTTCTGAGGTTTTGAAACTTTCTATTTGAAGAAAAACCTTGTTCTGCATCCCAGCATTACATTTTCTTTGGGCACATTTTTACACCCTATGTGACATGGCAGGTCAGGAAAAGAAAACAAAAAAGCTATCTGAGTTAAATTAGTACAGCCAGTTATGTCTCTTCATAGAGAATTAAAAATGAAACTGCTGGAAAAAATATCACATTCTGCTAATGCTTTATTAGCAGACTCAGGTTCTCTGCTAATTACCAGAATCAGTCACCCAAAGAACGTGTGTTTATTTCTCCCACAAGTCTGAGACAAAAAGGAAGGAAATAATAATATCCCTTGGAGTCGTCAAGGGGCCTCCTGCCCAGCAGTGAAAGAATAACTCCCTGTAAACCTCCATCTTTTCCATAAACACACAACTCCTGCTCTTTTTGTCACAACTGATGTTTACTCTGTCAGACTTCTTTTAACATTTCAGGGATAAATCAAAGGCCTTAATTATTGCTTTCCATTCTGTTCCAAGATCAGGACTCTGTGTACACCAGTGCAAGAGACAATAGTGAACTCTGTGTTTGCTGCACCCTTCTTTGGTGGCAGTAATTGCACCTGCTGTTTCTTTGTGGCTCTGACCTTTCAGTTATCCAGAATTAGTCTGGATGAGGCAGTGCCTCTGGCACAAACAGCACTTTGGCCAGCTCCTTGGAAAAGGGCAGCACCAAGGTAAGACACAGCCGTGACAAATTTCAAAAGGCACAAGCAGAATAGGGTTTTTACACTGAGTGAGAGCTGACTAATATTTATCTTGATTTAGGGGGGCTGTTGGTGAAAGAGTTTTGCTGAGTAGAGGTTTACGAACTGAAAATTTATGGAAAATTCTTTACATACAGAAAAAAAATATCTGCAAAGAGACCATTTCACATAGTATTGTCTTTAATCCACATTGACCTACATAATCAGTCATACTTAGGTCAGTAAATAATAATTAAGTTAAACATTAGCTGCCTCAATATGCTTTTTGCTTTTAATGTTGAAGTTCTGCTCATTAGATGGGGTCTGTACATCCCAGTTGGAACTGCTGGATTTAAATTTGTTTTTCCTGTCAGGAATTTGGGAGAGCTTGCACACGCAGTGCTTCCCCCCAACAGTTCAGATTTTGTTTACTCTATTTCTATTGTCTATTCTGCTTCCACAATTTTTTATCATAGCAGAAAAAAAGCATCAGAACTGACATTTTCTTTCCCCAAACAATGTGCCACACTTTTTGCTTTTCTTTGAAACACCATAGGACAAATGAATGTAAAGAAACTTCCACAGGAAATGCTCTGAAGGTGCTCTTGACACCTGGGTGAACTGCCAGAGGCCCTGGGAAAGGACTCTGCAACCCAGCAGTGCCTGGGTGAGTCCAAGCAGGGCTCAGCACCTCAGGTACATACCCAGGGCTTCACTTTTCCTTGAGCCAGGATTTCTGCTGCCTAACACCTCTAAATATAGTCCACTCCTTCTAATTTAAGCTTCTCTCTTGGAATTGTCCCACACTGACTCCAATTACAATTGTGGAAGTTATATATTAAGAAGATACTATTTTTATCTTGAAAAGGTAGAGTGCAAAGACAACATAGAATTTACCTTGAATGCTCCAGGCAGATGAAAAGCAACTGGCAGGGATGGAAAGAGAGTGCAGTAGACAAAGTACTAAGAAAACCTAAAGGTGTTTTTAATTTCAATCCTAAACTTATAGTGTAAAGAGAATATCAATATATAGCTTATACTGTAAAGAAACCCAGTATTTATGCAACAAATAAATCCCAAATAACTTCA
Organism: Haemorhous mexicanus; assembly: GCF_027477595.1. Taxonomy (NCBI): domain Eukaryota; kingdom Metazoa; phylum Chordata; class Aves; order Passeriformes; family Fringillidae; genus Haemorhous; species Haemorhous mexicanus. The sequence continues at coordinate 5,161,357 of NC_082352.1, read as the reverse complement.
TATAACAATAGTAAAAGTAATTAAATAAACACATGCCCTGTGTGTCTGTTGACCTGGAATACTGCAATGAGATTCCCTTCCTCTCAGCATCCCTTTTTCCCAGCTGCACAAACACAGCTCCTTCTGTGGGAGCTCAGCACATCACTCCTGATGTCCAGAGCTACCGAGAGAACCCTTGGCGGGCTCGGGAGCCCTGGAATGTTGCCAAAAGCACTTGGTGGCTTGATTTTGATCCATCTAGAGATGTGCCACCAATGTATGAAGAAATGGAACCTGCGAGAATCACTCGGGTGTAAATGGTGAAGGGAAGACATAATTATAGGGTGAATCACAAATTTTGGGGTTTTGGTACAGGGGGGTTGTAGAGACAAGATGGAGGAATCAGGGCGTGCCACCAAGCTCTTCTTTCTTCTTCCTGTCTTCCATCTTCTGGAGAGGTGTTGCCATTTGGGGATTGGTCTGGGATGAGGGTGTAGTTAGTGACGAAGATGATAGCTATTGGGGACAAAAGGTAAATATGATATACGTAGTTTTTGTTATAAAAGATGCGGCCGCCTTGGGGGTGGGCAGAGTGCCTTTGGCTGCCGTGCTGGTCAGATCCTTCGGGCAGAGAAAGGACTTTATAGATAAAAAATAATAAACAATTCTGAAGACCAAAAAAACCTAGCATCCAGACTCATCTTTTGAAGCCCAGCGTGCAAGAGCCATCCTGAGCGTGTGTGGGGCAGAGACAAACAGCCGACCCCATACCTTCCATCCCTCAGCCTCTCCACACCTTGGGGGTCACTCATACCCACATGAGCCCAAAACTAGAACTCAAGAGGGTTCCCCAAAGCTGATGGGAACAGGGGAGCCCCCTTTTCTCCAGGGCTCCTCTCCATGAAGCACCTGGGAGAGGGAAGCCTTCACTGCTGACCTTCACCCCACCTTGATCCCTATAGATGGTGAACCCCTCACCAGGCAGGAGCAGCTCAGGTCCCTCAGTGTCTCAGCACACATCACAGCTGAGGCAGCCACAACACACAGAGTACCCCCACACAATTCCAGAAGGCTTTGAGCATTTCTCCACACAGAGCAACACCTTACCTCATCAGGAGCCTTCAGGAGCCTGCCCACTCAGAGTAACACCCTGCCACTCCAGAAGGCTCCAAGCATCTCCCTTCTGGCTCTTATCCCAACCTTTTACCCCCTCCTGCTGATGCACTGCACCTGTGTGCCCTCTGCTCCCTTGGGTGGCTGGTCAGTGATTGCACACCTGGGCGCTCCATGGCTCATTGCTGTCAGTGCTGCTCACCTGCTTCTCACACCTGTGACCCATTGGGGATGGGGCTGGGCCACAGCCCCACCCCAGTGACCCCAAACTGTGTGCCTGCAGCACAGCCCCATCACAATTATTACAAACTGTGTGCCTACAGCACAGCCCCATCCCAGTGACCCCAAACTGTGTGTGCCTACAGCACAGCCCCATCCCAGTGACCCCAAACTGTGTGTGCCTACAGCACAGCCCTATCCCACTGACCCCAAACTGTGTGTGCCTACAGCACAGTTCCATCCCAGTGACCCCAAACTGTGTGTGCCTGCAGCACAGCCCCATCCCACTGACCCCAAACTGTGTGTGCCTACAGCACAGTTCCATCCCAGTGACCCCAAACTGTGTTCCTGCAGCACATCCCCATCCCTATGACCCCAAACTGTGTGCCTGCAGCACAGCCCCATCCCAATGACCCCAAACTGTGTGCCTGCAGCACAGCCCCATCCCAGTGACCCCAAACTGTGTGTGCCTGCAGCACAGCCCCATCCCAGTGACCCCAAACTGTGTGTGCCTGCAGCACAGCCCCATCCCAGTGACCCCAAACTGTGTGTGCCTGCAGCACAGCCCCATCCCAGTGACCCCAAACTGTGTGTGCCTGCAGCACAGCCCCATCCCAGTGACCCCAAACTGTGTGCCTGCAGCACAGCCCCATCCCACTAACCCCAAACTGTGTGTGCCTGCAGCACAACTCTATCCCAATGACCCCAAACTGTGTACCTGCAGCACAGCCCCATCCCAGTGACCCCAAACTGTGTGTGCCCCATCCCAGTGACCCCAAACTGTGTGTGCCTGCGGCACAGCCCCATCCCAGTGACCCCAAACTGTGTGTGCCTACAGCACAGTTCCATCCCAGTGACCCCAAACTGTGTGCCTACACCTGGGCTTGTTCTGTCCCAAGGCTTTGCATTCCTCTCTAGGTTATATTTCTAGCTTGCCCAGCCTGTATTTCCCACATCCCCATCCTTGCCTGGTATGTTTGCAATTTTCCAGTCATTAGGCACCTTCCCCAAATGCCAAAATCTTTCAGACATGATAGACTCTTGCAAGTTAAGGAAAAAAACCATTTTTCCTTTGCATTCTTCCCTTAGAAATCAGAGTTTTTCTAACACTGATCTGTAGGAGTCTCCTTCCACTGTCTATTTTGCTCAACACAGGATATAAAAATGAACAGTCCACATCTGTAGCTTCCTGCAGCTTTTTGACAAACCCCATCCACCTCATGCAGAACATTTTAATTTACAGAGCCTCAAGCAGACAAACAAACCTTGGAATTTAGGTTCAGCTCTTCATCATCTGCTGGTGAACACACAATTAGGTGCAACTGTTGTGCAGAGTAATTAGTAGGTGTCAAGATGATGGTGGTTTGTTGTGCATGGAGATTTTGGGAACTGGGATAACAATCTGAAATCTTTTGTTCTGGATAGGAACACAAAAGTAGAACTTCCAGCTGAGTATTCTTCAGTGAATAATTCATTTGATGATGACAGTACCGTTGTAACTCATTTTCCAGACAAATTGCTGGGATTGGATCCTCCTGCACATTCATCTCGATTTTTTTTTTTCCTTGTGCTTACAGGATTCACTGAAGTTAAAGAAAGGAGAATTTCCAAGGCTGTGATTACAGAAATAGATTGAAACCAAAAGTGGGGGGGAGGGAGAGAAGACAGAAGGTGAAGGTCATGTTAAAAGAAAAAGCCTTTACCTTTTGTTCTGAATAATTTCAACTCTTTCAGCTCTCTTATCTTGCACCCCTCTTAAGCCCAGACTCTTTCCCATTACATATATTTATATTTTGAAATTCTGCTAAGTAAGGGGAAAGAAGATAACAATCTTTGCAGGAAAAATGCCAATTTCCTTTGGAAAAATAATCATTAGCACTATTCTGAAATACTGGTTATGCAAAGCTGGTGCAGCTTCAGCCAAACTGGAGTAAGAGCAGTGTGAAGGCTTGAATGAGTACAAGTCATTATTTTCTTTTACAGACTCTTTGGTATGAATAACTGCAAAAAGATGATGATTAACTTGTAACTCAGTGCAGCTGAAATACAAGACAATTCTTCCACCCTGGAAGAGTTGCAGTACTTGTGTGTGTGTGTCTGTGTATAAACTTACAGGTACACAAATGCATGTAACTATTGATTACAAAATTCTCAAGTGACTATTTGAGCCCAGCCAAATGCTAACTTTGGGGTTTTTTCAGTCTCAAGTCACTGAAATATGCATGAATGGAACTGATATGGATGCAGCATTGATATGTGTCCAACATGGTGCTCGTCAATTATACCAACAGAGAGATAAGATGGGGGCTGTATTTCTAGAATAATGAACATGATAAAAGGTTAGGCCTTTTGTTATATTTCTTCTGAAATATGCAATTTGTTACAAGTTATATTGTCTGTGGAAAGAATCCCTACTGCAACTTTAATGTGGTTTTTTACTATCAAAAACATAAAAGCACATCAGAACACATCGTGTGCAAACCATGGCATTAAACAGATTAGAAAACTAAATGTCATACTGTAACATGACCAGGGTTTCTGCAGCTAATTTACAAGAAAGGCAGAGGAACTCTGCAGGAAGCACTTTCTCCAAATATGCACCCTGCAGCTAAAATACCTCATATACCTTATTGTTCTTGCAGGGTAAAAAAAAAAAAAAAGGAAGGAAAAAACCCGTTGACTAAAGTGATAAATTTAAAGATTGTGTGGATTTTAAGATGACTAAATGAATTCCGTGTGAGATTTGTGTATTACAAGCAAATAAAAAAAAAAAATCACAGCAGTCTTAGCTATAAAATAGTTTTGTAATCTACCATTCAATTGTTTGCACTGCAGTTGTACTGAAATATTTGCAATTTTACGAAAGCTTCAATTACCAGAAACTTTTTATTTAATTCCTATTTAATTGTACTTTCCCCTGTGCCCCTCATGACACCACTCCTGTCAAGACCCCAGAGAAAGGAGACTGCAGCACAGCCCACTACAGCCACAAAGAAGCAGTTTTGTTTTACTAAGAAAAATGCTGGAATTTCAAATCTGGTTGGCTGCTGGATCTGGAGGAGTTAAACAAGACTCTCTACACTTTTGAAGAGACTTAAGTAAAAGGCCATCAGTCTTCTTAATTAAGCCTTTTCCTATAAGCACTGCCTGAAAGCACCTTAGTTGCCTTTTCAAGCTCTCACCTGATTCTAATTAAGCTCCTTGGAACATTAACCTGGCTTTTTCCTCATGATTCATCTCATTAGGAGAAAAAGGTAAATGACTCACTTTTTCGTGCTACTTAATGTAGTGGCCTTCTGCAGGAGTTGGTGAGAGCTAGGACAGCTCAGCCTGGAGAGGAGAAGTTGTGGGGAGACCTCACAGCACTTTCCAGGGGCTGCAGGGAAACCAGAGAGGGACAATTCCTCAGGAAATGCAGAGACAGGACAAGGAGTGATGGCCTCAAACTACATTTAGATGGGATCTTGGCAGTGAGGAATTGTTCCCTGGCAGGGTGGGCAGGCCCTGGCACAGGGTGCCCAGAGCAGCTGGGGCTGCCCCTGGATCCCTGGCAGTGCCCAAGGATGTCCAGGCTGGGCACTGGGGCTGGGAGCAGCCTGGGACAGTGGGAGGTGTCCCTGCCATGGCTGGGGTGGAATGGGATGAGTTCTGTGCTCCCTTTCTTGGTGTGTTCCTAAACCCTCAAACACTGACTTAAATTTGAAGGAATTAAGGATCAGCCTTCTCCAAGCTCAAAGGAAAGGGAGCATCAAACTGTATTGTATCATGGAAATGAGATATCCTCAATTTTTTCTACTTCCTTCCTTGACTATGCAAACATTGGGAACAAGTTAAACCTAATATATATTCATATATTGTTGGGTTTTTTAGTTTATTCCATTAAAACTTTACTTCCTTTAGAGACTGCTTCAACAATAACCATTTATCCAGCTAAATGATAAAACATAATTACTTCCAGCTGTTGCAAAAGAAAAAACTGTAGTCAATCTGAAGAATAAAAGAAAATTTTGGACTTTGTCAAAACACAGTAGTTTCAAGAGCTGAATGAAGACTGCTCTTTAGTTTGATAGCTGAACAAAGGGAACAAAAAGAAAATTAGTTGGACCAAGTTAGGCCAATAAATCTTGAGGTTTTTTCCATCAGTACATTTGTTTCACATTTAATAAATAAGGGCTCAAAAGGGTATGCTTTGTTTTGGGACAAAAAACTTTTAGATAAAATTCTGAAAAAATATGTTTCTTCCCTGCATACAATATTTACTCTAACAGAGGTCATGTGTGTATGAACCACCCATCTGAAAATTCTGGTTTGTATCAGGAAAAAAGCAGATTGGAAGCCAAACCCTTTCACCTTGGTCCCAGTTCTAAGGAAGTTGTCCCAACCACCAGGTGATGGAGCCAATGTCTCACTTTGACACTGGAATGAGCAGAGCAGAAATGATTCACCCAAAGGCCTGTGACAGCAAAATTAGCAGATGGTGAGGACATGCTGCCAAGAAGAAAGGGAAGTTCAAAAGACATGAGTGGAATTTCTTGCATCTGTATGTTGGCAGGTTAATAGAAAACTCCCAAGCACCTTGGTGTGACACTTTTACAAAAATGTGAGGAGTCCCAGATACCCTAAAACTCCATTTCTTGAGGAGTAAATAGCTCACCATCCCCTGGCTTCACCTGCTTTACTAACAAGTGAAAAAACTCTTTAGTTTGTTTCATTGAAAATGATGTAAGAGATAAATCTCCAGTCCCAGGTTAATTTATTAGTGTCAGTGCAGTACAGCTGACACAATTTCTATAAACTTATCAATCAGCATCTTGGTCATAAACACTTTGGTTTACACCAGGTATTTACAGCAGCTCCTGACTGCAAGGACACCAGCACTTAGAATCTTTGTACTTGTCCTGTTCAAATAATCTTTGTCTAATGCCTTCAGAAATTGTTCCAAAGTTGAGATATTCCCCAGAGAAGAAATGAAGAAGGAAACCTGTTGTTAAAGTTCCCCCTCTGAATAAATAAGATCCAAGAGTACTGCAGAGCTGAGAGTAGTGGAGATGTTTGTCCAACATAGAGTATGAGCAGCAAACTGTTCAATTGTTGGGCACTAAACCTCTGTCTGTTCTCTGTCTTCTGTGGCATCATATGCTCCAAACACCATTTCCTTTTCTTTGTTTTCCCAGGTCTCCTCTCTGCTTGTTTCTTTTTCAATGAACATGTTCTTTCAGTGTAAGGTACTGAACGTACAGAACAGATAAGAGCAGAAATGAAAATAATTCTACTTTTTCTTCTTTTGAAATATTTTCTTCTACAAAGGAGGTATGATAAAATTCTGGTATTAAAAAGCTAGTTAGAAGCTGCTATTGCAATTCAGAACTTTTTGCTCTAATTCCATGACAGTAACAGGAAAAAAGATGAAAAAAGGTCCCTATGAAAAATGGTAATTCCTAAAGTACCATGTTTTTCTGAAGTATCATGAATTCTACTGAGCAGTGCAATATTACACCTAATACCTGAATACCTGTTATAGCTGAGCATGAATATTCACAGTTAGACTCACCACTATGCAAGCCCTGAGTATAAAGTGACAGCATAAACAGCCATCAGTCACTTTTTTTCTGTGTAAAACCTTCCTGAAATTAAGATCAGCTGAACTGGAATCAGATGTGATATCAGCCAAAATTCAATCAGTACTTGCTTTTGTTTCCACCTTCCCTCAAAAACCAAGTTTTAAGCAGGGTGAGAGAATGCAGCTTGTTTAGTTTTATTCCAGCTAGATCCTTTCTAAATATGATTTGGTGGAAAAATAGACTGACCTATTCAATCACACCAGGAAAACCAGTAACATATCCTCTTGTTCAGGTAACAAAGTAACAGGGAAAAAAAAAAGGCAAAAAAATTTAATCCAGCTTTATAAATATATCAAAAGCCCACAGATTTGTAAAATATTTGATGTTTTTGCATAGAAGAATTTTTAGGAACAAGCAGATATCTTGCTGCTGAGTACTTCTTCTCATGAGTAGAACTTCTGCTTGTCATGTTGAAATTGGATTCTGAGGATTTGGGGGGAAAAAAGCCCAGTCTGACCATCAAATTAAAGTCTAGAAAAAAAGTGAAGTGGGATAACTACACTGCAAATAAAAGTGTCAGAAAATTTTAACTTGAATCTTTGTCTCAATTCCCTTACCAGGGCAAGATTAATTAGCAAAATGAGAGTTATTGCAAACACTGACGTTTTGCAAGCACCAGCTTGACTGAGCAGTGTGATTGTGACAGAAAATTGTTTTCAAGTGCTCCTTTAATGGCAGAAGGAGCAGAATGAGTACTCATTTCTGTAGGATAGCAGTGGTGGGTATGTTTATGGCTGGTAGAAACATCCAAGGCTCTGCCAAGCCGGCTGCAATCCAATTCCTCATATTCCTAAAGAAAAAGAAGCTGTGGCTTAAAGTGCAGAGTCTTTGGGGGTATTGGAAATGCACCATCCCTGTGGTTTGAATTCCTTCTGTGGTTGCTGCAATTATTGTTGTATTAATTTTTATTGTGGCTCTGAATGTTGAGCTCGAATATTCATAGTCTCCCTACCATGAGTAAGACATGAGTGGGTTCAAAATCTCTTTGTTCTTGCATGAATAACTCTCCCTCAGGTGCACAGCAGGCTAACCATCCCCTCCAGCTGTACAGTGATTATCCCCCTCAGCTGTAGGTACTCCACCAACACTCAGCCTTCCCACAGTTCTACCAAACTTGGGTAAACCCTCCTCAGGCTCACTTATCAGGCAGAATTTTAACTTCAAACATGACTTTGTGAGATTCAGGGGAGCCAATATTTCCTTTATGTTCACAATAGGGAACTCAGACTTTCAGAGATGGAACATGCAGGCCCAAAGACACTTAGGAAAAAAAAAAAAAAAAACCAGTTATTTTGTATTTTCTACAGCAGGTTTATCTTCATAGATAATATAATAATATACATATGTATATAAATATACATATGTAAATATATAAGTATGCATATAAGTGCATGCATATTTATGCATATTTTATGTTTGAAATGTTTATTAAAATATATTTTATGTGTGTATATATGAATATATATATCTTTGTATTAATATATATGTAAATAGGAGTCCTAAGGCAGAAGTACAGCAACAAAAATACAACAATCCCTTACTAGAAGCAGCTCCTGCTTCATTTGTTCTCTGCAAACTCTGTATTTCACGTGGCTATCTCTGCAAACCACAGCACTCATGGTGCTGCTGGGATAGGGGATTTTCCTGCAGAAATAACTACACAGGGATTTGTGGAATTGCTGAGATGCTTTCCAGGCAGGAGGTGACGTTTCTCTCTGTGGCTCCCAGCAGACGTGGCCTGCTTGCCACGAGACAAACCCAGCAGGCAATCTCTGCCAGCTGGGACTGTGCCAGCAGGGAAAGGCAAAATGCTCTGAAGATCTTCTTGGTCAGAAAAATCTCACCACTATTCATATTGTGGGGTTTTTTAATCCCTCTGCTGTGTATTTCAAAAGCTGCAAGCACAGAAGCGGGAGAAGAGGGGGAATCCTCCAAGTGCTGGCTGAAATCAGAGATTCATTTCCTCACAAATCCAGGAGTGCAAACTGCAGGGTTTGCTCTCTGCCATGCCCACCCCAATCCTCTGTAACACCTCCCTGGGTCACACACACGTATAGAATCTGTGCATTATCTAACCAGGGTCAGCTGACAGCGTAATTAAAGCAAATGTGCACAAGTGAGGGAGAATCTGATTAACTCACTGAGGTTCCAGTCCAAGCAGCCATCAGCCAAGGACAGAAAGCTGTCAAATTGCAGTGAGTATTTTGGAATCTGTAATTTAAGGGAATCCCTGCAGCTGTATCTGTAGTGTTACAGCATTAGCCTCTGATTTAAATATCCCTTAGTTAATGGTTTTGAAACATATATATAGGAAGAGCATTGTGTAAATACCAAGCACTGGAATATAGGTGCTTTTTGAGAATGTTGATGATTATCATAATGAAAACTAAAGGAATATCAGCATATCTTTTCTTCTAGGAAGCAGCTCCTGTCTCTGCTAAAGTAAAGTACTTTAGGTAATATAGGTTGAAATATCTTCACACTAAATACACTGCTAGAGATTATTTTAATATTTGTCATATGGAAATCAATGGTTTGTTTTACTGACTTCACAGTGAATGAAATAATTTCTCGTGTGCAAGAAATTTCCAACCTTCCCTTCATAACAAAGTAAATTGTAAGTAAAAATCAATGTGAGTAACCTGATGCTGCCTGCTAATGCCCTGTCTCATATTGCCCCTCCACTTCTTTCATTCATCTCTCTCCCAGGGAGATTCATTGTTGGTTTGGAACAGATGTCAGCAGCACTAAACAATCCCCCTTCCCATCACTTATGATGCTCCTGTGCAATACTCTGAAGATAAATAAAAATGTTAAAGTATAATCCATTTTGTGGCTAAAACAGCCACTTTTGTCCTGGCACTTTTACAAACAGTTCAGATGTCCTATGTTTTGTTTTGTTTTTTTTTTTTAATTTAATTAAGAAGTGCTTCACTTGTTAAGCTTTGATCTGTCTCCTCCTTCCCTCTACCCAGTCCTTTGCACTCAGCTGGAGCTGTTGTGTGACTCCTCCTTCACCTCCAGTCCTTCATTATCTCTTTCCAGTCGCTGCAAGTCCTTCAAACCCCAAAAGGAATGTTACACCTCCAGTTTTCTTTAAGGAGCACCCCAGGGCTGCAGAGCTGCTGTCTGTGGAACCTGCTCCTGCTTTGGGCACCACAGCTCCTGAGTGTTTCTGTGTATCCTCAGCTCCCAGCCTGCAGTGCCAGAGCTGTTCTCACCTCTGCAATCATCCATAAACCAGTAATTTCTCTCGTGATGCCATACAGCCTCCTATGATAACAGAAATATGAAATGTCTGGGGTTGGAGCCTTGAATTCCAATGGTTTAAACCTGCTCCAAAACCTATAAAGGTAGACAGGGTAAACAGGAGGAGAGCCCTGAAGGGTTGCAGAAGCCATGAAATGTTTTATCCAAAAATTGTTTCTTGAGTTTGCCACCGAATTCAACTCAGCTTCCTTGTAACCAAGGCTCAGAAAGCTGAATTACCAGAGATGGAAACATCAAAAACTTTTAGAGCACTTCCTCAAGCTCAGCAAAGCCTTAAAATCCAAGTTAGCATTCAGAGACACTTCTCCATTCAGACCTGCTCATTGACCTTGACTTATAATTCCATAAAAATACACCTATACTAAAATGAGTTAAATTAATGGTATTAAAAGAATGAGACAGTATAAGCTACTCATTCTTTTCTTTTACATTAATTTCCATGCTTTTCCTCGTGTCTTTTCAAACTTTTATTGGTTTGGATTCTTGTTCCCAAGTTCTATGTTTATTTTGCACCTCTTCAGTTATCAAAATCAAATCATCCTCTTCCACCACGTTGACCACTGAGCTTTAATTTTCCCATAATTGCTGGGATATTGCAGATGTTTTTAAAGGCTAAAAGTTCTTTCAGGTAGCACTAAGAAGAAAGCAAGGATTTTGCTTAAGTCTTGTATTAATTTCTGAAAATAGCCAATTAAATATATATGTGTGTATAGATACACATATTAGACAAACTCTAGAAACAGTTGAATGAAAAATAATTCAGGTTCATGGCATCTGGTATTTTTTAGGAGTTCTGTTGTTTCTACCTGCTCCTAAAGCTGGATATTGCTTTTTTCACTCACCTCTGCAGAAAAGTGAGCACAGCCACTCTGCAATAGTGTTTCAGCCAGAAGGAATTTTGTGTAATCTCTACTGATTCAAATCCAAGAGAGAAGTTATCACACATTTCTCTCCTCTGAATCCAAACTCATCCTTTTTCTAGAAGTGGCTCTTAATCTTCTCAGCACTTCTGCTGTTGCTCAGAAGAGGAGTTAATCACTCTGGCTATTCCCATTTGCTTCTACCATCATGTCCAGCTGCTCTGCTTCACTTCTTTTCCTCTGATCTTCCCCATAAAATTTGTTTTAAAGTACTATTTTCGAGTTGAGAATAATAGCTGATAATTTCAGTTTAAAAGGGTATGGCAAGCACTGAACAAAATCATTTCAGTGGGAAAATGAAAGGTCTGCAAATGAAGCACTAAAAGAGTCAAGGAGACAACAACATTGCATTGTTGGTGCAACATTAGTTTTATGCCTATTGTTGAACTGATTTTAATTATAAGCAAAGATGTGCAGGATCAGAGAAAGCAATCTGTGCTTGAAATGCATGTGCAGTCGTTTAAGAGGAATCACAAAAGCCAGCAGTGGTGAATCTCTCAAACAGAACACATGAAAATATCCCAGCACTCATTTTGAACATTTCTTACATTTCCTTCCCCTCCAGCTATCAGAATGCAGTGTCTGAGCTAAATGATGTAAATTAAGAGCACTAAAATGGTATTTTCCTGAAACAGACTCTAGAAATGGCTTTTCCAGCTCTGTGTTCTTCTGTGAACTCTTTTGTCCACACAACAAATGAACATAAATCATGAAAACTTTTGCTTCCATAAATAATTGCTGCACATTTTGCAGAGAATATGCAATGATCTGTAGTTGTGAAAATATTTACTTTGGGGCTTTTTTTGGTTTGGTTTTTGTTGTTTTGAATTTTTCTTATCAAGTATTCATGAAAAACTGAGATTCACTATTGAAATAAACAACATTTTAAATTTATTTTAAGTTTCAGAACCATTGTGTTAGGAATTGCAAGAATATCCTCTGCCTTTACCTGCTCAGTCAGAAGTGGACTACACAAAGTTGGAGAGATGAAACAGAGATAAATTCTGAAAGGAGAAACAGAAAACCCCTGAACTGCATTTTCTAAAAATCCATGGAGATAAAATTTTGAAAGCATTTGCTTTAAAACGAGGGGTTTTTTGCTTTCAAATTAAATTTATTTTGCAAATAGCACTATTACCTCAATGAGAAGAATCATGCAGATAAAGACACAGATTTACTCTGATACATTTGAAAATTAAAAAACCAACACAAATCACTAATAAAGTTGAGTGATACATTTTCTTAAAGCAGAGGGACGGAGGAAATGGTAAGAAAGAGCTTGATATATGGAAATTGCTTGCTGCATGGACATGAATTCCTAAAGACAGGAAAAGCATGTGGAAAAATGAACTAAAAGAGCTCATTTAGTGAAAGAGTTCAAAAAAGTGGAACAGAAAAATCTCAGCGAAACCAGTATAGTTATTGCAGAGATCAATAAACATATTCACTTAAATCAAGGAAAATCCTGTCTTAATGTGAAAATAAATACAGATCTTTGAAGCTATTCTTTTAATAGAAATTATCATTTTACAGCATTCTCTAATTAAGTATTTCCTGCACCACAGCAACTATTGACCCAAATTTGCCCAGTGAGAAACACACTGGTCACGGCTTTCTTAAATGAATTCAACAGATTGAGTAGGACAAGAATCACAGTAAAAACACAAAAGCAGAACGAAAAATGGAATCAGTGGGATCACAGAGGAGTCAGAGGATCCCAGAATGGGTCAGGCTGGAGGGGACAACAATGGATCATCTGGTGCCACCTCCAGGCTCCAGCAGGTGACACAAATCAGATCCTGACTGGGGCAGGGTGGGGCTTCATTTTCCTGCATTCAACTATAAAAAGGTTCACTGGGTGGTGAAAAGGAAATACAAGTAAATCCAATATTATTGCACCTACCCTGATGATCTTCCACATTCAATGACTCATTTCTCTGACATCTTCCCAGCCCAAAGTAAAAAGTTAGAAGGGGTGCTCAGAGGGCAGAGAATATAGGGTAGCCTTGATGATTATAATAGGACTCACCATCATTTTGAAAGGAAAGCTGTCTTTGCAATTGTCATAGTACTGTTATTTTACTGATTTCTGAAGCAGGAAAATACTGAAATAAGTCCTTATGATCAGAACAGTCAATGTCATATTATCCTTACAATGATGTTTGGACAGAGGAGGAAAAATGATCCTTTCATACACAAGACAAACATCTTAAAATGGCAAACCACCAAACCACACTTACATAATAGAGATTAAAAATAGTAACTTGCTTAATTACTACTCCATTAAATTCAGCCCCTGGGTCTGAGACACCCTTGCCATAGGTGGACTCAACCTGCAAATGCTGTGTTCATTAGGAATTATATCACCCTGGGAAACTCTGCAAGGAAACAAAATGATCTGACCTCAGTCTTCTCCTGCATCAGGAAAACCAGTTTTGTCAGAGTAAATTTACAGACATCTCTAATTAAACTGCAGCTGGTTTTTCAACCAGACCAAGGAATGTCTTTCCATCTTCCAGCTGACCATGAGAAGAATTGGAACCAAGTGTCTCTACCTTTCCTAGCCAGTACCAGGATGCTCAACAGTATCAGCTGAAGTAAATCCTGGTTAATTAGAACAAACTTTGGAAATGTTTGTCCAATTGAAATCTTTGCTTAGTGATGAGATTCCAGCACAGGAGGCACAGAACTGACAGACACTCCTGGTCTGTTCTGCATAGGCTGCAGAATTCACATTTCTTTATCATAACATCAAGATATGCCTTTTATGTTCTTAGTTTGGCTTCTCAACCAAAACCTAAAAATCAATATACAGCTACAGCACTGACAGTCTGCTTTCCTTTAGAAAGAATACCTTTCAAAACAGAGAAATCACATTCCTGTAAATTTTAATTTCCTGTTTAGAAAGGTGAAAAGAGTATATATATAAACTGCATTAAACAAGTCTGCATCCTGCCTTTCTACATTTTTGCAATGCAGCACAATTTTTCATTGAAAGAATGTATAAAAGAATTATGCATTTTTTCCTCATTTCTTGTGATTAGTACCCTACTCCTGCATCCTAGACACACTTTATTCAGCACATGTTGAATCACAAAACATCACATTAGTGTGCTGCCACCACACCACAGTATTAAAAAAAGAGCCTAAAATAGGCTTTGTAATTAAATCCTCTAACTGGAATCCCAGCTTATGAGCAAAAAATTTAAGCTGTTTATCGAATCACTGCTGAACTCATGAATGTGGCAAGAAGATGATACAAATCTGACCTGAGCATTCTAACTGTGTGAACTTTTAACTTTTAAACAATGGAATAACTAAGAGATAACATTTTCTTTCAAGCTTGGTAATAAAGAACTTTTTCTAGGCAGCAGATTTGGCATTCAGAACTATTGTGACAGACACATTTTTGCTTATTTCATTAATGTATTTAAATTAAATCTTCCAACTAATTTAATGTGAAGCTTCTTCCTATGAAATTTTGCTGTGTGGTATTTACTATTCAGAGACTTGCTGACCTTTGATCCACAGCAGATGGCACAGCCCACCAAGGAAATTCTGTAAGACTTCACACATCCTGGCTACTGAGTGCACAAGAAAACATGTCCTCACAGCATCACAGTAATGCAGAGTGGATGAAACAGTGCAGGGCATCTATAAAAACAATTATTTTAGAAGTATTTGGGGGTGTTTATATCATTTTAGAAAGACAGGGCTTGCCTTAGATTTTGCTGTCATGAAAGGTTTGGGAATACAGGTTGCAGCCAGGTCTTGTGATATGAAAAAATGGCACAGAGTATTGGAGTGCCTTTTATTTTTCTCCACACTTCCAGATTGCAGTAGAACACTTATTCCCAGACTTGAAAAAGAGTTCTTGTGTTTCCAAGCCTTTCTGCATTGTAGAATCATGGAATGGCTTGGGCTGGGAGGGAACACAAAGCTGATCTCATCCCACCCCAGCCATGGCAGGGACACCTCCCACTGTCCCAGGTCACTCCCAGCCCCAGTGTCCAACCTGGACATCCTTGGGCACTGCCAGGGATCCAGGGGCAGCCCCAGCTGCTCTGGGCACCCTGTGCCAGGGCCTGCCCACCCTGCCAGGGAACAATTCCTCATTGCCAAGATCCCACCCAGCCCTGCCCTCTGGCACTGGGAGCCATTCCCTGGCTCCTGGCCCTCCAGCCCTTGGCAATTGTCTCTCTCCATCTTTCCTGCAGCTCCTCCAGGCCCTGCAAGGCCACAGTTATAAAGAATGTACTTCAGACTAAGGCCATAGCCCAGCAAGCAAAATTGGTGACCCTTTTTCCTTTTTTTGTTGCCACACCCTTGACTAACAGGAGACACCTCTGCAGTGACACCTCCTTTGGCAGCAGGACAGAGTTCACCAGGAGGGAATCACAACCATCTGTTCTGCAGGCTGAATTCATGTAAATATGTTACATGCACTAGATTCCTTTCTGTTGATATTTGGAGCAGACTCTGTATCCCATAAAGGCCATTCCACCAAAGGAAGTTTCACTCTCCTGGCTCTCACTGCTTCCATTCCTAGAGCAATGTTCTCTCCATCCACCTGTTGGCAATATGAAACAAAACTGACAAACTACTCCCATGGCCCATGGAAACAGCCATCACAATCCTCCTGTCCCTTTATGGTGTCCCAGTTTGGGCTCAGATCACTCTCTCTGGAATCAATACTCTCTCTTGATCACTTCTGTTTCACAGTTTTCTAAGAAAGAAAGATAAGCACGTCTGAAAGGGGAACAAAAGGATTTCTGTGTTCCAGAGGAATGATTATTGGAAGCCATTTCATATGGAATAAAGAGCACTTTACACTGAGACAAACCACAGGGATCCATCTCCATGTGCTCAATTCAAAGGGCTTAATCAGAAAGGTATTGCCTGCTTTGCAGTGTAACAATAGTAAAAAGAATTTTTCACTCTCAAATTCAAACTAAATTTAAAGTAGAAAAGTTTCCAAATTAAAAGTATTTCATCTGATGTGATAAATGTAAATGGCTTTTTTTTTTTTACTTCTACTGATATGAAAAGTAAAAGTAAAAATTAAATTATTGCAGTATGAATCAGAAATCAATGGTTCCTTGAATTGTTACAATTTCTCAATGAGTACAAAAGGAAATGAAACTTGAAAGAATTCATTGTTCTGTATTTTGGAAACAGTTTACTCTCCCACATCTGCACATGGTCTGTACTGGTCCAGCTTTGCTCTGATACAACAGCCAGAATCAAAAAACTATAAAGCAGTTGCCTAAACATTTAAGTAACATGAAATTTTGAATATAATTTAGAAATTCTACTTGGATTGTATAAATACTGACCATTGGAGAAGTCAAGGACAAGTGAGTGTTTTAAATAACCTTATCCTGGCACTTCTTTACACAACCCACTCCTAATATAAAACCAACACAGCTCTTGAAGTCTTATTTGTGTGCTCCAAGCATTTTCTGCCCTCAGCACGTTAACTGAGGGAATGTTTTGTCAGTGATGTGGGAGAAGAATGAAAAAAACAAGAGGGGGAAACATTTGCTGACTTTAAACGAAAGATGTGTTTATAGAGACAGGAAAATCAGCTTCCTGGGAGGGAATCTTGGGCACAATATCTCCTGTTTTCCAGTCTTGTGCCACTGCACTGGCAGCAAGGAAAGCACCTCAATGACTTTGTTAATTGTCTAAGCCAATAATTGTTTCTCCACAGACAGGGACTGCACAGGTGCTGACACTTCCATGAGAATGAGAACTCTCTCCTGCATCCCAGAGGTATGATGAAGAATGGGTGGAAAGTGTCACAAACAGCATCCATATAAATATCCACTCACAGAGGGGTGCTGGAAATCCAAAAGTGCAGAGTTCATTTCAATCCAACTGCAGCAGGGCCCCAGTCTTGAGACCAGCCTGAAGCTTTTTGGGTACAGTGACATGCAGACACCTCTTGTCAGAAAAATATTACAGGGATTTCCAAGCAGCTCATCCTATGTTGATGAACATAGAATTTCAGGAGCTTTGGGCATCTGAGTGCTGAAAAAATGGGGATTATATGTGAATATTAAAGAGTCTAAACCACAAGGAGAGTCGTGGTTTTCCAAATTGAGCACTTGGAGACAATTAACTTAGATGTTAATTGCTCTAGCCCTGTAACAGTTCAGCATTTGGTATTGATTTTCAACATTCCTTTTTTAGCTTGACCCCTATTAATACTCTCATTATATTAGTCCTGTTCCCAAAAAGGGCTGTGATTAACTAAAAATTTTCAAGATCACAAATGTTTTTCACAAATAAAGTTTAGGTTCTCTTCCAAGAAGAAAGGTGACCACACAGCTAAAGAGGTGGAACAGCAAGTTTTGTAGTTATTTCTCCTCTGATAACAGCAAAGCTAAATTTAGAAGTGCATCTGAGTTTTTGGTTGTTTGGTTTGTTTTTTGTTTAGGTTTGTTTTGTTTTTTTTTTTTTTTTTTGGAGGATAGGTGTGAGAACAATAAAGAAATTAAATGGAAAATCTTGTAGTAGTTTGCCTTAGACCTGCCTCAGCCCCCAAGTAACTCATAAAAATGGATGTTCTCCATTGAGTCACATATTTCCAGTTCTGAGAGTTTGCTTCTCCTCTACTAGGTCAGGTGTAGACAGTAAAAAGTCTTTTCAATATTAATAGGAAGAACAGTTCAGGAAAATGCAGAAGTTCAGTTGGTGAAGACAAGGCATCTATGATTCTATTTTAAAAGAAAGAAAATAGCCACAACTAAAACATTTCCCAGAAATATAGTATCAGTTTTTCTGCATGTAGGCTACAATCTCATGCAGGAAGAAAACAGCAAAACAGCAATTTCATCACCCACCCACTTCACAATTGCACAAAGTCTAGCTCTTAGCCACCAGGGCTTCAGAAAAAAATATGTTTACCATGAGAATTATTGAGCTCATAAAGCACATTTTAACATTCAGATATATTTGTCCTAGTTGCTCTCCAATAACTTCATTACTTACAGTAAAGCCCTCTAAATATGTTTGTAAAAGCTCCTCTATGGCTGAGGTTGTGGTGAACTGTCATTGATGCCATACTGAGTTTATGGAGATGCTGGTAAAAATGCAAAGCCATCTTCAATTATTCAGAAAGGTCAGAATATTTCAGAATATTTTGTGTGGGTTTCTGTAAACTTGTTAGATATGTGTTCAAATGCACAATAAACAATTTTTTTTGGTAGCAGTAATAGTATCTTTTTAAAGGAATAAACAAACGCAGAATGCTTACATTCATATATTATATTCATGCACAAAAAGTAATGTATTATTATATAGAAATGGTCTTTAAAACTATTTTAAGCCATTTTAATTGGAGTTTAATTTTGCATTATCATTCTGAAGATATCAAATGGTTACTATTGGTCTGCTAAACACTTTCCAGCATTTAGTCAACAGTAGCAACACCATGAACACTAACACAGTTCTGATACAGAGGTTTGTTTTATCCAGTTGCTGACTAATCCTGCTCAGATTTTATATAAAATACTGACAACTATAATAGAGAACTGCCCTGTTTAAACCTCTTAATTTTGCTATAACTGATAGTGCATAAATACACCAGTAACCAAAGGTTTACAGAGCTTTGTTGTTGGAAAAAAAAAAAGATGAAGGTATGTCAATTGAGGAATAATATTTTAATATTTAAAATTACTTCCAGGCCTGTGTCATGTATATTGTTCCCAGGATGAGCAGTTGTTCCACATAAAAAAAGATTGACAGGAATTACAGGAATTTCAAGGTCAGCCACATCACATGTTGGAAAGGGTTGCTTGGTCAAGCTCTGCCCAAGGGCTCCCTGCTCTGATAAATTCACACAGCTGGAACCCAGAGCCCTTGGCTTTCACTGAGTGCTGAGGGGATTAAACTGTGGTCGGCTGAGGGCTCAATTATCCACCTCCTCACCATCAGTTCTCCTGAGCAGGAGGTCTGAAAGCAAGGAAATGGCAGCTCAGAGCACAAACCCCACAGCCAGAGGGACGAGAGAGGGGCGAGCCTGGAGGAGCTGCCCGAGCAAGGCTCAGGCTGGGGCTGACCTCCTGGAGCAGCTCTCTGGAGAAAGACCCGGGGTCCTGGTGGGTCACAAGTGAACTCAGGTCCTTGCAGCCAGGAGGGCATCAGGAAGAGCATTTCCAGCAGGCTGGGGAGGGGAGCCTGCCCCTCTGCCCAGCTGTAGCCATGTATCTGAACAACTCAGGCCACACAGCTGGCAACTGCTCTTACCAGAATTGTCTCAGGGCACTGAGGAATTCATCAAGGTCACTTGTTGTATTGCACTAAATAGTTTATTTAGTCCTTGTTTTGCACTGGGTGATTTGAGATATAACACAATATTCTTACAGTGACTAAGACATAAACTGTGCTAAATAAGAATGAAGGAACTGAAAAACCAAATACCAGAATCACAAAAACTAACTAACAAAAGACTGTAAAACATCTAAACTGTAACTAATCACAAATACTAAGAAATAAAGGCAGAAATCAAGAGAGCAAGACAAAAACACCAATCAAGAAAAGTGTACTTAACAGTTTGTAAAATCTATAAAAGTGTGTGTTATACAAACAATAAACAACTTCTACTTAATCATATTCATCAGTTATACAAGAATCCTAAATTGCCCACAATTCCCCACTCAGCCAGCTGGAGTGCTGGGTTCAATTCTGGGCTCAACAGCTCAAGAAGGACAAAGAGTTTCTGGGGAGGGTCCAGCAGGAGCCACCAAGATGATTTTGGGTCTGGAGGATCTCTGTGAGGAGGAGAGGCTGTGGGAGCTGGGTCTGGTCAGCCTGGAGGAGAAAAGCCTGAGAGGGGGGTCATTAATCCTCACCAATATCTCCAGGGGCTGGCAGGGGATGGTGCCAGGCTCCTTCCAGGGGTGCCCAGTGACAGGACAGGGAGCAGTGGGCACAAACAAAACCACAGCGAGCTCCACATCAACGTGGGGGAGAACTTCTTTGCATGGAGGGTGGCAGAGCACTGGGTCAGGTGCCCAGGGAGGGCTGGAGACATCCCAACCCACCTGGGCATGTCCCTGTGTCACCTGCTCCAGGTGACCCTGCCCTGGCAAGGGCGTTGGGCTGGAGGATCTCCAGAGGTCCCTTCCAACCCCAACAGTTCTGTGATTCTGTGAATATGGACCTTTTTTCTTTCTGCCCTGTGTTTGGGTGGACTGGGACTTCAGCCAACACTGACACTTTGCCTCCTCAGCATTTACTTTGCAGAACACACAAACACCTCTCTGTGCTACACATGGATCTCATCCCAGACTAGAAGCTACAGTTCAATCCTGTCTTGGAAAAATATTTTGCCCTGAGCAAGCATAAAAGAGCAAAACTGAAAATACATGCCTAAATATCTAATAATACATTTGATAACTTCAGTACAAACGCAGGTATCATTAGCAGAATAATACATTCAGCAGCTGCTACACAGACCTTGAAAGGGAACATCAGGGTACTCTGAGCTCACAGGAAGAAAAATCTTCTATGAAAAATTTGCTATTTCCACTTTAGCTGCATTCATCAGATCCCACCAAACACCAAAGCTCTTTTCCACCAGTTTAAAAGTAAGCATTAGGATAATTTCATTTTATATTTATCTAGAAATGCAGTTGGATCTTTTTAATTAGACCACTAAAATCTGGTAAGATAGAAAGCCAATTTCCCCTCCCCACATTTCTTTATTTTGCATGAAATACTATTTTCAGCACTAGAGCAACTTCTATTGCAACTGCCTAAAGTCTGCATACATAAACACTGTGATCTAGAAAATGGTGCCAGAGCTGAAGAATATTATTTCATCTAAGTATTACTTATTTTTCCGGCAAAAATTGCTATTCTGGTTCTTACTGGAATATTTCTCCCAGCCCTCTATCACTTGGAGGGCAGACAGGTGGTAAGGACAGGGTATCATGTTCCCAATTTTAATTAGTACTGGCATATGAATCAGATAGTGATTTCAAATGGCAAGAAATTAGACCTCTTCAATACCAAGTTGTTTGGTTGAAATGTAGTTCATCATTCAGAGATCAAGGCTGATAGGAAAAAAAAGAAACTATTTCATATTATATTTCTTTTCACTAGAAAATGATGTATTGCAGAATGCTAGAATTGAAACTGCACTAGAATTGAAACTGAAATGCAAAGCTCTTGTGTGATAGGAAAAAAATGCAGAGTTTCCAGCTCAGAAGTTCAAGTCTCTTTTTTTTAGCTTGACATTCAATAGTATTCACCTGCCATTCCACTCCCAGCAGCTGTAATTTGGGTGCTCCCAACAACTTGCCTTTTGTTTCTGCCACTGCCCCGCTGAGATTGCTTCTGGGGAGATGCAAGAGCTTTCCCAGGATGGAAACCACACCATCCAAGACAGACAAATACTGATTTGCCATGTCAGGAATCAGCCAGGGCCAGCTGCTCCCTGGGGGCAGGTTGGGGAGCCAGGGAGGCTCCCCAGAGCAGATGTGCTGGATCTGAGCACAGCACACAGGGACTGCTGCTGGGGCAAGGTCCAGTGGCTGTCTCAAATACTTCAAGTGCTGAGACAGGAACAGGGCCCAGACAGAAAGCCCAGAGGGGCTTGGGGCTGAGACAAGTGACAGCAGGGCTGTGACACAGGTGCAAGTGACTGGGCAGATGTGGCCAAAGGCAGGTCCAGGCACAAATGTGCATGTGAGGAGTCATTGGGCCACCCTCCGAGCAGAGGGGACATCAGGTGTGCTACTGGATTTGTGGGGTGCCCCAATGAAGGAAGGAAGGAATGATGAATCTGACTCCATGCTCTCAGAAGGATAATTGATTATTTTATGATACTATAATATATTAAAGAATGCTAAACTAAACTATACTAAAGAATGCAGAAAAGATACAGACAGAAGGCTAAAAAAACAATAATGAAAACTGGTGACTCTCTCCAGAGCCCTGACACAGCCTGGCCCTGACTGGCCAAAGAGTGAAAACAACTCCCAGCAGAATGCAATGGAACAATCACCTGTGGGTGAACAATCTCCAAACACATTCCACATGAGCAAAACAGAGCAGAAGCAAATGAGATAAGAATTGTTTTCCTTTTCTCTGAGGCCTCTCAGCTTCCCAGGAGAAAAACCCTGGGCGAGGGGATTTTTTCAGGGGATGTGAATGCCACAGTGTCACATGTGCAGCACCAGAGACAGGACCAGGGACCCCTGTGAGGTGCCTCAAATGAGGACTAAAGACTGGGGGCTGAGCCTGCACAGAGCC
Source organism: Haemorhous mexicanus (assembly GCF_027477595.1). Classification (NCBI taxonomy): domain Eukaryota; kingdom Metazoa; phylum Chordata; class Aves; order Passeriformes; family Fringillidae; genus Haemorhous; species Haemorhous mexicanus. Next base: position 5,138,970 of record NC_082352.1, on the reverse strand, counting down.
CAAACCCCCCCAGGGCCCATGTGGGTGAGAGCCCCAGTGCAGCTGTTCAGGGTCACATTTGAGCACTCGAGGTCCTGTAAAGGACACAAAATCCACCAGCAAAGAGGCAGAGCTGGGGTAAAACTGAGCCATCCTCTCTGTAATACAGAAATGGTTGCTCAAGTGTTTGCTGTCTTTTAGGTCAAGTGTATAAATCACATTTTGGGAGGCATCTTGAATTATGTATTTGATAATTTATGTGAATTAATAAAGTTTCACTCCAGAAGCACTTAGAAGAATCATGTACATGTTTACTCATTGTATACAGCACTGGTACTTAGACAATTTTCCCATTTTTAGAGCATGTTTCTTTAATGTCTCCTATGATTGCAATTAGATCAGTACCTGGAGGAAATGTATGCACTTAGAAATTGATTGAACCCACTATTAATAGTGTTTTTTTGATTCTGTACTAGCTAGCAAGGAGTGAAATGAAACACAAAATGTTATTATAATTGAGCATTAATGCAAAGAGTAAAAAAAAATCAAATAAGATTAATGGAACGCAGAAGAATTTTCTCACTTGGACTAATAAATAACCATGCAAAACAAGGAATTTTATTCACAATTTTTCTTTATATTTCAACAACAAAATATTGACAGCAGTTGATACTCTTAGGAAATAAAATTTCCATGAATTCTGCACACTTGAAAATGTTGATGAGTATTATGAATTACAAAGCTGAGAAAACGTAAGTTGACTATTATAAATGTTCAGTGAAATGTGATGTTTTAATGTTCCAGATACATAACATTTAATGCTATATAAAATGTACTGTTTCCCATGTCTGAAGGGTGTTGATGTCTGGTATAAAAGCTGCTTTTACTCTCCAGTGTTGCTGGAAATCACTGATCTGTGCACTCCAGGGCTGGGATGGAACAATTCTCCCCATTGTTTGACTTCTGCGTGACCACTGAACCAATCTGATGCCAGAACTCTCCATTTGTTGTTCCCACAAAGAGCTGTGGCCCCAAGATCCTTCCCCCTCACAAAATCTATAACATTTTTTCCTTGTGCAGCTACTCCTGCAGATTCATTCAACCTCTCCTGACAACAGTTGTTAAGATTTTTGACTATTCCAAACGAAAGCAGGCCTGGCTAACAGTTAGAGCAGACCCCAAAGTAACAAACATTTCACAGGTCAAGCCTCCTTACCTCAGCCCTGCTCCTCCAAACAGCAGCATGTGAATTCACTTCCTTCTGAAGCAGCAAAGCTTCAAAGAGTAAATGGGACATGCACTCCCCAACAGGCAGCTGCTAAGGGTTTGCTCAAGCACAGGAAAAATATGCTCAGTACAGTAAAAAAATGTTTTATTCTTGGTGTTTCAGACTAACAAGGTAAAACACTGAAGTACACAAGTGCCTTGTGTCCTCTCCTTTCACTGCTTTCAAGCAGAAGATGGGAAGCAGCTTGAATATGTTGGAAATTTTTCCCCACTTCCCTAAGTTTAGAAAGAGAATTTTTAAGGCAACATTTTGCCCCATGATACAAGAGAGAAATTGGAGGAAGGAGCCAGGTCACACCTTTTTCTAAGGCTCAGTGCTTCCTAGTAAAACAATATTTCTCACTTGACTCTGGCAAACAGGCAGCTGAAAGATTATGCTGCCATACTACAGGAGAAGTTACAATTCTCTAAGTCATTATTTAGTTTAGCCCAGGGACAAAAACCACAAGAGTTGGAAGATTACCTTTATTCATACAGCAACACTTACTGCTGCTGATGTTTATTTGTCTGTAATTTGATTATTAGCAATCTTCTCAGTACTACATGATGAATAATAGTAAGTTTCATAAAAAGCATTAATGTTATTCTCAGTCTCTTTTCATGTTCTTGGTAGAATTAATTTTTCTCTCTCTCTGTAATGATATTTTTAAGAGATGAGAAGTGTGTTTCTTTCTGGGAGGAATCATACAGTCAAATAGCAAAGCTTGATTCCACTACATGTTCAAATTATTTGTTGTTGCCTGGCTCATTATCAGTCATGTTTAAAAAGGAGGCAGCTTCATAAATGCAGTCCTAAATCCTTAAGTTAAAACCCCTAGCAACTCATTAAAAATCTGTTATTCTGCATCTAAAAGGAAAAAAAACCAAAGAATTTCAAACTATTGCCTTGGTAAGTTTGCAGTTTTCCCAATAACCAACTGATATAAACTGCCCAGGACTGAACTGAAGAGATGTGTAGAAGTAGAAAAGTGGGTTAAAAGCTCATGATTGGTGTCATGGTTTAACCCCAGATGGGAACCAAGCCCCACAGAGCCACTCACTCACTTCTCTGCCACCAACATGGGGGAGAGAACTGAAATGTAAAATGGGAAAAGCTCCATCCCTGGCAGTGCCCAAGGACAGGCTGGACAGGGCTTGGAGAACCCTGGGACAGTGGAAGGTGTCCCTGTCCATGGCAGGGGTGGCACTGGATGGGCTTTAACAGCCCTTTCAGCCCAAAGCATTCTATGGTTCCATGATTCTAAACCTGTGAGTTGAGATAAATAAAGTTTCATTGGTAAAGCAAAATTCTCACAGTCAAGCAAAGCAAAAGAAGAAATTCATTCCACACTTCCAGTGGGCAGGCAGGGGTTCACCATCTCCAGGAGAACAGGACCCCATCTCTCAGAGCTGTGACTTTGAAAAACAAACATCATCACTCCAAATGTCCCCCCTTCCTCCTCTTTCCCCAGTTCTAAACCTTGAGCCTGACATTTCATGGTGTGGAACATCCCTTGGGTCAGTTGGGGTCAGCTCTCCAGGCTGTGCCCCCCCTGCCTTGTGTCCCCTCAGCCCCCTTGGTGGTGGGGAGGGCTGAGAGGCAGGAAATGCCTGGGCTGTGTGAGCCCTGCTCAGCAACAACAAAAACACCCCTGAGTTATCAACCCTGTGCTCAGGAGAAATCCAAAACACAGCCTGCAAGGAAAAGTGTCTCTACCTCAGGAAATCCCAGCTGAGTCACATTAATAAAGTGCTTGGAATGACACTGGAGAAGCATTCCCATGGTTGTCTTAGGCTGCCAATACAAGCTGTGGCTGGGTGTGCATTCTATCCCCATCTGTCAGAGGTGGGGCAGTTCTCCTCTCTTCATGGGGCAGTTTTTTATCTCTCCCACAGCCTCCAGGAGATCTCTGCTGTTAATGGACCATTAATTATTAATTATCTTCTGTCCATGGCCAGGGAGTGTCCCTGCAGGGCTGATCAAATCCCACCATCCCATGGGAGATGCTCCGCCCAGGGGAGGAGCCAAGCATTCCTACCTGGATCCAATCTGCCCTGGGAACACACAGCAGCCTTTGCCCACTGCATTCCCAGAGGAGCAGCTTTCTGCTGCCCTGCATTCCCAGAGGGAGAGCAGGCCCATCTCCAGCAGCCCTGGAGCTGCAGAGGAAAACTCCCCCCTTGTGCAGGATCCCTGCTCCAGCAGAACCACAGCTGGCACTGCAGGAGGGCTGAGCCCCCCTGGGATGGGACTGTGCCACCACCCTGAGCCCCACTGGGATGGGACTGTGCCACCACCCTGAGCCCCCCTGGGATGGGACTGTGCCACCAGCCTGAGCCCCCCTGGGATGGGACTGTGCCACCAGCCTGAGCCCCCCTGGGATGGGACTGTGCCACCACCCTGAGCCCCCCTGGGATGGGACTGTGCCACCACCCTGAGCCCCCCTGGGATGGGACTGTGCCACCACCCTGACACACTGGGGGCAGGGACTGCTCTGACTCTGGTAGTCAGAGCAATGTTTTGAGTAATGGTTTGCATTACTGCATTTTTTAAAATATATTTTCTTTTATTTTTTTTCCTAGTAAAGAGCTGTTATTCCTGCTCCCATATCTTTGCCCAAGAGCCCCTTAATTTCAAAATGATAATATTTCTCAGGGAGGGGGTTTAACATTTTCCATTTCAAGGGAGGCTCCTGCCTTCCTTAGCAGACACCTGTCTGTCCCAACCAAGACAATGGTGCAGGACACACACCTGCCTTTCACTGATCCTTAAAATCACAGGAAAAATTGGTTTGGACTTTGGTATTTAGACCTAACCAAGCAGCTCTGTTTTTTCAAATGCAGCAGTTCTGTGGGAATTACTGACAATAAATATAATTCAGTGTTCACAGATTTTGCTAGGTTATTTTGGTTATTTATTTAGCTAGGCTATTTTATATGTGTTAAATGATAGACTAAATGTGAGTTGTCTATTATGATAATTATGCAAAGTGCTGATATATTTAAGCTTGAGGAAGGTACTATATATAACAGCTATATATATATATATATTTGAGGGAGAGTGACAGAGGCATAATTGTTAAGCTCACTTGGTTAAGTTAAATATTAGCTAAGTGAGAATATAGAAGATGCTTTCCTACTTACTCCTGACTGTATTTCACTTGAAACTAGTACTGGGAAGAATGTTCCAAGCAGTAAAAATGGAACCAGAGAGCGCTGTGTGACTGAAGCAGTCAGGTCCTTTCCACTCAAGGTGAAGGATTTGAGAATTCCTGCCTTGGAACAGTCATTGGGACCTGCTTTGTGGGAACTGGCCATGATTTACTTCAGGTGGACACAAAGAAGTGAAAAGTTTCCTGATTTAATTACTCAACTGCTAAATGAAAGCATTCTTGTCTTTTCCTTTTAGCTCTTTTAACAGAAAACTTGTTCACACAAAAATACGATTTAGAAAACTGCTCACAAAGTGAGGTAGGATCAAGCCCTCCCAAGACAATCAGAGGGGAAAAGCTGTGATTCTGCTCAGTCCAGGGTGTTTTCAGGCTAGTGCACAGTGACAACCCTTTGGACTTTAGAGAGAGAGCTGAGAATCCATCACCAAAAGGGAAAAAATAGGATCTAGAGAGATTGAAAATTTCAGAAGCTCTCTTTGTTTCCTCAAAAAGAGAAATCTACAGTCTATCCTGGTTTCAGGGGTTTTTTTGTTTGGCTTTTTTTTTTTAATCACTAACTATAGCATGAAATTGGTAATTGCAAGGATCCATATATTAGCTGTCACTCTCAAACTATAGACATTGTCTGAATTATTCAGAGTGCATCAAATAGTTTTCTGAGAACAAAACAGAACAAAAACTTAAAACCAAAACCAACAACTTTCTGGGGATGGTTTAAATTTTTTTAACACGAGTGGAAATGTTTTTATTCAGTATGAAAACTTCAAAACCTATGCATTCATTCCCCACTCTGATCAGATATTTGGGACAGGTAGTGCCTCAAGTGCTCTCACAGCTGTCTTAGGAGCTTTCTCATCTTCATCTCTGAACTGCAAACTAAATTCTATGTTAAAACTTACATTTTCTCCCTTGATTTTGGAAATGAATGAGCATGAAAAGGTATTTGAAGTACAACCCCACCCCAAGCAGCTCTGAGCGTCCTCTGGTGTTGGAATCCTAGATGCTGAGCATTTTAAACTTTCTGTCCTTAAAAGCACAGACCCACAAGAGAACACTACATTTGACCTAAAGCTGTAGAGAAGACTTCCAAAATGGATTGATAGCACTGGGATTATAGGGGTAGAGCTAGTTAAAAGTGTGTAATGTCACAAAGTAGAAAATTTAGAGTTTAGAGTTTTAAAATATAAAAATAAATATGAAGCAAAATAGAAGTTTTAGGGTGAAAGCAAATTGTCCTTCTTCACCTTCTTCCTTCCTCTTTGTAAGTTTAGGTAATATTTTGTAATTAGACAAAAAAGTCTGCACTGCAGGCTTCAAGAAATCAGTTGTTGAGTTAAAAGAGAAAATAATCTAAGTGTCCTTTCTTAATTAGATAGTTTAGTTTTAAAAGACCTTATAACAAGAGATAGTTAGCCATTTTGTGCCTTGCTAATGAAAAGCTGCCAAAGTCATGGTTGTGAGACTGTTTCACAGATAAGAAATAATAAACACCTGAGTCTGAACATGAACTGCTGTCTCAGGTGCCTTCAATCCCTGCCTCAAAAACCCAATACTCTGGTGACACTTCTGCTGTCAATCCCAAATTGTTGCCCACTTTTCTGGGCCCCACAGGTGTTTTTCACCCTCAGTGTAAAGAGGAGCAGCATTTGCCTCCTGGTGCTTGCTGTGTATAGCTGCTCAATAAAGGAGTACAAATCCAGACAATAAACTAATTAAACTGTCTCAGAAATACAGGATAAAGAAGTAAAATGTCTTTCTTTGTACTGCTGTGAGTGTTCTACATGCTGCACAGTCTCTAGAAGGGTGTGCCAGTTCTAAAATGTAACCTGGGGAGGATGGATTGCTGAATGATTTGGACTCATTTGCACTTGTTCCAAAGGTGACTCCATCACCAGTGTCTGAAAGACACTCTGCCCCTCAGTAACGAGTGATTACAGCTAAATAAATCCCAGAGGTTTGCCACTAATGCACAACAAAGGCATAAGAATGAGAGCTGTGGTTCAAGATCTATTTTTTATACCAGCATAATTTTTTGCTTCAGTGATCTATCACTAAACAACAGCTGCTGGGGTAGAGACTCGCTGCTCTGCAGGAGCATTAGCAAATCCTTTAGTGACTGGGCACATGTGTTTGCCTCAGGCCCTCAAAAAAGTCACAAACTTGTGAAGGAGGACTGGCAGATTAATGTCACCTTCTTCCTGCAAGAGATCTGAAGATGCCAGGCACGCTGGGATGACAGGCTGCAGTAAGTTTAGATTTTTAAAGGACTTATTTCATGATCTAAGCACATGTGGCCAAACTGTCTTGAAAGGGGGAAAGAGGGAGGGGAAAAATAAAAAAGAGTAAAATTCAAACAATTTGGGATTTTATATATGCTGGCTCAGAAATTAAACTTTTGCAGTGTCTTATGTTGATTTTTTTTCCCCTTAGAGAACTATGTGCTCACTTCCAAATTCTTGAAATAGCTTTTCTGCCACTTTTGAAGCAAAAAGTATCCTAAAAATGGCAGCATTTAAAGCATTCAGAACCACAGGAAAAAAAAAAAACAGCTTTTTTTATATTAGGTGCTATTAGCAGTCTGTATATGATCAGACTGAAGTAAAAGAAGTTATATGGATTTACTTGTTTTTCACAGAAACTCAGTATTCTCTTAATTAATAACCACTTTTGGGTAATAATCAAATTTCTCTTTGTTAATAATCATCATCTATGTTTGCATATTTCTTGAAAAATTACAAGATAAAGATGATTAACCCAACACACTTCTGAATCATCCAAAAAGATGATTTTTCAACTTCTCTTAAACTTTGTGACCTGGCAGTTAAAGTCCTAAACCAATCAAATTAAACATAATCTGAAATTTGTGTATATTTTGCACTCCTTTGTTCAGCAGATGATTACAAAAAAAACCTGCACACGTTTAAGGTTGGGATTTTTATTTTTTTGCTTTTTTGCTATGTTTGTTTGGTTTTGTTTTTTAATGTTAAGTTCCTTTGTCATAAATAAAAAATCTGGTCTAGAACATGAGGCTGGCTGCTGGATGAGGTGTTCAGCTTCACTGTGTACATGTCTTAGCTACTTATTCAGTACTCATTATACTCCTCCAATTCAGTTCCCAGTAAAAGGCAGTGAAGAACAAGACTCCTGAAATACTCAGGAGATGTGGGATACCAGTATGGGAATCCCTGCAAGGAAAAGGGTCTGTGAATGCTTTGGCTGCATTTGAGGAATTGGCCTTTATGAGATAATAAGAGTTCAAAATTAAAATATCTTACAAGGGAACTGCCTGAATAAGAAAGTGCTTGGTATGATTTCCTTAAGTCTTTCTAGATGTCAGGGATTCTTTTCTATTAACTTTTAGTCAGAAATAAACTTGATGCTTGTTCTAAATGCAGAAAAATTGTGATGCAAGTACTTTCTTTTGGCAGTTTTCTTTCACAGCACTTCTCCAAGAAATTCCTACACTCGTCAGACCCAGGGATCAGTTCTAAGAATCTGAAAAATCCACCTGCAGAAGACAACAGCTGCTTGCCTCATGATGAAGAACTTCAGTGAAACACAGCAGGACATTAAAAGGACCGAGTGGGACAGCACAGAGATCTGACAGTGCCTCACATACCCTGACTCCTCCTCTTGGATGAATACAAATGGATTTGGAACCACATGAAAAACTGGGAGAGACAAGGTGATGAATGAGTGATGGAGACCCTTCCCTGTGGAGGAAGGATCAGTTTGGCAGCCTGGGCACCTCCATTTCCCCAAGTCCTACCAGCTGCATGTTGTGTACCCCGGAGTGACAGCGGGCACAGATGTGCAGCTCTGAACTGAGCAGTGAACAAAGGACTGCCAGGTTCAACTTGAAAGCTCAGAATATTTTGATGTTACAGTTCACCTTGTCACATGAAGCATCCCCAAAGTTTTCAGCAGTGCTTGACATATCATAAAAAATGTATCTGGAAAAATCAAATTTTAGTTTTGTTGCTGCTCTGATGCATGAAAGCTTATTCCAGCCAAAAGGAGCTGTATCTCTGCAATAGTGGCACTCCAAATATGATTTCTGGGATACAGAAAGCTATGAGAAAAGGAGATTGTGTGGATGCAATGTATGAATTATTTCTTTCTCTTTTACTTATGAAGTCCCAAGGCAGAGTTTTTTAAGACTTGGTTTGTAACTGAACTTCCTATCTCAAATACAGCATTTAGAAACATTTGTTCAGCTCACGCTCAATAAATGCATATAATTGGTATTTACAAACTTGTTTATTCATATTCCAACAATCTCAACTTACTTAATTATCATATGAATGCTTTCCAGTCCCTATAGAACATCTGCAAGTGGAATAAAAAGAAGTGACTGTGTCTCAGCAGCCATAAGCTGGAAGAGATCCTGTAACCAACCAGAGAATCAGAATCCTAGAGTGTTTTGGGTTATCAGGGACCTTAAAGCCATGCCAGAGCTGGTAGGGCTGACAGATTATCAAGGAATGAAAAGAGAACTCAAGGAAATTCAGAACACAACAAAAAAGCTAAACAAACTCTTTCCACCAGTGCTTACTGTGAAGGTGTGGGAGATTCATTAAATATGGGAAGCAAAGCAAGGCAGAGTCCCCAGGCAGTGCAAAGCAGAGCTGCTTCATGGCAAAACCCAGGCCCTTCTGAGCAGTTAGGCCTTTATCAGTAACAGAGCTTTAAATCATAACAAATTGTCTTGGTTTGGACAGACAGGTGTCTGCTAAGGAAGGAAGAAGCCTCCTCTGAAATGGAAGATGTTAAACCCCCACGCTGAGAATTATTAGAGTTTTGAATTTAAGGGGCTCTCAGGCAAAGATATGAGAGTAGGAATAATAGTTCTTGACTAGGAAAATTAAAAATACAAATGCAAGAGTACAAAAAACAACCCACTGCCAGAGTGAGAGCAGGGGCTGAGCCCTGTGTGTCAGGGTGGTGGCACAGCCCCATCCCAGGGGGGCTCAGGGTGGTGGCACAGTCCCATCCCAGGGGGGCTCAGGGTGGTGGCACAGTCCCATCCCAGGGGGGCTCAGGGTGGTGGCACAGTCCCATCCCAGGGGGGCTCAGGGTGGTGGCACAGTCCCATCCCAGGGTGGTGGCACAGTCCCATCCCAGGGTGGTGGCACAGTCCCATCCCAGGGGGGCTCAGGGTGGTGGCACAGTCCCATCCCAGGGGGGCTCAGGGAGGTGGCACAGTCCCATCCCAGGGGGGCTCAGGCTGGTGGCACAGTCCCATCCCAGGGGGGCTCAGGGTGGTGGCACAGTCCCATCCCTGTGGCTCAGGGTGGTGGCACAGTCCCATCCCAGGGGGGCTCAGGGTGGTGGCACAGTCCCATCCCAGGGGGGCTCAGGGTGGTGGCACAGTCCCATCCCAGGGGGGCTCAGCCCTCCTGCAGTGCCAGCTGTGGTTCTGCTGGAGCAGGGATCCTGCACTAGGGGGGAGTTTTCCTCTGCAGCTCCAGGGCTGCTGGAGATGGGCCTGCTCTCCCTCTGGGAATGCAGGGCAGCAGAAAGCTGCTCCTCTGGGAATGCAGTGGCCAAAGGCTGCTGGGCTGTTCCCAGGGCAGATTGGATCCAGGTAGGAATGCTTGGCTCCTCCCCTGGGCGGAGCATCTCCCCATGGGATGGTGGAGTTTGATCAGCCATGCAGGGACACTCCCTGGTCATGGACAGCAGAGATCTCCTGGAGGGAGGGTTGGCTGTGGGAGGGATAAAGAAAACTGCCCCATGAACAGAGGAGAACTGCCCAGCTCTGACAGATGGGATAGGATGCACACCCAGCCACAGCTTGTAACCTGAGACACAAAGATAATTCCACCAACCCCCTCACACCACCCTGTGAACGTGCAATGGTGACAAAACTTGTTTTTCTGCCTCTAATTCAGCTGAGTCACTTTCCCACTGTCCTTTCCTTCTCAGCCAAGGCTGCAGGCCTGAGCCATGATTGTACAAGCCCTTCCCTTTGTAAGGTTTTACCTACATGCAGCTATTAAATAATTCTTCAAAAATTATGAGTTCTGGACCTGCCTCAGTTTTAGATGCTGATTAAAAAAATGTTTCAGGAAGTGAAAACCAGTCATCATAAGTTGACAATTGAAGAAATTATTTACCTAAAAGTTTTAATGGAGTTAAATATGAACTTGCTGGACTCTGAGGGTGATGTGTAATCTATTGAATGAACTTCTTCCCCACTTGAGCAGAGGGTGGTAAGTGCAACATCTCTGTTTAAAATGGGACTCAGGGATGATTTCATGAGCACAAATGAGAAAATCTGACTGCTACACTAAGTACATTTGTAGAAAATAAATAAATAAAGAACAAAAATTATAAGCAAACTGATAAATCCAATAAATTTGCATAGAGGGAACCCAAGCTTATGGATCCATTTGTTAAGGAACTGCAGATCCAGAGGATTATTTAAAACTTTTCCTTCACATGATGGATTTTCAAAAGCTCAGCAGAGAACTGACATGGCAATAGATAAAGGAGAAGCTTCTCTTAAGGAATATTGACAGTTGTAAAAGATTGGATAGAATGGATAAGAAGAAAGACTTGTTGCCATAACAGGAAAGGTACCAAGGGAATTAGAGAAGGATTTATGTTAAGACATTGGCTATTCAACACAGGGGATCCAGAAGAACAAAAGAATGCTGAGGTAAAATTTTGTTGATTATACAGAATTATTCTGGATAATGAAAGAAAACAGTTATGTGAAAAGCTGTTGAAGGATTCACAATATTAAGGGTAATAAAATAACAACTGAAATTAAATAATGCTTAATGCAAAGAAATGCCAATGGAAAAGAATCAGCATCAGGATATATTTTATTTTTGCTACTATTTTCACTTGGGAGCCAGAACTTCATTTCACTTTGGATACGTTCAAATGAGAACAGAACTGTTCAAAAAGGGAAGTAGAGCATTAAAAATTACTGAAGGGAAAAGACATGACTATGTCACTACATTAATTAGTCACAATCCAACAATTTTGATCACTTCAGCTTAAAATATAAAGTAGAACCAGAAAAGATTTAAAGAGGCATCACTGATAAGAGCTAGGAGACAGCATCTGTACAGAAATTAAATAGAGAAGTGAGACTAAACCTCTTCAGATGGGAGCAGAAATCCCCTACAGGGTCCATGAGAAATATTTATCACAACTTGGGTTTTTAAAAAAAATCTACTCTAACACAAAGGATTTCAGGAGTAATCACTAAATTCTCAAGGAGAGAAAAATGTACAGCACAACAAAATTAAAATGAGAATTATTCATCATCTGGTAAGAAGCACAGTGGTTCTGAAGGTGCAACCATTTCTAGAAGTTTTTAAACCTAGACTTTTAGAAATTACAGGCCTGAATAAAAGGAAAGATCATTTTTCATCTGCCCTGTGGCATAGATGTGGTACTGGCCAGAGATGCAATCAGGCCCTTAAAAGAAAGAGCCTTTTGATTTGAATTTAATTTATTTTTAAGCTCTCAAAAGGCAACAAATAATACTAGCTCTGAGGTTCATTTACTTTTATATATATATATATATATATGTACACATTTATTTATCTAATTTGTATTAAAAGTTCTTCTAGGACTAACATATGTACACACTTATTTATTTATCTAATTTGTATTAAAAGTTTGGTGACTGCCTTCTAGGACTAACAAACAAACTTTAAAATGTTAAAAAATCCATCTCTGATTGCTTCTTGTCTTAGTCAGCAAATATTTCCTCTCATGCTCTTAGTAGTTTAGGATTTTTCTGCCCCAGCCTGTTTCCTCAGTCTTAAAAGTTCCCAACAAACTACTCATTTGCTGTTTTCTGAGTGGAAGGACATGCTCAGTATTTTCACCCAGATAAAGGACTCCCAACTTCCAGACTGCTGGCAGAATATTGCAGCAGCCACCTTTATGTTGGGGAGTATATTATTTAATCAGAAGGGGATCAAAGTACCTAATTTTGTTTGCATTTTTCAGTGATTTGATAGTGCTGGGCAGAGGAAGTCACTGTACTCAGTGCTGTGCTCCACAAAAGGCAATTGCAAATCAGAAAATCAAAGTTAACAAAACTTTCCCAGCATGGTCACCAATTTTTTTTTATTGACTAGAAAGTCCTAAGTTCCCTCCAAGCCCAAGTGTGAGCTCCTGGAATTACAGAGTATGTGTTTGCAAACCACCTGGCTGTTCCAGTCTGGCTATGAATCCTCTCTCTAGAATCCCTGAGCTGCATGGACATTTCCTGCAGGGAAAGTCACTGGGATTTTGCTCCTCTCTTTTGGACCAACGTTCTTGTGTTTGCAAACTTTGCCCTTTTTTGACTCCAGGAGCAGTTTCTGTAAGTATTTATGTTTTGAAAAGCTATTTAATAATTTCTCTATGAGTTCCTTCCCACTATAAAGCATATTTATGCCTCATTACCTTCAACTGACATTTGTTTTTGCTGCAGTTCCCTTCCCTTTAGCTCTATCCAGTCTGTATACTGGGAAAGGGAAAAGATTTTTCCTCCAAATGACAGTTCTGTAACTCCTGTGATTGCCCTCTGGGTTCCACTCCAACCCCTGCCAGCTGAGCATGAAATCATGCTGCTGAAACATGGGGGCTTCCTCATGAAAGAATTCTTGATGGTGTTGCTTTTCCATCTTTATTTCTGCATCAGACAGGAGGAGTGGGGTGCCAGCAGGGTGGCACAGTGTGACCAGCAGGTGACATCCCCGTGCCACGAGCAGGAGAGAGAATTCAAGAGAATTCCTTCCAGGAGAATTCATTTCCCAACCTAAACTGTGGAAAGGCCAAGTGACACTTGTTGGGAAATCAAATCAAGGGCTGTTGGCTGCTCTCCTCTGATGGAACTCAGCTTCCCCATGATTGCCTTTCCCAGCTTTAGGAATTCCCTGTGTCCCACATCCAGCCTCAGCTCCAAAGTGGGAGCTGCCTGTAGGAAGATCTGCACATCACACCTTGCTGGTACAACTGTTTAATACTGTTTGTTTTCTGCTGTTCAAAGAATGGGCTTAAATGATTTCATACACTGATTTTTGAAGCAAATCATATTAAATAATGCTAGCAATTCAATTTTATCTTCCTAAAATTCAATACAAATCGGGTCACTTCCACTGACAGACATCTGAATTCTTTATCCTACAGGCAACTCATTTAGTTGTGATTGTATCACTCACTGAAACACCAGCATTTCAGAGCACATTCAAATACAGCAGCATTTCCTGATTTTTCTTGATGCCTTAGGAGATGATGGGAACAAACTCCAGCATTCAGAGAGCAGACAAGAAAACAGAGGGGGTTTTGCAGTCATGGACAAATTCCTTTGCTTTAGATGCATAGACAATAAGAAAAACCTCAGAAAATATTTGTTCCTTTTAGGCATTCCAGCCTGAACTTCATTTTCTCAGCATGCACACAGCACTGGCAGGCAGTGCAGAGATACAGACCTCCTGACACTGGGGATCTGATTCTGCAGCTACTTCCATATCTAAACCACCACTATAAAGAAGCATTCTGATCTATTGGATTTCTTTGCAGGATAAGGCTCTGCAGATCACAATCTGCTCAATAGAATTCTCCAGCCCCCGTCCCATCTTTAAATAAAACATGCTTTGGAAAATTTTAAATGCTGAGTTTTTAAAATAAACAGCACCACTGTAATGTAGGTGATGGTTTTGAACACAATGTCAGTTCAGGGAATCATGGAATGTCCTGGGCTGAAAGGAAACACAAAGCTGATCCCATCCCACCCCAGCCATGGCAGGGACACCTCCCACTGTCCCAGGTGCTCCCAGCCCCAGTGTCCAACCTGGACATCCTTGGGCACTGCCAGGGATCCAGGGGCAGCCCCAGCTGCTCTGGGCACCCTGTGCCAGGGCCTGCCCACCCTGCCAGGGAGCAATTCCTCATTGCCAAGATCCCATCTAAACCTGCTTTCTGTAAGTTTGAAGCCATTATTCTCTCTGTTTGAACATTGTGACAATCCACTTCATGCCATTCAGTCAAAATTTTTACACCAATTTCCAATCCTTGCAAAGGTTATCATACAGCAAGGTTGGGAGTGGGCAGAGGGAGGTCTAATTTATCAGAAAAGAAGAGAATATAAAAATACCATAATACATGCAGTTCAAATGAAATCTTGACAGCTGCTATTCACAAATATTGCTGACATGATTTATATTATATTAAAATTCAGAATTACTGCGTTTTCATCAGTTTCTCATTTCACAGCTGGCATTCCATGTTGTCAGCATCCTGTGATTTACAAGGCTATATGTAGTGTAAAAATGTTGTTTTAAATGGACAATCTCATAAGCATGTTTACTAATTGATATGCTAGGGCAACTTAAAATGTAAACGTAATGTGTGTTCCAAAAGCCAGAATGCTTTCCAGAAGAAAAAAACTGAACCTAATAGCTTCAGTTTCATTAAACTTTTATGAAAGTCCCCAGAAAACAGACATTCCCATGCAAATTTTAAAATAATGGCTTAATTTGTGAAGTTACTTTTGCAATGTCAAAAATGCAATGTAAAACAGATAAAAAATGAGATTGATACTCACTGCTGGGAGATACAGAAGCTGTTTAACCAGACAGACCCTGGAGTCTTAATAAAGCATTGTTTTCTAATAATGTTTCCATAGGATTCATTGGGATATTTTCCAAAGTGATATAAAGCAAGCCTGGCACAAAATGCAAATGCCCTGCTCCAGCAATGCTGTTCTTTATCTAAGACCCGTAGAAATGATGGAGAGGACAAATTTTCAGGGAATTAAGTCAATATTTTATACATTTCACCATGCTTCTGTATTCCAGTGCTCAGCAGGAATACAGGATACAACTTTCTCTTCCACAGTTCCTTGTGACAGAGGCATGAGAAGTTATCTTGGGTAGGTCCAGAGACTTCAGTGGAATTCCTTAAGTAGAATATTGATCAGAGGAATGAAAACACTGCTTTTGCAACAGCTGTCTCTCCCAGTTTACAGAAGCTGCTGTCAGGCAGCCCAAAGCCTGGAATAACCTTCTATGATTCATACAATATTCTAACAGCAACAAGACACATTTGGACCTTATCCTAAATCTGAGGTATTCCAGAATATTTTGTAGTAAAGGCACAAGAATCAGGAGGAAGAGGTGGCAAATTGATTCCAAGGCTGTGCATGTTTCCCTTTTCAATCCTCCTACTCCATCAGTAAGAAAGAAATGCCCTGTGAATATGTCCAGGCAATGAACCCTGCCATCATTTTTAGGTTTTTTACAGATATTTTGTGTTACAGACATCCATGGAGAGAATGATGGCATCACCAGCAGCTCATCATCCTCCTCCAGTGATCTCAGTGAAACCCCTTCCCTTCCCTCCTATCTCCTCTCCAAACAGATTTTATTCCCATATTCTTTTTGGTATCATTGCAGGAATTTTTCCCTAGTACAAACATGGGGGGACATTTTGTCTAGTCTGAATTTTGGCACAGATTGACAGTTGATTTCTGCATACCAATAGTAAACATGTTTGCCTTTTTTAACATCACAACTTCAGGTTTTCCTTGGAGTTCTGCTGGGAGCAGCTGGAGTTTGAGAGGCTCATTGTGTTCTCTGTGGGTCCTATGAAAATCAGACAGCCAAAAACCACTTTGGCTAATGTTTCTGCATAAGTGGGTCATAATACAGCCTTCATCTTATCTGCAAAGGCTGAAACTTTTGAACTTTTCAAAACATATTTCACTTAAAATTATGACAAACCTCATCCATCAACAAAAACATGTTCAATGATTTGCACCAAAGAGGACATGATCAAACCCAGGATCTGAGAACCAAGAGACCAAAATAAAATAATCCAAATAAATCTCTCCTTTTGGGCAGTAGGTGAAGTCTGCACACCATGCAGCACTTACCAAAATGAAAATGTGTAGTAAGAAGTGTCCTGTGGCCTCACAGTGCTCATTCCAGAGGAGCACAAGTAAGGATGGCACATGTGGATATTGTCTATCTTACAGAATGTGTTCCTTAGCTCTGACACTCTGCCAGCTTTTAGCTGGGTACAGAAATCCACCTTTCTTCTAGCACAAGCCTAAGCATCCCCCATCTTAGATTTCATATATATTATTTTTTCACACCTTAAGCATGAATTAACTGAACATTTTGGTATTGGAGCTCTGCCCTCAGCTCCTCTGCTGCAGCTGAACCAGCCCAGTGCCCTCAGCTGCTCCTTGGGTGGCCCCTCCAGACCCTTCACCATCTTCATGGCCTCTTTTGGAACCTCTGTGGTGCTTTATTGTCCTTTTTTACATAGTAGTGCCCAAAACTACCCCCAGGACTCCCCTATGAACTGCCCTGTAGCAAAAGCAGTGTGGGCAGCAGGGAGGGGATTCTGCCCCTCAGGGAGAGCCCACCTGGAACCCCAGCCTGGGCAGCACAGGGGGGACCTGGGGCTGCTCAGAGAGCCCAGAGGAGGCTCCAGGGTGAGCAGAGGGATGGAGCAGCTCTGCTGGGAGGAAAGGCTGGCACAGCTGGCATTGCTCACTGCACAGGAGAAGCTTTGGCTGAGCTCAGGGTGGCCTTGCAGGGCCTGAAGGAGCTGCAGGAAAGATGGAGAGAGACAATTGCCAAGGGCTGGAGGGCCAGGAGCCAGGGAATGGCTCCCAGTGCCAGAGGGCAGGGCTGGGTGGGATCTTGGTGTGATAGATGAGTTATGTGATTGACTCTCCCAATTAACAGACAAATGGCATGTATATAGGTTAAGAGAAGTTTTATAGGTTTATAGTTATGTTTTATCCCCTTGCATGGTTATCAAGGGACATCTGGGAGGGCTGGCTGTCACTGTGGGACATCTGAGCTCCAGTCAGGATTTGAGGAAGAGATCTCAACCCCTGGACAGCAAAGAAGGGGTCGATGGGCAGAACTTTGGAGGGGTGAAAGGGTTAAAAGGTGAAATCTCCATTGTGTGGGTGAGCACAGGGTGGGGAAATCCTCTGCTCCCGGGGCTGTGACCTTTTCTCTGTTCAGTCTTCTGCTGTGTTTTTGGTAAGGTTTAATAAACCTTTCTAAACTATGAAAAGTGAGTAACCATTTCTCACATTGGCAATGAGGAATTGTTCCCTGGCAGGGTGGGCAGGCCCTGGCACAGGGTGCCCAGAGCAGCTGGGGCTGCCCCTGGATCCCTGGCAGTGCCCAAGGATGGCCAGGTTGGACACTGGGGCTGGGAGTGACCTGGGACAGTGGGAGGTGTCCCTGCCATGGCTGGGGTGGCACTGGATGGGCTCTGAGGTCCCTTTCAGCCCAGAACATTCCATGATTCTCTGAATTATTCATGTAATCATTTTCTTAAAGATAGGAGTTTAGAAGAAGATAGAGCAACAACTAAATCTGTTGAAATGTATTTTCTATATTGAATCATTTTGACACTACAACCAGTTGCTGGTCAAATTTTCAGGCTATTCCCAGGCTTCACTACAAGTTATTGTTTTTATTAAGTACTGTGAAATTAGTGCCTTGGCTAAAATTTATTTAGATGGCTTACTTTTTTATTTCACTGTTTTTCATAGATTATGTGTATATATATTTGAATAAACTGGGCTTTCAGGTAGCAAATGATAATATTATATAATCAATAGTGCTCTAGTGTTAAGAAATACTGCAAGGTTTTCATTAAATCAGAGAGAAGTGCAGGTAAAGGAATGCTAACAAGTATTGATGTTTAGATTTTATTTTTCAATGTTGTTAAACTCCTCTCCACTGCACTGAGTTTATTTTTCTACATTAAAATAACTTTATTTGGTATCTCTGGGGCTGAGTTTTAAACAAGATAAAGTGCCTTGTGAATTAATTTATTTCGAAGAGAAAAGAAAATACAATTTGTGTCTTTTCATTAAATTATCCTTAGCTATATTGATTTTACCCCAGTTAAAATTTATTTAGCTGAAAAAGAAACAAAGCTACAATCCAAATATGTATTTTATTCTGTGTTAAACTGGGGAGTCAATCCTTGTGGTATTTCACTTCATATTTTATCCATTATTTATCCATTATTATTCATTATATTAATATTAGTCAGTCTCTGATTACCATACTGGCATCCAAATTACATATTTGTACTGGAAAAGTCTCATATATTCAAATGTTTGAAAGCAGCTAAATTACATTTGAGAAAACATTGTTGCTTGGGAGAAGAGACCAACACCCATAAAAAATTTGGAACACTTCCCAAAATCGTGTGTCATCCTTACAGATTCCATACAGAGATCAGCAAAATACACAGAGGAAGGAGGGCTGAAGGAGATAATAAATCACCACAAGAGTCAAGGTTCTGTCCTCAGAATCAGGGACCTGAACCACTGCTGATGAAGAAAATTATTTTTCTATTGTGGGAATATGTATTCAGCCATTCCCACCTCATGTAGACATTTATGTTCTGTGTTTGATTTGCTCCTGGTGTTTATTGAAGCAAAACATGGGAAGAGGTGATAAAATATAGAGATGGGGATAAAATGACAGCTAATTCATTTACTGTGGAAAATAAGGTATGGATATTCTAAAATGTGACACACAACATCAAGGTGTCTTAGAGGCTATTTTGAAACAATTTATCTTATTAACAGCACGATAATACTTTCCTGAAAACATCACACTCTCATCAGAGCTAATGTATATTTCTGACCACAGAATAATGGTACTGAAGATAATGAGTACAAATAGTTCACTTAACAGAATTCCTGCTCTCTATTTGTATAATTTTCTCTTTCAATTTCTTTAGCAATTATACCTAAAGTATTTAATTTTATATTTGGTAAATAATGGTCACAGTATAATTTGAACAATTAAGCATGACAGCTCTCTGTAGTGACACTTCTGCTGTGGTTACCAAGACTACCTTCCAAAGAAATGCTTCTCTGAAATACTGAATGTACTCATCAGGTTATAAATCCCAGCCACAACAACAGGAAATGCTGCTGCAGTTTTGTGATGCACAGAAAACTGGAGGGAAGAGCAGGGAGAATTTGCACAGCTCAGGAAGGAGCTGCAGGGGCTGGAGCTGGGCAAGGGGCTGGAGCCCCAGCAGGGGCTGAGGGAGCTGGGAAGGGGCTCAGCCTGGAGAAAAGGAGGCTCAGGGGGCCCTTGTGGCTCTGCACAGCTCCCTGCCAGGAGGGGACAGCCGGGGGGTCGGGCTGTGCTCCCAGGGACAGGGACAGGAGCAGAGGGAACGGCCTCAGGCTGGGCCAGGGCAGGCTCAGGGGGGGCACCAGCAGGAATTTGCCCATGGAAGTGATGTGATGGGTTGTTACAAAGGGTTCATAGAATCACAGAATTTTCTGAGTTGGAAGGGACCCAAAAGGATCAAGTCCAGCTCTTCCGTGAGACAGCCCATGTGGGGATCACAACCACAACCTTTGTGTTACCAGCACCATGCTCTGATTAACTGAGCTAATCTCAGGGTTGTTAAATATTGGAATTAATTACTCCAGCTGCAGAATCACTGAGGTTGGAAAATCCCTCCCAGCCCATGGAGTCCCAGCTGTGCCCGATGCGCACCTTGTCCCCAGAGCCCTGAGTGCCACCTCCAGCCCTTCCTGGGACACCTGCAGGGATGGGCACTCCCAAGCTCCCTGGGCAGCCCCTGCCAAGGCCTGAGCACCCTTTCCATGGGCAAATTCCTGCTGTGCCCCCCTGAGCCTGCCCTGGCCCAGCCTGAATTCACAGAATCACAAGGTTGGAAAAGACCTTCCAGGTCATCAAATCCAGCCCAGCCCCAACACCTCAACTCGCCCCTGGCACCCAGTGCCACATCCAGGCTTTGTTAAACACCCCCAGGGATGGGGACTCCACCACCTCCCTGGCAGAACATTCTAGAACTTTATCACCCTTTCTGTAAAAACTTTTCCCTGCTATCCACCCTGTATTTCCCTTGGTGCAGCTTGAGTGCTCTGGTTCTGTCAGTGCTGCCTGGAGAAAGAGCCCAGCCCCAGCTGAGCACAGGCACCTTTCTGGAGGTTGTAGAGAGTGATGAGGGCACCCCTGGGTCTCCTTTTCTCCAGGCTGAGCACCCCCAGCTCCCTCAGTCCTTCCTGACAGGGCTGAGGCCATTCCCTCTCCTCCTGTCCCTGTCCCTGGGAGCACAGCCCGACCCCCTGGCTAAACCTTGCTCAGGTACTTTGGGCTTTCCTTCCCTGCAGGAAAAGTCTCTTTTCCTAACTGAGTGAAAGATGCCAAGTGCAGAAAGTAGTGGCCACCTCTGACTAAGAAAGCACTTCCAAAGCCAGACCCTTATGTTATGCAAATGAACTTAAGGCAGAAAATAAAATATTCATTCCTGGGTATCTGCTTTTCGTTCTTATTTCAGAAATTACATTAAACATTATCTAGTTAATTAGGGTTATTTTACATTTTCTAAAACAATCAGGGGTCTTTCCCTAAGCTTAATTATGCAACCATCTGAATATTTTCTCTCCTAAAATAAAGTAAGAATGGTAGAGGACATAATGTAAACGAGATCCAAGCTGTAGATTGAGAAAGTAATTTCCAAATTTTACCACATTTTCCCCCTAGATTTACAGTCAGGCACTTAGGAAATGTAGTCCAGACTGTCTGGGCACATATATATTTCTGTATAATGTATAAATATCAGAGCAGAATGAATAAAGTATTTTCCATGAATAGTAATTTGAATTTTAATAGAAATTCTACTTCAATCTCAATTTTTTCATTACTGAGTGACTGAACATTTCTAGGAAAAATAGTTCCCAAAAGTGATACTCTAAACTTTCTATTCAACTAAATTTCATAATTTTAGATACTTAAAATTACTGCTACCTCAATTCTGATATTTTTTTTTTAAACCAGCACTGTGCTGCCTATCCAGGAGAGAGGAACAATGAGATGTCTTTCATGTTGCCAGTGCTAAAACCTTTTTTTTTTTTTTTTTTTTTTTGTGAGTAACCCTAAGCATTTTTTCCTCTGCACAAGCCCACCTCAGCCCCACTGGGTTTGGGATGGTCTAATACTGTGGCTGAGGTTTGTGTTTTGGGGAGAAAAGGCCTTATATTCCCATATAACCATCCATGAAACAGGAATTAGGATTGAGAATGTCAGACAGCCACAATCAAAGAGTATTTGAGCTTTTTACAAAAAATGGCTCTGGAATGAATGCAGAATGTCTCAGAGCACACTCGTGACAATTCTGAGGAGATAAAAACAGAGAAATTACATGAATTATTTATTAGGACTCTCATATTGGAAGTCAGATATCAGGAGTTCTGCTCCAAGCTCTACCACCAACCTTCTGTGTGACCTTAGACAAAGAGATTTATCTGCTCGTGCCTATTCCATGGGGGGTTTTTTGTGTCCTGATTTAACATAATTCTGCTAAAACTTTGTCCTTTCCTGCATGTTTGTAAAAGCACCTAATGCATTCCTGCCAAGCTTGATTAGTGCCTTTAAATAGAAAGGAAATAAAAGTAAATTGCAAAAAAAAAAGAAAAATAATTAAGATTAAAAACTTGAACAAAATTCATTTCATGTTGTGTAGAGAATTATTCCTTACAGAAGTCATCTGTATTATACACAGTACATATCATTATCTAATCAAACTTTGCATGCTGTGGGTTTAAATATAATTAATAAATAATTTTCTAAAGAAAAGTTGTAAGTTATTTAAAGGCTAAATTCACAAAAAACTGATGTGGGTTTGGATGGTTTTGGTTTTTTTAAGCATTTCCCTTTCCTACACAACATTTAAGGACAACATGGTTTTGCCTGAAATTTCAACGACAGCTTTTATTTTTGGAGTCTCCAAAAAGCCTTCTGTCCATGGAACCTCAGATGAGAATATCCATCCCAATGACTTTTCTGTTGCCAGTCTGACACTGCCTCAAAGCCCACTGGACTAATTCTGCCTGTGCAGGGTTAATAATCAGCTGAAACAGAGTGCTGAAAGCAAGAAATGAGAGAGATACTTCAGGATTTAAAGCTTGGAATGATAAAATCTCTGATCCAGCAAAATCAGAAGTCCCAATTGGAGTTTTCACACAAAATAATTTATACACTGAAGCTGTGGGTCTGCCTGACCTGGGATCCTCTGAACAAAGACCCAAGTTCAGTGAGAATGTTAATAAATCTTCTAAGAAATGTGCATTATAGGACAATCCACCAGGTTTGGGACATCTCTTATGCCCAGGACTGAGAAGATGGTCTGTGTGCCCAGATGATCTCAAAAATTCCCTCAATCTCCTTGACAATGAATCTTTAATAAAGCTGCATGGACGGTGACACCTCTTACAGCTCCTCAGGTAAATTATTTTCTGTTAATTGGATGGAATCTTCGCATTTCTATGGAAAAACTTTGGGGGGAATGCTGATTATGATTAAAGAGATGATATCAGTTCAATTTATATTGAATTTTCTGCAGAATTTAATGGTCTTATTTAATGGTAGAAAGGACTGCTGACTGACATCCCCCAAAAGTTAACAGCTGTGCCAAAGCCACGCCTCTCTTGTTATTTTTTACTGAGACACACGAATTGAAGCAACAACAACAAAAAAGACATAGAACACAAAGGAAACATCTTTTCTTTTTTATGATAAAACTGACATATCCAGTATTTGTTATTTCGGCATTGTCTTCATCAGTCTGAGCTTGTCACATATATTTTAATACATGATTTATGGTTATAAATTCATTTTCCATTCTCATTTATAATATGGTGTCACATTTTATCACAAGTGCATTTAATCATCTGCTGTCTGCATACTAATGGTTACAAATATGATACCTGTGTAGACCCAGCCACCAGTTGCTGTAACTGTCTCTGCCTGCAACGCTTGAATGCTTTGAAAAGTGCTGATAAATAGAGGAGTTCAGACATTTTTATGTGTCTGTCCCATTTTAATAGCCAAGATAAAATTCTCCTGCTTCGCCAAGAACTTGATTCTTTTTGTCCCCACTTGAAAATTTTTTGCATCCACTCATCCATCCTCAGAACAGTGCCAGTGCATAAAATTAAGTGTGTATAAGCATCTTAGGAATTGGTACTAAAAAGGCAAAGAGGAAGATCAGATAGAAGAAAAAGCAGTATCTACCCAAATGTAGGATAATTTTTAAAAAGAGAAAGGAAGTCAGTGTTTTGTTTAAAATTTGTTGGCCAAATTCTGCTATGCAGTGAATGTGAGCACATTTTTAAATTGAGGGCACTTTAAATGCACAACTGAATCTCCAAATATTACCATACAAAGGCAGCATATCAATACAGCCTATTAATTAATTTTTCTGAGGAAAGCAATCCTCACTATTATTTGTTCCATGTTTTTAACTTAGACTTTTCACAAATACGTGTCTGAGAAATCTCAATGGAAACATTTCAATTCCAGTATTTCAGAAGAAAGTGGGTTGCAGTTAACTTCAGCAATTTTAATAGGAAAAACAAAAACAGTGTGTAACCAACAGGGTGAGGGAGCCTTGATTGAAAATACACAGAAATTCACCTGGCCTGGAGCACTGCAGCAAACACAGACTCAGAATGGGTTGGGTTGGGAGGGATTTAAAGCTCAACCAGTGCCACCCCTGCCATGGGCAGGTGATGCCTTCAGTTTTACCTTTTGTATTTTTTAGATTCTGTTCTGCCTAGGGGTGTAGCTCTGAGGTTCATATTAAGTGTTGGTAGGTTCTCTTCACAGGGTGGGTAGAAAAACAATTCCTTTTCCAGCTTGAGACCAAGGACAACCAATACAAGCCTCAGGCCAAGAGGTGTAAACAATGGAAATGGAAAAAGAGGCAAACAAGGAGGATGGGACTTCATAACTGGACAATTAACTCCAATATGCAAATGGACCAAAACTTATAAAGGTGAGAGCCCTCCAGACCAGTCATCCCTTCTGTGACCATTTTGGGTCCATCTCAGGTGCAGCCCTGGCTGGGCTCTTGTGCTGCCCAAGGTGGATCCATGGAGGCCTTTCAGTAAATAACAATTTTATTCTGTTAGCTCTGTCCAACCTCTGTTCCAGGTTCAGCCTCTCAAAGCATCACAGGGACACCTCCCACTGTGCCAGGCTGCTCCCAGCCCCAGTGTCCAACCTGGCCATCCTTGGGCACTGCCAGGGATCCAGGGGCAGCCCCAGCTGCTCTGGGCACCCTGTGCCAGGGTCTGCCCACCCTGCCAGGGAACAATTCCTCACTGCCAAGATCCCACCCAGCCCTGCCCTCTGGCACTGGGAGCCATTCCCTGGCTCCTGGCCCTCCAGCCCTTGGCAATTGTCTCTCTCCATCTTTCCTGCAGCTCCTTCAGGCCCTGCAAGGCCACCCTGAGCTCAGCCAAAGCTTCTCCTGGGCAGTGAGCAATGCCAGCTGTGCCAGCCTTTCCTCCCAGCAGAGCTGCTCCATCCCTCTGCTCATCCTGGTGCCTCCTCGGGGCTCTCTCCAATACTTCAATTTTTATCATTCTCATGCCAGTCTTCTGGGTTTCTCTCAAAATTCCCAGTGTGGTTTCTGAATAAACTTAAGCAATTTTCACACACACACAGACACACACATGCACAAAAACTTTCAATTTATACATGAATGTCTACTTAGCTACATTTAGGGTAACTTATTTGAAGCTGTCAGTGTTAATTATCTTATTGTCTTATCCTTATAGGCAGAGAAATTGAGCCTACAAGAACAAGGCTTATGAGTATTTTTAGTCATACTTCTAATTGACTGTTTGACACTTCTTGTGCCTTCTGTCCTGAACAAAGTAATTTGCCATACTCTAAACCAGACAGGCGTGTGCAGCTGACAGGCCAAAAATCCTGAGCTGTCACTCCTGGGGTGTGGATGGAGCTTCCTGCTAAAGAACTGAAACATAAATGTTCCTCAGTATGGTGAAAGATGAATATAGTGCATATTTATCAGAAACTACAGGGTGTGATATTTATCTTAACCTTTAAAGCAGAAGCCTTTGAAAGCACCTCACAAATCCAGGTGCAGGCAGTGCCCACTCCAAGAGCAGGCAGAAGGCAGGAATGCCCATTTCCAATGTTCACAAAGCACACAAGGCTCAGCTGTGAGCAGGCAAAATTCAGACTGAAAGTGGACAGTGTTGCCAAAATTCTCAGCTTGTGGGAGCTCAGCACATCACTCCTGATGTCCAGAGCTACCGAGAGAAGCCTTGGGGGGCTCGGGAGCCCTGGAATGTTGCCAAAAGCACTTGGTGGCTTCATTTTGATCCATCTAGAGATGTGCCACCGATGTATGAGGAAATGGAACATGCGAGAACCACTCAGGTGTAAATGGTGAAGGGAAGATATCATTATAGGGTGAATCACAAATTTTGGGGTTTTGGTACAGGGGGGTGGTAGAGACAAGATGGAGGAATCTGGGTGTGCCACCAGGCTTTTCCTTCTTCTTCCTGTCTTCCATCTTCTGCAGTGGTGTTGGCATTTGGGGATTGGTCTGGGATGAGGGTGTACTTAGTGACGAAGATGATAGGTATTGGGGACAAAAGGTAAATATGATATACGTGGTTTTTGTTATAAAAGATGCGGCCGCCTTGGGGGTGGGCAGAGTGCCTTTGGCTGCCGTGCTGGTCAGATCCTTTGGGCAGAGAAAGGACTTTTTAGATAAGAGATAATAAACAAACTGAAAACCGAAAAAACCTAGCGTCCAGTCTCATCCTTTGAAGCCCAGCGTGCAAGAACCATCCTAAGCGTGTGTGGGGGCAGAGACAGACAGCCGACCCCCAGATCAGCTGAAACTGCAAGGAATTAAGTGTCCTGTGTGTTGAAAAGCCTTGTGAGATCACCTTGGAGCCAGTTCTGTAAAATACAGGTGATGGTTTCTGCATGGGCACTGAGCTGTACATGAATCAAGGGGGGATTCTGCCCCTCTGCCCCTCAGGTGAGAGCCCACCTGCAGAGCTGCCCCAGCCTGGGCCAGCACAGGAGGGACCTGGAGCTGCTCAGAGAGGCCAGAGGAGGACTGATAACATGTTCATGATGACATGTAATGGTCTAGTGAAGGTCTCACCAATGTCTTTAGCAATGATTTTGTTAAAAACCAAGCCTTCACCATGTCACATTTACACTCCCTGGAAAAATCCCTTTGCCCAGGATTGTTCTCCTGGGAAGCTGAGAAGCCTCAGAGAAAAGGAAAACAATTCTTATTTCATTGGCTTCTCCTGTGCTGTGCTCATGTGGAATGTGTTTGGAGATTGTTCACCCACAGGTGATTGTTCCATTGCATTCTGCTGGGAGTTGTTTTCACTCTTTGGCCAGTCAGGGCCAGGCTGTGTCAGGGCTCTGGAGAGAGTCACCAGTTTTCATTATTATCTTTTTACCATTCTGTAAGTATCCTTTCTGTGTTCTTCAGTATAGTTTAGTATAGCATTCTTTAACATAATATAGTATCATAAAATAATAAATTATCCTTCTGAGGACATGGAGTCAGATTCATCATTCCTTCCTTCATTGGGGCACCCTGCAAATACAACATTCACCACTCTCCTGCATGCAGCTGCAGTTAACTGATAGCAACAGGGGACTATCATGATCTGGCATGGCCAGCCAGGGTTTTCAGAGATGGGAATAAACAGACACCAAAGGCTTGGGTTTTATTGAGTTCCTAAATAGAATTAGAGTGAGAACAGGAATTTTTGTGTTGATATCACTGGGCCCTAGAAATGGTCCAGCTTGACCCAACTGTAACTTGAATAATATGGTGTTTTTCAAAGCCAGGCAGCTTTGCCAACAATGAGCACTTTCATCTGCCAGAGATCATGTTCCACATATAAAGCATCAACTACTGGCACTTTTTATAGAAACAAAATTGCCATTTTCTTTGGTACAATAAAACAAAACCTTCCATAACCATTTTCCCTTTGGAAATTATTTCACCCTGTTATCAGTTGTCAGCTATGAAGGGAATTTGGGAGTGTAGTGAATTGTACTGTAGCACAATTTTCATACAAAAAAATATTGGCTGGTCCTTTGCAGATTTGTAGTTAAAGCTACTGAAAACAGAATTCTTCATGCAAAAACTGGCAACTCTGACAAGCAACAATACCAGCTTCATCTCTAAGGATTATGTCAATTTAAATAATGCACAGTAATTAACAGGCACTTTTTTTTCCCCAGCTTTTTATGCTATTTGTGAGAGGTCATTCCTGTCACGCTGTTCTTGAAGAAAAATTTTTAATTATGCATAATTGACAATGTGCTACTGATATCTGCTTGTCTTTATTTGTGTTAGGTCTTTGGGACTCCTCAATGTCAGGGATGCAAAGAGATTTGTGTTCAGAAGGAAGGGCAGAAAGCCTCATCTCAGTTTTCCTCATACCTGAGTTTATTCATGTTTGCATAAGGAAGGAGGCTGTGCATGATGAATCATGTATCACACCTATTATCTCCTCTAAATAGAGAGGGAAGAGAACTGACAGCTTTAGCAAAGGGGGTTTGATACTCGTGAACAAGCCTGGCTTTTAAAAATCATTCCACACCAGCATTTAAGGAACACTTATTTCACTTTTGGGCCGACAGCACAAGCTCCCACACCCAAAACCTACAGACAAGGGATTTCTCATTTTGTTTGTATTATATTATTGCATCAGAGAGTATCCTCTGGAAGGAGATAGATCTCCTTCCTGAGAAAAGCAGTTTCATAGTACTCAGTTTCCCTTAATCTAGGTACACTATTTCACAAGTGTCCTACAGAAAACTTTGGTATCCTTTCCTGTAAAAAATCCACTTGCAATAAAAGGGATTTTTTAAAATGAAAAACTGCCTTAAGTTCAGAGGCTCAGAGAGTTTGGAAGTTCCTGACCAGCACCCTTCTTTGTTTTCACCTCTCTGATCTCTCCAAATTTGAAGTTAACTCCATTCTCCAGTCCTGCAGCCCTAATCTAATTGGCCATCATCCTCACATTGCTATGGATCAAGTGATTTACTTTAAGCTCCTCCTAATCTGGCTGTGCATGGAGGATACTGGAATCAGCAGCACAAGTTTGCAGAGTTGCACCCCTGTGAATTGGCAGCAGAAATGAGGAGGTGTCAGCTTGTAAAGCCTTTTGATGACCAGATGATGAATCAGAGTCCCTGATCACAGTTCAGTCAGCCAAATTAATGTCATTAATTAGGAGAAAACTAACTCCTCCACTTATTAAAAACCTTCCCTTGCCTCCTCCTTTCATGATAGATCTTTAATTTTGCCTTTCTGTCACTTTTATTTGTTGCCTTCCTAACCCTGGTTTCCAGAGGAGTGTGTACAGTCAGAGCATCCTCACTGGAAATGCCTCTGATCCACGTTTCCAGCTCCCTGACCTCTGAGGAATAACCCTTCCAAAATGTTCTCCCTGTCCTGCTGGAGACATATTTCACTGCAGATGTGTTGCAATGCATTTGCAAGGATTAGGCCATAGTGTGCACCAGCCAGCCTGCTTCTGAGTTTGTTCTCAAAGCCTCAGGAATTTGTCAAGGCTGTTGGAACATCAATTGCACTAAATTAAGAAAGAAGAGGCTGAGAAACCAGATGCCAAGACTGCAAGAACTAGATAGCAGAGGGCTGTGAAACACCTGGGCTGTAACCAATCATATACTCCAAGAAATGCAGGCAGAAAATGAGTGAAGAAGACAAAGGCACCGATCAAGAAGTGTGCACGTGGTAGTTTGTAGAATCCATAAATGTGTGTGAAATGTAAGCAATAAACAGCTTCTCCTTGATCCCATGGGTCAGCTGTACAGGAGTCCTGGATTTCCTGCAGTTCAGAGGTACCAGACTCCTCCACACATCCATACCACACACACTGAGACTGAAGGGGCTCAGGGGAACAGAAATAGCCCCAGGATTTCACAGATCTGTACAGATTATTCTTTGGGGCTGCAGGGAGCAGGTGACAATGGTCACACTGCCCCTGCCCTGTCCTGTCTCAGCAGTGACACAAGAAAGCCTCACCAGAGCCCTTCTGATGAGACAACTGGGAGTGCATCTCATGGAAGTTCTCAAATTAACTCTTGAATGAAAGAACTTTGCACTTTCTTAGCTGCATGGACAGACTCTCCAGTGGGGAAGAGAACTCACACTTTCTGCTACAGAAAAGCAGGTGACACGTTTCTGTCCCTCATAACAGGACTGGACATGACACCCAGTGCTCTGGGCTGGGTGATAAGGTGAGGATTTGTCAAGGTTTGGACTCAGTGATCTTGAAAGTGTTTTCTGAATGAAAGGATTCTGTAGTTCTGTGACCATCATGGTCTTAAATACAAATGAGAAATATGCAGCCATGACTTTCATAATTATCATGTTCAGATATAGTTTAGCATCACCGTGTGCCAGTGTGATTCCTGAAGATCCTGTAAGTCTCCCTCACTTGGGTAAGAACCAAACCAGCATTCTTCCTGTTGAATTGGTGAGTGCAGGCCAGGGTGGAAAAGCAAAGAACACAGGTAGCAGTGGAAAGGAAATGGAATCTGCATCTGGTGAATCTATGTTTTAAGAAAAAAAAAATAACAGAGTGAAACAGCTGCCCAGAGAAGCTGTGGCTGCCCCTGGATCCCTGGAAGTGTCCAAGATCAGGTTGGGCAGGGCTTGGAATAACCTGGGAAAGCAGAATGTAGACAAGATGATCTTTAATGTCCCTTTCAACCCAAGTCATTCTATCATTTATTTTAAAACTGAGGTGTGAGTTGTGCTTAAACAGCACAGCTGAAGGGACATGGAGATTATTGCTGGTGTTAAAGCATATCACTTTGTAAATACACCAGGATGGTAAATATCAATTACTTCAGAGTGTTCACCTTCAGGTGGGGATCCACTGTCACACATTGGTGCACTCCAGCATGGCTGCTACCTTGAGGGCAAGGGAAGGTGATATTAAACACACACCTCACACCTGCTTTTTGTCTGGCTCCTCATCCATTTTGTGGGTGATCAATACTTCCAGATGCACAAATCTATGACAGGACCAAATCACATCTGAGAGAGGCAGGACTTGCCAGCACCATTTTGTTATTAGTGAGGATCACAGAAGTTGTTCCTCATTAAATTCTATACACACTCTCAGCACAAACCAGCTGAGATAATCACACTGAGATGTGAAGTCTCATGATCAGCCCTGTGTGTTTATAACCATCAGGCTGGGCTGTGCTTGAAGGGTGATGGAGAGAGGACAGTGGCCCTCCCCTGTGCCTCAGGAAGAGCAGCCCAAGGAGATCTGAAATACCAGTGCCCTGGGTATCAGAATATTAAGTATAATACTGTTAGGGAGGTGTCATATAAAGTCATACATTTTTAAATCCTGTTCTTTAATTATTACTGGAGGTTTAGAGCAATAGGTTCCAAGGACAAAGCAATGACTCGAAGCTGAGAAAGCCTGAAAATGGATCAGACATCATTTGTTTTTCAAACCTTCTGAATAATCAATTACAGGAAATTCAATTTCAAATTGAATTTGGGCTAAGAAGTATGTTTGAGCAACAGAAATTTCTGGAAGTTCAGACCATAACTGACCCATAAAGAATTTAAACAATCTTATTAATTTATGTGGAGAAAATAAAACTATGCTGTGGTTTTTTTGTCTTCATGAAAATAAGGAGAATGATATTTTTGGAGTACAAATATTAAAATAAAAGTTCTAAAAGAAAATCTAAACTATTCTCTGTCCCATGGGGAAAAAAAAAAACCCTATATGGAATCTATTTCTGAGGTAAGTAGGGTAATTTTTGGCTAGAAGTGATGACATTCTGTAACAGTCCAAGATAATTTCTCCAGCAAATACCTGGACAAGTATTTTCCTAATATCTTGCAAACTTTCTACATCATCTCTCCCAGTGAATCTTCACAGTTAGTTAGAGGGCCACTGAAAAACACTTTCTGGCCATGATTCTCTAGGGTACTTTATAACAGTTTCTTCTAGAGTGTATTTTTAGCTTACCAATGAGAATATCCTGCTATTAGATGGAGTTACACATTTTATAAAAAAATGAAGATCTATAGGATATCTGATACCTGACACATATCACTAAAACAGCTGATAGAACAAAAGAAATGGTGGTGTTTTGACAGGATTTCTTTCATGATTCTGTTCCATCAGTTCTTTCACTAATTGAGTGTGTTCAGAAAGAGCTGGTTCCATTATTTGTTCCCATCTCATTCATAAGCACAGCTCTCACTTTCCTTCTTAAAGTAGCCAAATACCTTCCCATTTGGCACTTCTTTGGACCTTTATCCATCCCCAGTTTCAAAGACAGCCCCAATGCCTCCAGCAGCTTCAGTCAATCCTCTCAAGCAGTTTGAGTGTCTCCCAGATCAGCTGATGTGTGAGCACCCAGCTCACATGAGTCTCTGCTCTGATCTTTCCCTCCACCACAAGTCCTTTTCCCTTTGACATTGTTAGTTCCTTTAAAATTATCACAGCACAGCTTAATAGCTAAGACTGATGCAGAAGAGATATTAACTCTCTGACCTTCTAAAAACATCCTCTGTCACTTCTTTTCCTTCTCATCTGAGGAGCAGATCAGCTCTTCCCTTCATATCTCTCTAACTATTAATGTACATACAGAATCCTGCCTTTTATTCTTCCTGTGACTTGTCAGCTCTACCAGGTCTTTTGATGTTTTGCTCATATTTCTGTGCTGTTTTTTTTAATATTTACACTCCTGCTACTTTGACTTCTTTTCTATTTTCTGTAGGCTTCTTCTCATCATGAAGTCATTGAAGAATTCATTATTTAGCCAGCTTGGTGTGTCACTAATCTTCCTGTGCCTTTGTTTTTTAGGAGGGCTTTTGCTCTTTTTCTTTCTTTTTTTTTTTTTTTTTTTTTTGCTAGTCTTAATATTTCTTCCTTAAGTAACTGTCAGCCCCTCCAGAATCCCTTTTCCCCTTAGACAGCAGATTTTACCTTGTGATCTTCTGAGCTTACTAAAGCTTCAGCTCTACTTTATTTATTCACTATTTTTCTATCTCTTTTCAAAAATAACATCCAATAGAAAACTTTATTCTCATTCAGGTCTGGTCCATGGAGTCTACAAATTCCTTTAATCACATGGGCAGTCTTGGCATTAAATAAAATCCCAAGAGATGTTGCATCACAGAATGTTGTGGGATTGCCTTCTTTTGGAATTTGACATCTTTGTACAATTTGCAGGATGTTTTCAGCCACTCATGGCAGGGTGATGTGTCCAGTCAATAGGAGCAGTCCCACAGTGTCTCATGTGTAAGAACTACAATGGTGAATGGGCTTTGTCCATGAAAACACCCAAAAACAAAAGTTTTGAAGATTGGTGAGGCTGGGATGAGCCACAAGATCAAAAGCCTCAGCTCTTTCAGTTTCATATTTCTCATGGAAAGACTTGCAAAGGACAGAGTCTCCCACAAGCTGGTAACAGTGAGAGACACACATCTCAGCAGAATCCACAAATTCTGGATGCAGTATTTGCTGTTCTTGCTCCTTCTGGCAGATTTTGTAAACCATAGCACTCGTTGTGTTTGGTTACAGCACAACATTGCTGATTCAGTCAGGAGCAGCACAACAGGAGAGTAACTAAATCCACTGATTTTAAACCATGAATGCTATCAAATAAGTGTTTTCCACCTAGAACAGGCAGACAATATGCAAATCAATTAAAATATGCAGATGCTACAATCTATGATTACAGTAAGTGGCTACTGAAGACCATCACTGTAAAAAGCTACCAAAATAACAGGGTTTACTGATCTTTTTGTGAAATTAGGTTGTTTTTTAGTAAATTGACAGAATTCATAACTAATATATTCTTAATCAAGTATGTAAATGCAACAAAGACTACAGAGTATGTTGTTGGTTGAAATGTGATTTTGGTACCATGCTGGCCACTAAATGTTGTACATTTTCACAGGAAGGTCCTGCCTGTGTCGTTTCCTTCTTTGTTAAGGAACTTCAACATCAGAACTCAACTAGTAACAACACCAATATAATCTCATTTCTCTTCCTATCATGCCCCTCTCAGAGTGACAGTCATGAGGAAATATTCTATATATTGATAGAGTTGATGGTGTGGAATTTCTTTCCAGAGAAAAAATTAGGGAGGAGTGTGAACTGTATCTTTTTTTTAGATGAAGAATATGGTAATGATGGTGGAAATAAAATATAGAATCAAACAAAATCCCATGGATTTTATATTAGATATATATATATATTTATATACATATATGTATATATACATGCACCATTCACAACATCACCTGATTATTTTTTTCCTAGTCCTATGTAGCTTTAGATTTTTTTCCCCCTCTTTTTAGGCTGTTTAAGCTTTGGTCAGGGCAACAACTAATAAGAACTCACACAGCAACATTTACATCCCAAATGTTGGGCAATTACTTCTCTCTGAACACACTGATAAGTATCTACAGTGCACTAAACAACTAATAACCCAGTATGAGGATGAGACCAATCATTTCTGCACTGTCAATAATCAGCTGCCTCTCAGAAAAGGAAGAAACCTGCTGTTATCAACATTCCAATCTCCTTGGAGGAGAAGCAGAAATGCTGATGTTGATTCACCATAACCATGGGTTAAAACTCAAATAGACCAAATAAATCTGCAGGAGGTGTGAAAACAGGAGAGGCTCTTTTACAGATTCTGAGAGCTGATTCTCCACAAATGCTCTGGAGTCACAAACTTAATGAGGGTGTTAATTCTCTTGTTTTACTCCGTATCTGAAAGGTAGTCAACAAAAGAGGTAACAAAAATCTGCATTGTATTATGTGTAAAGCATCTAAATTTTGCACCAAGAATTAGATTGCCTTGTTGCCTTTAAAAGAGATTTCCTAATTAAGGCTCTTCAAGTCAGGGAAATCAAACTTTTCCAAGCTGTCTTCAGTCCCTGTTTCACTAATCCAAAAATGAAATTAAATTGAACTAGGTGTTGAATGAGATGAAATGCAACTGGCTTAAAATACAAAGGCTATCAAAATGTCAAGTGCTGTGAAAACCAACAGGCTCTGGGTACCTCAAGTGGGGAGACAAAATAAGGAATTTATGCATGGAAGTTTAATTACTACATCTCTGAATTTTACAGACTTGTTTTCTCAAAGATGATGGTCCCTAACAAAGTCTCTTTCAGATGTGTGCACATATATACATCTTTAAAAATAATGTTTATTTTTTTACTTATATTTTGTGGTTAAAATTGATCTAAGCAGACAGCAGGAAAAAAAAAAGTGGAGATCAAAAGAAAGAATGGAACAGAGCAGCAATGTAGATTTGTAAAAGGGAGAAAAATAAAGATAGGCCAGATCCTCAGGTATATGAACCACTACTGAATTTGGCTTCCACCAAGCTGGGCCAATTAACACAGCTGAGAATCTATATCAGATTAGGGTGAAAATACATCAGGTAGCACAGTGGATTTTTTTCTTATTCTACTCAAGAATTACTGGTAAATGGCTAATTACCTTGTTTAAAAAATGTTTCCAGTAATGGGCACTAAAATTGCCCTCAGCTTGAGCACCAAGAGAAACAAATAATTACTGCAAAGCAACCAGCTCCAATACCTGGAACCTGAATTAGAGGAAAATGACCAGCTGGCAGCAGTATGGATATCACCACTTCATCATCATGCACTGCTAATGCCACTGAGGGAAGGAGAGGTCAGAAACACAGCAGGGAAAGACAGGAGATGTTGCTTGGTTTTGCTGCATCAAGCAATGAAATCCTCAGCATCTTCTTCTCCTAACTAAAGTAAACTGAAAAAATATAACTGGCTTCTGATTAAATTAAATTTAAGTAAAATGATATACATTTGGAAGCTTTCCAGGTTTCTCAAATGAAACCCATAGTTTCTATTTCCCAGTGTGGGATTCAAATACCAAAACCTTGCTTTGCAATGTCAGTGAAATGCCATTCTGCAGCACGTTGGTGTCCAAGTGGTAAAAGTTCCTTTGACACCAGCATAAATTAAGAAAGGGTTTGCCCCACAGTTTAAAGGAAATTTTTTATACACTAGCTTGGGTGTCAAAATCCACTGCAATGCAATTAGGTGGGACTGAGGTACCAGAGAGGAGGTTGTTGGGAAAATTAACGAGCATTTTTACACTTTTTGTGCAGCTGAACATGGAGATAAAGCAGAGGAGCAGGAAGGTACAGATCAATGTCCTGCCACCATGAGGTAATCAATTCTTTGAAACAGAACCATCCACGGGGCTGCAGCAGCCACTGTGGTCACCCTGGGCAAAGAGAAAAGGTTCTCTGGCAATAATTAGCATAGGACCAGCTCTTCATTCCCACTTTCATTTTCAGGTTATCCAGCAGCTCCCTTATAGCCACGATTCCATTGCAGTAAAATGCTACAAACATCAGCCAGTCAGTAACAGCAGGAAATTGGGAAACCTGCTGGGATTTCAGAATCCATGCTGAGCAGATGGTGCACAGAGGCTGTGCAGGCTCTCCCTGGGGATATTCCAGAGCCACATGGACACTCTGCTGTGCCCTGTGCTCTGGGATGGCCCTGCTGGAGCACCTAACTGAAACCAGGACATTCCTAATCAAAGGTTCACAGACTATAAAATCAGTGTCTGAGGGTGGAAAATTGGGCTGCCAGGAAACCACCCTCTGTAAATACAGTTTTAGTTATGGAACACTGCAGTGGGCCTCAACTCTGCTTGGTCACACTGAAAACTCAGAAAAGCAAAAACTCAGGCTGGGAAGGGTCAGGTTAAATAAGCAAAAAAATAAAACCCAAACAACAAAAACCACTCCAGCACAAATTCACGGGGAGGATGGTGCTGCCTTGGGTGAGGTTGGCCTTTCAGGTA
This sequence comes from Haemorhous mexicanus, assembly GCF_027477595.1. NCBI lineage: Eukaryota > Metazoa > Chordata > Aves > Passeriformes > Fringillidae > Haemorhous > Haemorhous mexicanus. The sequence goes on along the minus strand of NC_082352.1, from coordinate 5,102,808 downwards.
GTGAAATCACCAGTCACACAGGTTCCTAAACCTCTGCTAGACAGACCTGTTGACCTCATCTAGCAGTTGGCTCATAATAATTTTTCTTCAAATAGCAAGCTGGCCTTGCTGACCCGTGGGGCTGCAATCCAGGTAACTCTGCTACCAGTCTATAACAAAGTTAATCCTTTTCTCACAAGAACTGAGAACTTTTTTCCCCTCACAAGAACTTCTGTGTCACTAACAGAAAACAATAGTACTTCAATAACTTTGAGTGGAGCCAGCTGTAGTGAAGCACTTGAGAAGACTCACTCTGAAGCAGATTTAATTAGAAACTGAGAAGCACAAAGCACCTTAAACCTTACAGCCAAATACAAGAACCTAATAGAAGGGTACAGGGGTGAGAGAAAGGAGAACACACAGGGATCTGAGAATGACCCCAACAGTCTTCTTATTTATCAAGACTGTAACACTGAGATTCTTCTCAGCAGAACTAATCTCACACCTTTAGCCACGGACTTTGCTAAATCCAAATTTCTTATAGAAAAAAAAAATAAAAACCACCTTTGTGGTTTCAGATTAGAAAGAGCCTTGTGCTGCTTTCTGCAAGGCTTCAGAACTTTGGGAGTGCCCAGTTCTGACCCATCACTGTTGGGGAGTTATGTCCTCACAGAACTAATTTTCAAGGATAATGTAGCTGGACTAGAGCTAAATTTCTATGATATTGTAGGCTGCTCAACAAGGATATTTTCTGTCAACTATACTGAGCTGCCAGTGGGTAATATCTCAAGGTAAAACTAGGACAATCTAAAGAGGGGAATGTTATCCTGATATAATGTGGTTCTGTTAAAGTATTTGTCATGTTTAGCCACAGGTGAGAGGCATAATTTCCAATGAAATAATAACTTGTGAGAGCCCAACCCAGGGAAACCTCTGCCAACAATCTGAAATTCACATCTGCTCCACTGTTTCTGCTGAGCTGGGAATCTTATCCATTAGACTTGGAATGTTATTTAATTGGCTCTTTTAAAGAAGGCCCATTGGATCTTCTCTTGCTTTGCTTCTTGTATATTCTATTATATTACCTCGTGAAAAATGAGCTGGTTGTCTGAAATCCTTAACTTGCCTGAACTCTAAAGTTTTGTTAAAATACTTGAATTTTAGCATGCTGAGAAAGATTGGTGTTTATATTGTCAACAGGCACATTTCTGCTTCTTGAGAGGACTGTTTACATGGAGCACTTCATACAGTTGCAGTCTCAGCTCTCTATAATAGAGAATTGGTAATTTGAACAATTCTAAGTGTTTCTAATATTAGCACTCCTAAAATAACTTCTTCATTCTTCCCCCACCCACAGAAAAAGCTGGAATTTCCTCAAGCTTTGCCTGTTTCTGGTCACGTGGCTGTTGATAAATGCAACATGAAATACAATAGGGCATCTGAAGAGAACCTGCTGCTCAGAGCACAGCCAGCTGTTTGTGTCTGCAGGAGCACAAGAATGGGTTTCCTTGTGACCTTCCAACTGCAAACACTCCCATCCTGAGAGGGAGCAGCAGGTCTCTCTGAGTGGTGGCATAAGAACTGCTCAATGCCAAATAGCAAACACTCAGTAAAAAAAAAACCTAAATTCGGCAATAATTGGCACTTAAATGTTTAAAACTCTTACACTGTCCAAAATTTTCACAATTGATCATGACATAGTAGAACTGCTCTTGATAAGGAATTGCAAGAGCACAAATACAAGAGATGGCAAAAATCCCTCAGGCAAAACCCTGCAAGCTGTACTTGGTATTAAATCTTAACTGGGCTAAAAATTCAAACTACATTTGCTAATGCAGATTATTTTGTTCAAAGTCTCTACTTGTATCACTTCAGGTACAGCCAGCATGAGCAAGCTTTTCCTTTGGTAACCTCCAAGCTGTATTATGTTGTATTTTCTCACCTTATTTGAAATAAAGGAGCAATTCATCCTCATAATACCTCTTCAGGGCAGTAAGATGGGTTCCACTGGAGGGGGAGAGGAGCACTTGGAAGTGTTTGTGTAAGAGAAGTGTTTTGTTGCTGTTTTGTTTATCTGCTACCATTTTGAGAATGACTGGTGACCTCTTCTCCTTGCTGGGGAGGGGACACAGAGAGGGGCACCATGAGTTCCTCTCCCTGGTGCATTGAAGAGGTGGTGCAGAGGAGCTGTGGAGCCTCCTCCCTGGGGACACTCCAGAGCCCTCTTGTTGGAACCCTGGCTGATGAGAATTTCAGATTTTCTGTGCTGCCAGCCACTGACCCCCAGGAGAACATTGCATTGACCTGAGGCTGTGGAGAAGGCTTCCAAAATTGAGTGACAGAACTGGGGTTGTGGAGTTTGACTAGAAGTGTGTGATATCACAGGGTGGGAAACAGAGTTTAAGGGTTTAGAATATATTGATACATATAAAGCAAGATGGAGGTTTTAGGGCAGAGGCTGCTCCTTCTTCTTCACCTTTTTCTTCACCTTCTTCTCCATGGGTTTGGGTGGTTTTGTGTAATTTGATAAAATTCTTCTTCACCTTTTTCTTCACCTTTTTCTTCACCTTCTTCTCCATGGGTTTGGGTGGTTTTGTGTAATTTGATAAAAAAGTCCTCATTGCAGACCATGGGTGGTTGGTTATTGGGTTAAAAGTAAAAATAATTGAGGTGTCATTTCTTAATTGGACAGTTTATCCTTAAAAGGCCTTGGAGATAGAGAGATGGGGCTCCATTTTTAGTTTGTTGGAGTGAAGTGCTGCAGAACTCAGGGTTTGTGAGACTGTGACAGAGATAAGAACTTACAAACATCTGAGTCTGAGCAAGAAATACCATCTCATGACTTGATTCTGACCTTGGCAGAAAGAAGTTAAGGCTGCACACCCTCTGGACACGCTGCTGTGCCCTGTGCTCTGGGATGGCCCTGCTGGAGCAGGGAGGTGGCACCAGAGGAGCCCCCGTGGGCCCCTCCAGCCTCACCCAGCCTGGCCATGGTGACAGGACAGAGGGGAACAGCTCAGAGCTGCACAGGGAGGTTTAGACTGGGAATTAGGAGGCAGCTCTTCACCCAGAGGGGGGTCAGGCTTGGAATGGCTTCCTGGAGAGCTGCTCAGCCCCCAGGTCTGCCAGGGCTCAAGGACAAGGGTGGTTTTATGTCCCTTCCATGTTCTGTTAGCAATCCCATCTAATGGATACTGACACCAACAATGAAAAGAGGATTTAGGAACAAAATAACAGAAATCTAAATCTCTAAGCCATTTGTGAATTATAAATAAAGTATAATGCACTATAACCAATTGTCATTCCAAATCCCACTGACCATGGTGATGAGCAAATCCATGTTAACTCTAAAGCCTAATATAACCCTCAGTCAAACACAGCATTTAGGTGAGTGGTGGCTGGCACAGATGTGCAGACCATTCTTGTTAAAAGCAACTTAAAATATTAAATGAGAATTTTAATGTATTCTTTCAGTTGTAATGAATTATTTCAAAGAATCATTGAGCCTTTTGCAGCAAGCACTATTCCCCAGCTTCCCTATCCTTTCCATGCATTAACATCATGGAATCATTAGCAACAACACATTAAAAACAAAATGAAAACCAAAAAGCCAGGATTTGGGGAACATTTCATCCATGCAAGAGATTAAGATTTAATCATATATCTTCCACTTTCAATTATAAATAGTGATTATAGAGGGTTTGGTGCCCTGAATATGGTACACATACAAAAGGACAGCACTGGCATCTAATTTCATAAAAATCTTTGAATAAAGCGTGATTTGGAAAATAATTCCATTGGCCATAAAGTAATTGATTACAGGAAAGTATGTTTCTGTGCAAGTCTGATCAGATCTACCACAAACTGTTCTGTTCTGTACCCAGTTCAGCTCCAAAGCAAAAGCAGAGCTGAAGGAAAACACTTGAGTTCTCATGGTTAAACATGTGATCAGTTTGTCCCCACTGTTTTTGAAACTGGCAGCTGATAAGTGGTAAATAAGATACTCAAAATAATATTTTTAAACATATCAGTTATAATTGCACACATGTAACCTGAATAGTCATAACATATAGTTATTTGACACTTAGGCTCAGATTTCTTAAGCACAGTATCATCCACACTCCCACAATTTCAGCATTTCTTGCTTGTTTTAGTGTATAAATATACACAGAACTACATGAATTAGTCCTTGACATTATGTTTCTCTGTAAGTGGTTTTAACTTGGTGAGCTCCACTGTTACCTTTTGTGTCTGTATTTAACAAGCATCCAGAAGTAAATTTGAAAGACATTCCCATTTTTATTCCCCATGTTGGTTTGCCTTTTTTTTTTTTAAAAAAAACAAACCTGACACTAAAAATCACTTATCAATACCTCCTATCTCACTGTCACTTACAAATATGACCAATAACACCTGAATAACAAGAGGTGTGGAAGACTTGACCATGTATTCACAGAAGTCAAGCAATGCTTCTTGTAGTGGTTTAATTAACACTCCCTACATTAACAAATGCCCTCATTTTCAGCAGTACTTATTTAATTTTCCAGGCAGTAAGTAAAAGCTGGGTATTTGATACCTAACAAAACTGGGCTACACTATTTTGTAATTGCATTTAGGTAACAATTGAGCTGTTGATGCATGAAGTGGAATAAAATCCTATTTTCTCATTAAACCAGCTGCATCATCTCTATTAATGGTCACTAAGAAAAAGCCTAAATTCAAAAACCCACACTGAATGGTGGTAAAAGTCTGATTGCATTATGCACAAGGGACTGAGGAATGAGGATAAAAATGATTCTCTTTAAATAACTGCTAGTTTGGGGCTTTTCCAAGTGTCAGTACACGTGTGAATGAGATCAACAAACAAGGGTAGGAAGGAGATGCTGGTTTTGGGAGAAGGGCAGGAAGGAACTCAAGGATTCCTGGTGTCTGTGTGAGAAGGGAACCCTGCCTTGATGGGAACCAGCACTACAGTGGACACCAAGAACCCTGCAGACTTCCAGGTGAGTCCTTACTCCCCAACAGGCTCTTGGGGAATTTTTACTCACCAAAACCTTCTTACAAACAACCTTTTACTCTCCAAGCAGGGTCAGAAAACTCCTCAAGTTCCTGGCACAGAAACCCTGGTGAGCTGCTGGGGAAGTTCAGGGCTGTTCCCTGCCCAGGGAAGAGGGATCCTTGCTCTCCAATTCCCAATCACCCATCTCCTGCCACCCCAAAGCTGTCTCACAGACCCCAGACTAAGAAGCAGCTGCTTCCAGTTTGCCATCTGAATGGCTCTGTGCTGTGCTGGGCACACTGCAGGAATTCCCTCTGCTATGGCAACAGCATTTAACTGTCAGAACCCAGGAAATTCCTCTGGCTGCCCTGGAGGACTGGAGCCCCTGCCCAGGGGGCTCAGAGACCTTGGCACAGAGCCCAAGACCCCTGTGCCTTTGATTTAGCCCTTGGAAAAAACAATTGCCAACTTTAGATGAAGAATGACAAGCCACAAAAGTTTAAGCAGAATGGTAGTGAATTTATCACAGAGTGAAAAATGGATTTTTTAGAGTTTTTAGAATGAGAGTTCAAGAAGCAAGATGGAAGAATCTGAGTGTGTCCAGCCTTTCTCCTTCTTCTTCTTGGCCTCCATCTTCTGCTGTGATGGTGGCACTTTTAAATTGGTTTAGAGTAGAAGCTCACTGTCTAACACAGGTGACAGGTATTGGGAAGTAATTGTAAATATTGTACATGTAGTTTTTAGTATAAAAAGATGACACCCCCTGGGGGCAGACAGAGTGCCTCTGACTGTCTTGCTGAGCAGACCTCAGCAGGTCAAGAGAAAGAATTTTATAGATAAGGAACAATAAATAAGCTTGAGACCGAGACCTGAAGAGCTCTGACTCCTTCGTGGACCACCAAGCTAAGAAAAGAGACTTTCTAACTCATCTTGGGATCACTCTGAGCAGCTAGAGTCCTGAGATTTCACCTTCCAGACCAGAGGAAGGCAGGAGCACCAAACCTTGGAAATCCAGGTGTCCATGCATTTCCCTCCAGGTCTAACAAGCAATGCAGAGAAACACCATCCATGGAACTTCAGAGTTTAATCTGATGTGCTGGGTGAAGCCAGAGCACCCTGAAAAAGCTCTCTCCAAAAGTGCCAAGCATTTACCAGCTAACTGTTCTTGCCAGTGACTGGATAATTGACTGCTGCATGTGAGGACTCCACGTGAGACATCAAAGATAACATCATGGCCTTTCAGCACAAGCCACTGCAAGATTTTACAAGAATTCAGGATTAATCCCAGAGCCATCATCAGAACTTCCTTTGGATTTATGCTATTTACTGTAATTCCAAAGGTTTTTTTCCAGCTGTAAACTATGACACAATATTTCTGTAAAAACCAGTGTTGATTGCTGTGCAAAGGAACTCTTAATTTTTGTGGGTGAGAGTATAATTCTTTGTGCTCATAATTCTGGACATAACTACACTGTGACAGTGCAATAAGGCTCTCCTGTTTAAATTGCTTTAAAAGAACTAAATATCCCTGAGGATAAAAAATATTACAGCAGTCTTCCTATATTACTCTGAATTTGTAGAATAATTAAGGAACTCAGATTGTACCTATCCAGCCATACTTCAAAATGAAAAAAGTGAGCATTCAACTAATTTAATTTAATTATGATTTTTAAAGTATGAAAGATGTATTCAAGTGATGATAACATTTCTACTTTGGAGGATTTCAACCATGGATGAATTCATGATTAGCTGTGGATAATGTCCTTGGATTAGCTGTCATGATCAAGAGCTATAAGGCATATTTATGAATATGACGTGGAGAAGAAGGTTCCCATGTAATTTTAATACAGTCTTTTAACACAGGCCTAAATTTTTATTTGACCCCCAAAAATCCCTAACAAAAAGCCAACAACCAAAAAGCCCCAAAAATAAAAACCAGCAGGAAGTTTAGCTGGATGCGTCAAGTGCACTTGAGCCCTGCTCCTAAACTCAGGCTGAACTCCATGAATAAAGGATCTTTTGATGCTCCAAATAATGTGAAGAGGTCTGGTCCTCCTAGATCCTGAATTTGTGGAGCAAGAACTGTGCCAGACTGATATCTACCAAGGCAAATCACTCAGTAGCTATCCAGAAAGCACAAGCCAATCAATAAGCTGGCCCTCTAAATTCTTTAACAACCCAAACAGATTAACTATATAAATCCTAAATTTCATCCTTCTGTAAAAAGGATTTTAAAACTGCAGGTAGTTTTCTTTATGGATCATTCAATATGTACACAACATTTCATCTGCTTGTAGGTAGCAAGCAGAGGAAGCAGCCACAGAAGCATCTTGGAGTACAGATGATGGTGGGAAGGGAGAAAAGGTTGAAAATTCAAGGCTTAAGCAAGATGAAGGACTCCACTACCCTCATTTAGATCATACTCAGCTGCTGTGCAGCTGCACAATAACAGAGCAAGATTCAAAAATCTGAGCTATTGCAAAATGGAATCTTTTGTGGATATGCAAGAAAAAGCGCTCGAGCGTGTTTTAATTTACATACAGTGGAACTCTCCCTCTTTTAATCAGTGCAAGAGATGCCTCCACCTTCTCAAGCACTCTCTGAAGAAATTTAAGAAGCAGCTTCTGTCCAGTTTTGCCAAAAAGGACACTGTGTGGTACATGTCTGTCTGTTAGATGAATACATTTGTCAACAGACACAGAACGGGACCATTTGAAAAATTCTGTGTCTGTGGTTTGCAAAAGCAGTGTCTTACAATCCAGGGAAAATGAATCACTCACTCCCACTGGTGCTATTAACAATTGAAGCTCTGCATAATTACATCAGTTTTAATATGAAACAGCACTTCAAAGGGTATGGACTGATAGAAAAGGTAAAAACTTTGTAAATTATAAACTAGAGGATAACTTGACCTTTGTATGAAACTTGGATTTCACTTTAGCCTAATTACATTGCAAATCACCTTCCCTCCATTCAGGGTAATTTACTTTAAAAACATGAAAATAGGGTGTTTCATCTGAGTGCATGTTGAAACTGTATAAACAAAATTTACAAGGAGAGCTTTCTAAAAGGGCCCCAAATGAGGGTATTTAGCTCTTCTATATTCATGAAGCTGTGAGCTGACTCACAACAAACTTCTCTTGCAGCATTTAAACCAATCTGGACAACCTTGCATGAGGCCACCTGTTACCTGCCTGATCATCACTTCGTTCTCAGTCTCCTGGTGCACCTAAGGATTTTTAAACTTCTGCTGTTATTGATCCTATACAGAAAAATGAGTCCTGGCAATTTCCTGGATTTCCTCTCACCTGCTAAATAACAATCAGGTGATGGAAAGTTTCATATTAAATGGGATTCTTTGAGATGTTCAGACTTTAGTGCAGATATTAATAAGTTCTCATCACCTTCTTCAGCTCAATTTCTGCAGCATGCTTCTCTTCAGCATCATGTAATTCTGCTCCCTTTTCCTTTGATTCTTTGTTGAAAAGTTAAAACTATTTGATGGTCTCTTTTGGAAAAATGTTCTACAATTTACTGCAGCCAAACCCAAGAGAATTCTAAATAGCTTTCATTATTAAATGCAAGCAATATCTTACTGAAAAAAGTTTTAGAAACACTAAGACTGAAAAGACATCTAGATTTCACTTTGAATTGCTTGTATACAAACCAAACCAAGTAATAAAACAAAGCCAACCCTCTAAGGTACATAAATTCTGCATTGAACTCTACATGTGCTCAGCTGGGCAAGGGGAAAGAAATGCTCACCAACCCTGCTACCAAAAATATTTGGGTGTGAAGATAAGAATAACTGCACTAGGACCCTGAAGACCTTTCATTTTAGTATCAGTCAAACCAAACAAGGTCCAGGTCTGAACTCTGTGGTTTCAGGTGTGGAGTTAAGATAAAACAATATCACATCTTCCCACTCCCAAGTGTATGCCTAACAAAATCCTCATTGCCCTCAGCTGCCTTGTATGTTACAGCTATTGCTCTGAGAGGCAGACAATTTTGACAGAATTCCTTTGAAGCTGATCACTTGAATTTGAACTTTTGTCACTTTGAAAGGCATAAAATTCCTACAGAACTGTTGTCATGATGCATATAGCACGTAACTGTCAAAATTACAATTCACTATTAGAATTTACTGTGTGATGATATTATTGATCATCCACATCAGGAAGCAGTTTTAAAAGTAGCCAGTTATCCCCTACTCCCTTCTATTTGTTGTTGAAAAAGAAATTGGTATTAAACAGATGTAAAGTTCTGCCATGTTTATTCTTGTATCACTCCTGACCATCATCTAAGGCCTTCCAGATGGATGACTTGTCACTTAAAGACTGGATGCAGTTGACTGTGATAGGATTTGGCTTGGCATATCCACCATCAATGAGCCAGAAAAACATTGCCATTCTCTGAATAATTATATGCAACTAGGCAGCAAATCAGCAGGTCAGATGCAAAGTCAGTTCCAGACAGCAGTGTGTCTAACCTGACAATAATAATTTCTTTTCCATGTCTTACTACACAGAGTAATTTCTTGCTGCTTTACTCATCTGTTTGGCCTTAACTCAAAATTCCAGTTGAAGTGCAACTACATTTTATGCATGGTTATAGAAGCATGAGTCAGAATTAGTGCAAAGTGCAGATTACAGCATAAAAATCATAAATGAATTAGGTGGACATTCAGTAGAATAGCACATTCTCTTACTGTTTCTTTATAATGTTGTTGATCTCAGGCTCAGCAATTGAACAAGACTCAGGAAGAGCTGTTATAAATCTCCATATCATGACTTTGTTGATGGTAAGACTGATTTTATAGACCACATTAAATAGGCTATTAAGAAAGTAATTAAGAGAAAATTCTATAGGACTTCCATGTCACGGGCCATTGCAAATGTCAGAATTTTTATATATATGAAACTCCCTTAAGTTCAAGTGAAATACAGAAAAATGAGAAAAGATGCACCAAAGGTAACAGAAGGTACTATTTTCTCTAACCTAAGGAAACCAAATGCCAGGTATTTTATGGTATGTATACATCTTCCTTCAGAAGATATTTTTGAAAGGTAATGTTTAGATTTTCATCTTCAATAATAAAACATTTCCAGAGATATGGTATAGTTTGGGATTGTTTTGTTTTCTGGGCTTTGTGGTTTTTTTGTGTTTGTTTCAGTTTTGTTTGTTTGTTAGGGTGGTTTTTTTATTGATTTCATTGGGTTTGGGATTTTCTTGTTTGGGTTTTTTTTTTGTTTGGGGTGGGGTTTTTTGGGTTTTTGATTGGTTTGGGGTTTTGGGATTTTTTTGCTTTGGTTTCTTTTTGTTTTTGCTTTTGCTTTTGGTTTTTTATTTGATTTTTTCTTCCTTTTTCGTGGGGTTTTTTTGGTTTTTTGTTTATTAAATCATTATTCTATGTGAAAGCCCTTCCTTTCCCCAGCCCAGCCATTTCCAAGATGTCAAATGCTGCTCAGCCTCTGGGGCTGCTTTGTCACCAAAGCACCAAAGGTAAGCTGCAACCAAGGGGAAAAGCACGAGTTTGAAGCAGAGGCTGTGCAAACCCAGGGCACCACAGGGAATATTTCTGTGTCTGCTCTGGGGTGCCCTGACCCCCAGGGCAGCACTGACTCTGACCCTCACTCATGGAGAAAGTTTCCCAGACTCCAAGACAGACTGGAACCCACAAAAGTGTGCAATAGATTCTAGAGAGCAGTGTGGGTGTGTCACTGGGTGAGAAATTGAGGGTTTGGGATTTTTAGGATGTTGTGGATGGAAGCAAGATGGAGGGCACAGGGTGTGGTCCTGGGTTTCTTCTTCATGCTGCTTCTTCCTCCTTCTCCATGGGTTTGGGTGGCATTTTGTAATTGGGCAGGAAAGTCCCCATTGCAGCTCTGTGGGATCAGTTATTGGGTTAAAAGGGAAAATAATCCAGGTGTCAGCTCTTAATTGGATAGTTTAGTCTTAAAAGCCCTTGGAACAAGAGATTGTTGGACATTCTGTGCCTTCTAATGAAAAACTGCCAAACTCCCAGCAGTGAGACTGTTTTATGGCTAAGAAATAATAAACACCTGAGTGTGAACATGAACTGCTGTCTGGAGTGCCTTCAATCCAGAGCCAGAGAAACCAAAACTGGGACCCCACAAGAGGCCACCTCAGCCACTCAGCAATAACAGCAAAGTGCCCCCAAAGTGTGTGCCAGGCTTCATTTGTCCCAGCTGCCTCTGCCACAGCCCCTCCTCTGCGTGCTGCCAAAGGAGCAGGCACAGGGAGAGGCAGTGCCAGGAGATTTCCAAATGAATGTGACTTCGAGGAGAAGCTGTAGGTCAAGGACCCCAAGCAGGCATCAATTCCTCTCTCTCTCTGCCAAAGAGCTGTCACTTCCTTGGAAAGTTAAATTTGTCACAAGGAAAGAAAATTTCACCATAGTCTGCTTAAATAACTTAGGGAGTAGAATCTTTTCCCAGGTGCTTTTTCCACACAAAGCAAATGTATCAATCATTTTATTCTCTGAAATAACAATTTATTATCCATGCAGGAGGCCTTAGATTCAATCTGCACAGTGTTCTGGGTGTTGTGTCAGATACTAGAACCTGTCATCAGTCTTTATCAAGGAAATCATTCTGTTCTTGTCATCCATTTTTATTAATAAGACTATTTATTACTTCAATAATTAATTATGACAAGTAGTCTGCCATTTGGATAATGAATAAATATTGATAAATTGCATGGCTAATACACTGTTGCTGTATAACTAGCTTGGAAAACGTGAAGACCTCAATGGTACTAAACCAAATAATTCTAAATGAGATATCACACAGCTAGGGCTGCATATATATTCAGCTAAAACATTAATTTTCAGGCTACACAACTTGCAGAGTGGGGGGATTGTTCAGATCAGGACACCTTAAAATGGCCTAATTTTTGAAGCTAAAACAAAATTTAAATCCCACATTAAATACATAATTCAAAAATTATAACTCATAAAATAATGTTTCATTGTAATTGATGACTGAATGAATGGAAACAGAAAGAGTCTCCATCCTCTCCTGTTTAAAACTCTCCCTTTTATATTGACTGGAAACGTGAGGGAATCAACCAAAACAAATTGTCACCTAAAGCCTGCAATGCAGCCTATCCTGCATCACTCCCTTTCCAGACAGCAAATCTCCAACTTTAATGGGTTCTTCTACTTTTCAGTACTCTAAACCACAACTTTACACCATTTCAACTGCTCATCAGAAGGTGAGGACCTTGCATGTCTGAAAGAACCATGATATACTTTAAGGAAGATAGTCACTAAGGAAGTTTGTAAAGAGTGATTAAGTAACAGCTCTTATTTCCTAACATCCTTACAAACTCACAACAAGAATAGAATGAATCACAGAATGGTTTGGGTTGGAAGGAACCTTAAAGTTCATTTCATCCCACCCCAGCCATGGCAGGGACACCTCCCACTGTCCCAGGCTGCTCCCAGCCCCAGTGTCCAACCTGGCCATCCTTGGGCACTGCCAGGGATCCAGGGGCAGCCCCAGCTGCTCTGGGCACCCTGTGCCAGGGCCTGCCCACCCTGCCAGGGAACAATTCCTCATTCCCAAGATCCCACCCAGCCCTGCCCTCTGGCACTGGGAGCCATTCCCTGGCTCCTGGCCCTCCAGCCCTTGGCAATTGTCTCTCTCCATCTTCCCTGCAGCTCCTCCAGGCCCTGCAAGGCCACCCTGAGCTCAGCCAAAGCTTCTCCTGTGCAGTGAGCAATGCCAGCTGTGCCAGCCTTTCCTCCCAGCAGAGCTGCTCCATCCCTCTGCTCACCCTGGTGCCTCCTCTGGGCTCTCTGAGCAGCCCCAGGTCCCTCCTGTGCTGCCCAAAGCTGGAGGCAGTTTGAACAAGTTGGGCTTATTCCAAGAAAATGTATTACTGATGTTAAACGAAGAAGATTCCTGCTACAAGGAAGTGAAATAGGGGATTTTGCTTCCAAAAATGTTCTTTTTTTTTTTTAACAATAAGATAGAAAACATTGGAATTGATAATATACCCTCCTTGGGAGGTTTTCCTAGTCCCTATAAAGAGAGATCTTTTAATGGAGTAATGTTTAAACTTCTGTTCAGGAACAACAGTGAGTACAGCTGAGCTTTGCCATTGGGCAAAAGAGATATCAAAGTAACTTTTAAGGTTTTTATCAGCAATATGGATGTTAAGAGAGAAGAATAAGTGTGAGATAATTCACAGTGTATTGGCTAAAAAGCAATGCTATAAAGACAGAACTATTATACAGACAAAATCAGTTAACTTTACAATAGAATATAAATCTATTTCTCCAAGGAATGAAATATCCTAATGTGCCTCTCTCTCACAGTGCTGGAAGTAGAGTCTTTTTACAAGTACAGCTTGTAGTCAAATATAAAGTAAAAATGTATTTAATAAAAAGATTAATATTTATCAGTGGAAGGCATTTAAAATTTAACAGTTTTTCAAAAAGGATCTGAGATTGTATGTAAGGCAATGGCACTGCAATTAATTCCAAAGACTGCAGCCTCAGACTTCCAAACAGATGTGATGTGCAAAGGGTTTGGAGCTAACCTGGGCTCACCTGGGCAAGAGGTGTGAGCTGGTTGGCACTTTGAAGACACACTACATCTGAAAAAAATATATTTCAGGAGATTTAAACCCACAAATACTGATTAAGCTGACCTTTTCCTGACTGAGCTGATCCACACTGCTTTAAGATTATGTCACTCAGAAATTATGCCACATACATTGAATAATTTCAAGCTCAGATTCACCTCAAAGTTCAAATATTTTCATTGCCTAAATTTCAAATTCAAGAACCTAAAGGGTAGGGAACTATATGATACTTATAATTTTGAAATATTTGCAGATTTGACCACATCACTTTAAGTTATTAATTAAAATAAAATTATCATGGAAATTAAGTCATACATATTTTTTAAGAGCTCTCCCAGACCATACATTACTTTTTTTCCATATCAAGATTAGCTACATTAGCTCTGTAGAAATAGCAGTAAGGGCATCTTTTCATATATAGATATAAAATAATATGGTTTTATGCTTTATATATAACGATAAGTTTCTAAGTTATATCTATATATAGTTATATCTATATATAAATGTATATTATATATAGATATAACTATATTATCTATATATTTATAGACAAATATATCTATATATAGATATATTTGTCTATAAATATATATATATTTTTTTATATATATATATTATATATATATATAAAATATATATATATATAAAATATATATATATTTTATATATTATCTATATATAAATATATATTATATATTTATATATAGATAATATATAAATATTATCTATATATAAATATATAATATATATTTATATATAGATAATATATAAAATATATATATATATTTTATATATTAAAATATATAATATTATCTATATATTTATAGACAAATATATCTATAAATAGTTTTATTTCTATATATATATTTATATTGGTTTTTATATATAGAGAGAGAGAGAGTTGTAACTATATTCCAAATTTTCACTATTTTGAATTAAGTTACAGCTGAAATATATTTCAATATTTTCTTTTCATGTTCCTATTTAAAAAACCCCAACCAACAGTTTCTGGAAAAACAGTCCCTTCCTATCCTTAAAAACCTTTGGCAGCAACCCAAAAGATAACTACTGAGAATTAGGCAAATACATCTACTGAATTATAACATACTAAAGATAATGATTTGCTGTAGGACAAAAAAAACCACTTTGAAAACAAATAGTTGGTATTTTCTGCTGTTTTGCTTGTAGTATATGAAGAATATGGGAGTGCTGTTGGAATCTGAAATGCAAGGAACTCTCAGAACTTTGGGCCTGGTTAGCTTAGAATTAAACACAGAATTTGATCTGAGACCTTGGAAAAGGCTTCCAAACTGAGGTGACAGAAGTGAGAATGTGGATTTATGGTTTAAAGCAGAGACACATTAAGTTAAGGAAAGTTTAGAGTTTTAGAGTTTAAGATATAGCAAAAATAAAAGTAGCTACAAAGGTAAACAAGGAGTTTAGAATGCAGCACTGTAGGTTTGTGTGTTATAACATGATTGGCTAAGAAAGCTGACACTGTACCATGGGTCCATTAGATGAAATATTTAAGGACTGGGTCAAAAACATAAATAACCTTGTTGGCAGTGTTTTATTGGTCAATAACTCCTTAAAAGGTCCTGTAACTAAAGGTCTTGGGACCTTCTGAACCATGTGGTGAAGATGGGAGCTGAACTCACCCTGCCTGCCTGTGTAGAAGATAAGAAAATTAACTGCATCATCAAAACCAACTCAGAGGTCCCATCTCTAACTCATTCAAAACTCCTTCAAAATTCCCCACAAAGTGAATTGGCACTCAAAAATATATTCTTACTCACACTTTAAGTCTAAAAATGAGGTTTACAATAGAAAGTCTATCATAATCTTTACAGTAGAGTTCTGTATGTGGCTTTATATTGGGAGAAAATCAGCTCTACAAGAGAAACAGGACAACAATCATAACAACTTCCACTTCTTCTAAAGACTTATCATCTAAGGCATCCCAGAGCACTTAGCAAGTATCAGCCTCAGGATGGATGAGAGCTAAAAGGTTTACAGCATTAGAAGGATTAAAAAAAAGAAAAAACAATTGAAAAAGAACATCAAGAAACAAAGATGTAAATACAGTAAGTTCATCTCAGCGTTCATAAGAGAACCAAATATTTTTACATGGAAATCATTGGATTACACTGTATCATGTGCAGGGGTGCCTCAAATGCTTTTTAGCTGTTCCCTTGTGAGGTCTGCTGAGCACATGCAGAAGTGTGCACACACTCTGAGATGCGCTTGAGAACTGGCAAATCATTTATTTATTTATCTATGAAAATTTGCTCCCTGTGATTTCCTTGACTGTTATTTGCTCTACTGCACACCTGCAAAGTTTACTAAGGTTTCCAACCTTGAAGACACCATTATTAGGACTGAATGATGCAAGACTTTGGTGAGGCTTATAAAATTTTGATCAAGGACCTCACTATTGCCAGGGGAAAGTCATCCAGACTGGACATTTAAAAAGCAACTCCAGATCTGTGTAGGAAAATGCTAGCCAGGGTACAACAAATTTTAGTGGAAGCAAAATAGATCAGTGAAGGAATAACTTAAAAATAAAAAAAAGACCAAGTTCATTCATAGCAGCTTAGAAAACACCACCAAAATAAAAAGAAGATGAAAGAATTCCAGGGCACCATGTGATACACAGGACATAAATTTAGAAAATATCTTTAATAATATTGCATAATTTTAGACTTTTGTGTCTTAATATTTATATTGAATTAAATTTATCCCTGTCAAAACATCAAGTCTCTAGTTTTACGTTAAAAAAAAAAAAAATTGAATAGGACTTCCCTCAGCATTAAGTTGTAAAAATCTTGGGCAGCAAAATAAAATTCTGGTTCTTCTACCTCTGACATTTTGGAAATAGTGGTTAGGATTTGATAGCAGAAATGGAGGCAGACTCATGTTCCCCCTCCTCTGTAATTTACTGTAAAGCATAGAGATTATCTGGGGCTTAAATTTTACCATTCCTCTTATGTCAACATTTTCACTTTTTTCTTCATTGATAAATGTATCCTGGACACATTTTAGTCTGATAAAATTTCCAAAGCAATTAAATAGTAATGCAGCCAAAAGTTAATAAACTCCTCTGCTAGACCTAAATTTAATTATATGGTACATGTAAGCATTTAATTTTATGAAGATGAAAATGGGATACCTTGCAATAAAAAGAGCACTGGCAAAGCACTCAAATTTTCAGATTTAATGCTTCAAAATACATTAATTTTATCACCACAAAGGAGAGACTTATGCAGGAATATCTATTAACTCTGTGTCTTAGGTTACAAAATAAAGATGTATCCTATTCACACCCTCTAGAGCTGTTAAAACCAGGAGGGGCATTGTTTTTGTTCCTTATCTCCTGTTGATGGGGCCATCAATGCCTTTCTGCCTGACTCAGAGATAACTCCCTCCAGGAGCCATTTCTCTTTAGTGGCCCCACCTCATGACCCACAGAATGATATCAGCCCATTGTGAGATGCTCCGCCCAGGGGGGAGCAGCTAAGCATCCCCACCTGGATATAATCTGGGGTTTGGGACAGAACAGTCAGGCTTTCCACTGGATTCCCAGAGGAACAGCTGTCTTTTCCACTGGATCTTCAGAGGAAGATGACACCCTTTCTACAGGATCACTGCTCCACCAAACCCACACCTGCCACTCCGGGAGGACTGCAGCCACCAATCCAAGTGGACTGCTACCAACACCCTGACCAACAGGCTCTCAGGTTGTATTCTGACTTTGTCAGTGGTTCTTCTTTTGTATTATTGCATGTATTTTGGTTTTCTTTTCCTAATAAATTGTATTTCTGACTTGGAGTCTCTCACTGGTTTTGCTTTCAAACCAGAACCCTCTGATATGAGAATATTCAAGTACTCTATGATAGCCCAGGGGTCCCACCAGTCCCTCAGGATTGGAGAACAGCTGTGAAAGCTGTTCTTGCACAGTATCTCAAACCATGGCAAAACAACACCTAGACCTGAGCAAGGGCAAGACTGGCAGGAATTTCCATGGCAGATGGATCTACCACACTCGTTCAAGAGCATTGCTTGAAATGTCAGGCCTAGGAGCAAGGCAGATACAGAATTATGAACTCAGGATCATTTTCCATAACAAATGAAAGGACAGGCCCATATGCTATCATATCAACAAACACAACAATGATAACATGATAAATACAGCCCCTAACAACTCCACCTCTATCAAAACAAACCTGCTTCTTCCTACTCATTTCTCAACTCGTTCTGTGATAGAAGGATCTTTCCTTCCTGTAATTTGACTCCTTGCCTGCACCATGATCCAAGATCCTTCTGCAAAGGATGAATTTCAAAATTTAGGTTCCTCATTATTTTAGCTTTCCATGTAATTATTGCTCCCATTGCTCATACACACCACTCACACCATTGCAAAACAGCACAAAAAGCAGGAAAATTTGCACTTTTAATTTGTATCTTACATAGTTCTGTATCTGTCTTGCAGAAAGAAAGTAAAGAAAATTCAGTTAGAAAAATTATTTGGAGAATAGGGGCTAAGTATATATAAAGGGATAGAGAGAGTGTACCTATAGACTGGAATCCTCATCCATGGTAGTCCATGGAGCAGGAACTGAGTTTTGGATAGCTTTAGACAGACAACAAAAAAAAAAAAGCCCCAAAAAACCCCAATACCCTAGTTCAGTGTCATTTATAGTCCTAATTTTAATCACTTTTAAATCAATTCACCAATAATTCCAATTAAATAATTCTCTTTACATTTTCCTCTTTTCATTCAGGTATATTTGAAGCTACAGTACTTATACAATTCTCTTGTTCTTTTGCCTTTTTACATTTTTTGAAATTGATTTTGCATGATTCAATTTTTTCTCCTTTTGTTTTCCATTTGCTCCTGCCCTTCTGTAGGCTTCTAGATATCCCTCTCTTCATTCCTTCCAATGAAAAAGCTTTGTCCAACAGCTTGCATTGTCATCTGTCCCCTCTTCCTTGCTTTCCTTCCCATTCCAGGTGCAGCCCAGTAGCACAGCTGGTTCCTATCTCAACTCCATCATGGCTACTGGCTAAGGAAATCCTTTCTGGATTCCTCCTGGATTCCTCTCCCTTCTCATTTCTGGCAGTTTTTGGGTAAATTTTAACATGACACCTAAGGGGATTTGCATAATCGCGCCTTTCAGCCACTTCTACTTTTAATTGTTGTGGCTTTGTGTTTTTATTTCTAAGGAATGGAAGAAGATTAAAGGTTTATAACCACTCTAATTTCCCATTCTGAGCAGAAGGTAAGAGCTGGTCCTGCAGAGGGTGAGCGCTGCTGAAGGCTTTGGTGCACTGACAGCTTTAGGAACTGCCACCCACGTGATGCTGATTTTCAGTAGCACTCAATATGGTCATTTAAATACTGGCTTTAACCACTGCTTAGTAGCAGCATGAAGCATCATTACCACTGTGGTCTTGACACAGCACTGAGCAAGTCATTTGGAAAGCTGCTATGTATTAAAACTTGTAGGTTTGTAGGTTTTGGGTAGCTGTTTGGATGTCCACTGCAATATGCAACAGGCAAAATTTTCCCTCCAGAGACACACATTAACAAACTAATTTATTCTCACTTTGTAATCACCCAATTTAATTGGTTCATAATATGACATCCAAATGGAACTCTGACTTCTTTCTGTAGACTTAAGTCTTTTCACAAAACCAGTGTAACACAATAATTATATGACTCACTCTGCAGTATTATAGTACTATATGAAAACATAAAAACAAAACTCTAATTCTCTAGGAGCTTTGCTTGTGGTGGGTTGACTCTGGCTGAATGCCAAGTGCCCAGCCAGGTATTGCTGCCCTCCTCAGCTGGACAGGGAGGGAAAATATACCTAAACCCTCATGAGTCAAAGTAATGATGGGGAGAGATCACTCCCCAGTTACTGTCACAAGGAAAATAGACTCAATTAGGTGGAAAGTAATTTAATTAACTCACAGTAGAGTCATAGACTGATAAAATCATTGAGGCTGGAAAAGATCTCCAAAATCATCAAGGCCAACTGTTAGCCAGCAGCACCACCATGTTCACCACTAAACCATGTCCTCAAGTGCCACGTCCACAAGTTTTCTCAACACCTCCAGGGATGGTGACTCCATCACCTCCCTGGGCAGCTGGTTCCAATGCTTGACCACCCCTTCCATGGAGAAACATCTCCTAATATCCAATTTTAAACCTCCCTGGCACAGCTTGAGGCATGTCTTGTGCCTTGTTCCTGGGAGCACAGCCCGACCCCCCGGCTGTCCCCTCCTGGCAGGGAGTTGTGCAGAGCCACAAGGGCCCCCTGAGCCTCCTTTTCTCCAGGCTGAGCCCCTTCCCAGCTCCCTCAGCCCCTGCTGGGGCTCCAGCCCCTTGCCCAGCCCTGAACATGCTTCAGGCCCTCCAGGGCTCTCCTGTCATGAAGGGGCCAAAACTGCACCCAGCATTTGAGGTGGGGCTTGAAGGAAAAGGAGAAATAAAACTAAATCTTGAAACACCTTCCACCTACCCTTCCCTTCTTCCTGGGATCAGCTTTGCCCACGAGTTCTCTGTCTCCTCCCCCACAGTGGCACAGAGGGATGGAGAATGGGGACTGTGGAAAGCTCAGCCCATGTTGCCTCTGCTGCTCCTTCCTCCTCATGGGGAGGACTCCTCACACTCTTCCTCTGCTCCACAGTGGGCTCACTCCCATGGGAGGGGATCCTACATTAATTTCTCCAACTTGAGCCCTTGTCCCAGGGTCAGAGCCTTCTTCAGGCACCCCCTGCTCCTTTGTGGGCCCTCCAGGGGCTGCAGGGGGATCAGGGATCCATGCTGGAGCCCAGGGCTGGGGGGGATGGATCTCTGGTCCCTGCTGGAGCCCAGGGCTGCAGGGGATGGATCTCTGGTCCCTGCTGGAGCCCAGGGCTGCAGGGGATGGATCTCTGGTCCCTGCTGGAGCCCAGGGCTGCAGGGGATGGATCTCTGGTCCCTGCTGGAGCCCAGGGCTGGGGGGGATGGATCTCTGGTCCCTGCTGGAGCCCAGGGCTGCAGGGATGGATCTCTGGTCCCTGCTGGAGCCCAGGGCTGGGGGGGATGGATCTCTGGTCCCTGCTGGAGCCCAGGGCTGGGGGGGATGGATCTCTGGTCCCTGCTGGAGCCCAGGGCTGCAGGGGATGGATCTCTGGTCCCTGCTGGAGCCCAGGGCTGCAGGGGATGGATCTCTGGTCCCTGCTGGAGCCCAGGGGCTGCAGGGGATGGATCTCTGGTCCTTGCTGGAGCTCAGGACTGGGGGGGATGGATCTCTGGTCCCTGCTGGAGCCCAGGGCTGCAGGGGATGGATCTCTGGTCCCTGCTGGAGCCCAGGGCTGCAGGGGATGGATCTCTGGTCCCTGCTGGAGCCCAGGGCTGCAGGGGATGGATCTCTGGTCCCTGCTGGAGCCCAGGGCTGCAGGGGATGGATCTCTGGTCCCTGCTGGAGCCCAGGGCTGGGGGGGGCACAGCTGCCTCTCCCTGGGCTGCCCCCCAGGCTCAGGGGAACCTCAGCTCCAACACCTGGAACAGCTCCTGCCCCTCCTGCCCTGGGCCTTTGCTTAGCTGTTCCCCTCACATCTTCTCACTCCTTTCTCCAGCTTCACTTCTGCAGGGTTTTTTCCCCTTGTTCTTAAGTACTTTACCCCAGAGGCACTGCTTCTGTTACTGACAGGCTCACAACAGGCAATAGACTTCAGTTGTATCTGGTGGAATTTTCATTTTGATTCCTATTTCCTGTTACAATTGTTTTTTTCTACATGCCCTAAAAACAAGTCTTAAATGCATTAAGAAAAATGTAAATAGAACAGAATATACTGCAGTATCTACTCTGTTGGGATATCTGAAAATCAAGGAGGTTTTTGCTGGTTACAAAGGAAAGCTTGCTTTCTAACTGAGAAGACTGTCCAATGGTGGTTGTAAAACTTAAACCTTTTAAGTGACTTTAAACACAGAAGTAACTTCTGTTTTCAATTCTCACATCCAGTAGTTCAGTCCACATCCTTAAGTACCTTTATCTGCAACAAATTCTATTGCACATGAAGTCTATTCTGTTCTGCAAAGGGTGAAGGGGCTACTAAACTGTACTCAACAAGACACTTGGTCACCCAGATGAGATTAGATTGCAGAGTTCCTTGGAAAAGTATGTTTCCACCAGTTCCCCAGAATGACAATTCTTCTAATGCTTCAAGCTTAACTGCTATCATTCCATGGATGCTTGTAAAATGAAAATTTGAACTTCTTTAGAAACAGAAATGCAAAATATATTCACAAGCACTCAATCCCAACAGTATATTCATCAACACTCCTCTCCATCACCTTATCTTCATCTCCATTTCATATTACATTAACAGGGTTTCCATTACAGTATTTCCAGCTGAAGATTTTTATAACACATTTGTCCTGGTTTCTGAAAGCAGAACAATGAAGTCCCTGAAGGACTTCAAGGATGCAAGAGAAGAACTGCAATCAAAAGATTAAGAGACCCAAAATGACCCATCTTAGTTCAACTCTATAATAGTGCTGTTATTTTAGTACATGAGTTGGATCACTACCTAATACACTGGGACAGTCACCTTTTATGGTTCTGAGAATGTATACCTTAGATACACATATTTGAAGAAAAATGTAATAGTGGTGCAGCTCTTCTGCTGGAGATTTTCATTCCATTCTAAAGTGTGCTCTCTTTGCTGAGACACACTGGGCAAATATGGATTCAATATTAAACCTTCACAATGGATTATATGAGAAAAGAGTCATCCAACGTATTTTTAGTGCCCTATTTTTAGTGTAATAACATTTAAGTTGTTATAATTAGACCATCCTGGTTCAGACTTAGAGGTGAATTAAACTAAGCTACACAACAAAATATTAACACCACACTGAGGCAGACATGGTGTAGTACTTTCATCCTTGTCTGCTAAATTGCTCTTCACCTTCCACACAAAGAATATGCTGTTGTAGAAATACAAAACTTCAGATCTTCATGAGCTCAACTTGACAAATATTTATCCACTCTAAGCCAGCTTGGCTCCACTGGCTCAAGGGTATGACACCTGTTAGGGTCACCTGAGTCTGTGGCACTCCTTTTGTTGGGTGAAATCATCACATCCAGCACAGTGCTTTAACAAGTGGAAGCAGAATTAGAGGTGCAATTTTTCACCAGAAAGAATTTCCAAGGTTTGCACAATACTCTGTTGACCTGCACTTTCCTCCAAGATCGTATTTCTCTTCTGTCAATAAAACACATTTTTCAGGAAATACCTTACTTTACTCTGGTAACAAAGCAGTTTTATTAAAGTTCTTATTACTTTCCATCAATACAAATGATGGTGAGCCCTTTAATTCAATTTGCTAAAAAAACATTGCAATTTAACAATGCCCATCTGTAATTCTGCAGATAAAATGCATTTAGCTCAGTTTTCCTGTCAATAAATAATGTACTTGTTGGAGGGAAAAGAAGCCAAGAGACAGAGAATCTCATTTATTACTTCATTTAGCAAGCAAAATGTACTTTATAGTAGATTTTAGTAGAACAGTCATGACCCCAGGTTCCACAAGCATGTCCACTGCTGCACTTGTAAGAGAATTTGCCACTTGCACTCTCTGGAAAAGGCTTTTGATATTACAAATAGCCAAATAAGACTCAAAAATTGATTTGGTTTTTTTGGGAGGAAGAGTTTTTGTTAATTTGGGTTTGGTTTTCAACTAAATACTAAATGGACAGATATTCTGATTGTTTTATTTCTAAAAGAAGTCATAAAGGCAAGCCTGAAGCCTGTATACTTGGCCATAGGATTAAATAGCCTTCCAAAAGAGTGAAAACTTTTAAATTATCAAATTACCATATTGGCTCCCAGCCCCCTTTCCCCTCTTCCAGTTACACAGGAATTTGGTCAGAGCTGAGATGTTACCATGCCTAACCAACTGATAATCAAATAGAAAAGTCCTGTTACCTGTGACAAAGACAAAATGCAAAACCATTCATCACATCAGTATCCAAGAGTAAATAACCAGATATAACAGGATGTTACAATTCTAAGGGTTTAAAAAGACTAGTTAGTGTTTGTGTAAATTACACTAAAATGTATATCATTCTGAGTCGGGGTAAAAACATGTCAAGGACAAATATTTAAGATACTAGTTTTATCTCAAGAAATATTAATTTTCTGGAAACTTGACAGCCAAAATAAAGCATGCTTGAATAATGAGGTAGTTTCCACTCACTTGACAATAAAAATCAGATGCTATGCATGATAAAGACTGTGCACATGAATGTCATCTTTGTGCCATTCCACCAACCTGGCTGATAGATAAGATCAACATTTAGTAAATTCAGAATTTTGAGAAAAAAACAGAAGCATTTTAAATAGTTTGCAGGCACATAACTACCACACACATACACCCCAGATTAGGTATATACAAAGTTTATTTGCAATTAACACTCCTTTTACACTGAACAGTAAAACTTCCTGATCTCCAGGTGACTGAATGTACTCCTAGTTTTCCTCCAGAGTCTGGCAGAGGCTGCTCTGGCCTGCTGGAAGGCTGCAGACCACTCTTTTCTTTCCTTGTACAAATGTCAGAGCTGTCAGACTGCTGAAACACAGTCACAGAAAGAAAGAAACAAATTGCTGACCTCAGCACCGTTCTGAGGTCCTGAACCAAGGCTTTTCCAACATGAATCTAAGTAACTACAACATTTGTTGACTGACCCACCATGCTGGTCCAAGCATTACTGTTAGCTAGGAAATTAAAGTTGACAGAGTTTACTGTGGGAACTGATTAATTAAATGCCTTTCCTGGCAGATCCATTAATATCAACACAGCATGGCATCTATATTGACACAGGGAGAGAAATTGCTCCCAACAATAGAGCTCTGTTGACAAAATAGTGTAACATTTCCACCATTAGTAACAGTGTGTGGATCTATCTCCTCTATCAGTCATATTTCTGCTGGCAGAGCCCTTTAGCAACAAAACAAAAAGGATAGGAAAAATACAAAGTATACCCATGTGAATTGCACATTTAATGCACCATTTTGAATAATGGGAACAAAAAACAAATCATGATTGCTGATAGTCTCTGCACAGGACAAGCTGATGTGAGGGATAGGTTGAAGGGAGAAGAAAATACCAAAGAAATTTCTGATGAAGCACT
Source organism: Haemorhous mexicanus (assembly GCF_027477595.1). Lineage (NCBI taxonomy): Eukaryota > Metazoa > Chordata > Aves > Passeriformes > Fringillidae > Haemorhous > Haemorhous mexicanus. The sequence continues at coordinate 5,078,028 of NC_082352.1, read as the reverse complement.
TGGATAAAGTTAACACAAAAGATGATAGAACTACAATTCTGACCCCACTTGTATTTCCACTTACATGTGCTACTCTTCAGTAGAATAAATAAATAATAGTCCTTTCTTTTCCATTTTCCAGGTTCCATCTTTACATAAGCCATATCAATAATTCAAGAGTATGGTTGCCTAGCTGCTCTCTGACATACTACCAAGCTTTTTCTTTCTACTTCTAATTTTATTTATCCTCTGGACATCTTAGTGGCAAATAAGTGAATTATTTACCATAATCCATACACTAAATGAGAGAAATTCTGTTCTGCCCTATTACAAACTGACTTCAACAAAATATTCATTACATGGAATGGACAAGCATTGACCTATTCCTATTCATCTTCTATTTTGCTATGGAAGCCAGTTAGGCTCCCTGCAAGGACAATGGTGTGCTGATAGAGAAATTAAATCAATGTGCAGAAACAATTATTGAACTGATTTCTGAGGAGCTGCATTACTGAAAACTCCACCTGGGGGGGTGGATACTGGAGCTGAAGGAGATTCCTACACAGTCCTCTGGTGTCTTTTGATGAGTGACACAAATGAATGGAGACTGTGGGTGATGTCCCTGCACTTTCTGGTACTCCTACAATGATTTCCCTCAATCCTCAGCACAGATCAATGTATCTGAGCACATCCACTGCCTAAATTAAGACTTTCAGAACTTTTAAAAATTCTCAGCAGCATAGTCACAGAATACTAAAAAGGTGCGACTGATTAAGCACTGGCAGAATAAGGCTTTTAATCAAGAAAAATGTAGAAAAATTATGAATGCAGTAAAAGCAAAACTCTTCCCTCACTTTGCACATCAGCTTGAAGGCAGGGCTTCAGCCTTTGGAAACTGTGACTGGCATCAAAGGCAGTTCCTCCCCTCAGCCCAATCTTACTGCCTGTGACAATCCAGCTCTAGAAATGCTGACTCTGTCTCTCAGAAATGTTTTGGGGATATTCAGCTTCAGATGATTCCTCAGGACTCACCCTGCCTGACAAACTGAGGCCAGGAATGCTGAGAGTCCCCAGAGTTTGACATGGCAGTCTGTTGTGCACTGAACAGCTCTAACAGGGTTTGGGCACTGTCCCCAAAACCACTTTAGTGGCTTTTACATCCAATTTCCTCACAGTCTCATGACATGGTAAGAGGCAATTAGATTTTGCATTATACCAGCAATTTATGTGTATTTCTACAAAATTTCACCCGTTTCTTAGAATTCCATTCTCATGCTCGTGCCAAAAGATGCTGAAATTTCCTAACACTAAACCTGTTCTCCACCAGTGGGGAAGGCTAATCAGGAAGGGTACTGAGATCTTCCCTGAAAGCTCAAAGCAATCAGCAACAAAACTCAGCTCCTGGAGAACCAGGCTGTGAAGATAAATGTGCCTTCTGATATTTGAACAGATTCTTGGATTAAGATTTTTCATCAGTAAAAGGGGTAATGACAATCAACTTCTGCTCATTGTGCACTGGGAGCAGCTGAAATATCTGCTATACAACAGCCAGGCATTATTTATTTACTTTCAGTTTACACAAAATAAAAAAAATATGTCTCAAATCACCACAAGTAACAGATCTGAGGTAGAGATTCTACTTTTCCTAATGCTTTGAACTGAATAGAGATAGAGTATGCTAAGATAATAATGAAATTTTTACAATAATTTACTAAAAACTTTTCATGTATCTCTTGTGTTTCCTTTTTGACTTAAAAATTAATGTTTTTCTACTAAAATGTAGATCAAATATGTGAATCCTGAAGTATTTCAGAGCAGAAATTATACTCAGTTTTGAACACCCACAGGCACTAAGAAGTGATGCTGTTGTAAGTTATGTGCTATATGTGAATATTCTTACAACCCTGGAATGTGTAATTACTCTGGTTATGCCTTTAGCCCATGATAGACTGGATCTATAAGAGGAGGGGGGTTTTGTGTGTTTAACAAGTAAAGTGAAGAGCTTTAAATGACACAGTAATTCAGGCAAATAGATGTAAATTGCTGGAGTTTGTCATACTTCTAAAGGAATTCAGTGATCACTTAAATAACAAGCTTAAAATTTTTCAAAACAAAAGCAACAAGAAATCCATTCTCTCCTTCCTTTCAGTTCATAATTTCATTAGAGAAGGAGCTTGAGGTATGGAAGTCTGAAAAAGATATGCAAGGACAAGAAAAGGAAATATTTTTTTCAGGAGTGTTACAGTGCTATCCTTTAATTGTGTGAATGAGGAAATGTGGAATTCAGGCTCTGCTTAGTCTAATGATCTAAAATTCCTCACCCTTTACACTGATCCATTAATATTTCTTTAACTTTTAGAGATGTGGGATGCCAATCATTTCTTTCTTTGGATTCTTAGAGAAATCTGGCACCTTGCATAAAATTGTTACCAAGAGAATTAGAGGGAGCTAAAAACAATGAAGCACCCAGAGCTCCTCCTGCAATTCCCACCCTTATCCCAGGACAATTCCCATTGTCCATCAGAAACAATGGAAAAGGAGAGGGAGGTTTGGGGAGGGCACACACAAAATCCTGACTATCTTTTCTTATAGTAATGCTATTCTAAATTGTTCTTTGAAGATCAAGACTTAAAGTCTAAGTCAAGAGTTAGATTCTTGAAGTCTTTCAGGAAAAAAAAAATAAAAAAAAAAATAAAACCTCTCTCTTATTCAGCAGAAATTTGTGACTACAGAGCTTCCTCAGAATACCAGAAGTATTTATTTTTGCTCTTTCCTAACAGAAGTGGTTCAGCTATAAAATATTGGTAAACAAGTTGCTGTTTGTGCAGTAAACATTTCCCTCATGAGTGCCATCTGACAATATGAAGAAGGAACAGAGAATTTTTATTATGTTTAAGTATCACTTACATCTATTGCAATTTCAGTAGCACCTTTACAAATTTGATTGTTCACTTCAGCTGCAATTCCTTGCATGAAGTTCAGCAGAAGGACAAACCAGGATCAACAAGATCCTGATCAGGATCAACAACATACAATCAAGGAACTCAGATTCTTACATTCCTGGGATTAACTGGCAAGATTAATTCTGGATTTAATGTTGTCTTCTCTATAATTCTATTCTTTCCTACAGCTCTAGACAACTGAGGCCATATCCTTCCATGGATAACTTGCTTACCTGGCAACAGCTGCAACTCCGACAAATTCTAGAAGTTCAGCTGATTTTTCCTCTGAACCATTTGCAAACCATCATAAATTTCTGCAAGGTTGGGTTTCTTTTTTGTTTGGATGGGATTTTTTTGGGTTTGGTTGGTTTTTTTTTTTGGTTGCTGTTGTTTTGATATTTTTTCCCTGTCCTTGCCTATCTGCAGCAGCCTAGAATGCTCAGAAGAAATACTGAATTTTGGGCTTTAGTGCCTGGTGGCTCTCTATTCTAATTCAAAAGTGATAACTCTGGAGATAAAAAGAAGAATTTAGAAGCACCTACTGCTTATTTAATTTTTAAATTCCATTTCTAACTAGGATAAAGTATTTCAGGAGACTCCTTTTGTTTTCACAGAGTGGAGAGGGATATTGTGTAGTTACATCACACGAGCTCAAAGGTTATCTTATCTTTTTTCCCCCCCAGTGTATAAAGTGTTCTACATTTGGCCATGTCATATGAAATACAACTGTATTAAGAACAATTAAGTGCTTTCCAGTGCATCAGGATGTATATTGCTGCATAAAAGTAAACCAAACTAATTGCCTGGCTTTGATTGACTGTGTTCCTGTATTTGCTCAGAAAAGGAATGCTCAGTGCCTGCAATATTGTCACTTTAAACCAGACCTAGGGTAATATGTGTTTTTGTATGAGAATAATACATTAAATTAATAACCACATTACAATCACACAGATTTAAAATATTGCTTACCCATGGCACTAAGAGGATTCCTTTCATCTTGAAAGAATATTTAAAAATTAAAATATGATTTCACAAGCATTAATCTGTTTCTTGTGCAGGCCCATAAGGCACATTCTAAGTGCTTTAATGCATCCCTGAGCTCGTGGTTTATATGATAAGATGAGGTTATAATGAGCCACTTTCTAACAATACAATGTACTTGTGTGTTATTGCAATGTTTCTTTGCTTGGGAGCAATATGGAACTCTCATTAAAAAAAAAAAAACCTATCAGCAACATAAAACAAAATACAAGTTTCATACTGTTAGCCTTTGCAGGTTAGCATTTGTATTACATCTGTGTTATAGCTATAGCAAAAATTAGTGTAAGCCACATGTTCCTTTCAGGATCTCCCACAAGTGAAGATCTTCTTGAGGGAAAATAATCTTGTACTTTATAAAGTGTGCTGGCTTTGTGGCCCTCCCAAGTCTTAGCAGCAATTAAGTGGTACAGAGGAGACTCCACATGCACCCAATAAGATCTTCTGTGCCTATTTAGGAGCTGTATTAAGGCTCCCCCAAAGTTAAAATGGTTCTGCATTCACAGCTATCCATATCTTAGTACAAAAGTGCCAGTGTTTTAATAAACAAATGTTCTAGGAACTGCTCAGTGTCCTTGGAGCTACTGTCACAGGTGGTGCTGTCACAAATAAGGGTCTCTAAACTGCATTCCCTGCTCAAGCACACAGCCACTGGGCTAAGGGACCAGACTGACCTTTTCCTTTGAACTGTTCCCCATTCCTGCTTGTTCTTCAATGAGAACTGAAAATAGTTTTGATGTAGAATCACAGAATGGTTTGGGTTGGAATGGTTTTCATTCCACCCCAGCCATGGCAGGGACACCTTCCACTGTCCCAGGTCACTCCCAGCCCCAGTGTCCAACCTGGACATCCTTGGGCACTGCCAGGGATCCAGGGGCAGCCCCAGCTGCTCTGGGCACCCTGTGCCAGGGCCTGCCCACCCTGCCAGGAAACAATTCCTCATTGCCAAGATCCCACCCAGCCCTGCCCTCTGGCACTGGGAGCCATTCCCTGGCTCCTGGCCCTCCAGCCCTTGGCAATTGTCTCTCTCCATCTTTCCTGCAGCTCCTTCAGGCCCTGCAAGGCCACCCTGAGCTCAGCCAAAGCTTCTCCTGTGCAGTGAGCAATGCCAGCTGTGCCAGCCTTTCCTCCCAGCAGAGCTGCTCCATCCCTCTGCTCATCCTGGTGCCTCCTCTGGACTTGCTCAAGCAATTCCTGTGTTTGGGACCCCAGGGCTGGACACCATGTTCCAGCTGTGCTCTACACACCAGGAAAGATGGAAAGATTGGTTTATCAGATTCTTTACCCAAAACTTACATTAGGAAACATGGCATGCCAGAATTAGCAGCATTTAATGCTTTTTTGGTTGGGGTTTTTTTTGTTTTGCTTTCTGCTTTTTTTTTTTTAATTTTGGTGGGGCTTTTTGTAATTGTTGTTTTGTTTGTTTACTTTTGAGAAAATCACAAAGTCTGGATCATTCTAGAACAGGAACATTATATACTAAATTACAGTAATTCTTCCATAAAAATTGCTTTTCAACTACTCTTACTGCACCAGCATAAATAACTTATATAATTATGTGTCATTGACCAGGAGATGTGAAACTTAACTTAATGTTTGCTATTAATATGAAAGTTTTCATACCCTGAGTCTTACCTGAAAGAGGCTTACAGAAATTCTCACTGCCACCCTCCCTGAAAGGACCAAGTCTGTAAAGACAAATGAACAGGCTAAGAAATGCAAAACAAGATGGGAGCCAATTCTTTCCATCTCTAATGCCACCTGCCATCAATGCAGGAGCACATCTATGAAACTGTACCCTTGTGGAAACCCCACACCCTCCCACAGCTCTACCAGTGCAGAACAGGAATTGTGGTCTCTGCTTGCTATGTGCCTGCAGAGGGGCTGGAGCACTGCAGGGTTCATGCAAAGTTACAAGGAGATGAGAGAGATTCATCCAAAGAAGTTGCACTGAAATTTGACAGAAACTCTGGCTAGAAGTTTCCTGACCTCAGCACAAAGTGCCCAGTTTGTCCTGCGGGTTTCCAGCCCACAGCACCTGCTCAGGATCTCCCATGAGTCTCTGAAATAGGGAATGCCTTCAGCTCTAGAACTAGAAAGACTCCAGGAATATTTGTTTTTTAGTTTACATTTCCCATTCCTTGATGGTACCTGTGCTGTTTCACAGCTCTCATGCCACACAGACTGCAGATACTCAGGATAAGTCTGTTAGCAAAGTCTGGTTCCTCACCAGATGCAGCCTCTGCTTGCCACTGGCTTTCCTAAATTCTCAATCCATTTGCAGTTGGTGACTGAACCCTTATCACTGCCACTGCTTCCAGCTTCATATATTTAAATATATGGGGTTTAGCCATCCAAGTCAGATCACACACATCATGCAGTGAGGGGGTACAAAACCCTCCCCTTCCCAAAGGGGCATCTGAGCAACAGGCTGCATTTGCTGCTCCTCTTCTCTGAAGAGCACAAACACCTCAGTCAACCCTCCAAAAACCCCTTCTTCCCTTTCCCCTCTGAGAAAAAGAGAGGAGAAAGAGAGCAACTGAGCAAGCAGAGATATCCTGGGTTCCAGGGAGGTGAGCAGCCTCAGGAAGCAGCAGATTTCCTTCTCTCACACACTCTGCAAGATGGGCTGGGTGGAAGCACAGCAAACCCAATGCAGGGCTCTGGAAAAAGCCACAGTGGGCACAATCAAACCTGCATTTTCTTTACAATCACACCAGTTGCTTGTCCAGTAGATTCTCATCAAGAATTAAGCCTAAATATAGCATGGCCTTCTGAGTAAAGACCATATTAAAGTATTTGAAATGTCAAACATGTAAAATAATTATAGCATCATGCTGATTACATATTTATAGTCTCCTTTTCAAAGGTGCAAAGAAACCATGCAGCCAGCCACTCCAGACTTGCACTAACTAGCTAAAACTAAGATTACAGCACCATCTACTGATTTGATTCTTGTTTAAATGACAATGCTGTGTTCCCATTTGAAGCCAAAAAGAATACTGCAGGCAGAAAACAAATTTATACTCCTACTGAACCTGGTTTTACAATAGGAGAAAAATGCCTCCCAAGAGGCAAGAGTGGTTTTGTTTGGGAGTTCATGGCTTGCACACAGCCCATGGGCTATTCATTAAAATAAAACCAGAGGGGCACAGAATTCAAATCAGTTAGAGCCAGCAGTTATTGAAGCATCAGCATGAACACTTTAGAGTCCAGACAGATGTGTAAAAGTAAGACAGCAAGATTAAAAAAAAACCCCACAACTTAAAAAACAAGGAAATCAAACCCCAAAAACCATTTTTAAAAATTCAAAATGCACCCAAGAAAACGCACACCCAAAAAAAAACTTCATGCAGGGTAGAGCAAGTATATTTAAGATAACTTTTAGCTATTTTTGCATTAAGCACTCCTTTCTATCTCTACTTGATTCTTACATTAATTCTTAATTTCTTTAATTTCTGAAGCATTCCAAAGGGAATTGAGCACTACATTCTTAAACTTTAAATTATCTTTCTTTTGAATCTCTAAGTCTGGTAAGCATAAGGAGATAATTCACAATAATAATAATTTGCCAATAATATTCAAAGACAACCTAATTTTGGCCTGAAAGCAAAAGTCAAAAGACAAGGCACACCTGGAGCTCCCTGTGTCATGCTGTTGGGGTTTTAAATACAGGATACATACAGAGAATGAGCCTATTTTGGGTATCTGTGGTATTTTATCCTAGATTATTTTTTTGTGTGGTGGAAATAGTATATTGATAAAAAGAATTAGATTATAATTGTCCCTAAATATCAGTCCATGACAAGAGAAGCCTGATGGTATTCCCACAGGCAAAAGAGCAACAAAGATATAGATAGATATAAACCAAATACAGATGCTATTGACTGGGTGAAAAGTTACATTAGATAGAGCTAAAACCCATGGCAAATAATGCTAGTGAAAGATATTTAATAGGAATAGGTCAAGGCTTGGGGAATCCTTCACAGCATCCATAAGAAATTGAAACTTTTGTAAGAGAAAACACTTTTAGATCCTGGTTTTTCCATTTCCTAAATTCATGCAGATTTATTGATATGAATACAGATTTAGGTCTTTATTAGTGGTGTTTGAGTCCCTGTCCCTTCATATTTTGATTGAAGTCCAGTGAAAAATTGGTTTGTGCAATAGAACAGCAAAAACACCATTGAGGACTATCAAGTTACAATAAAAAAGTTAAAAAATTAAATTTTGGATCCCTACACTTTAACCAGACAATGTAATTTTAAAATTAAGCTGGAAATATTAACCTGCAAGATGTGCCTGTGAGCATGATTTTGTTCTTACTTTTTTAAACTCCCTCTTAGAAAGAATTGCCCAACACTGGCCTAAACCCAAATCAACAAAGTCTTTAGTTAAAAATAGATTTGTGGTTTTTTAAATAAATAGTCATACTCTATTTAAATAATGAAGAAAAAGGAACAACACATTTAATTGTTTTGACTTTTTTACAATTAGAACTCTTTCAAAGAGCTCAGAGCAGAAATTATCTATTAGTGCAGTGTAGGAGGTAGACAAGTAGTGACACAAGAAAAAAAAACACTATTTGAATCATTTTCTCTCAAATTCACTGTATTCTCAAAAATATTGGATTTGGGGGTTTTTGGGCAATTTTTAAGAAGGACTTTTTGAATCTACAACATTTAAACAGGTTTCTGATTAATTCAGCAAAGCACCCATGTCCTGTCAGTGAACTGACAAGGAAGGAGCTCAGTGAGGGACAGCAGAGAGCTCCACAAGCCAGACATCTCCAGATCCTGCCAAGGAGACAAGGGGAGCAGCGCCACAGGTCACACTCACAGCCAAAGGCAGCTGCCAACAAAACCTTCCAGGCTGTGCACTGGACTATGGAGAGGGGCTCTGAACTCAGTTTTTACTGTCTGTAAAAACTCAAAAGAGAAATGAATTTCAGGAGAAGTGCACCAGACTTTCCCCTCCCCCATGTACTGCTCCCGGGAGCTGTAAGACAATACAAATGCAATTTGCACTTGAACCAGATGTTTTAACCTGAGGCAACGTGAAATTATTTCCTATTCCTTAGCACTCCTCTAATGGATTCACAACACTGCAGAGCTTTTCTGAAGTGGTACAGGTAGGCTAATTTGGCTGCAGAAAAGTGTGTGCCTTTTACAGCAGCTTTAAAGCATCTCCTTGGATAGAAGTGAGGGAAATTCCCAGAATCACAGAATGGTTTGGGTTGGAAGAGACCTCAAAGCTCATCCAGTTCCACCCACAGGCAGGGACACCTTCCCCCTTCCCATTGTCACCTTATTGCAGTGGTTCCATACTGCTGTCTCCTTATCACAAAAGTTCCAAACCTTCTTGGTGCTTCTTGTGGGCAGCTCCTCAGAGCACTGACTCTTTCCTCTCCACAAAGCAGCCAACTGACTCCAGCTCCCTTCTCCACCACCCACCCCACCCTTTTATAGCACTCTTCCTCTCATTGCTTACAGCTGTGGCCATTAAAGTCAGGGCTGCTCCTAATCTTTGATAATTGGCCCAGCTGCAACTCCTTAGGGGCAAGGTTACTCTCTACACGATCTTTATTTTCTTATATTCTATCCCCCTACACCACCCCACTGTCTCCAAGCCCTGTCCAGCCTGGCCTTGTAGACTTCCAGGAATCCAGGGGCAGCCACAGCTTCTATATGATCCTATATGAAGTTCTGTGCTAAAAATCATTGCCCTTTTGGCAGGTTATCAAACTACTGACACAGAAAGAACAGTCTTTCAATTTTTCAATCTGACCTGTGTCTAAAAGCTGCCATGGTGAGGCAGGTTTAGCCCAAGCACTGAAGTCCATCCTTTTCCCCAGCAGTTTTCTCTGTCAGGTGTTTCTCTGCCCTTATTTTGCCTTATCCATAACGGTTATGATGACATGGGTGGTTATGAAAAGACAGGCTAAACATTTCAGTATTCACATCTCTTGGAATTAAAAAGCAATTAAAAAAAACTAAATTCAAAAGTGTGCCTGGACTATGCATGGCAGCAGCTGGCTATAGCTACAGATATGAATACATCCTTTTATAATTCTCTGAATAAGCACTACAGACTTGCATTTACATTATTATCTTTAATGCTAACTTTAGACCTCAGCTATAATGGCTTCATGGAGACTTGCAAAACTCCTTTCCTCTAAGAGCTTTTACATGTGGGGTTTCATTCTTGTCTCCAGTTGCTTTTTTTGGTTGCAAATGCCATGACCCCCCATGATCCTGCACAGAACGCTTCTCATGTACCTCATGACAAGTGTAACAATGCAGGCTGCCAGTTCCACTGCACTCCAGAGTCACAGGGGCACACCAAAGGAATTTTATATGGGCTACCTACAGCATTTCCCTGTGTGATTGAAGTGGTACCCAGCTCTGAAATACCAATAGTCTTGAGAGGTCGTGTCACTGATAAAATAATGAGCTGCAGGTTTCTGGGTGTTTTAGGACTAAAACATCAAAAATTATGAAATCATGTTGTAGGAATAAATTAACAAGGTTCATTACTTCCTAATGATTCATTTATTTACCATCAGCATTTCAAATTCCACTGCTCTGCTAACTGCAACAGTCATATTTTGTTTCCTTTATCCCTCCCACTGCTAAGTTACTCAGATCATCCCTCATGTTTCCAGCAACTACAAAGAAACATAGGCACTTCTGCTCTAATGGTGGAAAAGATGCATTCCCTGTGCACTTCTTGAATGTCACTGCCTGCTGTGCTTCAGCAACCGGAGCCTTTCTGCTCATATGCTGGGGAACTTCCATTCCAATTTCACCAGTGATGGTGGGATGGTTCCACATCCTGCTGGCACTCAGTGACTTCTCCAGGGACCACTACTGGACCCAGTCCTGCTCAGTGTCTTTATGGATGATCTGCATGAGGGAGTTGGGGGCATCCTCAGGCAGTTTGCAGGTAACATCAGGTTGGGTGGGAGTGTGGATCTGCTGGAGGGCAGGAAGGCTCTGCAGAGGGATCGGGACAGGCTGGATCCATGGGCTGAGGGACAGCAGGGCCAAGTGCCAGGTCCTGCCCTGGGCTCACCCCAGCCCCATGGAGCTGGGCTGGCAAAGAGGGGCTGGAAAGCTGCTGGTGGCAAAGGCCCTGGGGGTGCTGGTGACAGGGCTGGGCACAGAGCCAGGAGTGCCAGAGGCCAGTGGCACCTGGGCTGTGCCAGCCCTGGGGTGGCAGCAGGCCCAGGGCAGGGCCCGGCCCCTGGGCTGGCCCTGCTGAGGGACCTCGAGGGCTGCGGCCGCTTCTGGGCCTGTCATGGCCACAGAGCCCTGCAGGGGCTGGAGCGTGTCCAGGGCAGGGAACGGGGCTGGGCAAGGGGCTGGAGCCCCAGCAGGGGCTGAGGGAGCTGGGCAGGGGCTCAGCCTGGAGAAAAGGAGGCTCAGGGGGCCCTTGTGGCTCTGCACAACTCCCTGCCAGGAGGGGACAGCCGGGGGGTCGGGCTGTGCTCCCAGGGACAGGGACAGGAGCAGAGGGAACGGCCTCAGGCTGGGCCAGGGCGGGCTCAGGGGGGGCACCAGCAGGAATTTGCCCATGGAAAGGGTGCTCAGGCCTTGGCAGGGGCTGCCCAGGGAGCTTGGGAGTGCCCATCCCTGCAGGTGTCCCAGGAAGGGCTGGAGGTGGCACTCAGGGCTCTGGGGACAAGGTGGGCATCGGGCACAGCTGGGACTCCATGGACTGGCAGGGATTTTCCAACATCAATGGTTCTGTGAGTCCTCCAGCAGCTTGAATGAGCTCCTCACCTGAATCTACAATATTTGACAAATATTAGAATTTGTGCCCCTAGTATTCTGCTAAAAAAATCATACCCTGAATTCCTGTAGATTTTTTTTCCTAATGTTAGGCATTTCCTCCTGATGCAAGGTTTCCATGCTTCCCCTGGATAACTAAGGGGGAAATACCAGACTCATTATAGGTCATAGATCATTTTTCCAGTAAACATTTTGAATTTCTCTGTGGAACTCTTGGAAAAATTAGAGAATGGCAGCGTTTTTATTTTGTTCTAAGCATAACAGACTTGTTCTAGGGAAAGGTTCTTGACATTTGGAATGAGATCTGAGACTTGGAGAGCGAGCTCCAAGGCCGAGTGGCAATAATAGATTAAAAGGTGTAGGAAGAATATGATTTGAACCAGCCTTCAAAAGCATTTTAAGACAGCCATGAAGAAGCATGAATTTTAAATCAGAGAGGTAAAGGAGCATGGCTCTTTCCTACATGACAAGACAGTTTAAGCTTTACTTTGCCCTTTCTAAAAGACAGCTACAGATGAGAGGGAAACATGTCACACTAGCTTGGCCAAAAGGCATCCTCCATAGAGAAAAAAGTCTTAATTTTTAAATGTTTCTCACAACAGCATGAACTTGGTCCCTGATATCTCCTTAAAAAAATAAATAAAAATCATGAAGTGCAGGTCCCCTTAACTATTCCTTCTCTCATGGTGTTTTCTTACCACATTCAAGGTATTGTGGGTAAAAAAAAACCCATTTCATACTGGGAAGAAATTTGTCCTTATTTGCCTATTTTTGAAAACACACAGTCATCCAGTTAATAGTCTTGACTAACAGTCAAGACTATTAACTGGATAGAAAGTTTTAAGGAGTCAACTTTTATTCACACCAGTTGTTAGGGACAATGTTTTTGTCATGTTACCTGAATTGCCAGGCAATAACAAAATCACCTCCCTCTTTCAACTCAAGTCAGATGCTGTGTCACCATAAATTGATCCAAATTAACTATTCCATCAAAAACCAAGTCAGCTGCAATAGATCTAAAAATAAATGTGGTGGGTTTTTCCCCCCCTCAGTCTGAAGGGAAGCAATTTCATTGAAAACAAGGGAAGTTGAAAAAGCCTATATAAACTTAAATGAAGACAGTTAAACTTCTTCTCACATCTGTGAAATAAGTTTAACAAATTACTCCATTCATTTCCACGATGAATGGCTCCTCATGTGCCAGCTCTTTATTGCATCTAGCAAGGAAGAATACAGCTTTTACATGCTTCTGCAGTTGTTTTTCCCTTCCCTTTTATTCTGATGCTTAGTATCTGTATTTTCAGTGGAAAAATGTGACAGCTATCATACGCCAAAGAAGTGATAATTAGTCTTATACGACTGTCTTTATGTTGCCTTGGCTTTTCTAAACTCATTTTCACACAATTACCTAATCCACTGTTACACAGCCTCTCTCAAAATGAGAGGGTTTTTTTTTTTCATTTAAGCACAGGATTAAAAGGATTTTTCCAGTTTTTAAAGATTCATACATTTTAGAAAGATTGTAGTAAGGTCAGACCAGACAGATTTAATTCTTGCTTTCTGGTGGATCAGAAAAAAAGAAACTAGGATGCAGATAAGTATCCTAATCTAAATATAAACCTAAATTTCCAAACACTTGCCTCAATTCCACCTTAATAGTATTTTAAAGATTATGTAAACTAAGGAAAGACATTCCAAAACTGCTGGCAAATTCAACACAACTACTTATAGAGTGTCTAGCAACCAACAAAACAATAATTATTCTTTTTCTATTTTTATTCTATTATTTTATATAGAATTATTCTATTTATAATTATTCTATTATTCATCAATGATTCTTTCCTAACTTTTCCAACTTTTCCATTTGGGAATAGCTGGAGATATTTGATGCAGCTTTACATCACTTGAGGGTGGAATTTAAGGCAGCCTAACAGGACTCTTTAAGGGCTGGATTAACCAGGTTGTATGTGCAAATTTCAAAGCCTCCAATCTCAGCCAGTGATCCCTATGAACACCATTGCAGAGGCAAATTCAGATTACTATCAGTGGCTTCAACATCAGTAATGGATTAGCAACTACTCAGGTGAGGCACTTCAGGACCCTGTTCTCTTGGTGTTTATGTTATATATGTGTGTTTTAACATAACAATGAAGAAAAACCTCCAAGCAAATGTGTTTTCTGTCATGTTGATTCCTTTAGTTGTCATACTGAAGGAAGCTCATTGTAAGCCACAGATGTACTGGAAGATGATCTTCCCCCCCAAAGACAGAGGAATTGTGTCTAGAGGTATCTAAAGTCCAAAGAAATTCTTTCTTGTTGCATAAAGAAGATATTTTCTTGTTCTGAATTTGAAGGCAAGATTTCCTTATTGCCTGCAGCCTACCAAGATTTGTAACCTGTTACTCAGTGTCAGTTGTGTTTTTCTGTTAGAAAAAAAAATTCCTGAGTAATAGAATAGAGGCAAAATTATTCCACTGTATTTCAACAACACTTTACAGTTGGCTGCTGTAACTTAATACAAAGAACCCATAAATATTTTTTTTATGCCAAATCAACAGGGCTTAGCCAGAGAATACCTATTGAACTGGGCTGTACTGGGAGGCTAGCTGGAATAATTAATGGATTCTAGAATTTGGATTAATTTTTTGCATGATGGGCACTGAACTGCTCAAAACCTGCTGCATTTAGGGTATGCACAGAACAAGAATTCTGCACATCAAGAGAGCTTTAAGCACTATACAACAGCTGATCCTGTAATTCCACACAAGTTTCTGTGATCCTTGGATCACAAACTGAATCTGGTTCACAGACACTGAAATCTTGCTCCTGCATCCCTTTAAGCAAAAGAGCACAAATGTATCTTCACAAGTTCAAAAATGATGACTTCATGGTGTCATGCAAAGGACATTTTATTCTCTACTTCAATACATTCCTTCTGCATGACTGGCCAAGCAATCCTTACAGTCTGGTGTGGTCCACTCTTCAAGATCTCTTTTCTCCTATAAAGGACCTTAGTATGGTCCAACTCATGGAAGCCAACTGGACATAGTACAGTAAATTAAAGCAAGGTTAAAAAACAAGATCCCACTTAATATTTCTTTAATGGCTGCCACTGAATGGAGTTTTCTGCATCATGACCAGGTTGAAGTCAGTATTTAAATTAATTATGACAGCCATATAAATTAGACATAAGAGACTTCTAAAGCTAATTAGAGTCTGAGAGTTTTAATTTGATGTCTGTCTCGGTGTAATATCTGCTTTATGGATTAAATTAATAAAATTAAGACTGCATCATTATAAATTTCCACTTTCATAGTTCCCTACGTTTTACAATTACATGCCATATTTGAATGATAATTGAATGAAACAAAATCATTATGTTCGTGTCTGTCTTTCCAAAGACTTAAAAATAATATTCCCTCTTTTCTTCCATTCACAAAAGTCATAGCTGTTGTAGTGATGCCAGTCCAAGGAGCTGTGCACAGCAAGGGTCAGCTTTACTACAGAAGTCTCTGTACCCTGTTCTCACTACTCCAGCAATAACACAACTTCTAGCTTTTGTCTTTATCAGATTTCAGCCAATAGTTATGTGACCATGATTGTTGTGTGAAAGAAAAAAATGATAAATGAGTTCTTTCCTAGCAACAAAACCCACATCCAATCTCTGCAGAGGGAAAAAGCAGGTCCCATTCATGGTCAGAATCTGCACAGAAGGCTGTGCCCTGAAACAAAGCCTTGTTCAGTGCTGGATCAGGAATTCCCAGTGCCTGAAAGGGTCTAAATTAATCTCTAATGTTCTCTTGTTCTTAATTGCTTTACTTGCAAGAAAAAGCATTTTAAATATGACATTCTGGTGATTTTCTTGGCTGGATCATAAGGAACCAGCAGTTTCTGGTATGAAAGAGTTACTGAGTTGTGTTTTATAGAGAATCACAAAATGGTTTGGGTTGGGAGGACTTTGAAGCCCATCCAGTACCACCCCAGCCATGGCAGGGACACCTCCCACTGTCCCAGGTCACTCCCAGCCCCAGTGTCCAACCTGGACATCCTTGGGCACTGCCAGGGATCCAGGGGCAGCCCCAGCTGCTCTGGGCACCCTGGGCCAGGGCCTGCCCACCCTGCCAGGGAACAATTCCTCATTGCCAAGATCCCATCCAGCCCTGCCCTCTGGCACTGGGAGCCATTCCCTGGCTCCTGGCCCTCCAGCCCTTGGCAATTGTCTCTCTCCATCTTTCCTGCAGCTCCTCCAGGCCCTGCAAGGCCACCCTGAGCTCAGCCAAAGCTTCTCCTGTGCAGTGAGCAATGCCAGCTGTGCCAGCCTTTCCTCCCAGCAGAGCTGCTCCATCCCTCTGCTCACCCTGGAGCCTCCTCTGGGCTCTCTGAGCAGCCCCAGGTCCCTCCTGTGCTGCCCAGGCTGGAGTTGCAGGTGGGCTCTCCCTGAGGGGCAGGGGGAGCTGGACTCAGCCCAGGGCAGGGCTTTGGGGTCCCAGCACACACTGACAGCTCAAGCAGATCAACCTGTCAGATCCTGTGGTTCTGAACCAACATTTCTGATTAAGGCAGCTTGCAATAACAGGAAATAAGTAACAATTATAATTAAGCAAAGGAACTTCAGGTCCATTTCTTTCCTGAATTCAGCAGTAAGGGTGCTGAAGTTTCATTGATTTATATCCACAGAGAAAATTCTCCTTTGCCTCCTGTTGCTCAGGGCCCATTTAAGCAGCTATACCTTATACTCCATCTGATGTCTTGGCATGTTGATAGGACATCAAAAAACCTGACATTTAAGGATAACAGTTGCTGATATCATAAACAAATTGAGATTATCCTCTGCTATCAACAACACACATCACATACATATCACAGCCCACTGTTTTGAAATAGAATTTTAAGATATTCTGTGGAAAACATACTTCAAGTGAAGAAAACACTTATTTTACTTTTAAATGGGGACATAACATCTGTGACAAAGGATCATAATCTCAGGTTGAAGATTTGCTTTTGACATTTGTATTTTCACAAGCAATTAAAATTTAATTTGGCCTATGATGAAAAGCAAATCCTTTTATCCCATACTTGCAGTCACAAGGGGAACATATTGCATTAGAAAGCAGCACTGTAGCTTAAGGTTTCATATTTGACATTTGTGACATCGTGAAAAAAATTAATTAACAGATAGGAAAGTTTATGCACACTCCAATCATCCTTAAACTTTCTGACCTATTAACTAAAAGTGATGTCACTGATATTTTAATATACAAGTTAACAGCTCGGATCTAGAGCATTATTTAAAGTAAAGGCTACCTGTTTATCTAAAAACCTTTGGCATCTTATCTTACCAACTAAATGCAAAGCAGTATTGCTGGAGGCAGTGGATGAATGAGAAATACAGAAGACAATTTAAATTCATTTTTTGAAAAATACTGAGTAACAGCACACCCTGACTGGAGATCTCAGTAGTTACTGTTCATTATCTCTGGTTAGCATTCTTCCATATTGAACATTCCATTCATCCTTTTTCTCCAAGGAAGAACTTACAAACCCCAAAGAACATGAGGGAGTTGCTCCCTTTTTAAAACTAACAGAAACTGCATCAGAAGTGTTCTAGACATCAGCATCTCCAGCAATTCATGAGAACAGCCAGTTTCACCTGCATGAAACTATCCATTTTAATGATTTTGTGGCATCACACAAGCAACAACGTGGACACAGAGAGCAACAGCAAGCTGATTGAGGTTCATGGAATAAACAGTGCACAGGACTCAAGTCCCCCATTCTGAGCAAACACCTTTCAGCATTGCTCAGAAGTATTATTAGTATTTCCTTCATGCTTTAAAACATTTCTAGTTTCTTTCTGCTGTTTTTTATTTTTAACTACCACTTACAAAATAAAACCTGGAGGTTTCAGGCATATGCTCCAAGAAAAATCAGCTGTGGACTGGAGTAAGCCCATGCTCAATTCCCAGCCAGACCCTGTCATGACTCAGCATTCCATGTGCTCCTGAAACCATTCCCAATAACTGAGCTTCAGATTACTTAGGGGGAGAGAGAATCCTCCAATAATTAAGAGTTGATCTGCTGCATCTTAACTACAAATCAGAGTCTAATTCCCCACTTTGGAATACAGTCATTCTGGCACAAAGAAGGTAAAATCTTTTAGTTGCTCCATTAGTGAAAACTCCAGAGAATGTAGTGCCTAGAGTGAGCACCTGAGCATGCTTAGCCTTCCAAAGATGCCTTTTGCATGGCTCTGCAATTTTTTTGACTTTCCTTGTGAGTGGATCCCAGAGAGGTCTGTCTGGGGTTCCTTCAGATGTCAGCCCAGGCTACAGGTGGACCTTTATTCACATTGTGTGGCCATCTCTGGGCCAGCACTGGTTTGCAGCTCAGAGGATCTGTGCAGGTTATGTCCAGTGCACCCAGGTTCATTAGAAGCAGCAGGAACTTTAATCACCAAGAACTCTTTGCTTTGGTTTGGTATCATATGTAATTCCATCTGTAACCCACTGTGATTTAAAATTCATTAATACCTGTTTGTACAAGGGCACTGCCATAAATCTCAACAAGAGTGATGTGCTCTGGGATAAAAACAGAAGGTCCTAACACAAAAATCACTGCATTGTTTTAAAATATAGTTTGGGATATTTTGCTTACTATACCAAATAAAAATAAAATAAAGTGATAATTGGCCAAGAATTTGTCAAGCTCTTAAAATTATATAGAACTTAGGAAAAAGTAATCTCTGTCTTTATACACAGATGACAGGAGTTATAGCTATTCTTATCACTCTGCTGCAATAGGCAAAGCAGTAAAAATCTCAATAATAATCATAGACTAACAGCCATATTCATGTAAAATAAAAGTATTTTTCCTCATGTAAAATGCTATTAGCCATATTTGAAGGCATTATGTTCTGATATCATTTTTCCATTTCACTAAATGACAGCTATTAAATGCAATGGCAACTGCATGACAGGGATATTTTTTATTACTTCAAAAGGAAGAAAGGGATTAAAATGAGTTTATTCAAAAGTGTGATTTGTCAATTTTTTCTTATCAAGGGCTGTGTGGGACAGCTTTAAACCTAAACACTGTGATCTGACCTCCTATTTGAATAAGTTAATATGATCCAGTGTTCTTAGAAAAGTAGTGAAACCTATCTTTTATATGCAGAAGTCCCAGGAGGAATTCATGCTTTTATACGGTCAGCTGCAAGGTGCCATTTCCTTTTCATCATTCCTGCTTTTATCATTATTGTACTTCTTGACAGCTTAGAGGTTCTTTTTAGAATCTGGTGGATGAGCAAAAATATAGAGACATTTTTTGTATGACTGATTTCTTCCCAGCCTCCAAGGCTTTACAGTCAATCAGAATTCTGCTGCCAGAAATCCCTCTCTTATATTCAAGAGGGACTAATCACCATATTTGATAGAGCAAGCATCTTACCTAAACATCAAATAGAACTATGAATTACCACCTCAGAGCATTAGAGAAGGATTTTACACACATCAGGTTCTTGCATTATACATCCTAGGAACAGTAGTGAAAATCATTTCATATACATGCATCCACAGAGAGAGGTAACATCTAGCTGGACAAAATATGGCTCATTAGGGATTTCCTTGGAAGGATTATCCTCCTCCCAGCAGCTCTTTCTCACAGGAGATCCTACACAGTGCATAACTGCCACTCTTTAGTGTTCTCTGTACATATTCTCCCACTTGCTTATACTAATTTGCATTTGAAAGCATCTATGTAAAAAGTTGTGGTGATTTAAAAACCAGTATATTAATCAGAAAAATTAAATCCAAAAGTATACATTAATTTAGTATCTTTTGTAAACCACTATTTTAAAGCTCTGGCATCTCTTGGGTGTCTTCCTGCAGAAGCTTATCTCCTCTAGGGTAGAAATTCTCAAGGCTTCAAGACAGGAGCTAAAAGTTTTTCAGGCCAACATTCTCAGCTAACCTGGAGCAACTCTGGCTTGTACAAAACAAAGCAAATTTCTACTGGCTGCAAATATCATTCAGCTGAAAGCTCACAAATTAAAAAATTGCATGGATTAATATTGGAACTTGAATGTAAAAAGCAACCCAGATGGAAACCTTGAAAGCTGAGTCTCTAAACTGAACTGTCCACAGGTATGGATAAAACTTTCTCCTTTAAAATGTTGTCATTTTAATACTGCAAAATGCAAACTGTTCCATCTGTCGGTCTGTAGGCCAGGAAAGTATTTTGGTATAGAACTATACTGGCAGAAAGAGCTACTCCAATTGCCTCAAGTAATGAAAAACTAGTGTGGAATAACATCAGCAATCCACAGGGGCAATACCTTTACCCATTTCTTCTGCTACTGAACTGCTATTACCTATCCAGAGTTATGGTATCAACAACAGACAGACTTTCCTTGAACATCTTTGCTACTCAGGACTGCAAATTAATATTTTATACTCACGTTCTACCTAAAAATATGGCCTATTTCTAACTCTGGGACAGATGGGAGAGTTGAAAAGAGTTCCATTGACTCCAGTTCTGTTCATCTGCTTTGAACCAGAGAAGAACTGCACAGTTCCTAAATTCCTCCATTTAAAAAGAGCAGAAAAGTGATGAGAACACAAGTGTTGAGATATGTTGTTATCACACATCATAAGTGATTCCTTTGCTGCTCTGAGTCTGCCTTGGTCCCACGTGCAGGGAGACATTTCAAACAATAAATCACTGAACAGCAGCATTCAGAGGGAAACACTCCCAGGCATTCCAGCCCTGCACTGCAAGCCCATTTCTGTGTCTCCGTGGGTTTGCTGTGAAAACAAGACATGAAGAGGTCACAAAGGCTGCCTTTGTCTAGGGATTGTCAGAGGAAAGCTTTCAAGCACACTTGCTTTACCATTTATCTCAATTCCTGGCCAGCTGCAAACACCTGTTTACACAAAAGCTGTTAAATTGCTGACGCACTCCTGACTAGTTTAAACTGCTGGTTTTTTCTGCATTTCACATTTCTGATTTAAAGACATTTGCTCTGTAGCCCTCACATCCACAACTCAGCAGCCACTCTGAGGTTTGCTGCATGCAGCATCATAAAACAACATAATCAGACTGTTCAAGATAACAAAGAACATTATCTGAGCACATGAATTCTTTGCCAGCCAAAAGCAAACCCCTGATCAGTGCAGCCAGCCAATTAAATTACTTACTGAACACTTAAATTAAAAAAAAAACAAACCTTAAAATATACATTACACTGACAAAAGCTAAAGTAACTAACTACTGAAAAATGGAGGGGAATTTCACAAATACATCTTTTTCCCTTCTAACAAGCCACTCAAAGTACTTTTTCCATAATACATACTTTTCTTGTCCTTTATTTTGTACTTAAGCAAGCAAACTTTCTTTATCAGATAGAGGAAAAGGGCAACCCCAGAGATTTAAATGGATTTCAAGGCTTGTGTATTCCACTGCTGATGAGATGCACAGGTTTGTGCACCTATATGGACAGGAGCACAATGCAGGTGCTCCTTAGAATTCCCTTCTTGAGTGATGCTGTCATCAAAAAGTCAAGAAATATTTCATATATTGCTACACCACATATCAGGAGGATGAGCAGAGGGATGGAGCAGCTCTGCTGGGAGGAAAGGCTGGCACAGCTGGCATTGCTCACTGCACAGGAGAAGCTTTGGCTGAGCTCAGGGTGGCCTTGCAGGGCCTGAAGGAGCTGCAGGAAAGATGGAGAGAGACAATTGCCAAGGGCTGGAGGGCCAGGAGCCAGGGAATGGCTCCCAGTGCCAGAGGGCAGGGCTGGGTGGGATCTTGGGAATGAGGAATTGTTCCCTGGCAGGGTGGGCAGGCCCTGGCACAGGGTGCCCAGAGCAGCTGGGGCTGCCCCTGGATCCCTGGCAGTGCCCAAGGATGTCCAGGTTGGACACTGGGGCTGGGAGCAGCCTGGGACAGTGGGAGGTGTCCCTGCCATGGCTGGGGTGGCACTGGATGGGCTTTTAAGGTCTCCTCCAAGCCAAACGTCCTGGGATTCTGTGATTCTCAATTTGTGTGTGTTTGACATGTGTTGGGTCTTTCTCCCAGCCCACCCGGGCTGTTCTGGCCGCTCGCCAAGCTCTTCTCAGCAAGCCCACCAAAGGGACACCAATTGTCAGGGTCTCTCTCCCTGGTCAGAGTGACCCTGAGAAAAGCTCGAAAGTCTCTTTTCCCAGCCTGGTGCTTGAAGAAGGAGTCAGAGCTCTTCATTTCTCAGTCTCAAGGTTGTTTATTGTATCTTATCTATAAAATTCTTTCTCCTGTCCAGCCGAGATCCGTTTGGCAGGACAGCCAGAGGCACTCTGCCTGCCCCCAGGGTGGTGTTATCCTTATATACTACAAACTACGTGTACAATATTTAAAATTATTTTCCAGTTCCTATCATCTATATTAGACAGTGGGTTTCTACTCTAGACCAATCTAAAAGTGCCAACATCACCAGACAAGATGGAGGTAGAGAAGAAGAAGAAAGACTAGACACGCCCAAATCCCTCCATCTTGTCCCTAGAAACCCCTATACCAAAAATCCTAAAAACTATATTTACACCCTGCGAGTACTTTATTTTTACACTATTTAAACTGCCATGGCTTTTATCTCTTCATGTAAAGGTGGCAATTTGCTCCATGGTTCATATTCGAACCCGCTGGTGTTCTGGGCTGTGTGCCAGGGTCTCTGAGCCCCCTGGCAGGGGTCCTGGCAACTCCAGACTCCCAGAGGAATGCCCTGAGTTCCAACAAACATGTTTTACCACAATTAATATAGCACACCTTAAACTACCAATCAGCTTTCCCAAACAAGAAAATTACAGCAGCTTCAGTGGAAACACTGACATTCCCATAGTTGAAAAATGTTTCTCTGTTACTGAACCTTTTTCCAAAGTCTGTATTTGAGCAGTTACTGATCCCTGTATGGACTTAATACAGTGGGGTTGGCCCAGGTCATTGTCTTTGGTGTCAAAATCTATTCCAATAATAAGCAATTTCAGACAACCAATATACATAGTTCTTTTTTATGATGTTGGAAATCCACTAAGGTAGGCCCTGTAAATGCTTTTCATTATTATTAGAGTTAAAAGCAAAACTTGTCAGATGACTTAACAGAATGATGTTGACAGCAACCTTTATGTCTACAAGATAATTTGAAAGATAAATCACCTTTTTTCCACACGAGTAGCCTTAGTATTATAATTGGTCCATTTATTTCATAAGAACACCCATTTTACAAGTAAATATGTATTTTATTCTGCATTATTTTATCAACAATTCTTATATATTGCTGTATATTTTATTCAAAGAAAGCCATCTTGCTGAACAATACTTACATCAGTTGTTTAACATGCATGCTTAAAAGATTCAGCACTTATAAAAACCTCTGTTTTAATCAAACAGCATCAAAACAGTCACACCTATCAGGTTTGAAAGCTTTCCAATTCAAGTGAGTAAGATAAACTACTTACTCATTGACTAAATCATTTCTAGTCCCAATTTGTTTGTGTTTGGACTTTGCAACTTAGAATGACAGCAGTGCAACCTGTCCAGAACTAATTGCTCTAAATATACCAGATGCTGTAAAAATCTGGATTTATTCCTTTCAAGGGAAAATGAAGCAAATACCATAAGAATGCAGAAATGAATGATTTAATAGTGTAACCTTTATTTCCAGCATTATAGGTCAAATATATTTAGTAAAAATATGGACAATTGACTTCCCTTTTTTGTTAATATCTCAGCCCTAACAGGACTAGGCTGGGCTATAAATTTCCAGATTTGCTCAAAGGGCACCAACTCATGGCTCAAAATGAAGCCAGTGTGCACCTGAGCACTTTTTGCACACATGTGGGTGCCAGTACTGAGTCTCCTATTTTGCTTCTTACTACAGCTAAGACCACATTATTAAATGATAAAAAGTATAAATGCTGCACTGTTTTTAATACATCTCATCACAGCAAACAAACTCAAGTCAGAAATAAAATCTGAATGGATTCGGCCACCATCTGAAGCACCGTGACCTCAAGTCAGAACTCCACACACAGGAGCTGAGCATTAAACTAAATTTTGTTTCCCCACAAGATTTGTCAGATAAAACCCTCAAGAACTCATGAAAAGCAATATATGATAATCAGATATTTCTGATGAAGAGGCAAGTTTTACAAGGAACATTGCCATAACCTATTATGACTTACTGAATTTCATCTAAGTGCAGTGCACACACTATCTTGGCATATCACTAAATGCTGAGATGTGAAAATTATGTTAATTGCCAGCTATGTTTTATGACTTTTTCTACTCATGTTTAAAGGTAACAAATGGCCAATTTCACAGGCATGAGCTATATAGCATTAAACAGCTGGTGGAAATTCTGCTGTAGGTGAAATCATAATTCATTCAAGCCAATAGAGTCAGGTTTGCTTTCCTTGTCTTCACTTATCACACGATTAATTATCAAACTTACAAATATTTATACTCAAACATTCCTCTACTACTGTTGTGGGTGTAAAGCTGAGGATGAGGGCCAGAAACAACAAAATTCCTGTTTACAGGATACTGTTGGCTCAAGTCAGACAACACAGCTACAGAGACCTGCAGGCCATGGTTTATTTTTGAGATGAACTTCTTTTATCAAAAGTTATTAAATGCTTCCAAACCCCAATCTACTGCAGCTGTTACTTTTTGGAACATCCATATGTACATTTAAAATATTTGCCAACCATTATCATAGAATATTTGCCTCAGTTGCCTTTCAGGGTCTCCAAACCCTACAAGTGGCAAGACAAATATTCATTTAGCATTCAACCAGATGTTTTAAACCCAGCACATTTCTATACAATATTCAGGGAGTGTGTGTCCCCTTCAGGTATTTTGATGCAGATATAAAGCACCACATAACCTTCAACAGCCTCTTTCAAGCCCAGGGTTCCTTCAGAGCATAATATTAAAACTGTGGTTTTTCCACAGAGAGAAAATTGCTTGTGAAAATAAAACAAAGAACTCTTCAAAGCTAAACAGTCAGCTCATTATTACTGCCAGGACAGAAAGCACAGTGTGGATATCTTTTTAAATGTATTCCTCCAGGATGCATGAAATACATCAGGTAATTTCAGAGCAAATCTGTCAGATGTAGATTTCACAGGACTAAAAACTCTGGTATATAACATCTCCACTGTGACAGCAAATGCAAACAGACCACATTTGTAACTGATACTGGCCTGCATCAAAATTTGGTGATTCAGGTTATACCAATGGAGTCCTAATTCAAACAAATAGATCAAAACCCACATTGTATACAAAACAAAAGTTCAATAATGAGTGCCCATTACAAACTTTTAATTTTTGATACAAGCTACTTATTTTCCCTGAGAATCTTAAAACCTACTCCTTGCCTTTAATCTAAATATTTCTCTCTCAAACCATCAGTGAATTAGGGTCTTCTGATAAAAGACTTGGGATAAAGGCTGATATCTTTGCTGTTGTCATCGTAGAACTACAATAGAGCACTGATGAATAAGATGTTAATAACTGTAAGGAAAAATTTGAGTAAAATATTATAGCCAAAGTATTGGTTTTCTCTTTTTTTTCTTTTTGGATCTAGTCCTCCAGTGTTTCCCTCACTGTTTATGAAAGAATTATAGTCTTTAGCATTTCATTCTTCATAATTCTGCCTAAAATCAGAAATCACAAGACCAACACTACTTAGAGTGAATGAATTTCTTGAATTCCAATTGTGTTTTATAACTGGCATTGTCTGAAGGACAAGTGCCATAGGTAAAGCACCTTTGAATCAAGTGATTTTCAGTGTGTTTATGTTCTCAGTGAGGAGAAAATGCCTTCACAAAACATGTGGGAATTCATTCAAGCTCTTTTCTGACAAACAGTGCATAACTATCAGACTGAAGGCATTTCTGTTACATAAGCTTGACAAAAATCACACATTACCTCTGAGCTGCCAAATGCAGAGCAGTCAGTTACCAGACAGTGAGATTATTTGGGAAGATGGCATTATGGAAGGAGATCAAGTACTTAGACATCTTCTGGGAACAGCATCAATCTTATGCTAACTTTGCATTAAAATCACAAACATGGGTATCCTAATGGGTTTCCTAGGCAGGGAATTTGGACAATACTCTCAGGGATGCACAGGGTGGGATTGTTGGGGTGTCTGTGCAGGGCCAGGATGATCCTGGTGGGTCCTTTCCAGTTTAGGATATTCTGTACTTGAGGACAAAGAAAAATGAAGTTTGAGATTCTGAGAAGTCAGCTGTACCTCTCATAAAAATATTCCCAAGCTCATGCTGTCCTGGGAAGGATTTACTCTGCCAGGGATTCACAAGATAGTGCAAAGGCCAAGTAAATGTTTTGCTGTCAAGGGACAGGACCTGTAGTATAACAGACCTCAGACACAGAAACCTTATAAAGGATTATTTCATTCAATTAATTTTCAGCATAAAAAACAAGCTTATAATTTGGGTGGTGTTTTTATATTTTATCCTAAAAATTACTTCACTCTGGCAGCGCTTCACTGCTTCAATGATTGATTACAGAAATCAACCTCTTCACAAGATGTACATGCAAAAATACTGCAGAGAAATTTGGCATTTCAAAAACTTATGACTAATTTTACTTTTCAGCTGAAGCATAACACTAGGACTGCCATCAAAGGCTAAGAACATATGTTATTTGATGTCTTAGATGAATCATGCTATGCACTAGATATTCTGAAGTCTCATTTTTAAGAGGATCATCAGAGTGAAAGCTCTTAACACACTGCTTTAGTCTGTCAAGGTCTCTAATGCCTCCAGCCAGACAGGCTGATATGCCTCCAGGTGGATCTTCCTTGGTCTCACACAGTCCAGCACAGAGAGCATGGTAATGAGTGCATGGAAACCTGACAGCCATGAGGTGCCCCCCGCACACCACTCCTCCAAAGTCTGATTATCTCAGGGCCCAGGCATGGCCATCACAGATAATGAGGTCTGTTATAGATGCATATTATAATATTGGCTTTTAGCATATATTAAAATGGATTCTATGTATGTGATGTTAAAGTAACTTTGCTATAATTTTTATTTCTGTTGTTAATTGAGCTTAGTGAAATAGCTGATGTCAGTGTGCTTGTGTTAAAACGCCTGCTGGGATGGGCTAACACCCAGTGCACGCAGCATGAGCAGGCCTGCACAGCTCTGCTGCCAGCAGCACTCACCCTCTGAAGGCAGGGTGCACCAGGGCCCAGCACTGGAGGGGATCAGAATGGACTAAAACCACAACCAAGGAATCTGCGTGCTCTGAAAAGGCAGACCTAAGGAAGAGCCAGGCTAAACAGTTCTTGGAATGTGTAAACTAGTTTGGGGAAAAGTTTACTATGCATGAGGGTCTATGAATATGCAACAGGCTGATGGAAGGGAAAAGGTATTTAAGGGGTGTCCTCAAGATAACAGTGTGCTGTGGCATTCACATTTTCTGAAAATTCCCCTCACAGAGGATTGTTCTTCTGGGAAGCTGAGAAGCCTCAGAGAAAAGGCAAACAATTCTTATCTCATTTGCTTCTCCTGTGCTGTGCTCATGTGGAATGTGTTTGGAGATTGTTCACCCACAGGTGATTGTTCCAGTGCATTCTGCTGGGAGTTGTTTTCACTCTTTGGCCAATCAGGGCCAGGCTGTGTCAGGACTCTAGAGAGAGTCACCAGTTTTCATTATTGTCTTTTTAGCCTTCTGTAAGTATCCTGTCTGTATTCTTTAGTATAGTTTAGTTTAGTATTCTTTGATATATTATAGTATCATAAAATAATAAATAATCCTTCTGAGAACATGGAGTCAGATTCATCATTCCTGCCTTCATTGGGGAACCCCACAAACACAATAATGTGCTCTTGGCTCAGTGCCAAGATGCACCTGGCTGTAACAACCTTTGCTCTGTGGTCCTTGTCTCCTATTGTCCCTTATTAAACCTGTTTAATTTCCACAGGAGAGTGACTGTGTTTATCACAAGGTCGGTGCCACAGCACGGGGCCTCTGGCAGCCCTCTCCAAGGTCACTCTGCAGAGCTGCCACATCTGCCTTTATCATTGCCTTTAAGCACAAATGTAATTACTGCCCAGCATGGCCAGGCTTCTGCAGTCCCCTAAGAGAAGCCACTAAATGGGGAATCACAAAATGCACCAATCCTCATACCTGCAAGCAGACAGCACTTCTGTGCTGCTCTCTACAAATTAAAATATCACTGTTAGAATTACTGTAAAAGCAAGGAATAAACACTTGAGGCAAAGAGCACTCGAAATTGCACCTCCCTGAAATGAGTAATCCCTAACTCTAAGAACAAGAGTTTGCACACTGACAGTCTGACAGAATTATATTGGTTTGTGTGGGAAGGCTTTGGTAGCTGGTGAGGTTCTTCTGTGAGAAGCTGCTGGAAGCTTCCCCCAGATCTGGCAGAGCCAGTCCCAGGTGGGTCCAGAACACACAAGGCTGGGCCCATCAGCAACAGCACCTCTGGTGCCATTCAGAAAGGGGGAAAACCCTGCAGAATTGCAGCCAGGAGAGAGGAAGGAGAACTAGTGAGGAGAACCCAGGCAGGAGCTGCTTCAGGTGCTGGAGCTGAGGTTCCCCTGAGCCCAGGGTGCAGCCCAGGGAGAGGCAGCTGTGCCCCCCCAGCCCTGGGCTCCAGCATGGATCACAGATCCCCCTGCAGCCCCTGGGCTCCAGCAGGGACCAGAGATCCATCCCCCCCAGCCCTGGGCTCCAGCAAGGACCAGAGATCCATCCCCTGCAGCCCTGGGCTCAGCAGGGACCAGAGATCCATCCCCTGCAGCCCTGGGCTCCAGCAGGGACCAGAGATCCATCCCCCCAGCCCTGGGCTCCAGCAGGGACCAGAGATCCATCCCCTGCAGCCCTGGGCTCCAGCAGGGACCAGAGATCCATCCCCTGCAGCTCTGGGCTCCAGCAGGGACCAGAGATCCATCCCCCCCAGCCCTGGGCTCCAGCAAGGACCAGAGATCCATCCCCCCCAGCCCTGGGCTCCAGCAGGGACCAGAGATCCATCCCCCCCAGCCCTGGGCTCAGCAGGGACCAGAGATCCATCCCCTGCAGCCCTGGGCTCCAGCAGGGACCAGAGATCCATCCCCTGCAGCCCTGGGCTCCAGCAGGGACCAGAGATCCATCCCCCCCAGCCCTGGGCTCCAGCAGGGACCAGAGATCCATCCCCTGCAGCCCTGGGCTCCAGCAGGGACCAGAGATCCATCCCCCCCAGCCCTGGGCTCCAGCATGGACCAGAGATCCATCCCCCCCAGCCCTGAGCTCCAGCAGGGACCAGAGATCCATCCCCCCCAGCCCTGGGCTCCAGCATGGACCAGAGATCCATCCCCCCCAGCCCTGGGCTCCAGCAGGGACCAGAGATCCATCCCCCCCAGCCCTGGGGTCCAGCAGGGATCTCAGATCACCCTGCAGCCCCTACAGGCCCCACAAAGGAGCAGGGGGTGCCTGAAGGAGGCTGCAGACTATGGAGAGAGAAGCCCACACAACAGCAGGTTTGCTGGCAGGAGCTGTGAGCCTGGGTGAGCCATGCTGGAGCAGCCTGTTCCTGAAGGACCACACTCCATGGAGAAGGGTCCTGCAGCCCTCAGGAAGGACTCACTCTGGAGAAGTTCATGGAGCACTGTCTGCTGCTGGGGCAGGGAGAGATCTCCTCTCCATGAGGAAGAAGGAATGGCAGAGATGTGATGAACTGTCCATAGTCCCCATTCCCTCTGTCTCTGCCCCAGGGAAACACAAGTGAGACACTGGGGGACTTCAGGTCCATCAGTGATCCAAGGCTGATGTACTTAAAGAATTCCCACTGCAACAAGTTCGTTTTGACAAGGGAGGAGAGAGATGGAAATAGCTCAGTGAGCAGAGAATAAGGACAGTGAAAGTACCAAGATAGCTGCAGTGAGTGATGAGCAGTGGGACCTTGATGGGACAGCACACTGGACAATTGTTTCATGTCTGCTTCAGACACAATGCAGATTTTCCCACCCCCAAGTATTCAAGGAAAGAACTGATATTCTACAGGGCAAAGTCCTACACAGCAGTCCAAGTATTCAAGGAAAGAACTGATATTCTACAGGGCAAAGTCCTACACAGCAGTCCTTAGAAGCAGGTGGAAACTCAAGAAGTGGGGGTATGGAAGAAGAGAACTTAAGTGGACAGCTCCCATTTGTTTTATTGTTACTTGGATTACATTCCTGGAACACTTTCATTTAACATGTTCAAGAACTTTTGCTCACTTGAGTATCTAGCAGGCCCTATTCTCCCAAAGATTTATGCTGGCTGTCAAATAAGAGTGGTCTGAAGGTCCTCATAAAATTCAAAAATATACAAACTAAGGTCTATTTCCTTTCCAAGGAACTGCAGCACATTTTTATTTTTTTATCAAAGGGTTCCAGAGCAAAACACATCCCAAACAAGCAGCTACAGCAGCCACTTGCTAGGATTGTAATCAGCACTAAACCAATGTTTAACAACACCTGTACTTGCTGCCCCCGGGGCTATCAGTAAATAGCAACACTGAAATATGTCACAACTAAAGCAGGAGAGATTTCAAAAAACATCTCAGAAGCAAAAATAAAACATAGACAGAAGTCCTCAGAAAGAACTTGAAGCTATTTTGTTCAAGCCACAGAAGTGCTCAAGATGAAGAGAGAAGCCTGTAAAACTCTGGATGCAGAATCTCACTAATTGGTTGACAAGTGTCAAAACAGCACAGAAGAGGAAGAGCACAGACCCAGTGCTTCAGCTCCCACACGTGTGCTGATGCTCAGGGAAAGGAGGAGGAAGGCTGCACTCACCATGGCCCTGTGCACATTTGAGACAAACTGCCAGACAGTGCTACCATCTAATGAAAGCAGAAAAACAGTCAGGGCAGAGGTTGTGTTTGGTCTCTCGCTGCTAGCACAGCGAGGTCATTATAAAAAGCAATATCAAAGCCTTTATCTTGCTATGACTTACTTGGACACTGTTTTCTCCAGTTCTATCCCTTTGAAGAAGTGTTCTGTTAATTTTCAGGCACTTGTAGTGCCAGATTAAACTCACTTCCAACCTCTTCCTTCCCTTATGACACTTCAGAGAAGAGTGGCTTTTTCCCTTTTGAGAGTGGTGGCAGCCAGCAATCTGCTGCCATGCCTGATTAAGCACCAGAGTCCAGGGACCAGCAGTGTGAGGGCTCAGATCTGCTGGGACAAGGGACTTCATCCTCAGCAAAGTACAACCAAAAGGCTTCCAAACACTTGATTTAGAAGATGGGGAGAAGAACTTAACCTTTTTTTATTCTGTCCTTATATGACTCCTACTCCCCTTAGGGGGTTGAACTAATTCCATGTAAGTCTCACTTTTCATATTTCATATAACATGTTCCCAAGCTTGAGAAAACTGCACAGCTGAGTGTGCTAAAAGAAAGTACAAACAACACAAAATAGAAAGAGCGTGCAAAGGTAATATGGTTAAGATATGGGAGTTCACAGCTTAAGTATCCAAAGGTTACATCAAAATCTAGAAAACACTTAGGGGGATTGCACAAGGTGTGAAAAAAACCAACATCATTTATGTGTACTGACAATTATTTTAACTTTTACTTTGCATATTTTCAACTGTGAGAGTCTCTGCAGCAATGAGAGAAACAAATGACAAAGTAACTGAAAGAAAGGAAAGTTTTGTTTGTACCTCTGCCTCTTCCAATAAAAAGGAAGCACCAAAAACTAAGGTAGAACTCTTACAGTAAATAAATGGCACTGCAGTGTGAAGAAAAACACTGAGCTGAGTCCCTCCACCAAGATTAGAACATCAGAAGGAATCAAACAGCCAAATGTTCTCAAAAACCTCTATTATATTGCATTAGTGTTTACTATTTAGATAATATATTGTTAGCCAGTCAAGGGATTTTTTGGTTATTCAAAGCACGAATCCAAGTTAAAACCAAACAATTCTGTAGTACTTAATAAAATTAAAATGCTAGAAGTAGAATTAATTCCCCTGCATATCACCTCTGACCACCTGTGGCTTATGAGTCACAGCCCCTGAAATAAAGTGGAACATGAGTAAAAACTTTAAGGGATATTTCTTTAGATAGTAAATTATTTGAAGCCTTACTACATACAAAATAAGGTATGTTTATATATAAGTTTTTACAATGCCAAATAGACACACCAAATTACAGCATCCTATTGTCACTGCATGTAAGGTTGTGCTCACCAGAACAGGTCTTGCCTTGAGCTGCTGCAGGGCCATCTCCACCAGAGCTTCCCACAGCTTGTAAAATGTGCTCTTGTGTTCAAGTGTGAGGAAATACAGCAATTTAGTCTCTACCTACCCAAGAATTTGTTTCATTTCTTTTTAGTGTCTATTTTTAAAATATATATCTATTTAAAATATAGACCTCTGTCTCCATCTCTAGACAGCAACATCACTGTGGTTTATGCACTGTCAAACTTTACTTCTTGTGTCACACATATTCCAGCAAAATACACAAATCTGCAGAAGTAAAAAACACAATTCCAGTGAAGCAAGGCTTTGTGCAAACTGTGAACAGGATCTAGGGGACAGCCAGAGTCAGAACAGTGCTGGGCAGGAGGAGAGCAGTATTTTGCCTATTTGTTCTGCAAAATAACTGAAGCCTGACGTGCAGAGGGAATGAGAGAATGTGTAAATCCAGCTGGTGTTAGACCAACAGTTTGGAAAGCCTAATACCCCTGGTCAATTAGTGCAGGTACAGAGGAATAATGATGAGGGACAACCTGAAGATATTAAACAGCACCAACACTGAGGAAAAATGCCATTTTAATGTAGGCATTCATACAAAAATTAATTTTAAGAGGAAAACAAATTAAGGTAAAGAAATGTTGCAAATTTTTCAAGGACTTACCAGCAAATGCCACAATTCTTAGTAACCAAAACACAAAATGCTCTTCCTTCTGAAGCTGTGTTTGCATTGCACACAAAGTTTGTTAGGGAAAAAATGTGATGATGAACTGAATGCAAACAAAACTTCCCCACTAAAGGACATGCCATTATTTTAGAATACATGTCATTAGGTGTATTTTTAATGACACACCCAGTTGTGTTTTACTCTGTGTGAACACACATGGAGGCACACAGCTTGCCTTCCTTCACAATCCAGAATTACTGGTTCAGTGAAAAACAATCCCTGGGTTGGGTTTACTTGCAAATTAAGGAATTAGGGCTAAAAAAAAAAAAGCCAAAATGAAATGTACTTTTAATCAATTACTAACACCTAAAACTACCTGAGGTAGGTTATTTCAGTGAACTGAAGGAACTGTGGGATTGTATCAGTAGCCAATCTAAATTCCTAAAATCCTTGATACCTTACTCCATTACCATTTACTAATGCAAAAATGACAAATGAAAAATTTATATTGCTCTCTACATTAAGGACATCTCCCTCCCTTTAATAGGGCATAAAAAGCAATTAACCTTGAAGTGCATGAACAAAGTGTTGGATTTGAAACATTGAAAAAAAATGTTTTCAGCCTGTGATGCTGGGGTAAGTTTTTCAGTAGTGCCTGTAAGGCTCATTAGAACCATTGATTAAGATAGGATTTTCAAAAGGTGAAATGAAAAAACATGTAGTCAACAGGTTTAGCTTCTAAGTTTCCATGTGGATTAGTGCAGGGAATAAAAAGTACATTTAAATAAAAAATAATAGTATTTAAAGATCTCATAAAGGATATTATGTTTTCCTTGTTAAAACCCAAAAAATCTTGAATTATTCACCTGTCTTTCATTGTACTAAACAAACCTACAAACATTTTACTGTAAAAACAACTTTCTGGTGTTTCCAAGATCCCTTTGTGTCAGGGCTGCAGCTTTCCCCACTTGTGCAGTGCAGCAAGAGCAGTGGTTACAGCTCCACTGCATCCACAGAACAGATTGAGTGTGTTGGCACTACATCGTGCAGGAAAAGGTTCAAATTCCTGACTAATTTCATCTTTCCAGCTGCCCAAACACAAACATCAGAGGCTGCAGATTCCTCTTCTGTTAAGGCTCGTGTTTGTGAGAAATGCTACTCACTTGCAAAAATTTAAAAGGTTTATTAAAGCTTTATCAAAAATACAACAGAATACCAAATAGAGAAAATATTAGAGTGCTGGGAGCAGAGGATTTTTCCCACCCTGTGCTCACCCACACAATGGAGGTTCCACCTTGCAACCCTTTAGCCTCTCCCAAAGTTCTGTCCACGGACTCCTTCTCCCAGCATATACATAATATTTGCCCTTTAATTGTGAGAGTCAACCATTTCATTACTCACTTATCACACGTCCAAACCTTACACAGAGCAGCCACAATAACTCATTACAGGCAGAGCCCATATTTCATCTCAGCCGTGGAACTTTTCCACCAGCACGTAGCCAGGCATGAAAATTGCACTTCCATTGACACCATAAGTGCTCAGGCTCTCCAAGTGACACAGAATGACTCCTCTGGGGCTGTTAGCACACCGATGGAAGTCTGAGAGACACTTCATTGACACTGAAACAGCTCCAGTGCCTGCAGTGTGATGGTAATGACTCCTCTGGGGCTGTTACTGTGTCACCAGGAATATGAAACCCTTCCATCGATGTTACAAAAGCATTTACAGCTCTCCCAGAAGTAAAACCCCAGGAATGTAGCAATAAGAAAAAATGAAATTATTAAGCTTAAAAAAAAAAAAACCCAAAGCCCAAGTGCTCAAGGAAAAGAATTTTTTCAGGAGACCTGTGTGTTTGTTTTAGCTTTGCTGAAAGATATTCATACATGAAAATACTGCCAAAAACAGGAAGCACATCCGCCCCCTCACAAATAAGACATCAGCAGGCACAGATAAAAGGAGTGCCTAAAACTGTTCCCCATCCTGAAAGCATAACTGAACTGTACTTATAATAAGCATTGCCTTTACAGTACTTCTATAGCAATAAAAATGTTAATTAATGCTTCATTAGCTCTTAAGGAAAGGAATGAATTCTTAGGAGTCAAAATAAGTGATATTCAGTCTGTGGTATTTCATTATGTACTTGAAGTGTTTGGCAAACAATTGTTAAAAAATGTACATTCTGCAGCCCTAACCTTCAAAAAATAATGCTCATGAGAGAACTGCTGATGTATGGAATTTATTATCTGAGGTCACAAACTAATTATCAATCCATGTGCGATTTGTTGAACTAAAGTAACAAATCCAATTACCTTTCCCCAGTTACATATAACTGACAACAACTCAGAATTATAATGCTATTACAAACCATCAACAAGGGGCTTTTCGTGTGTAGCATTTTTAAAAAACAACTTGGTGTTTTTCTCTTAACACCCACTTCATGGGTTCAATTTTTCTGTTCAAGAAGTCCCCTTGAACAGATTCTCCAAGGACTATATTTGTGTTTTGTACAGTCACCAGGAACACAGACCCAGCGTTGAGGGCCCACATTCCATAACCTAGAAATCCACCAGGAAAAATTAAGGAAAACTCACAACAGGCAAACACAAGCTAAAAAAAAGAACAAAAAACCCCCCAAAAATATTGTATTTGTGGGGTTCCCAGATGGAGGAAGGAATGATGAAACTGACTCCATGTTCTCAGAAGGCTAATTTATTATTTTATTATACTATATTATATTAAAGAATACTATACTAAACTATACTAAAGAATACAGAAAGGATACTTACAGAATGGTAAAAAGCTAATAATGAAAACTGGTGACTCTTTCCAGAGGCCTGACACAGCTTGGCCCTGACTTGGGCCAAGAGTGAAAACAATTCACACAAAACCAATGAGACAATAATGTGTGGGTGAACAACCTCCAAACACATTCCAAAGCAGCAAAACACAGTAGGAGCAAATCACATAATTATTGTTTTCCTTTTTCTCTGAGGCTTCTCAGCTTCCCAGGAGAAGAATCCTGGCAAAGGAATTTTTCCAGAAAATATGACTGTGACAAAAAAATCACAAAAAAAACAGAATTAATAATTAACAAAAAGCAACAGGAAGGTTATAGCATATATGTAACATATATATTAGTATGATGCAATACTTAGAAACCAACATCCCCACAAGAAATAAATCCATCAAGACAGACTTTCCCTGCAGCAAAAACTCCAGAAAGGAAAGAAGGGAAAAGAAATAAAACAAACCCAAACCAACCAACCAACAAACTCCACTAGTACTAAAGGAATTATCAGCAAAGATTAGATTAGAAGCCCATCAAGCCCTTGCTCTTATCAAGAAGCTTCACTTGTGGGACAGGTGGGGTCAAGACAACTCAGGAAAAAAACTTGAGAGAAGGAAAATCGATTTGCAGTTTGTGGAAACAGGGACTGCTGGAGATACTGAACATGTGTAC
Organism: Haemorhous mexicanus; assembly: GCF_027477595.1. Lineage (NCBI taxonomy): Eukaryota > Metazoa > Chordata > Aves > Passeriformes > Fringillidae > Haemorhous > Haemorhous mexicanus. The sequence goes on along the minus strand of NC_082352.1, from coordinate 5,041,896 downwards.
TGCTCTGAAACTCACTGGGTACAGGAATCCACATATTGAGTAAATATCATGACAGGTAAAAGGAAAGAGAAAGGCAAAGTTTCTAAACAGGTGTAAGGAAAAAAACAACACGAGGAAACATTTCCCAACATCCATGGAGTAGAAGGAGGAAAAGAAGGATTGCAGCTCCCCAGTTCCATGTATCCTTAAGGCACATTTATGGGCAGGAGGTCAAAAATTGCAGAATTTGGTATGTTTCAGTAGCAGTGAAAAATACTTTCTTTCTATTACTATTGAAAGAAAAGTACTAAGTGTTTACACGGATGTGCAGAGTGAAAAGCTGCTGAAAAACTCCTCCCCAATCCAGCAAAGCCATTAGCAAGCCTGTGGGTTCAGTGAAGGTTTTAAACACATTCTTAACTTTACCAGTCCCCAGACTTGACAGAAACCAACAAGACTTTAGGCAACAAAGGGAAATCCAGTTCCCTGACAGGAGCTGACCAGCAGCTTTGTCTGCAACAAACACCAGCTCCAGCATTTACACACCTGCCCAAAGCACCGAGCTCAGCTTTAAAAAGTGCAGTCAGCTAGGAAACAGTGAGAGCTGCCTCTGAAAAGCATGTCCTTCCATCCCTTGGACGTGCACAGCCCTCCCTGAGGCCGTGCCTGGCAGGCAGAGGGCAGCAGGACAGCCACAAGCTGAGCTCCCAGACCGACGGAAGCGGCCGATAGGCGTGGGGCCACGTCTGGGGGAGTTTTGGGGTCCCCCAGACAGAGGAGGAATTGATAAATCTGACTCCATGTTCTTAGAAGGCTAATTTATTATGATATGATATGATATTAGATATGAGATATGCTATTGTATGATATGAGATATGCTGTGAGATATGCTATTATATTATATGAGATCTGCTATTATATTCTATGATATGATGCTATACTAAAACTATACTAAAGAATAGAGAAAGGATACTTACAGAAGACTTAACAAGGCACTAATGAAAAACTCCTGACTCTGTCCAGAGTCCCAACACAGCTGGCTGTGACTGGTCATTAAATAAAAACAATTCACATGTTGGATGAACAATCTCCAACCACATTCCAAAGCAGCAAAACACAGGAGAAGTGAATTAGATAATATTGTTTTCCTTTTTCTCTGAGGCTTCCCAGATTGCCAGGGGAAGAAATCCTGGCAAAGGGATTTTTCAGAAAATATGACAGTGACACACGTGGATGGATTGAGGCAAAGGAAAGAAGAAGGACCCCCTGCTTGAACTGTCTTTATTCCTCCCCATGAAGGGAGCAGCACAGGTGCAGCAGCTCAAAGGGGAGGCAGAGGCAAAAGAGGCACGAAACAGAGAAAAATGGCAACTTTTAAAGAGGGGCTGTCTCCCAGAAGAGAGAGCCTAACAACAAATCAAGGGCTGGACAGGAGCACCATGGGGGGATGTACAGGAACAAAACCAATGGGGAAGGGGAAGGGAGGAGGGCATTCCAGTGAGTGAAGGGAAATAGCATAACTGACAGCTACAAAGCTTCTGGATAAATGGGTGTAGCAAATAATGACAGACAAGCTGCAGGGGCAGGGTTTGGAGGATGGACAGGGAAGGGTCTGGAAATACCAGAACTGACATAGGGAAGGGTGGGAAAACAGGTGGGAAACAACTCTAGGGAGAGACTATCAGGAAAACTGAACTGAGTGAGTTTTTCTCTGTTAGATCCATGGGAAAATTTAATGGTTTAATAATTTAGATACTTGAAAATTAGCAAATTGGGACAGCCTATAAATGCTTTTGTTACTAGTATCATTAACATTGATGGAATTGAAGTGGTTGTATTTCTTCTGATGCTCCATACTTGGGTATGCACTGGCTGCTGCCTGGGTAATACAAATTTATCCCCTATTGTTTGTTGTCATAAACTGGACACTTCACTATCACTGCTCTGCTGTGGGTAAATTTTAACTTGACATTCCCCACCAGGGCATTGCAAACTGATAGGTCTGTGCTATGTTTGCCAGTGTACGCCTCGTACAAAATTCATACTGGCCTTAGATGAGTTTTGAAGGGGACATTTTTATTTATTTGTTGTTATTATCATTATTTTAAACATGGATGTAGCTCAGTGGGTTGCATTTGATAGCAGGTGTTATCTTAAAGAAAATCCCATGACAATAAAATAGTTGTGTGGCAACAGTGAACTTAGCATATTTAGTGATCTATAAAAATCTGATATAGGTTGTGTGTTGCAGGAGATGAAACAATCAGTTGCAGTTACACACTGGTAATAAATATCCAGCTTTAAGTGTATTAGTTTCATGTTTCAGTTCTGCCTGGTCTTCTTCCATAGATGCTAGGATATAGAATATTAAATCCTGTGACATTTTAAATAAAAACTCCTGCTTGTAGCTTTCATTCATCTGTTTGCTTCCATAGTAGAGTATTTGAAATGAAACAGCTTCATATTAATCTGCTGAGGTTATTAGAAGAACAATCTGCTGACAAAACTTGATAAATTCTTCATATTGTTCTCCTCCCCCGATTTTTTTTTCTTTTATTTTTCTTTCTTTTTTCCTTTTTTTTTTTCTTCTTTCCTGCACTAGTTTCTCATCGAGTTTGGAGTTTTATTTAAGGCTTACATGGCAACACCAGTGTCCTGTTAATTCAGGGCAGCTCCTTTGTGCTCTTGCTGCAATTCTTTAATGACTCTGCCTATTTATATATATATATATATACATATATATATAAAATATTTATGTATCTTTTATTTTATATATATATAATTTTGGGGCACAAACCAAGCTTGAACACAGCAGGTTAAGCAGCAGCAGAATGATGCAAACTTTGGCAGGTTTGGAACTGTCATTGCTGAGTTTGCCATGCAGTGATGAAGATGTGCAATCTCCCCAGCACAAGCACAAGCCTGGCAGCCTCTGCCAGCTGGCTGCCTGCCCCAGCCTCAGGGAATTGCAATAAATGATGCCTGAGCAAATGGGCACCATCTGGGTAAAGCTCAAGTGAGCTTGTCTGGACAAGGCTCCAGGGTCATGTAAATGAAATGGACTTTCATGTTAAGATGCATCTGTGAAGGAACAATTCCTCCTTCTATAAATCTGGCTGCATCCAGTGCAGGTGCAGAGAGCTGGCAGTATTGATGGCCAACCTAGAATTTATAGATTTTTAAAGATGCCCATGGTTTATGTGCATAAACAGCTGACTCTGGTGCCCATCCCTCACAGCAGCCACAGAAGTGATGCCTTTGTCTGGGTTTATTCATCCCAGTTCAACCTCTGTGATGTTAGCAGTGCTTTGCTATAGTACTGGGACATTTGGCAGGACTTTAAGATTTTTGTGCAAAACCCAAGTCCTGCACTTCCAATAGCAGGTGAGAAGAAAGTGTAGCTTTAGCAGGTACTATGTAATCCATCATCCAAGGCCTTCTATTTTGAACTCCTTGCTGTAGTTGATTCCAAATTTAGCTTTGGAATTATTATATCACCATGTTATCACTGCTCCTGGTTGTTGTCATTCAGTATTTTACTTCTCTCAAGCTATTTCTGTTTTAATAAGATACAGGAGGATTTGTATTTTTTGATCTTGTTCACTAATAGCTTTCAGAAGTTAGTTATTTATTTTGAATTTAAAATAAGGTGTGATTCTTGGCATGTTCAGTTGCTTTGCCTGTTATATTTTTCTCCAGCCTGTGCTTGATGGTAAATGTCCCTTTGAAAGAACCACTTTGTACATCTGTGTATCCCTTGGAAGTCTGGCAATCTGGGCTCTTTAGCTGTAGCTCTGAGCCCTTGCATGACCTGTTTTCCTGTACAAAGCCACTGGTCCTGGCACAAGCTGTCACTAATATGGGTAAATTTTCATTTGTAATTTTATCTCTATGCATAAATATTGTTGTAAATGCCAGTGCTGCATATTTCTGAAACACATCCCTAAAATTTCATCTGTATAGTGTTGAAATTTCATAAAACTCCCCACAGTGAAGACAACTGTAAGTCAATGTTGTCACTTATGGATGATTCAGGTATTACAGCCTTTCTTAAAAATGTGAAAGAACTTTCAATTCCCAGTTCACAGCTCCATATTGAGACTTCTCTGGCAGGTTCTGACAGCACAGTGACAACCACCACCAGCAGGACCATTCCCAGCCCATCACACACACACAAATGCCAGATGGATTTCTGTTTATGTTTTTTCCTTATTTTTAAAGGACTTTACACCTGCACTGAGAGTTAGTTTTGTGTGTCTGTCCAGGAAGGGAGGATATTCTCTTTCTGCTGAGTGCTGTTGATGGTTGATCTCGTGCACCCTCTGCCTCAGCTGCCCTGGCAATGTGGGCAGTGTGCTGCCCCTTGGTGTCTGCAGGGCTGAGCCACAGCAGAGGGCTCTGGGGGCTCCCAGGCAGCAGCTCCTCCAGCTGAAACATCCCAGGGATCACCCTTCCATGGAGCTGAAACAGCCCAGGGATCACCCTTCCATGGAGCTGAAACAGCCCAGGGATCACCCCTTCCATGGGGCTGAAACATGGGAACTATCCTTCCATGGAGCTGAAACACAGGGATCACCCTTTCCATGGAGCTGAAACAGCCCAGGGATCACCCTTCCATGGGGCTGAAACATGGGAACTATCCTTCCATGGAGCTGAAACACAGGGATCACCCTTTCCATGGAGCTGAAACAGCCCAGGGATCACCCTTTCCATGGAGCTGAAACACAGGGATCACCCTTTCCATGGAGCTGAAACACCCCAGGGATCACCCTTCCATGGAACTGAAACACCCCAGGGATCACCCCTTCCATGGGGCTGAAACATGGGAACTATCCTTCCATGGAGCTGAAACACAGGGATCACCCTTTCCATGGAGCTGAAACAGCCCAGAGATCACCTCCCCATGGAGCTGAAACACAGGGATCACCCTTTCCATGGAGCTGAAACACCCCAGGGATCACCCTTTCCATGGAGCTGAAACCCAGGGATCACCCTTCCATGGGGCTGAAACAGCCCAGGGATCATCCTTCCATGGAACTGAAACACCCCAGGGATCACCCCTTCCATGGAGCTGAAACATGGGAACTATCCTTCCATGGAGCTGAAACACAGGGATCATCCTTCCATGGAGCTGAAACACCCCAGGGATCACCCTTCCATGGAGCTGAAACCCAGGGATTATTCATTCCATGGAGCTGAAACACAGGGATCATCCTTTCCATGGAGCTGAAACACAGAGATCATCCTTTCCATGGAGCTGAAACCCAGGGATCACCCTTTCATGGAGCTGAAACACAGAGATCACCCCTTTCATGGAGCTGAAACACAGGGATCATCCTTTCCATGGAGCTGAAATACAGGGATTATTCATTCCATGGAGCTGAAACACAGAGATCACCCTTCCATGGAGCTGAAACACAGGGATTATTCATTCCATGGAGCTGAAACACAGAGATCACCCCTTCAATGGAGCTGAAACACAGGGATCTCACTTCCATGGAGCTGAAATACAGGAATCACCCTTTCATGGAGCTGAAACACAGGAATCACCCTTTCATGGAGCTGAAACCCAGGGATCACCCTTCCATGGAGCTGAAACCCAGGGATCACCCTTTCATGGAGCTGAAACCCAGGGATCACCCTTCCATGGAGCCAGTGGGAGCTGTGCCAAGCTGCTCAGCTGGAAGCCATTCTGCATCTTGCCAGATACTGATTTAAAACTCATTCCTCCCAGGGCCTCTGGGGTGAAGAATTTGTTTGGGAATTAAGCAGATGCCCCTCAAAACTATGCACTTCCTTTTAGAACCCAGTTGCCATAACAACTCCACAGCACTTTTGCTCTCAAACAAAGCACTTTTTTTGTGTATTAGGAAGCCTGCACTCCAGGAGAGCAGCTGATTTACTTTCCCTGAGGAAACACACCATATGACTTGCAAAATGTCAGGCACTGAATAGTACAAACTGGAGCTATAAAACCACATTAGAAATAAAACAGTTTCTATTTCTCTGGGTTCTCATCTTTTTTTCTTTTTTTTTTCTTAGTAAATGTGAAGATTAAGTCAAAATTTACCATTGACAGTACTCAGGCAATGGCTCTGATAGATTGTAAACTATGAAAGGGTTGAATGCCAGATCTTGGAACCTTCAGGCATCTGTAAATAATTGTCACTAAGAAACCTACAGCTGCCACATTTATTAGCTGCTCTAGTAAGATGGTGCTGATTGGAAAATACATGTAATATTGAGCAGTGTGGTTTGTACCAAGCTGCTGAATTCCATAATTTAAGGACCAGGTTCTTTCCCACTGACAACCAGGTAAGAATTGCAGGTTTTTTACCTTCCTCTAGGTTGTTTGAAACTATTTACAAGAGCCTGAAGTGGCAGGAGCCAGGGAATGGCTCCCAGTGCCAGAGGGCAGGGCTGGGTGGGATCTTGGCAATGAGGAATTGTTCCCTGGCAGGGTGGGCAGGCCCTGGCACAGGGTGCCCAGAGCAGCTGGGGCTGCCCCTGGATCCCTGGCAGTGCCCAAGGATGTCCAGGTTGGACACTGGGGCTGGGAGTGACCTGGGACAGTGGAGGGGAAAACCTTACAGAAGTTTTCTTCTGGACAGTAAATCAAACACCTTCCCACAACTGGTTAAGGCTGCAAGACTTCTCCTTCTCTTCTAGCCTTAGGACCCCAGCAGCTCCCCAGCTGAATGGACAGGGACCATGACAATAAGCATGGAAATGAGCAGATTCCAGCTTTGTGAACCTTAGCATGTGACAGCAGAGGCTGGTGATTAATTTCTTACACCATCAGTGACAGGTGTGTCAGCACTTTTCCACACCTACACTCCAAGCTTGCTTTGCCCTTCCCAATTTTCCTTTAGCCACACTGTCTGCATAATTTCCACTCGTGCTCCCCTTCACTCTGTGTCCAGCACAGGACTTTATTAACCAGGAAAAAGAGATTTCCCACAGAGCTTTACTTCTGACAGAAAGCAGTAATCACATTTCTAGGAAGCAAACAATGTCAGATACCTTTGTGTACAGAGTCTGAGCAGAATTAGACTTGCATGGATTGTTTATAAAATAATACCCAGAAAGAACCAGTGCAGAAGGTAGCAGTGACCCTGACATCTGAAGGCATGAGGATGCCTCATTTGCACTGATTGGAAGGTCTTCACTGGGCTGCAGGGGCTTCAGGAGGCTCCAAGTCTGCATTCCTAATAAATTTAATCACCTGGAGATCAGAAGTGAAGTGCTGCTCATGTTTGCCTCAGAAGCCATTTGGCACTTGGGCTGCATCCTTGCCAGCCCTGTAACAATTCCCAGTGTGGCACAAAGGGCTGGGTCTGATCAGGGGGTGCACCCTGTGTGTCCATCACCCAGAGAGCAAATACCTGCTTGTGCTTTTGGCTCCATTTAATTGGCAGTCATTAAATCTGGTGACTCTGTTACTTAGGAGAGCTGTCACACTCCTCACACATGCTAATTTAATAATTGTGCCTGCTCTTGTTTTCATATTAATTGGTTGTTAGAACTTTACTAAGTCAGGGGTGGACTTCTCTTCCTCCTCATGGTTTTTGGGAGCACAGTAGGGCACTGCTCCTGTGTGTGAAAGCAAATGACAACCTGCAGTCTGAATTGTGCTCAATCCACCACAGTGCCCACCTCAAATCACCCCCAAATTCACCCTTCCCTGCACACAGGTGTCTACAGAACTGTATCTCTTCTTGCAGCACAGCTGCAACATCTGCATTTCTGGTTTTCAGTCCATGAACCATGGGCTGGGAGGGACTGAGTGGGACATGCAAGAGAGGAAATGGTTGGGAGTCTGTAGCTTTCAGGGAAGAAATATCCTGTTAAGTGTCACCAATGAGCAGACAGCAAAAAAGGGAATCTGATGGCCTCATGCAGAGACATCACACAAGATCATGAAGCATTTAAAAATTCAGTTTTATAATTAATATATTTTGGAAAAATCCATCATGCAATATTTTGTTTGAGTAGAGACATACATATTGAGCAGTTACTAATCTATTCAGATGAACCAGAGTGTCAGTAAGGAAAATTTTGTTCACTTGAAACACGATTTTAAAATTTGGTGGGGGTTAATTATTACATTTCTTTGTGTGTCATCTCCCTAAAGTGAAAAGGTTCATTACTTTCAGTCTCCTAATGAAAATGGCTCTCAGCAATAAACACCTAACACTACTTCCAGCTTGTTCAGTGTTTCAGTTCATCATGTGTACTATTACAAAAACAGTAAAGACTCAAAACACTAAACCTGTTTTGTGGAAATGAAAGGAAAATTCAACAGTATTGTTAATGATTCCCTAGAAAGTAAAATTTGGAAACTAAAATTTTGAATTAGCTGGTTGTGATTCCCAAGAAACTGAAATTTGGAAACTAAAATTTTGAATTAGCTGGTTGTGGGTCATTGTTTTCTCAAGGTTATTGATGCAAATTCAGGCTTCTGTAGTTTGCAAATTGAATATTCTTCTCAGAAATGTCAGCCACTGGTGGTTCACACCAGTGCAGGGACAGGAGCTGGAGGTGGATGATCCTTCTGTGTCCCTTCCAGCTCAGGTTATTCCATGATTAATAACTATCTTCCAAAGAAGATACACAACCAAATCAAAACCCAGTATTGCTATGATTTCCAGTAGACCAGAGATTGCTAAAACACAGTGTGAATAATTATGGGTGCAGATTCCAGAGACATATTATCACCATCCATTTTGTGTGTGGAGAAAAGAGAAAATAGATTTTACTATTTCAATACATGTGCTTTTATTCTTCCTTGCATATCTTAAAAGTAAATGATGTTTTTCTTTTTTGTTTGTTTGTTTGGGTTTATTTTTGTTTTACATTCCATAAGAAACAATTTAAGTTCTTTGAACTCAGGAAAAAATAAATTATATTCAGTATCAAATTGCATCTTGAGAGATAGAGCTATTGCTATTAAAAATCAAGACAGGCAGTATAAAAAAGTGTCTGATTGCTTTCTTAGCAATTCCATTGTTTTGTTTTTGCTTTCAGAAAATTGTCTTGAGATTGGATTTCCCCTTATTCCCCTATACAGTAGCATGCAATATAAAGTTGGTTTTTTTTTTCTTTCAAATACATTTTCTTTTTTGTTCTAAAAGGCTTATTACAACACAGAAGCATTTCACCTTTGGAGCACAGGAAGGGTGCCCAGCTCCTGGGCTTAAACAAAACTTTGAGTGTTCACTCACATAAACAATATTTTATAGATCTTCTAGTCAGATGGTTGGGCCATCTAATTTTTTCACATTAAAAGCAAAAACAAAAGCCTCTGTTCACTGTGTTATGGCTCTCAGAATATCAGCACTGAGTGTTCTCTTGCTGAGGAAACAAGAAATGTTACTTTTTTCTTGAACTCCTAACTTTCAAGATGAGAAGAACATTTGTTTCAGCAATGCATCCTCAGGATATTGAGAACCCTGTGCTCACCTTGTCCTCAGTGCCTGCTGGAAGAGTGGAGCCTCTGTGAACTCCTCTCAGTACAATTAATTAGGTTTGAAGCAACACAATCAGCCTCAGCAATTAGTGATAAGCAAGGTGATGTGGAACTCCCTGTGTTAGTCTGCTCTGCTTCAAATGCAAAGGACAATGATTTAAATATTGGAATAAAAATCTGATTAGGACCTTATGCTGCAAGAAATTTCTTGATCTGATAGATGAGATAAAATTTCATCCTATTTAACAGGATTTGAGCAATAAGCTGGGGCAGTGGAAGGTGGCCCAGTACAAGGCAGGGATTGGAATGAGATGAGCTTTAGGGTCTCTTCCAAGCCAAACCATTCTGTGATTCTATGATCTATTGCACTTCATTATCATTAAGCCAAGCTATGTTAGGAAATATTGTCATCAGTTCCCTTGCTCTTAAGTTGCTTATTTGGGTGAAAAATAAGTGAATATTTTCTCTTTTATCAGTTAAGATCTAAAAAAGATGAGTCTAATCCTGGCCTTGAATTGGGATGGCAGAGTTTAAGGTTTTGAACAGCAAGATTTTTAGTGTGGTCTTGGACATTTTGGATGAAAACAGAAATACAGTCTCTAATGACTGTGAGTGCCACTAATATCAGCAATGTCACAAGCTACAAAATAGGTTGAATGAAGAGTGCTGCCTCACTGCTCCAGCTGATTATCCTGGTTAAGCAAATCCTGATTTTGATAGTGAGGTAACCTGGTAGCTCCCATCTCAGTGTGGCAATTTAACAGCAGGAAGCTTGTTTATCATGGGATCTGCAGCTTACTCTGAGCTCTGTAACAGCTGAGAGGGTTCTGTTTAACAACTGGACTGAGTGACTTGTACATTCATACTAAAGACATGTTATTATACCATTCAAAAAAAAAAGAAGAAAAATAAAAGTTATCTAGCAAAGGTAAAAAAAAAAAAACAACAGTCTTTCCTCTCTTATTCCATTGCACCTGCTTATGTTTAGTACCTAGCAGCACCTTTTAAAATAATTTTGTACCTTGTATCCACTTGAGAAGAGAGAGTGTCTTCAATCAGAAAGTGTAAAGCCAAATGAACTTTTTACTTCCAAGTTAAAAGAAAGGGTTCCTTTTTAGCTTTCTTGTAGCTTGCAGTGCAAATTTGCAGCTGGCACTGCTGGATAACGTTGTAATGCCTGTGTGCTTCTTGTTAGCCCTGCTATAAAAGTGGCAATCTCAAATGTTATGTAAATAATTTCAGTTTCAAAGGCACAGAAGAATAGTCACAAAGCTGTTTCAGTGACAGGTAGTTGTGGTATTCTTTGCATGCTCCTCAAGGGAGCTTGGTCCCTTAGTGCCTTTCAGCTCATATAATCAGTGTCTTTGATATTTTTACACCATGAGACCCTTGCAAAGTGTTACTCACTGAGGCCATCACAATGTTGCTTAAATGATCCTGTTATACACCAGAAAACACTTTCTACCTTCTTTTAGTGCTAAGCCTCCAAGGCCTACATTTCTGTTATTACCACCAAATAAAAGTCCTTCCTAAGCTTTCTGAAATCACTCTGCTTAGGCTGCTTCCAGCTGATGCATAGAAATTTATTCTGAATTACTTCAACTGTGGTTTGAAATAATAGAGTGAGTTGCCAGAGTTACTGAGAAAAAGAGAGATTGTGTTTATGTCTGTGTGCTCTTAACACTACCAGTGCAAAGGGGGGGTCAGGCTTGGGCAGGGGGTGCCAGGGAGGTTTGGAGTGCCCATCCCTGGAGGTGTCCAAGGAGCAGCTGGATGTGGCACTCAGGGCTGGTGATCCAAGTGCTGCTGGCTCAAAGGCTGGCTGCTGCTGCTGGGGGTGCTCTGCAGCCTCAGTGGCTCTGTGGTTGTTGTTGTCAGCAGTGGGGCTGGCACAACCAGCTCCCAGGTGTAACTTCTGCCTTTCCTGTGTGCCTTACCAGGGTGCTCCATCTGCAGAAAAGTACAGGGTCTGAAAAGACCAAATGGAGACAATTAATGAGCTGCATGTCAGTGGATCAGTTCTGTAAAGTGAATATTCTAGTGCTTTCCTGTTACAGATTAAGCTTTTTATTGCCTTGGGTATTTATTAGGGCTCAGCACAGCAACTTTGTGCTCTAACACCAGCACACTCACACTTCAAGATTCCAGCTCCTTCCTCTTTCCCACTAAACAGTTTTATCTTTCTAGTTTGTGTACAGTGGGAATGAATTGTTAAACAAGCAGGAGAAAAGCTGCACTAAAACCTGCTGGGTTGAGAGGGGAGTTAGTGAGGAACTCCTGCAGTGTCTGGATGGGGGGCTCCAGTGGGGAGCCAGCAAGGCAATAGCATTGATTGGTTGATTGGTTGATTGATTGATTGATTGATTGACTTAGAAAGGATGAACATGGTAAAGTGCAGGTACTTGGCTGGCAAAAAAAAAAAAAAGGAAATGAGACACAAAGCAGGCCACAGGTTTGGGGATGCAACTCTTGAATAGCTCTGTGCTCATCAGGTTTGGGCTAGGACAGTATATTTGTAGTTCCAAATATACAAATATACTCAGGTCTGCCTTGGTTCTCCAGCTGGGAGGGACATGATGTGTTTTCATGGAATCACAGAATGGTTTGGGGGGGAGAAGCCTCCAAATTGATCCAGTGCCACCCCAGCCATGGCAGGGACACCTCCCACTGTCCCAGCCCCAGTGTCCAACCTGCCCTTGGGCACTGCCAGGGATCCAGGGGCAGCCCCAGCTGCTCTGGGCACCCTGTGCCAGGGCCTGCCCACCCTGCCAGGTATTGTATCAGGTGAGCCCCAGCCAGGGAATATCAAGCCTTGGCTCCATGATTTCAGAAGGCTGAACAAATGCTTTATATGGCTGAACTATATCATACTATACTACACTAAGACTATACTAATATCACACTAAAGAAAACCCCCCTTGCAGACAGACACAACACAGCTTTGACCTGCTTGGCCAAGCCATCCAAACACCATCACCATCTAATTAACAAATCCCTTTTGGGTAAACAATCTCCACAACACATTCCACATGTGCTAAACAACAGATGCAGCAAGTAGAGATAAGAATTGTTTTCTTCTTCTCTGAGCTTTCTCACTGCTTTCCCAGGAAAATCCTCTAGGAGAGAATTATGTCTCTCTCTGTTCAAAGAATGGGAATACCACACCCAGGGAACAATTCCTCATTCCCAAGATCCCAGCCAGCCCTGCCCTCTGGCACTGGGAGCCATTCCCTGGCTCCTGTCACTGCAGTTCCCTGTATACAGTCCCTCTCCATTTCTCTTGCAGGCTCCTTTCAGGGACTGGGATGCCATCGAAGAATTTCTCTGTCTCAACAAATTAGAGATGTTCTGGGTATGTTCAGCCACTCTCATATCCAGAAAAAAAAGCATCCTTACATAATTGCTTGTGATCATTTCTAACATGCCACAGGAATACCTACAAATATTGGCAAGATTTTCCTTCCTGAGGGTTTTGGAGTAGAAGCAGCATTATGATTGTGGGAAAACCATGCAAAAATATGGGGAAAGCAGCTGCAGGCATTCAGCAGACTTCATCATTCTGAAGTCCACATGAAAGCTTTGAGAGACTCTTAAACCTTCTGTAGCAAAGGTGACTTTTGCTAGCATTAATCTGTTCTGCCAGGGAAGACAAAACCTGTTCACATTTGATTGTTGTTCATCTCAGCACAGGCAAATGTGTGTGTGCTGCAGGGGGGCAGCTCAAACACCACTGGGTAAAGCAAAGCAATGGGCTGGGAAGGGCTGGGTGCAGGTAAAATTCACTGCTAAAGGATTTTGGAAATGAGTCCTTGCTCAATAGAAGAACAAATGTTGAAATTATTATTGCAGGTCTAATAGTAGAAGTGCTTGATTATTGAGTTCTCTTACACCATGAGGGGAAATCTTTCCTCTGACAGATTTTTGTACCAGGATATTCAATCTAATGTATTGGTGCAGTGAAAACCTCTTAAGATTGAGACCAGATGGAATTAGATTAAAACCATAAAACTCTATTTTATTAAAACCATACCACTAAGTTTTATCTTTTATGACTTTGTGCTTTTATTTTTGCTCATTATTTTAAAGCTTCCAAATTATCAGTCCTAAAATGTTGATCATATTTGTTAATTAAACACTTTTTCTACTTTATTCTGGTAGTCTGATAATGAAATAACAGCTATTTGAGTAGGTTTGATACAACAGACTTATGAAAACAAAACTTGTGGAAATAAATTTTCACTTTTTTTCCCTTGCTTATTATAAAAGGAATTACATTAAGTGTGCCTGTCAGTTGTCTTGCACTGAATAAAATGAAAGACAAAACCAAAGCAAGAATAATTTCATTAACTTAAAAGGGTTTACCTACTACAGAAAGGCAAACATAGTAGGGAAGGAGAATGCAAATTGTAGTTAGTTCCTAAGGACCTTTGCTGAGTCCTCCAGCCAAAGGAACTGATAAAAGATAAAACAGGTGTGAGACTGAAGTGTCAAGTAGGGAATGGACAAAGAAATTATTGGCTAAATTGTGGAGTTCACAGACTAAGGTGAAATCTTAGGGTGGGGTTTTTTTGTTTTGGTTTTTTTTTCTTATTAATAAGTTATTTTTGAGAAATAGATGTAAGAACACTTGGGTAAATATTACAGAATTCAGGATCCAGAGATGGTGATTTATTATTCCACCATCCTCTGCAGGATACTCTAAAATAATCTGCTTTGTTTCCTACCTTTAGAAACAAAGATTTACATAGCACTGTGGGCCCTTCCTGATTTTGGAAACTGCTGTGACAGATTTCTACTCTGGGAGAAATTAATTCCCAAGAAATGCTGGTGATCTCTCTTGACAGGTATCAGGATGCTGAGAGCATTCTTGTATTGTCCCAGGCTTTTCCTGTAGCATTTGCCTTTCCCCTTGCTTTAACACAAATGTTAAAAATAGTTGGAGATATTGTGAATTCCAGCTGTGGTGATATTCCCCCTCCTACCCTTCAGTCCACAGGCCCCTTGTCATGGCACTTGGCTTCTGTTCTGCTGACAACTTGTATCATTTTAAAGGTTTATTTTGAACATTTATTGAACATTTATTTACAAGCAACCAAAGAAAAAGCCTTGGTGCAAGAGAATGAATAAAACTTTCTTATGAAAGACATTGGAAAAGGAGAAAAAATTTTCAAAGCCTAAAGCTTTCATGGCAGGTAAAGCTCTTGCACAACTGAGTTTAATTTATGTAAACAGAGTGGATATTTCTGCTGGTTTGACTGACAGTTGTTTTGTGGGGGGAGCTATCCTTAGATATTATTGTTTTTGTTTGCTCTCCTTTGTATTTTACAATGGGGCAAAGGACTAAGGCCAGATTGATCTGTTGCAGATCAATCCTTCTATTTTGTGGTCTGACTCATCCTTTTATTTTGTGGCCTGCCTCTTTGCATTGCTCTCTAACTTCCCACTTGTTTTTCTCCTGGCAGTCTGTTTTTTCCCTCGGCTGCCTTCAGGCTCTTCCCTGAGTGTTTTACCCAACCACCACTCTGCACTTCCACTGTTTTCTCCTCCATGATCTCTCAGGCTCTGTTCTGCTCCTCTGGTTTTTGCCAGTTCTCAGTTGTAACTCACTTTTCCCTTCCTGTGTGATGGAATCCAGCAGCACAGACACCCTGCACCCTTCCCTAACCCCATCCTGCACATCACTAAAATTCCTTCTGGGCTTTTGCCACAGGATAAATCTGTTCTTCTGTCTTACAGATGCTGACCTGTGCCTTTCCTTGCACCTCCAGCACATTCCCCACAGAGCAAACCTCACCCATGGCTTCAGGGCTTCCTGCACACACAGCTTTGTCTTTGCAACCTTGTGTTTATCATTGCTCTCCCACAGGAGACAAAAAGTGTGTTCCTCCTCCCTCCTCCTTTGCAGCAAGTGCTGGAAATGCTGGATTGTCTGGATTCAGGGCTTGTTTCCAGGGATGTTTTTCATATGGGATCTTCTCTTTCAAGTTGTGCAGTTGTGTACACTCGCATTCTTTACAGAAAAAGGGATGGTAGAAAAAATGGTCAATTTATTTTCACACTCTACACCAGAAAAATAATAATCACCTTTTTATGCCATGGAGTTACATCTGAAAGTTAGCTAATTTTTAGTGGTAAACAATTTACTTATCATTTATATTAGCAATTATTTGTAGAAACCATATTATTTATTGTCTCCAGTACCAAGCTGCCATACTGAGGGATGTTGTGGGATTTTGGGGGGTTTCTTTTGGGTGGTTTCTTACATCAATTCAATAAATTTTCAAATCATTTGAAATCAATTCTTCACTTTTCTACATATCAAGATAGTTCTTCACTCTTTGCTTCAACATATTCTCTATCAGACCCATGCTGCAATGTTGGGTAATACATCCTGCCAAGACAGTGGATGTTTTATTCTGTTACACCAGGGAGAAAAAAAATCATTATTTTTTACATATCATTCAGTAATGATTAATCTCATGTTGAATAATAATTTTCAATTTCAATTTCTTGAATATATTTATTCATTTACCTCCTGCTAATATGCTACTTTTGATGCCACTATTTTGAATTTATTTCTGTACTTAAGTATCATTTGCATAATGGCATTAAGAGGTCCACTCCTGAGTATTTGGTGGTGGGATGTTGGACAGAGTGAACAGGTTGTAATTAGTGGCATCTGACCTTCAACTTCATCAATATGCAAATAGAAATACCACAGGGTGCAAAAGCATGGTGCTATTAAAGCATCCCTTCTGTTTGTCAGATTTCAGTCATGGTGCTTTGCTTTTTTATTCATTTTATATAATACATAATGCTATGTGATGTTATGTCATGAAATACCCGTGTAGAGGTGAATATATAAAATTGTACATGTGCAGAGGCAAAGGGGGTTCTTGTATTCCATGGAGAAAATGAGGAAAGCTAAGTAAGCACAGCATGGACATGGTTCTGTTGGGCTTTTCCCACGTGGATCTTCTTTCCCTGAGATCCTGATTCATCTAAAGCCCTTCCATGACTGCAATCCCACCACAGCTTTATTCCAGAAGCTTGGCAGTGGATCACACTGCTTTGTTCAGCTTCCCCAGCAGCAGCTGCTGCTTACAGAGGACTGAAAAATAGGTTTTCTCAACTTTATTCTGGGGTTTATGCTCTGCATGTCCTTATGCCCTCTAGGTAGATAAAATAAATCTCAAGAATCCCAGGGTGGGAGAGGCTGAGGGGGCTGCTCTGGTGGCACCTCCCTGCTCCAGCAGGGCCATCCCAGAGCCCAGGGCACAGCAGTGTGTCCCTGTGGCTCTGCAGTGTCCCCAGGGAGAGCCTGCACAGCCTCTGTGTGGCAGCAGAGCTCTGGCTACAGAGAGAAACACAATTAGAAGAGCAGAGAAAAGAATGAGAAACAATTCTTACCTTCACTTGCTGCACCTGTTGCTGTGAACATGTGGGATGTGTGATGGGGATTTGTTTATCAAAGGGTGGTTTCTTAATTGGCCAGTGGTGATGGTGTTTGGATTGGAGGATCAATTAGGTCCAGCTGTATCATACCTGTCTATAAAAGAGCAATGGGTTTGTTAATAAAGATTATGATTGATCAGCCTTCTGTGCATCACGGAGTCTCTGCTAATTGTTACCCAGCCAGGGCTGGCTGCAGTTACAGCTCTGCACCACCTGCTCAGGGCTGGGCACTGCCCAGGGCAGCAGTTGTGCCTCTTGTCCTGTTGCTGGACCTTGATGCTCAGGAGAACTGAAATGGGGCATTAAAGGCAGTGTGAGCAGCACATCAAGATTGAGGATGCTGCCCCTCAGGTGAGACCTCACCTGCAGAGCTGCCCCAGCCCTGGGAACCCCAGCACAGGAGGGACCTGGAGCTGCTCAGAGAGCCCAGAGGAGGCCATGAAGTTTCTGAGGAGCCCCTCTCCTGTGGAGCCAGGCTGGGAGAGCTGGGGCTGCTCAGCCTGGAGAGGAGAAGTTGTGTGGAGACCCCACAGCTCCTCCCAGGGTCTGCAAGGAAGCCAGAGAGGGATTTTTCACCAGACACTGAAGGGTCAGGAGCCAGGGAATGGCTCCCAGTGCCAGAGGGCAGGGCTGGGTGGGATCCTGGCAATGAGGAATTGTTCCCTGGCAGGGTGGGCAGGCCCTGGCACAGGGTGCCCAGAGCAGCTGGGGCTGCCCCTGGATCCCTGGCAGTGCCCAAGGATGTCCAGGTTGGACACTGGGGCTGGGAGTGACCTGGGACAGTGGAGGTGTCCCTGCCATGGCTGGGGTGGCACTGGGTGTGCTTTAAGGTCCCTTCTAACCCCCAAACCATTCTGGGATTCTACGATGAGAAATGTGCCATTCCTCAAAATTTCCTGTCCCTTGAGTACTTCATCTCTTATCAACTTATTGAAATGCTGAAGAAGTGTCAAAAATGTTTGGTTTTCATTTTTAATGACTCTATTTTTGGAGGGTTTCAGTGACACGTTCACATCCATTCCAGGCATATCTATCAATCATCTGTGTAAATCACCCTGCCAAGCTCGCCCTTATCTGTGTGCACAGCAGAGGCACAGGGAGCTCTTTTGGATCAATAAGCAACTTTTCCCTGGAAACACTCCTCTCCCAAGTGGGCACAGTCAAGTTGCTAAGTGACTGCTCTTGCTGCAGTGTAGCTGTACTCACATCAGCCTGACAGAAAGCAAAGCTTGGAAAGAAAGCAAGAGGCAGCACAGCTAGAGGATGATGATGTGTTTGCTCCCTGGGAACAATATTATTGCCATTTAGAACTTCTAACTCAGCTCTTGCTGAGTGCACTTGCTCTTTGGCAGGATCAGCAAAGGTGTATTTAACTGTTGTTCCATGAAGTAGAATCTCTGTGCCTGCTCTTCCAGGCAGTGGCAGCACCACGTGAGGAACAGGCAGGGTTTGACTTCATCCTGTGTGAGTGAATTCACAGCCCATTGCTGGTCTGCACCTGGGATTTTCCTTCTTCTTCCTCTGTGGGAATCCATAAAATCAGCAGGTTTTGGGAAAGCTGCAAAAGGCAGCCTCAGAGACAGCAGAACTGTGATTGGAGCTATGCAGTGGCCATAAAAATTATATAAAAATTAGAAAAGCAAGGATGAATAGAACAATGGTCTGTGCATTAACACTTGGCTAGAATAACTCCCTAAGCTGCAGAAAAGTTTATCTAGTGAGATATGAGGAAGTTTTAAGCTTAATAATGGAGCTCTGTGCATTGGGTTTAAGGCTCACAAGCAGGTATTGTATTCTAAATAAGCCAGCATTGTTTAACCAAAGGTACCTGTGCTCATGGTGGTTGGATAGAACCACTGTCAATGTGCTTTTGCTTTGGTCAAAACGTTTTCAAAGTTGTAACATTGAGTTCTTTGTCTGCTGTCAGGGATGTGAGCTGCTGGCATCTTCCCATTGTCATGGCCATGTAATGAGAGTGATGCTGGAAAATAAACCAGCTCAAGGCATGTTCCCAGCAGTCCTGTCCTGTTGGTGCTTTGTACACAGCCCCCAGCCAGAAATATTCTTCCACCACAACAGAAGCTATAATTTAAATTAATTTTGAATTAAACATGCTGTGTGAGGAGAAAAGACAAGACTTAAAAAAAAAAACAAACATATTCCTGCTAATAACTGAGATTCTTTGGAATTCTGAAGGCAGTGTGCCATCCATCTGCCTGCACCACTGAGGGGAAGGAAAGAACTTGTTTGGGTTTTTATCCCTCTGACACTCTCTTACACCCTCCTTCAGATGGTTTTGCCTCTGTGTGGAGTTAATAACACAGGAGGGGTAAGATGGGATAATTATCTCTAGCAATTGTGGTTTAGGGGATACAGTATTACATGGCAATGTCCATTGGAAATTCCTGGAGCAGTCACAGAGCCCAGATCCACAATCAAAACTAAGTGACAGCAGGAATCACCTTGATGGAGACACAGTTTCTTTACACCTGCCAGATAAATTGTCTTTGGATTAAAGGATGTTGATATCCCAGGATCACAGATACTTCCAGACACATTTTATACCTGAAGCATTTTTATGCAGATATCAAATTATGGTATTTGATCAAAGCCAATTTTCTATTTTCACTATAAAACCAGAAATGAAGCTGGATAATCTGTGTGGTGAGCAGTTCTCATGAAATCCACTTCCCACACTGGCTGGGTGAACTTTCATTTCCAAGCTCCTCTGGTTTTCACTCACATGAAAGCAAATTATTTGGAAGTTGTGCTGGGGAAATGGAAGGTCTGCAGGATCAGAGACTCTATTTTCAGTGCAATTACTTCATGCTTCCTTGCACAAAGGGTATACAGATTTCCTTAAGACTTTTTTTGTCACTTGATGCCAACTATCCATTTCTCCAAGTTACACAGAGTATGAAAATATAGAGCAAAGCTGAAACGCTAATCTGCATAATGCTTTATTTCTAGGAAATATTTGCATTTTATATCTGCTTTTGTTTTTTTTATTTAACCTTGCACATGTCAAACCCAAAGAATTACAAAATTAGTGTAGGAAGCTGCTAGGAATCAAAGTTCCAATTCAGAGTGTCTAGTTACTGTGAATATTTAATTCATTTGAACAATATGCTTCAGAAGGATCATTATCACACTGAAACCCCCAATGTTATCTATTATTTGCACAAGTGGCCCTTCATGCCATGTAACTCCTGGCATGGTGAAGGGGGTGCTGGCTCCAGAGTGGGTGTGCCCTTTTGGAAGCAGATGGGAGGTCAGTGCCACTTCAGCCACTCTGAATTCTCTAATGGCCCTGGAAAAGTTCATCATTATTGGAGAGATTATTGCAGCATTTCGTCTGGGCAGAAATGTCCAATAAGGGTAATTAAAAATAAACATACAAGTAGAAACACAGAAATATTTTAATGTTGTGGGTTTTAGACATAGAATGGATCCCCATCTTTTTCCAAGTCAGTAGTAAATTTCAGCTGACTTCAGTTTTGCCAATGTTTGATTCAAGGGCTCTGTAAAAATACAAATGCTGTGAAAAATGCATAAATGATATTTCACATTCTCTGAACACATCTTGTGGGATTAGCAAGTGACCATGCTTTTCCAGTACCATTGTATTATGAGTGCTCCTCCTGGATGTCTCTGCAATATCTGATGATTTTTGCTGTTCTGGTGTAAATCCAGGTTATCTTGTTCAAGGAGAATTTACTGTTTTCCACTAGGAATCACTGATACCATCAACTTTCATGATGCCTCCTCATATTTCACAGTGTTGCTGTCTAATATGACATAGTCAAGAGTGTGGTTTTATGCTTAAAAACCATTTTTTTAAATTTAAAGAATTTAAAATAAAGAATCTGTTAAAAATTTACAAGCTACTTTTTGTAGATTCTGAATATATGTAGAATTCTTATTGCTGAAGCATTTTTAATATATTAAGAAGAACAAATGACAGCTTTAGAGCTGTTTAAATCTATTTTCTGTGTCTGGTTTTATCAGTGGCACTGGCAGACTTCATATCAGTCACACAGGGTTAGGCAACCAGTAAAACTCTGTTTCATGATCCTTTAGATCAGTTAGGTCATTATATACTGTCTAAATTATTTTAAAATTAATTATGAGCAAGGTCATATGCGGAGTAAAATGAAGTGGTGACAAAATTAATGGGCTTATTCTCCCTCCCTGGGAATTTGGAAAATTTCCTTTTGGCTACCTGTGCCTTCAGTTCATGCAATGGAATTGCAGAAATCAAGCAGGGGTTTCTAAAATGCTGAATTAATTTTCAGTTACAGTTTAGGCTCCCCCTAAGAATTGTGACAGGTCAGAACCTGTGGGATGTAAATCACAATGTAAATTACAATGTAAATTGTAGAATCATTGCAGGGTTTGGATTGGAAGGACCTCATCTTGTTCCAGCCCCTGCCATGGACAGGGACACCTTCCACTATCCCAGGTGAAAATAAAAGTGCAGCTCAGAGTTGTTTTTCCACTGTGGTCTGTTCAGGAAGAGATTGCCTGGATGTTCTTTCCTGTTCCTGAAAATTCCCTTCCACATCTGATGGCCATTCCAAGGATGTTCCTCTCTCAGCTCAGCCAGGAATGAGGAGGTGCCTAGGGAATCTTAGAGCATGTTTGGGAAAGGAGAGCAAAAAAACCAAACCTATGTTTCATCTCTGGGAGGAGAACTGAGGGAAAAAATCAGAATTTTTGCTGGTGCCAAGGGCTGAAATGCCCATATTCCCAAACTAATCCTGCCTGGCAGTGAGCTGTGTGGGGGGAGCTCTCTGCAGAGTTGGTTTTGCTAATGGGAGCTGTGACAGACTTCAGGGCTGTTCATTAGCAGCCAGTTCCTGCCTTTGATTCCTTTTTTCCTGCAGCAGTCTCCATTGATTTCAGTGGAGCTCCACACATGCAGATCAATGACAGGATCTGGGCTGGTGATGGACTCACAAAAAACAGCAGTAGGGAATTTATGGTGGCCTGCCTGCTCCCAGCACTTTTCTTATGCATTTTCAAATTGCAGAGGGTTTAGAAAACAAAAGAAAGAAATTGCTTTGAAAAAGCCATAATTGTTTGCTTAGGGAACCATGAGAAGGAAGCAGTAAAGGAAAAAAATTGTTTGGGGGAAGGAATACATAATGCAACATAATAAATTTTCCTGGAAGAAAGAAAGAAAGAGATGCTTCTGATTTCCTGAAGTGTCCTATTTTTAAGGAGCATGTCAAATTTGTTATCTGCTTCCTAACAGTTGGCAATGAAGACTTGTGGTAATTTTGCAGTAATTTTGCATTAAGCATCTGCCATAAATGCCTCTACTAGATATAAAAAATTTCCATTATTAAGGAATTGCTGTATGCATGAGACCAACTTAGGAAAACTGATCTTTGCAGAATAGTAATTTACAGTTTGTGTAACTACAGTTCCACAATGTCAGAGGTATTTAAAATACAGGTGTGAATCTCTAAACATGCACTTCTAGTTACAGAATCTCTAAAGGAAATATTAATATGTATTGCCATGGGATCTTTTGTGGCACAAGTTAATTCTCTTTTCAGTTTTGTACCAGTCTGTCATGTTCTGGTAACATAAATGGGATTCTTGGGGCAGCCCTGTGCAGGGCCAGGAGCTGGATCTCAGTGATCCTTGTGGGTCCCTTCAAACTCAGGATATTCTGTGATTCTATTAATTTAATTTCCTAAGTCTGTCTTTATTTTGCCATCTTCATATTCACCCTAAAGGGCAGAGATTCACATATTTAACCCAAATTTCCACTGAAGTCATGGTTGCCATTCACAAGAAGCAGTTCTTCATCACAAACCTTGGCATGTGGGCTGGACACAGACTGAAAACAGCTCCTGGTCAGCAGGGCAGCTGTGCACTGCATAATTACACACCCCTGGCCTCAACTGAAGGGCTGAGATGCAAGTTTATTACAAAAATTCAGGATTTAGATTAGAGAAATACCAAAGTAGTGCTTTTAGAGGGACTCTGTACCACAACAACCTGAGGTTCAAGCTTCCTGCCTGCATTAGGCTGTACAGGAGGGAGAAATAATTAATTAAACTTTACCTCGCTGTACAGATTTTGGATTCCATCTTCTATGTGAATATGTCCTTGAAGCAGCAGAAAAAATCAGATATAAGTGATTCTGGTACCCTAAGAAGGCTTTTCATCAGCTCCTCTCCTGGCTGTTAATAGAATATCCAGTTTTCCCTTTACAACATAAAGAGGTTATAACACAAGTCTCATGTGAACAATTGCTGAGTGACACTGCTCTTGACATGAAGTATTTCACCTCCAATTCCAACAGGGAATTGCTGATGACAGAAGGTTTTCAAATACACCTTATAGCTCTGTCAAGCCATCTAACAGATCATTTTCTGGCCAAGAATACAGTGGGACTTTGTCACCTCTGAGGCATCTGTAAGTGAAGATGCCTGAAAGGAAACTAAATCCCCAAGAGATGAATATTTGGGAAAGTGAATCCATTTGGTCTTGCTGGTAGGGTCAAAGCCATTTCATGAGGGTGGGTTCTTTGCTTCAAACAAGTTCCTTTTTTATTTCATTGGGAAAAGCACCCAAGTGTGCAAGTGCTCATTGTGGAGGAATGGAACATTCCAGAGAGCTGTGTGCTTATATTTCAAACTGCAGTTGGTGTGCTTAGTTAGGAGTTAGAATCATGTCAGGTTAGGAGTTAGAATCATGTCAAGTTAGGAGTTAGAATCATGTCAAGTTAGGAGTTAGAATCATGTCAGGTTAGGAGTTAGAATCATGCCAAGTTAGGAGTTAGAATCATGTCAAGTTAGGAGTTAGAATCATGTCAGGTTAGGAGTTAGAATCATGTCAGGTTAGGAGTTAGAATCATGCCAAGTTAGGAGTTAGAATCATGTCAAGTTAGGAGTTAGAATCATGTCAGGTTAGGAGTTAGAATCATGTCAAGTTAGGAGTTAGAATCATGTCAGGTTAGGAGTTAGAATCATGTCAGGTTAGGAGTTAGAATCATGCCAAGTTAGGAGTTAGAATCATGTCAAGTTAGGAGTTAGAATCATGTCAGGTTAGGAGTTAGAATCATGTCAAGTTAGGAGTTAGAATCATGTCAGGTTAGGAATTAGAATCATGCCAAGCCTGAGGTGTTACCCAATCACTTCCACTCACCCCTCAGCCGAGGGATAACAAAGCTCAAACTCCTCATTTTGGTTCCACAGCTATAATGAAATAAAACATCACTGTTTGTGTTAAATGTAGCTTTGGGGGATTTTTGCAGTTGTTTGTCATTATCACTGTCCTAAAACACATATGGTGCTGCCAGGCTGCACAAAAAGAAATATTTGGGGAACACTTTAGTTGCAAATGGAACAGAGAGTGATGTGCAGATGGAGCAGATCTGGCTGTGCTGCCTGGTCCCCTGCCTGCCTGGGCCAAGGCTGGGTTCAGCTCTGGGAGCTGAAAGCATTTGGTGCAAGAAGGAGGAATAATCCAACAATTAAAACTGAAAAAAATTGGTGTCAGCAACAATCAGCACAGAGTAAGCAACTTTTTCCTGATCCTACAGCAAAACTGACTGGGTCAGGACCTGAATAACCACAAAAGGATGTGTATTATTAATTGTTCTCTTCACTAAACTGTCATTTATAGATTTAATTGCTGGTGATTAATTTCCCAGCTGTCTTTGGGACAAGTGTCTGGGACTAGCTCCTGCATGCTCTTAAACTTGTATTCACTGGATGTCAAAATCTACACCCCAAACTGGTGTTCAGTGCCATTTATATTCCTGGGTGTGACTTTAAAAAGTACAGCTAAAAGGGCTTTTCTGCATTTTAAAAAATGCTTTACATTGAGAAAATATTGTATATATGGTGTCTACAGCTAAAGAAAGAGAATATGTTTATAAGAAAGCCAGTAAATAAAATTTATTTTATATATTTAATTTCAAAGGCCAGAAATGTTTTAAATTAATATTGTAATTGTTTTGAGGATAGATCAGATATCAAGGATAAGAATATATTTTATTAAAAGTAATTGTGATGGTAAGAATAGGAAAAGTAGTAATTGTAATTTTTGTTCAGAGGAGAAATGTGGCATGACATACTCAGAAAAAGTAGCTTTGAGGGTAAAAGGGAAGTTGAAGGAAAGTTTAAAAGAAATTTTTAAAAATCTGGTGACATATTAAACTAAAACGAATAAAAGCTTCCCTGCATATTTTGTGATTAAAAAGAATTAGAATACCTAATGAGAATGTTTGTGCTAAGGACCAGCACAAACTAACAGTACACATTTAATGTCATTGGAGAGAGTGTCAGAGGCTGATGTGAGTGGCATTCACATTCTCTGAACATGATTCCTTCACCCAGGATTTTTCTCCTGGGAAGCTGAGAGGCCTCAGAGAAAAGGAAAACGATTCTTATCTCATTTGTCTCTCCTGTGCTGTGCTCATGTGGAATGTGTTTGGAGATTGTTCACCCACAGGTGATTGTTCCAGTGCATTCTGCTGGGAGTTGTTTTCACTCTGCCCAGTCAGGGCCAGGCTGTGTCAGGGCTCTGGAGAGTCACCAGTTTTCATTATTGTCTTTTTAGCCTTCTGAAGTATCCTTTCTGTGTTCTTTAGTTATAATTATAGTATTCTTTAATATAATATAGTATCATAAAATAAGAAATTAGCCTTCTGATAAGATGGAGTCAGAGGCCTCATTCTTCCCTGCCACGGGGCTCGCCGTGCATTTACAATAGATGGGTGCCAACAAAATACCAACAGACCTGCACCAAAAGGTGTCCAAGCACTTGTTTGGCTTCTTTTGAAGGCCAGTGTGATGCTGAGTTCCAGTAAAATGCAGGTCTAAAGCCATGTGAGGCACACAGTTGTCCTCCTGAGCTCAGGGACAGCCTGGAGTCTCTGCCCAGGGTAACAAAGCCCCTCCTATAGAGCTGCCTTTGGGCTGGGAGGGCAGCTGTAAATCATGGCTTCTGCATTGATTAAGATGAAGATATCATAAGAAAAGTGAAGCTGTTAAAATGCAGAACAGCTAAATAATTTATAAATTGCCATCTCTGTAGCCTTTATTAGGCAATTAAATTCATAACAATAATACTTTCATCTGAGATGGCACATTTGTCTTCAGAGGGTCTGACAGTGGCGTCACACAGCAGAATCCTTAACTGCTTCTGTCTGTTCCCTTTACTATTTCAGGACTCTTAAATCCTTGTCTTACTCCCAGGATCTGACAGGATAAGTTACATCTCTGTTGCTCAGCTGTTCAGTGTATTCCCCCTGCTAGAAATTATTTATTTTACTGGCACATGGTATATCATCTGTCATGTCCAAGTGGACGAAAGATCTTCCTCCAATGTCTTTCCTGCTCTTTAATCTTTTTATGGAAAGCTCCAGCTTTCCCTTCAGACTGCCAAAGAGAATGCTTGAACTATTCTTTAAAGCTGAACAGTTCTTCTTTCCCCCCATCACCATGTTGGGTGCACAGGAGCACTTTTGTGTGCTTTGGTTTTAGCACTAGAAGTCAAATATTAAACTTTTTCAGGCATCTGGGTTTTAAATGTAGTAACTAAACCCTGAGCTGGGTGTGAAAAACAGATCAGTTCAAACTCTTCTAGAGTTCTACTGGAATTAAAAATAAAATTATTTTAGATGTAGAACATATTAGAAGCAACCCAAACTTCTTACTGATACTATGACTTTAGTAGTATCCTGTTAATGAATGTTTCAATGGGTTTGAAGATGTTTTCTTGCTTTTGTTCACAAAATGAATGAAAGATTTTGTGTAAAGGCAAAAATCTCCCAGAGATCTGCTTAATTTTTTGGGTGGAGGTTTTGGTGACAATCTATTTTCAATACTAGAATTTTCTCCACAATACTGTTGAAATCCCTTTGACTGACAGTCTCTTTGCTGTAATAATACTGATTTTTGGACATTGTGACATGCTAAAGACAAAAATATATCCAGGATGTTGCTAAGAGTACTATCATTCAAAAATTTCTGGGCAAGTTAAATTAAAGTTTGGTTGGATTTTCCTATGCCATGGTGTGTTTCTTTGTTCCCTGTGATTCTGCTTTTAAGTTGATAACACCATGGGAATTGCTCATTCTATGTAACAAAATATTAGCTTCAATAAGCCATTTGTAATGTTTTGTAATTTAAGAGTGCCATGTAGAGGTCAGGGGCTCTCTGTGGTCTCTGTCCTGGCTGGTATTTTGGTTTTTAACTCATTCCCAACCCACAACTTGACAGAATATATTATCTATCCTTTATATTTTCTTTTAGCTTGGCTAATTTTACATACAAACAAAATGCTCAAATTCTAGCTCAATACCACCACCAGCTAAAAGTATCTTTCTTTCCCAAACTGATTGAAAGGTATTATAAACCTTCAACTCTTCAGGAGAAGGTGGATAACTCTGACACTGAAATACAGAGTTTTGAGCAGTTGAGCAGTTAATTTAATTAAATATGACCAAGACATATTTTACAAACCAGGCTACAAAAAAGGTACAAACCTTAGTTTATAATTGCAGTTGTTCACAATGGATGAGATTTTTCCAGGCACTGTTTTCTTTTTTTAAAGTAAAATCACACGTAAAATCACATGTGGAGAATCTCAAACAAATCAGCAAATGCTAAAACAACTGGAAAAAAATCATTTCAATTCAATGATACTTCATAAAATATTGCCCAATTTTGACACAAGTGAGTAATTGCTCTCTTTTATGTAATTTTCTCTTTTTATCTCTAATTTTGTGTGATTTGAGTTTGAAACTTAGTCAAGCACATTGTTACTCTCTTGACTGCAGGAATTGGCTGTGATGCAGTGATTTCACACAGTGTTTGGTCATTCCCTGGGTGGAAATCTGTGGCTGCAGACTTTGTGGCAAAATCCTGCATTATTTAAGCATATCTTTTGCCTTCTGTTGACATCCCCAGATACAAAGTACTTTTTCCTTTAAAAAATTAAGATCATCAGTGCTTATTTAAATCAAAAGTGAACTTGACCAAGCATTATACTAATTTTGCACAAAAAAAAATAAATAAAACAGTCCAAATATTTATTTTTTTATCCCAGTCTTTCCTTCTCTTACACTTCTGTAGGTTGTTTTTGAAACTAATAGCAGAAGTTCCCCTGCTTCATGAAAATGTGAAATTTCATGAGCTTATGAGATCAGGTTGCCCACAGAAGTTTTGAATGTCCCATCCCTGGAAACGTCCAAGGCCAGGCTGGAGCACCCTGGGACAGTGGAAGGTGTCCCTGCCCATGGCAGGGGGTGGCACTGGATGAGCTTTAAGGTGCCTCTCAACCCAAACCATGCTGTGATTCTGTGATAAATGTTTGGCTGATTATGTACTGGCCACACAGGGCTACATTTAGTTTATTCTGACATCTCATTCCAAGAGAAGGGAGACTGGAGGTTCCCAGCTCCCAGGAAGTGGAGGTGTCTTGTACAAGATCTTGCACACAGATATCAGTGTTTGATAGTTAACACTAAATCTCTGTCCCCTGAGCTTCTGTAACCCCTCTTTGAAGCTGTACAGCCTTTTATCTCCACACCTTTATGTAACAAACACCTTGGTTGCATGAGTTCTTTGGTTTAAACCTGCTGCCTGATGGTTGCCCTGAATAAACCCAGGCTCCTGTGTTTTGAAGAAGAACACACATCCATTTGCTCTTTGCATCCCTAGCAACTTTCAGGTCTCCTTTATATTCCTTTCCCAGGCTTTTCTTAGGAAGGGAAGTTGTGTAACCTATTTAATTTCCCATCACAGTGAACCTCTTGTGTGCTTCTGATCACACCAGTTGTGTTTGTCTGGACTTGTTCTGGCTCTCCATTAAACTCATTGGCCAGGTAGTGAAAATAAAGAAAAAGTCACTCAGCAATTCCTTGACAGAGCCAAGCAGAGTGTAGACTGCAGAATCATTTTTAAAATGTGTTCTATATTTGGGAGAAATGCAAAGTAAGCACCAGTCAGGGCTTTGCCTGCAGTCTTCAATCTGTAATTATGCCCTGCTGGGGTAGATTAGACACCTAATTTGTATTCTGATCACTGGAGTAGATATACATTTCATCAGGATTTGGGGTTTCTGTGGTCTGGCATCTGGTTACTCAGAGAGAAAACAAAGCTATGAAAGTTAGAATACCCCTAGGAGCATCAGCAACATCTGCTGAAGTGAAATAGATGTGTAGCCCAGGTGAAAATTCACAAGGTGCCCTATTATGAATAACAAGACACATTTCAAACATTATATTTACACTGGCCTAATATCTTCTTGGTGATACTTAATGTTCTGTAAAATAATGGCGTAGCACACAACAAAACTAAACAAAGAAGTAGCAGTGCCCTCAAGGAGAAGCAGATTGCAAAGTAAATCACAGGCACCAAAGGAATGCATTTGGAGAAGACTCTATTGAGATTAACTTTTTTTAACTGTACTACTTATGTATTTTCTCAGAAGACATAAACAGACTATAAAGCAGCAGCATTCTGGAAGCCATAAACTGAATTAATACCATTAACCCATGCAGTGTTTTTTCATCTGAGAGTGTAGAATGAGCCACACTGAGCAGCATCACACATCTCTGGGATATCAATGCTTCTGGTCTTTGAGATGATCATGCTGCAAAATGAAAAAAACCATAACTTTAAACAAACTTTAGACATTGAGCTCAGTATGAAGGGAGGTGAAAGGAGTGGCTTTATTTTGTTCCTGGTACTGCAGCACTTGCAGCACTGTGCCAACAGTGTGCCACCTCCGTGTGACACAGGGTCACTCAGGGCAAGGCACTCACACATGATCTGCTCAAATGAGTTGTGAGTTTGAGGGATTGGTGAGTTCCCAGTGCCAGTGCTGAGCCATTCCCTACATCCCACTGCTCTGTTTGATGCCTTGTGAAGGCTGGCCTAGAACAGAGGCTGGGCAGAGTTACAGAATAAAGCAGGGATTTATTAAAGGGCCTCAGTGGATCCACCTTGGGCAGCACAGAACCCAGCCAGGGCTGCACCCAAGATGAACCAAAATGGCCCCAAAATGCACGGCCGGGCACGGGGTCTCTCCCTGGGATCAGCTCTGCTCCATTTGCACCTTGCAGTTCATTGTCCCAGCCCAGCTTTAGCCCAGGCACTCCCACCCTGCTTGTTTTTCTCTCTCCAGCCCACGGGGTTTGTGCTCCTGGGCTGAGATTTGGCTCATTTGTCCTTGGTGCCCAGCTGGAGCAGGAATTGTTTTGTCTCCCTGTTCTGTGCAGAGAACTCACCATCCCCTCATATGAAGCTCAGAAGTACACACTAAAGCAGCACAGAATCTGAAAAATATAAAAGCTCAAACCTGAGGCATCATGTTCATCTCCCTGTACCATCTTAGGCCACCAGGGTCTTTCACAGTTCACTTCTGTAACACCTACTGGGTTTCCAATGCTGAACACCATTTGGCAAGAAGAGCTGGATTTACCTCCCCCACAATGTTCATGTACCTCCTGCACATCTGCAAGGCTAGGCTGACAGGCTGTCAGTGTGCCCAGCACACTGGTCACACCCCAGCCAGGCACTACAGTCAGGTATCACACAAATGTGCATCCTGGGTTTTGTCTCCATTTAATGGTAGCTTCCCCATGAAGAGCAGTGTGCTGAGTATTTGGTGTTGCAGGCTTTGCTATTTCCAGGTTTTTTCACCTGCCAACCATCTCTGAGCAATAAAAATCCAAGTGAAAATCAAGTAAATCTTTACAGGACCATTAAATACCTCATGGAGGAAAACTGATCAAATATGAGAATGATTTACACTTATAGCAAATGCAAATTTACTTTCTAAAGAGAATTAAAAGTAAAGTTGACTCCATAATTTGCTCTCAAACCACTTTGGAAAGGTTTAATCTTGCAAAGATAAGATTTTGAAAATATCAATCTTTTTACTTTTCAATGAGTGAAATGATTATCAACAGAACACTGCAGACCATTTCTGTTATCAGAAAAGCAGAGCTGTGTTACAGGTGTCCAGAAGTAATTTGCTCAGCATCAGAAGACATAATTAGTTACTGCAAGTTAGTAATAATTACAGCTCTGCTGTCAGAGAAATTTAAAAACCAAAGCTCCAAATACTTAAAATGAAAGACAAAAAACAATAGAATGATACCTGCTTCTCACTCTGCTGTGAGAATTGATTTAATAAGCTGTTTCAATTATATAAACTCCTTGTTTTCCTATGATTGTTGATCATATTTTCCTAGAGTTGCTAAAATTCCACCTGCAATTTATGTGTCCTGCCTTGAGTGATTCAAATACACATCAATGGACTCTGTGTGTGTGGCAGGAATTAAACAGTGCTGGAAACTCAGTGTATGGAAGGATTTTAAGAGAAAGGCCAAAGGTGAACTTTTCACAATTTACAACATGACAAATTATTGAAAATTACATCATCTACTGCATTATTTTCTGCAATGGTCTGGGCACAAATTTACCTGCCCAACACCTTGGTTTGTGCTAAAGTTCATATTGCTATGAATACCTGTATTTCAGTGTTCCACTCTTACAAATAAAGTGCCCAAAATATTTGTCCCTGATGAGAACAGATTTGGAGTGGGATAGGATTTTTGGAAGGGAGAACAAGTAATTACTCTATACCTGGTAAGAGTGTTGGAAACTTAATTCTGATTCCACTAAAGCTTATGATTGGTTAATCATTGAATTCTTGAGGATTAAGCAAGAGCTAAACCAAGACTGAATGTTTTTAGAAATCTCAAACTCTAATTACTTTTGTATGACATAGACAGCAAAATTCTGCCATTGAGTTATTTCTGAGTTAACTGAGTGTCCCTGAAATACCATATAATTTGGCTACAGTTAATATTGCAAATAAAATTCTTTTTTTTTTGTGAGACTCGTTTTTATTTCTACTTTTATTTTTAATTTTTATTTATGTTCCTATTTTATTTTAGTTCTAACATGTATTCCATTCAAAGAAGCCCATAATTTTTAATTAAGTATTAAAATCACATTAAAGAAAACAAGTATTTTCAAAGCAAAATATTTTTGCTGCAGGGAAAATAGATTATTTGTCCTTTAAAGGAGGGGAGAAAATAAATATTTCATAGTGAGATAAATATGTTGCTCAGTACTTAATCTTTAATATGTGCTGAAACCTAAGGGATTACAAGGGGTTGCATCAGTATTCAGTTTATTACTGTAAATATTTTGTACCATGGAAGTACAGTTTATGTTTATTGTTTAACCCAATTCTATTACACTGACTTATACATAATGCAAAACAAATGTGGATTTGAACTGGAATGTGGTCATGGCTGGACAGAATGCCAAGCACAGGAGGCTCAGCTCTGTTCCATATTGCTCAGCCTAAGCATGGGCATTAGAAAAGCTTTTTCCTGCTTTTTGCCCTCCATCCAAATGTATTGGCAAGAAAAGCAATATCAAACAACACAGCAAAAGGAGAAAATACTTTCAGTTGTTGGAAGGTCTTTCATTTAAAGTGAGCTCCTGCTTTTAGATGCATGTCATCCTGACAGGCCTCTTCTTTTCTGTCCTGCAGTGAGACAGATAATATCACAGCCTGTCTCAGAGATAAGGGATTCTGGGGCAACAAAGGACCAAAATATGGGACTTAGATTATTGATGCATTCAGAAATCACTTTTTTTCCTCTTACAGTGAAGGTGAAATGGATAGGTCTCATAGGGAGGGGCAGTCCTGAACTTAAAGCTTCCTTCTCCCCATACCTCTGTGCCTGACTGCTGTAGACAGTGTTTTGGTTGTTACTCCTAAAAAAAAAAAAAAAAAAAAAAAAAGTAGAAATAAAAATATGAATCAGCTTCTTGAATCAATGTTTACATACCTTCTTTCAAGGAAACAATGTTACATTATTTTTCTTTACCTTTTTTTATCATGCTGTGTTTTAGGTATTAACAAGTTCCTATTTACAACTCCAAGTCCCTAATTAATCACACTGACAAAAACAATCTTTCTGCAGGCAGGGTTTACCAAGTGGGACTGCTCAAGTCTTTTTCATTACATCCAGCAACTTGTAAACCCAAGCTAAGCTGAACTTCCACTGCTGTTCCCAAATGCTTTGGGTTTTTGCATTATTTCAATTCCTTGGCACTTCAGGAAGCATGGGTTCTGTCTGGGAAGGTGAGCCCTGAGACTGCAACTTCACACTAAAATGTGGGATTTTGGTGCAGTACATCTGAGTCAAACTGGGCAGGAGAATATCAGTGTAAATGAACTTGGTGCTGTTTAATTAAGTGAAGTATAGATTTAGGGCTGAGAGGGATCAGATCTTTAAATCACTGCAACTTGCATTGCCAAAGGTCCGATTTAAAATAAAATAAAAGGCAACTTTTTCTCTTTTTCTTCTCCAGACCCAGAGTGTAAATTTTACAAGTTTCAGGTGGCTGTAGAATTAATTTTGTGCCTCGTGGCTTTTCCAGTCTGACAGTTCCCCTCAGATAGAAATCCAAGGGAAAAAGGGGGATTTTACAACCTTGATAGAGATGTTCACCTTCTGCCATGATGTCTCCACATTCAATCCCAGAGAAGATCAACAAGCACACAGAAAAATGAAACCAGGACTTTGGTAACTTTAATTCAGAGCTTCTTCATGGAAAATACTCAATTACAAATAGGCATTTCTCATGCAAATTTATTTTACCCTCAATTAGTCACTAAGAATACAATTCTAGATTGCCATAAACCCAAAAAAACTATACTTTAATAGCATTATACTCTGAACTCTGTAGTCTAGCACAATTTCTAAATTCTGCATAACTATTTTTGCAGTTCAGATATCACATACCTGTTGTATTTAGAAGACTAATTGATAATTTACTGTGAAATTTCAATTTTCTGGCATCTAAGAGACCAAAAATAATGAAAACACAAAGGTGTGAAGAGCTTGAAAATGAAAAAGGTTCATGAAGCTAAATCCAAACATTTGAAATCAGCAGTCTTCAGATATCATGCAGGCTTAGTTTTTCATTGTCCTTGTATAAAACAATTATATTTTTTTAAATAGTGTGTGTATTTCCAAGAGAGAGAACTTCTCTTTCTTTGCAGCTGGATGTGTGTGTTACTCTTTATTATAAGTCAAATTCTGTGACTGGTTCTAGGTTTTGACATAGATTTAGGAAAAGATAAATTTCGTGCTTGAATCAATAAATACATTTTCTGGAAAGCATTGCCTTATTTCAGTATATTCCTGTCTTTTAGGTCTTCACAAAAGAACTATTCTTGGTATCTGTGTCATGAAGGAGAAACAGCTCATCTGAGCACAGACATGATATCCTCATGAAAACAGAGCTGTGCCTAAACCAGCAAGTGTGACTGCTCTCATGTCTAAAAAAATTGAAAATTACCTGTTTCCCTCCAGACTGTGGGGTTACTGGGTGGAGCCAGTTTGCAGCTGACTGTGTAAGACCTTCAAGATGTGTTAAAAGTTCCTGAGCTGCCTTGTCCTCTCATTTGTGCTGGTGGAAAGTTGGGATGGCTCCGTCAGAGGCAGTGGAACTCTGCAGATACAGTTATTAAGAACAAATGAAGTTTTACTATCTTTAAAAGACAGTAAAATGATAAGAACAAGGATTTGTATTTGTCTGGAAATCAAGGTGGGTTCCAGTTTGTAACACACATTTCAACTGAATGGCAATCTTCCCTTTGGACACCTCTTACAAAATTAAATAAATGTGAAACCTCTTGCCTGAAAACTGAAAAACCCAAACCCCCTGTTTATCTGTCATTTTTATGGGTGATTTACATATGTATTGAAAATATGTTTTATGTATATCATCTCATAAATTTCACTCCACCAAAGAATAGGGGATCACAGTTTTTTCAACCCTTTTGGTGACCTCATTACTTCTACAAAATCATTTCTCCTTAATTTATTCCATGAAGAGGTATTCAAAGCAATTTGCATGGTTGAAAACGTGGAAAAAAAGGAGCTGGCATAGCAACATTCAAAAGTCATATTTCACATGTACCTCTTGAGTGGCTCCCTCTGTTTTGTGACTGAGCACAGCTTGGGAAGTAAAGCAAATCCACATCCCTTGCCCACCAAAACTGAAGAAGGATAACCAGCTGCCTTGCTTCAGTGGGAGAAATCTGAAATCTGGTGCAAAATGTGATGATGTGAAGGAAAAAAATAGCATGGCAACCTACAGTAATTTAGAGATATGGAAGAAGCATATGGAGGGTGCTGATTCCATGCACTAAAGTCATAAATCCCAAATTACCCATAAATACCTAATTGTGTATAATAGCAACCAAGGGGGCTCTTCTTAGGAGTTACAAAAAACTAAGTAATTATATTTTGGTTGCTAGTAGCTTAAAACAGTATGTTGTGTTCACCAACATTTATTTTAGAGAGGTATGTGTTATGCTATTTATCACATCTCCCTGGAGGACCCATTAATGCTGCTCACAGTAACAAAGTGCAAATAATGAACGTGGAAGTCCCACAAGTTATTCCAAAGACAAATAGAATGCAGCCAGGCAAAAGGAGAGGATTTCCTGAATTTTGCTTGATAATCATAAGTTTAATAATCATAGCTACTCTTCTCAGATATAAACTTTCATTTATGTGATATATTTATGGCCTCTTTCTTATTGTCTTCTGATACAGAAGGTGCTGACAAATTTAAGGGCTAGGAAGGCAGTTTAGTCCTCAGAACACTGAGCTAATGAGCTGTTAAAGCATTTTCTGCCAGCTTTGGAGAGAGGATTAAAAAGTAATTCAAGATGCAAGAAGTGATATAACAACTTGTTAATTTACCTAGAGGACTTGTTTCCTTTTCTCCACCAAATGTCAATTTTTATTGGCAGCTTAACCACGGATAAGGGCAAGTCCATGATAAATGAAAATAATTTCAAAAAGGAAATGTTAGAATCATAAAGTGGCTTGTGCTGGAAGAGACCTCAAAGCCCATCCAGTGCCACCCCAGCCATGGCAGGGACACCTCCCACTGTCCCAGGCTGCTCCCAGCCCCAGTGTCCAACCTGGCCATCCTTGGGCACTGCCAGGGATCCAGGGGCAGCCCCAGCTGCTCTGGGCACCCTGTGCCAGGGCTGTGGAGTGCTCCCATTCCGAAGAGGCAGAAATTTGATTTTACCCTCCTTGTGTTGCTGATAACTCTTCCCTTGACCCAAACCCTAAACTCCACCCCTGTGATACCCTATAAAAGCCCCACAACCCTGCCTTTACCCAGCCTTTTTTGTTCGTCCCTCTCCTCGTTCCCAGGGGTAATAAATGGATTACTGAGCTTTAAAAAATGAAGATTCATTGTGTTCCCATGCCCAGCACCAGCAGCTGCACTCTCCCTGGACATGATGAACTCTGTTGCAATGTGACACAACACAGGGCCTGCCCACCCTGCCAGGGAACAATTCCTCATTGCCAAGATCCCACCCAGCCCTGCCCTCTGGCACTGGGAGCCATTCCCTGGCTCCTGGCCCTCCAGCCCTTGGCAATTGTCTCTCCCCATCTTTCCTGCAGCTCCTCCAGGCCCTGCAAGGCCACCCTGAGCTCAGCCAAAGCTTCTCCTGGGCAGTGAGCAATGCCAGCTGTGCCAGCCTTTCCTCCCAGCAGAGCTGCTCCATCCCTCTGCTCACCCTGGAGCCTCCTCTGGGCTCTCTGAGCAGCCCCAGGTCCCCCCTGTGCTGGCCCAGGCTGGGGTTGCAGGTGGGCTCTCCCTGAGGGCAGAGGGGCAGAATCCCCTCCCTGCTGCCCCCGCTGGGCCCAGCCCAGGCCGGGCAGGGCCGGCTCTGCCCCGCAGCTCCCCCGGGCTCTCCCGGGCTGCTCCGGCTGCTCAGCCCCGGCCTGAGGGGATCCCGGGGTGCCTCGGCCCAGCTGCAGCCCCGGCACTCGGCCTTGTCCCACCTCAGCAGATTCCCAGGGAATTCCCTCTTCTGCAGCTTGGCCAGGTCCCTCTGGAGGGTCCCTGCCCCCCCAGCTCCTTGTCATCTGCGAACAAATTCAGACCAGTGAAGGAGTGGATATCAAGGTTCATTTGCATCTTTTAGATATCAAGGTTCATTTGCATCTTTTAAATCCTTTATTACACAGATTTCACAGCTTTAGTCAATAAGATCAGACAAATGAATAATTACCTCAGCGTCCAGTATCAACTAAGGCCCGATGCTTTTGTGCCATTCATGAACCAGCTGAGTGAGATGGAAAGGTGAAATAATGGCACTTTCAGTTCAGTAAATGGAATTCTCAACACCCCAGTGCCCAGCCCTGCTGCTGAACACAGAGATCAGATGAAAACCCACGTGGACTGGGGGAAGGTGGAAAGATTCCTGCAGCAGGAGATTTTAAAACTGAGCTTCATTCTCTGCTGCCCCTCAGGTTTTGAGAAATGATCCATTCTTCCTGCTCCTCTGTGGGCTATTGGAATGCTGCTCCTGTTTGTGATTTCTTCAGCTCTGGCTCCATTGTCTCTGAAATCTGTGTTCATACACTGCAAGCAAAGTGCAAAATGCTGCAAACTTTTTCAAAGAATACTTTAGTACTTTTAAATCTAGTCATGTCCTTGTCTAATGCATCTTAAAGCTTTAATTAAGAACATATAGCTAATGCCAGCTTTATTATAAACACAGGAAATCAAATTCTCATCATTAGTGTTAGGCTCTAAAAAAAGATCAAAAGGAAGCAGATGTAATGAAAGTCTCTCAAAATCAGAAAACATTGTATTAATCTGTTTTACCGGGTAAGACACAGGTTCTTATCACAGCAGATTTGAAAAGAATTTGTATTAAATTACTCAGCTGGACTTTAGGAGGGTTGTTTTCAGATGTAGGGTTTGCAGGTCACTCTTATTTGCAAGTTGAGTGCATCATTATCAGCATTATTAATTGGCATTATTATGTGTAATCCTGAAGTTATGTCCTGAGGTGTCAGTTGAGAGTTTCCCCAGCCTGTTGTTACCATGATCCTTGCTGGAAATCCTCACCCTGTGTTTGTCTGCCTCAGTCAGATGCCTAATAACTTTTAGCATTTGTTTGTGAAGGATTACTTCTTGTCCCTCTGTGGAGATGCTACATCAACTTTCTATGAGCTGAAGTAGACACAGACTTCCAGTCTGTGCTATACCTATGGTAAAAGAATATTACAGTAATTATTTTGAATATTATGAGTTTCTCAGTGTTGCTATATTACTCTTCCCATTGCTATTTTATTCTTCCCATTATATTTTCAGGATTAATTAAACTGAGCCTAGAGACTTTCTCAATGATCTTTTTTTCAGGTTAAAGTCCATTCTCACCTCCTCAGAAAATGAATATACATGCATGTGTGCTGTACCTAAGACTGAAAGGATAATTGCTTCCACTTTCCTGACCACTGGATAAAATTATTTGCAGAGCTACAGGCAGTTCCTGTGAATGCTGAGAAGAGATTAGAAGTATGACTTTCATTTGAAAGGTATTCAGGTTGTTTATGGGGAGGCTTGTTCCAATCTATTTTGCAGAAGATTTGTCTTTTCAAAGTGTCAGATTCAAGAACTTCCTCAGCCTTTGGGCAGACTGCAAACACTTTGTGGAGTCTCTGAAACTCACAGAACAGATGAAGATGCACATAACACCTTTAAATTCAGCTTCCACACCTTGTTTCATTTTAAAGACACTTTGACTTTTGTTGAAACATGCTTTGTTTCAACTGCTGTATAACCATAATGAACAGCTGCTGTCTGCTCACATCTCTGTTCACTTTGTTGTTCCTTTTTCTTCTTGTGCCCTTGGGTGGCTTTCCCCACGTGGCCAGATTCATATCAGCCCTCGTGATTGAAGCGTGTTCGCTGCTTTGCAGTCCAGTGCTCCTTTTGGCTTGGAGTTAAATGATGGGATTTGAAATCAATCAGGCTCCTGCTCAGAAGCTGTTCAGCACTGGTTAGGTCATGTTCCTTGGGCATAATGAGGCACTGAACAAGTTAAGGTTAAATGGATTTTTTAAATCAATAAATACAAACCAGGAGCCAACACGATGTCACAATTTTTCCTTCTACCCCTTTCTTTTTAGAACAAATATTGATGAGAAGCATTTCAATAACAACCTTTCCCATGGAGAAATTCTTCATGATGTCCAACCTGATCTTCCCCTGGCATAGCCTGAGCCTGTTTCCTTTTGTCCTGCCTCTTGTTCCCAGGGAAGAGCCCAGATTCCACCTGGCTATATCCTCTATGACTTTTTAAATTTCTTTTTGAACTTCAGGTTTGTTTGGAAGCAATCCTTGGCTGAAGCACAACATCAGCACAAAGTGAATTTGGTGACCATGAAATAATTAAAAGTAAAATACTGTAGGCTAAGGCATTTTACTTAGAGAAGTAAAATAATTCCCAAGATTACTGCACTTAACTTTAATTTCTTATACTCAGTGTAGACAGTTCCAACTGTGTTGATTTGCTGCCAACAGTGTTTTTGCCATTTCAGCATCTGGAAGCCTTGCTGTTAAATAATCAATATTTATTATTAAAAATGGAGAAACATTTACTAAACTTTCCTTGGAGATTTTCCTGACATGCTTTTGACATCCTTTTGTTAATGAAAACTCTTGGGACTGTTTTCAAAGCTTTTCAATATATTTGCAGAAGGAAGAGGGCAGGAGAAGAGGCATTTCTAATTCCAAACTTATCAAAATTAAGCAGATAGAATAAATAGTGCTTAGCAAGTAAAAATGTTGAATTTAGCATAAGATATTATGATATTACTTCTTTTAATGTTCTTCAGCTTTTTTTTTGTGACCAAAGGAACTTCAGACTGCTCCAAAGCCAATGGAAGTTGATGGGGAAAATCCCATTTCCTGTTTTTAACAACTGTAAGTTGCACAAGTAATGATTTTTTTGTTACAAAATATACTGAGTGCTCCTGAGTTTTTCCTCTGTCCTTTGTTGTAGATTAATAAACTCTTCAAACCTTTCTAGGTGCAATCTGATATTTCATAGGCTGGTATTAAGAGACTTGTCATTCCTTCAAATTTCACAATCAAAGCAAAACATTCAATCTTTTCATCTTTTTTCATAAATAAAAATATTTTGCTTATTAAAAAAAAGGATCATATTGTAGACATCTTTATCCAGGGCAGATGGGGACTTCTTAGTGTCACATGAATACTAATCTTAGCTTTTGTAAAACCTTATTCCAGAACATGTTAAGAGTATGAGCAATGTCCATTTCTTTTATAAAACTGGAAAAATATGGATTTTCTGCATAGTCAAAAGGGACACACAGACTATCCCAATGGTGTGTGCTTCCAGTTAGACTGTTTTGTCTGTACAATTAAATATGTTGTGTTTGGACAAATTCTGGGCTTGATTTTATTTATAGGGGGGGAAAAAAAGTATAATAGACAATACTTTATAATGTGAAAAAAACCCTTTTATTTCAATCAAGTTTCTCTCCTCGTGTATTGCTTATAATTTTGTAAATAAATATAGTTTTCTCTCTACAGATGCAGATTTAAGGAGCTGAATTTGTTATGTATGTGAATCAACACTTAGACTTGTTCTGTCATTAATGTCTTGTAGTGTTGAGGATCCTTAGGAATCCCACTCTCACCCTAAATAAAGCTAATTTAGATATTTAAAGTATAGATGGACATGGACTAGCATATGTGGAGTTCCTGAATAAGTTCATTATTAAACCCACCCCTTTCAGATCATGATTTTGAAGTCAGTTTTCCCTTTATTTTCCCCACCTTGCTCAGATAAAGCTGTGTTGTGCTGGTATCTGCAGGAAGTGAGCAATGGTGGGATTAAGGAATGTGGAATTCCAAGGAACCAGCTGAAGATGGATCTGACTGAATATGAGGGGTGGCTTTGTGTTCCTGCTGAAGGTGGAGGGAACCCCCCAACTCTCACTTTATGTGCTTTGGCCTCTCTTTGCAGCAGGGGAATGTTAAAGTAAGCAATGTGGCCTTTGCTGCAAATCTCAGAGAAAGAAGGTCAAAATGTGGGATTGTGTATTTACTAGAAATGAAAAGGGTTTAATAACTTTACTAAGATATGAAACTAAAAGAATTTTACTGACTCTCCAGTGATCACAATAACCTGTAAGTCAGTCTTGCAGAACTATCATGAACTGTTCCAGCTGAGGCATGAATTTGGCCCATCTATACTGTCCTGTGGTAGCTGATGGATTTCAAAGAAGAAAATCCATTCTGATATTTTAGTTAGTTCTTGAAAGGAAATCAATTATGCAGCTCAGTCGTGGGGCAGAGTATTGTCTTAGGTGGCAATGTAAGATGTAACCAAAAGTATGTCACCAGCTATTAAAACCAGGTGGGGCAGTGTTCTTTGTCTCCTCTGTCATCCATCCTCCCTCCATGGGGACCTCTGCTGTCCATGGCCACTGAGTGTCCCTGCAGGGCTGATCAAATTCCACCATCCCATGGGGAGATGCTCCACCCAGGGGAGGAGCCAAGCATTCCTACCTGGATCCAATCTGCCCTGGGAACAGCCCAGCAGCCCCTGCCCACTGCATTCCCAGAGGTGCAGCTTTCTGCTGCCCTGCATTCCCAGAGGGAGAGCAGGCCCATCTCCAGCAGCCCTGGAGCTGCAGAGGAAAACTCCCCCCTTGTGCAGGATCCCTGCTCCAGCAGAACCACAGCTGGCACTGCAGGAGGGCTGAGCCCCCCTGGGATGGGACTGTGCCACCACCCTGAGCCCCCCTGGCATGGGACTGTGCCACCAGCCTGAGCCCCCCTGGGATGGGACTGTGCCACCACCCTGAGCCCCCCTGGGATGGGACTGTGCCACCACCCTGAGCCCCCCTGGGATGGGACTGTGCCACCACCCTGAGCCACCCTGGGATGGGACTGTGCCACCAGCCTGAGCCCCCCTGGGATGGGACTGTGCCACCACCCTGAGCCACAGGGAGTCAGCTCCTGCTCTCACTCTGGAAGTGGGTTTGTACTATTGCATTTATTTTAATTTTCCTATTAAATTGTAGTTCTGACTTGGAGTCTCTCACTGGTTTGCTTTCAAACTAGTACAAGTATCTTCATAGGATTTTCATGGAATTATAAAATGGTTTGCGTTGGAAGAGACCTTAAACCCCATCTAGTCCTACCCCCCTGCCATGGGCAGGAACACCTTCCACTATCCCTCCCAGCCCCATCCAACCTGGCCTTGGACACTTCCAAGACAGCTGCTCTGGGCACCCTGAGCATTTTGCAGTGCCCTTGCATTCATCCAAAGAGATACTTCTTTATTTTTAAAAGCAAAGAGGAAGAATTCAAATACCAACAGGTTTAGTTGGGTATTTGGTGGTCTTCACCTGTGACCAGTGGAGGTGAGTTTTCTTCAGAATTAAGGTTCTGATTAGAGGGGTCTGGCTGGCAAAGCTGGTCATTTAGGAGAGTGTAAAGCCCCATTTTGAATTGTAAAGCTCTAACAAATGCTCCTCATGGAAGAGGAACACAATTACTTGAGAAGCATCTGCAGGTTTTTTCAAACACTTCAGTACAGGAACATTTGCTGCCTCCCTTCCAAGTCACAGGCATACAACACTGGGATTAATCATTCTCAGGCTAAATCCTGTACTCACAATCTCCTCTTTTAAAACTGTGCTTACAGAGCAATCCCAACTGAATTCGCCACGAGCAGGAAAATTTCCTTTGGGAGCTCCTGCTAATTCAAGTGACTCAAAATAGCTCATTCAAAACAATTGTATTGTTTATTCACCCAGAAGAACACGGGAAGGCCCATTCCTCTGAGAGCTACAGTAACTTTCCCAGTTTTCTGAAAGTTTCAGAAGCTCAAGCTTGACCCAAATACCTTGAGTTCAGAGCCAGGAGACACAGAAGCTCTCTCTATCCATAAATTTTGCTGGAATATGGCCGTGCATCCACTCATCCCTTCCCAGTTTGGGGTTGTTTTGCCCAAGAGACTGATATCCCTGAGAGATGAACCACAATCAGTTTCTGCCAAACTGGCCAAAAATAACATAATTTAGTTTAAGAAAGGGAACAATGGTTGGAAAAAAGTTGTCAGCTTTAGTTTCTTATCAGGTTATTTGTTAGCAGCCTAAATTTAAATTTAGGAGTGAAAAAAACATCTTAGACACATGATTTAATCTACTATGATTACTAAAATGATGTTTATTTTAGTGAAGGGAAGGCAGAGGCTTATGTCAGGATAGATCTCAAATATTTTAATTAGAAACTGCTGAAACACTTCTAGGCATTTTTACTGCACTTTTGTGTAATAAAAGGGCTTAGACAAAATCAAATATTGTGGTTTGCTCTTGTCCCAGAGTTCACAAACTTTAGGACACGTGGATATGTGTTCATTGAGG
This sequence comes from Haemorhous mexicanus, assembly GCF_027477595.1. NCBI lineage: Eukaryota > Metazoa > Chordata > Aves > Passeriformes > Fringillidae > Haemorhous > Haemorhous mexicanus. Next base: position 4,998,694 of record NC_082352.1, on the reverse strand, counting down.
AGGCTGTGCTGGTTTGTGCTGCCTTAGGAAGTCAGGGCCCCTCCTCTCTGGCAATTCCAGTTTTCCCAGGGTTAGAGTCCCCCTGGCAGCAGTGTCATCCATCAATCCATCTACTGCTGCCACGTGGGGGTTTTGTGTCATCCTTCATGCACATCCTTTGGCTCTACTATTACACTTAATTTTTTATTTTATTTTATCTTGCAACCCTAAAGTATTCAAGGTGCCAGATTTCAAGACAATGGCAAGTGTAAATTCTTTAAAAATGTTTCTTGTAGAGAGCTTCCTTTTGATGTTAAATCTTGTACCACACACCCACCAGCTTTTCTTTCTCATTTGGGGTAAGATCAACATTATTAAAAAGGCAATGCTTTTAAAGTTTGGAAGTGAAAAATCATTTCATTTTCCTGTTTTATACTTTTTTTAAATTTAAAAAAAAAAGGTGCTTATCTTTTCTTCTGTCTTCCACACACAAGTCTGGTGCTAAATATAGACAGGAAAATGAGATTTCAAAGATGTTGTATCTGGACTTCCTCTATGGAAAAAATATATTTTCTATTTTAAGTGGTGGATTTGTTTAAGTTAACTTGATAAAAGCTGGAATTGGTGACAAGATGATTTAATACAACCCTTGCTAACAAGTAGCAGACATTACCAGTGTGTCAAAACAACACTGCCAGAGGCATTCTGGCATCATGCTGGACTGGTAACTCCAAGTGCACTGAAACAGCTTCCTGGCAGCTCTTTTATTCCTGAGTGCTGCTGACTAAAGGCAGCTTCAGTTACTGGTTTCTTTCCTTCCAGACATTTTCATTCACATACACTATGATTTTTGCTCACAAATAGAAAGGTAAAGATTTTAAAAGGAATGAAAATGAAAATTCAGAAGCTTTAATAAAAATGAAAATGTAGATGTGTGTCTTGACTGGATGTGAACTGGAATTTTAGAATTCTTTTTTCTTCTACAGTTAGGCTGCTGTGTCTCTGTTGTGATGCACAGCTCAGGTGCACTTGGCACCTCAGGAATTTTTGGATGTTTGCCCTTTGTCCACCTCCTTCAGGAGATCTGTCTATGAAAGAGCTTAGAGCTGCCATGGGAATGAATATTCTTGTCATTTCAGCAGATATAAAGTGACATTTGCTGAGAGATATATATGTAAATAGTTTTTTATGAATAATGTTGGACTTGAATTTTATTCCTTTGATTTTAGGAACCCGTGGAACTAGACCACAAATGCTATGCAAAACCTTCAATTTTGATCTGAAATAAAAGTGCCATTAAATTTTAAACTGTAGTTTATCCTTTCCCATTTCTGTTCAGGGTGTTGATAAAGTCCAAAGATTTCTCCTGTTAGCAAAGAATTTGCAATTAAAACTTCTATCTATCCAGTAGTCATGAAGAATGCTTTCTGAAACAGTTGCAAGCTTTAGATTAGGTTTTCAAATTAAAAGAGATTTCACATCAAAGGTGTGATGCTGAATTTTACTCACAAAATGTGCTATTTCAATTACTTATTTTTAATTGAGTTTTTTATTGTTTTACTTATCTTTTGTATAGGCAAATGTGAGGGAGAGATTTGTGTAAAATGAGATGGGAATTTGTGTCTGCTGGAGCTGGAAGCTCAAAACCTGAAGCCCTGAGGTTCCTGACAGGAGGATTTGTTCACACTGTTCTCATCCCTGGAAGGACGTGGAGTGGTGAGTAGTGCATTTTGGGAGTGTGTCTGTGTGCTTGTGTAGGCAGCTGCTGCTCATGATGCTCCTGCTGAGCTGGAGCAGTGGGAAACATATATATTGGGTTGTTTAAAGTGTTTAACTCACCAGAGCTGCTTCCCAAACCTGAGCAGAGCTGCTGTTGAGCTGTGCTTGTGCACGGTGGGGTGCAGCTCCCTGAGCACAGGTACCTGGTGCTGTTTTGGAAGCACCAGTGTAACCAGGACATCCAGGGTAGGCAGGGTGGGTGAATCACCAGCTGGGTATTTATGCACCAAAGTGTCTCTGGATATCTGCTTTAGCAATCTGAATTATTTCTCAAAACTCCTTCAGAACTAACTCAGGAATGTGAACTAGACAGGACTGGAAGATCTAACTCTTTATGAGCTGTGGGTCCTCATGGCCAGAGAGCCCTGGAGGGGCAGGGAACGGGGCTGGGGAGGGGCTGGAGCCCCAGCAGGGGCTGAGGGAGCTGGGAAGGGGCTCAGCCTGGAGAAAAGGAGGCTCAGGGGGCCCTTGTGGCTCTGCACAACTCCCTGCCAGGAGGGGACAGCCGGGGGGTCGGGCTGTGCTCCCAGGGACAGGGACAGGAGCAGAGGGAACGGCCTCAGGCTGGGCCAGGGCAGGCTCAGGGGGGGCACCAGCAGGAATTTGCCCATGGAAAGGGTGCTCAGGCCTTGGCAGGGGCTGCCCAGGGAGCTTGGGAGGGCCCATCCCTGCAGGTGTCCCAGGAAGGGCTGGAGGTGGCACTCAGGGCTCTGGGGACAAGGTGGGCATCGGGCACAGCTGGGACTCCATGGGCTGGCAGGGATTTTCCAACCCCAGTGATCCTGGATTCTGTTACCTCGGTGGAGTGAATGCAAACAGTAAAAGTTAAAATCCCTGAGGAAATGAAGTCACAGAGGAAACACAGCAGCAAACACAGGGCAACTTCTATTTTGTGCATGTAGACAGGCCTTGGTGTTTAAATTGTAGGGACACTGCTGATATCTGAGACCTGGCTTCAGATGTTGCATCAGCAGGCACAGATTTAAAGATAACTCTTGATATTGTCAAAGGGCCTAATCATCTTCATTTTCCATTCTTTACTATTTATTTCAAAAGTCCCATTTTAACCCTGCACTACACATTTGTGTCCTAAAGTTTAATATGTGTAATCACACAGCCAAATGCAAAAGATGTGTCAGTTCTGTGGTGTATTAAAAACACAAAAATAACTGAAATGGGCTCTTTACTTGTACTCTTGAATTATCCATTGAGCATTTTAACTGGCAGACTCCTTCTAATCCCCTGACAGCACCTGGAGGGGTGCTGGTAGATCACCAAAGGGATGGTGGGAGGATATGACATATGACACTGGGGCAGGATCTGAACTCAGACAAATGAAATCTGTCAGCCAGCTCCTCACAGCCTGCCACAGTTCTTATCAGTGCTTGGTTGAGCTGGCTTGATACACAGACTTATTGTATTATTTGGCTGGTTTGATTTTCCTTTTTGTGACAACCTTACCCTGGAGACCATCCATCTCTTTGCACTGTTGGAGAATGACTCAAACTGAATGATATTTCAATATAATTTATAGTCCTACACTGGAAACAGAAGTGATGGTTGCTTTAACCACCGTGAAGAATTCCAATAGGTACATTGGACTTTTGTTTTCTTGGAGGGTTGGAAATACTTTGGAAATACTTTGGGAAGTTTTTCATAGCCTAGGGTAGTAAGTTTAATAGGAGAAGAGCTGTGAAATATCCTGCAAAGGACAGGAATTTTTTCCATATATGCCCTGGCTGTTAATGGTGTGTGAACAACTACAGCTGCAACGAATTATTTGCCAAAAATTCAAATGATAACAATTATCAGCTTTCAGCTTAAAAACACAGCTATGATCAGACATCCTGAGAGGAACATCCCCCAACCTGTGCAAGCAGCTTCAGTTTTCACTCCTCCCCATGAGCAACACCCTGTTTTTGCTCTGATTTCCTTTGGGCCCCACCAATAGAAATATTGATCTTTCAAATAACAAATTTGATTGATCAATCCTTTTTAACTGCATAGCATAAATAAAAGGTTCAGTGTTTATGTAAGCTGTGGCTGTCCCTGGATCCCTGGCAGTGTCCCAGGCCAGGTTGGACAGGGCTTGGAGCAGCCTGGGACAGTGGAAGGTGTCCCTGCCATGGCAAAGGGGGAACAAGATGAGCTTTAAGGTCCAAGTCAAACCAATCACTGAGGCTTGGATTTTGTGCAACAATTAAAAATAAATTTTAGCATGCAGAGTTTTCTTTTACCATAACTGTTCAAGTTTCAAAATATTTTTGAAATATACCATAAAAATATTTTTTAATGAAGCAGCTTGCACTTCAGCGTTTTATTTTTCATTTTAATAATGTAGTTACATGTGCAAAGTACAAAGAGAGGCAATGTACAAAGGCTGTAACTGAAATAGAAATGTACAATATAACACAATAGTAATCCTATTAAGTAATTCCAATTGCTGATGCAATACAAGGCAAGTCAAAAATGCACAGTCTTTTTTGTACACCTGTCAAATGGCTCTATAATAATTCAAATGCTGACAACAGGCATTGTACTTTGGCAAACAAAGCAACTATTTTGGTGTTTGATCCAATTTTTTTGATTGTGACTATGTTAAATGACATCCTGCATCAAACATTTACCAAAAACAAGGGAAAAGCATTTTTTTTCTGTTCTACATTCAAACGAGCTAACGAGTGCTGGCACATTCACAGGTGCCAACAGCTAATCAACAAACACTAGAAACAACTCAAATCATCCCCTTGCCTAAATTTGGGAGTTTTTGTGACCAAAGTGCTGCCCCAGCCTGGGCAGCACAGGGGGGACCTGGGGCTGCTCAGAGAGCCCAGAGGAGGCTCCAGGGTGAGCAGAGGGATGGAGCAGCTCTGCTGGGAGGAAAGGCTGGCACAGCTGGCATTGCTCACTGCCCAGGAGAAGCTTTGGCTGAGCTCAGGGTGGCCTTGCAGGGCCTGGAGGAGCTGCAGGAAAGATGGAGAGAGACAATTGCCAAGGGCTGGAGGGCCAGGAGCCAGGGAATGGCTCCCAGTGCCAGAGGGCAGGGCTGGGTGGGATCTTGGCAATGAGGAATTGTTCCCTGGCAGGGTGGGCAGGCCCTGGCACAGGGTGCCCAGAGCAGCTGGGGCTGCCCCTGGATCCCTGGCAGTGCCCAAGGATGTCCAGGTTGGACACTGGGGCTGGGAGCAGCCTGGGACAGTGGGAGGTGTCCCTGCCATGGCTGGGATGAGATGGGATGATCCTTCCAACCCAAAGTGTCCCCTGGTTCCATGGAAGGTGAGAGGTGAATGCATTTCCTAATGTCTGTTTGCTTGATCCAGGTTTAATGAACACAAGCACCCCCAAAACAATTAATTTCCCCAAAGTCCCCATTCCCAGCTCTTTGCCCACAGCCTGTTCTCATATGTTAAGCACCCAGATGTCACTTAGCTCATGCTGTAATTACAGAAGAAGAATTAACAATGTTCCTAAATGTCTGAATTCTTGGATTTGAAAGAGTAAAATGCTTTTAAGAGAGATTTCAGAGGTTTTTCCTGATCATGGAATGCTACAAGGTGGAATTCCAGCATCACTCTCAGTAGGTTGTGAGGTTTTGGCAGTCAGGTTTTGAAAAGTAAACTCACTGAGGGTCCCAAATGAGACAGATCTCTTGATTATTTGACATTTATATGTGTTTGGATGGCAAAGCTCAGCTGTTAGTAACTGTTACCTGTCCTTGCATTTGCCTGGTCAGTGTAAATCTTCTTTACAGCTTTCCTATGAGACATTTTGTAGTTTTATTCTGGATTTTTTTCTCTGAATTCAGTCAGTGCCAGCTACATGCAGACTTAAGCAAAAGAATTAATTAGTAAAGCAGAGACAAATTGAACCAGGCTGACAATTCCCTAAAGATGATGATTTAATCTCCTCTCTTACTCTGCCTTAGAGTAACTTTTGGGCCAACAATAAAATATAACCAGAATTTCATCTACCCACAGTTTAAGAATTTTGCCTCTTTGTTTTTCTTTGCTTTTCAAAGAGATCCCTGAAACAAAATGGGGTCATTTCAAGTTGCAAAACAAAATCATTTAAACTTCTGAAGTTCTCGAATTTTCGGAGAAAAAGTGGCAAGTTTTAGTTTTAATTTGATCAGCATAGTTTTTCTTAGTTTTTATTGCCTGGTTCAGTACCTGAATCAGAAAATAAATCATTCACAGAGCTCTAATGATGCTCTCCTTCAGAACCAGGATTAGGCCATACTGATCCCTGAAGAAATACCAACAACTGCACTGCCCAGGAGTGGGAGTAAGCCTCTCAAAATTGGGTATTGTTAGAGAAAATAATATGTTAAAAGGACACACCTCCTGGCTACTTTGTCTGGAGAAGAATATCTGTATAAAAATAAAAAATAATTGTATTGCTTCTCAGTCAGAACTTATCAAAGGGAAAGTCTGTGTATTTCATCTTTTCCATAAAAATCCACATGTCATAAACCAGCTCTTCTGAGGAAATCTTTGCATCTTGTCTGGGAGTGCTGCTGCATTCTTGCATAGGCATTCCATACTTGTGAATAAGCAGCAGCTTCTATAGCAAAGAGTGGCACCACAGCAGTATGTGTGCAGCATCCAGCAAATAAATCCATTTTTCTGTCAGGTTTGGGAGCCTTTTTCTGCACTGTTGTATTGCTGTCATGGCTTTACCTGTGAAACATATCTGAAACAGTTACACACATGATAATCATCATTTTATATGGATGGAAGATTATCATGTGAAGAGATGCTTTATACAGCAGGTTTATACTTAATAAAGGTAAATGGTATCCAGTATGTTACACAGCAGGTTGTAGGGAGGGCATTGAGTATGTCAGGAATATTTGAGACAAGGACAGGCCTTGGCCCTGGATCCCTGGAAGTCTCCAAGGCCAGGCTGGACAGGGTTTGGAGCACACTGGGATAGTGGGAGGTGTCCCTGCCCATGGCAGGGGGTGGGATGGGATGAGCTTTAGGTGCCTTTCAACCCACACCAGACTGGGATTCTCTGAGAAGAGAATTTACTGGTTCCAGTTCTGAAGACTGGCACAAGTTATTTTGGACATCAGAGCTCCAGATAAAGTTGATTTAATAAGAGACCACAGACTTTCCTTCCTCCTTACCCTATTATAAATTTTTCTCTGTCCTCTGATACCACCAGTTAGTTCTGCCCTCTTTCTTTCTCAACAGATTTCAAATTTTCCAGGCAGGGATCATCCCTTTCTAGTGCTCTTCTGTTTCCTCCCTTTCCTCCCCAAAACTGAGAACACAGTCAGAACATTAAAAAAATTTTAAAAAAACCAAAAACCACCCTGTAAGAAAGAATGCAGTAGCAAATATTCCCTTTTCAAATAGAATCATTACCATAGCCAAGCTATCCTTCAGCTCCCAGCAGCTGCAAATGGAACAGGGAGATGTTAGTGTTCACTTCCACTGATCTCATTATACAAACCACTAAGAGGAGCAAGGGAATACATTTGGAGAGCTTTCATGTGGTTAAAGCGACAGGGGAAATTCAGCCTTTGATATCCCCTTGTTCAGTATATCTGCCTCACTTTGTGCCTGCCCCTCAAAAGCAAGGCTGAAAAAATATTAGAGGCTTGTTGAAAGGGATTGGAGAAATGAGAAAAGGCTCTAATTAAAAGGACAAAAATACACTTGGAAAGTGTTTCTCAGTGTTTTTAAGTTCAAAACCAGACCACCTATCCAAATCTCCTCATTAAAAGTCAGATTCAATTTTCATGCTGAGAGCTTGATACCAGGTTTCTACCCAGCTAGACAAATACTTAGTGCTTTGATTTCTACATCACCAAGGTGACTAACAGGCACTGATTGATACCTGTGTTTGTGACCTGATGGTCTAGGCAGGGAAAAGCCAGCATCCACCATTGCTAATTTGGTAGTGAAAGCTCAGAGGTCAAGAGATTTGTCCACAACTGCCTGGAATGCAAAGCACAGTCCCTGGCTCTGGAATGCCATGGCACCCAATGGAAACCTAGAACCTTTCCTCCATCTTTTCTTTTCTTTTCTTTTCTTTTCTTTTCTTTTCTTTTCTTTTCTTTTCTTTTCTTTTCTTTTCTTTTCTTTTCTTTTCTTTTCTTTTCTTTTCTTTTCCTTTTCTTTTCCTTTTCTTTTCTTTCTTTTTTTCTTTTCTTTTTTCTTTTCTTTTTTCTTTTTCTCTTCTCTTCTTCTTCTTATTTCATTTCATTTTTCTTTTATTTTTCATTTTCATTTTAACACTGTCATCTCTGTGCCTTGCTGACTCACTCTTCTATTGGCAGGACCAGAACTGTGGAAAATCTAGGATGGAAAGTTTTCCTTGAGTAGCTGTGGAATGCTTGAGGGCAAAAGAAAAGGATTAAAATCTTGTAAAAATAAATATATGTGGAGCTCAGCTAAAGAGATGTCAAAACACCTCAATAACACCCTATAATTCGTTGCCTTCAGAGTGTGGCACTGTTTAGGGCAGGCTGCAAATGAAACATGGCCTTTTCCATTGCAGGCTGCTGCAGAAATGCATTTCCTTTTGGTTTTCCCTGTCTTCCTTAGAAACTGGAGTTTGTTAACTCCCTGCACAACTGATTCCTGCTCTCCAGAGAATTCAGCTGCACAGCACTTCCTTGTGCAGCATTCCCAGCCTGGGGGAATGTTCTGGAATGTGACAGAACAAGGAGATGTGTGTGAGGCCACTGTGATGGGAACTCTGAGGCAGCAGCAGAAATAGCTGTGTGCTTCCCTTAAGATTTAATTAGTCATTGCATTTGATTTATTCACATGGAAAAGATGCACTGGGTAGCTTTTAATCTAATTAGGCTATTAGCTAAGAGTGGCCATATCTAAAAAGAAGGTGAAGATTGTATTTCAGTCAATCAGGTCATGCACAAAGTTGGGTTCTTCCCATGCCCATTGAAACAGGGTCATCTTAAACCCAAAGAAACAAACCTGGAGGTTAAGCTACACTTTGTGGAATTTAGATATACCTTGCAAAACTGAGTGAAAGTACTTCTAGAAGGAGAAATTTGTCTCTCAATATAAGAATTAAATGTGTATATAAGGACAACATATAGACAGAATACATATAAAAATATATTTATTTATTCACTGCCAGAAAACATATCCTGTAAATAGTGTAATTGTCAGCTCTCACAGGATAAAAGCAGTGCCTGCCTAAAAAAAAAATACACCTGCTTGAAATTTTTGTAAGAACTAGAATAATGGGGCTATATTTTAATTTTACTAAATTATTGGGTCTTAATGCAAAAATTTATTTTACAGAATAAAAGCATTTAAGCAGGACTTAATATTACTGTTTTGTGTCAGTGATAGTAACCCTGGGACTTCAGTCTGCATTACTACAATGATTAATTAAAGTCCTTGTTCAGGATGAGTGAACATCATTATTGTTTTTAAATAGGAAAGGCAGATAAGCATTAGTGATTACTCCTCAATTCCCAGTCTCTCTTGTTAAGGACTAAAGAATACTAAAGGAGGTTGTATAGTTTTCATGAAGCTATAAACAGAGCCAGGAATAAGAATATTACTATACAACACATACAAAGGTAAAGAGTAAGAGCTGGATGAGCTTAAAAATTAAAGCTACAAAAATTCTGCACTGCTGTAAGTGAAAACATTACTGTTATTTTTAGTAATAAGGTAAAGGAAATGTGGGCTATAGCTTTCTTTTAAACAATTTTTGGGAATTGCAGTATTTGTAGAATGCATCCCTGGATGCAGCTGCATTACTTAAACCATGTAAATAAACAACACTGCCTTAAAAAACCATTGAGAGGAATCCTGTAGTCTTGGATATTTTCAGTATATCACTAAGAATACTGAAATACAAACCTGGCTACCAATTAACTGGCCATAGAATTTACACACAGTTAAAATAAAAATCACTGAGAAATGCTTCTGTTGACTTGGCTGAAATCAGGAATTAAAGCCCTAAGAAATGGAAGCCATTTACAGTCAGGCTTCCATGAGCAAAATAATTTTTAGGATGAATTTCTAGGGAGATATGGAACTCCAAAACTTTTGTTTAGATTAATCTGGCATGTCTGGTTGGCTTTAGTTTCTAGGTAGGAGAACAGAGAGTAGATTTCTTTGTTCAGTCAAGCAGGTGCAAATTGTGCTGCACTTCCAGCACAGGAAGAAATGTGCACACAAAACCTTTCAATGCCATGATGCCCATAATGAAGTTAGAAACTGGGAATTACTGAGCACCTATGAAATTGCAGGGAATAGAAATGAATGTTAGGGAATAGGACTGAAATCAGTCAAGACAAGATAGATTTAAAAGTTAGAGAAATTTGAGAGCTGGGAAAATGTACATTCTTTGTAGTGAGAGGCTTCCTGCTTTTTCACTGAAAGGGTGCTCAGGCCTTGGCAGGGGCTGCCCAGGGAGCTTGGGAGTGCCCATCCCTGGAGATGTCCCAGGAAGGGCTGGAGGTGGCACTCAGGGCTCTGGGGACAAGGTGGGCATTGGGCACAGCTGGGACTCCGTGGGCTGGGAGGGATTTTCCAACCTTGAGGGTTCACAAGTCTGTTGGGCCTTGCTCAGAACACATGGACTCACCTGATTTACTGAAGCAGGAATTTATCACCTCCTTTCACTGAAGAAATAAGGAATGGGTAAAAGTCTGAGCTGAATAAGAGCATCACACAGCCTAAATGTGGTCAGAAAGTAGGAATTATGTCAATTATCTGTGTTCTTCCTGGCAGTTCCTTGACAGCAGGTCTCAGAATCTCCTTGTTCTGGCTCTCAGCCTCCACCAGTGCTCTGACTCTGCAATGTAATTAATTGAATTAAGTGTAAGTCTGACTCTGCAATGTAATTAATTGAATTAAGTGTAAGTGTCCTGCTGCATCCATTCACCTGAGCCTTGCATTGTGCTTTTTCCCTGCAAAGCCATGATTTCTTCCTGGCACCAAAATCCCAAAGAGGACAGAGAGGTAGTGGTGTGGTTGTGTGTAACAGCTAGGGAGGGGAGGGGAGGGGAGGGGAGGGGAGGGGAGGGGAGGGGAGGGGAGGGGAGGGGAGGGGAGGGGAGGGGAGGGGAGGGGAGGGGAGGGGAGGGGAGGGGAGGGGAGGGGAGGGCATCCTTTTATTGTAATAAGAGCAGAGCTCTCCTTTCTCTGTTGTCCCCTGTGGAGAACCTCCAGACAAATCACAAAAGCACAGGAGGTCAGAGCTATTTCTAATTATTACAGTGTTAATTTAGAGTCATCAATAACTTAGAGAAACACTTCCTGAATGAATCCATTTAAAGTACACATGGTCTGAAAAGATGAAATCCCTATTAAGGGAAATGCATGCAGCAATAGCAAAGCCTCTCAAATAATCTTTTAAACAAGTAAGTATTTTCAGAAGACTTTTTGGGCACATGTTGCAAAGAACAGCTAATAATCTTTATAGTTGACACTGAACCATTATATTCTGTTACCTGTCTTTCAGAAAAATCTGAAGTGAGCTGAATCTACATCATAACAATCTCAGTGACCAAGAATTCAAATTTCAAAGGAGATGCAAGCAAACAAAATTAGCATCAAAAGATATAAGTTCACAAATAAGAAGAAAATAGGCAAGTGATGCTGAAGAACAGATTTCTGGTCACATAAAATGAAGGAAAGATTGAGGATTCTCATGGTAAAATGATTCTTCCAATAGGTCATAAAAGATCATTAGGAAAATCATTAAATCAGGACAATTAATAATTGGTCCAAGAGAACATTTTTCAAAAAACCCTTAATATTTAGGATCCCACTTGGGTACTCAAAACTTATATAACTGCAAGTGAAACCATGATGTTGCCATTTTGGCATTGTCTTTCCTTCAAATGGAAAATATTTGCTTCCTTCAGCAACACTGAAGAACTGGAAAATAGAGAATATGGACAAAACTGCAGAAATGTATCACCACAGAAGCATGAAATCCTTCAGATCTTTGGTATGATATAGGGAAGGATGTTAATAATTCAGTAGCTAAGGAGTAATCTCACACTTGTGTTGGCTCCAAGTTAGGCAGCAGATGCAGTTGCCATCCAGTTCTTTCGTTTAATCTTTCTGAAAATAGAGCTGAAGTGGAAATTGATGCAGAGAGCTGTATTAGGGGAAAGGTCAAGGTCTGTTTTCTGGCTGGTTTTTGTGATGGTGTGTCTCACTATTGACCTGGGAGAAATAACAGAATATTGACCCTTCCTCCAAGTTTCCTGGGAAGCCCAATTAATTTTTTGGGTTTTATTTCTGGTCTGTGGGGTTGCCCCAGAAAGAGAAGGCTTCATATGTGTTTCTGTGTGATGGCACTCAAACATCAACTCTTAAAGCCTTACAGGTGATGTTTTACTCCTAGTTTGGAAGATCCACACTTAGATTCTACAACTGCTCTCTCAGGACTTCAGACAATCATGGAATCCCAGAATGGTTTGGGTTGAAAATGACCTCAAAGCTCATCCAGTGTCACCCCTGCCATGGCAGGGACACCTCCACTGTCCCAGGTCACTCCCAGCCCCAGTGTCCAACCTGGCCATCCTTGGGCACTGCCAGGGATCCAGGGGCAGCCCCAGCTGCTCTGGGCACCCTGTGCCAGGGCCTGCCCACCCTGCCAGGGAACAATTCCTCACTGCCAAGATCCCACCCAGCCCTGCCCTCTGGCACTGGGAGCCATTCCCTGGCTCCTGTCTTTGGAAGGAAATGTTCCATACATCCGTGAATCCTTGTGAAAATTTATGGTGTATTTTTGGGTTTTTATTAGAAAAATCTGGCCATTATATGTAAATGAGCGATTCAGAGTCCAGTGAAGTCTCTGAAGTCAGTGAAGATAGTAATCCACAGAATCAGCTTTAGTTTTTGGGGGTTTTCTTTCCCTGGGTGTTTTGGATTAGATTAGTCAAGTCTGCTCTCTGTTCTAATCCACTTGTTCTTTCTAAGGTGAATTTTCATTGCCACCAGAGTAGAAACTTTTAAAATGTGGAAAAATTTTGCCTTCTCTGCCCCATCCCCTGGTATGTTGGATTGTTGGTTTGTTTGGTTTTTCTATTCAGCATCATGTATGAAAAGAATCCTCTTTGATACCAAAAAATGAGTCATTTCACAGCACAAAAATCATCTTGATTCAAACAAATCTGCTCACTCGTTTGAGTAGACATTAGAACATTGCCTCACACTCTCAGTTTTCAGCACAAGGTGAACACAGTCTGTCACTCAAGTCCTTGTATCATTTGTCTCCAAGCAGCATTAAAAAGAGATTTCCCTTTAGACTCCAGGATGCTGCCTGGCACACACAAATCTTTTTCCTTCTTTTAGTTTAAACAAAAATCCTTTACATTTCATTATTGGAAGATTCAGTCATTCAGGTTTTTTGGGTTTTTTCATGGATTTCTTTTGCCTTAAAATAAGCTCATATTTTGTTGGCATATCAATCAATTATATAAAGAAATAAAGGTTAAAATTATCAAGTTTATAAAAAGACTGAAAAGATGAAAGATGAAATTGTAAATTCAAAGCCATTTAAGCTCAGTGACATCAGTTGACTCTAAGTTATGGTTTTTATTCCTAACTTATATATAACCTGCATCATACAAATATGTAATATATATATTTCCAGTGATCTTCATCACTCCTCTCAGTTTTCCTCCTCCTAAATAAGAAGGATTTAGGTGTTTTATTAAAAAATTAGTAAACCTCTCCAGAAATAAGCAAGTGGTTAGTGTTTCATCATCTGTTTCAAAGTGAAATACTGTATGAAAAAATAACTCTTTCAATTTAAGTATGTCTTAATTTCTTCCTCAAAACAGCATTTTTCAGTGGTTTTGTGCAGGTTTTTTTTGCATTAAATAGTTTATTTTGTGCTAAGTGATGAATTGCAGGTTGCCTCAAGGCAGGGATGGTTTTCCCCTCACCATTTTCTCTCTCCTTTTCCATCCACAAGTTGTGTTAGAAATCCACCGAGCCACTTCTCATTTTTTGAAGGTTTGGTTACAGAACTAAAACACCCATTATTTTCCCACCTGTAGCAATGCTCACTCTGGAAAGCTAAGTTAGAGCTGCAGAAAAATAGGTTCATTAAATGCTATTTGCACAATAATGCACCATGAAGAATTTATTATTTTAGATTTAAATTACTGTAAATTAGAGAAGAAACAGGATTAAAATATTCAGAGCAGCTGCCTGAGCTGGTTTCAGCTCTGCTCTGAGGATGACAAGATGAGGTGCTGGAGTTGTGCTGTGCTGCTTTGGAGCTGGCAGGAAGGTCTGTGGGATGCCAGTACCATCTTCAGGCAAGTCAGGGCATAACAGAGGAATTTCTCAAAACTTAAGGCCAAAGCATAAATCAGTCTGAAAATCAGCCCTTTCACCTTGTTCAGCTGTTGCCCTTTGTTAAAGCCAAAAATGTTGTATTTTGCCTACTCTTGAACCTACTCTTGCACAGCAGTAACAGATTTTTAAACATATGCAAAGTAGGGTAATCTTAATTAAAAAAAAAAAGGGTATTAATTTTCGTGTTTCGAGTACAGACTGAATGCAAACAGACTGAGGGGACAGACCTGAACACTCCTCATCGGTACCATAAATTAATTTAAAATATAATAAAATTTAACATTTACCTTGTTAAGCACTGAAATCCCTTGCTGCAGGGTGGGCTAATAATTTATTTGGATTTCGATTTGACTCTGAAATGTGGAAAAGAAATCCATCAAGAGCTGTGACAATAAAACCACACCTCAAGGTAAATTGTTGAGAGAGAATGTTTCAACTGCTTACTCATTTTTTATTACACTCTTTCCTAAACAACCAGTTGGAATTAGGATAGTTGAGCAATTAAAATAAATGGGGCTTTGATAACCAGATTTTTGGAAAGCATTTGGGTAAAATGGTGATTTATGCACCTTTAGAAGGATAATTGGACAATACACTAATATTGGAAAACCATACTACATGATTTTCCTGAGGACACACTAGGTTTAATTCTGTCAATTCAAATATCTCGGGTCAATTGCAGAATCAATTTTGTTTTCATGCTCCCTGTGAGGAGCTTTTTTCTACTTAAGTCTTTTTTGATTTCTAAATACTCTGTTGCCCCTTGTCTTAGCAATTTTTTCAAGTTTTAGTAAAGCCAGTGTTTTAATGCTGTTTCTAGAAATAGTCTGACCTTGCCAATCACTTTTTTGCTGTTGGATAGTGTTGGTACCTTCCAGTTTCTACTTATCACTTGTCTGTGAAATGGTCAAGGGTAGGGTTGCTTCAAATTTTTGTCCTCCACCCCTCAAATTCAACATTTACTATCAATGTGGTGTGTGCTTTAAGACATTTACTACTCTGTAAGGAGTAGAGTAATTTTTAGATTTCTTTTTTTTTAAGATTAAGAGTAAGAAAGGTTGTACATAAAACACATTCCATATTATATGGCTAAGGCTTTATTCTAATTAAGAATTATGGGTATGATGACTGTTATTACTGTATAAAACTGCACTGTGATTCCCAGGAGATTCAGGGAAGCTTTTCAACAGTTGGATCTTGAAGTTTTATTTTCTGTTTCAGAAAAGGAAAACTCATTTGAGGCTTTCAGGCTTCAGTGATTTTGAAATTAAGCTGCTATAGAGAACTATCACAGCACTTCTTATCCATGTGGAAGCTCAGGCCAGATGATCCAAGCTGGAATTGAGGTTTCATTTCTCACTCGCTGGTGTGTAGATTAATATGTCAGAGAGAAACTGTAGCATCAATACAAAATGCCTTTGTAAAAGCATTCACCAGCCCTTCACACTGCCCACTGCAGAGCAGTTTCCTGAAATCCTGATTCATTTCTCCAGCACACCTGAGAATTCCTGGGCTCTGAAGCAACTCCATGCAAGCAGACTTGGAGCTTCTTTAAAGTCTGAAGGTGCCACACCTCTCCTGAGGGAAAATTTTGGTTCTTTTGGTCCCTGAGCTTTGTGTTTGGCTCTGGTGAGGAAGAGGAGGAGGTTTGCTGTCGATGTGATCCTTTCACCATCAGGTTTTGGCAGCCTGCTAACCTGCTCTTCCCTGCCAGCACTGCTTCTCCTGCAGCAGGAACTGGATGCAAATTTGCCAGATCCCACCCAGCTGTTGTGGATAGTCCTCAGGTTAGGCCCGTGCCTAAATAATGCAAACTGCAGGGGGCAACTGGCAAGGAAGCCACCAGCTACTGCCACATCTTCAACTGGCTCAGAGGAGGATGAGGATGGGGAAAGTCCGGAGGGGAAGCTGAATGAGGAATGGCTGAGGGCTCTTGAACTGTTCAGCTGGAGAAGAGAAGATTGAGGGGAGAGCTCAGCAGGAGCTGCAGCTACCTTTGAGGAGGAGAGGCAGGAATTATCCATGCTGAGGGCCAGGGACAGCACCCAGGAACGGCTGGAGCTGGGCAGGGCAGGCTCAGGCTGAGAGCGGGGAAAGGTTCTGCTGCCCAGGGAACGGCTGGAGCTGGGCAGGGCAGGCTCAGGCTGAGAGCAGGGAAAGGTTCTGCTTGCCCAGGGAATGGCTGGAGCTGGGCAGGGCAGGCTCAGGCTGAGAGCAGGGAAAGGTTCTGCTTCCCCAGGGAATGGCTGGAGCTGGGCAGGGCAGGCTCAGGCTGAGAGCAGGGAAAGGTTCTGCTGCCCAGGGAATGGCTGGAGCTGGGCAGGGCAGGCTCAGGCTGAGAGCAGGGAAAGGTTCTGCTTGCCCAGGGAATGGCTGGAGCTGGGCAGGGCAGGCTCAGGCTGAGAGCAGGGAAAGGTTCTGCTTCCCCCAGAGGTTCTGGCACTGCCCAGGCTCCCAGGGAATGGGCACAGCCCCGAGGCTGCCAGGGATGCCCAGGGGGGGTCTGCAGGGACAGGAGTCAGACTCAATAATCCTGGTGAGTCCTTCCAGGTTATTCTTATACCAGCTCATTCTGTGATTCTGTAAAATGCTGCAGGAAGATATTGAAAACCAGGCCTATGTAGTTTTATTGGATCTAGGCTGGACTTTGAGATTTTTCATCCATATACACTCACTCTAATTGAAAATTCACTTCAGACTCAGAATGAGTCTGGCTAACCTGTGCTACCCATGTCCAGGACACCACCTTTTGATATCATGTGCTTGATTCTACTCTGTGCTAACAAGGGTGTCTTGTCCTCCTTTCTGGATAAAGGCAGCTGTGGAGCAGGGCCAGGCTCCCCAGGTGTTTGTCTGGGCACTGCCATTTGTGGATTGTGCCATACTCTGCTGGAAGGGAGGGAAAGGCAGGAGCAGCTCTCAGATGCATGAGGTGGCAGCAGAACAGACATTTAAGGACCAGCCAGCACTGACCAGCACTAAGGCATCAGCTCAGGCTGTGGTTTTGTTTTGAAGTTGTTGCACCAAGATTAATTTATTTTGAGGACCAGGACATCTGAAACTCTGCAACAGGAATCCTGGGTCTGAGCTGGTGAGGAAAACTGGCGTGGGTATGGGGAGAGCAGCTGTGAAGGGGCCCTGATCCCAGCTCAGGTGCTGCCAGCAGCACCTTCAGAGTGGGTCCTGCATGGCTGCAATGAGAAGTTTCCTGAAGTCAGCCCGTGGGTGTTGTGTTAAGTTGTTCTGTTTCCCCCTCAGTTTGTATGTGGATGGTTCTGTTTCCCCCGTTTAGTCCATATGGTTCAGGCTTGACTCACCCCTGCTCCTCTCAAGTCCCAATGTATCCTTCCCTTGACTCCTCCCTGGTGCCCTGCCTGGCACTCGGCGCTCCCTCCCTTCCCTCTAGAAAGTTCTAGCAGGAGCGTCGGGTGATTGGCTCAGGGGCCAGGGCCCCGCCCCCTCTCTATTCCTATTGGTTTCCCCCTATGTCACTCCCTCGAATACCGCTCCCCTCTTTCTCCCCATTGGTCCTATTGTTGTCTCCACCCCTGTTCCCAGTGTCCTTTATAACCTGGTGCAAGCGGGTGATTTTTTTGTTTCAGCTCTGAGAGTTCTCTGGTGTTAAAGGCTATTATGACCCTCAGCTGTAGTCCCTCTCTTATTCTGCTGGATTGCTGCCGCAAGCCCTGTCCACTACAGGGAGCTGTGCCCACTCTGGCGTGGGGCAGGTCTCCCTAGGCGCCCTCCAGGGTAGCCAAGCCCAGGGGAGTGCCCCTCAGCTGCCAGCAGCGCTGAAGGCTTGCCGGGCGGCGGGAAGGTGCGAGCCTTCCCTGGGGCTTCTCGCTGCTTCTCGTGGGCACATGGCAGCTTCTTGCCAAAGCCTGGGTGTCTCATGCCTTTGTGAGAGCAAACACCCCTGCCATGAGCAGAAAGATCCCCATCTGGATTTTTAAGACCATCAGTTTCAAGCTTTTGAGATGTTTGTCTTTAGCTAAAAGTGACAGGAAGTAATAGAGAGATATGTCACAATTTGCCACTGCTTGGAGAAGGGATCAGTGAATTTAAGATTCACAGCGAGTACACTGGAAAAAATAAAGCACACAGTAATTCCAGCAGTATTTTTTTTTTTCTTTAGCAGGGAGGAGGAGGAGAAAACGGTAATACTTACATAAAATAAATTACTAAAAAAAATACTAAAAAATAAGCTAAGCAATATTCTTCCTCAAAGTTAACTAAGAAAGCCAAAGGGAAGTGGATAGGAGAGTTAGAATAGAGAAGAGTCTCTATCTTCTCACAGTGGTGTTTAAGATGAGAGAAATCTGAGAGCAATGGGTGAGCATTTCCACCTGGTCAAAGGTAAATGCTTTCACATTGAGAACACTTCACCTAAGGCTCTCGGTGGTGAATTGCTGAAAATAAGGCCTTTGGAATAAAAATAAGAAGCAAGATTGACACCCAAGTCTATGATGTTGTTCACCATTTAAGGTCATTTACAGACCTAGAATGTTGATAGTTTGCTGATTTTGATTCCAAGCTAAACAATGATGGCCTGAAGCCAAAACTAATTTTTTCCTTTTCTGTTTTGATTGCATTTCCCTTCTTCTGTAGAGAGGAGTGCTACTGGATGAAGCTGCAGAACACATACCATTAACTGGGAAGATACCCAGTATGACTGTATCCTATTCATAGTCCAAATCCAGTTCCTCAGCCACACTGAGCAGTGCAATTCCATGGCAGGCAGGGCAATCTTTCCTAAAAAAAGAAGCACTTGAATAAAGTAGAACTGCAGAGTTCTGTGATCTGAACCTGTGTTAGACAAAGTAAGAAAAGGCTGTCTTTTGCTTTGGGTCAGTAAAAATGGGTGCCAGTGCTGGCTGTACCTCAGAGCTTGTGGGAAATCTGGGGCTGATGGTCAGAATCTCTGTACAGCACTGGCTGTCAGAATTTATTTCCCAGCAACATTTCATATTGCCCTGGATCACTGAGACAGCAGAGGACGCATGACAAATCTGAGGGGTATTCTGGTTTAAACAGGCCTATAAACTGTTGCAGTAAAGTAGAAAAATTATAAAGAAAGGCCTCATAAGAGGTCTGCTCTGCCTAGCCTGTCATTTCTTCTAAGTGCAGCTAGCCCTTTGCAAGTTCCCATGAGAAAGCAATCCTGATGTGAGCAGTTGGTTAACATAACAATCTATTCCTGGGTGAAAAACAACCAGCACCTGTATAAACTGGTTTTACACCATTAGATAGAAAAATGAAAACTATCTCTCACAAACAATTTTCCCTGCACTATACCCCAGGGGTTTGAGTGATCAATCAATACAGGATAGCAACTTGTTATTAACCAATAATTGGCAAGAAAGCTCCTGACCAACTGGAGTTGCACACAAAGTCTGTAAAAATGTATAAAAAGGAACATGTGAATGCTCCTATGTAATAAAGAATGGGCTTTTTCCACCACGAAGAAAATGGAGTCCATGTGATTCATTCCCAATAAACATGTCTCATATCTACAGATTTAAAAAAGCATTGTCTTTGGTCTAAAAAAGAACCATAAATGGGGTGGGAAGCTTTCTTAGATGGAAACTGGCACAAAGAATTAAGGTGTAGACTGCTTCAAACCAGTTTTCCTTTGTTAGTGTATATTTAAATTTTTCCAAAGCGCCCTTATTCTGGGGAGTGTTTATTTCTCCAGCAGGGTGTGCTCCTTCATATTGGGAAGAGGCTGTGACTCCATTCCTGGTGTCCCTACCTGCCAGCAGTGTTACAGGGTTGTCTCTGGATCTCTGCACTCAAGCCTTGTAGGCAGAGACCACCAGAACTCTGGAAAGAGTCAGGTGTCCAATTGTAAATAACAGATCTGCTTTAGGACAAAGCCTGTTTTGAAGAATAATAGGTGGAGTCTAAATTAGAAGATCTGATGCTGAATTTCTTTTTGTAAGAGAGGTTTGTTTCACAGATGATAAAAACTCTGCTGCAAAGCTCTTTGAAGTCACAAGGGTTTTCTGTTGATGTCAGGAATCTTTGGTCCAAGCCTTTGGAGTGAAGCACACTTGCACTCATTTGTGTAAAGACACAATAATTCTGTGTTAATGGGCAGGTACATGAACAGATTATGTGATAACTGTGTGCTTTTTCTATTAATATATTCTCCCACGACTTTACATGTTGTTTCATTAATCTAAATCTTCCTTAACACCACTTCTAATCTAGTCAGCAGGAGCTGCAATAATGTCCAAGCACAGAGAAAAAACAGTCAAGTATTTGGTTGTTTTATTAAATGCCTTTATCATGAAGGTACCTTAGTTAAAACCAGTCCTAATTCAGATAAATATTCTGTGGAAATATTATGAAAGCTCTGATTAATCTAGCAATGGAATGTTTGTTTAATCAAGGTATTTCAGAAATACTTTTACAAAGCCTGATAAATTACACTGAAATCTAAGGTGGTAGCAGCTATAAATGATAGCTACCTAAATATTCAACTCCTTTTATAAGAGATGTGTATACAGAAAACAAGGAGTTTCTTTTTAAAGCCACTGAAACTGTTATTTAATGCAAATGAATTATACAAACTTCCCAAATGTGAAACTAAATTATTTTATGAATAAACATTTTTAATCATGAGGGGAAAAAAACTGTCTAGACTAAAATTCATTGTAATGAATATTGTGATGATGCAGAGAACAGAAGTGATGATTCTTGCTATAAATGCTCACTAAATATGCACAGAATTATTTCCTGTTGTATGTGTGAATGCCTTTGAAGAAATGCTGAAATTCTAAGTTTTAGTGTCATGTGCCAAAGCAGGGATTTTTTTCAGTCTTTTAAAATGCAGACTTGCACTAGAACTTTAAGTCACTATGTGAAGTTTTCAGGGTTTCAGATACAAACTCTCTGCTTTCCTTGCAGCCTGTACAATCCAGCTGTGAGGTCATTATTGGTCTTGCCCTGCTTCTTCTAACAACCCTGAGCTGCTGCACTTCTGCAAAACAACTGAAGTAGATAGTACAGGCAGAGACTTGGCAGGAGAGTAAAGAGAAATCACTTTGTTAAGTAGCTCAGGGTTCTGTAAATCACACACCTTGGCCAGGCTTGGCCCCTGTAACAAGAGGTGAATATTCCTGGTTTTATCCACCCAGATCCTTCCTGTTCTTGCATAAGATTTGGAGCTGCTGGAGAGAGCCCAGAGGAGGCACCAGGATGAGCAGAGGGATGGAGCAGCTTTGCTGGGAGAGCTGGGATTGTTCAGCCTGGAAAAGAGAAGCTTCAGAGTGAGAGATTGGTTTCCTCTCAGGGGTACTTGATAAGTGATTTCCTTGTCTTTATTTTGACCCACAAGTCTTCCCACTCTAGTTCTTCCTATTTTCTCCCTCACCACCCTGTGGGGGTGGAGGACAGTGAGCAAGCTGCTAAAATACCTGAAGTTCCTTCTCTATTCCTTATTTTCTGGTACCACACATTTCTTTGCCTTTTTGCTTTTTTAACTCTTTTATATATTAAATTTAAATATATTATTCTGATAGAAAATTTGAAAATTCATGGAAGAAGGTGTTATTTTGTTGTCAAAATCTTCCTTGTGCAGAGGGGAAATTGGGGCTCCACTTATTTGTATATTCTGTTAACCTGGTGAGAAGGAGCAAAGGAACTTCTCATTGCCATGAGTGGAACTCTGCCTTTATTCTCAGAGGTTAATTCAGTCTGTGTAACAATTGTGTTTATTCCACAGAACAGGAGAGGGGCAACTGTTATTGTCCTCCAGCCCAGAGGAGACTCCAGCCTGTTTCAGGTCTGCAGCAGTACTGCTATGTAAAATTGTTCCATAAGAAGTAAAATAAATCAGTGAAGCAGGAAGAGGCTAAAACAACTGAAATTCCAGGGTTTTTTCCCACCCAGTTTATCCTTTGCTGATGACCATTGTGAACATTTCAGGAATGTGTAAATGCCTGCCAGGAGTAGGAAGGAAGATGGATCCAAACCCATCAGTGGTATGGAGTGAAGGGAGAGGAGAAAATCTCAGCAATCTGAAATACAGGAAATTCCATTTAAACATAAGAAAAAACCTTTTCAGTGTGAGGACAGCCAAACCTGGAACAGATTGTCCAAAGGGATTCTGGGTTCTCCATCCTTGGAGACCCCAAAAACCTGACTTGAAGGCAGCTGTGAGCAACCTGCTCTGCCTGACCCTGCTCTGGGCAAGAGGGTGGATTAGAGAATCTCCAGAGGTCCCTCCCAGCCTTATCCAGGGTGTGATCTGTGCTGTCCCCTCCAACCTGGGAATAGCAGCACAGAAATAAAAGAAATAAATATACTACCTGCAATTAAGGCAGGGCAATGTCACTAATATGCATAAAAAGCCACCTGAAAGTGCCTGAAATGATGGCTTGTGAAAATAAATTGCACTCCAATCACCCAGCTGCAGACAATTTCAGTAAAAACATTGCTGAGCTGATATGTGGGTTGATGGTGTTTCACAGGCCATGGTGTGCAAACCTCCTATTATTTTCTCAACAGAGGCTGCATAGTGTTTCACCTTTAGAAAAGCTATTGCAGAGATTTGTGGAAGCATAATATGAAAATAAGACTAATGGATTACCTGGAAAAATGTTCCTGTTACTCACAGCATAAATGAGAGGTCAAATGGTTATTTACCTTAGCATGGCTCAGGCTCCCTCAAGCCCTCATGCAACTTCTGTTTTCAGAAATGAGCCAAAGTACAAATTCCCATGGCCTGAACATGAGAATATTATCAAAAATAACACCTCACAGAAAGACTGAGCAGAGGAAGGCAAATATACTGGAGAGAATACCTCATGTCTTCCCATGGGTTTGATCATCTGGAGGTAAATGCTTTTCTTGTACACAACAGGGTTTTGTAAAAAATACTTCTTGTTGTGAGACAGTGGAGCAGCAAGGGTTTCTATAAAACAGCTACTAAGAATGCTTTGCATTCCTGGGAAGCAAAGAAAATGGAGAACATAGCTGACAGGAGTACCAAGGTAGTAGAAATGGGATTAAGCACTCCAACTCCCAGTTAGGTGAATCACAAGAAATTCCTGAAGCAGACTTTATTCCAGGTCTCCTCTACATTAAACTGCTGTAATTGTGCTGGTCTTGTGCTTTGTAGAATGACAAGAATTAAAATACTTTGAGAACTTATTTTATAGAGATTAAAAACTGCCACCAGTTTTATGTCCCTTTTGTTTGGATAGTTTTGAGAGGTTCTTGCTTCGTGAGTGCACCAAAGGAGGGCTGGTTCCAGCATTACAGAAATCCAGCCACCTCTAAGGTGAAATGCAGCCATTAGAACAGTGATTAGCAAAGCCACAAAATGATTGCTGATAGGGATTTTAAGAGTATCATTAAAAAATGGTAGGTGTGAGATGCTAGTTACCTCAATTGCAATGAGAGCAAGCAATCTCAGAAGAAACTTACAGAGCAGGCTTCAGTTTTCAGATTTCCTGTGAGAAAAATGCCTTTATAAAGAACCTTTGAGACATGCAGGGGGAGAAGAGACAAGCTAACCTAGACTGTGTGTGGTGCAGGGTCACTACCTTCCCATGACAAACGCTGTGATTTAATGCCTGCAGAGAGCACTCCTCCATCTCCAGGTCAGGAACTCCCTCTCTTGACAACAGCTTCACAAGCAACTCTTCATGGGCCTTTTGTTTAAACTGAGCCATTTGTTTGCTTCATGGAAAATAAGTAGCTCAGTGAATAAATATTGGTTGCTTCTATTTCCGGAAATTTCCTTGGGGATCTCAATGTTTTGGGTGCTTCCAAGTCACTTTGTTAGATATAAAGACCTCACACACACATCCAAGGCTGTCCTAACTTCAGGAGTTCTTTGTTCTAATATCAGGACCATTACTTGGCCAAATTGAACCTGGTTTATTATTCTTTTGATTGTCACATATACATTTCCAAATGCTCTTGCCATTTCTGCAGCTGTGGGTTATCCAAAAGGTACTTCTTTAAACAGATTTAGAAAACTTAGACTCTGGAAAGATTAAAAATCTAAGTCTGCAAATGGACTATGGGATCCATGCAAGTTGAATTTTACATGTTGAAATTTTTTCATTCTATATTTTTTAAGTATTATTTTAAATTCGACCTGAAATTAAAATAATCTCCCCCCAGAAAAGGTTAAATTCCTCCATCTTGCAGTATAGAATCACATACTGGTTTGGGCTGGAAGGGACCTTAAAGATCATCCCATTTCACCCCCTGTCACAGGCAGGGACACTTTCCACTAGACCACTTTGCTCCAAGCCCCATCCAACCTGACCTTGAAAGAAATTGCCAAAACTTACACAGGAAACTTTAAAACTTATGTGGAAATAAATTTTTCAAATATTGATTAGGCACCAGCCTCAAGAAAGAAGTGAATCTTTCTGTATCCAGCTCTCAACACATTTCTCCATGTCTTCAAAGGCACAGGAAATATTAAGTGTTTTTTACTGTTTTTTCTCTAACAAGACCTTAAATAAGGAAAATTCCTGGTATTTTGGAACCAAAAGGGACAGAAGGGACTGTACCAGAAGTGCCACTCAAAGGAGTGACAAACGAGAAGAAATGAAGTTTTGTAAGTCTGCCTAGAGCAGTTTTTGATAATAGTCAGTATCAGGTGCTCTTCAAATGGTCCTCAGCAGCATGCCTTGACCTTGACCTCAGGGAACATTTCCCTTTAACTTCAAACTTTTCAGCACCAGGTGTATTGATTTTTAAATTATTTTGATTTGGTACAAACTCTCTATTGTACTGATATTTCTAGGAAGATTATTATTATTATTATTATTATTACTACTACTACTACTATAGTATTTTCATTCTGGGAATATCACTTTGTGATGAATCCTATGCCATTTAAATAATCATGAGTCTTTTGAGAAAATAATTACAATATAATGATTTCTACAGAGAACCATTTAAATTTTGATCAGAGGTTGTCATGGTCAAACATGATGTATTGCCTATCAGCATTTTCCTGATAAGACTGATCCATAGGGATTTCTTGCTCCATTTTCTAATTTTCTTTCTTTTTTTGAAACACTTTCATTTCAGGTTGGGAAAAATTCTGAAGTAACAATGCTTTTTCTTGTCAAACTGTGACTGATGTACAAGGGGTGGGGATTTTTTTGCTTTTTAGGAAAGTATTCTATTTTCACCTAAATATTGATGAGGCTTTTACCAGTGGCTTTACAAGTACCCAATTTTTATTGCCAGTGATTTTTTTTTTTTTTCTTGCTTAAATATTTACCTTTCAGAAATTCAGGCACCAGTGAAATTTCTACAAGTGAAACAATTAATCTCTTCTTTGGTCAACAAATGCATAAGAGACACTCCAGGAAGTGTGACTTCATTGCTAACATTGATCTTGTATTCATTTCTATACTCAGATACTCCCATCCATGTGAATCTGATTTAAGGCTTTCATTCCCACAAAGTCAGGAGAACTCAAGGCCATATGTTTAAAGCTAAGCAGTCTGTTATTTGCTCTGCAATGAAGGACAAATGTGCATATTTAACTGTTTTCAGATGTTAATTTTTTCCTACCCTATTTTTAGGGAAAGCAGATCCATCATAAGCTTTCTTCTGTTTGCTGAAGGCAGTGCAAAATTTTAGCACAAGGATCAATTTTCATGACTATTAAAGGTCAAGGTACTCTAAGAAAGTTCCTTTCTCATTAAGAAACCAGTCAGAGCTAGGAAACCTTTTTGTCCAAGTTGTATAGCACAGAATCCAGGATCCCTGGGGTTGGAAAATCCCTCGCAGCCCATGGAGTCCCAGCTGTGCCCAATGCCCACCTTGTCCCCAGAGCCCTGAGTGCCACCTCCAGCCCTTCCTGGGACACCTGCAGGGATGGGCACTCCCAAGCTCCCTGGGCAGCCCCTGCCAAGGCCTGAGCACCCTTTCCATGGGCAAATTCCTGCTGGTGCCCCCCCTGAGCCTGCCCTGGCCCAGCCTGAGGCCGTTCCCTCTGCTCCTGTCCCTGTCCCTGGGAGCACAGCCCGACCCCCCGGCTGTCCCCTCCTGGCAGGGAGTTGTGCAGAGCCACAAGGGCCCCCTGAGCCTCCTTTTCTCCAGGCTGAGCCCCTTCCCAGCTCCCTCAGCCCCTGCTGGGGCTCCAGCCAGGATAGAATCCTAGTGCTGTTCAAAGAGCAGTGTATAGACCTGCCATAGGTGCATTTATCACCACATTTTAAACTTTCATAAATACAGAAAGACTCTTCAGAAAGCACTAAAGTCAAGCCTGTGGCAAAAGTGCCGATGTCCTTTGCAAATCACGGCGGCCCCCGGCCCGGCCCGGGCCCGCACTCGGTGCCGCGGTTGCCGGGTAACCGCGCCCGGGCCCCTCAGCGTCTGTGACGGCGCAGCGGCCTCAGCGCCCGGAGCCCGGCCCTGGCTCATTCGCACGGCGATCCGCCAAGCGAATTGTTCGCAGAAAAGTGCTTTCTGTGAGCGAGGTCTGTGAATTCGCGGAGAATTGGTCTCTGTGAGCAACTCCTAAACTCGCAAAGCTTCGGTCTTTGCGAGGGACTCCTAAATTCGCAGAACATTGGTTTCTGCCAGGGAGTCCTGAACTGGCAGAACATTGGTTTCTGCCAGGAAATCCTGAACTGGCAGAACATTGGTTTCTGCCAGGGAGTCCTGAATTTCCTTTGAAGGTAAAGATTGGCTCAAGTTGTACTTTCTGGTTTTGTCACGTCTGTGCTCTGAAAGAGAATGCCAAAGGGAAATACAGGATGGGATAATGCCAGTCTTCAGTTCGGTGGCATGTACAGCTGAGGGGATGAACAATATATGGTCTGTTGAGGGTGCTTTTTTTCTCACTGAAGAAATGCAACATTTCCTGAATATACTAGTCTATACATTTTTTCCTATAGTATTTATTTAAACTACTTATAGGTGAATGAGTTCTGTTCAAGTTTCAGTGGGTTGTTATGATCTGGTTATTAAAATTATTAAGGAGATGCCCGTGAATGAAGGTGCAAAACGAGACCATATGCCAAAGTCAATAGTTTATGGAACAGTAAATGTGAAGAGAGAGGGAGAAAGAAATAGAAAAAGAAGGTGGGAGGGAGGGGGCTGGGAAGGGGGGAAGAAAGAGAGTGACAGAAACAGATTTAGTAGAAAATATCACCATTCCATGGATCCCATCCCATCCTCTTCTGATCTTCTCTGTGGTGAGGTCTCACAAAATGTAAGACTCCAATGGATTAATGCAGATTTGGGCAAGGTGGGACTGCCCAGTACCTCCCTGGGGTGGGGCAAGTTTGGCTCTGTCTTTTGCTACTTTCCAATAATATAAAATCTTTAGCACCTGTATATCCTTTGAGCCTGCTGTGAATTGGGCTGTGGATTTTCAGACCTGTTGTGTTCCTTTGCATGCCATGCAGCCATCTGGTGCAAGGCCTCAGGAATGGCTCTGGGGGCACTTTGGAGGTCTTTGATGGGTTCTGACACCCCCTCAGCTGCCCCTCATGGGAATGTCCCCTGGATGTGGCCTTCTGGGGCTGGGGGCTTTTAGAGCTGAGCCACTTTGTGTCAGGGAGGATGGGTGTCCACTGTCTCTTACCAGAGGTTGTGCCACACCCCCAAAATTTCCTCCTTCCCCCTCTGTTGCTGGGAGGCTAGTGTGCAAACCTGGCCTCAGCAGATGAGTCTGTGGCTATGACTTCCCCAGCCAGAAGGCAGACAGAGCTGATTTTCAGGACAGCTGCTGCGTTTGGCTTTAGTGGGGATATATTTTTCTCCCTCAGCCTTGTTCACTTCTCCCCAGACCTGAGCTAACAGGACAATAGTGTCACCTTTATCTTGTCTCAAGTTCCCTTAGGTGGCTTAACTCCCAGTGCCAAGTTCCAGTCAGGAGGCATTTTCAGGGAAGGGTGGGCTTGGCTGTTCTCAGCCTCTTTATTCAGTTTTGTCACCATGGGCAAAAAGTCCTTTATAGGAATATTTAAGCCGTTAGCCATAACATTCCAGTCTCTCACAAGTCCTGTGAGGAGCAGCTGAGAGAGCAGGGGTTGTTTAGCCTAAAAAAGAGGAGGTCCACTCGAGCTGTTTGTAAATAATGTTTAAGCTACAGCTTTGTCTGTTTAAAGTATTATTAATGTTCAGCTTTTTAGCTCCAGGTTTCATTACGATCCATCTTTGAATTGCCCAAGGTAGACATATAGTTCAAATAAAGTCCAACTAGAGACCTAACAATATGCCAAACAAGCACTTAGCTACTTTCAAATCGTATAAAATCTTTAGCACCTTTATATCCCTTGAGTCTGCCATGAATTGGGTTCTGGATTTTCAGAGTTCCATTGTTGTTCCTTCCAGTTTTGTTGAGGCACTGTCAGTCATCTGTGACATCCTCCCTTCAAAATGGATTTTGGACTCCCAAGGACACCAACACCACCTCTTTTGTTCAGGGAGAGACTGAAGTCTAATACTGTGAGTAGCCACTGGGGCTGTGTTAAGGCTGGCAGCTGCCCTGGTGTCCCCGCTCTCCCTGCCCCTGTTGTCCAGCAGCACTGTGAAGCTGCAGACCCCCTGCCCAGCCCTCTGTGCCGTGCTCCTGTTGCTGGGGGCTGTCCTGGTGCAGCAGGGAACACTGTGGGATGTGTCAGGGACAGCTGAAGCCCTCAGCATGGGCTTCTTTCCTTCCCCTTTGCCTCAGGAATTCCTTCTGTCAGGCTGGGCACTCACCTGTGCTGCTCTGACTGACCTGCCCTTGGGCACCTGGGCATTTGGGGGGAAAGCTCAAACTCTGCCCAAAGCCTGGAGAGCCACAGCTGGTCCCAGCTGGAAGAGCTTCCTCTCAGCTCCTGTGTGGGCACAGATGCAGCCCTGCAGGCAGCACTGGAGCCAGGGCCACAAAGGTCCCTTGCTGTCTGCAGCTCCCTTGGCTGAAGATGCCCCACTGCTGAGGCTCTGTCAAGGAGATGCCTCTGTTTTCTTCAGTGGAGGGCTCTGTCAGCCCAGACAGAGAAAACAAATGCTAATTAACAGAGAGAGCTAAAACTTGGAGACATTCCTGTGCACCTCACTCTTAGTACAGCTTTTCTTTCTTGCTTCTCTTGGACTCAGCCAGCAGTGCTATCTCCTCGCTGTGAGTTCTGAGTGTTGTGCAGGGATGGAGTTCAGGCAGTTCTGAGAGCTCCTCCCCACTCTCTGAAAAGGTCACTGTCTCAATCCAATGAAATGTAAGAGGAAGCAAATGCCCAGAGAGCAGAAATCCCCAAACATGTCCCATCAAATCACAGAGAGACTGATGAGACACAGCCATGTGGTTGGAGTATGTGTATTGCACTCTGTATTATTAATTTATTGGTGCTAAGTATTTCAGCAAGCAACTTGCAGGGCTTCCAGAACTGTCCTAGTGGCTGTGATCACAAATTATTCATCAGTAGTAAGTGAACAAGAAAAGCCCCCATTTACAAGGGCATTTCTGAGACTCTTGCTGGTTTTTTGCCTTTCAGCTGACTCCCTCTGCCTTCCAGAAGGAGATGTCTCTCAGCACCAAGAAGAGGCTGGCCAGAGCTAAGAAGCTGAGCCTGCCTCCGATTGTCCAGCCTCAAGAGAAGCATGAGACCTCCCATCACAAGGTAGCCTTTCCCTGCCCTTGCTGTTTGATGTGATAATTGAGGAGGATGCCAAAAGAGCAGCGCAGCTTGAGCCTGCTCAGTGTGCTCCAGGAGCTGTGATCAGCCCAGGGCAGAGGTGGAAGAGCCACTGTTTGCCCAGTGTGGGCTGGGCAGATGTACTGACCCAGAGTCTGTACTTCACTGGGGATCGGAGCAGAATCTTCCTCCCGGCAGCTGAACCTGGCTCTGCTCTCTCTGGCCTCTCCTTGCAGTTCTCGGCAGCTAACCCACAGCAGAGCTCATTTCAGCCTTGCCCACCAGAGGTGGTGTTTCAGAACTTCAGCCCTGGTGAGGTCTGTGAAGTGCCGGTGGTTCTGAGGAACAGGGACACGGTGAGTGCTGGGACGTGGAGGTTTAGTGCTGTGCTGGAAGAGGAGAGCAGAGAAGGGTCATTAAGGATGGCACCAGGGCATGTCCACCTGTCTCCACAAGTGGCAAAACCATCATTCCATGTCTCTTCTGCAGGTTCCTCACCTGCTGAAGGTCACCTTGGAGAACTCACCTTTCTTCCAGCTGGTGGGCCCCAATCGCGTGTACCGGAAGGTGCCACCGGGCCTCTATGCGACTGTCCGCATCCTCTTCCTCCCTGGGAAGAAAAAGGTGAGTCTGGAGGGCCCAAGACATTGGTGTCTTCAGTGAAAAGTGGATCTGCAAGGCTGGATTCAGGCCATCTGGCCTGGGTTTTAAGGACCTGTTCTGGTTTCAGAGGATCTAGAACTGGGAGATACTCTTTGCCCATGCTTAAGATGGTTATAACTGCTCTGTGCTGAGACCATTTCCTTTCCCACAGGATTATTTCCACCAGCTCATCTGCACCACTGAAAGGGAAGAGTTCATTGTGCCAATTTGGGCCATTGGTGCCCGAGCCATCCTGGACTTCCCTGACCAGCTGGACTTCTCCAAGTGTCCGGTCAACTACAGCACCCAGAAGACTCTGCTGGTTCGCAATGTCGGCGACCGGGAAGCTTGTTTCCAGCTGAGCACCCAGAGGTGAGGCAGCTCATCTGTTCTTGTGCAAAGGATATCACCTTTGGGTGATAGCAGAGTTAGGAAAGAGCAACAAAAGGAACCAGAGCATCAGAGCTGCTGCCCTGCAGCCCTGGCTGGAAACGGGCAGGACATGTGAGGTTTGCTGCTGCTTCTCATGTTTTAAGCAGGCTGCAGCCTTTGAGCTTTCTCTGTCCCAGATTTCCTGGAGCGTGCTGGAACATGTTGGTAGCTGGCTTGCACCCTCCTGAGCACAAGCAGCTTCTGAAATGCTTACTCAGCACTGTCAGCCAAATAGACCCATTCTCTGGGAGGCCACAGGCATGTGGCTTTCCAGTGGTCCCCTCATCAGATTCCTCATGTGAGCTGTGCTGTGGACAGCCTGTGCTGTTCCTGTCAGTCTCAGAAGACAATCACTCTTTCTCCTGTTGGCTAACCTGGAGAGGCTAATGCATTTTTGACACCACATCTGCAAGGAAACCAGTTCAGTTGGCTGGTGGTGTGTTGAGGCTTATGTGATCCCAGAGGTCTTGGTGTAGGAGCTGAGGTCAGGAATGCAGCATAGACCTGCTGTCTAACCTCAGGCAACTGAGTGGCTTTGATTTTTTTTTTTTTCTCTGTGAAAACAGAGGTCAAAAGGCAAATTGACTTTTCTGCTGTGAAACATGAGGGTTTGAGAGGAGCTTCCACCAAAGCCTGCCAAAGCTATGGGCAGGCTCCAATACAGGCTCCTTGGATGCTGTTCAACCTGGCTGCTGCTTTTGACTGTGCAAACGTGTAGACAGGAACTTGTAAATCCATGCACAGTTTTTCTCTGGGATTTCCAGATCTTGTTTTGCCATCACCAAAATAAATACCCAGTAAAGTCAGGTATCCTTTTACAATGTGCTTGCCAGCAGTTCTGTTGAGTGCTACAGAGCACATTAGATCCTGCTTGATAGGGGTTTAAAGAGTTTCTGAACTTCAGGAATTAAATATTGAAGTAGATGAAATAGAGCCTGGGTGCAGTGACAGAGGGAAAGATGGACCCTGTGAGCTGCTGACTCTGGACAGAATTTTTCAGCGCAGAGATGGAGCTGCTTTAACCTAACAGACTGAATTTATTAGAATAGTTAATGCTGTTTGATGTCAGCTGTTACACCATCACTTAAAAGTAATATGTGTTAAGATTAGATGATATTTAGGTTTCTTCCTGCAGTAAGTGTTAGTGGACATGTGAGGCAATTCAATTAGCCAAATTTTTTTTGTCTTCCTTGGTGTGGGAGGCAGCTTTTAATCAGATCAATTTTCCCAAAATCAAATAATTTAATAATGGCAGTTAAGGCACCAGTGGACAAAAGAGTGCTTGGCTGTAGCAGATAACTGTGCCCTGGGACTTGAAATAGATTGCAGCCTCCTTGCACACCCCATTTACTAAAAGTGCAGGTGAATGGTGCTTTGAGAGATTTGGTCACAAAATTGGCAGCTTTGCTCACTTGTCAGCTCTGTTTCTAAATTGTGTCAGGAGTACTTGGTCCTTGGTATCCTCATGGCCATAACTTTTTCCCAGCTCTGTCAGTAAGGGGAGCTGATGCCTGATGAAGGTAAGAAAGATGTAAATGACCCTGGAGCCTCATTGCAGAGAGCTGGATACAGAGTATGGGGGAGATTAGGTCATTTCATCCCACAGGATCTTGTGAGGGCTGGATGTCACACTAGAGTCAGTAGCTGTTTCTGACCCTGTCTGTTCTGTCTTCTGCTGACTGTGGTTGGTTTGCTCTTTGCACAAGTGAGCAGAAGTGAACTGGACTCCAAAAGGGATAACATCCCCAAATCTCCACCGAAAGTCCTTCTATCTCTGTTTTGCAGCCCTTTCTCTGTCACTCCGGCCACGGGAAGTCTGGATGTTGGCGACTTCATGCAGGTGACAGTGGAATTTCAGCCAAAGAAGTCTTGTGACCATTCCGGGTCCCTTGTTGTGCACTATGACACAGGTGAGTGCTGGGCACTGCACAGGGCACTCTGTGCATCCCTCAGAACAGAGCCTTTTCTAAGCAGAAAGGCTGGTGTGGCTGTGGGTGTTGAAGGAGATGATGATAGTTTTAATGGTGTTCATTTTCTAGTCATCTGGTTTGTAGTCATGTAGTTTGTCATCTCGATCCTTGTAGAGCTCCATGTAAATGTCATTTCTAGAGAGCATGTCTGGTATTTGTTCTTTGCATCTCGCCTGGGAAACACTCACCTGCAACAGGAATGGTGAGCTTGAAGTCTGAGCCCAGATGAATCCCAGGAGCTGGCTGGGAATAATGAAGCTTTGAAAGCTCTGGAAATGAGGGAGTCTTTGGTAGGGGGTCTGTTCTAGAGGGTGAAATGCTGGCAGGTTGTCCAGGACATTGTCATGCTGTGCACATGCAGCTCTCAACTTGTGGTACATGGACTGATCCATGGAACTGCTCGTTCAGCTAAAAGCTGTGACACTGTCTTCTGCTAGCTGTGGTTTGCTCTGTTCCTTGTGCTTCCATCAGGCAGTGAGCTGAGCAAAGACTCCCCTTTGCTTTGTTCCAGGTGAAGAGACCCACACAAGCCTTCATGGAAGAGCTGTGGATGCCCACATCGGGCTGGACAGGAATACTGTGACCTTTGAGAAGACATACATCACCATGTCAAACCACACAACTGTGCTCATCCACAACCACAGTAATATCACAGCCCGCTTCCAGTGGAGGGCTGTTGATACTGAGGAAGAGGAGGATCAGCTGAAGCTGAGGTGGGTTTCAAAGATCCGTTTCAGTGATGTACCTTGCCCAAGGGTAAAACTAACGTATGGCTTCAGGAGATGCTGGTGCTTTTTCAATGGCTATGGGTAAGTCAACCATCCCATCTCTACCTGCCTCCCCCAAGCAGCTCTGTGTCAGGGGAAGCTGCCTGAGGTGGCTGGTGGATTCTCCCTCAGCTGTGGCAGAGGCTTTGAGCCAGAAGGTTCTCTTGAGGACTGCTGGCTTTGGAAGTCTCTCCTGAGCTTGCAAGTGTGGAGTGAACAAGTGACCCTCTGATCCATTTGGGACCCCATGGCTCAGGGTCAGCCCTTTGCTGTGCAGCTGCTCCTGCACTTCAGCTTCTCTCTGCAAAGATGTGGCTTATTAAACAACCTGCTGGGTTTGTCTTTCCTATGCCTGCAGGCAGTATCACAGGATATATGAGCTGCAAAAGGAGAAGTTGCATGAATTTCTGCAGGAGTGCGGAGTGGACACCACTTGCCGGGAACGCAATAATCTTCTCACCCACAGCTTCCAGAGTGAGGTGGAAAATATGAGAGAAAATCCCCTGCTGTTCAAAGATAACATTTTCTCCCTTGAGCCAAAGGTAAATGATGGCTGAGAGCCTCCCTTCCTGCTTCTCTTCTTCATCCTCCTCCCTGAGTAAGGTCACTTGACTGATCCCTGCCTCAGCTGGCTTTGTGTGCCAAGAGATGTCATCGGGATTCTGGGGAGGTCAGAGAGCTGGTTGCAAAAAGCACTTCTGCCCTGTGGGCTCCTGGCAAGGCAGCAGGAGCCTGACTAAAGCTTCCAAACTCTGTTGTCAGTTTATTGATGAGTGTTACTCACTCCTTGCTTGTCACTGATGCTCTAAATAATGACTTTCAGAACTGTGGTTGAAAACAAGAAATGTGATGTCTGAAGAGAATTTTTTGCTGTCTCCTTCTGCTTTAGGAGGGTGAGATCAGGCCGAATTGTTCGGCTGAAATCAGCGTGTTCTTCACGCCCCAGGCAGCCGGGTTCTATAAGCAAGCGGCTTACTGCGACATCTCAGGTACGGCTCCTTCCCCTGCCTCTCACCGCAGTGAGGGCCAGGTGCAAACACTCCCCCAGATCCCTGGGCTCCTGTGTCATTGCTGGGAAGGGTCTGTGCTCAGCAGGGCAGTGCTGGCACATGCCCACTGTCCCTGCAGCTTCCAGGGGATCTCCTCTATTTTGATTCTTTTCCCCTCTCAGCTGTTCTGAATGCTGCCTGTATTTAGTGTGCTCCTCCTCCCTTGGGAAAAACACTCTGAGGTGCCCCCAGAAGGAGGAAGAACAAAATTTCTGGCATTTCCTAAAGTTCCACTCTCAGCATAGGGGTAGAAGAAAGGATGGTCTCTATGGATGTACTGCATCTCCTGAGGGAAGAGAAGGGTCCCTATCTTCTCCTGGGATATCAGGAGCTGGTCCCACGCAGCTCAGAGTCAGGGACTAGCACTAAGGCAGCCTGGAAAATGCAGGATAGCAGAAGGAATTACTGTACTGAAATAGAAATCTCTCCCCAGGCCGTGAGAACAGGCTGCCCCTGGTCCTCACAGGGGAAGGCCTCGGGCCCCGGCTCCATTTCCACTTTGAGGAAATGAACATCGGGGAGGTTTTTATCAGAGTAACCCACAGATATGAGGTAAGCAGCAGGGTTGGGGTGGATCCTGGTGGCTCCTAGGGTTGAAGTGAGCCTTGTGAACCTGTGGAATTCCTGGCACCTTGGGTAGTTGTGATACTAGTCAAATTTGGGGTATTTCTTGGAATCTGGATCTTTTGGATGGGGTCAGAAAGGTGTGTCTGTTGTTCGTGAGACCCCAGTCCCTTCTTTGGGGCAGTCTTCTTTGGACATCAGCTGGGAGGCTTTCTGCAAAACCGCTTGACACATGAAACCAACACTGGGTCAAAAAGCTGCATGTTCAGAGGCTTTCCTTCCAGTCCCAAACACAAATCACCTTTGTGCTCATGCTGTCCAAAAGCAGCTGGAACAAACTGGCTGCATTTGAGTTCAAGTCCATTGCAAACAGTTTTCAGTCACATCCCTCCTGCATACTCATGGGAGTCAGAGGAAAGCCACCCACCCTCCTGGCTCAGCGCTGGTCAAAGCACTTGGCAGTGCTTTCCCTTGCTGACCAGTCCCTCACCACATCTCAGCTTCTGTTTTCTCCCACTCCTGCTGTAAACAGGTTGGGCTGCAATGGAAACTCAATGTGCCCTGCCCATGGTGGGGTTTGACACCTTTGAAATCACTGTGGTGATGTCACTGCTAATGCTGTGATGGCCAGTGCTGCTCTTAGGGCCAGGTGTGAATGAACTCGGTGATGCTGAGCAGCTCCTCTGTGCTGCAGGTCAAAGTGGACTGTCTCTGCCACTGGTTATGTGAAGTTATCACTGCTTTGCATGAAAAACCCAAAGCTATACAAAGCTGTATTTTTTTGTTTCTGCCATGCAGCAGCACAGGGCATCTTCTGTCTTACAGGTGTTAATAGTTTAATTTGAAAGTGACTCAGACTTCTGTAAGAAAGGAAGATTCCTCATGTATTTCTACTTTGCTTTTCTGCTGCTGCAGGCGTACCTGGTCAACAAAGGGCCTGTTGAGGCTTCCTTCAAACTCATCCCTCCAACCACAGCCATGGGCTCCTCCTGCTTCACCTTCCAGCCCCAGGAGGGCACCGTGGCACCACACAAGCTCCAGGTCATCCAGTTCTCCTTCTGTCCCACCATCCTGGGGAAGTTTGAGGAAGAATTCTGCTTTGATGTGACTGAATCCCCTAAGCCTCTGACCTTTACTGTCAGGTGAGGAGGGCTTTGGAGCTTGTTGGGCACATCTGTAGCTGTCTCTGGGTAATCATCTTCCATCTACCTCATTTTGTGGTGGAGCAGAGAAAAAAGGTGTTGCCTGAGGTCTTAATCTTGGCTCTGGCATCCCTTTAGTGTGGGGGTGCCTGCTGTCCTGTGTGGGTACCCAGAAGCTGGAGTGACTACTCCCTGCAGGGATGTCTCCTGCTCAGGCTGTTGCAGGCAGTGGGATGGATCTGCTTTGGGCAGTAGCTGCCCTGGGATTTCCCACCTGAACACCCAGCAAAGCCCCCAGGGCTTTGGAGATGGGCCAGCCTGGGTCATTCTGCACCAGCAGCAGTGTTTTTAAAAACTTCTGTTAATAACTCATGCCAGATGGGCAGCAGCAGCCTCACCTCACCTCTCCCAGTGGGGGACAAGCTGTGCTCCCAACTCCTGTGCACAGAGTGCTCTGGTGCCTCCTTGGCACAGCCAGGAAAGGGCTGATGTGGGAGTTAGGGAACTGTGCAGCAGGAACTGTCCCAAGGACATGGGCATTATCCCATGGGCTGGTGCCATGGCAAAGGATCAAATCCTCACTCAGCAAAGGGTAAGGGTGGGAAAAAAAGAAGAAAAGTGGTGATAGAAGAAGTAAAACTCACTTCAGCTCAAAGGCCTGTCCCAGATAATGTGTCAGCTGCTGACCACTTTGCTTTGGCTGCCTCCTGTCCACATGGGTGCTGTGCTGAGCACAGGGTGCTGGGTTGATTGAAACCCAGGGTGGCTCTGACAGCAGCTTTTATCTACCCTCTCCCTAAGGACACCCGAACCCTTTGTGATTCCCTTTAACAAAGGCACTGCCTCCCTGCCTTTGTCCTCGCAGGGGCTCCGTGATGGGACCCACTTTCCATGTTGATGTGCCCGCCCTCAACTTCGGTGACATCTCCTTTGGTGAGTGTGCCCTGGGCTGGCACCACACTGTCAGAGGTTGGTGTGGTGCTGAAATGGAGCACTTGAATATAGGAGCATTCATCACTCGTGTTTCTCCACCACAGCCTCTTCAGGCTGTTAATTCCAGGGCTGCTGGTGCCTCAGGTACCCTTTTGCCATCATGAGATCAAACAGGACCAAAAGTCAGCATCACCGTTTGGCCACTTCTTGTTTCCCTTTTAGTAAGTGGCACAATAAAGAAAGGCACCAGGCAGGAATATGGTTCTCTAATAGCAGATTCATCCTGCTTAATCTGATTTCATTCCTCAGGTTTCTTCGGCTGGGGGCAGCTGTTTTATCTTTGTTTCTTTTAACTGTGCTGCTGAATGTTGTCTGCATGTGCTTACCTCGGTGGCATTTGAGATCATGACATCCTTTTTGTGCCTCTCCTGCCTCCCTGCTGGAGTCACTGTTGATGGGCATGGAGAGGTGCTGGGCTGTGCCTGCAGCTGGTTTTTCCTCCCCCTCTGGGTTTAAATGACTCTTGGTAAGCAGGCTGGGAGGTCTCCTCCACACATAGCTGGCCAGCCAAGCCGTAGATCCACTGCAATGACCTGAAGTTCAGATAACAAAGAAGTAAAATCCAAGCACAGTTTTATCCTACCAGCAGGATATTCACAGCAGGAATAATGAGATATTGATGCCTAAATGGATATTTATGTCATTTTCTTAGGTTTTCCTCGCACCTTGAAGTTTTGCCTGTTTAACACCTCCCTGATACCCATGGCCTTCTCCCTCTACATTCCTGAGGATAATTTGGGAGAGCCCAGTGTTGACAGCTCTACTCAGATATGCCAACCCAGTAGCCAGTCTTGGAGGGAGGAAGGTCTTATGAGGCCAGAGGAATTTACCATAAGTCCCTGCAGTGGGACCGTCCGTGCCCTGGGATCCCTGGATATCAAGGTATGAGAAGAGTCCAGCTGCTGGGGCTGAAGTTTCACTGGAGTGTGGGAGGGCTTTAGCTCTGGTGCCAGCTTTGAGCATCCTGTGAGTGAGAGATCTGCACTGGTGAGAGGCCTCTGCTAGCTGGGTTACTCGGGATGTTCCTCAAGGAGCACTGTTTTGTTTCCAAAATCACAAGCTGAGATCACATACCATATGGTCAAGTCCCAAAGCCATTCTTGTGTTTTTGAGAGTCATTTCTTTGATTGCAAGTGGGCAGAGCAAGGATGAAAACAGAAGGTTGCTGTTAAAGAGAGAGATATCATTGTAGAAAGCAGATTTCTTTTCTTCCTGGTCTTGTTTCTCATCTCCTGGGCAGCAGATGAGTTGTATTCACTGCAGGGATCTTCAGTGGGGACAGAAAATACTCTGCAGCCATGAACTGCCCAGCATGTGCTGGGCCACACTTTGCCCTCAGCTTCCCGTTGTAAAGCTGGACTCGTTCTATTCAAGACAACAGACTTCTGCATTTATGTCATTGTAGTCAGGTGAAAAATTAGCAAATCTGATATTGCCAGAGGGCAATATCCCTTTAGCAAATCTGATATTGCCAGAGGGCTTTTTTTACTCTCAAAGACTGTTGCTCTACTTATGGACCAGCAGAAGAATTAAAGCAAAATCCTCCCTTTGTCTACCATGGAACAAGAGCTGAAGGACAGCACACATAGGTGATGAGATTTTGGGAGTGAGCAAATACTTGCTGCACTTCTTTTCTCTTCTACCAGGTCACCCTGTGTCCCAACACTGTTGGAGACTACAACCTGGACCTGGTGCTGGACGTGGAAGATGCTGGCATGAAAGTGTTGGCACTGCCCCTCATAGCCAGGTACCAACACCTTTCCTGCACCTGCTTGTCTTTACTCGTGCATCCAGCACCAGCACACTGTCTGGCTGCACTCCAGAGAAGTGTTGCTTCATGAGCTGGATCTGCCCATCTAGACATGAGAACAGTGCTAGGAAAGCAGCCCAGAGTGAGATGCCCCCCTGCTCACTGCCAGACATGGCCCTAGGCCTTTTTCTGAAGGGAGCAGAATGACATTAATTGTTGGTCTGGGGTTTGGTGCTTGAGCTGGAATAAATTTCCAAAGGGTTGCCTGTCCTTCTTCCTGCAAGAGGTGAATTTGTGCTGGCTTGTAACCACCCTGCAGCAGTGGTTTGGAACAGAGTGAGCAGCCTGCTGAGAGCTGGGGTCTGGTTCACTTCAACTGTGCATGTGCAGTGGGGAAGAGGCTCCAGGCAGGAGTGGGGAGAGCAAAAGATCTTACAAAGAGGACTGTAGTCCTTGATGTGGCAGGTCAGCTCAGCTTTCGCTGCTTCCCTCTGGCTCTTTTGAGTCATGTTCTCAGAGCTGAGACCAAAAGTTGTTCTTGCTGCAGCAGAATTCCATCCTGCTGTGCTGCTGTGGGTGTCAGTTGAATGCCAAGAGGGATGGAGTTCCCTGGTGCTGTTCTCTCTCCCAGGCAGAGCCATCCAGTCAGTGCCTGGGCTGCCATTCTGTAAAGCAAGTGCAAATGGGGACAGTCAGTGTAGAGACCTACAGGGTAAAGAATTGAGGGAGCTGTAGGAACTGGAAGAAGTTGATCACCTGCACTGTGGGCCTTGTGCCCTCCACTGCTGGAAGAGATGATTCAGCTTTCAGGCAGGACAACAGTGCTGTAGGAGAAGAGGGAGTAATTTTCACTGATACACTGGAGTCTTGTGTTCCTTGAGCCTTGGTGGGCACTGGTCCTCCTTGGGAAGGCTCCCCCGGGTTCATGGACCACTGGGACTGTTACAGGAGTCCTTGCAAGTGTCCTTGGGCAAAGAAGGGGCAAAACTGCTAAGACAGCTCCGGACTACTCTAGGACTACTCTATTAGATTTGACAAATGTCTTACACTCCATTGCATGCTCTTTGAGGACAAAATTTCTCCATGCTCTCAGTATCTCTGATTGCCTTGTGGTCATTTCTTTGCCCAGATGCATCGTTCCTCCTCTTCGAGTGCTCAACCCAGTCGTGGACTTCGGGCGCTGCTGTTTGACAGTCCTCTATGATGAGAAGCTGACCCTTGTGAATGACAGCGACTTTCCTGGCTGTTAC
This sequence comes from Haemorhous mexicanus, assembly GCF_027477595.1. NCBI lineage: Eukaryota > Metazoa > Chordata > Aves > Passeriformes > Fringillidae > Haemorhous > Haemorhous mexicanus. The sequence goes on along the minus strand of NC_082352.1, from coordinate 4,958,440 downwards.
TGTCTTCTCCCTCAGGTTTGGCCTTGCATCCATCTCCTGCCCTCAAATGTTACTGAGGGGGTTATTAGGGGAATAAAAGGGTTTGGATAAGACCTTGCTGGTTTCTAGTCAAAGCTAAAGGTTTTCTGAGAACAGGAACCCAAATACAAACTTTAAGAAGCAGTTTCACATCTTGAGGAAGATGTTTAGATTCTAGTCCTTGACTTGTTTTCAATTGGCAGAGCTTAGAGGGCAGTGAAAATCTGATGCAAGGAGGCTGTCAGCACCCAAGCGGGTGTCTGTGGATGCAGCAACTTTTGGACCCCCTGGGGATGCTCAGCACCTACACCTTGCATCTTGTTTTTTGCCTTTTTGCTTTCTCCTGAGAATTTTTACAAGCGTGTGGGAGTTGCTCTTGTGGTAGAGGTTAAGGAGTTTAAAGTTTCCTCAGTTCTGAAGATGCTTTTGATTCTGTCCCTTCCAGGAACACAAGGAGGAGGCTGCTGCATGGTACTCCAGCTCTGCGCCGTCTGGGATTATCGAGGCTCACAGCTCGGTGGGGATTCCAATTACTGTTGAGGCCCGGTTGCTGGGAGAGTGCAACATCACTGCTGAGCTGGCTGTGTTTGGGAGACCAGGATCCCCACTGGTGAGAGCAAGGGGACACATGTGCCTTGAGCAACTCATCCCAGTGGGGTGCAAACTGCACAGGGATTCTTCCAGGAACTTGTGATATATGGCTGGTGTGGACAAGGACAGAAGGGACTGGTGGCACAAGCAGCAGCTTATGCCTAGGAAAAAGGAAGAGTGGAAGCCTCATAGGTGGCAATCTCAGTGCCTGACCCAGCATATAGTTACAAAGCTGGGAGATGGGATAACAACCCCAGACTGAAATCTGGACCAGTCCCTGGGTCTCTCTCTGCTGTGCTATCAGATGAACACAAGTGCTGCTTCATTACAACTGTTTGGCATCACACAGGGACATCCCTGAATCCTGCTAAAGCAAGCACCATTTGCTAAAGCAAACACTGAAGGAGTGTTTTGTGCAGAGCTGGACTGAGGCTTCTCTGAAAGCCAGGTCCCTCAGATCTGAGAAATACCCATCATATCTCCTCAACAAAGGCCCAGCCAAGACCATATGTATGTCCACACAACTTGCATCTGGAGCACAGACTTTGCTTGTTTTTTCCACCAAGTTTGGAAATGGATAAGGCAAGCAATCCCTGAAGTAAAGCCTCCTAAAAGAGGACTCTGAAGATTCTAAAGAAGATTCTAAGGATTCTAAAGAAGGTTCTAAAAGAGCTGCTAAAAGAGGCATATATCATAACAGCAAGAGTGACTACAAAATACAGGCCCAGTCTGCCAGGCACAGATGCCTACATAGTCTGGTTTGTGACATGAGCACCCCACCAAAGGCAGCAGTGCTGCAGGATGTGAGGGGGTGTGTGTAGCAGTAACACTGAGGAAAAAGTTGCTGTCTGCTTTTATTCTCGTTCCCGTGTGTCACATTGCCTGTAACACTGCTGAGCAGGGCTCTTCTTGTCCCTTTTAAGAATACTATAGATGAAGGGTTCGTGTGTTTTTATGAGCCTTTTCCTCAGTGAGGATCTATCCCATTGTCACTGAAGCTGAGTCAGGCATCTTCCAGGTGCTATTCTGCTCATCTCCAAAGGGCTCTGCTCTGCCTCTGCTGCTTCTGCCCCACTGTCACCTAGAAGCAAAGCCAGCTAGTGAGGCACAGCTCCTCCCTCCAGCTTCATCCTCCAGGGAGTCTTGAGCAGCATCAGCCAGGCTGCAGCCCCCTGGGCCTCCCTTCTCCCAGAGGAATAAAAGATCTGTCATCATGCAGGGCTGTAGTTCCTTATTCTTGAGCTACCAGCCATGGTACATAGTTTCTGGCTCTTCTTTGCACAGTCATGTATGTCCCAAAGGGATGTGCATTTCTGGATGCTGCTCCTTCTGAGTGAAGGTAATTCTGGCAGCTGTCAATGCCATTCCCTCAAGTCATGCATCCTGAAAGGTTTTACATCATAGAGGCTGGTTTCTTCTGTGCTTAAATCATACTCCAAGCCCTCCAGTGAGTCTTATTGGTGTTGTGAGTTTTATGCATTCAAGTCCTGTGTAAGAGTTGAGGCATTTAGGACCAGTCTTGAAATCCAACAAGACTGAATAAATTGTCCTGGTTTCCACTGGTATGAGCAGGTAGTTTAGCAAAGGGATCCATGTTCCTTGTCCCACCATCTGTGCCAGCTCTGCAAGAGCAATCCTTTTGAGTTTCAGATTACTATTAAGTCAGTTCAGACTTTTTTTAAAAGGAAAAAATACTGCTTGAATGGTGCAATTACTAATAAATGCCCCTTACTCATCTATATGAAGATTACACATAAGCACAAATTGAAGGCAGCTAACTTGCCTCATCTCGACTCTGAAGAGCCTGCTTTGCTTCTGACTTGTGCTGCTTTCACCAGTGTAGCTTTTTGAATTTTCAAGAACTTAGTGTTCAAGGATGGCTGTGCAGCAGCAAAAGTTGGGAAGGTGGTTTGGGCCAAGATGGAGCAGTGAATGAAGCAGGCAGGAGGTAAAGGAAATAGCCACGTGGAAGAGGTCTGAAGGAGCAAGCATGGCAAACAGCAGTTCTTTGTCCTCTGATAATGGGAGCTTGTGGCTTTCAGGTGGGATCACTGCAGACCCCACACTTGCTCCAGGCCTTCTGTTTCAGTCTGCATCACTGACAACTTCAAAGGGCCATCATTATCCCCAGTCTAGGAATGCTCTTAGAGCTGGCTGTGTTTTTAAAATTGCCTTTGTTGCATCTTTTTTTTGACCTTTCCTACCTTCTTCCTGGAACAGGAAATCTGTTTAGAGTGCATTGGCCAGGGACCTGCTGTCTATGTCCATCCCAGGGAGATAAAGTGTGGCTCTATCCCAGTCTTAGAAGATTGTTTCAAAACTCTCCACCTCACCAATGAGAGTGACATTCCTGCAAACTTCCAGCTAGAGATGGTAAGTGTCTGTGGGGCTGTTTTCCAGGGACAAGTGCTGGTTATGAGCAGCCCTTGACTTGTTTTTGTATGCAACGTTTCTGTATTTCTCTGTGTGAGTGGAAGCAAGATATTCCATCCAAGTGCAAGCAAGAGGAGCCAGGATCTCAGGCACGCCTCTGGGAAATAGTTTGCAGAGAGGTTGGAGCAGAAATTAGTCTGGATCATGTTTGCAAGTTCTCTCTTTATTTTGTGGAAGATACTTAGCTGTTCAAGTCTTGTTTTTGAAGCTCTGAGATCAAGAGAAGCCTGTGGCCCTTTGCTTCTAAGAGGGCATGGATGCATGGATTTCCCCATGGACTCCTCATTCCATCTGCATTTGCTTGGTGCCAAACTTGTGTTACTGGCAGAAACCAGGGTGTGAGATCTGCCCTCAAACTGCTCATGGGAAGGCAACTTTCACGACTCCTGGGGGTCAAACCAGTAGTGCTGTTGCAAACAAATGCACCTGTGAGGGTTGTGCACCCCCAGAGCTTGTGGTCTCTGTAGCATTGCAGAATGTCTGGAGACTACCTGCAGAGGAAGGTTGTTTCATTTGTTGAGGTTACACAGGGGGACAAGCCACAGGGCTGGAGCTGCAGCTGCTCCTCTGGCAGGAGGAGCAGCCAGGAAGGATTCGTGGCTTGGGGCTGACTGGGATGTGCTCCCTGCTGGAGAGGGCATCTGTGAAAGGTTTGAAAAAAGCTCTGAAAAGAGATTTGATCTTCTGTATATTGGGTGGGTTCAACTTCTAGAGCTGGTTAAAGCCAACCCTGACACTGTGGACTTGTTTGTATTTGTGGATAAATCGTCAGGTGTTATGTGAGAGTCCAGCCACAGCCTCCTGGGCCAAGGAGGAGGGGTGTGAATTTTCCTCTTGCTGCTTTTCCAGATGTTTAGGGGATAAATGTTACCCTAAAGTGGAGGATTGGCAGGGCAACTTTTCCTGACTCCACAATGAAGTTCTGCTTTCAGCCTCTGCAGGGAGCAATGACCTTGGCTGGGTGGTCATGGTGTGTAAAGGTTGGGTTTCACATGCTCCTACCAGGGCCAGACCTGCAGAGCTGTGTCTGTACAGCTGTGCTGGTGCAAGGCCTTTCCTCTCTCCTTTGGGCAGCTGCCAGCTCTCTTGCCCAATCTGTGAAGTCCATGAGAAAGCAGATGACAAGAGTTCTTGGGAAGAGTGGGCCATGCCCACAGAGCACATGTTGTCCAGTTTTCTTTCTGCTTCCTGCTTTCCTGCTCTGCTCTAACCATTTGGAGGTGACTTTTCCAAAGCAGAGGGCACTGGGGCACCTCTCTACGGCTGATGATCGGTGGGGAGTGAGGGCTTCAGTCCTTCAGGGGATGTTGGGAAGCACTGATGGCCCCTTGGGAAAGGAGATTTGGGATTTTGCTCAGCTGGCTTTGCAGAGTTATTCTTCAGGCTCTCAGCTGTATCCCCCAGCTGTGTGTGTGGCTGCTGGGCTGGGATTTGAGCAGTCCTGCCTTCCTCTGGCCGTGAGCCTTTGTGCAGAGCCAGCTCCACTGCTGGGAAGCCAGCAGAGAGTAAACAGCTTCCCTTGGCAAGCACTCCAAAGAGAGCTGGTAGGGGGAATTACCCTCTCCTGAGGAGGAGCATCCCTTGGGTTGAGCAAAATGGAGCTAATGACCTGAGTCTGTTAAAGGAAGGTAAAAACAGGTTGTATAAGCTCTTGGGGAGCCGCTGTGCTGGACACCATTTAGGGAAATTAAACATTTATGGTTTTTATACTCATCTCTTTAGCCTTCCTGTTTCCTGCACCTCACAGCAGAGTGGGGTCCATGACTTCCATCTAAGTTTGTGTTTGGCTTGTCTTACAGGTTGGGAAAAGCACCTGCTGGAGGACTGAGCCCAGTAAAGGAGTGGTTCCCCCTAATTCTGAGGTGTCTGTGGCTGTCATAGCCAACCTGAATGACACAGTGAAATTCCAGGAGAACTTGAAGGTGTTCATTGAGAACAACCCTGTAACCATCATCTCTCTCCAGGCTGTGGGCATTGGCACCACAGTTGTCACGGACAAACCTCTTGTTCCAAGGCTTGACTTGAAGTCCCACTTCAGGTAGGAGACTCTAGAAACTTCTACATCTCTTGTAGGTTCAGCAAGGATCAATTTTTCCATAGTCCTTCAGGCTAGATCTTCAGTACTCAAGGTCCCAGCTCTGTTTCCATGAAGCCACAGGAATTCCTTTAGAAATATGTCATCTGAGAGTTGCTAGATATCCTGGAAAGCCACAGAAACAGAGAAGCTGGAAGACCTGGTAGGGCTGAAGCTTTGAGCCTGGGCAGCCTTTTGGGTAGAGGTTTTATTGCAGAGTGTGCAGTCAGGGAATGCCATCAGGGTGAAGCTGAAGCTGAGTGATGCCAGGGAAATAACAGCTCCCATGACATTTTCCATCTCTGCTTCTCTTCTAGCTTTACTCCCTGCTTGTACCACTTCAAAGTGACAAACAGAGGACGGCGCCCCCAGCGGCTGTACTGGAGCACAGAAGGTTTCCGCGCCTTCCGGCGCAGCACTCGTCCCCCCGCCCTCGGTGGCCCCAAAAGCAAAGATGCTCTCCAGATCCCCAGACCTGGCAGCCCCGTGTTTAAGCTGCGGCCGCCACAGGTGGACCTGAGGCCAGGCCAGACTGTGGACATGGTGCTGGAAGGCTGCTCCAGCACTGCCCAGGTGAGGCCCCTGCCAAGGGCTGAGCCTTCCCCATCAGATCCCCTCCACTGCAGCTGCTTCTGCAGCCCCTTGACATTTGCCTGTGAAAAGGAGCAAGTGGCTTCAAGAAACTGTTTTAAGGCTAATTGCTTTCCTTGCTGGCCACCATCAGTTGCTAAGGCTCTTTTGTGTTTCCCTAGCTACCATAAACCCAACTTGCTGATCCCAAAATACAGGCTGAAGGAAGTACTGCTCCTTTGGGCAAACAGGGCTTTCCTGTGTCATGTGCTGAGGCAGAAAGGAAGAGCAGAGCAAAGAAGTTGCACTTAGACTAGAAGCCCAGGCAGGAAGCAAATTAAACTACTGTCAAGTGCTTTTTCTGAGGGGAAAACCCTTTACCCAGGGAGTAAAACAAAAGCCCTGGGAATGGCAGGAGTGCCTGGGAGCAGCATTGCTTTTCTTCTGAAGACAAACATGGGCACAGGGCTGCTCTAGCTATGAGTCCTGGAGGGGGAAAACACAGTGTGCCAGCTCTAATGATCAGTGCGATGTCCATCCAGGCAGGAAACTGTTCCCAGGGTTCATCAGAATTGACAAATTGACTTTGGTCATCTTTCCTATTCCTGCTTGCCCCAGTCTCTCAGCCAGCCCTGGTGTCCCAGGGGCAGCCAGGTTTTGCAGTACCCCTGGAGAGCAACTCATAGGGGAGATTTCAGCAGAGTCTGGGAGCGTTCTCCTACCTGGACCTTTCTTTCCAGGGGAAATGAAACTCTGCAGAGAAGCTGCCAGCTAAGTCTGGTATGCATTCCCTGGCTCCAGGACCCCTGGGCACAGATATTTAGAATAAATAGGTGGCAGCAGAGAAAAAAAGAGAGCTATTGAGGAGAGCAGAGACTAATTACAGTCCCTAATAATAAGTGACAGGAACAGGGCCCGTGGGTGGGTGACAAGCCAGTGTGGGGTGTTGGGCCTGCCAGCATGCACTGGGAGACAAGTGAATCTTGTATGCAGGAGGTGAAGGAGCGGCTGCTGTGTCACGCTGTGGTGGGGAAAGAGACAGCAAAGAAGCAGATCATGCAAGTGGATGTCACCTGCAACTTCATTCACCCTGTTGTGCAAATGTCTTCCAGAGCAATCAGTTTCCGTGTGGAAAAGGTAAGTCACCAGATTGCATCCTGGCATTTAAAGGTGCAACTCTTAAATTGGCTGGAAGTAAATAGAAATATATGCACTTTTGGTGTTGAAAAATGTGAAATGCATTGGAAGGGGAAGGAGGTCTATGGCACTTGAGGTTGTTTTCCCTTGTCTCCTGTTTCTGTAGAAACCCAGCGATGTCTTGACATTGCAGTACCAGCCTTTGTCTTTAAAAAACACCAGCTCCCTGCCACTCAGCATTGTGCTGGACGTGGAACAGCCATTCCTGATCTGCAATGTGCACCAGCGACCCCTCCCTGCAGATTCCAAGGTGAGCCTCTGTGGGCTTGTTCAGTGGGGTTTGAGGAGGAGGGATGTGGTGGTGCACTTCTGTTGGGAGGTCTTCAAGTTGAGAAGTTTATTCTGTAGTGTCAGGCCTGAGCTGAATCAGCAGAGCTGCTGAAGGAATCAAAATCTTATCTGAATTGGTAACATCCATGCTGGCTCTAAAACATGAGGAGAGGGGAGCAGGAAAGCAGATCAAGGCAAGCCATGCAGTAAAGGTGTCTCCTGGAAAGCATGCCAGCTCTCCAGCAGCCACTCCCTTGTATTGGAGCTGAGCACAAAAACAGGAGCCTGAGGGAATCCTGGACTGGACTGGGGTGCCTGCAGACAGACTCCTGCTGTAGAGAAATGATCCATGAACTGAGAATCCAATGCTGGGGTCACACTTTGAATGTTTACTGTTTCCTACTGTCAAGACCTTGGGACATCATCCCAGAGGTGAATAATTACTGTTCCTGTCCTTGCAGCCTGTGAGAGTGGATGTAGGGGAGGAACTTCATCTCTGGATCCAGTTTAACCCAGCTTATAAGGACAATCTGAATAGCTGGGTGGCAAAGAAGGTTCTCAGCGTGCGCTTCATGGAGCATCCTCATGTGGAGAAGATCCCTGTTCGGGGAGAAGTCTACTTCCCAAATCTCCACCTCCAGGCCGAGGCTGTGGACTTTGGCTGCATCATAAATGACACAGAACAAGTTCTGCACATGGAGATGACCAACTGCAGCCCACTGCCTGTCAACTACCACTGGTCATTCCTGACAGACAGCCGGGTGAACACCATAAGGTATGAGCATCATCCCTGTGCTGCTCTGAGCATGGACCTGCTCCAGCCTGGTTTTGGAGTGGCTGTTACTGAGCTCACCACACCAACACCCAGCCAGGGGCTGCATCGCAGGGAGGAGCTGCTCTTGCAGGCACCTCTCTCTCCCACTACAGGTCCACCATCGTAGTTATGTTATTTTCCAGGTTCATGCCTTCACCACCTAAATTCAAACCACAGTCATCAAAGAAGGGAGTGTTTCCATGGAGACGCTACAGGACTAAAAGTGTGGAGGAGCCAACCGAAACCCCGGAAACAGTGCAGGATCCTGCCCAGGAGGATTCTGTCCAGGAGGATTCTGCCCTGGAGGATTGTACCAAGGAGGATTCTGCCCAGGAGGATTCTGCTCAGGAAGATCCTGCTCAAGAGGACTCTGACCAGGAGTCAGCAGATGCAGAGCATTCCCTGGAAACAGAGGTGGATTTTCTTGTGCACCTACCACTTGCTTTGCCTCCTCAACTTGCAAACCAAAAAGTCATACTTGTGCCAGCCTCCCTTTTTGCTGCCCTTCTGTCCTGTGCCCTGAAAGTGGCAGTTGGACATGGGGTGTCTGGGGAGGCAGAATTAGGAAAGTTTTGCTTAGAGAAGCTCAATCAGATCCTACAGACCTATGCTGAGTTTGGAATTTTTTGACTTATTTTTTTACAATGTAAAATGAGGTCTTTATCTGCATCATGATGAGAAGGCTTCCAGCCTCCAATGTGTGTCAGTCCATGAAGAGTCCTGACCTCCACGAACCCCCTTCCCAACCCAGCTAGAGTGCTCACATCTCTGCCTTCACCCAAAAGCTGGTATTGCACTGACAGCTCCAGAGCTGTCTTTTATAAAGCAAGACTGTAAAGTCACTGTCTCTTCCTCCAAACAACTTGCCTGGTGAGCATTAGTACTTTGGAGTGGGAAGTGGCCCCATGTTCTGCATCAGGGGGAACAGAGGCTGCTCATGGGGCAATAAAAAAAAAAAAAAAAAGATGTAAGGAAGCAGAAGAGTTTCTCAAAAGCCCAGTGTTGGCATTAAGTTTATGGAGAAGGGTTGTACCTGCTCACACACAAATACCAGTTGTTTCAACACTGCAGTTTTTCTGAATCAGGAGAAACAAAGCCCTATAGGTGCAATGAACACTGTGGCTGAATGTTTTCAAAGAGAAGCACAAAATCATCTTTATTTCCTGGCTGTTGCCATGTATACACAAGTAAACCAGGGAAATTCAAGTGGGGCCATCCTGGAATCCTGGAATGGTTTGGCTTGGAAGGGACTTTCAGAGATTATGTAGTTCCAACCCTCCCTGCCTGAGTGCTGGGGACACCCAGTTCCCTCAGGCAAGTTTGATGTAGGAAGTGCAGATGGAGCCCAGGTCTCATCTGTGGGTGGGCTTGGACCCGCACTCGTCTGATGGCCTGGACATTTTCACACTTGATTTGTGCCCAGGTCCCTTTTCAGCTGCTCCTGGTGTGGTGAGGTGCTGGAGCCTGCAGCAGAGTGATCTTGCTCAGACCAGCCAGCTCACTGCAGCCCGTGGTGCTTGTTCTCCAGGTGCTCTCATCCACTCCTGGGGAGTCTCAGAGGCCGGTGAGGATGCGGGCGTTGAGTCGCTTGATAGAGATGGAGCGCCCCAAGGTGGGAATGCAGGAGGTAAGTGGGAATTTGTCTCATATCCATGTTTCCAATGTGGGAAGAGGTTCTGTAGCCCCACTGCCACTGGTGGTCCTCAGCACTGCTCACAGAGGGGCCTCACATCCCTCCAAGTCCATCACAAAGCTCTGCTGAAGCAAGTGGTCACTGGAGAGGCCATGTGGGACGTTTTGCAGGGCTGTCCCAGGATGCTCCCAATGCAGCACCTGTGGAGGGCATTGCTCCCATTTACCTCGTCAGGTGGTTGACAGGACATTTTTTGTAGGAAGTTTGGCTCTAGCAGCTTGAGAGAACAGCACATAAGTCAGAGAGAGGGAGAAAGGCCTCAGAAGTCAGATGAGCCTTCCCCCAGCTCCAAGGGCTCCCACCTCCAAGTTTCCTGTTTTTCTCAAGACAGAAGGGTTTCCAAAGACAACTTCTGCAGCAGAGAGAATTTCTTGCTGCCAGGAGATATTACAGTTGGCTTTAATGTAGTGTATACTCATGGAAAAGTGATTATGGGAGATTTTCCCCATGGTCCCTCCACTAGTCAGTGGGATGGACACAGGATGAGATTAGGATGATTCTGGCTATGTTTGGGGAATAGGACCCTCCAGCTATGACTCCACTTTGACACAGCTGCTCTTCTGCATCCATTTCCACTCTCAACATCTCGATCTCTCCTCCTCTCCCTCCAGGTTTTTGATGTCCGGCCACTGTGGGGTGAGCTGCAGCCAGGAGAGAGCGAGCAGGTCACCTTTACCTTCTTTGGCTTCGCCAACATCGTGGCCCGTGTCACGGCGCTGTGCCACGTGGAGGGAGGCCCCACCTACAAGGTGGTGCTGACCGGGCAGGCTTCGTGCCCCAGCTACCAACTGGACGTGGAGGAGATTGACTGGGGGCTGCAGGTACCACAGGCTGCTCCTGGCACAGCTCCTTGTCTTGGCACCATGGCCACCTTGATCCCAGGCTCTCTCCCTTTCTCAGCTCCTTTGCTGGCTCTGAGGCTTAGAGTACAACCTTTGAGAGACATGTCAGCATCCAAGCTGGTTTAAAATGGCCATCCCCACCCCTCCCCTCCCTTCCCCCCAGCCGAGGGACATGACACTGTCCTCTTCAATGCACCTGAGACATCCCTCCACTGATCGGCTCCTAAAGCTGAGCTCCAAGGAGATGCTCTTGTCAAATGCTCTTGCTTGATCCACAGAATAATCCAGGGAGTAAGTTGGGCTTTCAGTCAATTCAGTAGCTGAAAACAATGTCCCAGAATAATCCCCACTTTACTTCTTTTCACTTTAAAGTCCAAGATACTTCTAGTTGCTGACACTGCCTGTGTTGTCCTGTGTGTCTCTCTTGTCACCTGTATGTTTCTTGCCAATATTTGCATGCAGGTGCCTTTTCTTCTGGAATGCCTCTCAGAAAGGCACTAACTTTTAGATACAATTCAATGGGGACAAAGTTGTCAAAGCAAAACAAAACTGTTCATTAGTAATACTTCAGCTGAGCTGGGTGTGTTGTGTCTCCCTGCCCCCAGAGACGAGCAAACACACCCTCCAACAAAAAGGCAATCTTTCTATCCCCTTTGTACCCAGCTGGGGCAGTCCCTGGCCCCTTTGCCCCTGGAGGGGTACTGGGGAACTTCCATTCTCTCTGATGCCAACTTTTCTGTCCCCTCCCCTCTTATCCTCCTTCCTTTTGGTCAGGTCTTCAACCCCGTCCCTCTGCCAGCTCACGGCAACACCCAACAAACCAACCTGAACAAGTCCAAACCACAAACAACAACATGGAGAACCAACAACTTTCATTCTTTAACATGATAAGCTTTTGGCTTCATCTCACACATCTCAGTGCCACGTCCTCTGTTTCTCCTGGCTGTTGGTGACCCCTCAGAGTGCAGAGGACCCGGTCCCCTGGTTCATTTATTACTGGCCTTCACATGGCTTTACCACCTCTCTGTAGTTGAGTGGTTGCATTGTGGCTGTGTGCTTTCAACGCCATGAAAGAGGAAGGAGACTGCCAGCATCAGTATCTGTAACTTCTCACTCCTCTGTCCTCTCCCCAGGTGTTTAACATCTGTAGCTTCTCACTCTTCTGTCCTCTCTCCAGGTGTTTAACATCTGTAACTTCTCACTCCTCTGTCCTCTCCCCAGGTGTTTAACATCTGTAACTTCTCACTCCTCTGTCCTCTCCCCAGGTGTTTAACATCTGTAACTTCTCACTCCTCTGTCCTCTCCCCAGGTGTTTAACATCTGTAACTTCTCACTCCTCTGTCCTCTCCCCAGGTGTTTAACAAAGTCCTCAAAGCAGAGGTCACCCTGCGGAACACCGGGGTTATGGAATTCCCCTACGTGGTGCCAAACTCCAGCACTGGCACTGCAGCAAAGCCTCTGCCTGGTGTGCCTGTGGTCGTGCCCAGCACAGTGAGTAGCACAAGTCATTGGCTCTGGCCCTGTGTCAGGTGGCCCAGGAGAGAATTAAAGGAAAAAGGGGGGACAAAGAGGGAAAAAAGTGGGGAGGAAACCCCAAAACCAGCCCTGAGAGATAGGGCTGTAAGCAATTGCTGCTGGGGGCAGAGAGGTCAAGCAAGTACTCACCTAATAGACTCCCCCATGGCCTTGGCTGGCAGGTGCCACTTGCCAGAGGCAGAAGCGCTCAGCTCTCTGGCTGCGCTGAGACTGGAGTTGGGTGCTGCTGACTCTTCTAAAGATCACTTTATTCTTTATCCCTGTCTCCCTGCTGCTAGTACTAAGAAGCATTTACATATTCCTTGCTTGGGCTTGAAGCTCCTCTGCCAGAAATTGCACAGCCTCTGTGCTGGTCCCTCCCTCCCCCAGCTTTGCTTCTCTACAGGAGCTTTGTGGGGCAGTGAGGGGACCAGGGAAGAGCAGGGCTGAACGAGGGTGGAGAAGAGGTTGCAGCATCCCCCCATCCTAGCTTCTCAGTCCTGCCTGGATGTCTTGGAGCTTCAGCAGTATTCCTGCCTTTGGCCCCCTTTGGAATGGGAAGGGGCGCTGCGGTGCCGGATTCTTTCGGCCGGACTGGCTCCTGACACCGACAGTGAGAGTGGGCCACCCCCAGAGAGCTGTGGAACCCGGCCTGTGGCTGTGGGGCACAGCTGCTCTAGGCACAGGTGCACTGTGTCCACAGCAGGGACAAGGAACAGGGAGAGGTCTTCTGAATGTTTTCCAAAGCAGTTTATTCACAGAGAATCAGGGACAGAAAGCCACAGAACAAACGCACACATCAGCTTATAAATGGGGGGAGGTCCCAGGGGAGGATACAATCTTTAGCCAATTGTGAGAAACTGGGGGTGGAACACAAGGCTGGAATACAATGTCTAAACCAATAGGGGGATTACAGAGGAGGAGAACAACTTAAACAAACCAATGGGGTTTCAAAGGATACAAAATTGATAGGGAAGTTTCTAGAGAAAGGACAGGCATGGGAAGGGATTGACATTCAGTGGGAGGAGGAACAGGGAACAAAAGGGCAGGTCTTTGGGGAGATGGGCAACTAGGGCAAAACCAACAACACATGGGGGAAAGGAATATTGTGTGGTCGCATTGTCTTTTATTACATTGGTAATAAAATGTGCTGTAACAATACAAAACTGGGGGGGGGGGGGGGGGTTTGTTGTAAAACTGACTACTAGGACCCAATTACAATCCAAAACACACACCACAACAAAGGGGAAGCCAAAGGGCTTTCTCATTATTTCATGCATGTCTCGTGCAAGGGGTGACCTGCTGGTGCCCTCCTCCTGCATGCATCTGCAGACACAGCTCTGCATGGGCCTTGCACTCAGCTGCTGGAGCAGCATCCTGGTGGTGGCAGCTTGGCCAGGCTCCCTTTGGCTGCAGCCCTGCTATGTGCTGGAGTAACTCAGGAGACCCAGGGGCAGGGTTTGTCCTGCTCAGCTGTTTCTCCCTGCACTGGGAACAGGAATGGGGAGACGAGGTCCCAGCCTGGTGTGCAGGGTGAGCCAAGGAAAGCTGCAGCTGTGTCCTGTCACCCAGAGCCAGCCTGGGGCATGGACAGCATTTCTGAAAGCTCAAAGAGCCCTTCCTGCTATCACTCTCATGCCCAGATCTCATCAAAGTCTCTTCTCCTGCATTTCCAGAGATGTATGTGTGCAAGAAGCTATGAGTCAGGATGGTGTAACTCCAGAGGCAGAAAGTGTTTTTTTCTGGGATCATTAATAAGGGGTCAGGCCCTTGGACATCAGCCTGGAATTGCTGATGTGCTGTGACAGGGACTACTGGCCCTCCTGAGAGTGCAGGCACTTCACTCCTTTACCACAGAGCCTGGCAAAAGAGCTTTTATTTTTGGGCATGACCCTTGCTGGTAGAGGGCATATGTTATGCCATGAGCAGCAGAGCTGTGCTCACATCAGGCTGTGCTGGGGCTGCAGCCTTGTGAGAGCTCAGGAGGACACACTGCACCCCAGGGTTGGAGGTGCAAGTTTTTGGGCACAAGGAAGGTAGAAAGTGATGTGGTCTGATGGTTTTTTCTAGATGAGAACCTGTCTTCTCAGCCTGTCTGTCCCCTGAGCCATCCCACATCAAAGCTTTGATGCAGTCCCTTCCTCCTCTCCTGTCCCTGCAGGGTTCCATTGCACCCGGCGAGAAGCAAGTGCTGAAAGTCTATTATCTGCCAGGAGAGCTAGGAGTCTTCCACAAGACTTTCCAGGTCCAAGTGGCTTATCTGGAACCAGCAGAAATCATCCTGAAAGGAAAGGGGACCTTCCCTAGGGTTACCAAGAACGTCCCCAAGGTGTTGGAAGGTGAGCACTATCTGTTGTCTCCCAGGAAGATCCCCTGGTTTTTCCCCCTACCATCGCACATCGGGCAGCTCACACCCATCTCCACAAGTCTGGAAGTTGCAGGGATGACAGACCAACACTTTGGCCTCTCTGGTTGCTTCCTGAGTTTTGAGCAGTTGAGTCCATTGAGGCTTTTCCCCAGGACCTTGCCAGCACATTGTTGCAGGCCTGGAAAGATGATGGCTAGGCAGAAAAGCTGGGGGAAGCTGTAAGAGAGGCTGGCAGGGCTTTTGGCAGGGTTGGATGTGCGTGGCATTGCAGGGGATGACATGATCCCCTGTGAGTGAGAGTGAACATGAGGATTCAGAGAGGAGCAGCAGCATCCATTGTTTCTGGGAGAGGCCAGTGTTAGGGAAGTGGGACTTCTCAGTTTAAATGGGATTGGCAATGTGCCTGTCTTCTATTTATGGATAATTTTTTACTTCAGAAGAGGAGGAGACACTGCAAGAGGAAGAAAAAAAACAGAGGAAGAAGAAAAGGAAAGGGATGAGTCATCGTCACCATCTGTGATCCTGGAGTCACTGATGGAGTCATGATTGTCACAGCTGAACAGGCTAGTGTCCAACATCTGCCCAGGGCCTCTTCAGCTGAGGGGCTCCCCCAGCAGTATACTGGTTCTGGTGGAAGAGGTGGGAGGGTTATTCCCACTTGGGAAATTGGAGGAGTAGCAGCTGTGCTCCCTCCCAAAGTTGCCTTTGCTTGTGGCCAGCCCATCCTCCATACTTGGAGCTCTCAGATAGGTACTGCCATAATGAGATTATAAGATTTCTGGGCCACTTGCTGAATTTGGAGAGCTTGTGGTGTGTTCTCTTTTGTGACTGAGAGAAATATTTGTATTCAAGTGTTTCTACCTATAAAGTGAGCAGAATATTCCGAGTCAGTGAAGGGCCAAGCACCAGCAAACTCTTCTTCATTTGCTGTGTAAATGGCAAGAAGGGCAACTGAACTGGTGAACTTTGTGATCTCCAAATGGCTTTATTCATGATAGCCCTCATTTACTTTTTTGATTGGTTATGATTCCACAAAGCATTTATCTCCTGTTCTGGAATACAGAGGTTAAGCAGAAAAAATATTATTAAAACAAAAAGGCAATTTCTGTACCTGTATGATGGGAATGACGTGGTTTCTTCTCCAGTGATACTGCCAGCCTTGAGATTTCAGCTGAGGATAAAGAAACTGAATCATCCAAATATTCTTCAGAAGACAAACCTTGAGAAGGCCAAGGGAGACTAGGAAGCTCTTTGAAGAACCTACTGAGTGATAAGAACCTCGAGGATTGGCAGTGGCACACCTTGTTTATTAATAAAGCAGGGAAAATTTTGTTTTATAGGGAGAAATCTGTGAAGGCTGAGCTCTCTGCCCAGGCATGGTGCAAATTTCGCGAGATCCTGTGCAGTCTTCGTCTTCTCCCAGATGAAGCTTTTCAGGACAGAGAACTGGATTCTTTCCACCTCTGTGAAGCACCTGGAGCTTTTATAGCCAACCTTAACCACTCCTTGAAGTCCCACCATGTCCCTCACCACTGGAATTGGACAGCTAATACTCAACCCCTATCATGAAGCCAGTGACACCCTTACGATGATCATGGATGACAGTCTGATAGCAAACACGTTACCTTGGATCACTATGACTAAATTCATGGCTAATATAGTATCTAAACATTGTCAATGCAGTATAAAATATAAGCAGGTCTAAAGGGCTATAAAATGAGCAGGTTTGGCTAGAAACCTGCAGGTTTACAGACTTTGGGACTGCAGAACTCACAGGGACAAAGCAACAAAGCACCTGTGGAGCTACTTCAGGATTTTCTCTCTGGACATGACTGGATCTTAGTTGGATCTGCAGTCAGAGGCACCAGGAAGCCTGCTGGGGCATGCAAGGAGCTCAAGTGACCCAGGAGGAGGGTGGCATGAGCCTTTCAGCACGTGCTCCTTGCCAGATTCCAGGGAACCCTGCAAGGCTCGGCTTGATGCTCTTCCTCTACCTTCTGGACTCTTTCCCATCAATAATGGGATTTCAGACTCCAGAAGAGCATCCTCTGTGAGGTGCACTCCCAAAGGCAAAGGTATTCTAAAGTGAAAATCACTGCTCTATCTTGTGCCACTTTGCTTCTGAGTTTAACAAGAGGAGCACCCCCACAGCACCCATTTTTGCAGCTCTCCCACTCCCAACTAACTGCCCACGTGCCAGCTGTGCCAAGGAATGGGGATTTCTAGCTGTGATCACTTACTTGCCAGATTGTGCTATCATGGTAATTGATTTTGAGAGGAATGGCAGATTTGTCTTTCCAAACAAGCTGTGGGTCTGCTAGTAGATAAAACCAGCACTGGGAGATAAAAGAAACAATGGGAAGGATTCCACTGATTGATGATTGGGAAAAGATACTTGCTTTTACAAATAAACTTTAGGTTTGCTGAGAAATGAAATTAGACATTGAAAGATTAAAGAAGCAATGGGGAAGAAAAACCCCTAAATTCCGTAAGAATTAAAAAATAACAGGGAGGTCATACCTTAGGGGTAAATTTTTGGTAACAGGCATATTGGGAAGTCTGAATCTCTCAAGTACCTCAGCCTAGGGGGAAAGAGAGAAGGGAAATGTGGCTGGGAAATTGGGATAAAGAGGGAGGCTGCGTCCTCCAAAAATTTGAGAGATCCCAGGGGAATGCCCCATGGCCTCTCCCTTAATTCAAATAAAGAAAAAGGACTCCTCTGCCTCCTTTTTGGACATACACCTCTGGTGTTTGTGGATTAATATTCCTAACATTTTGATTCACTGTGTTGCAGTCAAGTAGAAAAATCATTAAAGAAAGGCCTCATAAACACAGGCCTGCTCTGTTAGATCCATGGTTGGCCTATCACTTCTTCTAAGTGCAGCCAACACTTTGCAAGTTCCCATGTGAAAACAGTCCTGGTGTGAATGATTTGTTAACATAACAGTCTATTCCTGGGTGAAAAATGACCACACCTGCATAAATATTAGATCTGTCCCATGAGAATCAGTGAAGACAATATGTAAACAATTAAAGAATTAGGAGATTTGATGGAAAAGTAAAATACCCTTTTCTAACCAACAGAGTAATTGGCAAAAAAGCTTCTAACCAATTGGAGGCACACACGAGGTCTGTAAAACTTCTAAATGAAGTCTTGGCTACAGGAGTGGGAACAGAGTTCTCCAGAAACTTGAAGCTTAGAAGGATTTAATGATATTCCTCACTTTGAGGCTCTTCTAGAGCTTAACTGCCAACACAAAAGCTTTTCCAAGATCCTCTTAAGCAAATAAATGAGATCTGTGAGAATTGGGATAGACCACAAGGGTCTGGGACAGCCTCAGTGCAGAGGCCCACAGGTTGGATGTGTTACAGAAACCCATAACATGCACACCTAGAGAGCCCTTTCTACTTCTGCAGCAGCTGGGCATGGAATTCAGTACATGGAATTCAGTACATGGAATTTCCAAGGTCTTACCAGTTTCACATGGTCACTGAAGTCTCTGCTATCACAGAAACCCAAAATCATTGAAGTTGGAAAATCCCTCTCAGCCCATGGAGTCCCACCTGTGCCCAATGCCCACCTTGTCCCCAGAGCCCTGAGTGCCACCTCCAGCCCTTCCTGGGACACCTGCAGGGATGGGCACTCCAAACCTCCCTGGGCAGCCCCTGCCAAGGCCTGAGCACCCTTTTTGTTTGTTCTGCAAAGAGGAAGACTTTGTATTAAAGACATTCTGTACTTCTGTTATCATTTATCCTATTTCTGTGCTTGGAAAATTTCCTCACCATGGTTTGATAGACTTGATGATCTTGAAGGTCTCTTCCAGCCTAGTGATTCTGTGATTCAAATAGTCACCAACTAAAAGAAAAAGTCAAAGCTGCTGATTCTTTCTCTCTTCTTCCATCCCCCTGTTAATTTTCATCTTCTGAATTATGCTCTTTATTTTCCTCTCCATCACACACAACTGTTTCTTAGTACTCTCATTGATTTCTGTTCCCTATTTAGTAATCAGCAAGAGGTAGAAAAGAGCAAATGGAACTGTATCTGTTTGGAGCAGTGTAGCTCCATGTTTTCACAGCATTCCTGGTAGATTATTTTCTGTGAGACCATTGCCCATTTGTCAAATTCAGCTGAACTGCTGGACAGACAAACAGATGCTGCAGTTATGCAGAAAACAGAATGTTGTCTCCTTTCCTGGTGACTGAGTAGAAAATTGTTTTGAATTTTTCCTCTCCTCCCCTTTTCACTCTAAAATCATGAAAACAGGAAATTGTAGATGCTTTGACAGGCTTCAAGACCAACACTCTACCCAAGTCTTTTCTTCTTTAATTATTTTTTATCTAATAATGCAGAGATTAATGAGTTGTATCAATGAATTAGTTTAACAGCTGGCAGTTTTAATGCATTGTTGTACACACTTGCAATAGCACCATGATCCAGTCAGATCCTTAGATTGAAGCTAAACTCTAGCCCATGTCCAGCATGGGTAGAGAAAAAAGTAATTCCCAGGAAGAAAGTTATATTTCCAAACAAAAAATTCAATATTTGATGAGCTTTATGACAAAGATTAAGTGTATTTTTAATACAATGCTAATGATCATAGACAAGCAGAGCCCTAATATATCAAAAATGTAGCAGAATGGAAATCCTGCAGGTTGGTATAATGAGAACTATTATTGTCACTTAGAAGATTGAACTGTTTCATTTAAGCAGTTCTGAATGCCAAAACGCTGAAGGTAAGATATCAGGAGTTGTTAACAGTAACGATTTTTAAATCAGGGTCATTAAACAGAAGGATTACTGCAGGAGCTGGTGATGAAAGCTGTGGCAATAAAGCACCCATTTAGCAGGCATTCGAGTTGTAGCAGAGAACATGAGTGTTAACAGTTCATGATTTAGAGAATTTTACTTCAATCTTGAGCATTTTTGTGTATGACTCAAGCATTCTTTATTGGTAATGTGTGCTTAATATACCATGATGAGGAGGGAACTACTGGAAATTATTTATTCTCACAGGTCCAGCTTTCTTCTGCAATGAACTAAAATTAAATTAAAAAAGAAAAATATAACCCACATCCCCAAAGCCTCTGTTGTTGTATTGCTCTGACTTTTTTATAAGTTTATGGAGCTGTCAAAACAAGACCCTGTACAGAAAGTTTAGAGTTTTTGTGGCCATTTGGCCCTGTTTTGCTGGGTCTTTGCAAGACTTCATGTGTTAGACTAATGGCTACAGACTTGCTTTTCTAATCAAAGGAAAGCTCAATTTTTTGAAAAAGAACTTCTGCTTTTGGTGTCTTACATGCTATACAGCTGCATGCCACAGATTATGTAATTCCAAATCACCACATGGGAGGAATTATTCCAGGGAAGATGCACCTTGCATTATCAAGGACATAAAAGGCTGGGTTTAAAAGGATTCATTCTAGAAAGCTCTTGAGGTTTTGTTGAGCTTCCTTAACAAAATAATTTCTCCATTCTTGCTTCTGTCCATTCCCTCTGCCTCTCTTTTTTTATTTTTATATTTTTATTAAGAAAATACAGGAAATAGTCTAACTTACAATGGAAGCATTACACTGTGCTCAGGACATTATTGCCTCCTTTTGCAGAAGGGCTTGGGATATTTGAAATAGCCATGGAAGTGTAGCAGAAACATTCTGTATGTTGGAAACTTCCATAGAGGAAGCAAGGTGTGATCTTACAAGTCAGAATGAAAAGAAAAAGAAAAAAGAAAAAGAAAAAAGGGGGAAAGAAAAAGTTGGGGGGGGGGGGAATCTGACAGTGACACAGTAACATCTCTAAGTGGTTATCAGGAAAACCAAAGAAATAAAAATATAAAGAAGGAAAGGAGTTGGAATGAGTTGTTTGAGAAATATGACAAATATTCTCAGGAGACTTAACAATGTATGTCAATAAGAATAATTTTTTTGTGTGCTGTTAAAGCATCCAGGAGTTCCAGGACTCTGTTGCCACAAGCAAAGAACAAAATGCTGACCCCAGAAAGAATTTCCATCCAGTTACATGGGAAATAGGGACACACTCTTCCAAAAAGACAAGGGAACCCCTCCAGCTTGCTGTTGGCACTACTGAAACTTACACAAAGATCAATTTCCCATTAAGCATTAGATTCCAAGCAATGCCTGCAGTGCACAGGTGTGAATCTTGCAAGGGTGATGTAGAACTGATGGTTGGGGGTAAAAATTACTCTGCTGTCTTTAATGTTTTCTTTTCCATATTAACTCTTATATTTGGAATAATTATCCATAACATATGTAAAGAAAATGTTGTTGAATGTACCTAGACTCCACAAGAAAACAAAATCATTTTCAAGTGAAGTTTCAACTTGCCTTCTTCTTATTCCAGTTGAGAACATTTATAGAGTTTTGAGCATATAAAGTCTGGAGAGTGAAGTACAGGCACAGTCTGTACCACAGAGTGTCTTTTTTCATTAAAATTATGAAATCTTGCCAGTGCCATTCATGACTTTATTTAAGAATGTACAGCTGGTGCTTTTGAGGAGAATATGGAAATGATGGATTCTTTATAGGTTCAGTATTAAGTAAATACAGACTGCTCCAGCATCATCCTATTTGATGCTGCTGAAAGGAACTAATCAAATAGTCTATAAATACCTGCAGTGTCCTTTTCCCTCAGAGGAGCAAGTTACTTTCTGTGAAATTAATTTCCATATTGTGTAAGTGACAGCTTTTCAAACACCTTGTGTCACTGCCTAGCAAGCAAGCTGTCCATCATTGTCATTTCACATGGGCATCAATTAATAAATAGAGAGGTCAGTGGCCTGATAAACCACTTCTGGATCATGACAATGCAGTGTTCTGCTTCTTATCCTAAGGATGGAGGGAGGTGAAAAGCTGGAAAGTACCCAGTCTGATCACTGTGTCCATTCCTGTAAGAATCCAAATCTTTTTCTTTTGTATTATGTTATTCCTGGAATATCTACAGGCACAATCCAATCTCTACTACTATGCCTTAAAATATACCCAACTGTCTTTGGCTCAGCAGGCAAAAAGGGGAACTTCCTTTACTCTTTAGTTTCCTATGGCTGTGTTTGTTAGTGAACACTGGATCTGATGCTGTCCATGGTGGGGGAAAAGGGTCCATTTTTAGCTACTGTGCTTTCTGTCCTGGATTCCTGCAGCTTTCAGTTTGGTTTGATACCTGAAAAAAAAGGCATGTGAGTATTTCAAGGCTTTCTCGACTGAGCAAGAAACAACTCTGGATAGTTTTTTTCCTGCCCTGCCCTGTTGGAAGGATGGAATCCTGGCACAATGCTGACTGAATCCAACTAATGGGACCTCAGGGAAGGAGCCTCCTGCCTGGGAGCTGCACTTTCCAAAGAGAGCAGGCATGGAAAACACATCCTTGCTCTGCTTTCCAGATCTGTAAACTCTCCCACTCTGGGTTTCCAGCAGCCACCAGATTATTTTATGCTGGACTATTGACATAAAGCTGCAGATTCATTCATTTCACACTTGGGTTGCCAGTAGTATTATCTCACTTCTCAGTCCCAAGATGAACCAACTTGAACTGACTGCAAGATATAATTTATTCCTATATTGTGCATGTTGTAAGTGTTTGGATGGATGACTCATTCCAAAAATCAGAAGAGTCCATTCTGTCCTAATTTAAACCTACTCATTTTACAAACTCTCTTTTACACCTTTATTCCTTATAAAAAATATCCCATTGTAGAACAAAAGCTTATCAATTATCAGAAAGATTAGACCTCAGAAATGAAAAGCTGACAACCAGTCTATGAATAAAATTCTCCAAATACTTTATATTTCTGTGCAGCATCTTATTGTTTATATTTTTGACAGGTAGTGTGGCCTTTGCAATGATTTTCACTAAATTTCACATCCTACCTTTGAAAGACTTTATTGTCATCCAGGTGTAGGTTATGTGCCTGTTCAACTAAAACATGGCTGTAGTTTAATTCCAGCACTGATGAATTGCCTGAGTGAATTCATGCAAACAGGGAAATAGAAATTAAATTCATCACACTAGGAAAACCATTCTTCCCCATGTAAATTAGTAGCTTTACTGCTAAAATCAATTTGTTTTGGTAAATTATGCAAAAATTCTCAAAGGACTTAGGTAGTTGATTTATTATACTCTTACTGTTTCATAATATTAGAAAATGAAATTTACTCACACAATATTATATGGCATAAACTGAGAGCTTTAGTGACAATTTCTGTTTATTACAATTAATCTATAGTGTCTGCAGTGACAGAATTCCCACAATGTGTAGGACATAATCTTTATGACAGATGCTTTTTATTAAACTGTGCAGAAGTGTTCTTCATTTGAACAGAACAGGTCAATTACTTCTCTCTTGCAAGGCCTTTCAATTTTTCTAATAATCTCTAATGAAATTCAGGGTTTATATGGAAACTGTTTGTATTCTGAATTCCTGGAACATCAGAAATTCAAAATGCCCTCAGAAAATAAACAGCTCCTCAGATCTTCTAAGTGGGAGCTATTTAAAATTACTTCAGTCATCTTGTTCAGGGTTCTAAAACTCAGTTTGCAGTTCATTCATGCAAAGAGTCCTGCAGCTGAAATCATTGGTGTTCCTGTTAAATGCACATGGCTATCACTTGATAGGACCTAAATCCCTACAGAAATACAAAAATAGTGCCCTAGACATACTGGGGGGGATGAGACAGGGAGTGGAAAATAGGATTCAAACAAGTAATTCATATCTGGGCAATAAATCATGCAGCCAGAGAAATACAATAAAGAAAATAAATATGGTTTATAATTTTTACATGTTAATTTTGGAATGGTGAGCAGGACAATATAAATTGCACATATGCTTGTATAAGCATTTTTTCTGTTGCCCTCCCTGGGCATTAACCAGTTGTAGTAAGTCCAGAAGGGTTGTTCTTTGTGAGGGGTTTCTGCCCATCTCCCTGCACAGGTCTAACTGGACAGTGGGGCCTCAGGCAGAAAAGCCATCACCCCAAAGGGAGGGAAACAGCACAGGCTCAGCTTAACCAGAGTGCAATCAAAAATATACATAACAAAAAAGCACCAAAGTGTTGCTTGTCATATTTCAAGATCTGTTGCAAAGAGAGATCCCAGAATCCCAGAATGGTTTGGGTTGGAAGGGACCTTAAAGCTCATCCAGTCCTGTCCCCCATAGCAGGGACACCTTCCACTGTCCCAGGCTGCTCCAAGCCCCAGTGCCCAGCCTGGCCTGGGACACTGCCAGGGATGAATCTTTGTTCCTTCCTCCTAGTAAACCATAATCCTAATGAACTGTAACAACTTTTTGCAGATGGAGGTGCAAAACAACTTTTAAAGTGTCTTTAACCACCTCCTTTAATAATTTCAGAAGATAAATTTTGACATGAATAAAATACATAATGCAAAATATTGTGAACTTGAACATTCATGTCAGTTTTAAGCACCAGACAGCTTGCCTGTGTTACCTCAGAAGCCTCTAAATATCTTTTTGTGAAGAATACCAAATTTATATTTTCAGACAAAATTTAAAATTTGTTTTAACCCATGGTACCAGTTTAGAAAAGAAAAATTTTCTCTCCCAGAACTGTTTTACATTCCCTAACTTGTGTCTAGGCATGTTGCACTGAGTCAGGGAGAGGTAACAGCAGGTCTGAAGGGCAAGTGAAGCTTTGTGAATGTGAATTATAATGTCAGTGGGCTGGCAAGAGCCCCAGGCCCCAAGGGAGATGTTACTTGGTGCCGGGTGACAAAATGTGGTGACCCTGGAGATGGCCACATGAATTGACCACTGAAGCTGGCAGGTTCCAGTGTGGTTCACACCTGAATTCCTAAACCTTGAGCTCCAGGATCTTCCCTGTGCAAAGCTTAGAACTCTCAGTGTCCACCTTCAGATCTGCTCTTCCTCTCCAGGGCATCTCTCCATCAGGAATCTTTCAAATCTGTGGCTGTGAGGTATAAAACTAGATTGAGACAGAAGTGCAGAGTATTCTAAATAACATGAACCTTTATATGGCCATCATTATGGAAGTGATGCTGTCAGGTTAGCCTCTGCCCAAGTGCAGAAGAACTTTTGGGAGGCTCCTTCCATTTAGCAAAATTCTGAGTATTCTAACTCTGGCAGCAGTGTTGAGGTACTCCACAATGTGTGTTGATTTAAAAGGATTTTCTCTCAGCCCTCCTTTCCCTGAACAGTGTTCTGCAAGCTCACAGAGTTTGTGTAAATAGGCACTGACTAATCATGTACTCACAGTGGGAAATTCAGAAATTACTGTGTAGGGGAAAAACTGGTTAGGAAAAAACTACTTTTGTAATTTATTTTTAATGACAGAGTCTTTTCCTCTAATCAGAAAATGGCTGACAAAATATATAGCATGATGCCTGAAAAGAGGCTGTCTTTTCTACTTTATGTCTTTTCTATTTTATGTCTTGTCTTTATGTATTTTTTTACTTTACTCCTTGCATTTTTTCTAATGACAGGTTGTTTGTCTTTTGAATCTTTTTATTGGAATATTTCTGCCCAGGTCATGGCTTTAACATTTATAAAAGCTGCTCTCCCCTTTACTTTTGTACCAGTGGGGTCCATCTTGACAAAGCACACGTCCTTCAAAATCCTGCTGTGGTGCAAAACTGGCAGGCTTTGAGCTGGTGTGGCACAGCCTCGTTTTTGGTAGCAATGGGGGCCATAGGGGGGGTTTCTGTGAGAAGCTGCTAGAAGCTTCCATGGTGTCCAAGAGAGCCAATCTCTGATGGCTCTGAAGATGCTGGCTCAGTCAGAGAGGCTGGCAGTGCCCCTGTGATGACACATTTCAGAAGAAAACCAAAGCAGTGCACACGCCGTTCTCTTCCCCGGGCTGGGGACGCGCCGCGGTGGCTGCTGCCAACGTGCTGTGACTGCCACCATCCCAGCGTGGCCCATGGGGAGCCCTGCCTGCCTGGCCACCCCTTCCCAACCACACTGCAGGGAAGAAAGGCAGGGAGGTGGCTTCCCCTCCCCAGCACACTGCATGAGGAGAGGTGTTAAACAGCGCCAGCACCACCGCAGCCGCTGCCTGTGATGGCAGCGGGGCTGCCCAGCCAGCAGCAGAAGCATGATGAGTGATTCCCAGGGTGGAACCCAGATGGGATCAACCTCTCAGTGCTGCCAGGAATCTCTGACTTGGTGGAACTTGTTGGCAATGGCACCCACGAGCAGCAGTTTTTCTTCTAGTCAGAGAAGAGGAGGAAGTGAGGCCATGTGAGGGAAAACAGCAGGGTGGCACCAGGGTCAGGGGGAGAGCTCATCTTCACAGAATGACCAGGTTGGAAGAGACCTTAAAGATCATCGAGTCCAAGGCATGCCCAAACACCTCAACTAGACCATGGCAGTGAGTGCCTCCTCCAGGATTTTCTTGAACACACCCAGGGATGGGGACTCCACCACCGCCCCAGTCAGGCCATTCCAGAACGTTATCACCCTTTCTGTAAAAAACTTCTTCCTATTATCCAACCTGTATTTCCCTTGGTGCAGCTTGAGAAAGAGGGAGAGGAGGGAGAGGGAGAGTTTGAAGTGTCAGAGCTGAGATCCTCTGCCAGCCATGGTGAGGACCATGGTGAAACAAACTGTCCCCTGCAATGCATGAAGGGCACAGGGGATGCAGAGATCCACTGGAGCCCAGGGGAAAAGTGCTCCCACTGGAGCAGGGGGATGGCACAGAAAGCTGTGATCCAGTGGGAGCCCAGAACAGAGAGAGAGGGCCCTGCTGCCAGAGACAGAGAACTAGTGTGGGAAACAAGTTAATGGGAGTTGGCTTTCGCAGGGTATTACATGAATTAATATTAAATGTGATAATGTCGTTAGTATTAAAATAAAATGTGTTATAAAAGTGGTTGATGTTGTTATTTGTGAGGTTGGTTTTCGTGAGGATGGTTCTGTATGTTGTAATGTGGGTTTATGAGTTGACATTGGACAGGCTGTTGCTAACCAAACCTTGGAGACATGACCTTAAAAGGAGCAGAACTTCATCCAGTGATGACCCGGATGACCACAGTGACAAAACTCTTTTGACCTTGAAAAGAGTGACATGGGGCAAGGCTATGTAAAATCAAAATCAATATGCATAAAGCTGATGCAATGCCAGGGGTATAAAAGGCAGAGCTGCAGTAAAACTTCATTCTCACTCAGGGTTGTTTATAACGAGAGAGCCCTTGCCCCCAAACTAGAGCAGCCTATCCTTAAAAGACTCCACCCTGTTGGTGGGCAACCCAGGCCACAGCAGTTTTGGGATGACTGTTTGGCCGTGGAGGGATCCATGGCATTGCAAAAAACAGCTTCTGTCCCGGAGTGAACAGCAGAAGGTCTCGGGTGCTGAACTGACCAAAACCCCACAGCCTGTCTCCCCGCACTGTCAGAGGGAAGGAGGGAGGGGCTGCAGGAAAAAAGGTGTTTAAAGGCTTATTTTACTTCTCATTATCCTCCTCTGACTCTAAAATTTACTTTATACCTTTAAATTTAAACCTGTCTTACCCTTAGAGTGTTTTTCTCCTAGTCCTTATCTCAACTCATGAGCCCTTTGTTAATTTTTTTCCCTCTCCTTTGCCCAGCTGCAGCAAAAGTGGGTAAGAGAATGACTCTGGTGGGTGCCTGGCATTTGGCCAGTGTCAAACCACAACAGACTTCTATCATAGTTGTAATCACAGCAATTCTATTGACTACCAGGAAACCCAAACCTAGGAAAGACTTACTGAAGGAATACTTTTCAATGGAACATGATTTTTTTTTTTTCCAGTTTTGAAATCTGGGACTTGCTTTCTAAACAAGCAGAAAAGTTTAACTGAATCCAGCTAAACTCTCTTCAAAAGTCCTTAAACTTTTCTTACATGGAAGTGATAGAGAAAATAGATTTTAAATAGGAGAAAAGAGTTCAAGAAATACAGAGGTACAAGATAAAAAGCTGACCAAGGGTCAAAGGAGGGAGGTAAAATTCCATGTGTCAAACATAACAAAGTGGCCAAGAAGACTGGGTTTATCATCACCAGGCATTTGGGCTTCCAGGCTGGAAGCAACTTGCCCAGCAGTTGGAATCAGGCAGGCAGGGAGCACTGGATGCTGCTTGTAGCTAGAAAAGACTTTCTAAAGATGCTAAAAGGCAACTGGGATATTTCCATTGCAGTTCTTGTCCCAGTGGGGGAGTGAAAAGCTCTGCTCTGATTTAGCCATCAGTTAAACTTTTCTGTTTAGCTCTAGACTTGGGGTAAGCCTGAAAGCAAAGCCTTTAACACTTAAGGCACACAGATCATTTTAGACCTGGGAATTCTGTCATTATGCCAATATTCCCTTGCCTTTGGAACTCTTGTTTTTGGGGGCAGTTCTCACATGTAAAATGTGAGAACAAAAACAACAAGTCCACAGTATTGCTGGAAAGTTTTTTTATATATAATATAGCTCCTCCTCCCACTGAGCACCAGGATCTCTGAATTTTGCACAATCTGTTATACATTCATATTTTAAACTTTTATCTTCAAGGCTTTGTGACTTTGAATACTCTTGTGATTCACTTGAGCCTTGTGCCTTAAACAATGGCTCATTCTTCTTCAGCACAATGCAGTCCTCCAGCAAAAAGGGAACCATACAAAGGTAATTAAAACCATTTTTATGGCACAGCTGATATTTTTTAAAGTTCAGTTCACATGCTGTTCAATATCTTACTTGGACAAAGTAGCTGACAATTTATGGAGACAAGTTTAATTTTCTTTAATGGGCTAATTGAAATTAATAAATTCAATTATTTTGACATAAAGAACTTTGTAACTCGCAGGTAATGGATTGCCATGGCAATGTGGAATATCAGGAAAAATCCCTCACCAAAGCAGGATGGGAGAGAAGCCAAATGAGCAGCATGATGCTGCAGGTCATCCACAAGATGGCAACAGCAGAATGAGTTCCTGGAAGTTCAGGCCTTTAAGAAACTGCTCTTAGCATCTGGTGCTTATTTGGAAATTTAATTTAGCTCGGAGCAGAGCTGGGACAGAGGTTGGTTGCTTTGCCATCCTCTTGTTCACAGAAATATAATAGGATTATAGAATATAGAGCACAAATTTGCATTCAAACCTTGCTGACCTTCTTTAAAACATTTAATTTTTTCAGCTGGTCATTGATACAGTGGAATTTCTGTTACATTAAATGCTGTGAATTACATTTCTCTTCTTTCCCTCTATCCAAGTTCTCTAAGTCCATGAAGAGTCCAAGCTGAAATACTTTGAGCATTCATATTTCTCACAGGTCTGCATGAATTGAAGTTAAGCACTTGAAAGAGTTTAAGTTAAGTTGTTCTAATAACAACTTCAAGTTATTCTAATTGTAGAATTTAAGTTATTCTTTTAAGTTAAGCACTTAAAGGAATTTGGACAATGTGTTAAATACCTCTCACCTTTATAAAATATTTCTGAGAGCTTATTCCTGTATGCTGCTACATTTTGAAGCTTTTCAATTGTGTCAAAAGCAAAATAATTTTTTTAAATCTACACAGACACATTAAATAAAAAAAGGGATGTATCTATATTTAGAATTTTTTTCCTTTTTTTAAAGAAATGCTCTCTAATCAAAATTCTTTATCAAACTTAGTAACTAAGTGAAAGACTAGAGCTGGTAATCCTTCTTTCCTTCCAGTGCCTGAAGGAGCTGACAGGAAAGAGGGAGAGACACCATTTACAAGGGATGGGAGGACAGGACAAGGGGAAATGGATTCACACTGACAGAGAGTTGATTTGAACTAAGCCTTATTAAAATACTAAAACCTTAACCATGTCTGGCTCTGAACTTTTAGGACCAAGGGAAAGGCATCAGTGTGAGCTGGACTTGAGCAGGGAAGACCATTTTCAGCTGACAGCCCATGTCCTGGAGGAGCCTGGTGCTGTGCACTCTCCTCCCCAGCTGTATGGCCTGTGCCCTTTGGGCACACCTGCAGCCTGAGTCTCAACTGAAAGGTTTCCTGCTGTGGCTCTGCAGTGAAAGAATAAAATGTAAGGAATGTTTCCCCGTTGCCTCTTTGGAGATTAAAGTTGCCTCTGATAAAAACTTAAGGAAGTGCTTTGTTTTTTAGAAAATGAGGCATCCTCATTTTGGCTGTCATTCCTAGAGCTGGTGGTTGATACCCTAGGCTTGCCAGCAGCAGCCTTTGGATGCAGCAGGTGAGAGCAGTGCCCTGCAGGTAGGTTAAGAAAGCTGGCAGCAGGCTGTTCAGGAGGTGAACAAACTTCTGATGTACCAAGGGAGCCAGCAGTGAATGTTTGCATCCATCAGTGAGCCAGCCAGTGAACCTTGGGTGCCGGGGTCTCTCTTTCTAGCTGGTCAGAGTGACCCCGACTAAAGTTCGAAAGTTTCTTTTCCCAGCCCGGTACTTGAAGAAGAAGTCAGGGCTCTTCATTTTTTCGGTCTCAAGATTGTTTATTGCATCTTATCTATAAAGTTTTTTCTCTCTGTCTAGCCGAGATCCGTTTGGCAGGACAGCCAGAGGCACTCCCCCCTCCCCCAGGGCGGTGTTATCTTTATATACTACAAACTACGTGTACAATATTTACAGTTATTTTCCAATACCTACCATCTATATTAGACAGTGAGTTTCTACTTTAGACCAATCTAAAAGTGCCAACATCACCAGACAAGATGGAGGTAGAGAAGAAGAAGAAAGGCTAGACACGCCCAAATCCCTCCATCTTGTCACCAGAAACCCCTATACCAAAAATCCTAAAACCTACATTTAGACTCTGTAATTATTTATTCTTACACTATTTACACTATTGTGGCTTTCATCTCTTTCTATAAAGGTGACAAGTTGTTCCGTGGTTGGTAATCGAACACGCTGGTGTTCTGGGCTGTGTGCCAGGGTCTCCGAGCCCCCTGGCAAGGGTCCCAGGAAACTCCGGAATCCCAAAGGAATGTCCTGAGTTCCGACATCTGGGCACATGACAATTGCCACTCTCAAAACTCTCTCCAGCAGTCCCTGGTGACATTCCATTTGGATCCTGCCTGTGGGACTGAAGGCTTGGGATGGTAGCCAGAGCTGAGAGGGAAGGTGCAAATGGCAGGGTGTGTGCTGGGGTTTCATGGGTTCAGCTGACACTGCAGGCAGCAAGAGCTTTCCCAGCTGGCACTTTTGGGAGCTCTGTTTTTGCCAGATGTTTTCAGGTTTGTAGAAGGACTCTGCAAGAGTGAAAAGCTCTGTCAGAGGAAAGGAGTTTGTGTTGCCCTTTGAGTGTGGTGCAAAGAAGATGTGAGAAACAACTGCTCACTTTGAAAATTTTAAAAAGTTTATTAAACCTCGACAAAAATACAGCAAAGGACTAAATAAGGAACAATTCACAGTGCTGGGAACTGCCCTCATGGACACCACGTGCCTGGTTCATCTTCAAGATGGAGCTCAGGCTTTCATAGCCCTGGGGTTGGATCAGCCAGCCCTGACCCCTCCAGTCTGTCAGGCAGCTCTTCTTTGCCATTTATCAGTGCAGATTTGCTTTCTTGCACCTGCATTGGAGGCCAGGGCTTGCCATGCTGTGCCCCAGTAACAAGTTCTTCCATTCCCAGCTGCCCCATGCCAGGGGCACCTGGGCAGCTTCTTCGGACCTGTCCTGGACAGCCCAGGCTGTCTGATGGCAACAATACAGAGAGGGGGGAAAGGGAGCTGTGGGGAGAGCAGAGGGCATCTAAACTGCAGGAACAGAACTGTACAGCAATAGAGCTTCTCTTAATAGTCACACAATAGTCATCTTTTAATTACAGAGCAAATCATCTCATTATCTACCTATAGCATCTATGGACACTGGCTTTTCACAGGATGATTTTCCATGCAAAATTACTCAAAAAAACCTTTCCAGCTATGAAGAGGGTGAAACTTAGCAGCAGCTGTGTCAAGATGCTTCTGAGGGCACCATGGAAAGAACAATACAGCTCTTACAGCATCACAGAAAGGGCCAAAATCACATTAACACCAGACTAGCTCTATCCTCAGGTTCCTAGCTATCAAGTATTAGCTATCAAAACATCAGTCTTTGAAGTTGGATATTGCATTCTATAGTGTCAGTCTCACAGAGAGACATTCTGGGTCTGCTGCCTTAAAAAAAGGTCCTAGAAAAAAAAAAAAAAAAAAAAAAAAAAAAGGCAGTGCTGAGCATCACTTTTCCTATGCAGCTTTAAGCTGTACAACACACACTGGTGTTATGTTTTTTGGTTTCAGCTGCATGGACCTTGACATTTTTGTTCTCTCACTGAGCCCAGATCCAGAATTTAGTCTGGGAACAAAAGAGGAGTAAATGGTTGCTGAGTTTCACACTCACATCAAAGGACATCAACACCACCATGCCAACTGGGGCTGTGAGCTCCTTTCACACTGTCTGCTAGCACATTCTCTAAATCATGCAGAGCTCCTGAACCCAAACTCACTGAACCAAGTATAAATATTGGTCCAAAAACGTGCCTGCTCAGCAAATGGTTGCTGTCTCCACATTTAAGTGGCATCATGTGAAAGGCAGCACAGCCCGTGGAGTGATGCATTTAACACCTGCTGCATGCATCATCACATCCTTTCAATCCTGGCCAAGCCCAGCTCAAAAGTTGCTCTGTCCCGCAATTGCTCCCAGTCCAAGGCCCAAGAACAAGAGGTAAGTGCTGGCCTTCACCTTCCCTCTGCAGCTTATGAAGTGCAGCACACACAGGTCGGTGCCCTCTGGATCCTCCTGGCAGTCTCACAGTCTGTTACCAAACAACAACATCCAGCAGCTGGTCCATCAGAAGAAGCTCTGGGAGAAAGAGGCTGCACTAGAATCCACTTTGTTCAGCAGCCTGTAAACTGCCCAGCCAACAAGGGAAGGATTCCTCTTCCCTCCCCAGCGGCTGCGGGATCCCGTTCTGTCAGTGCCCGAGGAACACGATGCGCAGCAGAGCTCCTCCCTGCACTGCTCCCAGCCCGAGGGAAAAGCCCTGGGCTGTCTCCTGGGCACTGTCAGCTCCCACCACAACAGCCACACCAGGCACTGTCGACTCGCAAAAGAGAGAAACCTCCGAGCCCAGCCCGAGAGAGCCCCAGGGCAGAGCCAGGAATGTCCCTGCCCTCGCATCTCCTGTGCCGGCACAAAAAGATTCTGCTGACCTTCCCCCTCCCCTACTCTTTGTTACAGAGGGATAATGAGTTGATTGGCTCTCACAATTAAGGGATGACTATTGTGTGACTATTAAGAGAAGCTCTATTGCTGTACAGTTCTGTTCCTGCAGTTTAGATGCCCTCTGCTCTCCCCACAGCTCCCTTTCCCCCCTCTCTGTATTGTTGCCATCAGACAGCCTGGGCTGTCCAGGACAGGTCCGAAGAAGCTGCCCAGGTGCCCCTGGCATGGGGCAGCTGGGAATGGAAGAACTTGTTACTGGGGCACAGCATGGCAAGCCCTGGCCTCCAATGCAGGTGCAAGAAAGCAAATCTGCACTGATAAATGGCAAAGAGCTGCCTGACAGACTGGAGGGGTCAGGGCTGGCTGATCCAACCCCAGGGCTATAAAAGCCTGAGCTCCATCTTGAAGATGAACCAGGCATGTGGTGTCCATGAGGGCAGTTCCCAGCACTGTGAATTGTTCCTTATTTAGTCCTTTGCTGTATTTTTGTCAAGGTTTAATAAACCTTTTACATTTTTAAAGCGAGCACTTGTTTCTCACAATGAGGGAGACAGAGGAGTCCTGCAGCTATTGGGATAATGGGAGGGAGTCCCCTGGGGCACACGGCCCTGGGGGTTTCTCTCTCCCGCAGGGTTTCAGAGGGTGCAGCCTCCTTTTATCCCAAATTCCCGGCTGCATGCTGCCCTCTTCCTTCCCCCTCTGCCTGAGGTACCAGCAAGGTGCAGCCCTCCTGAGCCACCTACCCCATATCCCCCTTGAACCTGGCATGTTCCCCAGAGTGCAGACTCAGCCTTTTGCTGACCCCTCTCTGGTTCAGGAGTCAGTCTGGGCTCTGTAACAAACCTGGGCCTGAAGCTGGCAGAGACATTGACACCCATCCCAAAGATGCCAATGTGAGAAATGGTTACTCACTTTTCATAGTTTAGAAAGGTTTATTAAACCTTACCAAAAACACAACAGAAGACTGAATAGAGAAAAGGTCACAGCCCCGGGAGCAGAGGATTTCCCCACCCTGTGCTCACCCACACAATGGAGATTTCACCTTTTAACCCTTTCACCCCTCCAAAGTTCTGCCCATCGACCCCTTCTTTGCTGTCCAGGGGTTGAGATCTCTTCCTCAAATCCTGACTGGAGCTCAGATGTCCCCACAGTGACAGCCAGCCCTCCCAGATGTCCCTTGATAACCATGCAAGGGGATAAAACATCACTATAAACCTATAAAACTTCTCTTAACCTATATACATGCCATTTGTCTGTTAATTGGGAGAGTCAATCACATTACTCATCTATCACATTTACACCTTGTAAAGACATAAAACACACCTTTGCTAAAAATTTGAAGTCAGAAAACAAGACAGCACGACTTATTAACAAAGAAAGAAACCAGCTTTGCTGGACACTGCAGTCTGGCTTAGAAATCTTTTATTATATGTATTTGATGCTTTGAAGTACTGAAGTGTTGCAAAACTGATACACCAGTACCAACATAACAATTTAGCAAGTATATATGTGTGCCAAACTAAATTGAATATGTTTCAACCAGTCCAGCACTTAAAAACAACCTGTGGGTATAAAACACTTCATTCAGTAATGTCCTCTTCTGGAACAACTTCCATAAGCATCTGGAGGTGCAGAGTGATGGGCTCTGAGGAAAAGATTCACTGTTAGAGGCTTTATAAGAGAACTTCCAACTCAAAATCTAAGTGAGAAAACTATCCTTCTGTGCAGTTGGTTTTTTATCTGTATTCCTATTTCAAAATGAAAAATAAAGGGTGGGGGAATAAAGAGTCTTAAGGTCCAAACTGCAGCATTCCACATTTCCAAACTTACATTAGAGTACAATGCTTCCAATTACATAATTTAAATTATAATTAATTATAATTATTGCATTATAATTAATCATCCTGGGGACAAGAGAGACAGGTGATGGGTTTTTTAATGCCTGTAGAACTACTAATGCTCTTGTAGTCAGCTAATTCCAGTTAGCCTCTTGGAAATACCTGTGTATCCTGTTTTACCTGAGATAATCTCAGTTTCTCCAGGAATTATGCAATCAGTTCATGAATGGTCATGCTGGGTTCCTGCAGCTTTCACTGTACTCAGCCTGGGATTATTTTTTTATCTCAATGCTGTTAACATTTTCTTTAGTAAGGATAGTAAATTTAATGATCAGAGGTAAAAGCCCAGTGTTTGGTGCCATAAGGATTTCTGTCTGCTAGTCTTCATTAATGGCTAAAGCAATGTTTTGAAATACAGATAACTGAAAAACTAACTTTGCAGATTAATTAGCTCTGTTTCTTTGTGCTACCACAGTGATCTGTTGCTTTCTGTGAATTAAGTTCAATTTTTCCTCGAGTCAGACATTGCTTCTTTTCAACAGGAAGGAGTGAAATGCTTCAGTCAAGGCCACTGCATGCTAGGGAAATTGCTTCCCTCCACCTTCTGCTCACGTGCTCTGTGTGAAAAATGCTTATTATGTGATTGGCTCCTCACAAATATTGAAATGAACTCCGTATGTGTTGTGTTAGAAAGTTATGCTGCATTAATCTCTTTGAAGCAGTGTGGTAAATATGGCTTTTAGGCTATGGCATAGTATTAAAATGGAAACTATGTGAGGTAAGATACTTTTTGTAACTAGTCCAGAGAATGGAAAAGATAATCAAGAAATTCTTCACATTTTCCTCTCTGGATAGAGATAACAGCAACAGCCCCCAAGATCCCAAGAGAAGAATTATTGCCTCCTTGTAAGGAGTCCTCAGGCTTTGAGGAAGAAAGAAGGTTGATTTACAAGATGAGGGGGAAGCTGAAATTAAGCAGAACCACCCTGGTTTGGAAGGAATGTTTGACTCATGTGTGAGAGCCATGAATATGAAAGAGGCTGGTGCTCTTAAGAGGCAATCCTTGCTGGCAAGCTGTGCCTTTTGGCAGAGTGCAAAGCACCCAGATAATTCCATAATTCTTTGCTTTTCATTGTCTCTAATTGTCCTAATTTTCATTACTATTTTCATTACTGTTAGACTTCTAAAATTTTAACAAAAGTGAACGGTGTTTTCCACACTTCAGTAGGGATTGACCAGACAGTGAACTTTATTATTCTAATTAATCTCAGCTTTAGCAAATATTGGGCTTAGAGCTGGCTACCTGAGGCATACTTACTTGATATTTTTTGTGCCCAGCTGAATTTGAAATGAACAAAAAGTGCATAAGCCACAAGTCCACTAAGAATAAATAAAGTACAGTACAGATAGGGCAGCTCAGGGGCACTGATGATTGGTGCCAACACCAGCACGATTGAGACCAGGGTCACTATGACAGGAATGATGATGGGGATCTGCAAGATACAAAGAATAAAATCACTTCCTCATTCCTTAGCTGTTGTTACAGAAATTGCCTGTATGAAAGGATATTTGTATTGCCTTCTGCATTTTTTTACTTTAACATTTTCTGGAATCAGATGGGGCAACTGAAGGAGTAGCAGAAATATGGGCAGGGACAACTCTTCTGCCAAATTATCCACTAAGATCCCTTATTTCAAACTGCAGTGTACAAGTTTGCATTTTAATAAAGGTGGGAACTGACTTACATGCAATGACCTGGGGTCTTATTTTGGATATTCTCTCAGTGGTAAACTGCACACTGCAGTTACCCATCTGTGCCCTGTGCTCTGTGCAAGTGAAAATCAACATTCTGGAACCTTTCCCCAGCCCTTATGAGCTTAGTCCTGGTGCAGATCTGCTGTTAAATGGTTGGACTTCAGGTAAGGGGAGGAAAAAACAAGGATACTGCCCAAGGGAGCTGTTTAAAAATGCAGATACTGAGTGTGAATTCCTGCTAGAGCATCTGTGCCATACAGAACTTACCCTGATGGGTCTCCTGAGTTCCTTCCTTGTAAACCTCATAACAATTAGTGCAAGTACAGTCAAACCATAAAATATCCAGACTGCAAAGCTGAAGTAATTTATGAGTGAATCAATGTCACCAGGAATAATATAAATAATAGCAATGGCCCCCTGGAAATGAAAACAAACATTAGTGTAGGCTGTTACAGAAGAATTTTACTGAATTTTACTTCTCATGTGTAGTGTTCCAGAGTAGGAACTGTGAATGCTTTTGCTTAAATATTTGGGTTTCTGTGTGTTGCAGCACCTTTAAAGATTGTGACTGCTTCCTGCCAACGTGTGGTTACTTTTTTGTGCAATCTTAATTCCATTTTAAGTCAAAATGCTTATAATTTCTATGCATTGTTCTGTTCTATTGTTGACTGACTCTCTTGAAGACACAAAATGTATTTTTAGGGTTTGAATGTTAGTGGGATTGGAAGGAATGAGGAGGAGGTGTCTCTACAAACAAACAAAGTGGGCCTGAGGGTGGGTAGGGCCAGATGGGGAGAGGTGAAAGAAGCAAAGGGCAGAACCATGAATTCCATAGGAGTTCCACTGGCTGACACAGACTGCTCCTCACTCAAGACTGTGCTGCACCTCTGCATTTAGAGAAAAAGAACAGAGGCATGAGGAGAAGGAAAAAGCAGGGGTCACACATTAGAAAGGAGGTCTGTGCTGGGGGGTGTGGGAAGGCTGTACCCCTCAATTCCCTCATCCAAGGGGAAAAGAGAGGGAAATGTGGCCAGGAAATTGGGATAAAAAGGAGGCTGTGTCCTCTAATAATTTGAGAGGCCCCAGAGGAATGGCCCATGGCCTCTCTCTTTATTCAAATAAAGCTGCAGGACTCCTCTGTCTCCTTTTTGGCCATAAACCTCTGGTGTTTGTGGATTAATTTTCCTGCCAGGATTGAATAGCTCTTGTTTTGCCTTGAAGATAAATGAGTAAAATAAAAATAACAAGATGTTCTGGATTTCTTCTTAAATGTATTTACTGATTGGACTTTTTTAGTGAGAATTTAAATTTTCTACATGGAGGAACTATTCCTACCTGGAGGAAACAGGGTAGTGACAGCTTGCTTGCAAGCATCCTGTGAAAGGATTCCCTAATATTAACCACTCATTTAAGTTTTTGTTCTCATGCCATTGATTCTTTACCATTTTGATTTTTAAAGTCCAGTTCTGGAACGAATATGTTCAAATTAGAGAAGCTGGGGGTTTTATGTGGTCTTTTTCCCAAAATGCATCCACCAATTTTCTTGTCTAGATAGTTAATGATAAGTGTCCAAACTGCTTGTAAGAAGCTGTGAAAGTATGAATTACTGGAGAATTTTGGGTGGCAGGTGATAATTTTTTTTCCTGCATTTAAATATGGACTCACATAAAAAATGATGGCAGGGGCTGGAGTTAAGTGCTTGACACTGATGTAAGACAGGACCTTCAGCACGTGCCCCTCCCGACCTGCAACATAAACAAGTCTGACAAAACAAAAACAGGGCACTGCAGTTAGTGTGGCTGGCACCTAGACTCCAACAGCTCTTACTAAAAGCAGACATCCAGCTAATTCCACCACTTTTCTTTGATGTGCATTGGGATTGAAGGATTGTGGCAGTTCAAAATAAGGGAAATGAAATAACCAGCATTAAAGCAGTGAGCTAAAACAAACTTTGAACCAATATGAAGATAACTAATTTCAGAATGATTATTTTGCTCATAGAATTGAGAATTATTCTGGGAAATGTCACTGACTGTGTCTCTTTTAATTAAAAATTTCCCTTTTCATGTGTTTCATAGCCAAAAGGTATATTGACAACCTTTTGTCAAGGAATGGTCTTTAAAGCCACATTGTATTCAGATGCTTAAAATACTTTAGATAGCAAATGGAAGTGCTGAACAGCTGATAGAAAGGAATAACTTCTCAGCTACCTTTGCTGCTGTAGGCATGACTTTACTGGTACTTTTTAACTGTTCCATTCTCAGCTTTAAAATTGATGAGAAATGAAAAAACCTTTTGTGCTACAGTGGTTTACCTCCCCTGAATCAACAAGAGACCACGTTCTCTAATTTTTCAAACCTGAATAGCTGCTGTTTATTTCTGAAAATTAAACAATACAGCTAGATTTACAGGCAATTTCAAATTCCATTTTGTGTAATGTGGATCAGAAGAATGGAATGAATTTTCCCACCCTTCAAAACCTTTGATGTGAAGATATTTGGAATGGGGACTCACCTGCCTGCAGTGAAGCAGGTGCCATTGGCAGATCCAAGGGTAGAAAACACCACAAAGAGAGGAACTATCCAAGAGGCTGGGTAAAGGACTCTGTCTCCAAATGTCTGGGAAATGGGATTAAAATTAATCACTTTTGTCATTTTAACTTCCATTTAGTATATTCAGTGATGTCAGAGCCTCTTTGTAAGTAAATGGATATCTGAGCTGTGTTACCAACAAAACCATGCTGTGTGTTTTGTGTTGTTATTAAAGAATGCTCTGCCAAAAAAAGACCTGGATTCATTCACTGCCCACCATAAAATGGATGGAGAATTATTGTCATGGTGTTTAGGATGCACCCACCGTGGGAGACACTGGAAGGCAGATGTAACAACTACACAGAAGTTAAATTCTGTGCCAGGCACCTCTTTGGGGCGTGCCTGCAAAGGCAGGAGCAGGAAGATGGCTTTGCTGCAGAGCTCTGCCCTTCCAGAGCTGCTCCCAGCCTCTGAGGAGAGCCAGCATCAGCAGGGACAGCCTGAGCCTGGGGGCAAACAAGGACAAACTGCCCCGACTGTCACCACACCTGAGCTTCACCTGTGCTTTGTCAGTTCTTGCTGCAGACCTCATTGTCCAAATGAATGTGAATTTAAATGTTATTGACAGGGAGGTTTAGCTTTCAGTGGGGTTGGATTTGGGGTTTTTTTGGTAAGTCAAGCATGAAGAGCTTTGGTGTTGCCCAAGTCTGCCCTCAGTGATGTTCCCTGGTGCAGGAGTGGGCACTCACAGGCTGCTGCTCCCTGCACAGGGCACTGCTCTTGCTGTGCTGCCTCTGCTCAGAGCCAGAGCTGAGGCTCATTCATTCATTCATTTGTTCATTCATTTGTGAACTCATCAGTGCTTGCTGCTGTGTGCTGCTCAGAGGGTAAGTTTGAAGGAGGATGGAAGGGGACTGGTCCCTATGCAAGATTTCACTTCATACATTCTTTGCTGTACCTTTTTGTGCAGACAAGCTGCTGAAATGAACAGGAGAGCTAAATTTTAAAAGATTTTAATTTTTTTACAATAAATTTTGATTTAGTTTTTATTTAATTTTTATTTTTATTTTTAAAAATTTTTAAGCATTTCAACATTACTGTTCTTCACTGGGCTAGACTATATTTAATATAGTTTTTATTTTTTATTATCTTTATTTATTATTATATTATTATATAATATTTCTACACTATATAATAATATATTAATATTGTAATTGTTTTAATTATATTATTATATTATTATATTATATTATCACCATAATATTGTAATTATTATAACTATATTGTAATATATGATAATAATATTGTAATTATTATAATTATATAGTGATATAATAATACTTTGTTGATTTTATTATTATTAATAATAATAATATATTATTATAATAATATTGTAGTTATAATAATACAATAATATAATAATATTGTTTTTATTGATTTTTAATTACTATTTTATATTTATATATGGAATGTCTATTAATATATAAATAGATCTATTTTAATATATGTGGTTTATATAAAATTATAAATATAAATATAAATTTATAATACATAAATATAAATATAAATAAATATAAATATAAATATAAATATAAATATAAATATAAATATAAATATAAATATAAATATAAATATAAATATAAATATAAATATAAATATAAATATAAATATAAATATGCTTGTCACACACTGTTTGTTTTCCCCAAAAACTAGCATTAGGAAAATGGTTGCAGGACCTCAACAGTTGTTTCAGAGACACAGAAAATTTACTGAGTCCAACTGAAGGGGCAGATGTATTTTTTTATGGCTTCAGAAGCTTCTGTAACTTCGCAAGAATATTGTTGCAAGAATATTGTGTTGCAAAAATATAAAAATCCTATCTTTCAAATTTGCTGAGGAAAAAGCCCAAGAAGAAGGAGGTGGAGGTGACTGATGGCCTGTCTGCTGTTGGCTCTGTAACAAACTTCGCTCCACTGTCCTTTGTCCTGAGCTCCTTTCTCAGAAACACTGGGGGCACTGAAAATGGCAAAGCACTGCCCGAGGTAATTTCCCTTTCCATCTCTTTGGTGTCTGTGGAAAGCAGTCCCCCTCTGACCTGCAATGTTCACCAAATGTTTGCTTGACTTCTTCTCCTGCCTTCTTTCATTCCCCTCTGTTGATGCCAGCTCTACTCTGTCAGTTTGGCATTGCTGAGATTTCAGATTAAGGAATGATAGTAGATGATGGGGGAAAGGTGGCACTAACAGCTCGGACCTAAATTGTGTTTATCTCACCAAAAATTGATGGAATTTCATGGCTCACATGACTTCCATGCAGATGTTCTACTACAAAATTCAGTAGCTTACCACAGCAA
The DNA here is from genome assembly GCF_027477595.1 of Haemorhous mexicanus. Classification (NCBI taxonomy): domain Eukaryota; kingdom Metazoa; phylum Chordata; class Aves; order Passeriformes; family Fringillidae; genus Haemorhous; species Haemorhous mexicanus. Next base: position 4,917,454 of record NC_082352.1, on the reverse strand, counting down.
CAACCTGGGACTGCAGGAGCTCTGTTGAGGTCATCACAGTGAAATAGGAAACGTTTATCAGAATGTAACAAACTGTGACCAAGGGGATTCCAATAATTATAGACAGTGGCAGATTTCTAAAGAATGGAAAAGTAAAACCTCATCAGCATTGCTGCATCACTGGTACAGCTGGCACAGTAAACTGTGGATTCTTACTTTTCCTATTTACTTTTTTTTTTTTAATGGAAATCAGGATTGTAAAAAGGAAAAACACAAGTAATGCAACTATACAAAGCCTGCAATAATAATTAGCTAATTAGCTTTGTCTGTTAGTGCTCAAACCTTGAATAATAGAATATTAGGGGTTTTTAACAAAACAACCCAAAATATATGCTTGCTATTAGAAAAATGCATGGGGTTTGATTTCTTGCCAGTAAAAACACTGCTTTCCTACACAGTTTTACCTGTAAGGATTTTTAAGTTCTTCTGTGATGTAATTGAGTTGATTCCTGGAATGAAAAACATTCATAGAGTATTTCAGCAGTCAGGGGTTTAAATACTATACTATGAGGTGAGGTTATTTCTTGTGTTATTGTTTTTAATCTTTTCAGTTTTAAAAAGGAAGAAAAAGTAAAATCGATCTTTTAAGTGGGAAAACTGCAGCTCAAAACCAATGTGAGCTTCTTACTCCAAAGTCAGACTCTTGATTCTTTCTGCATTCTCTCTAGTACCTCTGAGACTAAATCCTGGTTAAAATATCCCAGAATAATTAAACAAAACTTGGCAGAGATCTTTGATTTCCAAAATTGCCTTTCAGCTTCAAGCTTTGCAGTGTCTGAGCCTTTTCAAAGAAAGCACAAGTGTGCTGGGGGCAAAGAGAAAAGCAAGTCTGCTGCTGTTTCAGAGTGGCTCTGCAAGTCACACTGCCTTTGGGAAACAGCCATGGAAACCTTTTTAAGGATTACACCTATCTGAATTGTAATTTCCAAATGCCCATTTTTGGGCAGACCAACTGAATCAAGGTTTTTGTATTCATACACTCTGAAAATCTGAAGAGTTGGCATTTACAGTTCAAAGGCAAATTTTCAAATGTTAGTGCCTGGTGCTTACATACACAAATAATTATTTAGGGATCAGCTGCTTTGCCCATATGAACACCTGAATTAGACTCATGCCTGAGTTGGGGCACTCAAGCTTGGAAACAGAACCTAAAAAAATAATCTATTTCAAATAAATTCAGTTTCAAAAGCTTTTACATGGGAATTGCTGTGTGGCAGACCAAGATTATATTCTTATTTGCTCCCAGAGTGGTGACCTATATACAGACTTTTGCAGTTTGAACATTTGAGAATAGCAATGGATTTGTGCCAACAGAGCTCTGTGCCAACTGACATTCCCCAAGAAAAAATCTGCAAGTTGAACCTTTCATTTCTGACACAAAGTTCCTTTTTCTGTTCTCCTGGACTAACCAAACACCACTGCATATTTCACAAGAAATGGAGTTTGATGGGGTGGCCTGCAGGGAAAGCTATTTTGTGTCACACAGTGGAGTTAAACTGTGTTCTATTCCCTCCTTAATGCAGAATCCACACACCTTCAGCACCACAGCAGCAGCATCCTTTGGGGATCTAAGATATTTTCTTTCCCTAATAAACAGGCACTAAAAGAGGGTGGAGTTCTGGGGGGTTTTACCCAAACTAGTGTTCTTTTTTTTCCAGAATTCATCAAGACATTCTTAATAACAAGTCAGCTGTTAATGTCTTCAGAGGGTTCTACAGGGAGAGAGTAAACCAGTTCAAGGCTGTTAAACTGTAACTGTGAAGGTTAATAAAGGTTCCTTACCATCCATCATATGCCCAGAGTCCATTATAAAATGCCAAACTGAGAGAGCTAACAGAAATTTTACTGCCCTTGAAAGAATCTTGGAAGTTTTCTGTTTTTCCTGCAAGTCAGAGGAAGATTACTGATCAGTGTTGGAATTAATTCTTGTAATCCCCCACCAGATGAAAAAAACATTCCAAGATACGCCTCATGCTTTGAAAGTTTTCACTTATAAAATAACTGAATACTCTTTTGTAATACCCTTTAAGTGATCTGTAGTGTTGGATTTGGCAGCCACCCCCTCCTGGGAAAGAAAATGCCAATAGTTCCCAAGAGATGCAGAGCTAAACCCCTGAGTGAAGAGATTCAGGGCTGTGCCTGATTTCTGTGTCAGTTCTCTCAGTGGGGAATTTTTATTCATCATAGCAAAAGCTAAAATAATTTTGTCAAATAACATATATTTTATTACCTTGTGCAAGGAGAACAATTCCACTTACAATAATGACTGCAACAATGATCATTTTAGCAGCTGTGAGAAAATTCTGGAGGTAACTTCCCAGCTTCACACTCAATGAATTCACAATTGTAATTACCACTAAAAGAAAACAAATTATAATTTTTTGCAGAATTTAAAGAAAAGTTGCCCCTCCCCTTATTTACTGTGCTGCTTTTCTGTCACACTTTTTGTCTCTGTTATACACTTACTGTTTATACTTACTGTGTTTGGATAACTTTTAAAACAGTGAGGAAAAACAGATTTATGGATTTGACTTTTATAGTGCCTTTAATAAAAAACATTCTGAAGGGGCACAGCATTCTGATAAATAAAGAAATAGTGTTTCCACAGTTATTTTTTCTTCCTTTTCTGCTAGAGATAAGCACTCATTACACAGATGAATCTATCTTAAGGAAGAATCAAAAAACCCTCAGACTAGGAAATAAGCCATTTTTAACCCCATCTTTTTTATGCTGTTTAATTAGTTTTTGTGGGAAGGGCTCACTGGACTGTGCCTTAAAGATTTCTGGTGTCTTTGTGAAGAGGAGCTGTCAATGACATGTTCTATGAAAAATCCTTTCCTTAGGATTTTTCCCTCCTGAGTTGCTGAGAGGCCTCAGGAACAAACTGCAAACAATTCTTATCTGCTGCTGTGGAATGCAGCAGGTGGATCTGGGATTGGTCTCATCTGGTTGTTTCTCATTAATGGCCAATCCCAGTCCTTGTGTCCAGACTGTCTCAGTCACAGACAAACCTTTGTTATTCATTCCTTTTCTATTCTCAGCCAGCCTTCTGATGAAATCCTTTCTTCTATTATTTTAGAATATTTTAATATAATCTATATCATAAAATAATAAATCCTTCTGATACATGGAGCCAACTTTCTCATCTCTTCCCTCATCCTGGGACCCCTGTGAACACTGACACAAGGAAGTTTCAGGGCACTGAATGCACTGGTGGATGGGGCCAGACACAGGTCACAATGTCACAATGTCACAGTGTCACGATTTTGGATCTGGGCTGCCCAAAAGTGTGGCTCTTACCAATGGCAGCTGCTGCCAGACACTTGATGACAGCCTGGGGTGGGTCACAGCCGGGGTAGAAAGGAGCTGATGCATATTCTGCAAAGCTGAGGCAGATGATTGCAAAGGAGCTGGGTTTGGTGACCAGTAAGCTCGTCCAAGAAAACAAAAAGGCTGGAATTGGGCCAAATGCCTCCATGAGGTAAGGGTATTCTCCCCCAGACTTTGTGATCATTGTACCAAGCTCAGCAAAACAAAGGGCACCTGAGGAACAAGAAGAGCAGGTTTAGTTCATGCACTTTTGAACCTGGGACTGCTTGAACAGATGATCACTTCTTAATGGGTAGAAAAGTGAAGGAAATTGTTTCTGTACATGGAAAATAAAATTTTAATTACTTGTGAGCAACTAAGAGAAACACCCTGAAATTATTCAGATGCAGTCTAAATATTACTACCATTGATATTTAAGACTTCACCAAAACAGTACAAACAAACATTCTGATTAATTTGATTTCTGTTCAAGAAATGAACACTATAAGAAGCACTTTGATGAGAACTGACATACCTATTGGAAGCTTGAAAAAACAGACTTTCTGCACAATTGTGAAATAAAATGTCTGCTCAGCTCAGCATTAAGGTACAGTGATACTTCCTGTTCTATTGCTGCATGTGGCATCTTGAATCAAGGGTTTTCTTGTATGCTGCCCCACAATGCTCAAAAATTTCTTTGTTTTACTTCTTGAAATATTTTGAGGTGCTTAGTGCTAAATTTTCAGATAATAGAATTCGAATTACAGCAGTAGAAAGCTGGCAGAAAGTACCCAGCTCACTCACTACCAGAACATTTCACATCTTGGCAGCTGTTTGAGGAGAAGACTATTCTCTTTGTTACAGCAGGAAAAACTAAAACTTCCTTTCAAAATAGAGTGTGATTTACAATTTTGAAACTAAATCTGTCTTCTATAAACCCCCCATTTTTAATTTATGGTTGAGTACTGCATGTATGCACATGTAGAGCAGGATGTAGTTGATTTTGGTCTAGGTGCTATAAGCTAATTTGTGAAATGAGAGCAGCATGCAGAAACAGCAGAGAACAAGATTTAGGGCAAAGGTTCAGATTCTTGGTTGAGTTTTTTACCTAATGTTGCCAGAACTCCACAGGCTGCCCAGATGGTTAAACAAGGACCCACAGCTTCAACATTGGCAAGAACTGATTTTGGAGAAACGAAGATCCCTGAGCCAATAATTGTCCCAACAATCATACAGATTCCACTAATGAGGCCCACCTTGAAGAAAATGAGATGGTTTTGTAAGCAACTTCTTGTAATTCACCAATTCCTTCTCAAGATCACAGAACCACAGTAACTGTCCTTACTGACTGATTTTTATTGGCTTTCAATAAGTTCTATAAAGAAATATAATAAACAATTCTGCAAAGTTTCAGTCTGCATGTACCCTCTGGGTACTCCTGCTGTTTTCAAAAGTGCATCTGTTTGTGTTTTGCCTGCCTATTTCCTTTATTAAACTCTCTTTTGGATTGTGTGAGTGAGTTCAAACAGAACCTCGAATGGCTGAACTTGCCCTTCCTCTCTGATTAAACCATGACATTCTTTCACAAGCACTTAATGAATTCTGAATTTTCTAAGATTCAGAAATTGTCTTTCATGGATGGAGTCCAGGTTGGTTTTGTTATTGTTCAGCAGCTGTTTTCCTGTCCTTGCTTTAAATATTTGTACCTAGGAATGCTGCTGATACCTTTGGGTGATAGGATTGTGTTCTCCCAGAACTGTAGTGACCTACAATATTACATGAAACCACTGCAGCTGAGGTGTGGGCTGCTTCATATTTTCTGATAGCTGTGGCTTCTCTAATCACATCAGTGATTAGAGTCTTTTCCAGTCTTGGCACCAAACTAAAAGCACATAGATAATCTTTCTCCAGGCTACTTAAATAAAGAGAAATGCCCCTCCCTCCCGAGAGGAAATGACACAGCTGTTTTCTAAAGCATCTGTGATTTTCTGGAGGAGACAGATTTTCACTTGTCTCCCAGCACCAGCCCTAGTTTCTGGCTATAAACACTAACAAACTTTCTGAAACAATGAGCTGGACACTATTACTTCTGAAAAGTACACATGGAAAAAAAAAATTATGAAATGCCTCAGTTGATCAATTTAGAGTAAATCTTTGAATTCTTTTTCTATCTGATAACTTGAACAACATATTCTTGGGGGTTTGCTCTGTTTCTGCCAGAGCTATTTCACTTCAGTACCTGGCTGTTTCTGAAAACGCAAGCCAACCTCACAGCTGAGATTTTGGGATGGTTTTGCTAAATTGGGACACGGTGGTGGGGTTTGTATGCTGCTGCATGAGCACAAATATGCACAAATATGCACAAATATGCACAAATATGCACAAATATGCACAAATATGCACAAATATGCACAAATATGCACAAATATCCCCTTGTGCCTCCCTCTGGCAGCCCCTGACACACGGACCCGAGGGGAGAAGAAAAAGGTTTGCCTGCTTTTGTAGGTTCATGGTTTGGGGCTCATGACTCTGAACGGATTGTCTGTCCTCTCTTCCTTGGTCTTCTCCTCTTCTTCTCTTCAAGCTTTCTTCACCCATTTGTTTTCCTCGTTGAAATTTCTAAGGAAATAACAACAAAATCTCAGTCTAGCATGTATTAACGTCGCTTGACTTTAGCTGATGTGCGTGGGTACAAATCCCTGCAGGTAAATGTCCCAGGAAACAAAGCCATGCACACAGCCAGCCCCAGGACGAGGAGTTCCCCGGATCCACCTGCTCAGGGAGGAGAAGGGATGGCAGCTTCACCTCCTGCCCTGCCCTGCCCTGCCGTGGATTTCCCTCACACCCACCCGCAGGGGATGTCTGTGGCTTCTCACATTCAGTTTGCAGGATGTCCTGGCTGGAACGAGCAAGCTTTTATAGCCAGTCCTTCCTTTGAACTACTCCAAAGGTCCAGACAGATTTTATCTTCCTCCCAAAACCCGGTTTTCTGCTTATCTAGGAGACCTTCTTTCCATTCTTCATTCAATCAGGCCTTGCCTCAGCTCCTTGGAGATGGAAGCATCTGCTAAACACTCTGTGGGCTGCCAGAATTATCTGTTTAGCAGCTCTTTGCCTCGGAGTCACCAATCTTCTCTGTGTTGATTCAGGGTGAATGTCTTCACTCAATGTTTTCTCCTTTTTAGAACTGGAATGTAAAGAGTTTGTTTTCAATTTTAAATTTAGACTTACGATATTTTTCTTTTTTGCTTGTTTCCCCTAGTATTGGTCTAAAATACAATTTGAGACAGTGAAAGAAATTGATGGGGTTAGGTCCTGAGTCTAGACGTAAAGGAGATTCTGTCAAAAGTCTCTTCTCTCCTGAGACTCTACAAGGAGAATTACTTGAATTTAAATGCTGTAGATCCTTATGCTTTCATACAGATGGTAACTCTGAAAAGCATCGTGTTTAGGAAACATAAATTGGAATTTTTTTGTAAATTAAGCAGTAACGGGCTACAAAAATGGCAGCATTTGAAATTGACAGAACACCTATCTCAGAATTGTTGGTCTTCAGAAACATTTAGAACACGTAAAGACATCAAGTTTATCTTCTGAATTAGAGATTTTAAAACTACTCATAAAGAATCTAACTTTAAAGCTAAGGAAACCTGCCCACGTGAAGAAATGAAGAATGCAGAGCTTGGGTGGCTGAGCTTCATTGTAGCTTTGTGCCCAGCATCTCTCTTTTAAAGGCACGGATTTGGACTGCTTCAATCATTACCTTTAGCAATTCTTGCTTTCACTTACCTTCTTTATTTAAATCTGTTTGCAGCTAATCAGGCGCAGGAATCCTTGCCAAGTCTATTTCTCCTGTTGGATCCCCAGCCTGTTAGCAGCAGGGCATGTCCATGTCTGACACCAGAATGGGGAGAAGGAGCAGCAGCCGAGTACAGAGGTTGTGAAAGGTAATCATTAAACCCATCCTCTGCCAAGAGGTTTTGAGTTGGGAACCACAGGTAAACTGATAGGCCAGTTAGTTTATCTTTAAAAAGAAGAAAATCCAGCTTTGTTTATTTGTGAGAATGTTTGTCCAGTGCTGAGTAGTGTATCACAGAGTGAGAGTGAGCCTCATTTGGAGTCTGTTTTGATGATCTTTATAGCAAGCAGTAGCTAATTTAGAAATGCTTTGGCAAGATAACCTTGAAATAATTGTCACATTATGGGTGCATTAAAACAATGTGCCCAGATATTATTAAAAATAGTTGATGTTTCTATCCTGAGCAGGTAGAGAAGCATAAGCAAAAATATTTCCTTTGTTTTTCATTAACTCGAGGCAGCTGAGTGGGCAGCTGGTGTTCCCTTTGCTTGCAGCTACAAATATTTTCCATTTTTCTAAATATTGAAAGATCCTGCTTCAGTGAAAAATGCCATTCTCTGTTTCTATGCAGTTGTATATCCAGGAAAAAAAAAATATTATTATCCTGAATTCTGTAATAAGGTAACTGCTTTCATTTGAGCAAGTCATCCCTAAAACCCTTGCAAAAAGACCCTTAATCACGTTAATCACTGAATAGTCTTTAGCAGGGCAGTTGTGCAGCTCCTTTGCAGTGTGACACCACAATCAGTAAGTCCTGAGCAACCCCCTCCAAGTGAGTTTGTCAATAAATTCCTCCTGGGAAAAGCTAAAAGCTGCTCGGGTGCTGGCTCCTGTGTTAACATTTAACATTCCTCGCCTTGTTGAAATGATGCCTCATAAACACTGCAGGGCTGGAAATTAAGGCCCAAATTGCTGGGACTGAGCATCAAATACACCACCCAAGCACGTTTTGGTAATTGACAACTTGACAACCCCTTTGTTAATTTGGACAATTGACAACTTGACAACTTCTTAAGCATGCAGGATTGATCAGCAGGAATTCCCTCTGCAATGGTGATGTAAATCTGTGACTAAAAATGGACTCTTAACAACACGTGAAACACTTGGTAGTTTATATTTGCCATGTTTTCTGGGGTTGAGCCAGACTGCCCTGGGAATGTTCTTCTCCAAGACTGAGGTTTCAAAGAAATGTTTCAAAGTAATTACAGAAAACAAAATCAAAACTGTACTCTTCTAGTCACTGGCTTTTTCCTCTCTTTGTTTTTCTTGTTTAATTCTCACAGAAATGGGGTTAAGATACAAGAGAAGCTCTTCCATTTTAAATAACTTCTTACTGAAAAATCACCACAGTAAGAATGGCCAGACAAAACTCTGGGGTTTTTTCTTTGCCTACAGATAAAGAGAATAAACATGTTAAAATTATAGTCATGCTACAACCATCTGAAAAGGCAGGTATGAACAATTTATTCCTTTCAATGAAAGTTTCACAAGGACTTTTAAAATATTTTTCATGGTAATGGTGATATATGACAAAATTAACCAGTGCTTTCATACTCTTCAATGTCACAATTTCACATTTCCCAATTTCATTTGGGATCAGGTATTCTGTAATGTACCTCCACGTTCCTTAATCTGATGATTTTGAAATGAAGGTTTATAATCTAATTGTACCTCTGGCATTCCTGAAATGCCACAGAGACGATTGAAATAGCCAATGTGAAAAGCAAAAACAGAAGGGGAGGTGATATTGTGGGGCTAACATTGTCCCTTGAAATGAAGCAGGCACACCTTTCTCATCATCTCCACCCTGGAACTTACAGACAAACAAAAAACCCCCAAAAACCACAGGATTTTGATAAAAAGATAGTGGGGTATGTAATCTTTAGTGTTCTGTTAAGTGAAGTTTTGCTGAGGGATTTTTCTTAGATTTAGGGTAATCTTTGATTAATTTGTGTAGATGTATGTGCCAGTTGTCTTTTCTTTCTCCTTCAGATCTGTTTTCCATTTTGTTTCTTCAGATCCCATAAAAGCAGCATTGGAAATGTGCAGTTTGAGTTTTTGCCTGAGCAAATCTTTAGTCCACCAGGAATGTCTGTCCAGGGAGCTCCCACCTGCTCAATAAGTGTCTTAAGTCTCTGCAGTGACTTTATTTTATTTTTTTTTATTTTTATGACTTTAATTTGACTTTAACTAATATGTGCTTCTATATAAAAATAGAAAAGTATCTTCATTTATTGTCTAGGTTTGTTTTAAGGGTTGTTCTTCTTGGGATGCTGTAAACCCATTAAAAGATTTTTAATTTTACCAGCAATCCTCCTTTTCCTCAGCCACCAAAGGAAAAGAATAAACATTGATTTCAAGGATTCCAATGTCATTTTCTTCATAGACAAGAGAAATGACATTTTACAGCCGTGGGAAAAGAATCCTCCCCTCTCAAATAGCTACACAAACAGGTGAAGACAGGAATGAGTTCAAACTCCAAGGCATTTTGAGGCAAACACTTTGAGGGCTGGTCCTATTTAACCACTGTAGTTTGGACCTTTTCAAAATGCCATTTACCAATTAGATCGTAAAAAGTAATTTTCAACTTTAATTCAGGAAAGAGCAAGGGTACAGTATATAAATGCAGCTTTTATTATCATTACTTGCCAAAAATGAAGGTTAATGTTTGTTAGGGTTGGAATTTATTGCTTGCATGCTCTGCTTTGATCAAAACTAAAGCAAATGATAAGGATCATCCTAACTTGCAGTTTTTAATTGTAGCTTAGCAGAATCTCAGGGTGAATACTTTCCATTCCAACCTTCCTACTTCCAGGTCTTTGAATTTTAATGAGAGGACCAGAGTGTTTCCCTGCATTTATCTGACCATATGAATGGTCTGATGGGTTCTAAGATTTGATCTCAGTACTGTCATTCTTTAAATAACTTTATTTTCCTAACTGCAGGTATGCTGCAAGTGGAATATAAAGAAATTATATGATTTAATAGCTGTGGTGATGCTGAATCATGCTACTGGTTTGCAGGAACTTGGCAGCTTGTGGAGGTCAGCAGGAAATATTAGGTGACTGTAGTTCTTAATAATAGAATACAGAATAGAATAATAGAACAGTCCCTAATAGAATACAGCTCTTAACAGAATATTTAGGGTTTAAATACCTGTATTTTTTCCCTATTTAGTTCTTGGTTCCTGGGTAATTGGTTTTTCTTCTGTGACAACTAAGGCTTTTGAAAAGATATTCAGGTCTGCTAAAGGTTTTGTACTCGATCTGCCTGAATAGTGCAGAGTCTTTAGTCAACGAGAGATTTATTTTGCATTTTTTTAAGCAGAGCTGTTTAGAGACTCTCAATAAACTCATAAATGCTGGGTAAATTCTATCCAAAAGGTCACCAAAAAATCAAGAAGTCTCTTCCTAAGGATGTTCTAAAGGAATTTTTGATGGCCTCTGGAGAAAATCAGCTTTAGTATGTCACACCAGTTTTTAAGTTTTTAACTTCAAACTCTGATCAGGATCAATGATTTTTCTGATAAAGATCCAACTGCTCGTGGTTTTTTGTTTTAAAAACAAAGCCTGACTTTGATCTCCTTTTTGAGTCCAAAACTCGGGTTGCATTCCACTGGCCTCCCACCAAGGAGGGGTTACCAGTTAACACTGGCTTTGGAGGACACATCTGCCCTGTGCCCATCTCCAGCTGAGGAAGGAAACACTGAGTACTGAAGCACTCCACTGAGGCTATGATCTTCTGTGCTACTTTTGAAGTCTCATTTTAATTTTATATTTACTGAAACCAAATATTTCAGGTATAAAAGAATCCTAATAGCTAAAATGTATTTCTTTCTCTATTTCATATCTGAAGATGTGGTTATATAGGTATGCTGAAATAAATTTAGTACAGAGGAAAATAGTTCAGGACTAAATAAGTCTGGAGAGCTCACTCCCTGAGAAACCAAATTTTTAAACATAAAGAAGCCTTCAAAGTGCTTCTGCTTTTCTAGATCCAAGCTGAGTGACACCATGGAGTTTTTACCTTATTTGCACTAGATTTGCAGAGAAGGATCAGTGCTCAGAATTCTCCTAAATTCTCCTTCCATGCCTGCCCAAGGAAGGACTTGTAGTCCCAAGGGAAAAGCTCTCAGAGCTCCTGATGCCATGTGCCAGGATAGTGCCATGAATTTTTCATGGTGAAAAGAGGTTCTCTGGTCTGAGCTGGTGAAAGGCAATCTCCTGGCCTGAAAACCAGCATCTTTCCTGCTTGGAAATACAGGTAGGGGAAAACACCTGGGTTTAAATGACTTATAATGGTCAGGGGAATTTTTCTAGAAAGTGGAAATAAAGATAAGGTGAGTGGACATCAAAGCTCTGTCAGCTCACATGACACCGGTACAGACTTACCTTAGTGTACTGCAGAGTGCCTGACTGACCCTGCTATGGACACACCCCAAACACAGAGTGAGAGGGGCTCTGTTCTGCCTCTGGAGTAAAAAGTGACACCACTCTTTCAGCTGGAGCTGGCAAATGCACTGGAACTACTGAGACTTACTCCTGGCAGGAAAATTACTCCACAAATGCCAGAGGTTCATGTCCAAAAAGGAGACAGAGGAGTCCTTTTTATTCCATGGGCCATGGGGCATTTCCCCTGGGGTCTCTCAAATTTTAGAAGACACAGCCTCCTTTTTATCCCAATTTCCTGGCCACATTTTCCTCTTTCCCCATTGGCTGAGGTACTTGGGAGGCACAGACTTCCCCAAACACCTGATACCTAAGACTCCCTTCTCATGTATAACCCCCCACCTTTCTCCTTCCTTGTGTCAATTAGTGGGATTCCTTATGGAATTTATGGTTCTTCCCTCTCTCAGTATCGAGTTTTATTTATCAGCAGACCTACAGTTTGTTTGTAAAGAGAAATCTCTCTCACCCATCAGTGGAATCCTTCCCATTGTTTCTTTTATCTCTCAGTAGCTGGCTCTATTTACCAGCAGATCCACAGTTTGTTTGTAAAGTTCCTCATTCCTTTCACTCCGAATTCTCCTGTGGTTTTGGTTCTAAAAGGTGATAACAATGTTTGCTTTTTGAATATAATGACATTATTTATTCCAAAATATGGCAAAATTATGTTCAGTTATTATGGACAGAAGGCTCTGTAAATTCATCAATGAAACTCGAATGTGACTACAGTTCACAAATCCTGAATTTCCTCCTTTTCTTGGTAGGAATGGAAGAATGTGTTGTGAAAGGAAGCTGAAACTACTTCATGGTTTCAATTTACTGACTGGAAGATCTGGAAGATTCTGTAACTGGAAGGCAGGAGCAATGGAACAGAGTCAGGATGCTCTGTCAGCTGTGGTCAAGGGAAAATAGCAACTTTCTGTTGTCAGGTGGGGAACAGAAAAAGGATAAATTGGCATGGGCAGAGTTACTGTACTAAACTAAAACAGTCAAATAATTTCTTTCAGCTGTTAATAAAAGAAAGAATCAACTTGGAAGGAACTGGAGGGAAGCACCTGTCTAATCATCCATTCTATTTGTACAACACTTGGCACATTTGCAAATGGGTTTTCTTTTGCTGATCTGAAACAATTCCAGTGTTTTACTCTCCAAGTATGTCAAGTGAGTTCATATGTATTTAAAATGTGTTCACATGTGTTTAAAATAGCCCATAACAGGATTTTTGTTATGCCAAAAAGGTGTTCCTGAGCCACAGGACTTTTTCATCCTGGGAAATAACTTCTACTCAGTTTTCTTCCTGTGGAAGCTGAGTATGGAGAATCACCCAGGGATTTGATTAAATGTTAGCTCATTTAAAGTTTAACAATGTTAGTTCGTTTAAAAGTCATATTTTAATGATATGCACATGGCAAAGTGAGTGTAGCAATTCTGAACAAGGCCTTAGGAGTGTCACTGTCAAGGTGCTGCCCTTTGAACCATGCATTAAAACCTAAAAAACCTCTTAAAACAAGAGCTGTGAAAACGGGCAGCAGGTGTGGCAAAAGTACATTTCCAAGACATTCCCAGGCCACTTCAGTGGAAAACAGGCCAATATTGAGAGTTTTGGAAATCTTGCTTCTGTTTCTAAGGAATCACCAACACAATAGCTTTTCCTTGTGAAGCTGCTTATTTTTACAAACTCTTCAAACATACTCAAAAGGGCAATTAAAACCAGATGAGGATGATATTGTAGATATTAAACCAGTTCTGAGATTGTATTTCCATATTAAGAGGTGCTTGTATTAAAAAATATGACATGAAAGGCTTCATTTCCCCAACCTGCCTTTAAAAAGGTGAAAAGCTGAGGGTGTGGCCACGTTCCCTGCTCTTCCAGAGGCTGCAGCTTGTGTGGAAACCAGAGGAGTGTGTATGCCTGTCTAACTTACCTGAAGAGGTATTTCAGTCCTGACATTTCAAATCAGTTCAGTTTTTTTTTTAAATTCAAGGAACATAGGGGACAGGACTGGTTTAGTGATAGACACCCCCATGACAATTTCACATTTTAATGAAGTTATTTAAGACTGTGCTTAAAAATAGCTTCTGGTTGTCATGTTGAGGCACGGAGTCCTAAAATAATCAAGTTGAAAAAGCCAGGAGAGTGAAAGGATTCTAAGGTGTAGCTCTTGTTAAATCTCTGCTGAGCAGAGACCAAAAGATAGTGTGCTGTTAGAGAATAGTTCTGTTAATCAGTGTCTTAAAGACTCTGGCATGCTGAAGTTGTATCTTGGTGAACTGATAAGGCTGTTGCACTTGTGTTACTCCTGTTAAAGGGAAGTAATTCAAGTACATCCTAATATCCTGCTTGCATATATATTACTCAGCTTCTTTGGTGGGTTCCTATAATCAGGGAAATGTTGTCTGAGTGCACTGAGGTTCTGCCAGTGCTTGACAGTCTGTAGATTTTTTAGCTTTGCACTGTACTGCAGAACCTGGCTTTGAAAGCTGTACATCTGCCTGTCCCTGCACACCATGGTGTGATAGGAAGTGCTGTCCCCACCCTCTCCTGAATAAAGCCATGCTGAGCCATGGCCTCACCCTGCAGGAAAGCACTGCAGAAACCTTTCTAGACACAAGCATTATGCATTTCTTTTAGTATTTTACCTTGCTTTTCTGCTCTTTTTGTTAACTTTGATCAAAGCCAATGAAATTCTTCATTATTTCTAATTCTACACAACTATGATAAGTACAAGTTTTTTGTATTGTTACAGTTTTCTGTCTTGTTATGAAAATGAAGCAAAAGCAAAAAGTTGATCCAGCAAGTTATCTGTAAATCCAAAATAAAGTCTTATCCCAGTAATACATACTACTACAAAGTTGATGTGCAATATTGTGAAAAATCATCAAATCTGAAAGCTAAGACAAATACAGGTCAATAATCTAAAGGCATATACCATAAGCACTGCTTCAGAAAATACTCTGGGTGGCTTTTGAAGCCTCTGAGTCTGAAGCAGGATGAAGAAAGCATCCTGGAGGAGAGCTGCATCCTTGTCCCCTTGGCAAACCCATGGCAGGAGCTTCCCAACACCTGCAGGGATCCTGTAAATTCACACACTGGACACTTGTGCATTCAGGCACCAGCAGCTGTCATGAGGATGTTTCAGTCTTGTCTGCTCCACAGTCAAATGTTTCTCTGTCCTTGAGACAAGATTTTTGGCACACCACCTGGAATAAGGACATCCTTGCATCTTGGGAAGTCAAGATGCTTCCTCATGAGAAAAAGTACAAGTCACATTTTCTTTTCAGCTTGGATCATACTCCATCTGGCATTTTAGGGAGAAGTCACTGAAACTTGTCCTTCTAATTTTAACTAGCACTGTCTTGCTGCTCAGGTGTTTTGTGGCATGGTGTGTGTCTGTGCTGAACACCAAGCTTACCAGCTGCTTATCCTGTTAACTCTAGTTACCTGTCTTTACATGTCAACTTAAGGTTGTACCACATTTTGTCTTAAGAGTGAACAGCCTTTTCTTCAAATAGCAAAGGACTATTTTAGGCTAGATTTACCTTATTCACAGTACAAGTAGAGAATATGCTGTTGTCATTTTTATGGCTTTAAAAACACACTAATATTGAAGACAGCAAACATTCCATTGCACCTTGTGCTGCTGAAAAGTCAAATTCAGGCACCAAGTTTTCTTTCTTGGATGAGATAAGATTCTTATCATTGACATTCTTGTTGAATTTCATTTTCAGTAGGGGATGAAGTTTTCACATCACAATAGCTAAAATCATGTCCATAAACTAGGTCCTTCTGAGAGTGTGGTTCATGAACTGTGACAGCACTCCACAGGTTGTTCTTCCTCAGGGATTTCTGTAAGAGCTCTCTCATTCTCTTGTTTTCTTTGGCTGTGGATTCCCACATGATTTCAAGTTCCCCTTCTGTTTTCCTAGGAAAAAAATGGAAGAGAAATCCTAACTTTAACAATGTTTCAGCAGTGCAGAAGTACACATACTGGTGGATAAACAAATTAGAAATAGCCTGTATTTAGGTGCTTGAAATTGCCTGATTGAAATTCATTCATTTTCTGCTTTTGAAAAAGTTCATTAAATGCAATGCTAAATAGGACATGACCAGAAAACCACCCATGTAAAACTACCCATGATGTAATGTGTTGGATGAAGCCTGCACACAAAGCAGTGCATGTGAGACCCAAGCACTGTGACTGCCTCAGCTCCCTGGTGAGCACAGCTCTGCTCCCCACACAGCACTGCCCCTTCTCACTGCCCAGAGCACTGTGAGCCCCAAGGCTCTGATCAGTGCCAGATCAGCTAATGCATCTTTGTGGGAGCCAAACAAAAGTGGAATCAACTTAGAAAGCCCAAGAGCTTGAGTTTCCTTTGACTCCTAGTGTATGTCAAAATACAAACAAGGAAATGAAGCATAGCTTCAGTGGAAAGCACAGTTGATGCATGGAAAATGAGCACACATATTTTGATACAGAACCAGAGGACACAGGCTCAAGCTGCACCAAGGGAAATACAGGCTGGATATAAGGAAAAAGGTGATAAAGTTCTGGAATGGCTGCCCAGGGAGGTGCTGGAGTCCCCATCCCTGGGTGTGTTTGACAAAGCCTGGATGTGGCACTGGGTGCCAGGGTTTAGCTGAGGTGTTAGGGCTGGGATGGACTCCATGATCTTGAAGGTCTCTTCCAGCCTGGGCATTCTGTGACTCTGTAATCTGAACTCTTCTTGGAGGACTAATTTTTAAACAGAGAGCTGCAGAGCTGAGAGATGCAGAGGCAGAGAGTGCTAACTGACCTGGCATTGGAATGAGCAGTCAGAGCACACTGCAGTCCCAGGTCAGGCTCTGCAGTGTGGCACCACTACAGTGCCACAGCCACACAGCCTGCAGCGTGGTGCTGCTTCACAGCTCAGCTGTTTGCCAGGCCAGCATCTGACAAGAAGCAGTAGCATCCCAAGTGTAGTTACACAAGGGGAGGTTGTTTGAAAAATTTAACAAAGCATTCAGGAGAACTGGTTGGGGAGAGGGTGTCTTCTTGCTAGTCACAACCTCCCTTCCCTTCAGGAATTTGGATTACAGAGCAGCTTGGTTACTACAGCTGCTGATGCTCTGTACATCTTTCTCAACACCAACATTTCCTTGCCTCTACAGCTGGTTTGCCTCATGAAACACAAGTCTTTGCCACTTGGCATTTAAAACTAGATACATGCTCAGTTTAGATATGTGTGCTGTTTACAGATGCCTTTAGACAAAAGGCATTAATTTCTTATTAATGTAGGCTATTATTAATTAAATAAATAAAAATAAAAATTTAATTCGATCCCTAACCTAGCCAAAATGTAGGATTCTACAACATCTTGAGAGTAAGCAAAATTCCAGTGCTCCACTGATGTTTGAGGATGAAAAAATTACTAGATGTAGGTTCTGAAAGATTCTTCTTTAAAAAAGACATGACCTCATTGAACTAAATTCATTCAGCCTTAAATCTCAGAATCTTATTTGGGCTGGCTCAAGAATTGTCATCTATCCTGTAACAGCTCATTTATATATTCCTTATCACAAAAGTTTTTATTATGGTAATAATTTCGTGGGGATCCTCACAGATAAGACAGCTCCTCCCCTTGCCTATGCACAACTGCAAAGCTGTTCTGCTGTTGACCCTGTTCCAAGGACAGTTTAATGCACTTTCAAACTTACATTCTGCATCCAAAGCACAGCAGCTGTGACTACCTTGAGGTACTGTTTCTCTGCAGAAGTCTGTTTTATGAAATAAACCCTGACCTAGAAAACTCATAAGGTCAATGACCTGTCAAATAAGACTGGAAACATCTCGGAACTTGTTTTTTACCCTAGGGTCACATCCTGAATTTTGTTTGTATCTCAAACCTCTCATTTAAGGAAAGGTTGTGATATTGATATCTCTTAAAGTTACTCAGTGACTAATAAAGATTTCATTATCAGCTGCCTGAAAATCAAAATGCTATTGCTTCCTCATTAATGGTTGCTGGGAATTTGCAATATTGTCTAGCAATGGCTGTAATTACTGATAAGGCTTTAAAGAGCAACTTCCAGAAAGGGAAATCTGCTTATCTTTAAAAGCTTTTATTTATCAAAAGTACAACTATATCTATATGTGTTTCTTCTGAAAACCAAGAAGAAAAATTCTCATCCCTGGGATGCAATGGGTAAGTAGTGGAACTCCTGATTTTTGTTATGAGCTTAAAGAATGCAGGAGGGGAGAAAATTCCAAAGGCAAGTCATCTGTTATATTTGATGGAAGCCCATGCTAGTTTGGAGTACACTTGTTAAAAACAGAAGGAGAGAAGCAGCACATGAATACATCTCTTAGTCTCCACGTGCATTACTTGTGAGCATGCTGTGACTGCAGTGTAGGAGTGATGGGGGTGGGACAGTCAGGACAGACAGACGAGAGATCCCTGCAGCCAGGTTGTGGAACTTGGGGTTTATTGCCAAGGGCCTGGGAGCAGGGCCCTGCTGGGAGCTGCCAGCCACAGGGGAGTACAGAGAGTGGGAAAGAGAGAGAAGGCAAGAGAGTGGGAAAGAGGATGAGAGACTAAAAGAGGTAAAGGGTAAAAGAGGATAAGAGGGTAAAAGAGGGTAAGAGAGCGAGGTTCCCCTTACCATACAATAAATCTTCTTCTGTGCTGAACATTCTAATTCTCACTAACCAATCTAGTACAAGATACAAATCCTACAGCATTTACATACAGCCTATAAGAATCATTACTTTACCACACTGTGTTACATTTTAAACCCTAAAAACTCCTCTTTGGGCCCCTTCTGCCAAGCCAGCAGGGTCTGCTCTGACCCTTGGAGCTGTCTGCAGGCAGAGGGTGTTGTTTCATCCAAAGGGGATTGATTACCTTCAGCTGGCCATGCCATTGTTTTCCAGGTGTTCAGTAACTAAGGGATCTCAAAGCTTGCTTTCATTTCAATCTAACTTATAGTTTCCATATTCTCAAATCTTTTGCCAGGCAATCATATTTATAAGGCTTTCCTGTTTCATCTTCCCCAACACTGCAGCTACTCTGCCTCTGGGCACACAGGGGCTGGGCAGGGACCTGCCACCACCCAGGTGTGCTGTGCTCCTCTTCAGGTTCTGCTCATCCCTGTGAGGGCTCTCACTGAAAGCACGGGGCTCTTTCCAGGTCTGAAGTGGGATTTCACTTTGCTTTTCAAGAGAACTTACCAGCAACAGGTACAGTATGCTTTTATGATAAACAATTTCATGGTGGTAGCTAAGTCAGATTGCCCCAATTTCCTAACTCCCTATTATTAAACTAAATGCAAGAACAAAATAAATTATATGAAATAGTTTTCTGTCTTCACCTGCTTATAGTGATTTATCATACCTCCAGCAAGATCTTAAAGTAAACTGGCTTTTCTGCTTAAAATGTGGCATGCTACTCTGATTTTCATTACCTAACAGTGAAACTGGAGAAAAAATTAGAAATTAGAGAATAAATATTGATTGTATGCACTTATCTTAATGTCTATGTAGGCATTTTGCACAGAAACATTATCAGCTAGACAGTATTCTGGACTAAAAATCTACTCTGTAAACACAGCCTGTCACAATAAATCAAAATGTTTGGTACTGTCCTAGCACTAAGGGACTTTAGTTGTCAAATTACAGATGATGAGCAACATCTGAACTGCAAAAAAATTTCCCTTCCTTACTCCTGTGACTGTGTGAAGGGAGAAAGAAAATAATAAACCTTGTAAAATCATAAATAGGAAAAGCAGACCAAAATACATGTTTAATTTCTGGCTGATAGACATAAAAGAGTCAATACCCATTTGGATTACCTTGGGAAACTACTTTATATTGCAGTACTTGAGACAAATAATGGAATGTGAAGAAATTAGTTCATAGGAATTGTATCAGCCATGGTGTTAGTTGGTTTTATTGATGTTGTTTCATAAGCATAAAAACTTACTATTTCTTATAGAGTTGTAGAATTCAGCTGACTTCTCAGTAAAATTTAATTTTTTTTAATCTACATTTTTTTACAAAGTAATCAAAGGAAAATAGCAAATCATGAGGTTAACCAAAATACTATTTGGAAGATGACAGTAAAAATTCTTTTTTACTTTTAGAGTTGTGTTCATTATATTATATTCTAATAATTACTGTTGAGATTTAAATACCACCAGAAAAAAGCAGTCACTCATCACACCATTCAGTAATGCTGGAGACTACAGAAATGAAAGACATATCTTGATGGGGTTCATCTTGGGCTTGTTTCTATAAACCACTTTTCTTCATCATCATACAGTCAAATGGACTACAGTGGTGTTGTTTCAGGGTTTTGTTTCTTGAAAGGAAGCTGCAAGGATTAACTGTGTGTGTTTACTGAAGAAAAAATGAATTCATTTTGACTAAAAAGGTAAAAGTGATTTAGTATACTGTATGGAAAGTGTAATTATTTTACACATCTGTGTTACATCATCTAGCTTGCCTACTTTGGGGCTAGAAGGGTAAATTTTGAATTATCCATATTGTGGGACTTCAAATTATGCTCTATCCTACTTTGAAAAAAACCCTCTTTATTTAATTGTTGTTCTCTACAGTAAAAAACTGGAACATGAGCCCAGAGATGTGAAAGTCATTTAATTAGTTTCAAATCCTAAATAACTATTTCCAGAGAAATGTGAATCAGTTCAATCTGGCTTTTAATGCAAATTTCAAAGACTAACAGAATGTTCATTGTACAACTCTGCTACTTACACCTTTTAATTGCACTGTATAAAGTAACTGAGAGGGACTGCACTGATGGAAAGTAGATGATACCAAGCCCTGTTTTTCTATTGTCTGTTAAAATCTATTTAAATCTATTATTTCACATAGCAGTGATGACTTGAGAAATGACTGCTTATTACTTTTCTGCAGTTGCAAACTAAAACTGTTTTTCTTTTATGCTGATAATGTAAATGTGCTATGAAGCTTTCCACTATCAGAGGGAAAAAAAATACCTTTAAAGGACTCTGCATTTAAAGGATATCTCAACACAAGTCATAATCTTCTATAAATCTGTTACCTTTTCTTCTCTTTATTTTGCACATAGCCAATCCAAGTCACTTGTTAATAGATCAGTAAGACAGATTCAAAAGAAAACAGATATTTGGTGTACTCATTAGATTCCCTTCATTTCCTTCTATTCTGAAAACTGTGGAGGGGTATGAATGGGAAAGTGCTCAGCCTTTAGCAGAAGGTGCTATTAAAATAAATCAACATGTGTCTTAAATTACAGAATCCTTTCAAATTACCAAAGTCTCACACAGATTGATATCCTTCTCAGACTGATATCCTCCTCAAGTCTTAAGAACAGCAGTAGCCATATGGAATAAATTCCTCCTTCCAAAACCTTTCTGAGAGCTGCCAATCACGAGCAGGGTTTCAGCACTCTCATTTTCTCTGCTGGTGGCTGTGTGCAGGTGCTTTCCCTTGTCCCTTCACCTGTCTGACCTGCCTGCATGGCTCCTGCCTGTGCCCCACTCACCTGTTTTGCTGCAGGACCTCATTGAGGGTTTCCTGTTTGTCCTGCAGCAGACGCTGCAGGTGCTGCTTTTCTTGCTCATACTGAGCAGTCTTCCTTTCAAATTCCTTCTCCTGCTCAGTCATCTTGAGGTTGATATCTCCAAGCTTCCCTGCTGCTTTCTTTTTATATACCTGTAAGGGTTACAGTTAATAGAAAAAAGTGAGATTATAGGAGAAATAAGAACAAGTCATTACCAACAAAAAGATGTAGAGATACTGATTTTCAGTCGAATCTTTACATCAATGCTGCCTTGCTTAATTATGCCAAGTAGGTTGCATTATGGGATTTTTTTTAACCTACTTAATTTGAAGGTATTACACTTAATTTTGTTCTGCACATAAAACTACTTGTACAATGAATACCACACTGTGTGTTTGTTTTACAGTAAACACAGTTACCTGCAAGAAAAGGTTTGTTTTCCAAGAGACAAAGCCACACTTTAGAGCACAGGTTGCTGACCACTTGCTGAACAGTCATACTTATCAGCACACACCATGAAAAAGTGTTTCTGTTTTGTTAGTTGTTTTATCTTAATACTAAGAGGAAGAAAAGAATACCTTTGCTGGCTGCTTCATGTCATAGTCCTCTTGTTCAGTGAAGCCATGTGATTTTTTGATTAATGGCTATAATAACTAAATGATGACTAATGACTGGTCTCATCTCAAAAATAAGAAATTAGTAACTTTGCTTTCTGAAATAACATCCCCAATAAATTGCATAAGCACACAAGAAACTGAAAACTGGTTTGTGCACTGTTACACACTTCTAGATGCTGCTGCTCTTGACAATACCAAAATCCAATATTAACTTATTTTCTCATGATTACAAATAGAATGCTGTAACTGTTATTTTCTCTGCATACTGTGATGTTTCCTACATGCTATAGAACAGAGTTTTGGGATGGAAACACCTCCTTTAATAAAACTGTAAACTAATTGAGTGAAGCTTTGAAAATACTGCTAATATAAAGTTTTATTTCAGGTGCTAATCACTAAGGTTTTATCTCCATCTGAATCAGGGGAGAAAGATCTGAGTTTGCCTTTTGGAGGAACTAAAAAAAGGCATTTTTAGACATGCTGTATCTAAGGCTATATAACTAATCCTTTCCACAAACTGTTTCCTTTTAGCACTTGCAAAATGTGTCATTGTGAAGTTTAATTTTCTAGAGGTAATAGGATAACAATAGATAATATTTACCTAGAATATTAATTCAATATTTAAGGCTGACTTACACAGGATTTTTATCCTAACTTTTCCCTGACAGTTCTAATAGAAGAATAAGAAGCCTGCAAATTAACCAGTAACATCACTTAATTTTTTAGATTCCCAGAGAAGTCTCCAAAATGCAGAGTAATGTTATGGAAGGCTACAAGTAAACAAGTTCCTTCTGAACAGAAGGCTGCTCAGAGGCAGCCTAGAGGAAGTGCAGAGTATAGGGAAACAGGTATGAACCTTCCCCTCTGCCAGTAAAAGCCCCAGCACTTGCCAGGTGTGATTGAAATGCCCTCTGTAGATTAGATACCCATAATCATGTCAAAGAACAAGAGCAAACTTCCTCTCTCCACTTTATGACAGGGAAGGAAGCTGGTGAACTGTAGCACTGGTGAAACCCTGCTTTCCATCACGTGCTCACCAACCACCCAGCTACAGGGTGCTTTAAGCTGAGCTTTGTGTTTAAACTGCACTCTGCTCCTCCACAGCCCACAGCTGCCTCTGCTGGCTCTGCACTCCTGCTCTATCTTTGCCAACTGAAGTTGAGTCCTGTGTGCAGAATGGTTGCAAAATCAGAGGGAAAAAGTGCACCTTTTTCTTATGGCCATATGATTGTAGTCTGAAAGTAGGTATGAGTGATACATTGTTCTGACCTTGCCTCCATGGATGGATTATAAATCTGTAAAATGCAGCATGGGCAGGTTGGGTACAGTGACACATGCAGCTGCTGGCACTTACAGATCCTTCACACCTTTGAATTGTTCAAGATAACCTATTACTGTTCTCTGTAGCAGCAAACAGACTGGTAGAGATGACAGTTTTCAGGAAGAGGATGTTAACACACAGCTGGAAGTCAGAATATTTTCCTCTAGAGATGGTCATGGCACCCCATGTACAGAGTAAGCAGGATGAGGAATGATCATGGATGCAGGTGCTGGTACTGAAGAGGACATAACTTACTCCCAGGTGGTAAAGAGACAGTAAAACAGACTGCAGATGATATAGAGGAAATATGCAAACATGGTATTTTTGGGTCAGGGTATACACTATGCTGTCATTCTGGGTCTCCTAGGAGGCCCTTGGCTCCTGGGTTTGTCACAGAAATCTTGGAAATAGATGATTTTGTTGCAGCCATGGAAAGATAGGTTCTATTTAGCAGGCTCAGAATGCCTGAGACACATAACCAACCTTCCTGGGGATATTAATCTCTTCCCTGATTTTTGGCAGCACTTTTGTGTGAGTGGCAGTGTGTGCAAGTCTTCTTCTGAGCTCACAGCTGAGTGGAGAAGAGTGAGAAAACTGAAACAGCTTCAGACAAAAGCCAGCACAAATTTGGGTACATTTCTCTCTCCTCTGCATACAGATCAACTTAGGAGTGTGAAACAGAATGCAGTGTTTCCTTACCAGTAAGATGAATGCATTTCCTTTCAATTTTGGTTATACTTTCTGTTTTCTATGCAAACATGGCTAACTCTGGGAAATAAGCTACACAGTGTACAAAATAGTGACATACACCAGAACAATTTAGAGATTCTTTGTATACATCAACTAACATCACAAAGTGTGAAATATTTTGAACATATGAATGAAGGGAATGAATTGGAAGGGAATGAATAAAGGGAAAACAGGTGTTGCAATATTATATGCTGTGCTACCTAGTATTTCCTGATTGGTAACTTGGGACACAAATAGGGCTGAATTCCTGCCCAGATAATTAAAAGATTTTGGGAAAATATAGCTCATCCTTAGGACTGACAAAACAATGGAAGCAGTTTCCTAAGTGTCTGCATTTAAAAAACCAGCAATGCTCCATGAATTTTCAAGGGTCTCATACTGGAAAATCTAGAGTCTAACAAAGCAGAATGAATACTCTGGACAGAAAAGCCATGTATGCAGCAAGACTAAAATCAACCCATGGTATCCTGGTTTCAGACACAAAGCACTTTTCCCTAAGTCCAGATTAATGTTGATGGGAACATGGCAAAGGAACACTGGTGATAGGAACATTGTCTCCTTCAAATGTGCTGGCATGAGCAACTGCTTATACAAATCAGGAAGTTCTGCAATGAGTACATGCAGTTCTGAAACACACAGCTTCTCAGTGACCAGGAAGTGCTAGGAACAAATTTTTATTGCTTTCTCTTCATCAATGACAATTTTGTACTCTAAATGCAATAGGGAGCAAGATGGCAGGAAAAAAATTAAGGCCAAATTAGTAAAGTTGCATGAAAATGAGGGCAGTTACAGTAGGAGATGCTAGATGGTGGATGTCTTCAATACAAAGGTTGTTTCTGTTTTTACTAAAACCTCATGACTAACAAAATTATTATCAAATAGAGATTCAGAATGAATGAACTTGTTGTAATCTAAATTCTTTTTTTCAACAGTGTGTGCATAATTTAAAGATTAATTACACTTGCAGTGAAGGAAAGGAAAAGGTGTGTAATGATGAACTGGAGTACAAATTCTGTTATCAGAGATTTTTCCCCCTCCATCCAATGAAGCATGGAGGTTGTCCTTGCCTGTCCTTTTGCCAGTATTGGTTTTGCACTTAGAATTCACCACATGTAAATGTTCTTAACTTTATGCCAACCTCTTCTCTATCCCTTACAGTAGTCAAAGATCTATTATATTGCAGAAGATGCACACTTCACAAGAATACATGCCACTGTCTTAGTAGGGGAGCTAGACATAAATGATGGTGAAAAAAGCTAAAAATATTTTATGGCTGTCTTAATATAATAAGGGAAATCTGTCACAGTACTGTTTCATGCATTTTATGAAGGGTTCCTTACAAATTCAAGCTTTTTTTCAGCTTACTGCTCTCTCTTTACACTTAAAATTTCATTTGTTTTCTTTGTTGATGATTTCTATGCTGTGTCAATCCTTACAATGAAAATGGAGACCATCTCCATCTGCACTAACAAGGTGGTAGTGCACATTTGAGTCATTTGATGCAGGAATAGCAGTGGAGGTCTTGACTGGCAAAGTATAACATGGAGACTCTGCTTCAGGATAAACTGAACAAACTTGACTTAATACAAAACAGTTTTTGAAAGTAATATATACATTTCTTTCTAGATACAGAAACCAATATACCAGGTATCTTTCTCCTTTCTTGTTTTTAAGATTACAGTAAAAATAATCATGGTTCAGCAAAGATGCTGAAACAGAAATGTTTCAAATTTATTTCATTGTTATACTGCAATTACATACTGTGCTTTTTGTTTAGAGAGTTGTAAAGATAACTTAAAATGTATTTACTAACTAGGCTGGATGTTTGAACATCCTCTGAGTTTCTCAACCTCCTGCCCTAGGTCACAAGAAAGCAGTTGATGGTAACTGTACACCTGAGATAACATTTTCATTCTTCCAAATCGAATTGTAAAGGACTTCAAGTTGAAGGAGTGGTACAGCCTCAAAGAAGTACAAGACAGAACACTTGGGTTAAAATATAGAGCAAAAAATGAAATACAAATAATCTTTAAATACTATTACAACTAGTCATAATTCTCCAAGTAATGATGTGAACACAATATCTGGCAGACATGCAATGCACAAATACAATGGAAGACACTAGTGAAAATTACAATCATGATCTGTTTTGTTTTTTCAAAACTTTTAAAGATAATCCATAAGTCTTTCATAAAAACATTGACATAGATGAACTACTTTTCTCATTAAAAACCCCAAGCATTTCACAATAGGTATTTAGCTTAGAAACACTGCTTACCTTCACTTTTTCCTCCAATCTTCCCAAGCGCAGGCTGCCTTCTATAATTTTCTTGAGAACACCATGATTCTCATTTTCCAAACATCTGGCCTGCAACCATGCAGTAAACAAAGCCACATGAAACCACTCTCTGTTTGTTTGTCAGGGCAGACAAAATGCATACAACACTGAGGGGGACAGCAATTCCATTTTGAACTCCAGCTGCCTGAAGAACCAACATGGATAAAGAGTCCTGGAAATTATTCTCAGAACAGCTCATTAATAATTTGCCAACTGACTGTGAGTACTAGGAAGCAGTATTATTCTGAAATGAAACATACTGTAAAGCCAACCAACTCTGGGGGTTTTCCCTACAGATCTAAGTATGCAGATGTAGGGATCCCATTTCTGTGCATAAGACTCATCCTTTAGGTCACATCTGGCAATCTGCTCTCAAACAAGCCCTTGAAATTGGCAGGGGTTCAGGCAAGGATATTTCTAATATGGTATGATTAATATTTAAAAGCAGATATCCCAGAGATTGAGATCTAAGAATCAGTTCCCCCAGTTTCTGGGATACATTTATTGTGCCCAACTTCAATCCTGAAGTCCAGGTTGTAGTGGACAAGGATTTGAGCTGTGTCACCATAGCTCCTCTCCTAGAATTAGGAATTAACTGCTGTATCTTTTCATCCAATGCTGATGACAACCTTTGTCTACTACCTGAACAAGTAAAAGAAGCTTTATTTTAACAAAGTTTTGTGAAATTATTTCAGATTCAATTTGAAGACAAGAGTATGAATATGAAAACTCGAAATTGTGCCCAGTATCCTGAAAAAGAAACAAAATGGGCTTACAAAAAGCCCAGAAACCTCCATGCCAGACACTTCCACTAAACAGGAGTTGTTCCAAAACTCTCACTCAGCCTGTCAAAATGACTGCTGGCCAACAAGGAGCAATAATATGCATGTGCATACACAGCAGACAGTCCGTACAGAGCACTTCAAGGATAACAGTCTGCCCTTAAGACTCAAGTATTAAAATGTTATGATTTTGTGCTATTTTCAAATACATGTAGCTCAACACCAACTTCTAAAACTAGGTTAAAAAATCTTTTAAACTTGGCAAGTGCCATTTCAGACCCTAATGGTCATGAGAATTAAGGCTTAATTATATCACCTCCAGAAATAAGGGTAATTGCTTTTAATTGCTCCTCTAGAAAAAAAAAATCTTTCACTGCTCCTATCCTATTTGCTAAAGTCTACTTAAATAGAGCTAAATCCTTAAACTGGAATTACAGCTTTATTCTTTGATAATTCAGATTACTAATAACTTGTGCCAGTAGCATGATAACTGTGTGAGATACGAATTAAGTCACATTAATTATTTAAAGGTAATTACCAAAAACACAAGATGATCACGCTCCTTAGCTATCTTCTCCACCAGCCCAATAAGGTTTGCTAGATAGTGATGGGCTGCAACTTCTTTTTCCATTGCTTCCTCCAGCTGCAGTTGCAAAAGACCAATTTTCTTCTTTAATCGTCTGTAAAAGGGAAAATCTTTGGATTGGGAATCAGTAATGGCCTTAAAAAACTTGTATCACACATGCAAATCAACATGTACAAGTCTCAAACAACCATACATACTGTCAGAAATGCACTGGCTCAGAATATTTGCAGTGCCAATAGCACCATGTTCCAATTTTTGGGGCTGCTTTTTCTTTACAATATTTTATCTGAATAACACCAGTGACAATGATTCAAAAGAACAGGTTGTGCAA
Organism: Haemorhous mexicanus; assembly: GCF_027477595.1. Classification (NCBI taxonomy): domain Eukaryota; kingdom Metazoa; phylum Chordata; class Aves; order Passeriformes; family Fringillidae; genus Haemorhous; species Haemorhous mexicanus. The sequence goes on along the minus strand of NC_082352.1, from coordinate 4,889,537 downwards.
TGGCTACAAGCTCATATTTCTTAAGATATAGAACAATAATACTGTATTTTTAAAATATTGTGAACTCCTCTCCAAGCAACCAGGTGCATGAGAAGATCTGCAAATAGTGTAAGTCTTATCCTTATTTAACTGCAAAGAGGGTTTGTCTACTCATCTTGTTGTCAGACAATTTTAATTACTAAATTAAAGATATATTCTTAATTTGCACATAGACACAGAAAAATGAGCACGAAAACATACAAAAATTAGCAAAACTTGACAACCAGGCCTCTAGACATGACAAACATGTTTAGGTAACATAGGGGTTTTTTTGCAGTGGGTAGAAAATACACATTATGGGAAGTTAGACAATATTTTTACAGATATTTCTGATTTTAGAAATAAAAGTATTTCTGTACAAGAAAATGAGACTGTGAGAAAAACCTGTTTGTCTTTTGAGTCATCTGCATCTCTGTTTCCAGGATCTTCTTGTCAGCCATGAAGTTATTTTTCTCCAAGAGCAGTTTCTTGTTTTCAGTTTGCAGTGATGCCATCTTTCCCATGACAGCTTCCACCTCAGAGAGCTTTTTCTCCTGCTCCTGCTGTAAAGAGCTGCAAAAACCAACAGTGTAGAACAGGTATCATGTACAGATCTACATCACTAAAATGCTAAGTCCCAGGGAGATACCCATCTTGAAGTTATGAAATAAGATACACTGAGAATGCTCAATGTTCCCTGGTGACATCAGGGAGGTATTACAATCTCATACCAAATTATTCAAGTAATTCCTTCTGATTGCACTTTATTTAAATTATAAAAATAAGTAGTCCAGATGTAATCCCTTAGTGTTTCTTTTTTTTTTTTAATAAATTAATATCAACACCAAAATACAAAGTCTGAGGACTTCTCAGGATGGCACTGTACCATGAAACAGTAACCTGCACTATCCAAAGGCTTGAGAGCATACAAATTTATGGAATGTCTTCAGAGAAACATTACTCTGCAATCATGCTGCACAGCAGCACTTATGAGTTCTGATGTTTCATGTAATTTCCATATTGGAACAACTGGAGAAACTCAGAACTTCTAGCTCAGAATTTCAGGATTCTTTAGACATGTTCCAAAGATGGGAACACAAGAATGAGAACATTTTATGTATAGTAATGATAGAAGCAAATAGATTTGACAAAAATGGTATTTTTCATGCCTCCACTTCTACAATTAGCAGCAGGTACTCTATGGTAAAAACACTTCTGCCAATGTTTCTAGAACTGGGATTTTGTCATTTTAAATGTCTCTAAAAACTAAGACAGTACTTTTAAAATATTTCTTTCCTTTTCTTTGTGCTTTGGCAGTTACCTTCCTGGATTACCAGCACAAATTTCAAGTGGCCTCCTCCCTACAGAGTGCCATGTGTCATGTGCATGCTTTGCACCAATGTTTCTCCACATGTAAACTCATACCTTTTTAAATCATTCACCACAGCCAAGTGCTCCTCTGCTGTAATTCTGCTATCCACTTTGGCTTTCAGCTCTTCACATGTAGAGCACAAAGCTTCCAGCTGCTTCTGGTACTCTGCTATTTCTTCCTCTTGACTCTTTTTCTTATCTTCCAAGATTACTATTTGTTTGGTCAACTTTGAAGCTTTTGGAAGGAGGGGAAAAAAGTCAACTGTGTATAGCAGAACTAATACAACCACTGAATGAAACTTCAACAAAACCATTACTACAGTCATCCCTAGTTGTTTACAACATTATGTAACAGAGCATTTGTCAGTTTGTGTTTCAACAATCTGGACTTGACTTTTTGCTGTCTCAAGCAACTTGTTTTGGAATAGTGCAGAAACTTCAAGAGTACTTCTTTTCAAGGCTAAAAGCTCACTGAAATGTCATTTTACCCTGAAAACTTCTGATTCAGTTTGAAGTGCTCTTCAATTATGCAAATGACTGTACTGCTGTTTAAGAGTTCTTCTCAATTTTTCAGAAGTCAAAATGGAGTATTTTTTATAGTGTCAATAGATGATAATGACATTTTTTTAAAGTATCAGTTGACATGCAGAGCTTGATCTCCTATTAATGTTAACTACATTCAAGGATGCTTTTTAGACATATATAAAGTTGAAAAAAAAAACCCCAGCCAACCAAAACCAAAACACTGCCAAGCTTGCCAAAACAAAAAATGACAACAGAAAACAAACAAAAACCCTACAAAAATCAAAACCTGCAGTACCATCTTTAGTGTAGTTCAGATGAATAGCAACTCAAGCACTTTTACCTTCTTGAACATGCTGTCTGTGACTATCTTTTGCTTTAGCTTGTTGAATTTTGAGTTGCTCCATCAACACTCCATTTTCTTCCAAGACCAGCTTGGCCTGAGTTTGGAGCAGCTGCCTGCAATGATAAATGTAAATAAAATGTAACTCAGATGTTATGTCCAAAGAACAAACACAACTGATTATCAACAGTGTAAACTTGCAAAATCATATTTGAACTTCTTCAAAAAACAGATTAAAAATCCTTATGGAGAGCAATAGCAGGACCTGAGGTAACCAAATCTATACAAATCTATACAAACACCTGCATTTCTGCCTCACTGAAAGAAGGTCTATGCCACTGGGTGAATCTGCAGAAAGATGTAAGATTATGCTGCATGCTGTCTCTTCCAAAGTCCTCCTCATGTAGACACAGTGTCATCTGAGCTCCTGCAAGCAACTACTACCTGTGCCATGGGTGCAGGAAGAATTTTTATGTTCACTCATAGTGGATGCTGCTCCCAAACCTGTTCCAACCTCCTGGTGAGCAGAAGCTCACCCACAGTACAATCAGAGCAGGATGAAAACTCTGCAGTGGCAGCAAATCCTCTGGGCAGCAGCTCTGGCACCAAAGCCACCCCTGTGCACTCCCATCCCAATCCCAAGAGAGTGAGGAGCTGAGCCCAGCCCCTGAATCCCAGCCAAAAATCTCCAGGTGTATCTGCACTTCCCAAGGGAAAGCCCCACAGCTAAGAGACTGCAGTCAGCTGCACTCTTCCTCCTCCTCCTCCTCCCAGCCACATCTTTTAAGTATCAGTCATTCCCATCTCTTAGGCAACAAATGAGAGAAAAAAATATATAAAAAAGGAAAAATCCTAACCTCCAACAACTACTTAACTTCATTATGCACTCTCTCTCTTAGCTTCATTTGCATTGTCTCACTTCTCAAAAACATCAAATTCTTCTAATGCCACATTCCAATTATTTTGTATTAGTGGAAAACTGATGTCATTGGCACACTGTAAAGGTAAGTAACCTGCAATATCTAGGAGAGAATTATATGGGCTTCCAGTGCAAAACCCCACATTCATATTTAATCTTTACTCCAAAATTATTTCAGGCATTGCAGATCAGCATTGTTCCAGCATGACAGTTGTGATGCTATTAATTCTTCAGAAAAATAGTGTCTGAAGACAAAAAAAAATTTCCTTAAGATCTGTAATTTTAAAAGTTTGCATGCAATAAGCAAAATAATTTTTAACTTTGAAATTAATTTCTAGGAATATAACTTGCCATTCTGTAGGGGTAATTAAGTTATTTAATTGCCCATGCAAATCTTCATTCTCCTTCACCAACTCTTCAACTCGTGCTTTAAAATTCTTCATATCCTCCTGGAAGACACAGGATTTCAAATAAAATTCTTTATCATTACTTTGCTTTAGTTTTTACATCAAGAAAAATTTTTGTAAGTACACATGCTTAGGTGCCTTCTAGTTCTTGTCATAATAGAATATTATCTCACTACTCACTCATCTCTAATTCAGGTGTGCATATTTGATTTCTAAACTGTTTCATTAATCTAGTAATATTTGATTAAAAAGAATACTGATATTGTGCCACATTTTTGCAAGTTGTAGGCCCTCAGAAGATAGGTTTGAAAAGCTGAATTCTGGAAATTACTGAATGATAGTATCCATTTTCAGTAGGAGTGATATGGATTTGAACACTGTAAGACAACACAGTGAATCTACAGTAATATAAAAAACCCTTGTGCTTTCTGTTTATTTTATGGCTGAATTTTTTTGAATGAAATACACTTACTTTCAAAACCTAGGAAAGTTGTACTCTGAAGCAAATAGCTATTTTTCAAAGATTCAGTGACAGAAAATACTTCTAAAAAGCAAAAAGAGTACCCAATCTTGTAGTACCTAGAGGTATTCTACCACAAAACCCACAAGCAGCTGCAAGAGCACTGAGTTCCCATCATGAATGCCAGTGGTAAATTCTTTCCAGCACTGACTAGTTTATGGTTTACTCCATTTTTAAAGCACATCTTATATATCTCAGTGTAGTGCATGCTCCTAGATGTGAACAGGCTGACAAAAACAAGCAAGCCAAGTAGGATGAGACAGCACAGTAACTATGCATGGAAAAGTAAAACAACAAAAAAGTTGCCTTAAATTTTAGGCAGGCAACAGCTTTGGCAAATCCCTTTTAAAAATTCAGTAATTTATTTCTACTTTAGTGGATATTTTTTCTAAATGGCAACTTGCCTGATGTTCAAGAATAAAATCTTCCTTTTCTCTTATTCTATCTTCATATGCCAGCAGAAGAGGTGACAAATACTTCATATCCAACTTAAAAGAAAATTAAAAAATAAATACATGTAGATTAATTACAAGCCATCATGTCATCTGTATTTTTTACTTTGGCTGTAGAGTATTAGTTTTGAAAGCAGTTAAAGGGGTTTTATATATGACTTGCAGGTTAAAGTGCAGAACTTCTACAAGCACACAGACCACCATATGCAGAATGATGTGCAGAAACACTTCACAGTACTGTGCTAGGAGCAAGCTTTGGAAAGGAAAAGACCTCATGCTTCCCTTGCATCTTTCTTCTAAAAAGCAGCTTGAACTGATCATTGTATGTAACACAGCAGAATATGGATGCAAGTGAATTCAAAACAACACTCAAACACTACAGTGAATACTACAGCTAAAAAACTTCTCAGATTCATTAGTACGTGGGAAGGGAATTTTTACACTCTCAAATCTGCATCTTTAAGACTAATTACATTCCTATGTGATTCTTGGCTATTTTGGCTAAAAAGACAGAGCAGGAGAACTTTCCCACGCTGTAAAGGTCTCAGTAACAGTGAGGAAGGAAAATATAAGATCTGCTTAGTATTTCAAGGAGAAATTGTCTTTTCATATTACAAATGCATTCCCTTTCACAGACTATTTCCTTCTCCTTGTCAGAAATTCATAGGCTACCACTGGATCCATGACCATTCCTACAATCAGAAATATTCTGTATTGTTTTAGTATAATCACAAAAAAAGCAACAGCAAAAGATTACCAATTAAGATTACCAATTAAGAGTAATAATTAGGATTACCAATTAAGATTACTAATTAAGCAATAGACCTTGAAGCAAACTAAATGCTGGACAATTCCAAGTGAAGATGGCATTTATGATTCTCAGCATAACAATACTTTTCAACAGTTCAAAGTTGGTGACTGTGCAGTTTGTAGCTTACTGTACATTCAGCTGGAACTGCACACATTCATTACAAAGTTCTGCCATACATATTTTTCTGCCACAAAATAAATGTTTATGATATTCTATTAGTATGTGGTAGTTCAGCAGAGTAATACCTGAATACTTGGATTCCAGTAAAGAAATTCTACTTTACTTAGAGAGGAATGAACAGTCAAGTGAAAATATTATTTGACTTACCAGCCATGGTGGCTGTGGTCCTTCCATGGGTAAGCTTTTCAGCTTTGCATTCTAGAATAGATATTTAAAAAGATATTGACATTGCTTCCTGCTTTTTGAAGCACCAGCAACTGTCCACTGCAGTCACAATTATCACCCCAAACAAGCTTATGTTTTCATTACATGTATTGCATAAGTAACACACACTCAATAAAACTGACAGTCCAGTATGTTACTGATACAAAATAATACTGAATTCTTAATATTAGACTTAATGATAAAGGCTTATTTTCAATTTCAGGAAAAGCCTGTGCAATTTGTAGACTTTATGGCAAATCTGGAGAAAACAGTCATAAAAACTCAAAAGATTAAATAACAGACAATGAGACATTGCAGACATTTCAATCTTGATAACCCAGATTCTCACCTCTTCTTGGGACAATGACCTGAATTTAGTTTGATAGCGACTTAATTCTACATTTAAACGATGGACCACTGTTTTCAAAGCATCATTTTCATCTACCAGCTCTTGTGCTTGTTGTCTGAGAGAAAGTAATTCTGTTGCCTCCCCTATTAAAACAAATATCCAACAAGAAAGTTCCATTAAAATTCAAGAAATGTTCACAAAAATTTGTTAATTGTACTGAAAAAAAAATTAAATAAGCTAGAATAATACCCAATAACTTCTCTCAAAGAGAAAGAAAAATCCCATGAAAAACTACTAGCAAAAAATCCATTATATTTCAAACGACAAATTATTTTATTTAATTATCATGTGCTTATTCCTTGCCAAAATTTCTACAAATGTAGAAAATACTGTTTGGAAACTACTTCTGCATGCATACTTGCCTAAATCAATGACTTGAAACCTGCTGCTAGTGGAAAAGATTGTAAGAAATCAGAAAAATTGAAACAAGATAACTAGAGAATATAGTTCTATATAGTTATAACAGCTTACATGTTTCTCCCACCTTCTCTATGTGAGTTCTCTACAGCATCTTTAAGTCTTTTGTTTTCTTCTTCTAGTGTCTTCAGCTTTAATTCCTGTTCTTTTATGATCTGTTTTGTTCCCTCAAATTGCTGCACCACAGCTTGGTATGCCTTGTTCAGAGACCAATTTTCTTGTTTTAGCTCTCTGAACTTTTCTTTGCTTCTATTTTCCCATACTTGCCTTGCCCGAACAGACACATCTGTAATGCCACAGAACAAGGTATTTAAATACTAGCCAGACTGGAACAGGAGTTTCAGCTAATTACAATCCATTTTTTTCTAATATTAACATTATATAGGAGTGATATTTTATAAGATTTAAGTCAGCTCATGGCTTCCAAAAGATAAAACCAGGAAGAACAAAAAAACTGGATTTGGAAAGAGCTGTGAAGTGGCTGCAAGTTCCCATCTTTTCTCTCAAACACTAAAAACATTCATTCTTTTAATGGAAAAGACAGTGTCAGCAGATCTCTCTCTCCCAAACATCAGTGACTGGAGAGGTGAAACTGAAATGCCCACTGCAATAAGCAAAGTGTTTGTGCCCTGCAGGGACTAGTCAGTATTCTCAATCTCTGCAAATTTGAAACACCCATACAATGAAAGCTTTACATTTCTTCCCATTGAACAGCCTCAGGGTTACTGAACAGAAGTTACTGACCAATTCTTAGATTATCTGCAAAACTCTGGATATATTGTTGCATCAGTAAAATTGATTTTTATTCATACATGCATATTAACAAAGTGAAAATGTCTAGCAAAGTCATTGAAAAATCCAAAGTACCTGGGGATGGTGGAGGTTTGTCATGTATCAGATTTTCAGCTACTAATTTTTCCTCCTAGCAGAGAAATAAAAAATGAGACAATCTGCTTTAACAGCATCACTGCTGAAGAACTTAAATAAAATTTTTGAAGGAGTTTCTTTTATATCAACAAAATTGAATGCTGGATTCACTGCTGATAATACAAAACTTATCATCTACTCATCTAGATATCATTTTATCACTGCCATCAGTCACTTGTAGACACTTAAAACTCGCTATTATCTTTAGTAGTCAGAAATGTACAGTTCCCAAACCAATTTTTTTTACAGCTGACATAAAAGACACAAACACAAAGCTTGATGAAACAGGAAGGGTATTCTTCCCACTTGTTAGTTTGTACAGAGTAAGACTTTAGAGCAGTCAATTATGTCAGTCCCTAACTGGGTATCAGCAAATAAATCAAAATGTAAAATGTTTTTCATAGTTGAAGAACTTTTTTCTTGCTTTGCTGGAAAAAAAACCTGAAAATATTTGTACATTTTCAGGAGGTTCTTTCACCAGGAAAGAATTACAGTGTCATTTATGCTAATGCTGTTTACTTGAGGTGAAGGTGAGGTAGAGACTTTCTCCATGTTTTTATGAAACAGCAGTGAAGTTCTCTAAGGATATGCTGTCATGTAATTTAACACATTGATGACACTGAGTGACACCAATGACTAAATGAGACAAAACTCATGAACAATTTCAAAGACAAAGATATGTGGTAAGAACTTATAGAAAAAAGTTATGATAACAATGGAAGAACTGACCATTTTCATAAACAATGTTCTGGCTAGTTGATCTGAGAAACTAAATTTTTGGGTATTCTTTTTCAAGCTTAAGAAAGCAGTCAGATCAGCTCAAACAGAAAACTATACAAAAATGCAGTAAAGTCAGGCTCAGAATTTGAAAATTAACAGTATGAGCTATCTCTTGCTATAGCATGTTGGCTCTCATCCTCAGTTTCCTTCTTTCACATGAGGAGTAAAAGACAATATACTATTAAAAAAAAAAAAAACAAACAACAAACCAACAACTTTTGTATGGCTCATTTACCTATATAGTAGCATTCTTTTCAAAATGAATGATTAGCTATTCTTGTATTCCAAAAGAAAAATATCCCATAGTGGCAATAAATTAGTTTTATTTTAAGTGACTGCAAACCTATCAGCTTTCTAGGACACCCAAAATGCAACATAAATCAACCTTTATAAAAGTCTTACCTTTAAATTCAAGCCCAGAGTTTGGTCTTCTGTTAAAGAAAAACAGATCTTTCAGTCAATTAGAACAAAAATCATTTTAAGTCCATAAGCTATAAGGGTTCATCAGGATATGTATGCCCACATAATAAATGCAAATAAATGTAGAAAGTCCTTCCCAAACCACAGATTAGATCACTAACTTTCCATTAACTGTTTCATGGTGTATCAGGACACTGATGTGAGACCTCACTTTACCTCACAGTGGGGAGGTGCAAGTGTGGAAGAAATGAAGCTGTATTGTTGGCTTTGGTTGTAAGTTTAGAATTTGACTGAAGAACAAATGAAATACTGTCACTGATTTTACTGGACTTCAATCCTATTGCATCTCTGAACAAAACAAGTGTAATTCTGACAGCTTTCAAGGCCTGCAGCAGTTACTATGTAGAAGAGGGATTAGAAATAGTGTATTTATCCTACATTTTCAGCTTAATGCCTTCTCTTCCCAAATGGTTTTATCAAAGCAACCATTCTTCCTGAATATTGTTCTCTATAAAAGAGAAATAAACAGACTCCACTGAAATAATACTAAAAAATGCTGGGATCCAACATGAATAAAATTTAGAAAGACATAATTTTTTGCAAATTGACTCACTTTTGCTTCCTCTTTCCTATCCACAAGCTACAGAGTGCTACCATCTGTGGGAGACACCAAAAATCTTACAGAATAAGGGCCTGACAGGCCTCTGCTCACTTCTGTTCATTTCTGTCACTTCAGCTCATGGGAAAGCACTCTGGGAAAGCCTCAGCTAAGGGGACAGCAAAAACCATGTTACATAACCTAAAAACCAAGTTTTGTAAACAGAAAACAAGTCATCTATAAGCAGTGTGTGCTCAGCTGATTCTGACTGGTCAGGGCACACGTGCACACTGTGAGATCAAACAGGGGATGGGGCAAAGGAACATGTGAACAGCAGCACCTGCAGGGACAGGCAGCCACTGCATGTTTGCTCTGTTTCATGGGAATGGAAACAGGTAAGAGTTTACTCTCTGAATAGAGCATTAAAAGGTTTTTTGCAATAAACCATCTTCCTTTGCAGCTGCTATGGGGGATCTGTGTTTTTCATTCATCACTGCTACAACCATCCTCTGAAAAAACTGTATTTTCCAGCTCCAAAACTAATTCCCATTTCCTTTTTCCTGATTTGAAAATAACAGACAAGATAATTATGCAAGAAAACTGCTATAGCAGTAGATTGGTGTTGCTCTATTGTTATAATTTTTCTCTCCACAATATTCTATTGTTACAAGAAAATAGACTAAGGACAGATCCAGTAACAACCCAAATGTCACTAATCTTATGAAATTACTTATTGGAAAAAAATGACTTGTGAATCTTAACAATTCAGTGCTTAGTTTGATAGCCTGAGACTGAATATCAGGTTTATTTCTCTATTCTGAAAAAAACATCCTGACACCAATAATGATACAACTTTTGCAGAAGGTATAAACAACACTGCTGTCATGCCATTTGATTATTAAAAAACTCAAGAAGTTTTTATTACTGTTTTTCAGACGTGGCATTTTCTCATACAAGTAAAATAACTGATTAAAAATGTTTTCCTCTATCTCCAGCCTTTTTTTTTTTTTAAACATTGCTAGTTTCTACAACTTCTACTTTTTTTTGAACACAGCAGTACTCCAAAAAGTTCCAGCTTACAAACCTGACTGCTTCTGGCACCTATATCAACAAAAGCATAGTAGAGAATGACTGCACTTTACAAGCCAAGAGTTCACAAAACCTTTCTCCCCATTTCTTCATTTACAGTGGCTGACAGCTCATTCCACAGTGAGTGTAGCCCAATCTTTCCTCTTTATGCAGGTTTTTTATTTTCTGTAACTATTAGAAGTTGCTAAGTATTTGTAGCATTTCTTTAATTGCCATTTTAAAAAAGGAATATAATATTACAATATAGTATTACATTTATTTTTTTTCCCAATGGTATTACAAGTCAAGGCATTTTGACTTAAAATAAGCTTACTTACCTTCTATTTGTACACTTGACTTATCCACCACCACCTGACACTCAGTTTCATGGGAAGAAACCTCATTGTTGTCAGCATTAGGAACAGGAGATGGTGGAAACTCCTCCTATGTAAAAATAAGACAAAGCTCTCTAAATCATGAGATCACTGTTAAAACAGCCCATGTACCTTGATTACTGCATGACACATTTAGTGTATTAACATCCCAGTCGCATTCAGAATTGTTCACTAACAATTTAAAATAGTAAGTTATAAGATTTGTTTCTTCTCTTGTTTTCTTGGGGTTTTTTTTTGTGTTGCTGTTGTTTAGGGCTCCATGCAAATAAAATCTAAACCTTCCAGTGATCAACAGGAGGTTAGCAAGCATGAGGTGATTAGTTCAAGTACCCTCTGTCACCTTATTTGGGTACAAGAGTCCATGAAATGATTCTCTGTTTGCCCGTTTGCTGTGGCATACCTGATCTTGATTATCAACCACTTATCTACTGTAGGGATGAATGAACCATTAATGAACCACAATTAATATTATCTGGGCTGGTTTGCCCACTGATCACACACCACTGTTCCACACACCCTACTCACCCCCCACCCCTCCTTTTTTTTCCTTCCCCTTCTGTGGTATTTTTGGGGTTTCTCATCACAGGGAGGAAATGATGAATTTGACATCATGTTTTTAGAAGGCTAATTTATTATTTTTTGATACTATATGATATTATAGAATACTATACTAAAGTTATACTAGAGAATAGAGAAAAGATACAGACAGAAGGCTTAACAAGATGAACTAATGAAACAAGATTAACCAATGAAAAATTCCTGACTGGATGTGATTGGTCATTAAGTCAAAACAATTCACATGAAACCAATCAAACAATGACCAGCTGGTAAACAATGTCTAAACTACATTCCAAAGGAGCAAAACACAGGAGAAGCAATCAGATAATTATTGTTTCCATTTTTCTCTCAGGCTTCTCAGCTTCCCAGGAGAAGAAATCCTGGCAAAGGGATTTTTCAGAAAATGTGAAAGTGACACCCTTCCCTCCTCTTACCAGCTGCTGTCTCTGCACCTTGGGCTGTTTTATGGATTCTTTCATGCTTTGGGATCTGTGGTGTATATTCTAAGACTTTACTGTTGCTGGGTTTTTTTGTAGAGACATTTTTAAAGACATTTTTATTGCCTTTTTCCTACTCAGGTATTTCTTACTGTTTGTTAAATTTTTGTCTCATTTTTGATTTAACTTTAAATGTGCCTTTGGAATATTAAGTTCATTGCTCGTTAAGACAATCCAAAATTATATCATACAAAAATTCCCTGGTCTTCAAGAGAAGGTTAATTTCTTTTGTTTGATTCTGAATCTCCCCATTTCTATCTAAGTCTGTGCTCATCAGCACAATACTGAACCAATAACTAAGCTTTCACCATTTAACAGTAAAGTTACATAGTAGATGATTTGTTAAAAGCACTAGTAAGTACTATGCTCTATATAAATTATTGGACATTTTACAAGACTATGCATGATTATTATATACAATAAAATTATGCATGATTAATTATATACAATACCAGTGTGCTCCTAATAACCAGAGACTCTGTGACAACCAACAAACCTACCTAATTCATGTGAGAGTCAATGAATCCCAAAAATTAGCATGTGAAATAAATATTGAATATACATCTAAAGAGTAAGAAGAGAATACAAAGCATCTGAAACATTAACATGCATTAATATATTAAAACATGTTAAAGGAACCAATGCATTTAAAAATCTTACCTTTTTAGTTTTGCAGGGAACAGCATAAATAGCATTGGTGCTAAAGCTTCCTTCCCTTTTCTCATTACTCTGACAGCTGGACTCTGCCTCTTTATCAGCATCTGAAAGATATGTATCCATGTCCTCATCTTCACCATAATTGCCTGATATTTCCAGGGACTGTAGAGGAGATCTGTCACAACCATCAAGTTTCCAGTTAGATCTGCAAAAAGCAATTTAATGCCTGTTTCAGCACTGCCTACTGTTCAAAATAACCCAACACTAGTAAAGAAGAACCATCAGTCTTACAATGCACACAAGTCCAAAGAGACATAGAGACATCTAAGCTTCTGTTAGCTGCAAACAAGGAATGTAGTTGTCTTGCTTTCAAGACAAATTTCAGGAGAAAACACCCTGGAATGGGTGTTTCCTCTAAAAAGAAAGAGCTTCAATAACTCCCTCTTCTTCTGCCAGTGGAGAAAAGGAAAAATGGAGACCAAGGGGTGAAAGAGAAAAAAAACTGGTTATTAATAAAAAAATAAGGGTGCCTGCAAGGGAGAGAACTAGAAAAAAAGAAGAAGAAATGCTAAATATTGAAATTGTGGAACTTCACCATGCCCAGAAACCCCATAGCAGCCTTGGCTGCACTTCCCCCTCAGTGCAGTTATGGCTGCAGCCAGCGGGGGGCGCTGCTGGCTCCCGGGCAGTAGCACAGGTGTGAGGATTCCTCCGTGGCTGCAGGGGGCGCTGCGGCACAAGGCTGGCTGTGTCTCTGATCCGGACAAGGGCAGGCACAGCTGGGACACAGGGATGGAGAAGGTGCTGGCTGTGTCTCTGACCTGGACAACGGCGGGCACAGCTGGCACACAGGGATGGAGAAGGTGCTGGCTGTGTCTCTGACCTGGACAACGGCGGGCACAGCGAGCACACAGGGATGGAGAGGGTGCTGGCTGTGTCTCTGACCTGGACAACGGCGGGTACAGCCAGCACACAGGGATGGAGAAGGTGCTGGCTGTGTCTCTGATCTGGACAAGGGTGGGCACAGCCGGCACACAGGGATGGAGAAGGTGCTGGCTGTGTCTCTGACCTGGACAAGGGCGGGCACAGCCGGCACACAGGGATGGAGAAGGTGCTGGCTGTGTCTCTGACCTGGACAAGGGCGGGCACAGCCGGCACACAGGGATGGAGAAGGTGCTGGCTGTGTCTCTGACCTGGACAACGGCGGGCACAGCCAGCACACAGGGATGGAGAAGGTGCTGGCTGTCTCTCTATCTCACACAGACAATGGTGGACACAGCTGGCACACAGGGATGGAGAAGGTGCTGGCTGTGTCTCTATCTCACACAGACAATGGTGGGCACAGCCGGCACACAGGGATGGAGAAGGTGCTGGCTGTGTCTCCACCTCACACAGACAATGGTGGGCACAGCTGGCACACAGGGATGGAGAAGGTGCTGGCTGTGTCTCTATCTCACACAGACAATGGTGGGCACAGCCAGCACACAGGGATGGAGAAGGTGCTGGCTGTGTCTCTGACCCGGACAACGGCGGGCACAGCTGGCACACAGGGATGGAGAAGGTGCTGGCCGTGTCTCTATCTCACACAGACAATGGCGGGCACAGCTGGGACACAGGGATGGAGAAGGTGCTGGCTGTGTCTCTATCTCACACAGACAAGGGTGGGCACAGCTGGCACACAGGGATGGAGAAGGTGCTGGCTGTGTCTCTATCTCACACAGACAATGGCGGGCACAGCCGGCACACAGGGATGGAGAAGGTGCTGGCTGTGTCTCTATCTCACACAGACAATGGTGGGCACAGCTGGCACACAGGGATGGAGAAGGTGCTGGCTGTGTCTCCATCTCACACAGACAATGGCGGGCACAGCTGGGACACAGGGATGGAGAAGGTGCTGGCTGTGTCTCTATCTCACACAGACAAGGGTGGGCACAGCTGGCACACAGGGATGGAGAAGGTGCTGGCTGTGTCTCCATCTCACACAGACAATGGTGGGCACAGCTGGCACACAGGGATGGAGAGGGTGCTGGCTGTGTCTCTATCTCACACAGACAATGGTGGGCACAGCTGGCACACAGGGATGGAGAAGGTGCTGGCTGTGTCTCTGACCCGGACAAGGGCGGGCACAGCCGGCACACAGGGATGGAGAAGGTGCTGGCTGTGTCTCTATCTCACACAGACAATGGTGGGCACAGCTGGCACACAGGGATGGAGAAGGTGCTGGCTGTGTCTCTATCTCACACAGACAATGGTGGGCACAGCTGGCACACAGGGATGGAGAAGGTGCTGGCTGTGTCTCCATCTCACACAGACAATGGTGGGCACAGCTGGCACACAGGGATGGAGAAGGTGCTGGCTGTGTCTCTATCTCACAAAGACAAGGGCAGGCACAGTTGGCACACAGGGATGGAGAAGGTGCTGGCTGTGTCTCTATCTCACACAGACAATGGTGGGCACAGCTGGCACACAGGGATGGAGAAGGTGCTGGCTGTGTCTCTATCTCACACAGACCATGGCAGGCACAGCTGGGACACAGGGATGGAGAAGGTGCTGGCTGTGTCTCTATCTCACACAGACAAGGGTGGGCACAGCTGGCACACAGGGATGGAGAAGGTGCTGGCTGTGTCTCCATCTCACACAGACAATGGTGGGCACAGCTGGCACACAGGGATGGAGAAGGTGCTGGCTGTGTCTCTATCTTACACAGACAATGGCAGGCACAGCTGGCACACAGGGATGGAGAAGGTGCTGGCTGTGTCTCTATCTCACACAGACAATGGTGGGCACAGCTGGCACACAGGAATGGAGAAGGTGCTGGCTGTGTCTGTATCTCACACAGACAAGGGCGGGCACAGCTGGCACACAGGGATGGAGAAGGCACCTCCATTACAAACCCACAGCAGCAGCTGGTCACTCTGCCCCTCTGGACAGCGAATGGGGCTCTAGCAGGACACCCAGAGCACCAAGCCCGAACGGCAGGGCAGCGTCTCTGGGACAGCAAGCAAGAGGCAGCAGAAACTCTGGAGCTGTAGCTGAACTTTTTACCTCCTGGAAGGGAGGGGCAAAACAGCTCCAGTGCAGGGAAAAACCCCGGAGCAGCAGCTGGGGCACCACGGAGGGCGCTGGGCAGCAGCCCTGGCTCCCAAAGATGGCAGAGAGACTGCCCAGGACTGCTCACTGGCACTGGCTGGTCCCTATGCCTGGGCTGTGCAGAGGCTATGGGCAGTGCCAGTGGGAAGCAGGGTGTTCCCAGTCCTGGCAGGCAAACACTGGCTCTGGCCTTCCCAACAGCACAGCAGCAAGCAAGGCCAGGCTGGAAAGATCCTCAGTCACAGTGCCAAAGCAAAAATAACAATAATATAAATAAAAAACAACCAACCAAAAACAAAAACAAACAAAAACCCCCAAACAACCAACCATATAAAAATCCAAACCAAAACCAAAACAAAACAAAAAAAACAAAATAACCTGACAACCAACTAACCAAGAAAACCAACAAACAAAAAAAAAACCACCAAAAACAAGCAGGCAAAACCCAGAGAAACAGCAGGATCCCTGGTCAGCGTGTCCAGTGGAACAAGCCCTCACCCTGCCCCAAACTCCCTCCAGACACCCCGGCTCAGCTCCATTCATTGCAACAGCCCCAGAGCCAGGGAGGGTGGGGGCTGAAGCAGGGACAGCAGCCACCCTGGGCACAAACCAAACCAAACAAACCAAAAACCCCAAGGGGTATGGGATAATAAACCATCTCCAAGACAGTGTCTATGTGTATACTCTAAAACAGATAATTAACACTGGTACCACCTTTTCCTCTCTATCTTAAAATGACAGATTAGAGACAGTTCCTAATTCTACCAAAAACAGTTTGAAATAATCATTTTAGCACAAAGGAAATGTCTTACATGTAATTCAAGTGTTTCCTCAGCTCATCACATTCTGTAAAATTGATCATCATTTGACAGAAATAGTATGTGATTTTAGTTGTGACTGCTGTACAATCAAAATGTGCCTCCCTGAAGATTGTATGTGTGACACCACTTTACAAGAAATGGAATAAGGATTGCTGGACAATTCAGACTGAATTTATGATGTGGTAAGAAAAAATAAGTAGCTGCAACAGCAGGAGCTTGCTGTCACTCTGGTAAAATTGTTCATTGAGAGATTCCAAGGTATCATTTCTCATCACAATTTGAGGTATCAAACCAGAAAGCATACACTACCCTATTCCGAGCTCCGTGACTGTTGCATATGGCTCGAGACATTCTTGTTCCAAGTAGGTGGAATCACTTTCAGAAAGGGATCTCTGCCGAGGCTGAGGAATAGCAACAGTGCGTCCTGTTAGTGCTGTTGAAAGGATTGCTGCTGCTAGAGCAGACCTGGAAGGAAACAGAATAAAGCAATGAAGCAATACTGATGCATTCTCTGTGCTCCACTTCATAACTTTGCCTTTGCAAAATGTCTTCTCTATTTAATCAAAGCAAAATGTTCACAGTTAACAGGCATAAATACCACTGAATGCTGTGGGACTGGTTATAAACTATAACCTCCCAAAGTAAAGCACAAAACAGTAATGCAGCTACCCAAGAATAAGATACAATATCTCTTGGTTTTCCCAAATCACATGCGTGAAAATCATGGAATATACCGAGTTACTTTCCCAAAATTCACTGTAAATCAATCATTTACAGTATTTAGCACTCACTTTAGCCATAACAATACTGCCTTGTGTTGTGTTGAAAGGTCTTCCATGTTCTGCTATTTTGTCAATATTATTCCCTACTCTAAACCTTTTACTGATGACTCTGAAGTTGTTAATAAATGTTGGCACACTACAAACCAGGACAAGCAAACACAAGTGCCTATTTGTGTGATGCTGTGGAGTACAGAGAAGGGTATGATGAAAAGGAAAAATAAGTAGTAACTAAGAATAAAGCAGTGAAATGCTGAGGACTGCAAAATGAATGACAAGAACTTGAGGCCAAAAAGGAAGAAGAAACTAATTAGAATTAAGTAGGAATGTTACAGACACTAAAAGACCATGAAAAACAACCAGAATGCAGAAAAAACATAGAATAAAAACTGTAAGAAACTACAACTTAAAAGAAAAATATTTTGCATTTTTCCAATCCAGCGTGGTGTTACATGCCAGTTTTTTAAGTCCCTGGTATGGTAGCAAGGTTTAATTTATGTTTTTCTAATGACCTAACATTTCCTGACTCACAGCACTCATGCTGCTGCAGTCCTACACTCTACTGTAGCAGCCAAATTTAAAATTCCACTAAATTTAAAGAGTCCATTTGTCTTTAACTGACTCAGACAAGTCACATGTTCATAACAGTTACTGTCCTGAATATTCACCATGCTTGGGAGTGGGGAAAAAAGTTCAGAGTGAGAAACTTCCCCCCTTAAAAATACATTCTTTTTATGAAAAGTTTTGTAAATATTGTAAAGACATGCAATTCTTCTAATCAGACTTTTCTAGTATGGTACAATACCTGATGAAACAACAAAAATATTAAAAAAAAAAAGAAAAAAATAATTTTAAAAAACCCCAAAAACCAACACATACCTGGGCCTTTCTGGAGAAGGGTTTGGACTACGAGGGGGAGGGGTGCGGGGAACTGCAGGTTTAGGAGCTATGGTAGCAGCAGGGACCAGGCCATGAGCTATATGTTTCTAAATGATGTAAAATAAAATTAGTTGACAATGATTTTAAGGATTACAATGAGAAAAAACACAGAACTGAATGTGCACAGAAACTAACAATGCAAAATAATATAAAAAGGAAGAACAATTACATGCAATTAATGTAAACAGAAGACTTGAAATGGCATTTCATTCCCCTTAAAGTCAGAACACCATGTAAAGCTGGCAAGTTCATTTAACAATTATGAACAGCTGCTCTAGAAGGTTAGAAATGTAATTTACATGAGACCCATGAATGTACATTTTCTATCCACTACATCACAATTTGCAAAACAAGAATTTTAACTTACTGATCTTTTTCCTATAGATACACAAGAAAAACTGGACTATAAATAACTTTTTTCAAAATATCAGAATGCTGCTTCAAACTAACAATATTAGTCCCTTTCTTCTACAATTTGTCAATTCTCAGTCACAGCAGTATGAGATGGGGGAAAAAAAACCCTACCACTAAGTCTTGCAGTCAAAGGCTCAACCTTAATTATAAAAAAACCAAAAAAACCAATACATTTTTTGATCAGCAAGCATAGTAATTTTTTTTAAAAATGGTATAACATTAAATACCAGCTCAGAAAAACTGGGACCAGAGCTCCTACAAAAGTATTGTGAAGGGAACTGGATACTGGTTGAGGTTGAAGGGAGCTCTGGAGATTGTCCAGCTCAAGTTCCTGCTCAAAGTTGGGTCACCCACAAGAGGGTTGCTTGGTGTCCTGTCCAGTCACATCTTGTGTATCTCCAGCCTGGATCAGTGCTGAGCCACCTCAGTATTTTATTATTATGTTTAAGATAAATTGTCTGTGTTTGAGTTTGTGCTCATGACCTCTTGTTCTCTCTCTAGGCATCAGAAAATACTATGCCATAATAAAGTCCATCACCTTTGGGCAGATGTTACTTTTCTATGGAGTGAAACAGTCTAAGTTCCTGCTATTTCTCCTACAGATCTTTTTTCCCCAATTATTCTTTAATTCACTTCTCCAACAGGAGAATGAAATGCGGACTGGGAAATATTTGTGGTTTTATATGAGGTCACATCAAATAATTAAATGGTGCATTAAAAGACTGCCTTTTTACTCAGTCATGCAAACACACTGCTCCCTAATTCTGCATGTCTGTCTGGCATGCATCATTTCGTGTACTGCAGGCTGTTGACTGCAGACACGACTATGACTGACCCTACTAAGAGTACCAGGGAACACAGCTGAAGTAAAAGTCATCCCATGGTAAAAATATGACAACAACAGAAGATCAATACTTCTACTGCAGTAATAAACAAAAATTCAGTTAGTTCAAGTACGCTGGAAGAGAACACCCGCACAACTGCTGACAACCGCACAGCCTTTGTCTGCTTTGGGCCGCCGATCAGAACTTTTAGCACTTGACTTTACAGCACCGAACGGAGCTTGGAGGATGGCCCCGGCAAGGGCCGGGAGCGAGCGAGCGGCGCTGCCAGACCGGCCAGCGCGCAGGGCTTCCCGGAGCCAGGGGGGGAAAAGGGGAGAGAAAGGGGGAGAAAGGGGAGGGGGAAAGGGGAGAAGGGGGAAAGGAAGGGGGGAAAGGAAGGGGGGAAAAAGGAGAAAGAAAGGGGGGAAAAAGGAGAAAGAAAGGGGGGAAAAAGGAGAAAGAAAGGGGGGAAAAAGGAGAAAGAAAGGGGGGAAAAAGGAGAAAGAAAGGGGGGAAAAAGGAGAAAGAAAGGGGGGAAAAAGGAGAAAGAAAGGGGGGAAAAAGGAGAAAGAAAGGGGGGAAAAAGGAGAAAGAAAGGGGGGAAAAAGGAGAAAGAAAGGGGGGAAAAAGGAGAAAGAAAGGGGGGAAAAAGGAGAAAGAAAGGGGGGAAAAAGGAGAAAGAAAGGGGGGAAAAAGGAGAAAGAAAGGGGGGAAAAAGGAGAAAGAAAGGGGGGAAAAAGGAGAAAGAAAGGGGGGAAAAAGGAGAAAGAAAGGGGGGAAAAAGGAGAAAGAAAGGGGGGAAAAAGGAGAAAGAAAGGGGGGAAAAAGGAGAAAGAAAGGGGGGAAAAAGGAGAAAGAAAGGGGGGAAAAAGGAGAAAGAAAGGGGGGAAAAAGGAGAAAGAAAGGGGGGAAAAAGGAGAAAGAAAGGGGGGAAAAAGGAGAAAGAAAGGGGGGAAAAAGGAGAAGAAAGGGGAAAAAGGAGAAGAAAGGGGAAAAAGGAGAAGAAAGGGGAAAAAGGAGAAGAAAGGGGAAAAAGGAGAAAGGGGAAAAAGGAGAAAGGGGAAAAAGAAAGGGGGAATGAGGGAAAGGGGAGAAAGGGGAGAAAGGGAGCTCGGCGTTCCTGAAAAGCCAGGCAGGCCCGGGACTGAGGGAAAGGAACGCACCAGCCCCCAGACACCATTTTTTCTTGCTTGGGCTTGATTTTTCTCCCCGATTTTCACTTTAAAGTGCTCAGCGATCACCGGCATCGGCCGCAGAAGCCACCCCCCGCCCCAGCGGCGCACAGAACCCCGTGTCCTGCTGTCCCCGCTCACGGTAACGGAGCCCCACGCCAAGGGATGCGATACTCACGAAGGGGCCCCTGCGGCCTCTCCTGAACAGGAACGCCATCAGGACGGGACGGCTCCAACCACCGCCTCACGGCCGCCTCCTCGCCGCGTCGGACGCTTCGCCTTCGCGACCCGCCTGGAAATAAGGCCACGGCGGATTTGCTGCGGGCCCGCGCTCCTCCAGTCAGCTCGGGCCTTACTCACCCTGGCTCGGCCATAGCAACAGCTCCGGGTGCGGCCCGCCCTCCGCTCCTCCGCCCCTCCTCTCCCCCTCCGCCCGCGGCCTGCCGAGCTCCCGCTGCCGCCCCCTGGCCCCGCTGCCGCCCCCTGGCCCCGCTGCCGCCCCCTGGCCCCGCTGCCGCCCCCTGGCCCCGCTGCCGCCCCCTGGCCCCGCTGCCGCCCCCTGGCCCCGCTGCCGCCCCCTGGCCCCGCTGCCGCCTCCTGGCCCCGCTGCCGCCCCCTGGCCCCGCTGCCGCCCCCTGGCCCCGCTGCCGGCGCGCCCTTGGCTGCTGCGGGCGGCTCCTGTGGGCCGGGCAGCGGCCCTGCGGCCTCTCCCCGCTCCCCAGAGCGGGCTCCGCCGTGCCCTGTGTCTCGGTGTGCGTGTTTGCGGCGGTACCGGCTCGCCTGTGGTGCTTGTCCTTTAGATCATGCCTTAGCCTCCAAGGCTCTCAATTCCCCTTAAAGTCAGAACACCGCGTAAAACTGGCAACCTTGAAAAGAATCTCTCCCACCTTTTAGTAATTGGTCTGGAGACTTCCACCAGCTGAGGGATGGAGAGGCCTCTGGAGTCGGCTTTGTAATTCAGGAAGATTTCCTCCAAGCAAGTTGGATGAAGGTATGCAAAAGGCAATGTGGGTTTTTTCACTATCTGTGTGCTTGAATTCAGGCGTTTTTCAGACTGAGCAGTAAATCTGAAAGTGAAATTTGCAAGCCAACACAACAGCCTGTATTAAGTGACCAGAGTTGCTGACCGATTTTGATATGTTCACCTTACCTGTAAGGAAGCTTAAGGAAGGAGATCGTGTCTCTTCCAGAATATTGCATCCTAAATTTATTATTAAAATTTATAAGCTTGGAACAGGTTTGTAAAATGTGTTGCTACTTTTCCACATTTCTTCCTAGGGTGTAACTGCTACTGAAGGAGGATTTTAAAGGAGGTCTGATGACAACAAAAGCAAACGCCCCGGTGACAGCAGGATCTATAGCTGTCCCTTACGGGCATGTGATTGGAAATGAGAAGTGGAGAGGGTCAGAGCTAGCCCAAAGGCTACAAGGTAAGCACAGACTGGAAGAGGAAAAGCAAGTCAGGCAAAACATTCCCCTCTATTGCCCAGTAAGGTTGAGAACAGCTGGAATGTGCTTTACTCTGTGCCTGACTGGTCCCATATCTGTGGTATGGACCATGTTAGCAGGCTGAAAGATCCCGTTTGTTTGTGTTATATCTGAGCTGTGTGATCAGCTCAGTTTTCAGAGCACTGCAGGGAAGCAGCAGAATCTGCTGTTGTGGGGCTTTGCAGATTTGCATCTCCACTGAGCTCCCTTGAATTTACATCTATACTCTGCTGCCGTCCTGCTGGCACAACAAACTAAATTATGATGCTCCCTCCAGAAAAGCATGTGATATTTTTGTTCAAGTCCAGAGTTTACTGAGCAGCTTTAGTACTTTTAAATCTGTAGATTGGAACTGCTATTTATCTGCATTGCTAAAGACATCACACAGTAGTTCAGACTGCTTGTAATAGATTTACTTAAAGGGAAAACAGGCTTTTTATAAAGTTCATTATGAAGTCACTAGAATTACTGACACTTTAGGAAGGCTGTGCTGTGAAATAATTGTTAGTATATTTTTAACTACTGTATTTTTTCCTCTAACAATCTCACCCTAAGGGAAAGTTAGACTCATCTTTGAAGATGCCTTGGGACTGGTGGACTTTCATCTTTCAAACAGAACTTGCATTTTACTTGTTTCTGAAGCAGATTTGGTTGCAGGGGATGAATTCAAACGAAGATTGGTTAGGTTTAGAAATGTAAGTGCTATATAAAGAGAAAAGTTTTCACTTGATACTTGTTTACTCCATGCTTCTGAAAACATTCTTCTTGTGGGTTTGTTTTTGGTTTCTTTTTAATTCCATTGGAGATGACCTTTTGGGATAATTTTCACCTGGGAACTGAACAATTCTGCAGCTCTATTAAACCTCTGTCCTGTTGCTGCAACCTATATTCTTCCTCTGATTTGCTCAGCTCATACTTGAAAGAATTTCTCTCTGTTACATTGCATTAACTTGTCATTAACAAGGTTTTTCCTAATACCTTTTTCCTTTCAATACAGGCCAGCAGTCTGAGGGGAATTATAATCGTAGAGAAAACCCCAATCAGTGATCAGTACTACCTAGGAGTACAAAAACTTGTTGTACTGGAACTTGGCATGGTGTTGCTTCCTGTGGCAAATCAAGGAGAAGCTTCTCAGCTTATTATTCAACTAGTAAGTTTCTCTATTAAAATATGAGATGTATAGCAAAGCAGGTAGGTCTCCCCAGTAAAATACAAAGGATCTTAAAGGAGTACAACATCATTTGAATGTAAGGAATAAATCTTCTGCAACAGTGATACAGTAGTAGTGTTCAGTGGAAAGAAGGCTCATTTGGGAACAAAGAAAAAAGGCTGAAGAATATGATCCTGGATTTTTTAAATGTAATCTTGTATGAGGTGCCACTAGGTAGCATTAGGCAAATGTCACTATCAAAATCAACTTGAGACTTTGCTTTCTCTCAGGCCAGGGAAACTGTTTTAAAACTGTTTCTTTTTACCTTTTCTCTGAGTGCATCCAAAAGGTGACAGAAACAATTGTTTTCATTTGTTGTTGCTATTAAGGAACTGTTGGTTTCTTAGAAAGGTTTTGTCGAACTGCATCCAGTAAGGGAGCACACCTAAGGAGGGAGCTCGTATTTACAACTTCCTGGCGATTGCACTCAAGTGTGGCGATGAAGCCGAGCAAGCCCTGCCCGCAGGGCTCTGGGAGAAGCGCTGGGTGTCGCTGACAGCTCTCTTTGGCTGCAGGTGCGGGAGCAGAGCCGGGATCGCGGCTCCAACCCTTTCCTCGGCAAGCAGCGCGCTCGGCCGGCGGAGCCCGCGCTGCTCCAGGCGCTGCAGCACATCCCCGGCGTCGGCAGAACAAAAGCTCTGCTCTTACTGCAGCGCTTCGGGAGCATCCATCGCCTCTGCAACGCAGACATCCGGGAGCTCGAGCAAGCAGTTGGACAAACAGTAGCACAACAAATTTATACTTTTTTACATTCCTGATGTGCACGTGCAGTGGTGTTTTGCAGAACAAAAACTTGGGATTTTTCTTCTAAAAGTTTGGTTTTAATAATCGCATATTATGTTGATTTCTGTAATCATAGCTAGCAGCAACTAGACTCTGTACTTTGCATCTGTCTGGAACAAATAAAAACCAAGAAAGCTGTCTTTTTCAGCATCAGTCTTAAAAAATGGAAGAACAATCTGCTTGCTTACTTTGGTCTTCCAGAAGAAAACCACCATATGAATATGTGCACAGTAACTTCTCAGTAACTGGAAATACATTACATGTGTTTAAAAAGTTAGCATATATTGCTTTTTAGTAACAGTTTTGACTTACAACTTTTTGGAGTTTCTTTGGAAAGTCCTACTGGAAACACATTTGACTTCACACTAACTTATTTCTCTGGTCACCCCTCCAGTTCACAGGGTGTTAACAAATTTATTCCCATGTGTCTGATATCCAAAATACTGGTTAATTCATGTTGTCCTTCTGAATATAGGTTGGCATACTAACAATAAATTACAAAATATTTTGATAAATTACAACTTCTAATATGGTAATTATACTATCAATCATACTATTATATATCAATAATATGGGAAGCTTTAAAAGAAATTCCTAATTCATACTACTCTTCCAGTATTAATATTTTGAAAATCTGTTTGTAAAGAGAATTGGTTTTCCTGATATCTTACATTTTATTTTAAGTTATATTTTTATCCTATTTTCTAAGGGTAAAATTGCCTTTTTCCTTGAGGAGGTGTGTGAAAAGCATCTCTCGTACCATTTGGGAGTTTGGACCACAGCAGGAAGACAGCTGAGTAGGATTTTTCATTCCCTGGTGTGGGAGCCTCTGACAGTCCCCTCTTACACTGGTTAGCATGGACACCAGGTGGACCTGCTATTTATATTGATTCTGCACTTGGGATGAAAACTTGTCTGTAACTTAGACATATTTATTTCATTTAGTGAATAATAAACATCAGAATTTCCAAAAGTAGAGGAAAATATACTACTATTTTTTTTTTTCAGGCAACTAGGGAGTACTTTAAGATTCTTTATACAGGGGTTTGCTCAGATTTTATCCCTCTAAGGTTTGTCACTTTGCTATGAAGCGTGGATTTCACACCTGGTACAAAAATTCCTGTGGCCTGAGCAAGAACATAAGGCACACACTCCTTTCACTGCTAGTTGAGTTAGCTGTTGGCTGCCACTCAGTGTAGAACAGAAAACTGAGAGTATTTGTCTGGCCCCGGAGAGGTCCACATTTTTACTTGAATTGAGGGGTGTGTTTTAAATTTAAAAAGCCAAGCTCTTCTCAAGGACAAGTGAGTGTGATGATGGGAAGGGAAAGACAATTATTTAGGAGCTAAGAGGGAAAGGATTTCCAGGAAGACTATCATAGTGGTTTAAGAGAAATGAAGAGCTGGAAGGGTGATTGCTGTGACTTTGCTAAAGTTTTGGGTACTTGGATAGCAATTCCAGGACCCAGGCAAAGTAAATCTCATCTGTATGGAATACTGTGAGGCAGGGCTGTGCAGATCAGGGTCTGCCTGCTGCTGCTCGTGTGGGTAAAAGAAGCACTGCTCCCAATACACCTAAAAAGTAATTGCTGAGGACAGGCAAGTCACAAGGAATTTACAACCTATTTTTTATGTAACCTTTACAGGGAACTCTTGGTAAGAAGTTGGTTTTAAACTTAGTTGATATTGTGCAATACAGGAACTTTTCTTAAACATTTCTTAGGTCTCTGTAAGCAACATTAGAGAAACACACAAGAGGTATGGCAACAGTAAATAGCAAAAACCTGTTAATTATGCTTTATCATCCAAGCTGCAGCAGAATTAAAAAGCTACTAGTAAATGGCAGCATCTGATTTTTATTCTTAAATAAGGGTCATTAAGATATTTACACGTACTACATAAGAAGTTAAAAATAAATGACAACTTTAAGGTTTACACCAAGATACAGATTTTTGTGTAGATTTTAAGTATCTATCTACTCTGTAGATGGCAAAGTTAACTAACACTACAGTGTTAGCAATTTTCAATTAATTTAAGGAAACAGAAGAATCTCAAAGAAATGCTCACCAGTTATTTTTTGTTCCCCTCCTTACTATTGATACAGCTTGTTCATTAATTTTTAAAAGGGCAGAAGATTTGGTTTTTTGCTTGATGTGATAGTAAATAAATATCCTGCCACTTAGCACAAGTTCTTCTTTTATCATATTTTAAAGCATCACTGCAATTTATGTGCCCTTGAATCAATATATTATATTATGTCCATTTTGAGATTTGTTTCACAGCTATCCATTTTATCAAGACAAGTGAGATACAAGTCTTAAGGTAAGTAAGTTAACTAACATTTGGAATAAAGCCTGTTTTTCACAATTGAATCAACAGGCATTTAAAATGTTACCTAAACCAGAAAAAGAAGAGAATAAAAGCCTTTTGGAGTTCAAAAGACCTTTTAAATTTTCAGCCTTGTAATTCTCTTCCAGAATTAAATGACCTGTTCAGTAGGCTACACCTAGTACTGTGAGGAAACACCTCTGCATAAAAACACAACTCCATGACACTGCTCCTTGACACAAGACTTGTTTCTCAGGATAATAATATATTCCCTCTCACCTGCGCTTTGTTAAGATAATTTTTCAAAGTAGTGTTAAATGATTTATTGATTCTAAACTTTAGGAGCAAAATCATTCTTTAATTTGTCCCCTATTATTTTGCATTCAGCATCAAGTTTGTAATAAATAACTCCTATCTAGCATAGTTATGACTATTTTTATGAAAAATCAGTCATAACTGTATTTTGAAACCCCAAAGGAGTCAGGTCCTCATGTAAGCAATTCTAGAATATACATCTTGTTATTGCATACCTCCCAAAGGACTTCATTCTAACCTTCAAATACTTCAGTTTTACAGTTTCTGCCAGCTTCTGAACACAAGTGGCTCAATGCACAGCAAATGAAGTCACCAGCATTTGTCTGAGTTTATACATACATATGTGAAGATAAAACTGATCAATATTTTTATCGACATTTTAAACAAAAGTCACATTAACAGATACTTCTGAAAGATTCAGTACAATGAACTCTCTGTATTGAAAAGTGTGAAGGGAGAAAGCTTCTTCTTAATCTGAGAACTTCCAGCCACAGCTGAAGGAAGGCAGAGTGTACTTGCAGCTTTCTGTCTGTTTTTAGTTCCCCAACTTAGAAAAGGGAGTTTTAGGGGGGCTTTCTTGGTCTGATCAATTTTATCCTCGTCCATGGCTAAACAGATTAAGGAGTATGTCTTCTGCATTCCCATAGAGTAGGTTGCACTCTTGCTATGCTGTGGGAAAAAGAGAAGCATTGTAAGAATCAGTCATCCAAAATGGGTCAAAATTTTGAGAATAACAAAAGGTTACTGTGCAGACAGTTTTCCAGGGCAGACTGCAGCAAGCTTTCTGTGCTAATGACGTTGCTAACTGAGCACGAGGCCCTTCAGAGTGCTGTCACCCTGGGATTTTGCACATGTAGACTCAAAGGCATACTCTGCAAAGCATAAAGGAACTTGTGAATCTTTTTTTGGGTTGTTAAACATTTACCTGCTTCTAGAATAACTATTTAATATACACACTAGCCTCCCTACAAAGCTCAAGTGTGCAATTCCTGCACAGATGTGAAGGGCAGAACTTTTGCTGTCTTTGGACAGGTTAAAGACCACAACTACAGGAGCTCCTGTGTCACATTCTCCTGGGATACCTGAAAGGCACAGCCTTCTCTGTCTCCTCTTAGCTTGGCCCTGAAACAATTTGATTATATTCTAGCCTTTGAGTTGCAACTTGGAATGCCAGATGGATAATTCCTTATTTTCAATAAGGAAAACCAATTTTAACAAAACAAGAAAACCTAACAGCAGCAGGGGCACCTTAAATAGCTTCTCAGGCAACATTACTTGAGTGTCTAAGCATGCCAGGGAATGTTAAAAGCATGAAGCAGTGGATTTAGCTGAACTACAGGTTCTTTCACACAACCAGTAAGTTATTAAGAGCTTAATACTTTTTAATCTTGTGATGACTTTCCCTTAGTCTAAAGCTTTTATAGTAGCTTTATAACTGACTAGACAGTTAAAAGTTCACCAAAATAAAAAAAAAATACATACAATAATCCATGATCTAAAAGTCACAGATCATTTAGAATAACAGTGCGTAGAAAATAAACATGTGGTCTTGAATGTTCTATTTCACTCCACTATTGTTTCATTGTGGCTTTTTCCACTGCTGAAGAGGGTAATGCCTTCATCCTCTGGGACAAGTCAGGGGAAACAAACTAGGTCTTCAAATTTTTCATGCAATTAATCTAAGTAGCTGCACTACAAAAAATCCCACCACCCAACCATTCTTATGCAGACAGACTGCTTTAGCTTGCTAGGTCCCAATGGTTTAAACAGATGGTTTGAAACTGAACACACGTCTGAAGGCTTTATATATTCACAGGCTGAGTGGGGTATCTGACTACAGGAAAGTAAACATTAACCAGGAACTGAAGGCAGGCAAGTGACAAAACTCTAGCATATCAAATGTGCCAAACATATTTGCCTCGTTACATACCAAAGATGCTGCTGTATCCTGGCAGCTGATAACCTCCATCTCCACAGGCTGCTTTTCCACACTTTTCAATTTTTCCAGCACTTCACTGACACCAAGCCACTTGCAATCCACACCACCAACTGAAACAATGTAGTCACCCTCTTTCAGGCCTGCTGACTGTCAAAAAATTGGGCACAGGTTATTATCCTGAATTATAAAGACATGTAAAATGTTTTTGTCATCATAGAGTATCTGCCCCAAAGGCATTTCACTCTTAGATGCTACAAACCCATTCTCTAGCCACTTATGTGCAACTTTCTAAAGTACACAACTACCTCTGGAGTTACCATTGATGTGACTCTGCTATACTCAAATGATGGCTGGTTTTATGTTCTTTTCACTTTTCTCCTCAAGTAAATGAACCCTGGATTTTCCTATGCTATTGTCCCCCAGAAGACATTTACTGCAATGTTTAATTTTTTCTTCATTATTTTAATTTGTATTTTTGTGGTTACTTCTGCCTTTTCTGTAAGTAAACTGCTTTTCACTGCATGCTGCCTTATCCCTTTGGATTTTCACTGAAAGAACATTACAAGCCAATATAATATTCTTGCCCTTCTTCCCTTAGGCAAACACTACACCTTGCTTTCCCTTCCTGATCCTTATTCTTGTTGCTACCTTTTAAAGTATTTATCCCTTCAAACTTCCTGAATAAGACAGGAAGTAACATTTGCTTTTATTATTTGTGACTTCTTAAGAATGAACAGAGAAAGAAATCAACTCTAGTTTCATGTGATGTTTCATGGACATGGGTGCTTTAACAATCTGCAGCACATATAGCACTTAAAATGCATTCAGATTATATGAATTGACTATCCTAATGTATAGAACTCAATAAATACTCCATCCAAGAGTATGAACTAGCTAAAGGAACATTTCAATGTTAGTCTGCAAAGAAATTGTTCATATCACACCCATATACTTACTGCTGCAGAACAAACTGGATCAAGACAATAAACCTGTACTGGTGAACCTCCTTTGAGACTGAATCCAAGCTCTCCTGCTTCTTGGTGAAGGCAAATGGTCCGTGGGGCTGTCCATCTCTGCTTGGCTGAGAACACTGTCAGTGGGCCCTGCAGGGAACACAGCAGGCACATTGTGCTTTACTGTCACCTGTAAGTCAGAATTTCTGGTTTTGTAAGTTATAATGCTTTAAGCTCATCTATTGCAGATTTTACTCAGGTTAACTCCCAGCTAATTCCCTGGAAATGCCAAGTCCTAGTTCTTGACTCTTCAGTTGGTACTTCAAAGAGAGTGGGATAAAGGCAACTGCCAAGTTGATCAGGATCTCTGTTAATGTGTGCACAATCTTCTGGCTGCATAGGCTGTAGGTCCTGTATTACTCCATTTCAGAGGAGATAAACAGATTCTTGAAACCTTGCATTTTCTGATCCTAACCCTATTCCCAGTTCCTTTTGCTCACTGACACATAGAGAGCCACCTGAAAGACCGGCTGTGTCACATGCAAGTCACACATTTTGCATGCCTGTCTCCACATACTAGGTATCTCTCCCTCCCCTCAAGCTGTGTGCAATTATCTGTTGAGACTTCATGGGACTTTTATGAAGGTTTTCTAAACTGAATGCTGTGCAAGCCATACAGAACTGGCACTCCTATTCTTTGCTTCTCAAGCTGACTTACACCTCTAAAGCTAGGAGGGATTTCTCCAATAGCTTCTGAAAAAAACTCAATTACTACAGGATCATTTTTTCACGCTCAAATACTTGTGTCCCTTCCCTCACACTGGAGTGAATTTATAGTTGCTATCAAAATAACAGAGGCTGATCAGCATCAGTATGTTACATACCAGCTTGTGAAAGAAGTCTTTCACTTTCACCTTGGAAAACTGAGGAGCAATTGCTTCTATTTTATGTTCTGTTTTAGCTAAAATAAAAAGAAAACAAAATTAATTTTCTTTTAAGTATTAATTAAAAGACATCAAAATTTATTTTTCTTGCATTCCAAGCTAGATAGGAATTTGTCCTAAATTCCTACTGGGCTGTGGAAAAATTAATTTTTGTGGAAGTTTGTTAGATATCAGAACTGCCTTAAAAATATCTTCAGAGCTCATAGTATCAATATGGAAAACTTAAAAAAAAATTCCCTTAGAAGAAAATTATGCTATTCCCATCTTTACTTTACTTTTCTTTGAGAAGTTTTTAAAACCAGCACTCATCGTTTCCTACTGCATCCAAAGAAGAAAGAGCTGTATGAGCTGGACTAAGGCAGAAAAAAAAAAAAAAAAAAAAATCAGTCAAACTGAGTTAACAACCCAGCCTAGTACAAGAGCTGGGCTCAAGAAACAGTTATTGTAGTTTTCCCCCCAAGTAATTTTAACTTTTCAAGTTTCCCCATTTTTTCTAGTTCACAAGATAGTCACCAAAAAAAGCTGGATTCTAACTAACCACCATTGTGATCTAACCCAAAAAACAGTGTTGCTAGAGACAGAAATACTGTAAACAGTTCTAAAAAAATCATCTACTGATCAAAATATATTGATCTGTGACTGAGGAAACATGTAAGGAATCAGAACTTGTGGAAGAGGTTTTACAGTGACTTCTGTGAGCCAGAGAGAAGCTTGATGAGAGGATCCATGTTCACCCCTGAAAGAATTTCCTACATGGTCATTGACATAAAAACCAAGAAAGAAGAAAAGATAAATAAGAGAAACCTGCAACTGCCTATTCCAATGAGCACTTTGCCTCTTCTGACCAATGAGTAAAGTGTAAACTTATGAGTTTGTAAGAATGTATAAAAAGCATCCATGCTATAATAAAAACAGGTTTGAGGCCTTCTGAAAATGGAATGTTGCTTTGTACTGTCTCCATCTCAACGATGACAGGAACTCTACAAATGTACAGTATATATTCTACATCATTTATGTTCTGTATAGAATACATACATATAAATTAGAGGCCTATCCCCATGCAAGCATATTCGCCCATGCTTAGGTATCCTTTATTTCTGGCTGTGCACACTTACACAGTATATCTGGAGCCTGAATCAGACTGAGGAAATCATCTTCTGTCTCTTGCTGAGCATATTTGAGAAGGGAACGTTTATGTGCAGCTGTCAGAACCTCCTGGAGAACCTCAATGTTGCGAAGCTTTTTGCAGAGCCCACAGACTCTGAGAGCTTCTTCATGGTAAACAATGGCTTTGCGTAAATGTGCTTTCCCTGCAAACATTAAAAACCACTGCTTGTCACCCACAGACAATAAATACCAGGTCATTTTCAAATTGTAGCCACTAGCTGTGTGAAAGTGGCTGTTACCTAATTGTTTTCTCTGAACTTTGTCCTTTAAAACAGCAAGAACCATCAGCCCTTCAGGCACGTGCTCATACAGCTGGGACAAGGCTTTCTCCTGTTGATCTTCATCATCCCCAGGCTGCACTGTAATAATGGAAAAAAATCATTAACCATACACATCTCTTGGTCCCCAGTTCCTTTAGGTGTATTATTGTGAATTATTATTGAGAATTATTACTACATTCTCTCCCAGTGCAGTAAAATATGTGTATATAAATATATAAATAAGATTTTCAGGTTTTTATCATCTACAATATGCAAGTAATACTTGCATGCCAAAACATATTGATAAAATCTGAACTATTTAGCAGCATATAATGGATATAGAACTTTTCTTTTGTTTCTGTGAAAGTTAGTTTACTGAATTTTCACATTTCTCTCAAAAGACAAAAAGAGCATGGCCTCATATTTTTGAGTGGGGAAAATGACCCCAATTTAACATATATTAAAGCACCAAAGTTCTTGGCTCCCAGACTTATTCACAGACCAAATTATAACTGTTGGTGTGTTTATTATTTTAAGATTTATAAGAACATATAAAGAAGTATGATTCTTACATTCATGGTCACACAGAATGGTGGCAGTGAAGTAATGTGCCAGAGCTTTGTAATGGTCTGACTTTATTTGTGCCAGCTTAGACCAG
The DNA here is from genome assembly GCF_027477595.1 of Haemorhous mexicanus. Classification (NCBI taxonomy): domain Eukaryota; kingdom Metazoa; phylum Chordata; class Aves; order Passeriformes; family Fringillidae; genus Haemorhous; species Haemorhous mexicanus. The sequence continues at coordinate 4,856,981 of NC_082352.1, read as the reverse complement.
GAATAGGGAATATTCTCTTTCACTGGTTCCTGATTCATGGCAGTGTTGACCAGCATGTAAATCTCTCCCACCTAAAATAAACCAAATAATTCAAATATTAGAACTTAATAATATGAGGTATTAGGAACTCAAGTAAGGGGTATAGCATTCAGGCTTAAGATAATTTCATATACAATCACATTGAAGAAGGGGAAAATATGGTTAGGATGTGTTGGAATTAAGTTTGGAGAAAAATTTGAATGCTCTGATTTTTCCCTAACAAAAAAGGTAAATCAATTTTGTACAAGAACAGATGCACTAAGTCAGTCATACTATATGGCTTCATAGTTAAATAAAAACACCATATAATAAACAGGTCTTAATTTACAAATATATCTCATTATTCAGTTGAAAAAAAGAGTGAATCATATCATATAGGTTTGTGCTCCACTTTGAAACTGTGGAGTCATACATAGCCTGAAGTTTGTGTGGTCCAGTTAAAACTGGGATATAATCCTTTACACAGAGCAAATAAAATAGTTTCTCAAGCAGTGATTGCTGCTTTAATGGATCAAACTTCTCCACCTGACAGAATCAAAAATCCTTCCCCTGCAGCTGATCAATCCTACAGATAAGCCATGGGGGCTTTAGAGGGTTGGGATGAAAGGCTTTGCCTGTTTTTCTTGTATGGAACCACTTTTGTACCTGCCTCTCTGAACTAACTGAGAAAGCACAGGAATATCCTCATGGCACACTTATTTTTGGTCCATACCTCAATCAAGTATTAACACTACCTTCTGGGCAAGCCTGTCTCACCATTTTCTGCCAAGCCCCAAGACAGCTCTGCAGGTACCAATCCGACTCTGTGTGTCAAGGTCCTTCCCTCAGCTACAATTTAGCTATTCTTTTGGATTCATCCAAAAGATTTTTAGGTTTGCATACCCTTCAGCAGCTGGGAAACAAGACAGTTGTGTTCAATACTTAACAGGGAACCACACAAACACCCTGTGACCTTTTGTATGTAGTTCTGTGGATGAAATCTGTACTCTTTGAAACATAAATAGCTTGTAAAACACCTTCAGCAAGTTCACTGCCTATTTCTGCTAATCTCCATGAACTATGAATTAAATAAATTGTAACAACTCTAGAATAATATTTGAATTTTGTTCGCATTTTACTCTTCTGAAAGGTTGTGCTTTCAACTGTAGTTTGTGAGCTGCCTCATGCTGTTTTTGGTTTCCAGTAACAGTTGTTAACATTTAAATTTAATAAATATTAATATTGTATAATATTGTATAAAACAGCACACATATAATAATAATAGTATACAAAATAATAATATTATATATATTATAAAATACTAAATAATAATTGTTATTATTACTAAAAGCTGTAGGCAATAACACAGCACTGTAAACACATATTTTAAAGACTAGATTTAAAGTCCCCTATTTTACCTTGGCAACTTCCTGTGTCATTTTTACTAGTGTGAAAAACTCATTACGTATTCCAGAAAGGCCAATCTGCTCAAAAACACACTCCTGAGCTTGTGCAAGCATCATTTTTACCAGTACATTCAGCATAGCTGGGCTCATGTCATAACTTGGTGTGTGAGTAAAGGTCTCCTTTAAGTAGCTTAGAACTCCTGCAATTACAAAATGGTTTTGTCAGCATTACAATGATAAACAAGTGAACTTAATTCTAAGATGTACCATAATAACTAGGATTTAAAGGATATTTTCTAGTATTGCACTACAGCAATCTGAAGGAATTCTTGGTGCATAAGAAGTTAGACTGACCTACAGGTTTTGCTTTGCATTGCCATCAACCATCCCCAAGTACAGTTGTCAAAATTACACTTCTGAGGAGCAACAGAAACTGCAAGTTTTGAGGGCACTGCCTTCAGATTTGCTTGTAAAAGTTCTTGTGACTGACCATAAGACTGTGCTGAACTGAATGTGACTTATACATGGGAGTGGCAGGCTATGGCTTACACAGGGGACAAAAAAGAGAAAAATCTGCACAGCTATAAGATTACAGTAGTAGATCCTCTGGATAGAAGGAAATGACATAAACATATCAACTTAATTAAATAGTAATCTTCTTTTCAGATGCTGCTAAGTGCATTGTGTGTCCCAATAAAAGCTCCAATCCATGCCTGTAAACTAGACTTTTTATTTTTAGATATTTAAATATATTTAATAGCGTAAAAATAAGATTGTTCTCTAGACATTTGGTTCCACCAAAAGATCAGTAATTTCTATCAAATATCAAATCTAAAACAAACACCAACTGTAGTGCAATACTAAGTAACAGTTTCATGAATGGAAACTGCATAACCCTCAGCAGGCATGCCATCAGACTGGTTTAGTGAGTTCTCCTGGCTTGCTAATGCTGACAGGCCTGCAGAAGTGTAACACTAAGGCCTCTGCCTTTTAATATTCCAGCTTCTGTAATCTGACTTCTTGCCATCACACTCGGTTCTGGCCACGTTGTGCAGTATTTTCCCACTAAATGGTGTCTGTGATTTTTGATTTTCCATCTTACACTCATATCTGAATGTTTAATATGCCATTAAACAAATTTGAAACATGGCCATCTCTACTTTTTTGCACTAAAAAACTGAATCCCAAATTTACCAGGCATATCTCAAGTAGGGATGGAGTGCCCTACTGAAAGGAAAGGAGGAAAAAAACATGGGGATTTTTGCTCTCAACACAATTCTGCTTATGCTGAGGATAAATTCTGTGCAACATCTTCCATTCAGCACTGAGAAACAGTTCATACAGACTCTGTATCATGCCCCTGCCAATATAATGAAGTGTTACAGCACCATGCACAGGTACAATGAAATGCCTCCTGAGCATGTTGCTTTGGGGCCCTGCAAAGGTAACTGTGGTAGCAGATAACACCTTTCCAGTTTTGCATTAATTCTGTTCTGCAAACATGTTGAAGTGAAAAGCACTGATTTTTTTTTATTTGCAAAATGAAGGAGCAGCAGTAAAATCGAGAAATTTCCCAACTCTTGAAATTTCTTTTAGACAAAACATAAAGGTTGAAAAAAATTTTATTTATTTTAAATATGCATGAAGAAATACTACTTTTTTTTTTTTGATAGCTGTGTATTCAAAGGAGGGAATTATGAAAATTCAACCCTCTTCTCCACAGCTTTTAGTGCAACAGCATACAGTGCAAACCAATAGTCACAAATGTTAGTGCAGAAACAAATCCTACAGAACATATTAACTACAAAGGACTTGTCTTTAAATATTATGTGTAGCACAGATAATACTTACAAAACAAAACAGAAAATCTATTTAAAAGCCCCCAATGAAAACAAAAGGCTTTATAATATGTTCAAGGGAAAGGATTCCCTTTATTAGAATTTCTATTTCTCCATGCTTGGGACAGAAATTGATTATTTTGAACCTCTTTGCCTTTGCAATCTATGGAAAACAGGTAGCCACCTTCCAAATGAATGTAACTTTCACTAGTTTTAAGACCCTCATATGGAAAACCAGGCTTAAGGGTTTTTATCAAACCTGTCAATTGTCTCTTGTACAGATATGACACCAAGGTGCTACACTGAGGTAAAAGTTATTCTGGTGAAACAAGGAATGAAGCAGTTAATGCTACTGCAGTAACTCTGACCTCTGAACTGCAGTTCAATAATCATTAACCACAGCATTCACTATCTTATCTGCATGTTCAGACTGCACTTCCAGGTTTTAAAGCTTCATCTGAGCTCTTCACTGGGCTTCATGAATGTCCCTATTCCTCCTTTTCTGTGTAATCAGGCCAATAGAAATCTGTATGACATCAGAATGAGATTGGGGACATTTGCATGAAGACCTTTCCAGTATTTTAAGATGTGTACCTGCAGCTTTCTGAAAAGCATCAACAGCATTTTCAAGTCCAGCCTGGGTCTGACGATTGCATCTTGTTCCAATCTGTGTGTAGAGAGCTCCAATGTTGAATAAAACACTGGCTTTTTCAAGTAACAGATTTTGCTGACACACTGGGACACCTGTGAAGGAATCATACCTTGGGGAACAAGTATTAGAAGAAATGTTAGGATTAGCAGAGTCCATTGAAAAAAAACCAAGCACTTTCATACTGGTTTTCTGAATGAGTAGTGGAATTATTAAAGTGAAAATGAAGGGGAACAGAAACACCATAATGTTCTGCAAGGACAATCCATATCATTAACCAAGGCAGGGAACAGCTTTATTTGAGACAGTTTTCAGCAGGTTTTACAGCAGTGCCTCCATAAGCTCCTTACGTTTAACTCAGAAGTGCCCATAAAACATCACAGAAGTGGAGAGAATACTGGGGCAGTATCCACATGTGCTGCTACACTCTCCTTCTTAGGTGCTGCCAAAAATCAACTGGCATGGTCAGATCCTCTACTGCTTGTGTTTAAAGTTCCTATTTGCAGTTCTCACTAGAAATTTAACAGTTCCTCTTGGCTACATGGCAGACATCTTTTTTCATCATAAAAATTTTGAGTTCAGAGTCAAATTCTGCTCACAGATATAGTACATACTCCCTTATAAAAAAATAAGTTGCTCCTTTCTCTCTTCTGGCCCAAGTGGTCTTCTTAACAAACTGAAGGAGAGGAAATAAGGTCTGACCCCATTCTTTGTCCTCATTTTGTACACCTAGGTTCAGAATTTGGAAACATCTGTAGCTGTCCAAAACAAAGATTATTTCCTCTCTTTCTCCCTCGTGCTAACCTGTAGCCCAAATCATAATCTAGCTAATGGTTTCACTCTAAGCATGTAAAGAGTGTACTGTATGCAGGTTTACTCTTAACTTAAAAAAAATAAAATTACATTTAAAAATTGACAACATACACTGCAGGGATTCAAGAGGAGACACACACTGACACACTTCAGATTAAAAGCCAGTTAATGATTAACCAGTGTTCTAGGGGGAAAAAAAAAGGACTAAAGAGAAACATGAACTACACACTTACCATGTAAATAAAACTCCAATGTGCCTGGTGGGTGGGAAAAATCTGTTTTCTACATAACCAAGTTGCAGGAAATAGCTTATCAACATCTCAATGCCAGCTTCATCTCGGCTAGGAGTGCGGCAGGCCTTGAAAGACAAGAGATTAAAACTGAGGGCATTCTTACAGGGAGAATGCTGAAACCCCAAGGATAAAGCTCTGCTTCCTTTGGACTTCTGCATATCATAGAAATGTGTGGAATCTGAGAACAGTAAGCTTAAAGCCATATGGATTCATGCCAAAAGTTTTTCAGCTGCACACAAGTAGCACACAACCTTTAAAAAAGCAAACAGAATCTGTTTGGTAAGTCTCAAAGTTAATTAAATAAAGATTGTAGGTATTTTATGAAAGCTACAGAGAAGGCTTATGTTTCTAGCATAGTAGAGGAAACAAACAACAGTCAGAAATACCCACCATTCCACTACAATATTTTGCCAGGTTAATCCACTTTAACACTCTCCCTGCTAAATTGAAAATACTTTAAAATAAAAAATAGTCTTGGATTAACAAAATTTACAAAGTTACATCAATAGCTCAATCATTTTGCATAACTTCATTGTTTCTTCACTTTTTCTTTACTCAGATTGGAAAGCTCTTGGACAATGGACATTAATGCACCACGTCTCAGAAATGAAGTCAATTGGAGTACAGTAAGCCCTAAGTAAAAATGTTGTATTATGATTCCATACAAATATTATTACAACTGTTAAAAGACCTCCTAGTATACCATACTTGAACTTACTTGTCTCAGATCCATGAGATCTGCTATTTCATCTTCATACTCTGAACCATCTTGACTATAATGCTCCAGAATAAAGTCCTAAAAAGAGAAAAAAATGATAAAAAATTGGAATATCTAAAATTACTCTAGCCTATTTTTCTGCAGCTCCAAACATTAGGAAATTGATTCAGTTGTGATTTTCAGTTAACATCTAACAATGAGACTGCAGTAAAACAGCAGGATTAGGATTTGGTATCTTTGACAAATTTCACTGTGATGTAAAGGAACCAAACATCTGCTACCTTAGCTCCAATTGGTTTTAAAACAACAACACTCAGTAGTTTTGAAAGGGACAAACAAACTCTTGTTATCTAAAATGACAAGGGGATCAAGTGACCATAAAACCTTGTTAACAGAAAGAGACTGCCAACTTCTTGTGAGCTACACTAGGGCAATTCCACTTAAAATAACAAAGCTGCAATGACATAAAGTGGTACCATGATCTGACCATGGAATTTAACCCACAGAAGTAAAAATAGACACAGATGCTACAGTGATACAAGATGGTTTACTGTGAGATAAAAATCTGTACTGCATGATACACAGAAGTTCAGAAAATACAGAGGATGGTTCAAGCAGCCAGCAAAGTACATCAGACAACAAACAAGCAGAGGCAACACTGCTTCCCAACTGAGATATCCTGGTTACTGTAAGCTGGTGGATCAATACATCATGCTGAGTAAAACCTTCATTACTACTTCCTCTCACACTTACATCAGTAATCAATACTATTATTAGAAACAAAACCCAAAGAATAAAAATTCCTTCCATGGTTAACTCTATCTTCAAAGTGGAATTTCTTTTAACATTTTTGGACTTCTTGTCCTAATTAGGTAGGAGCAATGATCCAAATCAGTGGTAGTTAATTTTTAACATGGCATGATCTTGATCTTAGGGCAAAACAAAAAATAATTTGTACCTAAATTACTTCTGTTTCTTTAAACAAATCTGAAATGGAAGTTATTACTGTTAGCTATTCATTCTGAAATGTATATGTAAAATTTACCTTGAGGGGGAGTGTAAAGTCTACATCTTTGGTTTCCTTTAGGCCAAGGGGTACCAAGGGAATACTGAAAGTCTCTCTATGGAAAAAAAGCAAAAAGATTCACAACTTTTTTTTCTGCTTTGTCATAATTAGTTTTGTTTTATTTGATGACAGGGAGTTCATACATTGATGGAGTAAAGAGAAAAGTACACAGTTCCTCCCTGCACAAGAAAATCTGCCTAATGGCCTGTAATTCTCAAGAAGAGATTGAAGAAAGCTACTTCCCCCCCCCCCACCATTATTTAAGCTTATTTTTCCTCCAGGCAAAGGAAAGGAGACTCTCAACAGCTGCCTTCCAGCAATTTAGCTCCACAGCTGCTAGATCTGCCACAGTAAGAACCATGGTAAGTATCAGCAGTTATAATCAGTATTTTACATGTTACCATTGGTTTTGTATGTAGTGGTTATGTGTGCAAGACAGGGAGAAGCAGGGCCAGCTTTCACAAAGAAAGGCCTAGGAGTAGCAAGTCCAAGAACTACTTCATTTCTAGACATGCTAGGTGCTAACCTCCAGACAAGTCAACCTCTAGAATATATCACAGAGCAATAAGGATGAGAACTGACTTTAAAAAAGATCAGAATTGCTTCCAGATACACAGTTGGTGGTGTAGATTGAACAGATCGGTATCAAGCAATTATAAAGTTCATCTAATATTTTCATTTTTCCTAAAAACAGCGTTTTGACTGTCTAACCATTGTTCAGAGCATTCCGTTACCAACTACAAAATCCCACGTTCATTTTGTCTTGTCAGCAAAACCAACTTTCTTACTGGTGAAATTTCCATCTTTAGAGAGTGGCACTAGGAATGCAGCTTCCTAAGCAGAGCAAGAGTCCTTCATGATCCAGAAAGTGGCTCTGCTAGCTTGAAAAGGACTTCCAGGATACAGAGCCAAAACACCATTTCAAGTGGTGCAAATGATCTGATTTCTGACGAGGCTTTTAGAAGAAACCCCAACACTTTTACTACAGATTATATCTAGACTTTTTCCTCAAAAGGAAGTGAGACTCATAGCAAAGAAATCCTAAATTACTAATTGAATCCATTCTAATACCATCCACATTCCCTGTATGTTACAGACATATTTTTTGAAAAATCCTTTTGCCAGGATCTTTTCTCCTGAGAAGCTTCAGTTTCTCCGTGTTTTGCTGCTTTGGAATGTGATTTGGAGAATTGTTTACCCAGCATATGAAATTGTTTTTACATGATGACCAATGCCAGCCCCACCTGTGTCGAGGCTGTGAACAGTCACAAGATTTTATTATCATTCCATTCCTTTCTATTCCTTGTTAGCCTTCTGATGAAATCCTTTCTTCTATTTTTTAGTATAGTTTTAATATATCATTTTCTTTTAATATAATATGTATCATAAAATAATAAATCAGCCTTCTGAAACATGGAGTCAAGGTTCTCATCTCTTCCCTCATCCTGGCAGCCCTGCAAACATCACCACACCTGTAGGTATCAGCACTGATCATTCAGAGAAAGTGAATTTAATATTTTTTCACAGCTAAGGTGCCACACCCGTGGAGCCAACGCCATGAGAGGATTGAACAGTTAGGGAGGTGATCCTGGATTTCCAGAGCTGAGTAGAAATAGCATCACCCTCCTCATTCAAGCTGAAATGTGTGCAGGCACTGGGAGGGCCAACCCTTACATTGTTATAACACAATACAGGGTAGTCCAGTAAGCCATGGGTGTGACCTTATGTTAACAACTGCAGCACAATAGTCAGAACAACTATTAATAGCTACTTACTGGTAAAGGCTGGACAGCAGTTACAGGGAAATTAATTCTTTTAGCTGATGAAACATAAAAAGCATTTAGAGCTTAAGAATAAGAAAGGCAAAACACCATTCAAAACAGACTGGGAAAGTAGGATAAGGAGAGAATAACAAGCATACTGCTGTCCAGCCTCAAGGCTTCTGCCTGCCTGGGGGCCTGACCTACTGCCCATCCTTCAGTGAGAATCCAAATATTTCTAATATTCTTTAGCTAGAAGAAGAAATAGTTCTTGTGGAGCCCTGCTCTCATTTCCACAGCTGTAACTGCTCTCTGTGCTCACATGCATCTATGAAGATCAGTAAAATCTTCAACAAAAAACCCCAAAATATTTTCACATCAAATAGTTGTCAAAGTTTGCCATGGGGGTGGAGAGCAGGAAGTTTAGCACAAGTTGCTGTTTGAGAAAACTACAACATAGGTATTTTGCATCAAGTCAGCATTCGGTTGGAAGTTACCTCCCTTCATCCTTTTATATTAAGAATTCCTTGTAATCCACCTGGAAGTTTAACACCTAGGTGAGAACAGTGCTAAGAGGGACCCAAAATTATACCCCCTTCACATGAAAAATTTCAATTTGTACCTTGAGCTGTTGTTGGTCAAATAGTAAATATTTAGTTTTAGGAGGGACAAGATATATAACTGATACAGAAATCATTTCAGTAGGCAGGCAATGGATACTCCTTAACTTTGACATTTTATCTTTGAAGAATCCATTGCAATTTAAAAATTAGTGTGCTCTTCAAAGTGGAGAAAAGTATTTTGGAAAAAATCCAGTTTCATCTATCAAAAATTCCTCAGCTTTAGCCAAGAAATTTATGTTTTTCTGTCACTGAAGATCACACATTCAAGATTACCTAGGCTGCTTTAAACATCACATCAGCATTGTTTCTGTTCTCCAGCTCCAGAGGACTGCTGAATGCACCACATTTGAGAAGAGCCATTACTGTATGGCTAAGTTTGCTCACTCCAGAATGCACTGAGCCAATGAGCCATTCCAGTACTGGGAATTCTGCTAAGTGCCAACTGCTTGCTGGATAGCCCCAAGAGCTTTCAATTCTCACAATACTCCTCTCTTCAAAGGAACTTCACATCCAAGGAGTAGTGGCACGCACATTTCCCAAGAGAAGGACAAATATGCAGACTAACCCTTAGTCAACAAATCTACCATCAAGTAAGTTCTCTTCCTATCAAGCTCTCTGCTCTTTCACATGATTAGTGTCCAACATTCACACTCACCTAGAAGCAATTTTGTTTTCAAGGGTAAACAGAAGATCTGTTAATAATTTAATAACTTAGCTTTATACTTACTCTGCATTTTGATAAACTTCTACTGAGATATTAAGTCCTTCCAATTCCTCCTTTAAGATCTGCAGGTCTGAGTTTACAAAACTGAGTTCCAGCAGCACTTGCTCTCGTACTTTGTTGTTGGTGGTTGCTCTGCAGAGAAACATCAATTTTTATTGCTCAGGAAAAGGTTTTCTACAAGCTTGGTTGACCCCTTCAACCTCTGATGCAAGCATTCTCAGCATTTTTAAGATTTCTTTTTATCTCCTTAAGAGATGATACAAGACCTCATGTTTCAGACTTTATTAGGTTTTTCTGTCAAGAGAGTGCCTGGGACAGTTTCCAGATAATAGCATGCAGCCATAGAAGATGTCTTATATGCCAGATTTTCCATGTATGATTAAGGGTCAAGCTTATTTTCAGATACATTAATCAACAAAACAAAGGCATCTTAATCACAATCACTATCCTGTTTCCAGATTATAAGATTTTTTTCCTATGTAGAAGAAAGGTGGATGGAGGTGGGAGGAGTCAACAGAGACTTCTTCAACAAAGACTTCCCCACCTTATAAATTGAATAAAGCTCTGTTGAGACTTCTGATCTTAAGAATAAAAGAAATTAACTTTCCCCCAAAAGTTATTGCAGAAAGAAGTATCTTTCAACCAGACCTTTTTAATACAGGACAACTTTCTCTATAATTTGATTTTGTTGGATGCAAATATGATTTTGCTTGTTTCCTTTACCATTTATGTATTTAAGTGGCAACACTTTGAACACAATGGATGTTAACCCATTAAACACCCCCTGAGCATTTCTTTGTGATTACTTATTGGTGTATTTATATCACAATTTCTAACCTAAGTCTCCACACTGACAATTTCATTACAATACTACTCTTTTCAAGATACTTAAATCACCTGTATCTATAAATCCACAGGTATGAGGTTAAGGTAAAAGGTATCCATGCTTAAGATACTGTACCCTTATATTAGAGTCTGAATCTGAAGACAAGGACAAACTTAAATTTGCAGCACTTTGCATTTACCTTTATTTTAAGACAAAATTCACCTTCCTAAATATTTATGAACAACCATCTGATAAACCTAGGCTCCACTTGGAGCAGTTCTCCAGTTTTAAGGAGCACTTTGATGAAAAACTAATTATTCCAAAACTAAAATTCTAAGTTTGTTTTTCATATAATAAATTAGTTATCTGTGATTTTTCTATGCTGTACTTTATTGAATACCTTGGATTGCTTAAATTAAGCAATGTTAATCTCTGTTGCCTTGATAAACCAAACTGGATACAAAGAGATGGTGGGGTGGATCTTCCTTGACAAAGGCAGCATCACACAGATAAATGGGCAAGGTTTGATGCTATAAGCAGTGAGATGAATTATGATGTATTAAGGCTCCATGCTTGGTCTATCTTACCATCCTCCACAGGAGGGATTCTCCTATCTTTTTCAGAAACCCCAAGTTCATCCAGATTGACTTCTCTATTTGGTCTACGGCTGCAAACATCCATGTTAGTTTAATTTGATTACCTTTTCATGTTTTTTACACTGTAGACATACTTCTGAGGAACAAGCAGTGAAAGACAGCTACAGGGGCAATGTGGTATTGTCAAGACTCACATAACTCTACACTGAATTTAATTTTAACTTTCAGAGCAGAAGACAATAAAAAGGAGAGGGTGACTTTTAGAAACTCTAAGAACCAAAGTCTTTGCACTACGTGGATCATGTGCTTCAAGCCTAGTGCTTACTTTCAGCCAAAAATAAAGAAACCTGAATTTCCAGCTTTTTCTCAAATTCTACTCCAAGAGGCTTCTTGTGGACAGCAATTGGTTTGTTTCCTTTAGAACTTGATGAAATTCAAATAGAATCTGCAAACATAAAGCTTGTTTACATTTTCCTTAGGAGACTGTAGAAACAGCTAATCATGTGAACTGTCTACTGGTCAGGTTACTTATAAAATTGCTTCTTTCAAAGAACTAGTAAGTTTTAATAGTTCAACAGGTATAAATTCATTTTAGATTTCTAAAATCTTTTTTCAAAGTCTGTTCCTATACTCTTAAGTAGATTTTATTCCCACTCCTGTAAATAGCAACTTCAGCATTTCAGGAGTTAATACTGGCATCAGAAACTGAACTTTAGGATATCTAGGTTAAATGTTACCAGTTTCCACATTAGATCTTACTCATCTCTTCAGCCCTTCCAAAACACTCCTGAATTCACAAACAGAAACATTAACTGAATGAAGCATTCCGCTTCAAAAGCAGATATAATAATTTTGCTAACCATACAAAAAGCAGTAAAATTCTAAGTCTCACTCCTTAAGTTAATTACCAGAAAACAAAGCACACTTAAGTCAGTCACAGAGGCTAAAATTACCTAAGTTTCCAATCTGTCACATCTCTTGCAAGAGTGGAGATAAAGCAGGTAACAGACAACAGGCAACTCATGACAAGTTTAAGAAAATTTAATTTATCCAAGCATTCTCACTTCAAGTATATTTACTAGATTTTGTTTTTGAAGACCCATTGTTGCTCCATTTGCAGAGGAACAGACACTACAGGAAACTACTGCAGATGAGAACTGGGATAATTTTCAGTTTTTCTGGGTAAGATTAGAAATCTACAGGCTGTTTATCAAAGAGTAAATCACAGGGTCAACATAAGGCTATTCCTACGGAGACAGCCACATATGAGAACATATCCTAACAAAATGTAACAGATGAAGTTACCTCAAAGTGTAGGAGAATTTGGTGGCAGCTGGTGGTAACCCAGCTCAAATTAGATGTGTGCTACCCTGCAACTCCTGTATCATTATTACAGGGAAAAAAGAAGGCAATGGATGGTCCTTTCTACTTTGCAGCACAGAACTAAAGGATTTTGGAAGAAGTCAACAGCATAGTAGCAATACCTTCATGTGATTTGAGGAGTAAAAGGGACTCATTACAATATTCAGCAAGGTTCACTCGCCATTATCACCAGCAATAAAGCAGAACAAAGAGAGCAACCTAAGAAAGTCTAACATTCAGCTCATTTACTACAACATAGTACTGAAAGAGCACTTGAAAGCAAATAATGACTCTGTAGAGCTATAGCTTGAAAAAAATTCAGGGAGATTGACAAATCATTCTACAGTAAGAGATGCAGCATGTTTGGAGAAAAAAAGGAGAAATACAATAGCTAAGAGACTTCTACAAAATTAAATTAAACAACTGTTGCTTGTGCAAGAAAACTAAGAAACCATGAGATATACCTTAAAAGATTTTCAGCACCAGCTCTCATTCTCACTGCTCTTAAGATCTGTTGGTTTAGAACAGCTCTTTGATTTTGCAGTTTGCTTCGTCCAGTCTCAGCAAGAGGATTACATCCCTAGAATTAAGAAAACAAGTTTTTTGTTGTTGTTGGAAGAAACACTGAATTTAAATGAGCGTTAAAGGATCATTTAAATTCAATGCTAAAGGCATAGGTTCTGTATGAATACAAACTAGCTACGTTGACAGCAATGATGATCTGACATTAACAACAGTATTTCTTGTCTCAAACTTGGTCATCAAAACCAAGAGACCATGAACACAGTACATTTTAACATCAAAATTCAAAGAGAAAATATCTGTTTTAAGCCTTAAGTACACATGTGAGCCAGTCTCTTCTCCCCTAAAAATATTTTCAAGATATTTTGCAAATGCAACCAAATTTGACAGAATGTTATTAAGTTTCTAGGATTTTATGAAAACAGTATCTGGCAAGACAGCAACTCCCATCAAAGCTTCTGCTTAACCCTTGTAAAATATCAGAGTTCCATATTGGGATATATGCAGCCTTGAAATACAACTCTGTCCAAAAAAGACTGTGGTGCTCAAAGTTGGGGGCCCAAAATCTGCTCTCAGTTTTAGGATCTCTGATTTTTCCTTCTGGTGGCTCAGACCTTCATGACAATTCCTCCCCCACCTTCCCCAGGCTCCTTTCTTCACATCTCAAACTTACCAATATAGAGCTTAACAGGGTAAAATTATACTGGCAGATTCTTATCAAATTAGGCTCTTAAAGAGTAAAGTGTGAAATCCAGAATTCACAAGAATGCTCCTGTGTATGTGCATACCTTACACAAGCACAAGACTCAAACTGCTGAAACCTGTGTTTGAGCAGGACTGAGCCATTGTATTCTGAACACTGATAAGCTCAAACTGCTACAGATGAATAGGACGGCATGTTTGTCCTTTTTTAAGGGAAACACAACTTTAATACCTTTTTAAAATATGTTAGAAAGTTCCATTACACAATTTATTCTTTGCCCCTGCCACCCCTTTTTTTAAAAAGTATCAAATGCCTTTGAATCTTAATACTCAAGAGTCTACCAGCACATCCCTGCAGCCTTAACTAATAATTCTGAAGCAAATAAAATCACTGTTTCAAGGCTTACCCTTAAATGAATAATGTCCTTTTGAGTGGCCTCAGTGGGTTTCACTACAAAGCTTATCAGAATCCTGTATTGTCTGCTACACAAGATGGAGGCTCAGACCTCTCTAAGTCTTCTTTCAACTACTCCAGCCACTAAATTATGCACTATTTTGGACGTCTCCCTCTTAGTTTTGACCAGAAAAATTTGATTTTCTTATAAGAGCATTTAAAAGTCTATTAACAATTATGAGTGGTCCAGCACTGACATACGAGCAAAACAAAACTGAGTATTTAAATAGAACTTAAAATTCTGATCACGAAGTTCAGTTTTTGTTTTTGTTGTCAAGGGAAAGCAAACTGACTTGACAACAGAGAAATCAGCTGATCAAACCAGAATTACTCTAGTTCAACTGAGAAGGCACACAGCCCAATAATATTAATTCTACATATCCAGTTTGAAAAGCTTGTAATAAATAGGTAAAGTGACAGGGAGCTTGTGCAAACATCTTCAGAAGCACCATTTGCCACATACCTTCAAAAACCACACCACACTGAATTACTGCAGTGAAATGTTTGCATTGAAATACCACTCACACCTCTTCACTGAGGAAGCTCTCACAGCACGATTGACACGTTGGGTTGGGTTGGCCCAGCCTAGTTTTTTTAGCAGTGGGGAGGGCCACAGAAGTGGCTTCTCTGAGAAGCTGCTAGAAGCTTCCACCCTGTCCAACAGAGCCAATCTCTGATGGCTCTGAAGATGGACACGCTGCTGGCTCAGTCAGAGAGGCTGGCAATGCCTCTGTGATGACACATTTCAGAAGAAAATCAAAACAGTGCACACGTGGTTTTTCCCAGGGTAGCGAGGTGCTGTGGCCACCATCTGGGCATGGCTAGAGACTAGCCCTGCCTGGCCATGCCTGGCCAGCTGTGCCACACGTGGGAGGGAGGGCAGGGGCACTGGTGGCTTCTCCCTCCTGGCACCCCACTTGAGGAGAGGGTTAAATAATGAGAGTGCCACAGCATCCCCCACTGCCCGTGCAGTGCAGGGGGCCGCCTAGAAAGCAGCAAAAACACGGTGAGCAAGGCAGCAAACTCATTCATTCATCTCAGATGAGAAGCAGTCCTTTAACTACCAAATACCTTATGCTCCTTCACACACAATTATACACAAAGACATAAGCAATGCACACTTTAGTGTATAACATGGTCTTGTACAATTACTTAACAAGTTGCTGTCTCCTCTTAGTCTGGTTCTTTCTCTGGGAGAAAGCTGTTCTTCCCTACTTTGCTTCTCCTTCATTCTGTGTTGTATAGTCTTTTCTACTACTGCTATTCAAAGCTTTATCTCCTTCCATTCTATCCATGCCATTTTTCATTTGAACCTCACAAATTATTTGCTCTTGCATGTATTTTGAATATTTAATTCTCATCTCAGACCTGTTATCTCCATATTTTTGCACAGGTATTTCCTTCCAACTTCTTTCTTGACCACTTAGTTCAAGCATCCTTCTAAAATGTATCCTTGCCTTGCCCTTCACTTTTTCTGTAAAGCTGCAGCTTCATCCAAGAACTCCCTTGCCCCTTCTGTGTGCCAAACAGGTTTGATGACATCATTCAAATACTTCTTTACAGCTTCACTTCAGAAATTTTTCAGTAAGATCAAGTGTAGGATTCCCAAGCCCATGAAGCTCATAGATGTGATCTCTTCAACTTAATGAACTTTTGATCAAGCTCCCACTGAACAATGAGTACAAAACTGCAGTGATCTGAAACTCTCTGCAAAGAGAAAAAGTGTAAGAGATGTTTGTCTCCATTTCAGGTCCCCAGGCATTATTCTCTATAGGAAGGAAAACCAGCCCTAGGCCTAACAGGACAAGGCACTGAGAGACCAAGGTATCTGTATAACCTCCAGCGTGCCTGCAAGTGTGACAGCTTTGATAAGAGGCTTCTTAGGGATAGAGGAGTCTGTTTTCAGGATATGCTCACCTGCTTGAGCATATGGCTCCCACTAACTTCACAAAGCCTAAAAGGAATTAATATTGCACTTTTTGGAAAATGTTGCTCTTTACATCTCCTGCACAGGGGATGAGGACACTCAGCTAGTTTGTGTTTTCATTTGCAGGCTTAAACTCTTTATGGTAATCAAGCTGCCATAAAACTGATGGGTAGTGTGGGAAAGGGATTTATAGAAAATTCTCCAAGCCTGACAGAAAGCTCACATAGTCTGCATCTGTATGCAGACTTTGAGATAAGAAATGCTGACTTAGAAATGCCATGGAATAGGACAGACATTGTTGAGAGAGAAATGGAACTAGAAACAAGTGTCAAAAGATAACCTTACAAATAAGACTAAATACTTTAGAGAAACAGAACTATGAAAAATGCATTAGAGTAAGACCCATGAGAACTAATTTTAGATGATTGGCTTTAAAGTATTTACAGCATAGTGTAGCAAAAATTAATAAACCAAGAAACGCTTCTAATGTATTGTAATTAAGAAATAATTAACTTCTGATTGTGATGATGTGAATTATAACACCTGTACTGTCTCACCCTTCACACAAGACTAAAAATAGAATAAAAGGTTTTAAAACACCTCTCATTTACGCCATCTCTAAGTCAAAAAATAGCTTAATCTGACAAGGTAGAAGTCTGTGTAGAGAACAGTGAAATAAATCAATATCCAAAAAAACCCTCAAGAAATACAGTATGGGAAAGATACCCCCTTGTGTAAAGCACTAATTCTGTATACTAAAAAGTTTTTTAGCAAACAGGTCCAAGCAAGTGCTTAGTTTTGTCTTCCTCCATGCAGAAGACCCCTTTCCCAAACAGCATTTCTACATGCTTCACATTAGAAGTCCAGTCATGATGAATGCAAAAATCATGACTGTTTGCCAAACGATGAGTAATGGCAGTAAGTATTCAAAATTAACATAAATATGCTTCACAAAGTAGTGGTTTGAACTTTTAAGATGAGCCACACTGTCTGAAGGTGACACAGAGTTGAAACTGGGTGTGCCTGCTGGCTTAAAGGAAAACAATTCCTTCCCAGCCAGTGCAGCCTGTGCTGCTTGTCAAGCCCAGCAGTGTACACAAATGGCCATATCCTCCAGGTACTTAAACATGCATGTTTAAATAACAAGTATGTATGGAACTTAGGCACACAGCTTCTTGGGTTCTAGCAGCAATCATAGCAAACAGTGTATTTCACAGCAGTATTTTTAGAACTGATCCCAAGTCCTGCTAAACTGTCATTTCCTTACCTTCTTGCAGCAGTATAATTAATGGTTCTTTTTGCATATTACCCGTAGATTAGTTTTGAAAATTTAGCTGTATACTGCAGATCTTTCAGAAGCACAAGTTTTATCTGAGTGCTTTGTTGTTGTTGTTTTTTTGTTTTAACAAAGAGGTTGGGAAGATCTGGTCTTCAAGAGCCTGGTCTACTTGTGCTATGAATGAAGTATTTCATAGTTCTAAGCACCTGGCCCAAAGATTAATACAAAGTTAAAGAAGTAATTATTGTATTAGACCCCAAATATGTATTTCCTTCATGAACTCCATCTTGTCACAGCACTCACTAAGCAAAATTTAACATTCATATTTCATCAGAGATGTCTGTCTCTTGACTAATCCAGTTTCAGATGATTCTTAGTTTCACATGAAGACCTACTTTCTGTTTTAGGTTTTATGAATTTGTATATAATGAGTGGACTTTGGATGACAAGGGTTATGAATCATTGCTAAGCTGTTTCTGTCCTGCCAGACAAGTGGAAAGAGAACAAATAGCCAAATAAATATTCCTGTGTCAATGCTAATGTTGATGGTTGCCTGGCTACTAATGACTTAAAAAGAACCTCATGAGCTAAACCCCAGTGGAAGGACAGGTGTGGCAGGTTGGTAAACTGATACATTAACAACAGGTGGGGGGAAGCCCTGCAGAAAAAAGCTCAAAAAGAGGGGAAGGACAGAGTTAATTAGGGAAGTGCTGATTCATGAGCTAGTTACCATACCTATCATCATCATCTTCAGTCTGGTGCTTCACTTCTGGAGCTACTTGCTTCTGCCTTTAGCCTTCTTCCCTAACACAGGGGACTAATATACAGTCATTCTTTCTAAATCAGCTGGGTCTATGTGATAGGTATCTAGCCTCAGAGATGAAAGCAAAGCTTAGAGAGAGAAAAAAATGATGCACCTTTGTTCAACTGATCAGAATCTAAAGATTTATTAAGCTAGCTGTCCTACTGCTGTGCCTCTGAGTAGCACAGTGGACTGCTACTCAGAAACACCAAATTGAAGCTGGGATGTTTCATGTTGAGCCAGCCAATAGCTAGAGAGCTGCAGAAATGTTAACCTTGAAAAATTAACTGTGCCTTTTTCTTACCATTTATTGCAACTTTCTGACTGGGGAGAGAAATTTGGAAATATGGCCAGTGTAAGATGTTCACAGCAGTGAGTCAAGGTGGGAAAAACAGAGTAAAAGAACTTGCTAGGTATCTCTTCCTTGCTCTGCTCCTACCCACCAAAAAACCAAACAAGAGAAACAAAACCCATCCCCAAACAAACAAACAAAAATAAGGCAGGCATAGCCCTACTAACAGGTCCCCACACAAGCACTGGATCCCATGACTGGATGAGCACTATATTATAAATATTCTGAGTTCTGTATGTTGATGTGTCTCAGGGATATTTACTTTGCAAAAGCTTACTGGTTAAGTGGAGTGGTGTACTGTAAAAAATAAAAATAATAAAAGAAAGGGGAGAACAGCTTGAAAAAGAAGGCTGTTTCTCTCATAAGAATTCAGAGATAACTAAAAAAACCCCAGGAAGATATCTGAGAGGGCAAACAAGCCACAGAACCATGGCAGGTGTAAAAAATAACCATGGCTGGGAGAAGCATCTAATGTAAGCAAAGCAGCACATGACAACAGACCTGCTTTAATTACTGTTGGGCTGTTGAAAAATACTCCCTGTCTAAATGCTTTGCTCTACTTTTAAAACAAATTGTTCTTTGCTCTTATCATTAGTTTTGTCATTATTTTCATAGACAAGGAAGACTGGGGGCAGAATGTGGATGGCTGTGTGGGACATGCATTGCTGATTCTCAGATTGCTGTCAGCAACAGTGAAGGAATGTGAAACTCCATACAGAATAGGTCAAGATATGAGGCCCATGGTCCAAGAGCTCTCACACCACCTAGGAGAACAGGTACAGTGTGCCCTGGCAATGTACACTGAACTAAGCCAAGATAAACAGAACAGTAGCAAAACCAGTTCCTGGTACATTATCATCCCAGAAATTAAAAAGTTCCAGGTAGAAGCTCTATCTTCTTTTTGATGGAAAGTAAGGTGCTCCTTCCCTCTTGCCATACCCTCTTCAAGATATTTTTTGTTGTTGTCTGTTTTGCTTTTAGAAGTACAATTCTTCTCACAAGTTTGGTTGCAGCTCATCAAAGAGCTCAAGAGGGTTGTTTAGGAAGGGCAACATAAGAGGAGCTGAACGGGGCAACAGTGATAGAGTTATATGAACCCTGTGTGGCTGCACAGGTAATTTCCTTAAAATTAAGTAATTAAAAAAGAAAAAACACCAACAAAAGACACATCAGCATTGAGCCAGCTCAAAGCATCTTACAGGTTTAAGGAAAAATTTGATTGTGCACAAATAAATGATAAATCTCTGCCACAGGAAAAAAGGAGATTTTGGAAAAAGACAGGGTAAGGGAAAAGGTCCATCTGGAGCAGCTCTGACATCACTGGAAGGGAATGGGGAGGGTAAATGTGAGGAAGAGTGCAAGTGGACTTCAGTTCCTGGCACCCATCACATCTCAGACTCATGGCAGAGTCACTTTTTAGTGTGACAACAGAAGTCAAAGCAGGAAACACGACTGTGCCATCTGTGTCCCCATTTCTGGCCAGTCATAGTTTTATGGGGCCCCCTCCCTACATTAAGAAAAAAAAAAAGGCACTAAACAAAAATTAAGTAAGTAAGTTGTTTTACATACTGCACCTTGGGGATACTGAGGGCTGCTTTCTGCTATGCTGTATTTAAAACTTCAAAAAGTATAATACATAAAAGAGCAAGAGAGACTTTGAGCACACTTCCCATAGTAATCCATTCATCAAAAGAAACCAAGAGTCTAAAACAATTGGATACTGTATGAATTGCCCAATTTTTCTCAATTGTAAGATTTCATTGTGCACAATATTCTTGGAAAGTATGGGACATAACCTCACTGTGTAAGTAGTGCTTGGAAGCCATGTTTGAGCAGGACTGACGCAAAGCAAGTGTTTTCACCTTGCTACATAGCTTACAGACTAAAAAAAGTCAATTAACTAAGTACCTTTTGACCTAAAAACCAAAGACTATCTTTGGAAATTGATGTGATTCTGCACCAACAAAACTGGTAAACCAATCCTCAGATCTTTTCAGGAAAACAAATAGTGTGATTTAAAAAGGAAGGAGAAATCTATACCAAGATAACTCAGAGGGGAAGGGGGCGAAGACCCATGGACATCCAGCAAAAGCTCTGTCACTAATCTCAGTCACATGAAATCACCAATTATACCACTCACAGGGAGGTGCAGATAGCACATTTAAAGAATCTCCTTGGGTTCACAGCTTGTTCCTGTTGAAGATCCCAAGAGTGGGATTGTTTTGGTCCATGTTTTTGGTGGTTTGTTTTTCCTCCCCCCTCGCCTAGAACTTCTAAACCAGAATTAAAGCTCTGACTTTTGAGACCATTCAACTAACATATAACAAGGTATACTATTTTTCTTCTTACTTTTAGGGACTAAAGGCTTTGAGCATCTAGCCTAACCTGAAGTTCATAACTTTAATAAAGATACTTATGAACGGGCTGAACCTTCCAAGATCTGAGGGACCAGAGGCAACAATGTTTCACTGCAGCATGTGGCTCATTCAGATTTTATCAGATCCTCACTTTTTCATTACTTATATCTTAAAGCAGTAAGTAATAGGAAAGATGCTCCTGATTAGATATTAAATTGACCTTACATTATTTTCATATATAAGAAAAACTTCATTCCCGTCCAATAGGCTTTACACTGATCTAATACTGTTTTAGCGACCATAACTGCAACACAAAACAACTTAATTTAAAACAAACCAAGTCTTTTACCAAGTCTGAGGGTAGAAGATCTACTACTCTCACAACCTGAGGCACAACTTAGCTACTAAACTTCAGTTAGTCCTTATCAGTAACTTAGTTCATGAAAAGTCAACTTTTTTACTAACACGCCTCAAGGCAGGCTATGAGCTTCTTACAGAGTAGAAAACATAGCTAAGAAAACAAACTAATTACAACTTGGCCACATGGTATGACTGGGAAAAACTGCTAAGGACTAAAAGTCCTGCTAAAGACTACTAAGAAAAAAGTGATTTACTGACCAAACATTATAGTAGGATTACTCAAATGAGAAAGACCGACAAAGTTTGGTCCAAGTTTTGTTTCAGTCTCTCTGGTTATTTACAAGGTGGTAGTGATTCCTTGCTGCATGGCTGGCACAGGTAAAGCTTGGCTCTTTTCACCTAGAAACAGTTCCTCTGCTAAAGGGCAACGTTGTTTAAATTCCTGCAGGCTTATGAATTTGATAAATACTGTGGCAAAAAAAATCTAACAGCCTGTAAAGGCGGCAACAAAGCAAAGCCTATGCGCCTCCCTGCCAGGTAATCCAGGTGGTTGCTGAAGTGTGCAATGGGGCTATTTTTGCGCAAAGGCGAGCAGCAACAACCTGATGTATGCAGCTTTTTTTTACCCCCTCCACAGATTAGACAGTTCGTGGTCTTGGATCCGGAACCTACACCAAACCCCCATGTACCTACACCCCGACTTGAAAACTATGGACGGGAGTTACAGGTGCTGAGAACTTAAAAACAGCGAGGGAAGGCCGGAGCAAAGCTCTCTGAAAACGGCACTTACAGCCTGCCCTTTACCTCCAGTGAAGTTCACAGAACCCCACAGGGCTGCATTACAGGCAATACTTAACTCTAATTACTGTTGTGCAGAAAGAACTCAGGTGCGGGTTATGGCATAAGCCGCCCAGTCAGTCTGAAAGTAATTAGGGCAGATGTTCATTAGGAACTTCCTAATGAATCTGTTAACTTCGTTACCTTACTCCAGTAAACTTTCTTACAGGTACATAAGGCAATTTACTAGAAAGCGCGCGAGGAGACACAGCGAAACCGGGGAAGGGGAATAAATTAAGACAGCTAAAACACGGCGGACAAGTGCAATTTAACTCATTTTGGACAGCTACGAGGGCTCCCGTCCTTCAGGGTGACGCCCAGCTCAGAAGCAGGGGAGGGCCGCGGGGGTCCCCGCGACTCCGAGCGGCCGCGCTCCCTCAGGGCCAGGTCCCCATCGCGCCTCCCTGCCCGCCCCCAACCCAAGGCTGCTCCCCACGCCCGTGGGCTGCCATAGGACGGAGCCCACGACGCTCCGCCGGCAGAAAGCAGTCCGTGAGCGACGGAGAGGGGACCCCCAGCGCCGAGCCGCCCTCAGGAGGCGCTGCCCGGGGCACACAGCCCACTGTGCACGCAACCCACCCGCCCCGGGCTGGCCACCGAGCCTCCCACCTTCCGAAAGTAGCCGTCCCCCGCCGGCTCCGCCGCCTGGCGGGGTACCAGGGTGTCTGTCATCTTCGGGCGGGCCGACCAGCCGTCTCTCCGTCCGCCACTGCTACGAGACGTGCTCTTCTCGGCGAAACCACGACCCTGCGGAAATGCCAGCGCTGCCCCACGGCACCGCCCGGCCCCACCTCCGGTGGTGGCGGGGAGGAGCTGCCCCGCCCCACGGCGCTGCTCCTCTGCCGCCCACTGGTCCAGTGGAGCTCCTTGCAGCAACCCCCGGGCCAGCTCCCGTAGAAGAGGTCCCAGCCGGGGTGGCTGAGGTGCCTCTCGTGCGGAGCCGGGTGGTGGCTGTGGCTGACTGAGAGCAGAGCCCGGTACCCAGCTGCACGGTGGCGGCTCGGCTCGCTCCTCCTCGGCCCTCCGGCCGTTCTCCGCTGGAGCGTGCCGGAGTCTGGCTGTCCTCCTCGAAGGCACTGCTCGCCTCCTGGAGCTTCCCCGCGGCCTCCCGCGCCACCGAGCCTGGCCACAGCCCCTGGGGGTGGCCAACCGGAGCGGCCGCACCCGGTACCGCGAGGCCGCCACCAGCTTTCCAGGGGACCGCCTCAGGGAGGCGAGGTTCCCGCGGGTGGCTGCCCCTCGGAGCGGCTCGTTCCCCGGAGAGGGGCGCTCCCAGCCCCGCGGGTGGCTGCCCCTCGGAGCGGCTCGTTCCCCGGAGAGGGGCGCTCCCAGCCCCGCGGGTGGCTGCCCCTCGGAGCGGCTCGTTCCCCGGAGAGGGGCGCTCCCAGCCCCGCGGGTGGCTGCCCCTCAGAGCGGCTCGTTCCCCGGAGAGGGGCGCTCCCAGCCCCGCGGGTGGCTGCCCCTCGGAGCGGCTCGTTCCCCGGAGAGGGGCGCTCCCAGCCCCGCGGGTGGCTGCCCCTCAGAGCGGCTCGTTCCCCGGAGAGGGGCGCTCCCAGCCCCGCGGGTGCCGCCCGCAGCGAGGAGAATCACCGTGGTGGGGCCCGGGGCCCCCAGGGCCACTCGGCACTGACTGCTTTGGGGTGGGTATCGACCCACGCTTCGCTGCACTGGTGTCTCCCTGGCCCCTCTGGGGGCCCGGCCGCCCGCACCCTGATCGGTGTAAAGGCTGGTGGAGGTCCCGGAGCCCGGGCCCCTAAAAACGACAGTGAAAGGCAGGGCTGGCCCTGCTCCAGGAAACTGCTGTGGGACCAGCCTCAGCATTGCCGAGGTCTGCAGTGGTTCGTGCTGCAGAGACCACCTGTCTGAAACACACCCTTGTGTAATTGGTTTCACTAATGTTATTGGACACTAATATTGGAATTTGCCAATATTGGTTCATATTCCAAGCCATGCCTAACCTACAGAGCTTGCCAATTCCAAATGTTGGAATTTGCCAATATTGTTTCCTATTCCTAGCTGTGCCTTACCTGCAGAGCTTCCTGCACATTTAGCATTGAGAGATGCAATACTTCTATTGGTATTGCCAAATTTACCTTCCTCCCCACCTCCCCCAGCCTTATTTCTCTTTTTTTTTAGCTTTCTTTGAATTATGGTATAGTTCTGTCATTAAAAAACAAACAAACAAACAAACAAAAAACCTTGAAGAGAAAACATTTTTTTTAATCAAAGGAAAAATATCCTTAGAATTATATTCTTAATGGAAATGGTTCTTTGAAAATATTGGGTTCTACAAGGCAGGGTGGTTAAACTGTGTGTCTACTGCATGTTTTTAAGGAAGAATACTAGAGTCAGCAACTCCAAAATTGGGATCCAATGATTTGCTGTCTTGAAAGCAGCTGAATTTTGTTTGTTGTGATTTTGCTCGCTCTCACCTCACTGTTTTTTCCCCTTATAATTCTAAAGATACTGGATGAATATATCAAAATATGTATTAAATTATGAATAGGTGAAAGTAGGAACCTTGCTTCAATTTCTGATCTGACTGTGTAAAAATGTTTTAAATTTTATGCTACTAGAAAAGGTACTTTGCAAATCTTGCAAATCAGTATAAAACTCCAATGCAACACGTAGAAACTAGTTGTAGGTAAGTGAGTAATTTGCCAGTCAGGCCGTGCTGATACAATCTACCAATTAAAACAACATCAATGTAACCCTCTTTGGAGTTTGCCCTGCTGTCACTGGCTTTATTGAAAACTGAACTCACTGAAAGGCTACAGCTATTACTCTATCAAATAAAGTCCTAAGAGCCTGTAGTCAGGCCAAAGGCTCAGTTAACAACAACAATGATTATCATAGTTATGTGTAAAACACAAATTTTCAGAGATTACTGCATGATACAACACCAAAGACACTTTCTAACATTTGCTGGTAACAAAATGCAGCCTTTCTTCGTTGCAGGTGGATTCTTTGAATAAAGCAAAGTCAGCACATCTAGTAAGTTTCTACAGTAAAAGCAGGAATCCAAGATAGCAGGATTCCTCCCTGTTGTTAGTGTCTGGGGTATGTCACCCAGCACCCTCATAACTGCCAGATCAGACTGTGCCTTCACCTCGCTCCAATAAAAGGTATTTCATCCTGACTGTATTAGGACTGATTGTTTCTTCACTAAGTCACGGTAGCTTTTGTGTGCATATAGTGAACATGCTTTTTTTGCAAAAGGCACATATTGATTGTATGGTCTCAGAAGTGCTCAGCTGGGTAATGACTGAGTAGGAGTGCTCTCTGACCCTGGAATGTAAATTGCAGCTTAGAACATTCCAAAACCTGATTTATGCTCAAAAAAAAAAAAAAAAAAAAAAAAAATTCCCTGCTCTTCTCATCTTCTTGTCTCCAGTAGCTTTTTGGTTGCTGTTAGAATTCCTAAATAGAGTTGGGTTCATACCACAAACTTCCTCATGATTACTGCCTGAGTCAGAAGGCTTGGTTGCTGCATTGTAAAGATTGAGAAATATAGACTAGAAATACAGATTAATGCATTCAGAAAATGCATTATGTTGTATAGATACAGATGTTTGCTTGACATTTATTTTTAATATTCGAAGAGAGTCAATTCTGTGATCTGGTGCACTGGACACGCACTACCTGTAAGAAAGCATCAAATGCTTAAGAATTTGCATCTAAAGAATATCAGTATGTGCTGAGGCCTGAGCAGCAGGCCTAAGCCAGGGCTGATTTACAATCCTGGGCACTGTGTGACCAACACCATCAATATTACTTACCTAAAAATAGATGACCAAGACACTTATGCCAGCTGTTTAACACCAAACTGGCTGCTTTAGAAACTTTCCCATCATTTAGTGTAGTTATCTGCAAGAAATGTATAATTTTAAGAAACTTTCCCAACTGACATTAATAGAGGTTTGTTTGTTTGTATGATATTTCAGGGAAAACCCACCCAGCCGAGGCCTGGGCTCTGGCCCATTGTGCCATCAGATCCAGGTGTTTCTGTGCTAAAAACATAAATAGATCAAAGGACTGGCTGATTTGGGTCTGTAAAAACTGGACTCCCGTTCAGGGCCAATTTGGAAGCCTCACCAATGGGTGGATGCACCAGGTAGGATTTTCCCAATTGGCAGGAAGAGTTCAGGTCCTCTCTGCGAAATGGGGCTCAGCAGCAATTGCTCTTGTGGATTCTGGATGACGGTAAAGTATTTAGGCACTTGGTGATCTAACTTTCTACTATTCTCTTTCTTGTATAGTAATGACTAGGTGCACTACTTGCCTATTTTTGCTTGTTGTTAAAGCTGAGTTGTAAGCTTTTTGTTTTATTAAATGTATTGTTTTATTTTTGTGTTGCCTTACTATTCAAACTAAAATGAGACCATTCTCTCCATTGGTGTCTGTGTCCTTTAAGTTGCCCTGACAATTGGCAAAACAGTTCTGCATGAAGTGTTGAATCTGAAAGAATTGGTTCTTATCTCTGCATCATCTCTCTTAGTTCTTTCCAGAAGAACTCATCAAATCCTAGTTCTTTGCAGAACTAGGTGCTAAGTGGCTTTGTGCATTTTCACAGATGAAGCAGCCAGGTGATGTAGACAATGACCATGCTGGCAACAGGCACATAATGGCAGACCTTGAGCTGACCCATGTTTTGTCCCACAATAGTAAAGGTAAGAGGGATGAGAATTGGGACCAGAATCTGAACACCCTTATACCGCAGACATGTATGTATGATGTATATATTTCTCATGTGTTTGTATCACTCCACTCGTTCTCTTAATCCTCTCCTTCTTCTCTTTCTGCATCTTATGAAAAAATAAGTGAATATAAGAAATCCCATCAATAGTCTTGTCTTAGGCCACTAGGAATAGTCCCAGTTTGGGAAATTAATTTCTTTCTGGGGTACCGGTTATGTATGATTCCATACCCAAGACAGGAATCTGGCTGCTCTCTGGAGAGACAGTGTTTCTTATCTCTGATTTTACAGACCTTTTGGCTATATGGTGGTAGCAGTTCACAAGACATCTTTTGTCCCAGAGAGACCTCCAGGCTTACAAGCAAAAGCATGTTAGAATTATACTGTATGAAGGGAGAAGTATGCATCAACTCCTGCTGCTGCTCAAGGTGGGTTTTTGAATTCTGAACCTGACATAACAGGAACATTTCTGTTCCTATTGTTGGTGGCTTTTAATATTAAGCTTAGATCGTGATCAGAAAGACAGAAAGATTTTGTAGGTAATCCTGACAGCCTGTAGCTTTATGTCAATAAATTCCACTGCAGTGATTTAGTTGAGTTAGTATCATCCTTTATTTCTGAAGATTACAGTTCTTAATGAGCAAATATCTGCCTACTCTAAGCAAGTACTAGGTGAGGAGTGAGGAAACATGATCATAGGTCGAGTATTTTTTTCCACTCTCTCTCCAAATAGTATTTGTGGGGAGAGGAAAAAAAAAAAGATTGCAAATTACAAAAATAGGGCATGAGGCACAGTAGCAGCAGCGATGTGACTCTGCATTGAGACTGTTACAAATTTACTAGATGGAGTAGATTTCCTTACCAAGAAATTTACCGAGGAACAATAAAAGGATCTGAAAAGGGCACACAAACTTAGTATCAGGACTTTGGATAAGCAGGATTTGTTTGCTGTAGGTGCAGTGCTCCACTGCTGCTTCTTCAACTTAGAGGTATTAACTGCACCTATTAATGGCAGCATTATCTTCACTGAAATCCCATTTACTATTAAATAACTAATATGCTTTGCCTGTTCTGCTGTGAAATCACATTGGAAACAAGACACTGTAGTTTATGTGGAAACTAAGACCAAACATGGGCAAAATGATCACTTTTCCCAGCCAATGCCTTGCCTTTAACCGCGATGGACAGATAAAAGTCTGGGTATTTAAGAACAATATGTGTTATCTCTTTATTTTCCAGTCCTTTAAAAAAAGAAAATGAGCACTTTGGAGAAGCTGAGGCAATGCCTCAGGGGCTGACCTTCAGGTGACACTTTTGTCAACTGATACAGCCCTGAGTTGGCAGGATGAATATTCAGGGAGGCATTCCCATTGAATGCAAGCTAAGGCAGAGATGAGTTTCTCTTACTGTTTGTAAAAATATGGGATTTTTATACTTTCTGTGCTTATGATTTTTGGTTTTTTTCTTTATTGTGATTTTTAAAACCCTTTAAATGAGTCGAGTTTTTGCTTTTTGCTTTCATATATCGATTATACAAATTTTAGTCTGAAGTTCCCGTGACTTGCATGACTTAAAAGTAATTACCAAATCTATTTGAAGAAGTGGTCTTAAATAATACAACAAAAGACATAACAAGACACTTCCATGCCTGATCTTCTCGATGAACCAATACTAGATGTTGAAAACTATGTATTGGAAAACAAAACCCTGAAATCCACCTCTGGCTTTAGGGCTCAATTTCAGCCTTACATCCATTGCAAATATGTGAACTTTCATTCAAAAATGCAGTTTCTTTTTTTTTTTTTTTTAACCAGAGAGATTTCTGTAAAAAATTATTTGAAACGTAAGCTACTCAGTTCTACTAATATTTTAATTTATTGCAATTTAAAAAAAAAGACATTGGAATTAATGTCTTATTTAACAGCTACAAATAGCAATTGTCACCTGTTTTAATAATTGTAAATGAGAGAGTTTATCACGGAGAAGGAAATGCCACTGGGATGCAAAAGTAATTCTAATCTCAGAAAAGCCTTAACGGAAAAAAGCTCAGTATTTGATTACCTCAACTCTTTGAACTGATCAGACAAAAGACCCAAAAGATTTTCTGTGAGCATTGTGCAAAAAAGGTTTAGTTAAGCCGGTGTGTTAAGTCGAAGTCACACAGTATCACTGTTCAGGAACAATTCTTTCCTAAACAAAGAGAAACAGCAAATCCGCTAACACCTCGTTTGCCGCTGTGGGTTGTAGCCAAGTGCTCTGTACTGATGAGAAAAGACAATGCACGGAGAGTGTCTGTGGCTTCTACTATATTGTTTCTAAGTGAATTAGGGACCTGAATGAAACAGAGAACTCCCTATTTGCACGGAACCACCTAAATATTTCTCATGGAAACCTGAAGTCACGTGAAACTCCGGCAGTTTCACTGTGAAAGAAACCAGTTCCATGTAAACAAAT
The DNA here is from genome assembly GCF_027477595.1 of Haemorhous mexicanus. Lineage (NCBI taxonomy): Eukaryota > Metazoa > Chordata > Aves > Passeriformes > Fringillidae > Haemorhous > Haemorhous mexicanus. Next base: position 4,827,547 of record NC_082352.1, on the reverse strand, counting down.
GAGGAGAAATACTGGGATGGAGCATACACAGAAGTCTTACCTGTTAAGGGAAGGAATATCTGAAAACTGTGTTCTGATTTATTTTCAAGGATTTCAGAGAAACTGGTGATACTTTAAAAAGTTGTGGACTGATAGAATCTTCAGTGCAAATTGAAGCGTTTGGTTTGGGTTTTTTTTTTGGGGGGAAAGGGGATAACAGTGGAAATCAAATCCAAATTTTGAACACTTGGAACCTACCGGTGAATACTGGTCTTTGTACAAAATACATTCAGGAAACGTTTCTCTCTCGATACAGGACTTCCCAAGGAGGTTCAGAGATTCCTGAAAGCCTTCGGGGATGAAGCTCTTGGAGGGAAGGTTTGAACACTCAGACTTCTGCCCCGATTTCTGAGCAAACTCTTCAATAGTGCGTAAGACAACGTGGTTAGGCAAATTTTGCCGTGTATTTGCTTAAGTGTACAATGAAATCCGCAACTCCGTTGATTTTGATTCAGGGTGGACTCTGCTTTACACCTTGATTTAGATGAAAGCTGTTCGTCAAGAGTCATTGCTGCCCTTTTCCTAACTCTGAGTCTGAGGAGGGCTGCGCTCGATGATTCAGGGAGTTACCGCATGGCTGCTGACCACCGGGAGTTTGACTAATATTATGCGGCGTGGGCAATTTCTAAAGACACCAGTCAGCGTTTCGGACCGACGGTGTGGATTCGCACACGGTAGCTCCGCAGAGCTCCTGGACCGCTGGGGCTTTTCCAGCCAAACACTGCTGAGCTGGAGGGACCGGCTGCGGCCCCCGCCTGCCCTCCCTCAGAGCGGGCACCGAGAAGGGCCCGCAGGGCCGCGCCGTGCTCGGCGGGCAACCCCAACGCCGCCGTGAGGCCGGGAGGCGCCGAGGGGCTCCGGGAGGCGCTGAGGGGCTCCGGGAGGCGCTGAGGGGCTCCGGCCGCCGCCGCCGCTCCCGTCCCGGCGGCGCAGGGCGGTGCCGGTGCCGGGCGCTGCGCGGCTCCGCCTCCTCTTGTGACACCGCCCTGTCCCGCGCGGCCACCGTCGGGTAAGATGGCGGCGGAGAGCAGCGACAGCGAGGAGGAGGACTTGGTGAGCTATGGAAGCCCACTGCAGCCCCTGCAGGAGGGTAAGGGACCCCCGGGAGGCTCGTCTGCTCCTCCTCCTCCTTCTCTCTGTCAGTGCGTTGTGCGAGCGCTGGAGAGCGGCCCGGCGTGAGGCGCTGGGGCCGGGGTATCCCCAAGGGCCTGCGCGCTCCGGTCCGGTTCGGTTCGCGGCTGAACGCCGCCCAGCCCTTACTCTGAGGGGCTGTGGCGTGTGTGCCCAGCGCAGACCTGCTTCCCCCGCTCCTGCTGCCTGGGGCCTTGCTCGGCAGCCGTGCTGGCCTGCGGGAGGACGGCCCAGCCCAGGGCGAGCGGGGAAAGAAAGGCCTCGGCACCACAGCGGCTGCGGCTGTGGCTGCGGTACCCCGCGGCTTGTGCCGGCTGCTCCGGGTGCACCTGGGTGCCAGTGTTTGCTTCTGTCCTCCCCACCCCCCAAAAAACCCCCCAGTACAGTTGAAGCATATGGAGTTATGCTAATCTGACCGTCTGATGCTTATATGGTTGAGGTGGACAGGACCAGGACTAATGTACAGTTATGACTCCCAAGTCTGTGCCTCTTTATTCAAGAAATATTGTTAAAAACAGGTAAATGTTTGTGTCAAAGTCTATGGATTTTGTGTTTTGTTTCAGTTATTACACTCTTGATGTGTAACTTCTTAAGCAATTACTGAAGTGAAGAAATCCTGCCAGAGGTCTTGCATACATTAAAAGCTTCCTTTCACAAGAAAAAATCCAGTGTTCTCAGAAGTCAGTAGAACTGCGGATTTTGATGTGAAAACTTCATGCTTTTGCTTTATCAATGGTGTATATGAATAGCTAGAGTGGAGTGGAAATAAATGAAATGTGGTGATTTCCCTGTCAGGGTGGCTAGTGTTTGATCCTGTTCTTACTTTCAGGGAAGAAACAGCCTCTGGAGGAAGTGGGAAATTGTTCCTTCATGTAAAGTTGTGTCTTACTTACTGATTTATTTGATTGTAGGTGAACGAATTAAAAAGCCAGTTCCTCTTCAAGAGCAGACTGTTAAAGATGCAAAGGGACGATACCAGCGTTTCCATGGTGCATTCACTGGTGGCTTTTCTGCTGGCTACTTTAACACTGTTGGTACAAAGGAAGGTCAGATATTTTGCTGTCTTCTGGGAATGGTTATATTGAGAACCATAATGTCATGCTAGTGAAAACAAATTAACTGTCACTAAGCATTTTTGTTCCTGCTCTTCCTTATACTGTGAATAGTTGAAATAGTATTGCTGTAGTTATTTCTCCCTGAGTTTCTGGACTGTAATTTTACAAATATTTCTTTGATATGTACTTAAGATGTAAGGTTGAAATGTTTTAATTTTTTTTAATATTGTGTTTTCTTAAGTACCTTACTTTAATATTTGCCTTCTTTAAAGGATGGACACCATCAGCTTTTGTGTCATCACGGCAGAAGAGAGCAGACAGAACTGTTTTTGGACCAGAAGACTTCATGGATGAAGAGGTAAATTTAGAAAGGAATTGAAAACTTGTGTAAATAGTTGCCATGACAGCAAAAATTGAAGGATTCTTGAAATTACTTATTGTTTACAGTGTTATCCTATGAGGTTATAAAGACTATTTCATAGGTTCACTTAAGAAGCTCCTCTAATGTCAGTATTAAAAAAATAAAACCAGAACTCAACCTTTTAACTTTAAAATTCTTTTGAAACTGTTTAAGCTATTTCCACTAAATTTACTGAAAAAACAACTGCATAAGTGATTTGAGAAAATTAGCAAACATGAAGGTCATATGCCATTTTCATTACTTTACTAAGAATTTTTAGTAAGTAAGAATTTGAAGAATGTTTAATCTAAATGTTCTCATTTTGTGTATATTTCCAGGATCTTAGCGAATTTGGGATTGCACCAAAAGATATTACAACTACAGATGATTTTGCATCTAAAGCTAAAGACAAAATAAAGGAGAAAGCTAGACAGATTGCAGGAGTAGTTGCTCCCATTCCAGGAACCACTGCATTTGATGATTTAATTGGACCATCTAAGTAAGTAAATTTACCTGAAAGTTTGCCAAACCATTCATTTCACTTAGAAGTGTTGTATTGCTTAGATAAGTAATGTTTCACCACCTAATTGTGAGACTGGAAGATCCTGCAGTGGTACATTTCCTAAGGGCCTCCACCTGGATTTTTGTTTTGAATGTGCAGACTTGCACCAAGTAAACATTTATAAACTGACAGGTATTGTGTATGCAAATAGTAACACTTTCAGATTTGATTTTAAAGCAGGATATAAAACTAGAAGTTCAACTATTATATATGTACATTATTTATCAACAGTTAAGAAAGGTGTGGTTTGAAGTAATTTTGGGTTTTGTTTAATTTTTTTTTTCTTTTTAGAATAACAGTTGGGGTTGAACTGTTACGAAAAATGGGCTGGAAAGAAGGACAAGGAATTGGCCCACGAGTCAAAAGAAAGCCACGCAGACAGAAACCTGGTAAGTTCAGGGAAGTTCCTGAGCTAATTAACTTTCTTGTTAGTAGAACGTTAACATTCAAAAACTGATTAGAAAGTTGATTTTAAACCCTTTTTTTATAAATGTAATGTGATGTTATGATGTCTCTCACAGATCCTACAGTGAAGATTTATGGTTGTGCATTGCCACCTGGACTGTCTGAGGGTTCTGAGGTATTGAACAGAAAAAGTGGTCTGTTGGCTTATGTAAGAATATGTGATAACAAATTAAAAAAACAAAACAACTTCTTTAATGTCCTCAAACAGTATTTTAAAATGCATTTTCAAATCTTCTTAAAAGTGTTTATAAATACTTGCTGTGCTTAATGTGAAGAAAAGTTTTAATATATAAATTTCTGCTTTTGCTATGTAAGAAGGTTTAGTTCATACACAATTCAGGAAATGCAAACTTGCCTAGGCTCGTGTGAGGTGAATATTTTAAAAGCTCAACATACAGAACTTTTAGTCATATTTGCTCTCATAAACTTTCATTTTGTACAAGGATGAGGAGGATGAATACCAGCCAGAGAATGTGACCTTTGCACCTAAAGATGTAATGCCTGTAGACTTGACTCCAAAAGAGAATGTCCATGGACTTGGCTATAAGGGTTTGGACCCCTCTCAAGCCTTGTTTGGAGCATCTGGAAGAGAACACCTGAATCTTTTCACAGGTGGTTCTGAAGAAACAAGCAATTTACTTGGTGATCTGAGACGCAGTAAAGGAAGAAAACTAGGTATTACAGGTCAGGTAAGGACATTTTTTAATGCATTTTATCATTAGTGCAGTAAATTCCCATCAATTTTGTTGTAAGTTAAAAGCTCCTAGTCATTGTAATATTGTAAGAAATGTTAAGTGTGGCTTGAGAATAGGATTTTTTTAAAACTTATTTTGAAGATGTTGAAAAATCCTTAGAACTCTCAAATGTCTTTACTTACCGAGACTGTAAAAGACAACTATAAAACTATCTGACTGAGTAGCTGAATGGAAAAATGTTCTGAGTAGCTGAATGGGAAAATGTTCTGTATTACTTTGATTAGATAAAGTTAATTTTCGGTGTGTTTTTAGTTTATGTTTTTTGTCTGTTGTACTTTCAATAATGCTGTAGCTGTGAGCTAGAGAGGTTTTGTGTTGCTCCAGAGTATTTGTAGTTCTTATCTAGAAGCACTGTCAGTTTATATTTTCTGGGAATTCTACTTCATTTCCCTGTTAACTGACATATTTTCTTCCTTTTGAGAGCTTAACCTGCTCTTAGTCAGATTGCATGTGTTATTTTGGTGGAACTAGTCTGCTGTCCTTGTCTTGTGCACACCAAACTTGCTGTCCCTCCCTGCCAAGGGAGTGGAATGTGTTTGATTTTGTTGCTCACTCAGGTGTGGGGGTTTTTTCCACATCAGTTTCTGTGGTGCAACTGTACTTTTTTCACAATGTATCTATATTTGTATTGTAGACTTTATATAGATGAATAGATGTCCATGTAGATGTGTTCTGGTATGTGACTTAAAAGTTTTCCCACTTTTGAGTTACTTAAAATATGTATTTTAGGCTTTTGGTGTAGGAGCTCTGGAGGAAGAAGATGATGATATTTATGCAACGGACACGCTGTCAAAATATGATACAGTTCTGAAGGATGAGGAGCCTGGGGATGGCTTGTATGGCTGGACAGCACCAAAACAGTATAAATCAAAAAAAAGTAAGAATTGTGGGTCTCTTTAAAGAGTGAGTGTAATGTGGGGGAAGAAAAAAAAAAAAAAAAAGAAAAGAAAAGTAGTCTGTATTTACCACATATTGTAATTTTCAGCTTTCATATCTGAAAATTCAACTAGTCCTCCTTCTATATTGAGATGTTCAATTACAGAAATAATTTCTAAAGTCTTCCACTAATCCCAGTGTAGATTAAACGTTCAAAACATATTTTCAGAGGGACAATATGTGCTGCTTTGTGAGAAACAGCCTTCAGTTTCACTGAAGAAAACAAGTGATTGTGAACCACAGTTACAAAATATGGCCCAACACTTAAAAAGAGAACTTTTTTTTTTTTTAGATGAACTTCTGTATTTTCAGATAATTTTTGTAAATTGTATCTTGGTACCACTTTATTTTTACTGCACTGTGTGAGTGCATGAAATACTGTTGTAATTTCTGGAGCAGCTGTTTATGTTGGTTGTACACATCAATGGCACTGATGGTGTTGGCTGTGCTCAGTATGGATACTGCTGCTTCACTGTAAGCCATGTTCAACCTTCAGCAGTCACTCTGGGAGTAGTTTTTAGTTGTATAATACTAATCCAGAATCAGAACCCTTAATTTTAAATGAAAGGTGGTGAAGACAAACTACAATTATGACTCATAATATACAGTGACGTTTGGAAAATATTCAGAAAAAAAATTGCCTAACATGCATGTTTTAAATATTATATCTATGATCATTTTGTAGGGCCTGAAAGAGATTTTAAATATATAGGCAAAGTCCTGGCTGGTTTTTCCTTGGCATCAAAACCATCAGCTCCTGTCAAGGTAAGCAGATAGTGATATTTTATGTTTTAAGAATAACAGCATTCATTATGTGAACTGTGTGGACTCTACTGCTTCTTGGTGTTTTTCTGCTCTTAGAAATAAATGTTTTGGTCAGCAGTAAAAATGGCTGAATGAACAAAATTATAGCACTGGAGGCTGTTCAATATAAACCTAAAATTTATAAGACTCCTGAGGGTATTTAAAGTTTGCCTGAGTACTGGGTTTGAACAAATTCCTTCCACACTATTCACTGCTACTTTCCATGAAGTTGGAGGAATGGTTTAATTTAACTTAAAAAATAAATAAAAAATTACATATTTTGGTTCTAGATCTTTCATATGTAACATTCAGTTTTCTGTAAAAAGCAGGCCTCATGCTTCGTCCACTTTGCTATTTTGGTGACAATTTAATTTCTTAGTCCAATCTTCAGGTTTACATAATTCATGCCATATATACTTGCATAAACTAGAATGACAAACAATTGTATGTCAGGGTCCTCTTTCTAAGGAAGACTATTTGTGTGGTACATAAAATCCCATCCTATAGGGAGCACAGAGCTAACCCTTTAAGTGACAGCTTGAATGAAGAACGTGGGGAAAAGCACTTTGAAAGATGGTAAAATATAGTAAGCATGGAAGTATTCAGTTGTACAATTGATTAAATCATTTGACTTCTGTTTAAAAAATTAATAAGCAATGTTAAAAGGTGTTTTCTCAAATAAAAGCAGTGCATCCTAAGACTTGTTAATTATTCTGTCACTTAATGTGCACATTTTCATATTTTTTCATAGCTGTAAATATATTGGCAATCTGTTTGTTCCCAGTTTGTATTACAGTGCCACTTACTGCTCTGTAGGAACTGGGAGCTTGTACTATCTGTTTCTCCTGCTAAGATGTAAATTGAGGAGTTCTTAGGTTGAGCTTTTTCTGGAACACATTTGTAAGTGTTGCATACAAGGTTGTCTCTCTCTCTCAGTGGGTTTTTGTTTTGTTGCCCCTTTCCCCCCAGATTTATCCCCCACCCAGCCTGCCACGAAGTTACAGACCAGTCCATTACTTTCGACCTGTGCTGCCAGCTGGGAATGAAAGCTGCCATTTGCAGAAGGCATTGGAGGAGTCAGCTGGGAAGCTGGAGAGTGACCCAGCACACCACAGCAGGCATGCTTTGAATGCAGCTCAGAGGAGAGAACAGCTTGGAGAGACTGAGCTGAAAGGTGGGAAGATACATGACCATGTCTTGCTTGTGTTTCAAGCACGTTTGTATGTTCAGTTATAGAACAGTAAGGATTTACTCTGGCCTTGAGTGCTGATTTCCTAACACAAACATATCAAATCTAGTTACCATTTCATTGTTCAGGTTCATCTCAGCAGGTGAATTGTTGATGTAACTGTCTGTATTTTCATTTACTTGAATATTTTAAAGACAAAAAGTATGTGTTGGATTTGTTTGGGAGGTTGTGACCTTTTATGAATATAATAGGCTGTGATAATTTTTTCTGTAAAATCTTTTACTGAAATACATTCAGATATACTAAGAAGATAATTTGTAACTGTGGCTCATATTTGTATCTACAGTGGTAAACTTTATTAAGTTATATGTAAATAGCATAAAAGATGTAATGGTGTCCAAATTTTTATTTGCCATGTATGCCATTTTATTGTTAATTTCTGCTTTAAGAGCATTTTATCTGAATTTATACACATGTGGTAGGGATTTTTCCTCAACTAAAGTAGAAGAAATAGTTCTAGTAATTTTTCATTTCTCTTTATCTTAACTGATTTCTCTTCACTGCTTTTTTCTGCTTAGGTCCAGCTCCTTCTGTTTTGGAATATCTGTCTGAGAAAGATAGAGAAAGACTCAAACAAGTGAAACAAGCATCTGAACAACAAATGAAAGCAAAACCAGTGTCTCAGCAGTCACCAAATAGCAGATTGCAGTTGGCCTCCCCAGAAGATGCTGCTCACAAATGGCAGATGCTGCTGGGAGGGCAGTTAACAAATGCTGGTTCTAGTGACTTCAAACCATTTGCAAAAAATCCAGAAAAACAAAAAAGATATGAAAATTTTGTGAAAAGTCTTAAACAAGGAGAAAAAGGTAAAATATTTCTTGATTAATTTTTTCTTTCCCCTCTCCCCCCCTTTTTATTTTTTTTTCCCAGTGCATTTTATATTCACTATGAGTGCTCTTCCTGAATTCCACAGCATTTCTCCTTTTACTTCTTTTCAGGACCAATGTCAACAGAAATCTTTACTGATACTTAGTCATGTTGATTTCAAGAGAACTGCTCAGTTACTCAGTTGTCAGCAGGTCTTGATTTTAGGCATTACATTTCATACTTCTGTGATGTAGTAGAAGTTAAATTCTACTTCATTTCCTGGATTTCCCTTATTTCATTTGCCAAGGTACATTTAAGCTTTGGTCAGTGGAACAAGCCTTTTAATTTAGTTTCTCTTAGAGGAGACTGACAGATCATATAAAGGCAGTAAGAGGATTGGGTAGAATCAGAAGAAAACCCATTCCCTCTGCTCCAGGGGAGGGTAAGAACCCTGAAGTGAATGAAGTATTTCACTCTTGTCAAAGCTTGTATTGTATGTCCTTCAGACACTCAAACTACTGCTGTCACTTATGTTCTTCCCAGAAAAATTTATGACTGTATAAACACAGCATCCATGCAGAGCTCTTACTCACCAAGAAAACATCCAACCTGCTTCATCATCTCTTTTCATGCTGTTTCAGGCTCCTTCCATTTTGTTTAGGTTTTTGATATTAAATTATACTGTGGTGTATATTAGATTAAACTAGGTACTTGGGATACTTTGTGGTGAGTTCTGCAGTTCTGTGATTTTTCTGTGAGGCATGAAAAGCTGAACTTGATCTAGGGAGTTCATCATCAGCCCATGACTTTAAATTGCCTTGAAATGAACTTCAAAAAAAAGGGTTGGGTTTTTTCCCAATTTTGAAGTATGCAGGGGCTACTGGGGAAGAAGAAAATGGACTCCAGGGAAATTTGACAGAGGAAAGCATATGGTGACAGGTGGAAAACCTAGGTTTGTTGTTTTAGTTGTGATTTGGGATTTTTTGGGGGTTTTGTCTTTTTTTAAGTCCTTTTCATTATATAAAAGAAATATTTTCTGGTCAGTAGCCTCTTCTGGTTACTGCATTGGGACAGACTCCTTGAGCTTTGAATCCATAGCTCAGTTCAGGACTTGGATTTTCCCCAGGTAAAGTTGAATATTCCCAGTTCTGACTGTGTTATGACTGTAAGTGCCTCCCTAGTCATTATGATGAAAATGTAGAAATGTGTAAATAACTGGAATGGTTAGAGGTCTGTTGTACTGTGAGTGTATTTGCTTGGCTGGTGTTATTTCCTCTTCCTTCTGGGAGACAAACTGAACCTGTTGCTGTAAACTTGTGTGCAAACTCTGTATTTACCAGTGGGCACTTCATAGACCAGAAAGCAAGTTACCAAAGCATAGCCAGGCTTAAATTCTTTGTTCTATGTTTTTGTTATTTGATAAAGCTTTGGGTTATACTTTTTGTTTTAATCACCTGTTAAATCCATTAAGTATTTTGAACATTCTTTAAAGGGCAACGAGTAAGGAATCAGTTCTACAAGTAAAATTACTTAAAATATCAATTTTGCATTTGGCAAATGCTGTCAGTCTTGCTGTCTTGAAAAACTACCTCCATTTATCAGAGAATAACACAGTTGAGGTTAGTACTGAAGCAGACTTGCTCATGACCTTATTTTTTGTTTGAAAGGTGTTGACCCAAAGCACGCTGCCATCTCTGCTAAGCATTTCTCTCCTCATCCTACAGGAGAAAGACTGGAGCGCTTTTTTGACCAGAATATGACGGAGTGGGAGCGAGGCAGAGAACAGGAGGAGTTCTTCCGTGCAGCAATGTTCTACAGGTCCTCAAATTCCACACTCTCATCCAGATTCACCCGGGCCAAATATGAAGATGATGTTGACAAAGTTGAAGTCCCTCGAGACCAAGAGGTATTTGCTGCCTACTGTCTTTTAATCCATTGGAGCTGCAGTCGTTGCCTTAGCCCTGACTTCTTCTTTTAAACTCTCATGAAGATATGTCACTGTTTTGTTGCCCTTCTGTTTAGCAGCTTTTAAAAACACAGAGTAGTCTTTGTTAAACAGCATTTAAATATTGATGGATTTGTCCTGTTCATAAATCTTACAACAGTTCAGTGAGGTTTTTTGTGAGTGGAAATTCTGCTGTTAATTCTGTAAATTAAAGAGTGTAAATTCTGCACATTGAAACTGTATATAAAATACATTTTATATCTCTCTTTAAAAAAATTATTTATCAGCTATAAACGTTTGACTTTTTCAGAATGATATTGATGATAAGGAAACAGCTGTGAAGATGAAGATGTTTGGCAAACTCACAAGAGACAACTTTGAATGGCATCCTGATAAGCTGCTGTGTAAAAGATTTAATGTTCGTGATCCATATCCTGAGTAAGATAATTCATACTTATATTTTTAAAACTTTTTATTATTTGAGTTTTTCAGTTGCTTGTAGAAAATCTGGCTTGATGTTTTCTTGTGTCATAAGGTTATACAGAACTGCCCAAAGTTTTTATTTGTGTCATGAGGTATGGTGACCTCTGATAAAATAGCATGCATTTGAAGGACTACTGTAGGAGTTTAGGGTTGTTGTAGCTAATTTGAGAACTTTTCTGTGTTTAAAACAATAATCAGCAAACAATTTTATTTCCCTCTAGTTCTTCTGTAGTGGGTTTGCCAAAAGTGAAACGAGACAAGTATTCTGTTTTTAATTTCTTAACTGTGCCTGAGCCCACCACATCTGTAACTCAAGCAACAAAGGAAAAGATCCAAGAGAGTAACAGTCTCAACAGTAAGTTTGTTGTTACTTTATTAATTTAGCTATACATGAGATAATAGTACAGAAAAGGCATCTTTGTCATTGAGAACCTAGCCACGTGATTTTTTTTATTTAAAAAACCCAAACAAAGGAACTGAAATAAAAATTCAGTGACATAAAAACTGAAGTTAGTGATATAAAGCTAATTTCTTCTACCTAAAAGACATTTATAGGTCGAGTATTCATTAGAAAGATTTTAAAAATGTCAAACTGAAGAAGCAGAGTAATGTTCTGCATTTCATGGCCTACTTGATTTTACAATTTGGCATGCAGGTGATTTGAATATTTTGGATATTTTAGAACCAAAGAAATCTTCAAGGTGGGATGTGTCAGATAAAGAGAAGGAGAAGAAAGATTCCATCAGTGAATTCATTAGTCTTGCTAGATCAAAAGCTGATGCTCAGCAGCAGCCCCCAGTGCCAGCCAAAGAAGAGTGTGGAACTGGGACAACTGAAACTCCTCCCTCTGTGGTGAGTTTAAAACAGGGTTTGAACTTAAAGGTAATAGCTGTAAACCTTGAAAACCCAGAAATAAGATGGGTTAATATATGAATTGTTTATATATGTTAATATGAATTGTTAATATATGAAAACAGATCAGTTTGCACAAGAGCCAGCTCAAGATGAGCCAAGGCATGAGATGGCACTTTGAAGAACTTTGAGGTTATAACTCTGGGATGCAAGATGTTTGCAGCTTAGCTCTGATTATACTTGAAGTAGGGCTTAAGAGAAGAAAAAATGTAGCCCAGTAGTCTGGGAACTAAATTCAGTAACTTTACCACTGCTCTGCTCACAGGCACAGAATGTATTTTTCTCCTTTCCATAGAAGAGAGTGCATATTCTGGGGAGAAAGGTGATGTTTTCCTTTTGCTTGAATTTAGTTTTATATAATTGAAGTTTGAATTAATGAATTAGAATTTAAAGTATCTGGGGATCCATTTTCACAAACTGCACTACTCTTTATAGGACACTGGCTTAGTTTCTCAGCATTTCAGAGCTTTACTGTTTGGGACTAAGATTGTTTATTTCACAGCTGTTGTGCCATCCAAATGGTTCATAAATAGCTGTCAGCATGCTTGAAGTTATTCCTTATCAGAGAGAGGTTGTTAGTTTCATTAGTGCTTACAGTTTGTTGTGATGCTATTTAGCAGGTAGCTGAGGAAGATAAGAATCAGGAGGAAGAAAGCAAACGACCACCCATGGACTTATTTAAGGCCATCTTTGTGAGCTCCTCAGATGAAAAATCATCTTCCTCTGAAGAAGAAGAGAGTGATGAAGAACAGCAACCAACTACTTCAGAAAGACAGTCAGAAACCACCAAGCAAGTTGACACAGCAGACACAACTTCCTCAAATTTACAAGGTAGTGCTTACTGGAAGTTCATTTTTATGCAACATAAAATAAATACCTTGTAAAAGTTCTATTTTTGAATCACACATTCTTGTACTGTTAGGACAGTGCTGTGCTCCTGTGCAGGTCATGTGAGATTGGTGGAGCTGGTCATGTAGAAAATGCAAACAATACAGCACTGAATAGGGCCTTGCATGTTACAGTGTTATTAGCATTGCCATGTACCTTTTGTGTGGAGTTTACAAGCAAACTGCTGCATGGAATGTGCCTGTTATACAGTGAGGGGCAGCAGAACATCCAGTGTAAGAACATACTGAAAATGAAAATACTTTGTTCACTTACTGTCACAGTTGCTTCTATTAACATGTAACTTGTAGTGTTTATTAACCTTACACATCTCATGGAGTTTTTTATTCATTCTGAGTAATGGAAAATAGTACTGTTACAAAAGGGAAGCAAACAAATAGACTAATAGCAAGTTAATTAATAATTTATAGTTTAAAAGGTTAATTTTGATTTAAAAGGAAAAAAAGCCCTACAGTATGTTGACATGTTTCAGAATGTCAGCTGCCCAGTTGGCCAAAGCACTCCATAGAGCTAGAGGATGCTGATCAGTTTGCTTTCTTAAAGGTTTTTAAAAGCCTCCTTGAACTTCCTTCAGCACTTCTTGGAAAAAATATTCATATAGCAAGTTTTGTTTTTTTTCATAGAAAGTGTGACTGCTACAGCTGAATCTGGCATTTCTTCATTGCCTACTTCAAAGCAGCAGGAGCTGGATGCAGCAGAGGAATTTGGACCAAAGTTGCCACCAGCTTTTTCTTCTGGTAGGTTCTGTAAGCATCTAGAATGTAAATTTTGCACATTGAAATTGTTATAAAATACATGGTATCTCTCTTTAAAAAAGCATTTGTGAATAGGCCATCCATCTCTTAAATGTGTGTTATGTAAACAGGCATCACCCAATGTTTTGGTGCCATGCTAAGACCCACAGCAGGAACCTCTTTGCCTGGATACCAGGTTTGTTTTAAGTCTCTAAAGGTAATGATAAAAAATAGAGGACAGCCTTGCAATTTCATTTTTTAACACATTGCAAAGGCATTTAATTACAATAAGGGATGTTGCAGGTGGGAGTTTTAGACATGTAATTTCCTTTTTAAAGTTAGGGGGTTTGTTTGTTTAACTGTCATATTTAGGTTAAAAGTAATACAGAATGTAATAACCAAATTAACCTGTTTTGGTCAGGGTATTTTTTTATTCTTTATGCATTTGCTTTGTACTTTAGGCACTACTTGGCAACAACAAACAGAGGTGCCAGCAGCTTTTCCTGGGCCTAGCAGGAAAGAAAAGCATAGGAAAATCAGAGAGAGGCACAAGACTAAGAAAGAACGCAAACGCAAAAAGGAAAAGGTAATAAATTTAAATACTGATTTCTGATTTATTGATTCTTTGATCTGCTTTTCAGAATGTTTTATTATTTATGTTTGGTTGTAGAAAAAAATATGTACTGGGACTAGAATTTAAGCAATAGAATTTTGTTGATGTTTTGAAACCAGAACATGATCCTGCTATGATGCTGCTTTTCCCATATGCACACATGTGACTACAGGTACAATATTGTGGGCAGTTTCATGTTCTGTGTGGAAGATGTCAGACACATTCTGGGAATTGTATTCATGGCTTAAATAACTGTAATGAAATGTCTGCTTTAGGGAGAGTTGAGTGCTTGGATTAAATGATTTTTGGTTTATGATTATTTTTTTTAAGCTTGGTCTGAGTAGTGGATAAGAGTCATTGATAGCTGTTCTGTTTTAGTTAAGCTTTGAGTCCATTCTGAAATGCACTTTTTTCTTTGGTTGACATTCAGAAAAATCCAAGTCTTTCACAAGGAGATAAAGGATTATTCCTGTTCTTTTTACAGAAAAAGAAGCACAAGAAACAGAAAAACAAAGGAAAACACAGGAATAAAAAATCAGAAAAAGACAGCAGCTCAGACACTACAGATAGCAGTGACAGCCTTAGTGATATGGACACCACAGGCTTGTCACCTAAAGAACTCCTTAGAAGGTAAGCAGAAAGGTTACTCAAACACTTGCACACTTACAGTGAATAACTAAAATATTCATTTAAGAGTTGTCATACTAGTGAACCTATTTGCAGCAAATGTGAATAAGCCAGTTTCTTTATGAAGATAAAATATTGCTCACTTTGGTGAGGAAAGGGTACAAATTTAGACATTTTAATCTAGAGGGTAATTAATTTTAGGATAGAAGCCTCTTAAGGTAAAGACCACTAAACTCACAGGCCTAGCAGAGCTAATGGACATTATAATTCAAGATGCCTGATATTTTTGGAAGGTATTTTGAATAGGAATTAAAAATGGAACTAGTGCAGGTAAAAATTCATATTTTCATTTATCTACTTCTGTTGATTTGGGAACATTGGAAGAAACATTTTCTGCTAGGATTCCATTCAGAGAGATCTGTTGTGTGGCACCAATGCTTCAGCAAGGGACAGTGAAGCAAGCAGAACAATGCTTGAGTCATGTACATGGCTTCTAAATTTAGACTGTGCTGTTGCATTTTTATAAACTAGAGACTTGAAGATAGTGCTAACATAAATGTGAAAACCAGAAAAGCACATTTCACAATAATTTGCACACACTTGAAGTAGAACAAGCCTAGCTGTCTCTGGTGCAGGTCATAGTCAGCTTCAGAAATGTCCCATGTGGAACAGTCACTGCAGTGGCTTCTGTTCAGTGTCCCTGGCTAGCTGAAGGAGAGGGCTCAGGGTGTTTGTTGAATACCACATCCATCTGCTCTCATGGCAGGGACTGGGGTCAAGCTGTGGAGTGGAACGGGCAGGTACCAGCTGGCATTTGAAGGGACTCTGCCTTCATTCCTTTGGAGCTGAGTGTCAGTTATGTGTTGGTGTTTTCATATCAAAAAACGAACTACTACTTGGGTTTCTGAATAGCTGAAATGTGGTTTTATGCATTTTGCACAAAATAGATTTTTTTGTACAAGCAGTTGTTTTGGAATTTTCACACTTGCATGTCTCTTATCACTGAGAAAATGTTTTGCTGATACAACTCAGATCTTTCTCTGCAACTAAGGCTTAAGAAACTGCTCAAGTAATGAAATGTTCCTAATGTGGTGTGTGACTGTTTAGTGTGACCTTTTTCCTTTTTCTCCTCCCTTTCAGATTAAAACAACTTCAGTATTGAGGAGCTGTCTTGTGTTCTTCAGTGTCGTGTGACTTGATCTCAAATTTTGATCTCCTCTGTGATGGTAGATCAGTGGTGTATAATGTGAAGCACTAGAGATATAGTATTCATATTGAATTTCTTTGAAAGTAAATGTGCATATGTTTATGATGTTCCAGGAGTACAAAATGTATGGGTTATAGAACATTGAAAAGACCCCTTTTTGGGCATAATAATCTGAAATACTGCAGGCTCTGTTTTATTTAATAAAACAGAGCATTTTAATAAACTTTATTATTACAAATAAGTTTTGTATAGTGATAATTTGTTATACCTAAGACCTCTAAAACACTGGAGAGTAAGTTTCAGTCTGAGTTAAGTTAGGAAGTTAAAACTAAAGCAATGTAAAATTTTTATTGGGTGCAAGTATTTTTATTGAATCTAATGTAGAATTTCACATTGCAGTTTTTGAGTATCCAGCTGTTATTTTTGCCTCTTCAAATTGTATAACATTTACTATAGCAGCTCTAAACCAATAACCTTTGACAGAATCACAGAATATGCTGAGTTGGAAGGGACCTTTCAGGATCATCAAGCCCAAGTCCTGGCCCTACACAGTTCATTTCACATAAATTATCACAGCTAATGAGCTAAAAGATTATGTATGGCTATAAACTGCTTCATTTTATGTAGTTACAAAGAAAACTGTTGATGTCTGCAGTTGTCATGTTGTAGAATAATTTAAATATGAGCCATGAAATAATGCTGAGGTGGTGGGGAGCAGCTGTGGGGCACCTTGGAGCCCTGGCAGGAGTTGTGGGTTCAGGGCTCTGGGAAGGGCAGGGGGGGCTGGGGCCCTGCCCATGAGGAGTTGGGGGACTGCTGCCAGCCCAGGCATGGAAAGATCTCTGACACTGTGTATGGGGTTTATGCTTGTGGCAGCTGGTGTTTGTTAGCTCTGTTCACACAAACACATCCTTGACAGTCATGAGCAAACTCCCACATGAGTGAAGAAAAGACTTTTCAAAATATTTTTGCCAAAATTTGTAAGTCTTGGCCAGAACACGTGGCCTAAGAGCTCGATGTGCTGTGCTTTGATGGGCCAGAATCAAGGAAACAAGTGTTTGAAAGACTTGAGAGACTTCATGAGATGTAAAGATTATTTTTTTTTTTTGAGAGGAAGAAGAGTTTGAAAACAAATATCCGGAAAAACAAAAACACAGTCCCCATCCATCAGCATTTTTTCTTCTCAACTAGATCCAGTAAATTTGCTCCAAGGTGGTATCAAGGATGTGAACTTTGCTGTCAAGTGGGACTCAGGATCCATTCTGTGGTTCCTGCTTTCTCACTCCCCCTCGTGGACTGAACTCAGCTTATGTGAGCCCGTGAGTGCTGTGCAAGCAAGGGACTGGCTGTGCTAAGCACACTGCAGGCACTGAGATCTGCATGCATTAAACTGCCATGAGTTAATCTAAGCACGGGTAATGAGCAGCAGTGCATGAATGTCATATTAATTCAGATGAAATAATTCATGAAGTATCTGAAATGCAGATTTCCTGCTGAGCAGTGCCAGGTTTCTACCATAACCAGAAGATTTTCAGGCATACTGAAAAGGCCCAAGAAGCCCAAAAGCACAAAAAGTCCAGACAAGGTTCAGCTTAGCAGCATTATGTTAGCCAAGAGCTGTGGATGGCTGGCTCCAAGAAACCAGGAAAGGAAGGGAAGAGTTTCCTTCTTTCCATAGAAGGAAAAAGTCACATCTTTTAATGGCGAGTGAATAAACACATGACAACTGTAAGCAGATATTGTAGATTGGAGATATAAAAATAAGTGTCTCAGTGTATTAGTCATGACATGTACAGTTTAACTTTCCTGCTTTGTCTGAACTCAGAACTGGAACTTTTATTTTTCTGTCTTCAGCAGAATGCTATTCAGCTCTTTTATATAAGTAAACTGAAATCAAGACCAGAAAATACGAAGATAATCCATTATTTTTTTTAAAGTAGAATAGATTCTTGAATGTTCTTTTTGCTGAAAAGGCAATAATGTGCCACTTGTCTGTATTGTCTAACTTCTGTTTAAGAAATTTTCTCTCTCTAATTTTTATCCAAGGAAGTTTTCTTTAACACTTGTTGAGCAATACTTCTTTTTTCAGAATCTCTCTAAAAGTATTTCCCTGAATATTGGGAACTTTCTGACAGCAATGTACAGGCAAGATTATGTAAAATACAGGAAGACAAGCCTGATTTCCTCCCCTACAGCAGCAGCTGAAGCAAATAGAATTCAGGAGAGTATGGTGGATTTGGATTGTGGGGGACTAGGCCAGCCCTGACAATTTTCACTCTGGCATTCTCTTTTTTCCCTTTGAAAGAGTAGATACCAAATGACTGGCTGTACTGAGGAAGCATTTGAAGTTCTTGACAACAAACAGTATCTCTGTGAACTGACAGTGCACATATCTTTTGGAAAACAAAGATTAATAGTGCATGCAGCAGACAAAGACTGGCTAAGTCTGGAAGGGCAGTTTTGACTGCAAGACTTTTTTGACTCGATAGAACAAGAACACACAGTAGCTTTGATCTTTTTTTTTTCTTTGATCTTAGAGACATTCCTAATCATTCTGCTGTCAGTACATTGACACACACTGAGAAAATAAGTGAAAAAGTGAAAAATACATTTACTTTCAAGTTTTGTCTGTTATCAAGGGCTGCCAAGTTAGCAGGATAGCTCCTTCCAGTGAAAGCCCTTGTGAGGGAGCAGCTCTAGATCTGACACCTGGAGTCAAAAAGGGCAGTTACAGTCAGAGATACAAGATTTTATTCTCATATTGAAGACAAATGAAAGAACACATCATGAAGGGAGTTTATGTTGCCTACTTTCTGACTGATTCTAAAATTTCTTTGTTTTACCCAAACAAAAATCTGATTGTAGAAATGAGGTTAATCATGGAAATGGAAGATGGTTTACCTAGGTGAAGGTATGATGACTGATCCTGTGATGCTCTGAAATGTGAGTTACTCTGCATGTCAGCAGTCCTCATGGGTTTTTGTGGTGGATGCTTACAGTCAGGTGGGCACCATAATCCATTTGTAAATTTTGATTTGTATTTTTATTTGTTTTACTAAAGAACTTCAAAGAAACAATTGTTTGGGTTGGAAGGAGCCTTAAAGAGCATTCAGTTCCAGCCCCTGCCATGGGCAGGGACACCTTCCACTGTCCCAGGCTGCTCCAAGTCCTGTCCAGCCTGGCCTTGGACACTTCCAGGGATGCAGCACCCACAGCTCCTCTGGGCTACCTCACCACCCTCACAGAGAACCTCCTCCTACTACCAATCTAAACCTACCCTCTTGTAGCTTGAAGCCATTTTCCCTTTTCCTGTAGCTTCAGGCCCTTGTCAACAGCCTCTCTCCATCTTTCTTGCAAGCTCCCTTCAGCTACTGCAAAGGCACAATTAGGTCACCCCAAAGCTTCTCTTTTCCAGGCTGAACAATCCAAATTATCTCAGTCTTTCCACAAAACAGAGCTGCCCCAGCCCTCTGATCATCTTGGTGGCCTCCTCTGGCTCTGATCCAGCAGCTTCCTGCCTCTCCTGTGCTGAGGAGCCCAGAGCTGGAGGCAGTACTCCAGCTGGGATCTCACCAGAGCAGAGCAGAGGGGCAGGAGCACCTTCCTTGGCCTGCTGGCCACGCTTCTTTTGATGCTTTACTTCAAAGCTGTATTTCTGGGTTAGGACTGATCATGTTTTGAGGGTCCCACAGATACAACAGGAAGATAGCCCTCTTCCTGAAATCACTTCAATTAATCACTTGTGTGTAACAGGGTAAGTAGATAGAAGGTGATGGAGAAGTACCACGGCCTCAGGTTTCCCCATGGGAGGCTTAATTTGGATATTTGAAAAAATTCTTCATGCAAAGACTTGACAAGCATTGTAACAGGCTACCCAGGGCAGTGGTGGTGTCATCACCCCCAGAGGGCTCTGAAGGGAAGGAGTGTAAATGTGGCACTGAGGGAGGAGGTTTAGTGGTGCTGGACCTGGCAGCAGAGGGTTATTGCTTGAACTTCATCCCCTTAGAGGTCTTTTCCAACCAGAATGATTCCATGATAAATGAGCCAGTAATTCAGTATGGGTCATCATCTCAGCACTTCAGCAGTCTGTGGATTGCTGCTGTATCAAAACAAAATGATGTTTAAGTGGTGATGCCTTAAGTTTTAGCTTTTTCTATTTTTTCAGGTCCTGTACTGCATTACTGTGTAACTGATCCATGTAAGTGTCAGCAAGCTCTCTTCACATTTTGGTCAGACTAAACAATCCTTCCAGGCCTGAGAACCAAGGTCACCAACACAGCCTCAGGCCTGAAAAGTGTAAATGAAAGTGAAATGGGGGGGAAGCAAACCGGGGGAATGTGACTTCACTACCTGAAGCTATAACTGAACAATTAACCTCTGGTATGCAAATAAACCAAACTTATATCTGTCTGAGAAACTCATGACCATGGTCCATTTTGGGTGTAGTCTGCAAGGCTTTTGCACTGCCCAAGGAATGAGGGACTGTCTTTACAACAAACCCTCGGTTTGCTGGTAAATAGAGCTAGATGCTGCCAGATAAACAATGGGGAGGATTCCACTGATTGAAAATGGAATGAGACAGATTTGTCTTCACAAACACACAATGGGAAGAACCATAAATTCCATAAGGAATTCCACTAATTGACACAAGGAAAAGACAAAGGTGTACCTTTGTCAAGTACCTCAGCCAACGGGGAAAGAGGAAAATGTGGCCAGAAAATCTGGATAAAAATAAGTCTGCGTCCTCCAAAAATCTGAGAGATCCCAGGGGAAATGCCCCATGGCCTCTCCCTGTATTTGAAGAAAGTAAAAAGGACTCCTCTGCCTCCTTTTTGGACATAAACCTCTGATGTTTCTGGATTAATTTTCCTGACAGAGGCCTTTAATAAATACCTACTTTATTCTTTTAACTCTGTCTAGCCTCTGTTCTAGGTAGCCACTCCAAGGCATCAGTGGGATTTTCTATTATGAGAGAGATTTCCAGTTATTTATAGATGAATGCTTCAGAACTTGAAGGACAGCAAAGGGAACCCCATCAATTTTGAAAATGTAACCGTGACAAAGGCTGGCATCAGAGGTAAGGCAGAAGGGAGATGAATATCTGAGAATAAATCACAGAGCTTTGTATTTGAAGACAAGAGCCTGTATTTGTGACTGAGAATGAGGAATCGATGAAAAACCAGAGGGAAGGACATAAAACAGACATTGAAGGGCAATTTGTGTGTTAGAGTTCAGGATTTTTCCTTTCTTTTCCTTTCTCTCAGGGAATTTTGTCCCATTTGTTGCTAAGGAACGATAATGGCCGGTTATCGTGAGACAAAAGAAGTGGCTGCGGTGGGTATGGATGGAGCCGCACTCTTGTAGCTCAGGGATTTTCTCTGGGAAGGGCAGGGGTACCGTGAGAGTTTGCAGGGGCTGGCCTTGGCTCCTCTCGCCCTCGGGACTGGAGGGAACAGGGACCGTGGAGCCGCTGCTCCAGCGGAGGAATTTGCTGTGGAGTCCAGGCCGTTAGTGTTTTCTCCTGCTGTGAGTGTTCTGCTCCTGAGAGCGACCTTTGAACGGGACTTTGTTAACACCCGAGCTGACTGGAAAGGACCTCAGGCCAGAGCACACACGGCAGTAATACACACCTGAAAAATTTCATGGGTACTCCCTGCTGCTTTGAAGGAGCACAGGAAACACCGTATTTGAAGCAGATGATACTTATGATTCGATAGCAAGACAAGGCAGCATCTGTAACTTGGATAAACAGAGAAATGATCAGATGGCCCAGTTTGCCTGTGCCTGAGTGGAAGTGGTGGGGAGCTGATTCTTACTGCCCTAGTTTCATTACTGGATCAGAGACAGCTCTTGGTCCCTCCACAACGTTAAATAAGTGTTACTGCAAACCACTTGTTAGAGAAATAAATCCACAAACAACAGAGGTTTATGTCCAAAAAGGAGACAGAGGAGTATCTTTTCTTTATTTAATAAAGGGAGAGGCCATGGGGCGTTTCCCCTGGGGAAATTTTTGGAGGATGCAGCCTCCTCTTTATCCCAATTTCCCAGCCACATTTCCCTTCTCTCTTTCCCCCTGGGCTGAGGTACTTGAGAGGTTCAGACTTCCCAATACACCTGATACCAAAGATTTACCCCTAAGGTATAACCCTCCCTTTTAATTCTTAATTCTTATGGAATTTAGGGGTTTTTCTTCCCCATTGTTTCTTTCATCTTTCAATGTCTAATTTAATTTATCAGCAAACCTAAAGTTTATTTGTAAAAGCAAATATCTTTTTCCATTCATCAATCAGTGGAATCCTTCCCATTGTTTGTTTTACCTCCCAGTGCTGGTTTTATCTACTAGCAGACCCACAGCTTGTTTGGAAAGACAAATCTGCCATTCCTCTCACACTGCTGCTCTGGACAGCTCCTCTTCTCTTCACTGCCAGGGGCTCATGTGAATTTTTACACTGTGATGTAGTTGGCTGTTTTCTTTTGCACCGGCAGACCTGAATGCTGTAGTGAAGATGACTTCTGTACTGCTGCCAGCAGATTAATCTGGGCTCACACCCTAATGGTGCCAGTTGAGTTGGGCAACTCAAGTAACTGAATAGCAGTTCTGTGGGGAAAAGGTACCTGTGGCTTGGGGACACACCAATACAGGTTTGTGAGTACTGAACCTGAAAGCGTGCTTTGCACACTGAACTCTCCTTTGTTTTTATTCACAGTCCAACTAAAATTTTTGAAAGTGGCTGTATTTTAATTTTTGAACAAGGTATCGCCTTAATTTTTAAAATCAACAAAATTTTAATGTAATTTTTCCGTTTTGCTGTGTGTTGGGAGTTTAGGATTTTTCTTTTTTTTCTCTCTCACGGAATTTTCTCCCATTTGCTGCCTAAGAGAAGGCAATGATGCTACCTGGGAGACAGAAGATGTGGCTGGGAGGAGGAGGAGTGCAGCTGACTGCAGTCTCTTGGCTGGGGTCTTTCCTTGGGAAGGGCAGAGATCCCTGGAGGTTCTGGCTGGGACCAGGGGCCGGGCTCCGCTCCTCACTCTCAGATCGGAGTGCACAGGGGTGGTTTTGGTCCCAGACCTGCTGCCCAGAGGATTCGCTGCCACTGCGGGGTTTTCATCCTGCTCTGATTCTACTCACTCTGCTTTTACTCTCGCAAGAGCAGCTCTTGGATCGGGACCTTTTCCAACCCCGACCTCGCTGGGAAGGGGACCCCGACCCCAAACCCTTCGCAGAGAGAGCGTCTCCCGGCCTGCGGCAGCCCAGCCCTGCTATTTGTCTGCCGCTGCTTGGGGTTTTTGGCTCCATTTTAACGCGACACCCCGCACGTTCAGGCACGGCTCCGGGGCCTTTGCCGCAGCCCGCGCTGCCCCTGCCGAGGCCACATCGCGGCCATTCCGCCGCCCTGAGGCACCGCCCGCCCCTGCGGCCGGGCACAGGAAACCCCCTGTCCCTCCCTGCCGCCCGCCACAGCGCCCCCTGCAGGCGCGGGGAAGCCACGGCGCGGCCGCAGCCACAGCGCCCCTGGCGGCGGTGCCGGAACTGCAGCGGGGCTGGGTGCGCGGCCCGGTTCGGCACGGTTTTATCGGTGTGAGAAACACGGGCACTCGCCTGTGGGAATTAAACAAGTCTAATAAAGGACAGTACGAGACAAAGACCACAGAGCAAAGGTTATTACAGCCAGGTGCATCTTGGCACTGAGCACTTGGCACTGAGTACAACCCTGTTATCTTGAGGACACCCCTTAAATACCTTTTCCCTTCCATCAGCCTGTTGCATATTCATAGACCCTCATGCACGGTAAACTTTTCCCCAAACCAGTTGACATGTTCCAAGAACTGTTTAGCCTGGCTCTTCCTTAGGTCTGCCTTTTCAGAGCACGCAGATTCCTTGGTTGTGGTTTTAGTCCATTCTGATCCCCTCCAGTGCTGGGCCCTGGTGCACCCTGCCTTCAGAGGGTGAGTGCTGCTGGCAGCAGAGCTGTGCAGGCCTGCTCATGCTGTGTGCACTGGGTGTTAGCCCATCCCAGCAGGCGTTTTAACACAAGCACACTGACATCAGCTATTTCACTAAGCTTAATTAACAACAGAAATAAAATCTATATATTTATAACAAAGTTACTTTAACACCACACATATAAAATCCATTTTAATATTTGCGAAAAGCCAATATTATAATATGTATCTATAACACCAAGAACCATGGCCAGCTGAGGCACTGCAGGATGAGGCAGAGCTGGAGTTCTGGAGGCAGTCTCGCCTATAAATGTCTGAAAAGCAAACATTTATGCATTTTCCGCCGCTCTCTACGTGTGCTGTGCCAGAGCCAGGGCGGGCGCGGCTGCGGTTCGCGGTCCCGCACGGAGCAGGGCCGGCGGGGCAGGCGGGCCGAAGCAGGCCTGGCAGCAGGCCCGGCCCGCGCCGTAGAGCGATAAATGCTACACAGCTATGAATACTGCACTGAAAGGTCGCTTAACGCGTGGCGCCGTGGCTTAGTTGGTTAAAGCGCCTGTCTAGTAAACAGGAGATCCTGGGTTCGAATCCCAGCGGTGCCTACGCCGCGGGGTCGGCTTTTTATTGTCCCCCGCGCTGTTTTACCGGCGGGATGGGGCGGGGGCTCCGCCGTGGAGAGGGGGAAACTGCGCGGTGGGTGTGAGTAAATACAACCACTGCGCGGTGAGTGTGTGTAACTACAACAACTGCGCGGTGAGTGTGTGTAACTACAACACACTGCGCGGTGGGTGTGTGTAACTACGACAAACAGCACGGTGTCTGTACGGTAGATGTGTGTAAATACAACAAACAGGCCAGTGTGCGTGTAAATACAACAAGCAGCGCTGTGTGTGTGTGTGTGTGTGTGTGTGTGTGTAAATACAATAAACACTCCAGTGGGTGTGTGTCTGTAAACACAACAAACAGCCCAGTGTGTGTGTTTGTAAGTACAACAACCCTCTGTGCGTGTGT
Source organism: Haemorhous mexicanus (assembly GCF_027477595.1). Classification (NCBI taxonomy): domain Eukaryota; kingdom Metazoa; phylum Chordata; class Aves; order Passeriformes; family Fringillidae; genus Haemorhous; species Haemorhous mexicanus. The sequence continues at coordinate 4,802,962 of NC_082352.1, read as the reverse complement.
GTAAGTACAACAGCCCGCTGGGTGTGTGTGTACATACAGACACACAGGATCAGCTGGACATTCAGGCTGTCTCCTGTTGGTTTTATGGGGAAGCTGTTTTCCAGGAGTGTTTGTACACACAGAGTCAGGAAAATGCCTCTCACCATTTTTTTTTCTAATTGCCACATCTTCCGTAGCCCTAGGGCAAACCAAGCTGTGATTGCCCGGTTCTCCTGCCCTTGCAGCCGGAGTGCCGCTGACTCCGTGGTTGCTGCTGAGGTTTGTTGTCCTTCAGCACTGAGTCCTGCCTTTCGCCTCTTACCTGCAAATGTCACATCAAGTCTGGCTTTTCCAAGGGAGAGTTGCAATAAGCACTCTGTGCTACCATGTCATCAATGACACAGCAGAGGAACAAAGGAGTTTTCCTAGAAATCTTGAAAAATCAAAAGCCAAACCTTGCTCTGTTAGGCATGGGAATTAGGTTCAGCAAAAATATTCCAAATTTACTCTAAAGAAAGGCAGAATCCATCCCTAATTCTAAAGGTAAAAGGCTTAAAATCCATTAGTACAAGTTCCAGCCTAGCAACCATATCCTTCAGGTGTTTATTTTGCACTCACACAGCAGTGATGGGAGTAAAGGGATTCACAGCCACATTTGGAGATCAGAGTTTTTAGGACTCAGATCAGCACCCAAATCAGTTGTCAGCAGCCTCAAATGTAATGCATAAGGCTTAATGTCTAGGATGAACATTTTGTTCATAATATATGCCTGCAGGAAACAAAGAAAATAAAGGAAAGAAAGGTTTATTTGAGTAGCACTTATTGTAAAAATCCAGGCTAGATAGTATTTGGTATGTCATAAATATAAGTAAACCATAATTGCAAACTGTGATATATTTCTTAAAAATTAGATGTAGCTTTGGACTAACCTCCCATAGATTGATATTATCCAAAAGAAAACAGAAAGAACTAGACAAACTGGAAAGTGCAAATTAAGGAAGATTTGGGAAAAGAATCTGCAGTGAATGCAGCCAATGAAACAGACTTGTTCTCAGCTCTTGCACAGGAGAAAGCATGCACGGGCATGCTTTGCTTTGAATATTTGTATCTGCTCTTACTCTGCTAGTTTCCAGCTAGGTTCTGTTCTTTGGCTTGTAGATGAGAACCACCAATATAAAGAGTTCTAGGCATTTGTATAAAAATTGTTGATGCTCTTTTGTAATGCATCAGCAGGAATGGCATGATGAGCTAGCCAAGAGGGCACTGGAAGGGGCTTGTCACTTCCTGCTTCCAAGGAGCAGGAGCACCTGGTCAGAGTAGCCCAGTGCACCGTGAGACCTGTCCCTGTCCCTCAGAGCTCTTTGGCTCTGCACACACTGCTCTTAACTTTTCATCTCTTTTGCCATCTGCAGAATTACCATAATACCTACTGCTCTCCCAGAGCTGCTGGGGAGTCAATGAGTGTAGTATGAAGCACTCTGAGCTCTCAGATAAAATCAATGTTATTAAAATCAAATGTTTTTGTTTTTCTCCTTGGTGAGTTCAGGTCATGCTGGGACCAAGCTTTTTCAATAACGCTGGCAGCATTCACAGATGCATTTAGACTGTTTCTGAGAAAAGGGGCCTGACTGACTTCATCCATTGATGAGACAGAAAAACAACTTGCAAATAAAACTTTTGATATTATTAAATTGGGGAGTTCATTTAAAATTTAGCATGTAGGACTGTTTTAGCCTTCTTGTTTTAGGTGCTTATTTACTGTTAAGATTGCTTTATGTTTATCCACAGAAATATATGTAATACATGTTTTTACAGGCCACTATTTTTCTGACAAGATACTTCTACTTTAATCTCTCAAAATATTGCGACATTTTACATGAAGGTGTGTGATTATGATATCAGTATATGATAAGTATTACCTGACAAGAGTTAAGTGTAATGTGTAGGTTAATGAGTATTAAAGAAACACTTTATGAGTATTTCAGAAACACTTATTTAATAGTATTTAAGAAACACTTTAGAATCTTTCCAATTGTAACATTTATTGATGCCAAATGTAAACCAAATGGCCACAGTCTGTAAGAAAGTAGGTGAATACCCAATTTATGTTCCCATTACGATTGCCTCCTTCAAATGGAAGCTTAAAATGCTCTCCATTATCCTTCAGCCCTGGCTCAGCAGGGAGGTCCCAGAGGACTGAAGGTGCCAATGTGATGCCAATCCAACAAGAACAGGAAGGAGGCTCCAGGAAACTTCAGGTCTGTCAGCCTGACCTCAATGCCTGGCAAGGTTATGGAATGCATCATCCTGAGCAGGGCACCTACAGGGGATCAGAAACAGCTGGCACAGATTTAGGAAGGGCAAGTCCTTCCTAACCAGTCTGATCTTTTATGGCCAGGGGACCTGCTAGTAGATGAGAGAGAGGCTGTCTGCCTGGACTTCAGCAAAGCTTTGGCACTGTCTCACTGCATTCTCCTGGAGAAGCTGGCAGCTCATGGCTTGGACAGGAACATCTTCACTTAAAAAGTTAAAAACTGGCTGATGGCCTGGCCAATGGAGTGGTGGTGGATGGAGTTAAATCCAGTTGGTAGCTGGTCAGTACCAAGGCTCAGTATTGGGGGCAGTGCTGTTTAATATATTTATTGATGATGTGGATGAGGGAACTGAGTGCACCCATGGATGGTGCCAAGCTGGTCAGAGGATGGATCTGCTGGAGGGCAGGAAGGCTGCAGAGGGCCCTGGAAAGTCTGGATCCATGGGCTGAGAGCACTGGCATGAGGTTAAACAGGCCAGATCCATGGGCTGAGAGCACTGGCAGGAGGTTAAACAGGCTGGATCCATGGGCTGAGAGCACTGGTGTGATGTTAAACAGGCTGGATCCACGGGCTGAGAGCACTGGTGTGATGTTAAACAGGCTGGATCCATGGGCTGAGAGCACTGGTGTGAGGTTAAACAGGCTGGATCCATGGGCTGAGAGCACTGGCAGGAGGTTAAACAGGCTGGATCCATGGGCTGAGAGCACTGGCAGGAGGCTAAACAGGCTGGATCCATGGGCTGAGAGCACTGGCAGGAGGTTAAACAGGCTGGATCCACGGGCTGAGAGCACTGGTGTGAGGTTAAACAGGCTGGATCCACGGGCTGAGAGCACTGGCAGGAGGTTAAACAGGCCGGATCCACGGGCTGAGAGCACTGGTGTGAGGTTAAACAGGCTGGATCCATGGGCTGAGAGCACTGGCAGGAGGTTAAACAGGCTGGATCCATGGGCTAAGAGCACTGGTGTGATGGTAAACAGGCTGGATCCACGGGCTGAGAGCACTGGCAGGAGGTTAAACAGGCTGGATCCATGGGCTGAGAGCGCTGGTGTGATGGTAAACAGGCTGGATCCATGGGCTGAGAGCACTGGTGTGATGGTAAACAGGCTGGATCCATGGGCTGAGAGCACTGGTGTGAGGTTAAACAGGCTGGATCCATGGGCTGAGAGCACTGGTGTGATGTTAAACAGGCCGGATCCACGGGCTGAGAGCACTGGTGTGAGGTTAAACAGGACCAAGTGCCTGATCGTACATTTTGGCCACCCTAAACCCCTGCAGCTCCCAGCTGTGGAGAGTGGCTGGGAAGCTGATTAGGAGCAGCTGAACCTGAACCCAGGTGTGCCCAGGTGGGCAAGAAGCCAATGGCACCTGGCCTGGATCAGCAGCAGTGTGGGCAGCAGGACCAGGGCAGTGCCTGCCCCTCTGTGCTGGGCACTGCTGAGGCCACAGCTCGAGGGCTGTGTCAGCTCTGGGCCCCTCAGTTCTAGAAGAACATTGAGGTGCTGGAGCAAGTCCAGAGAAGAGAAGGGAAGTTCATTAAGGGTCTAGAGAATAAACCTGATGAGAAATGGCTGAGAGAATAAGGGAGCTGGGGAGGGCTCAGTGTTGAGCAAAGGAGGCCCAGGGGAAACCTTGTCCCTCTCTACAGCACCCTGGCAGGAGGCTGTAGTGAGATGGGGATCGGGCTCTCCTCACAGACAACCAGTGACAGGACAAGGGGACACAGGCTTAAGCTGTGCCAGGGAGGTTAAGTTGGACATCAGGAGGAATTTCTTCACAGAAGGGGTTCTTAAACATTGGAAGGCACTGTCCAGGGAGGTGGTGGAGCCATCATCTCTGAAGGTGTTCAAGGACCAGCTGGATGTGGCACTCGGTGCCCTGGTCTGGTTGACAAGATGGTGCTTGGTCCAAAGCTTGATGCAATGATCCCAGAGGTCTCTTACAGCCTGATTGGTTCTGGGATTCTTTGAAATTACTTCAATTTGAAGTAAAGACAGGGAATCCTTTCAAGTTAAGTATGATAAACCATAACATTTTTAAAAAGGATTTTACAGGAGCTCAAATATTACCCTGACCAATCTATAGACACAAATCCCTAGAATTGTGAACTGTTCTCTGGTCTTTTTATCCACAAAGCACACAGTGTTCTACAGTTTTAGAGCTAAAATGAATCTTTGAAATCATATTAAAGTGGAACGAAATAATAATTTAATTGCCAATAGCAAGAATCCTCTTAAATTATTTGAGCAGGAAGAGCAAATCTACCTGTCTTTGAAAATTTGTGATAAAGTTAATGGTATGAGTTCTTCAGCAACAATTGTTTGGGTCATCTCTGGATATAGCACATGGGTAATTTAACCATGATTGTCTTGAATGGTTCTTAAATTGCAGTGATTTTCTTAATCATTGTGCATGTGTTCCTTAATTTTTTAGCTTGTGTGGGCAAGCTAAAAAATGATACAAATTCATGAAGAAGTCAGGAGGTTCTGGATTGTTCATGCATAATCTGTGACCAGAGCCTCATGTCAGTCATACAGTGCAGTCTCAAACTCCAAGATTTAGAAAAACACAGTTTATATAATCACCTATGTTACCTTTATGTATTTAGGAGCTATTTCTATGATGCCTGCCTTTGACTTGCTCTTGCATGGTTTAAATCCAAGACACTCAAAATACACGCCAAAAGAACTGGTCAGCTGAGCCCAGCCTGAAGCAGGTTCAAACCAGTGCTCTGGCCAGAATCTGCTTTTTTTGGTTTTCATGTGACACTCTCATGTGTTATAAGTGGAAAGTGAAGTCTTGTCTTGAATTAGTCTAATAAAACATTTTCCATCTGGAATGGCAAATACAATAATTCCAATCTTTTATGAAAGCCTTACAAATTAACTTGGGAACAATAAATAAAAGATCTTGTAATGTATGTAATTGGAAGAGAATTTTGTGTTCTAGCAGCTTCTCATGATTTATCCTAATGGTGGCAAATTTATTGAGATGAGAAAGAGAGGGGCAAGGAAATCTGCCTGCCTATATGTTTCCTCTTGTCGTCTAACAGCAGCTGCATCACTGGAAAATGTGTTCTAATGAGAATATTTATTTTTTCAATAGGAGACTAAACTGCTTTATAGAGTTCTGGATTGAGCCAAATGACTTTTAGAGCCCAGAAGTTAAATTTTGAAATGTGTCAACTTAGCTTCTAGCTTTGTTTTCAGCTGCTACTGCTGCAGGTTCTCTCTTTTGGTGTCTAACTGACATACTGTGTGAACACTTAATAAATAAGCTGCACATAAGGTGGTGGAAAAAGATGATATATTGCCATATTTTCTTTGACTTAATCATAGGCTATGCAGTATCTCTAAGGATCTGTAGGGAATAAATTTAATTTTTCCTGATAGGTTTATTTTTAATAAGCTTTTATGCTAGACAGTTGCCAGAATGTGATCTGTATCTGTTATTGATTAATAGCTGAATTAGAAACACGAAACTAACCTGTTCTTGAGAATCAGCCCCTGGGATTCTATCAAGCTGCTATGGAAGAATAGCATGTTCAATAATACATTAGCAGCTTAGTATTTATATAAAAATATGAAGTGGTGAAATAGAAAGCCAGTATCTGGAAATTAAAAGATTCTTAAAGTGCCAGAATTGCTGCAGAAGATCTTTAACTCATGTGCTGTTGTGATTAATAATTTTTTTAGACACTTCATAGCTTGGTCTGTGAAATTGTATCCAGAACTTACCACAATAATAGTTAAGTACTACTTAACATAATATCTAGACTCAAATTGAATCAGAGTGACAGTGTATCTGGCCCAGTGTCCTCTCTCATAACCATGGCCAACAGCACATGTCTAGGGCAGAACATAAGCACAGGGCAAACAGGCAGCCACATTTTGCCAGAATACCCTGCCAGCCTCTGGTGATTTCCAGCTCGGGGTCCTGAACTTTCAAATGCAGATCTGATCAAATTTAATTTTTCATTCCTCCATGTCTGTGAATAGGGAAAAGCGAAGTGACTCCTGCAGGCAGATTTGCTTATTGGAGATATATTTTATCAAAGTGGCAGTTGCCTCAAGAAGGGAAGTTAGAGGCTGCCAAATGTTTAGTGGCTGTTTATTGCAACACTGACTATAGGCTTGGGGGAAGAGATCTCCACTTTGCCTGGGAGCTGCCATTGCTGCCTGCACGTTATTCTCAAAGACTTGGGTGAAAACATTTGACAAAAACATCAAGTGAAGCCACACTGCCTGTTAACCCCCGTTTGCAGGACTGCTTTTTTGTCTTTCCTGACGTGCTGTGCTGTGATGTGTCATTCTTCAGCAGGCATGTTCAGCTACACGTGTCATGGCTGTACAATGTGATGTCTGAATCCTGGAAGGATTTGCTACAGTGCCAGCTCTGGATTTTGGGGGAGAGGGAGGGGGAGAACTGTTTGGGATACTGCAGTCTGCATATTGGAAAACAAAGACATTTCCCAGTTATTCCTTGTAGAAAGCATTGATATGGATGGTTTAATTTGTAAGTAATTTGCAGAACTTGTACCTGTTGCTTGTAGGCTTGTTTTAAGGTTTTCATTGTCTGTTCTTACAAAGTAAGCAATGACATCAGAGTGTCTTACTGAGAAAAAAGTGACTTGCCTCCATCACCCAGCAGAGAAGTCCCTGATGCATTTTGCTATTGATGCTTACAGCCTAGCTGTTTACAGAGATGAAACTGGCCTATGAACTTGGAGATAGATATGGGAGATATCCCATAGCGTCACTTAAAAGAGAAAAAATTCAACAGAGGCCAGGAGGAGAGAGAACAAGAGGACACTGAGCAATTTAGATTCTTTAGGACGTGTGCTGCTCCATTCTCCAGGCAGCCTAGCTCATAAGCATACCAGAATAAAAGAGTTTTTGAATGCTTCACTGTATTTTGGTTCATAATGAAACACAAGTTTGTTCAAGCTGTGAGTGTAGCTAGCTAATAAATTGCAAGTCGTGTGCCTTCCTGCAGCAGAATAGAAAATTTTTCATCCAAAAGGCTGAAACCTATAGCCCCAAAACAGGAGGTCCTGTGGGCCTGATGGGAGAAGTAAGGCAGTTTTGGAAGTGTTCCTTGACCTCTTTGAAAAATGTTTTTTCATTAGCTGTGCTTGGCTCATGTGCAGAATTTTGTCTTTGTGCAGGTGTTTTCCCTTCTTACATTTTAAATGTCTATTTGCCCATCTTGGCAAATTGTGCTTGCAATTTTTTAGATGGTGAAGCCATTACACTTCAGTTTATTTTCAGTTTACTGTTCTACTGTTGCTCCAACAGGAAAGTAGTCTGTAGGGATTCAAATAACAAGCAGTCCCCTGTAGATCCAGATGAAGTCCAGTGTACACTACTCATGTAGCATATAGTTTCTATACTGTGGCATACAGTCTCTACAGTGTGCACCACTGCCAAATGCCAACTCACTGGCAGTGATGGTGTGCACAGAAAGAGAACCAGCAATAGATCATTTGGTTGCCCACCTCCAGTGAGATGAAGAAAGTTTCTTCTCCCCATGGACCTGCATCTCAGCTGTGAAAACTTGGCCAAGGATGTCCAGCAATTTAAAGAAGTGTCCCATGCCTGCCAGTACAGACCAGTCCCGGTACAGGTAGCAAGCACTGCCCTGCTCGAGAGAGAGGGGTGTCTCAGTTTAGAGACAAATTTTAGGCAAAATTAAAAATAAAACTAGACAAAATTTCTTAAATTTTAGGAGAAAATGCCCTAGGGCTCCAAAAATCCCTTTTTGCCAACAAGAGGAATGAATACCCATGGATGAAAGCGAGCAAAAAGTAAAACCGTTTATTTGCAAAGCAAGATACCCACAAATCTCAGAAAAAATAAAATAAATTGAACCTTACAGTGCACCCCCACCTTGCTGCGTGGCGGGGAGGCAAAGATGGCGGCTGCCCCCTTGTGTGAGGGGACGGGAGGAGCCGGAGGAGCTCCCGGAGGCGCTGGGGCCGAGCGGATGGAGCCGGTCTGGTGTTTGCTCTGCCTCGCAGCAGGCAAAGCTGACTGCCGGCCTTTACTGCGCTTCCTCCTGCTGCTTCAGCTGCTCTGAGACTGGTTCAGGGCGACCCTCCTTCGGCTCCCCGGATGGGCCGAAAAGAAAAACAAGCCAAGCTGAAACGGTTCAAAGGGAAAAACAAACCCAAAACAAAACAAAAGCCTCTGAGAGGATTCCCAGTATGGAAGGGAAGGAAAGGAAAAAAACTTTGTGCTTCAAGCTAGCAAAAAATCTAATCCAACCGAAGGAAGGATGTAGTGTCCCAGCCCGCGCTGCCGGAGCAGCCGGGGTGAGAGGGTTGGCCCAGAGCCGGCCCGGGGCTCTCCGGCTCCAGCCCCGCACCCCGGTTCATCCTAAAGCTGCAGCACAGCTCCTCTGGCAGCCCGAGTGCCAGTGCTGGGCTGGATGTTCAGAGAAGTCCCTTCCACACATCCTGGCCCTGATGCCTGTGCAGTGAGTGGATGGCTCTGATCACACCTTGAACAGGAAACCCCGATTGCCCAGGGATCTTGAAGGTTACCAGGAACTGGCCTGAAGGTGAAAATTTCAGGTCACCACAATCAGAGGAGGAGAAGGTGACGTGCTGAGGAGGCCCCAGCTGTAATCAGCTCCAGAAAAGGAAAAGCGCTGCGCTCTCTGCACTGCTGTGCCACAGAGAGAACTGAAAATGGAAAGCTGCTGCAGGGAGTCCTACACAAGGAGTCACAAAAGCTCCTGAGGGACGAGGTGGATCAAGTCAGGTTGCAGAGCTGGAAGCCTCCAGCTGGCCTTGGATATCACTGAAAGAGAGAAATGGCCAACACTACCTCTACACTGGCTCGTGGGTGGTGGCAAATGCCCTTGGGGTGGCTGGACTGGTGGGAGAAGAGCAGTTGGCAGCACAGAGGGGAAACCCATCAGGGCTGCTGAGCTGGGGCAGAGCATCAGTGCCTGGGCAGAGACCATGGCTGTCAAAGTCCTTCCTGCAGGGCTGCCAAGGACATCACAACAGCAGACAGGTGGATTGGGCTGCCAGATCAAAGGGGCTCAGGTGGATCTAGACTGGCAAGGCTGAGTTATTTCTGGCTTGGTGGGCCCATGACACCTCAGGTCATCAGGGAAAAGATGCAACATCCAGATGGGTTTGTCATGGAGGGGTGGCTTTAACCACAGACTCCATCTCCCAGGTTATCCATGACTGAAACGTGCACTGCAGCCAAGCAGGGCCAGAGGGGTAAAGCCTCTGTGGTGTGAGGGACAATGGGGGAAATATAAATAATGGGGGGCCTGGCAAAGTGATGACATCGTGTTCCTGCCAGACCCACCAAGGCAAGCCCTGTGTGCTGACAGCGGTGGAACAACCACTGCATGGCTGGAGATGAATCCTTTGCCTCACACTACTGCCTGAGCACAGTCCTGGAAAACAAGTCCTGTGGGGACATGGCACCCCAGAAAGAGCTGAGTCAGGCAGTGGGGCTCATTTCTGAAATGGCCTCATGGACACCCTGGCCAGAGAGCCCAGCACTGGGTGGGTGTTTCATGTTCCCTGTCACAGACCTGCCTCTGGGAAAGCTGAATGCTGCAAGGGACTGTTCAAAACCACACTGACAGCAGTGGGTGGTGGGACCTTTGGACATTGGGATCTACATTCAGCAGAGGCCACCTGGGTAGTTTTCACTAGGGCTCTGCCAGTGGAGCTGGCCCTGCTCAGTCAGAAGCTCCAGGTACCTTAGCAGGGGATAAAGTCCCCGTGATGCATGTGAGAAATGTGTCAGGGAAGGCAGTGTGGATTTGTCCTGCCTCAGGCAAAGGCAAACCCATGAGTGGGATTGCTTTTGCTCAGGGACTTGGGTGCACTTGGTGAGGGATGAAGAGGGATGGGGAAACACAATATTCACCTCAAGTGGGTTTGATTTTGGGTGAGAACACTTTATTATGTTGAATTGTATAATATTGGTAGCTGAATGACACTGTCACTGTCTGTCATTGCTACTGTGGACAGTGAGCATGGATTGCTCAGATACCAGCTGTGACCTCCTGGTACAACTTGCAACCACTAGACAGCACATGTCTCCCTCTCTTCCTCCCTCTCTCTTTCCCCCCACATCCATATGCATATAAATATTTAACTGCACACACACACAGATGGAAGGTGTATCATCTGGGCAGGATGTAGATGCTGTAGAAAATGTCCTGGTTCCAGCCAGAATGGCTTAACTTTTGCAGCAGCCAGGAGGGGCATGGCCAGGGCCCTGGGGTTATCCAGTACCACCTCACACCACCTGCAGTGGTGTTGTGTCTGTGGTTTTCTGGAGTGTGTGGTTGGGTGGCACAAGGTTCCACATGGTGACTGCGTGTCAATAGTTCCTCTGTTTTGAACGTGCTCTTATTGGTGTTCTTGTTACTGTTCATTTTCTCATTTCATTGCTCTTTCTAGTAAATAGTTCTTATCTCAACTCATGATTTTTCTGTGCCTGCAGTTCTTCTCTCTGTCCCACTGCTGTGGGAGGGAGAAGTGAGGGAGTGGCATGTGGTCTGGGCTGTTTCACGGGGAAACACTAAATCATTCCTAAACATGACGTAGGGCCTCCTACATGTAGCATTCCTGTTTGGCCAAAGAACCTTTCAATGCACAAATGAGTTTAAATTTAGTATATTTTGAAGGCATTTATTAATGGCTGTGGTCTCTCTGCAGTCTCTGTACATCTCTTTCATTATGATAAAGGTCAAGAGGTGCAGACAGGCTTGTGGAACCTGCAGCACAACTCTTGCAGGTTCAGGGCTATCTTCCCCTCCTGGAGATGTGAGATTGCACAGGTTGCATGGGCATACAGGTGTGAGGGGTTGTGGGAAGCTCTGTTTCACATCCTGTAAGGCATGCATGCATGTTTCCTTGCATTCAGCAACTATCAGAAAGCCAGCAGCTTCTCTCTTTTGCATCATTTCAAAGATGACACCAGGGGGAAGCATCTGTGGTGTTTTTGCAATAGGACTTCTTTCTTTCAGAAAACTGTAGTTAAGCTATGATTAAGGTTAAAATATACAAGGTTATTTTTAATATTATTTGGAGAGGTAGTCGAGCAGTGACCTCACTTGAGGTTGATGGCACAACTCCCACTGACTGTGCCATAGTGAGGTTTTCATTCAACACAAAGGCAATAAAGAATCTGATTCATAATGAAGGGAGGAAAACATGAATCAATTCAGGCTGTGTGGGCAGATTCCTTCCTGTGCTGTTAACTGTGCAATGCCATCAAAACAACAAGGTCTGTCCTTATCTCCTGTAGTATTTATGGTTCTTCTTTACTTACAAATGACTAAACACAATAGCCCCTATAATTAGCTGTTGTTGTCTATGGAAACTGTTGGGTGATGGCTTTTTCTGAAAAACCTCTTGTTAATACTTTAACATGAGAAATATTTTGAAATTGTCTGAATTACAGCTTTTTAAAAATTATGTAAGGGTTGACCAAGTGTTGTTTGTATGGAGACTTTTTGTAAACAATGTGGTTTTTAGTATGTATACTATATCCATCAGAAATCTGTCTTTTTGTCCAGTGATAAAATATTAGTTAAAAATATTGTAAGAGTTATAACTATCATAAGAGCAAATAATATGACCATTTATACATATTATTTCATTTGACATGTCTTGCTGAATGAACATGCTAGAGGGTCATAGCTCAGAAACAATTTATCATAGTGTCCCTAATTACTATGAGTATGGCTTAATATTTAAAACAATTATTGATATAAACTATTCAATTAACTCTGCATGTTTATTTCTGATTAATTATACTGTATATAGTGCTTCTCTATTAAAATAAATACTTACTGTCAGTAACTAAAATTGTCAAATATTATGCTAACTCAGGTCTGTCTGGCCAGCCCTGAGTGGCTATTTTTTCAGTACTAGACTTAATTTTTTTTTAATTAACATTTTAATTTGCATGTCATTTTCAGGCAGAAAAAAATGCCTTTTTTTTTTTCTTCTTATGGGTTATGCTCTTTTATTATGTTCTTCTCAAGGTAATTTGAGTTATCTTTATGTAATAAATATGTATTGCCCTATCTTAATTGATCAGGGTACCAATATCCTATTATTTTCCTACCCTTAAAGCAAACCAAACCCAATCCTTATTCCATATTATCTATACTGGCTGAGTTTTAAAGTTTGCATATTGAATGAAAAAAACCCTCAAGACTTTAACTTCTGAACTCTAACCAGCTGAAAAGATATGCAGGTCTCTGCCTGCAGTTCTTTGACTTCTGTCTTTGAAAACTAAAGCATTGGGTGAACAGTTAACTGGGGACACCTGGTGAAAAGGAATAAACTGCCTTTCTGCCATGGCCAGAACCTGCTGCCCTTCTAAGAACTGGGTGAACTTCATGTGCTCCTTAATATTGATTCCCATGATGTCAATTGTGATTTCTTCCAGCATTCTCTCTGGCTGTGGTCTGTGGGAACAAACCCCGAAGATTAAGGGAGAATTAATGAATTAGTAGTTGCAAACACAAATTTGGAATTCTTAGAGGCCAAGGCTGTTATGAGAGAGCACATCTCTCAAAAAAGGTGCTAAAACCTAAGGCATCACTTGGACACATAACACTGTAGTTTAGTATTGTGGTCCAAATTCAGTGTCTCATGACTGTAAGAGAAGGATTTAGTCACTTCTTTTGATGCTATCTTGTTGAATCTCTGACTTAATAGTTTCCAAATGTTTTCACATAAACTGATTACGCAGCTGCTGCTGGTTTCTGTGTTTCAGCAGCTCTAAATGTGGGGCCCTTAGGAGAGCACAGAAATAGATTTGGGGCTGCCTTGGCACGATTGGTTTTAGGCCTGCCTGGCAGTGATCACAGCTAATGCAGCTGCAGAGCTCTTGGTTGGTACTGAACAATTTGAAATTGATCCACATATCTGCTCTGCATCTGCTCTTCCCTGTGAAGAACTTCAGGAAGAATATTAGTAATGACCATGGGAGTGAAAATTGCCCATAAGGAAGAGGAGCATATGTTATGCAGTAAATACAAATATTTCTGAAACAAAGTTACATTGTGGGAATATTAAGATGGTGAATGCTTGCACATCAAGATTTACATATCACTGATGAGGTTTGTGTTAACTTTTTGTGCCCTTGAGAGGCTTTGCAGAAATCTGAGCCCTTCTGTGCTGGGATGCATCAAGTAAATTACCAGCAAAAGCAGTGAGGTTGGTGCCAAACTAAATGTGGGCACTGCAATGAATATTTGTGTTTCCAAGTGGGATTAATGTACTTTTAGTAGATGTATAGACACAAGATGAAATATTTAAAATTGCTTGACATTAATTGACAGTTAAATATTTGCTAGTGTGCCTTGCTTTTGAGAAGTAGGAAGCCCTTGTGATTTTTCCTTCTGTGTCACTGTAATCAATGGACACTGCTTTGCCATTAAGTTCAGCAAATGTAGGACTGAGAACAAATTAACTCATCACTATACACCAGTTCTGTACAGTAGGGGAGGCAGGAAGAGTTGAATTTGTGATTGCTGCACCTGTGGCCATGGAAAAGGATCAATGCCATGTTGGCTAATGAAATAATGATATTAAATATTATCTCTTTGAATCAATATCTTTGTTCAAGCTAGTACAATGCCATTTTTATGGACATAACTACTACTATTTTTTTTGTAGTTAGAGCAGAAGAGCATGGAATAAGTAAGATTAAAAAACAAGAATTATTGTAATTACTGTCATTTATGAAAGCTGGCAAATTACTATAGTAAAGGAATAGTTTAAAAGGAGTAGGTTTTCCTAAGTTACATGACAATTGTGTGTGAGCTGCCATATTTTTTGTAGTCAACAAAACAAATGCATACACATATTTTTGTTCATTTGTTCCAAGGGGGTCTGTGAATAAGGATAGATTCATAAAAGCTAATTACAGTTAACTCCCAAAACAACTGGTTATGTGAGATAGTAACTGAAAAATCTATAAACATCTCAAAAGTCTGTGAGTCTGACAATGTGAATACAAATTTATGTATAAATAAATATTGGGTATTTTATTCAAACAGGTTTTAAAGCTGGTTTAATCTTTACAGCACCTCCCCTGACATGGGCAGAACAATCACTATGGGAAGAAGTGCCCTAATGAAGGGTATTTGAACACTGATCACTGCAGATGTGTACACCAATCTGGGGATCATGGGATTTTCTGTGCTGTGTGTACTGTGTTACCCTGGAGTCCTCTCAAATCTGCACAAGATCAAAGAACTTTTCTCTCAACTACTTTTAATTTAGGATTTGTGACCCCAGTGGTTCTATCAGCTTGATTGCTTCCTGTTTAAAAGAATTCATAAATGTGCAATATATAAATATAAAGCAACATGTGGAGCAACATATGTATAATATAAATTGATTTTATTATTGTTGCCTGCTGCAGGATTCTCCCCTATGCCCTCTGAAATATGATTGGTTCTGGGGTTTCCCTGAGTGACAACTCTGTACAGAAATTATTTATTTAGTAAAGTTGTAGTTACCTTCACTTAATTCTGATTTGAAGTAGGTACCCTTTGGCAACATTCCTGTTCATGTGCCACTACAGGCACTCATGGATGCTATCCTAAGTGGTTTCACTGCAGATTTCTTTGATTTTATTTCCTAATTTTTATTAAAATAATATTTTTCATTAATTTAGTTGGCTGCCCTCTCTAGCACCTTTTTCTTCAGCTGAGGGAACAGCTGGAATGTTTGACAGCCACGTGGATATTGGGGAGGGGATGGCTTCTTGGGGAGCTCTGCATGCAGCCATGCCACTGCTGCCTTCGGGGATAAATGAATGAATGCCAGCTCAGGGGAGCACCACTGATCCCCTGCCACAGGCTGATGTGTATGGAAGGGAATCTCAGATGACTCAACCTTCACCAACATGGAAGTGCAAGAGCAGAAATTTTCTGGATACTGTTTTCCAGTTTTTGACAAATATCTCACTGCCTCAGGCATCGGGTTCACAGGTGATGTTGTATCCTAACAAAGGTATGGTTAAAGCTTTGTGAAAACAAGTACCAATGCTCTCTTTGAACAATTCTGATCATCTAAATCACTGATTATCCTTATACTCACTGTCTTTTTTTTTTCTTCTCTCTAGTGATACTTACAGCCCATGTGTGTATGAATCCATAGGGCTGCCAGTCTTGTTCACTCATTGTTCACTTGTTGAAATGATTTTCCCTTCTCATTCTTCAACCCATTTATCACAGGCTCTCCTTTTACTTTCATGCTTTGGTTGGAACATAGAACTAGGATCCACAGCTCTGCTGCACAGACTGTGTCATACTTAAAGGATATATTGGATTACAGGGTTTTCTGTATGCACAAGAAAATCTGACTTTTCATGCTTTTAAACTCCATTGAATGTTGAAGCAGCTTTGATTATTCTACAAATCTCTGACAGTAGTTTTGTTCCATGGTTTATGATTATCCCTTTTTTTTTCCTCCTCTCTGTAATGTGATCAGAATTATCATGCTGATTTGTGAAAACATTACTGGGTTTTATATTAATCAGATTTCACTTGTACGCTTCAGATAGACTTTACTTTTTAGAAATTTTGTACAATGTGCAATAATAAAAACAGCCTAAGCAGCATGAACAGAGATGAAAACATTACAGCTTCAGGGCAGGTGTAATGTCCTATCCCCAGCTGCGAGCCCACCATCCTTGGTGACATGCTCCCAGTTTTTTACCACTCTAGCTGTTACTGTCAATAGCTGGCAGGATCACTGAGGATCCAGAAAGACAGAAAGTGTTTGTTGATCCAGTGGACAAAACAAAGAGAGCAGAGCAGTTTGTGTCATGGAAATCCACCTCATGACTTAGTAGCTGTTGACTTGACATGTTCTGTGTCCTCTTCCTGGTAGGTGTTGGCTCAGCCTGGGTAAAGATCAGACATCTACGCTTTAGCACAGGCTGGCATTTCTTCTTTCCTAGTGCTTTAAACTTAATTTATCTTTTATTGAAATTAGCTAAACAGATGATTGTCCTGAAACACTAATACATTGTCTTTCCTTTTATTTACTTTTATTTCCTATTTATTTTCTTATATTTCCATTTATATCCTTTTTCACTCTCTCTGTTGAACAGTTTCACTGAGGCACAGTTCTAAATTCTTGCTGTGTAATTAGCCTACTGATTTTAAGAAAAGCTTTAGGAAATAAGATGCAATTTGCTTTTTTAGGAACACCAAAACTGCTGTGCTATTGAGAACATTGAGAAGAAAATTGAGAATTGTCAGTAATAATTATTTTAGTTGATTCCAAGGATACTTTCATACTGTAAAATCATTAGGACTTTTAAAACTATCTGGGGTATTGCAGTGAATAAGAAGTGCAACCATTCATGCAGAATGGGTGTAAGAAAAATTTATACTCCAAAATATACCACTGGAACTTGAAAAATATAATTATAGTAGACAAATAAGAGAAACAAAGCCATACATAAGTCTTAGTGACAACCCCTGAGATAGGTGAAACAAAAATTGCATTTTCTAGGTCCAAATAAAACCTTTAAGAAGTATCTGGGCCAAATCTTAATGAAGACAAGCCAGAGACACTAAGTTTTAGTTATTGGTAACACATGTAGTAGGAAATAAAAAAACAAAAAGTATTTAATTGTCAATGAAACAGGAGAAGCCTGGTTATCCTTCCCTCTACTGTGCTTTTCCTGTTGAACTGGTAACTGGGTGCAAGTAAAATGGCAGTCTAAAATAAGTATACTGTGTGGTACAGACTGCAGCTATTGTTCAGTTTACAGTGGAATTGCTGCAGTGCTTGTAGTCTGGTTCAGAACTGTTCTGTCACTTTTGCTGTGATTGTTAACTCAGAGCTTCTTGGTGAAATGGCAGAGCACCAGCTCTGAGTTTCTTGCTGCACCACTCCTCAGACAGCAGCTTGCTGAACAGCCTGCTCTGGCTAACTTGTCTTTGCACAAGTGTCCCAGCTGTAAGAATGGATGGAAGACAGGTCTAAAAATTATTGGTGTTCCCAGCTAATGGGTAACATTACACCAGAGGGCATTTTCTGGGCTGGTAGGGGGAACACTACAGGGTGGTGTGACAGGGGAGCTGCTCTGCAGCCTCTGCATCTGCACTGCAGTAGTTTCCAACCCTTCTCCACAGTACCAAATCCAGTCACTGAACTGATCTGAAGTGTCTGTTCAGTCCTAATTATATGTTTTGCTTTTCTGTGCATGCTCCATTTTAGATAAACCTGATTGTATGAAACACTTTAATTAATTTCTAATTTTTTTTCTTTATTTTTAACAGAACTGGAGGCTGGGAGCACATTGCTGAGCAACCTCAGGTGGCTATTTTCATCTGCTCTGATAACAATATTTCTTCTGAGCAAAGATATTTGTTCTCTCCCTAGGAGATAGCTTTAATGTGCATTCATTCCGTGAGTTAAGAGGAGCTTTCATGGTTCTAATTCCAATCTGTTTGATCTCCTACTTAAAGTCTAAAATAAGTCTAGTAACTCATGCAGCTAGTATATGTTGGCTAAGAATGTATTGATAGCTTGTTCCATTTCCTTCTGGAGAAAAGAAGTAAAGTAATAAAGGCAACCTCAGGCCCCACTGAGCATGCTATTTCTGTGAATTTTTGCAGGTGAAGGGGAATCTGAAAACACATTAATTCACCTAAAATGTGATTCAGCCTTATTTTGGTTCTGCTCTTCTATCATTTACAAGCAGAAGAGACTTCTTGAGCTACTTTAGCCCTCATTTACCAAACATTTTGTATGTCAAGGAAAACAGTAAATCCTTTAAGACTCCAGCTACCAGAGAGAGCAAGCCCCTAATATAACCAAAGCACAAAATGATTTGTCATAAACTAAACTAAATCATCCAAATTAATCTCATCAGTAGATATGAAAGAACTGGCAGAAGAGAGAAATCAGTTTAGCATCTTACTAGATATGGGGTCTCACTATTGTCTTGCAGTGCTTTCCTACTGAGTAGATAATAAACCCCAGCATCACCACAGTTTAAGTCAATCCAGATCCAGCTATTAAAAGTCAGCAGGGAGGTGGGAGATGTGGTGTGATGTTGAAATAGCCTTTCAGTGTGGCATCACAAGTGAAATCCATGAGTAGGAACTCCCTGTCCTTGGGACACCTGCAGAATGCCTGTGCTGTGCAGGAGCTCAGAAGATTCCAGGGCACAGAGCTGAGAGTGCTGCAGGGAATGAGTGTGGTGTGCTGGCCTGTGATGGATGGCAGCCTCCTGAAACAGCTGGCACAATTCCTGACAAAAGGCAGCAACTTACTTTAAAAGCCCAATCACACTGAAAATATTTAAAGCCACAAATAAGAGAAATAAAACAGTGCTGGTGTGGCCTGGCTTTTTCTTTCAGGTGTCTAGAATGACTTGTTGTCCAGTGGAGATTATTGATAAAGTGCAGCTTAAAAAATGTGTTAAGGAACCCTGATAAACTTCCTCTAATTATTTCTGTAAGTATTTGAAACACAGACAATTCTAATCCTCCTCTGTAATTATGCTGCATGTTTCAAAAATCTGATCGTAGTAACACAATTAAACACAAATGAGACATAATTTACTTAATGGAGAGGTTGTGTGGACCTTCAGTTTTGTTAAGAGAGCTAAGTTACAAGTATAAAAAAACCCTAATATGCAATTAATGCTGCCTTGATAGTAGTTACAAAGACAACTGAACCCTTTCAAGAGAGAATAATTTTATTTTGTTTTTCAAGCAATTACCCTAATGTAATTGTTGCTCATAATCTGGTCTGCTTGATACAAGCTCAGAATTTCACAGAATGTTCAGAGTGTCATAGAGGAATATCACAGCTTTGCACTCTCTTTGGAAAAATGCCTATACATTGGTGATGTTCTTACACTAATTCTCCATCAAACAATTTGTATTTGCCTTCCTGTGATACCAAATTGCTCATATTTATTCCCATCACATTTCATAAAATGAATGTGAATTATAACAGGGCTTTTTCAGCTCCACACAGAATTCATGAATAACAAATTCCTAGAGAAGAGGAAGGAAAATAGATCACTGTGAAGTTTAGTAATGATCTATAATGGATCAAGGCAGAAATAGTGTTAAAGTTGGTGCAGCAAAGTACCCTTGAGAATTTCCTTCTCTTTTGGGGAGAGTGCAGTTGTCACTAAATGTAAACCTTATTAAATGCAGCTAGAGAGTGTTGTGCAGTGATGCAATAAACCCAGAGATGAACAGTGTGAGGCTGAGACAAATAAAGTCTCACCACACCTAATGTTTTCTACCCAACTTTTCTTTAATGCCAGCTGTCAAAAGAGAATAGTGGTGATTATTATGGGATCAGTCTTGCTGATCTGCACAAATCTGTACATGCATTGAAACTGATGCTGAAAAGGAGATAAATGCATATAAATTACTTGTGGAACTGGTAAAATTATAGCCTTAGTTTAAAGAAATATCAACCAAATTAATCCACAGATAGAGATGCTTGTAAAAGAAGCATCAGCTTTTACTAGGTACAGGGGGAACTGATGTGAATAAAGTAATAAAATGACATGTAATCAGAATAAGACAGGTATTACACACATGGATAGGCTAGGCTCCAAGTTATTTTCATGTTTTTAGTACTAATATTGATAAAATCCATAATCTTTGTATTATTCTATATGTCCATTTTTCTACTGCATATGTTAAAAATTTGTAATATCTTTTGATTACACTCAGTAAACCTTTATCAAAACTTTATTTTGGTGGTGTTACATGACTTCTTTGTGATCCAGTTCTGTCAAAAGCATTAAAATGATGCTCCAGCATGCATAATGTATAACATCTTCTCCTAGAGCCATCTCTGTATCATGTTTTGAAATGGGATATGAAGGCTTGACATGTGGCTTGAGCAATGATTCATTTTGGCACAACTCTTTTAAAGGGATTTTAAAATAATCTGCAAATCACCCTGAAGTAGAGCACCTAGGATGGGTTCTGCTGGTTGTGTTTTCAAGGTGGATGTTGTGATGTGATAATTAATTCCCCTAGGCCAGCAGATGCTGGAGCATACACATATGTACCTTCATATATAAGTTTTCTAAAATATACATATATTTATGTGAACCCTAAAGTGTGTGACTGAAAATCAGGTCTCAAAATTTTAAATTAGTCCTATGTGGACATCAAAGTCTAACTCTAAACGGAGTGGATTTTATCTTAACAAGTTAGTGGCATGGACACAATCTGTTAAAAAAAGGAGCCTGCATCCATCATTTTGCTTTCAGTCCTATACAGTGTACTGTTTTGGTGAGATGCAAGGGTGTTATTTAATGGAAATGAGAGATATAATTTACTCATAATTATCATAAAAAGGGTTAATGCAGAATGTAGAAGCGACTGTATATGTTTGTTGAATTACAATAATAGACTCACCAAGGAAAAATTCTTTTATGAAACATTCCATTATTGCTTTTACAGACCCATAATTTGAGGATTACTGCTCAAAAACCCAGAAGAAATGATTTTACAATCATGGGTCCATTAAAGGTTTAAGAATTGTCTGGTTGGATTACAAAGAATTTAGTTGTGAAAGAAATGTGTGATTTATTATGCTATTTAAAATTGCACAGACACATGTGAAATAGGCTGTATCTGCACCACAGACAGATACTGCTGTGCTGAGTGTGGGGCCTTCTCACCTGCAGGTAAACTTTGTTTGTACTGACCCACTTATTATTTGTGCATCTTTAGCCCAGTAGAAGTATTTATTATGACATCCATTTCTTTCCTTGCAGGTACAGCTGACATGATATTGTTGATCCTCAGGCCAATCATCCATTAGGCATTCATTAAGAGCCAGAGTGATAGCAAATGCAAATTACAATTATAACAATTCCAACAAAGGAGTTGATAAGGAAAAGGTAAGGCACAGGTCTGTAGCTCAGCAAGGGTAAGGATCTCAACCCGATGCACAACTATAGCCACACTTTATATTGCTGAAATAAAAAGGCCTAAAGCACTGGTACTGGTTCTCAGGGGGAATATGTGAGCATCTGCAAATGGGAAAACAAGGAAAAGCTCAGTACACATGTTTATGTGAACATGCATACAGGTACAGCTGGTTCACTGTAGCTGTTAGGGCAACCTGGGCAGGGGTACCTGTCCCCTTGCACTGTTTTGCAATTCTCCTCATGAAGTTCCCAGTTAACTTCTGTCGTCTTGCTGCTTGTAAACACATTAAGCTTTGTCCATTTTCAGTGGGAGAGGATGGGTTTACGTCGTTTATAGTAATCCGAATTGGCTGCTTGTGCTGTGGATACGTTACCTGTGTGATGACAGATGACTTGTTTCACGGTCGGCAGGGCCTGGAAGGGTTCAGGTTGGGTCCCAGCACTCGGTACGGCTGAAAGCACGGTGAGCTCCAAGGACAGCCGGGCTCCCGAGGAGGCTTTTCTGCATGCGCCCATCACCGATCACAGCGTTCACTCTCGGGAGCGGCAGCGGAGCCAACTCAGCGTAGCTTCGGAGGAAACTGCCGGGAGAAGGCATCCGGGTGACCCGCTGGGCCAGGCGGCTCCCGGCTGGGGGGCCGGCGGCGGCGGCACTGGGCGCGGCCTCCCGGCATGGGCCCGCGGCTCCGCGCACCCGCCCGGCACCGGGGCGGCCCCGCGGGGCGCAGCGCTGGGCCCGGCCCGGCCCGCGGGCTGCCTGCACCATGGCCGCGGGCGCAGGGGCGAGGCGGGAGCGGGGAGAGCCGTGCCTGACAGGAAGCGAGGCGGCCGGCGCTGCGCGGGCGGGCTCGGCCCTCGCCGTCCCTTCCGCCCTCGGCCGCGCTCCGCCCGCGCCGCCCGGCCGCTGGCGGCGGCCCCTCAGGTGTGCGCGGAGCGGAGCGGGGCGGCGCTGCGCTCCCCTCGCTGTCTGGCCCGGCCGCCGCAGCCGCTCGGCGGGCCTGTCACGTGGGGCAGCGGCGGCGGCGGCGGCGGCGCTGCGGTCTGTTCTCTGCCACCTGCCCCGGAGCGGCAGCGCGGGCCGGCCATGGGGCCGCCGCCGCGCCGGGCGCCCGCTCCACTCCCGGCTCCCCGGCGGGCGGGGGCACCGCGGGCCGGCGGCGCCGCCGACGACTCCTGCGGCTCGGCGTAGCGGCTCGGCGGGTGCGGAGCCGCCGCGGTTCCCCCCGCGCTGAAGGGCAGGCGACAGCGACCCGCCATGGAGAAGGCAGCGGCCGCGGAGCTCCGTCAGGGCGCGCTGGCGCCGCTCACTGCCATCTGCCTGGGTGAGTGCGGCCCGGCCGCTCCCTGGCGGCGGGGCACGTCCGGGCACGGCGGGCACCGGCTCTGGGGACTGCCGGGCCCCCTCCTCTCCTGCGGGAAGTGACCGTGGGCGGGGGGCGCGGGATGGGACGAGGCTGCACCGCACCGAATCGTGCCGGCGGAGCCGCCTCCCGTCACCCGCTTCCGAACGGGCCGAGGGCCGGCACAGCACGGCTCGCTCAGGCACCGCTCGGGCTGCCGTGCCCGGCCGCTGCCCGGCGGCGTGGGGCCGCGCAGAGCGCTGCCGGATCCAGCGGAACCCATCGCCTTGCCCTTGGCTCTGGAAGCGCTGCCGTAACCTAGCACAGCCCTGGAAAAAAAAAAAAAAAAGTTTAGGAGGCATCAGCGGTTCTTCGTGGGCTGTGAGCCTGTGCGGAGTGCTGTGCGGGCTCGGTCAGGGACTGCCCGGCCCTTCTCTTGAGTGGCAACGGGAAGAAACATTTCCTCTCCCTCCGTGTCTCTGCCATATTCTGCTCTCTTCCCTCCCTTCTGCTTGAAGCCGTTGCTTTCCGCTCTGCTTCTCAGCAGGTGTTAATTTATGGCAACGTGATGAAGCGTATTACTGCTTTCCAGTCTGTCAGCCCGTTCAGTCAGGGGATGGTTTTTGTTCGGCAGAAGCGTTGGCGCCTGGCTGTGACTAGAAGGAGCGAGCGACAGGCCCCGCGTGTTTAACAGGGACACGTGAAGTTAGGAGCTGCTAGAGCTGAGTGCTCTGAGTGGGGCAGCGCAGTCAGGAGCAGCTGAGCAGCGCTGTGCTAAGCCCTCCAGACACTCACTTGGTAAACTGTCACAGCTCCTTGATCCAGGATGCTTTAACCTACATCTCTTTGCTAATGAAGTGGATTAGAGTTAATTTTTAATAATCCCGAGTGACAGTTACTGTTTGTTATGCAAACGATCAGAAAGAGATATCTTGTGGCCAGACTGCTTGTTCTGTAAAACAGACTGCTTGGTTTTGTAAAAGTGCTTCCTTAACATCAGTGCTTACCTAGAAAAATGTAGGAAGTTGAAGTTTAAAGGTTGCTGTGGTTATTTCAAATGTATCTATTTTAATTAATGTAAGTACAGTGTAAAAAGCTAGCCAAACTACAAAACAGTTTGAACATCCAGGTCGTACAACTCTTCTTTTTTGCAGAGTCTTAACAGGATTTCAGAGATGTGCACAGCATGAGGATTATGTCTGCTGCACTGCTTATTTAAAGTTACAGAAAGATACATATTTTCCCTGTATTTCTGAATTTCTTATAGTTTTTTTGGGGAGTGTTTTGGGTTACTTAAAATTTTGTTTGGAGGTTGTTTTTGGGGTTTTTTTTTTTTTTTTTTTTTTGTGGCCCAGTCAGACCTTTGTTAAACCTGTTATTAATTGACATAAATAGCATGGTTATTGTTAAAATGACTAATGAGATAATAAAAGGTTATGTAAACTCCAAAGCTGAAGTGAGAACACTTCTTGTGTTTAGGTGTGGGTGATGTCAGGCTGAAAGTTTAGTAGATTTCTGCTTTCTATGACTTCTAGAATTTCACTGTCTGGCTCTTCTTTTCAGCTGGAATGTTTTATTCCTATTCCTTGCACAACTGACAGTAGTGGAAGTTGAGAAACATGAGAGGTGGGAAGCTTGTAAGGTATTTTGCTTCAGTGAACCCATAAGAACTAAATGCTGCTACCTTAACTATTTTTGTGTTTTACTTCCTGCTTGTCTGTCCTTTCCTTTCATCCTTGTTTTTGGTTCTTGCTTCTTGCCATCCTTTCCTTATTTTCCCATGGCCTGTGTGTGGGTGTTTGGTGTCTGTATCAATGCACTGCCACTGACCATTGCTGTGTGACCTCATCTGTAAACTGCTGCTCCAAAGGCTGGAATTGGGTTTGTTTCAACTGTTCTTTTGTGAAGCCATTTTGTTTATCATTCTTGAGAAATTCTGGAGGACATAGAAAGTTATCAAATAAGAAGGAATCAGTGAAACTGATGTCTGTCCTTCTGGCGGTGAGGAAAGCCTGGTAGCTGTCATTTGGTTTGGAGGTGCCAAGATGTAAATTTCCCTTTTGATCCAAACAGCCACTTTCCAAGCTGAAAACCTCACCCTGAGAATTATTTAGCAATCCAGATGAATGGCACAGTAAGCTTCCTGCATGAAGTTCAAGCCTACTGAACCATTTCAGGGATTTTTTCTGCCTTTCCCATAACTGCTCAACAGTTAAGAAAAAGGGCATCTAGGAAACTTTCTAATACTCGAGTCTCTCACCTGTTTTTATTTTGACAAGAGACAGAAAGATCAGCAGGGAATGCTGTTCTTTCTTAAGGGCCTCTGCCAGTTTTGAGAGCTGGGTGCTGGTTTAACAGTGCTCTTGTGGTTTGATTTGATGGTTTTGAGTGAGCAAAATGGGTATTGGAAACTGTAAGCTTATTCAGTTGCTTGGGAAAATATCTGGTGTGAGACTTAGATTTTATTTTAAAGAGCTATTTTTGCTGACTTCTTGGTATAAAAGGGTTTGAAAATGAGAGTGAAGAACTTGCAACTGCAGCCAATAAAAGTTTTCTGCAGAGATAAATGAGTATTTTTGAGGGTTCTCTTTCTTAGGTATCTGCCAGGTGTGGTGTGAAAGGCTGTCCATAACTGCATTTTTGTTAATAAGCTAGGGCTCTCTGTTTAACAGTCCTCAGTAATGCAGCTCTGAGTTGGCTAATTCCACTCTATTATGCCCCTTGTCTTTATCCTACTTATTTCCATTTAAAGGGAATAGGGGCCTCTTTTAAGCCATGTGAGGAAACCTTTGCTTCAGAGCTTGTTCCTCTTAGGGCTGTTGGGAGTGTTCAGGTAGGAAACACAAAGTAAGCTTGCAGTGGTAGTGCCAACCCAGACTCTTCCATACATTGTACCTTCAAACCCTGATTCAGTTGTGCTGATACTAGTCATGCAGAGTATATTCATGTACTTTCTTTGGAGCAAAACCAAGTATTTTACTTCTCATGAATATAAATTTGTGACATAATCATGGATTAATTTCATCTCAGTCTTTAGGACTATATTACTATGGTGACAGAAACAGTGGCACTTCAGTACTGGATGAGGAAATGTTGTGTTGCTGTTACTGGTGTGATCCTGAGTTTGTCACTAAGGGATGTGCTGTTTGCCAGAGTTAACAGGGCTGTGTTGTTTCCTGTACAGGATAGTGGTTTTGCTCCTAGGTACTTTTACTCACCTAACAGAAAGAAGAAATAATTACATGGCACGTTGTTATTGTCATGTAACAAATGTTACAGATGTTAGCTAACTATGTAATAAAACCAGTGTTGTTCGGGTCCTTTGAACATCATAATAATGCTTATTAACACAAGTCTATGGCCCAGGTGTGTTTCCCCTCAAGCTGTAGCATTACATACACTGCCATTTAGTTGCCCTCCTTGTTTTGTGTATTCCTAAAAGCTCAGTCCCAAGGCTGTTTAGAAGGAGGGGGAAGTCACTGCCCTGGTCCCTGGGGTAGAGCCCTGAAGTCTGTGATGAGTGACCCCAGGAGCAGTCTTTCTCTCTGTTTTGCAGGGCCTGGCCTTAGCCTGAGGTCTGTAGCATTCCTCCCAAAAGGAGAAAATCCAAACTGTGGATAGCCAGATATAAGCCTTAGAAGGACAGCTGTGGGCACCTGGGCTGCTGCAGTGTGGTGACTGAAAAATAAGACTGGGCCTGAATTGGGAAGCTGAGGGATTCTTTTTTATTTCCACTCCTTTAGTACTTTTTGTACCTCTTGTGCTGGTCTAAGTTATAACAGAAGGTAGTCAGGGCAAGGGTCATTGTTTTGGGATGTGTTTAGACAAGTGTAGAAGACAATGGGGGCCCACACTCTGAGCCATAAATAGTGTTAATTGTCAGCTGCTTCCTAAGTGGCCGTTGGGAACAGGGACGTTTCTCTTCCTCTCTTCTCCTATTGTTGATTTTTAAATGATGTTTTTAACTAAATTCTTGCCAAGAGATTGCCTATTAAAAGATTTAGGGCTTAACATTTGCAAAATAAAGCCAAGTGAGTGCTTGGGCTGGGATGTTGTAAATTAAGTTTTTGGTAACATTTTAAACCTTTCTAATTTTTTTTAAGCATTTGTCATTTTGCTAATAGGCTGTTTTTGTAGATTACAGATTACTGTTGAAATCAGAGCAGTCAGTGGGACACGCTGTAATTTTTAAAGAATGTTTGGGGAAGCTAATAGGGAGCTACATGTTAATGCTGACTTCTGGAGCAACAATGACACAGGACAAATTTTCTTTGGCAATAACTACTCTTTCCAGATCCCTTTAATGGTATACACTGTGAGAGGAGACTTGAGAAAGTGAAGAGTCTTTGGAACTTAATTTGCAAGTCAGATATGTATTGCAAGTACTGCCTCATCCTGTTTTGATTGTATTAGTGGACCTTGTTGAAAACTTC
The DNA here is from genome assembly GCF_027477595.1 of Haemorhous mexicanus. Classification (NCBI taxonomy): domain Eukaryota; kingdom Metazoa; phylum Chordata; class Aves; order Passeriformes; family Fringillidae; genus Haemorhous; species Haemorhous mexicanus. The sequence continues at coordinate 4,775,951 of NC_082352.1, read as the reverse complement.
CTTGCTTTTGCTTAGTGAAGGCAATCATGTTAGCTTTAGCAGCTGATTTTCAAGGTGACATTTACCTGGGGGGAGCAAACTTTGCTTTATTCAGAGAAGTATTTAAGGATAATAATTGCATTTTAGTGTGATTGTTCTTCTGTGTTCTGCAATTAAAATTAATCCTATGGAAGATAATTTAAAATAGATTGGCAGTTGTTTCTTTTGGTAACTGTTCCAGAGATACTAAACTTCCATTGTGTATAGACTTGTTTTAGCTACAGTGAAGGATAATAGCTGATTACACGACTTGACTGTGCAGATAAGCAAAGTTCTTGTTGGGAAACTGCAATGCATTTGTGCTAACACCTCAGCAAACACCTAGGAATGGTTAACTATTGACTGCCACCCTGTACTGCTAGAATTTGTCTGAACATTGTTTTTCTGTCTTTACACAGTGAATCTCTTCCTGACTGGGAAAATAGAAAGTGCTGTTACCTCATTAGGTAAGACATACTTCTTACCTCTGTTAACTGTTTATTTGAGCTGTTACTGTTTCTTCCCCATGCAGAGGGGGAAGAATGTTCTAATGGAGTGACTTTTTAAGTGACATTTGCTTAAGACAGACTAACGATGACATCTTAGGAAGTTTAGGACTTTTAAGTCTTCCTGGGCTTTGTCACAGTGTCCCGAGGCCAGGGATCCTTGTCCTACTATCTCCAGGGCCAGGGTGGCTGTCCCTCTGTCCCCAAGGCCAGGGTGGCTGTCCCCGTGCCAGGGCTGTCCCCGTGTGTGCCCGGCGGGGGGGACAAAGCCAAGGTGCTGTGTGGAGGCTGCGCCGCCGTTCCGGTCACTCCTGGCCCTGGCCCTGTGTTCTGGTCACTCCTGGCCCTGTCCTTGTCCCTGTCCCTGTGTTCTGGTCACTCCTGGCCCTGTCCTTGTCCCTGTCCCTGTGTTCTGGTCACTCCTGGCCCTGTCCTTGTCCCTGGCCCTGCGTTCTGGTCACTCCTGGCCCTGTCCCTGTCCGGCTCCGAGCACTTTGGCCATCGCCCTCTGTCACACACTGCTGTCACTGGTGGTGTCACTGTCACTGATTGTTTTCTCATCTGGGTGCTGTTAAATTGGAAATTGTCCCAGTAGCAGTAAATTGTTATCTCAGCCCCTAATCTGCGTTTCATCTCTCTCACCTGAGGGCTGAGGGACAGGAGTGGCTGCGTGGGGTTTATTTTCCAGTTGGGCTTAAACCACAACAGGATTACAGACTGCATCATTGTCAGTGATAGATAAAAATTGTGAGCTTGAGGCTAAGGTCGTAGTGCTGGGTATTTTTAGAGGAAAACTCTGTGGTTAGAAAGTGTGCCTGGGAGTACCAAGTCAGAGAGAGTGGCTCATTCCTGAAGAAGCTAAAACAAGAATATTAAAATTGTCTCATGAATGTCAGTGTGGAAATCTAACCAGAATCGCAGCACTTGGTGTAATTTCCTTCTCTCTAGCAGTGCTGTGACTTACTGGCATTATGGGAATATTGCAGGCAGGGTCTTCTTAGTGATAACAACATTCTTGTGACTGTCAATCCACCATCATACGTGCAGATGTACTTTATTCCCAAAGAGGCTGCAACTTATATTAAAACTGAAAATGGCAAATAAGGGTGATGGAAAGAAAGGATATTGGAAAACAGAAAAATAATTCAAAAATAATTCTAGGACAGTAGATAGAACAATGTGGGAGCTTGAGTGTTCAAGTCAAAGCTGGGGGTTGAGAGAAGGTTTAAATCAGGAGAAGGTAGTAATTTTATGATTAGGTAACCTGTTTAAATTAAGCTTAGAGGACGTGTGGACAAACCATGCAGGACGTCTTGTTTGCAAGACAGTATTTTCCATTCTTTCACTGGAAAAAGTACAGAGTGACATTTGTGTCCTAGTATGTTCTGCCTGGATGGGTCTTTGGCTTTTGGTGGAGTTTGGCATCTGTTTGGTGTATGATGCATGAGTTTACAGAATGTAAATTAAGTAATTACACAGTTGCTTACTTAGACTGGTGATACTGCCCCAGCCTAAAATACATAGAGCTTCTTCCAGTTGGCTCTGCTGCTTTTTAACACTTTTTTTTCACTAGAAATAGAGTTGTAACACCTGGCTTTTATTCCAAAAGCATGCTGAAAACCTCAGAGCAATGTAGCCTTCATGTTTTCTTGTCTTCGTACAGTTTTGAGTTACCTTGCCTCCTGATGGTGTAACTGGAGTTGGGATGAAAATGATCATCAAAGGTCATTGCAACAGAGGGATCCATCCATGTGTAGCTTCTCTTACCTGTGCTCACACAAGGCCAGGTGGGCCTGTTGATGGAGCAGGTGAGATCAGGTTTTGTCACATCTGTAGGTGGAACCCTTGGACTCTGCCTTCACTGGCTCTGATCGGGGCAGAAGAAGCCAGCTGGAGACTGGGCAAAGCAAAGGGGAGCCTGAAGTCTTCTTTTCCCACAGGCATAAGGGATCTGCATTAAACCATGTGTGCAAGCCCTCCTTGAGGGAGCATTGTGAAAACTTGGGGAGAGTTTCCTGCTGACACTGAGAGAGCTACTTGAGGAAATGTGTATTGCCAAGCCTTTGGGTTTGAGAGGAGGTTCCTTGTAGCAAGTGCAAAACATCTTTTATCCTGGAGCAGATGGTTGGGATGTGCTCCTTGTGACTGGTGCAGAAGAATGTGAAGCTGCAGGATTTATTTTTGTCTGGGATTGTCTGAAAATGTATTCCAGCACAGCATAGTACCCTAGTTCTGTCCTTTGGTGAAGCTTAATGTATGTTTTATTACAGTTACTCTTGCAAAAATAAGAGTAATATTATTAATGTAAAGATTTTGGAAATGTCATTCCACAGCTGGCAGAGGGAATCTACTGCTGTTTACAGTAGAAGAAATCCATTTGATTGTTACAGAAAGCCTCATTAAGATTTATGCCCTCTTGACAGAAACTCTCTGAACTCAAATCTCTTCTGGCATCTGTTTAAAGTTTGGAGTTTCCTTTTTCTTTGCTTTTTTAGTTTTTGTCGTTGTTGTTGTTTAGGGCTTTTTTTTAACTGTGGAAGATTTATTATTGTCTGTTTTCATAATTTATCTTTTCTTTAAAAACACCATCTTAGTAAGATTTTTGGTGTGTTGGTTGGACAATGCAGGAATTGGTATTTTAGTTTCTTCAGTAATGCTAAATGTGGGAAATTTAAGCAGTTTGGAGTTTTTAGTGAATTGGGATTTCACTTCTAGGTTTGTGCAGAAAGTCTGTGGAAAGACACTGAATTGCTGAAAAAGTGTTATCACTATTCTTTTGTGCTGTAACTGATGATAAGGTCTTCAGAATCCAGGACTGTGCCTTTCTATTTAGGAACTTCCTTTTCCTTTAGATGTTTTGGCAATTTGAACAGGCTTTTGTTTGTTTTCCTTAAGGAATCACAGTGTCATGCTGAAGCCCTAAGTACTCATTAACACAATACTTAGGCATGTGTGTGATTTTGCAGACTTCATGGCCAGGAGCTGAGGAGGGAATTGGGACCCTTTTATTAATAATGAAGCCCCAACAGTATAAAATTCTGCCCTTGTGTGGTTTTACCATTTTGTTGTCAGCACTGAAGGCTGTGTTTAGTAAAGGTATTTCTTTCAAGATTTGTGTGTGTGAATAAAGAGCTGCTGAAAGCTAGGCTGGGTACTTGACATTTTCTTCCTTGCAGCAGCCAGTGCACAAGGAGTGGAGGGGCAGGCAACTGCTTTAGGGAGGAGGTCGATTGATGTTTGCAAAGCCCATAGTAATGAGCCTTGGTGGGAAAAGAGGCATCAAAACCACGAGGCAATTAAGTGAGGTTCGGGTAAACACTCCAGTAGTTTTGGGAGGGGTGTATGTGTGTGTCCCCAGTTTGCTCCAACAGGTTTAGGGACTGTGGACATACAGTAAAAACAGTGTAATTAAGTTTTGGCAATACTGTCTTGGTGTCATTCGTAATGACAGTAATCATGTGTGCCCAAAAATTGTTCCTGTATCTCAGAGGTTCCCTGGCCAGGAGTAGTGTGTCTGTGAGTATGCTGTGTGCTAGTTTGTGTGGGTGAGTGTGGTGTGAGTTTGTGTGTCTGTGAGTGTGCTGTGTGTGAGTTCGTGTGTCTGTGAGTGTGCTGTGTGTGTGTCTGTGAGCGGTGTGTGTATCTGTGAGCGGTGTGTGTGAGTTTGTGTGCCTGTGAGCGGTGTGTGTGAGTTTGTGTGTCTGTGAGTGTGGTGTGAGTTTGTGTGTCTGTGAGCGGTGTCTGTGAGTTTGTGTATCTGTGAGCGGTGTGTGTGAGTTTGTGTGTCTGTGAGTGTGCTGTGTGTGTGTCTGTGAGCGGTGTGTGTGAGTTTGTGTGTCTGTGAGTGTGCTGTGTGTGTGTCTGTGAGCGGTGTGTGTGAGTTTGTGTATCTGTGAGTGTGGTGTGTGTGAGTTTGTGTGTCTGTGAGCGGTGTGTGTATCTGTCAGCGGTGTGTGTGAGTTTGTGTGTCTGTGAGCGGTGTGTGTGAGTTTGTGTGTCTGTGAGCGGTGTCTGTGAGTTTGTGTGTCTGTGAGCGCTGTGTGTGAGTTTGTGTGTCTGTGAGCGCTGTGTGTGTCTGTGAGTGGTGTGTGCGAGTTGTGTGTCTGTGAGTGGTGTGTGAGTTTTGTGTCTGTGAGCGGTGTGTGTGAGTTTGTGTGTCTGTGAGCGGTGTGTGTGAGTTTGTGTATCTGTGAGTGTGGTGTGAGTTTGTGTGTCTGTGAGCGGTGTGTGTATCTGTGAGCGGTGTGTGCGAGTTTGTGTGTCTGTGAGCGGTGTGTGTGTCTGTGAGCGGTGTGTGTGTCTGTGAGCGGTGTGTGTGAGTTTGTGTGTCTGTGAGTGTGCTGTGTGTGTGAGTTTGTGTGTCTGTGAACGGTGTGTGTATCTGTGAGCGGTGTGTGCGAGTTTGTGTGTCTGTGAGCGGTGTGTGTGTCTGTGAGCGGTGTGTGTGAGTTTGTGTGTCTGTGAGCGGTGTGTGTGTCTGTGAACGGTGTGTGTGTCTGTGAGCGGTGTGTGTGAGTTTGTGTGTCTGTGAGCGGTGTGTGTGTCTGTGAACGGTGTGTGTATCTGTGAGCGGTGTGTGTGAGTTTGTGTGTCTGTGAGCGGTGTGTGTGTATCTGTGAGCGGTGTGTGTATCTGTCAGCGGTGTGTGCGTGTTTGCTTCGGCGCGGGTCGTTCAGAAGCCGCCCGGGCAGCCTCTCTGCCCCTCGTGGTGGCAGGCTCGGAGATAAGGGAAGCTGCAGCGGCGCCGTTTCTAGCGCCAGGCTCGGTGTCTTCTCCTCCGGCCGTTCGAGAGGAAGCAGCAGCGATCAGCCATTTCCAGCCCTGGTGTGGGTCCGTCCCCTCGCCGCGGTTTCGGGAGCTGCGGACCGCGGGAGAGAAGGGCGCTGCCGCCCGCTCCGCTTCCAGCCGCTCCCAGCCGAGAGCCGCCTGCCCGGCCGCCCTCTGACTGCCCCTGCCTCCAGCGAGACAAGTGCCCTCCGTCAGCCGGCAGCCCCTGGATCCACAGATCTTCAGGCAGGGCTCCAGCCGACAGGAGATAAGCCAAGTGAGAGATAGGAGAACGGAGGGGGGCGGTGGAGAAAAGACTGACACCATTTCCCCCTCTGTCCTTTGACCCGAATACTCGAAATCCATGCACCGCCTTGGGGGCTGTGCCTGGCAGTTTTTGTTTGGGGTCTTTTTTTGTTTTGGGGAGTCCACAGGGTTGAGCAGTTTTGTATTTAGTCGTTATTTGCTGTTGTTTCTTGTCGTTGTTGCATTATGAACAGTGAGAAGCAATGATATTGACTCTTAAAACGCAGGAGGCATGAAGTGAAATGAAACTTTATTAGGAACTTCAGATATTTATAGGCAGGATCGTTCCCCCAAAACCTGACTGGTTCTCAAACAACACCCTTCACACTGTTGGTTTAATTAGGAACAACACCTTCTTTTTCTCAAACAACGCCCCTCACACAGTTGGTTTAATTAGGAACCAACCTTTTTGTCCATAAACATCACGTACAACATTCCACATGGTCACAAATACCAGGGGTACAGATTTGAGATAAGAATTGTTTTAATTCTTTTCTTTGAGCTTCCCACAACTTCCCCAGGACGATGCCTGGGAAAGTTGTCTGTTTCTCTCTCTCTGACTAAACTGTCACATCCACAGTTTCTGACTGTTGCTATTCTACTTTTTAGTAAAGGGTTATTTTTTCACTTAATCTACTTATATTCATTACTTATTTAGACCCCTGAAGGAGATAGCTAGACCCAGAGGCTTCTCCTTTAAATTGTCTTAAACCAAAACACTTATTAATTCAGATTTGTGGTCCATTCAAATCAGGACCCTTTGCAAGAGCCAAGCAATTGGCCTTTTGATTTTGAGTAGGACACGTCTGAAAATGTTGGTATGTGTCAGAGGGGATAAGGCTGTGGTAAAGTATTGGCAGCAATAGCCATTGTCAGATGAACTGCCAGAAATGGCATATAGTGTCAGTGCAGCCCTTTCCTCGCTATGTCCTTGGATTTGCACAGCTACAGTTCTTCTGTTGAAAGGAAAAATCTGTTTATTTTGTCACTTGTGTTTTTCTTGCCTCACATTTATATCAGATGTGCCGTGTTAGTAAGAAAAAGCATTTCTCACTGAAGACCTGAACTGTGATGTTACAGCAGATCCTCTACATAAGGAAACGATGTTATTCTAAAAGAAAAATATGTAGTGATAATACTTGAAAAAAGCTGGGATACTAAAGTAACTATTGCTCAGAGTCTTTGTAATTACTTCCTAAAACTGAGAAACAAGTCTTTGGGAGAATAATAGCTCCCCTAACTACACTGATGGATGTGTGAATGGAAGTGCTCATGCAGAGCCATCAGCCTGTCAGTGGGACTTCCTCAGAATGGAAACGAAATAAGTTTTGTGTAATTTTAACTCTGTTTTATTGCAAGCACTATGAATAAGGGATATTAATCCAGAACATGATATGGTACAAGGGCAGCAGAAATATTTGCTGTTACTGGAAGCTTCTCGATAGTGCTGTCTGCTTATATTTGTTCTTTCACTTTGTGGATTTGTTTCCTTCCCGTTTTGAAGTGTATTAACCTGGCAGTTAGGAGATGCAGCCTTTCCAGCTTCTTTATGTGTCTGCTAGCTCTTGATCCTCTTCTGCTTCTGTGATATGTTGATGCAGTAACGAGTATGTGGAGGAACACAATTATAGACCTAAAGAAACTGAGAACTGCAGTTGAAAAGTCCTGTGGATCTTATATTTGCTTTTATGTTTCTGTAATTGCAACTGCATCTCAGTATTTGCCAGCACCTGGCATGGAGCTGCTCTGGTTTTAGAAATGTGATAACAAAAATCTTGTTCTTGTAACTTCATTACTGCAAAATATTTGTTTGGAGATATATGTTTTCATGTATTTATGTATTCTGTATGTTTTTGTGGCCTTTGAAACTAGTAGGAGTTATATACTTGTATTTCAGTGGAATGCTCCACCTGGAGAGTAAAAATAATAGCATTTTTATGTTTTGCCTCAGGTAAGTTACTCACCTGATGCTTTTTGTATTCCTGTGGCTCTCACTTCAAAAGTGCTTACTGTGAACAGACAGAATAGTGCCAGGCCTGGGTTTCCTGGAGGGATGTGCTGCAGCCCAGCCCCAGGCAGGAGCTCTGCAGGCAGCCCTGCCACCTGACCTGACTGCAGCCAAGTAGCTTTGCTGGTACTCCTTCCTTCCCTCCCTCCAGTGCAGCTAAATCTGATCCCAGCTGGGAATTGAAAGTGGTGTATTTGTGTGGCTGGATTTCAAGCAATACTGTAAATCTCTCATTTATAATGCAGTGTATTTGGATGTGTATATATATGAGGTGACAAGGTATAGGCAACCTTTTTTTTCCCCTTTCTACATTTTTCAGCTACCAGAATGTAAGCTTCTTTCCAAAACTGAAATATTCAGCTGCAGTCCACAAGTCATGCTCTAGATAGTAATGTGTTTTAAAAATAGTTTAAATAGTATTTTTGGAGAGTGTTCAGAATAGCTATTGCATTGCAGAGAATTTTCTCTCTTGTAGTCTGTTTGGAGTATGTTTTCTTATCAGAACAGCTTTTCAACTTGTCCTCAGAACATTTAATTTTCATTTTTGAATTGCTCAATTACGATTATAAGTATTTTATATAGCCTGCTGTTTTCCATGGGAAGAACTAAATGTGCTTTGAAAATGCTGAGCTTTATTTGGCCTTGTTTGCTCCTTTCCCTGTCTTGAAATTTTTTCCCATCTCTGTGGGTTCAGAAGGAATTTAGAGTACTTTAGTAATGTTCAGTGAAAACATTTAACATTGGACTGCAGTTTACTTTTCTGTGGGAGGGGTGGGGGTATGGTGGGTGGTGGTGTTTTTTTAACCCTTACAAACTCTTTGTGTGGTTAAGAGAGTAAACAGCATGTCCAGGAGCATGTCACAACAAAATGAGCTGCTAGTTACTTTGCAGTTAATATGAGTGTTCTTCACTTGCTGGGTGACCTACCTGGGCTTTGGGAAGCTGGTAAGAAGGATTTCTGTATTACATCCTCTTGGCAGATCCATGCAGTAGTATTGATTGTAGCCTGTGGTAGATTCATACAAGATTATTGATTGGTCCTGCATTGAAATGCAGGTTATGCTTACCTCCACTTGGTGTGAGTGTCTTAATTAAAAAACAGGGCAGGGAAAAGGCAGTAAGAGGATAAAACTTTTGACTCTCATATGTCTGCAGACTCCAGAAACTGATGAAAGCTCTTGAAGCTGATATGAATTGTTGATTAGGCAAAGCATTAACAATATTATTTTCTTCCTCTTATTAACAGCTGCTTGCAGTGGAGAGCTGGAACAGCACACAGAGAGACGGGGAGTCATCTACAGTCCTTCCTGGCCATCCAACTATCCTCCAGCCATAAACTGCAGCTGGTACATCCAAGGAGATCATGGAGATATGATAACAATTAGGTATGCTTGGATATTTGTGGAGGTAAAGGATTGCTTTGCTGAAACAAAACAAAATGTGAGTTTACCTGATACACCAATGTGAGGCTGTCTTCAGAGCCACTGCGTGTTCAAAGAGAGCTGAAATTGGTTACACTGGAACATGGTTCCAGGTTGGGCACCTCTCTCTATTTAAAAATGCTTCTCTGTGGCTTGTTTCTATAGGGTTCTTCTGACATCTGTGATTACAGAGGTCACTTGTGGTCTTTTAATGTATTTATCCTCACAGTGCCTGTGTGAGATTTCATATACCCCTGACATTTGAGGGAATGGGAAACAGCAATATATTTAGTCTCATTATAAAGTCCCCTTTCCCTTCATTGCTTATAAATAGGAGTAGGTGAAGGCTATAAAACCTGCAACAGCTTCAGTGGGCATGTAAAATTCTTAGAGAAAAAATAGCACTTTCACTAATGTCTTGAAATGGTGCTATGCTTAATAGACAGTTGAAGATAATTATTGCTTATTGTTACTTGTTTACCAAAAGACACATGCTTTTCTGCTTAATATTTATTTCCAACAAATCAAGTAATAGTTAGCATTTGTGGTACAATTTCAGCTCAATTCTAGAAAAATGCTATTCAATAAAGACTAAAATGTACTGCAAATGATTTGTTAAGAATGTTTAGGGTATAATATGAGCATACTTTGAATGTGCCTAATTTCTCTAGGCTCATGGTGGGATCCATCATGAGCCAACAATTTCTTGCTTAAAAATTAAAACCTAGGAAAAGTTTTTTGGGGGGTTTTAGCACTGTTACATTTGACACCATCTGCTCATTCTTTGCTCAGCTGCTTAAAAGGGTTGCAAAACCTCTTCAACTGCAGATGCTCAGAAATGGAAAACAAATCTGGCACAGATGGACTAATAGGAAGGCTCCACCATCCGTAGTTCAAAATAGGAACTACTCACCAAAAGTAATGAAGTAAATACCTGCCAGCATTTGAAATTCATAAATAGAAACATGCTTTTAAACCCCATTACATTACATTGGATGTGGGGAATTTGTTTCAAAGCAGAGATTGTTGGAAGCTGAGAAAGGAGATGAATGAGACACAGGACTTGACTGGAGAGTAATGCTGCAGTTTAGGCTATGAAAATGTCCCAGAGCTCCAGTTAGAGTTAGGACTCTCTTCTGCAAGTGTGAGTGTAACAGAGGCTAGAGAAACAACATATGAGGTGTGACAACTGCTAATAATGTGTGTACAGTTTAGAAGTATGCACAGCAATATGACCTGCAAGATTTCTGAATGGGTTTGTTTTCTCTCACTGGCTGCACAGCCGTATCCTGCCCTCCTCTGCACATGCAAACAATAGGAACTATGTGTTTACATCCCAGGGACTAGTGTTGGGGTGTTGTCTTTGTGACTGTAAATGTGCTTGGAATGACTCACTCCAGTGTATGACATGCAAAATGTTACAGCATCTGAGGATTGCTTTACAAGGCTGTTGCCCTTGCAATGGCAAGGATGTAAAAGAAGGAGCTGACTTGCCTGGGCCAGGAGGTTTCAAATGCAAACATGTTTGCTGCTTTCCAGTTGGATATGCTTCTTATTCTAACAATGTATTGGTAAGGGCATAAGAGTAGCTTTTTAAATTTTCCTAGGAAAATCAAACACACTTCTTGTGCTAACATCTGCATTTTGAAAGGTTTTAGAAAAGCCCTTCTCCTTTGTGTTGTGTTACACAGTGTGCACTTCCTTTGATCTTGAATTCTTGTTGACAGCAAGATAGCAGTGTTATGTAAGAGATATATATAATGAGATACAGCAGGAGTCATTAAGGGATAAAATTGCAATTGAAAGTGTTTTTTATTTCTAAACTGTTTGCACTTGATGGTTATTTTTTATAAACCTATTTTTTCAGCAGCTTTCAGTAGAACAGTGACCAGATCTACATGTGTATGTAAGATGCTGGCTTCTGGGGCCATCTCCTCTAGAAGTTATGTCTTAATGTCTGTCTTTCATGTGTACATTGATGTTCTTCATATCCTCACATTTCCATGCCTATTGTTTTGCTTTATAGTTTACATTCCAGAAATCCTTGAGGGAGCTTTCCCATGAACAGGAAGTATATGTTCTTTGTGCTTATACCACTCTGTATGCATCTTTCAGTACTTTCTTTCAGGTTTGTGTGTCTGATGGAACGGTTCTATTGAGACTCTGAACAAGCATGTTTTCCAGGACTATGTTATGTCTCTTTAAATTCAGGTGATCAGTTGCTAGTTATTGTTTTGGAAACTACTTGATTTTTCCACCCGTTTTCTCTATTTTTATGCTTCTTTTCTCAGAGAAGCCATGTAAGATCATATAAAGAAGTCATATGCAGTAGCTGCCTCTCTACCATCTTTTGCAGGCTTTATAAGTTTATGTTTCCTCATATCTATGAAAAAAAAATTGTTTAGCAGTTGCTGTTACTTGATGGTTGTAATTAACCCTGGTGTGGGTGGAGTATAAATTTATTATTTTATTACTGGAATTTAGGGGGCTACAAGTAAAATGTTCTCCATGTTCAGAATTCAAGATAAGAGTATTGAAAAGCAATCTACTTAGTGACCCACTCAAGCTGTCTCTTATTAATTGAGGTGAGGGGATCACCTTCATTGGCTTTCACTTCAATGGCTTTGAAAAAAGGAAATTGTCTGATACCATTTGAGTTTCAATTTCTGCATAAAATTGAGGTCTCTTCATGTATTCTTGCTGGTCTGTAATTGTGTGAAGAGTTAAAGGGGCTGCTTCACAGTCTGTTTACCAAATTCACAGTGTTTCAGAACTTGACATTAATTGGAGAAAACCTCACAATAGCCATTTACTTGCTCAGCCTTTGAAGAAATAGCCCCTACTAGGCAGTGTCTCTTGTCTAAGGTTCTGCAGTTAGCTGCTGCTTGGGAGCTGGGAGTAGAATAGAGCTTTCCTGACTTCAGGTCCTTGTGCTTCAGTGGTTAAGCAGAAGTTTTTAATGAGCCAATTGAGTCATCAGTTGTTCACAGTCTACACTTTCTGTGAGAAGCTGGCAAATAGAAGTAACTTCTCTTGCTTAATTGGTTTTATTTTGGGACTGTGCTTTATTGACCTATCCATAATATTTATTCTCCAATTTTAAAATTAGTTTAGAGGGCCAAATTAAACATTTACTTTTTTATTTATTTACTAATTGCTTTCATTCAGATTTTGCATCCCATGTTTGTCCTTTCCCAGTTACTAAGAAAGCTTTCTTTTTCTTTACTCTGTAGTCCCTCGTGCTTAAATTACTGAAAGGGTTGTGGAGAATTCCCTACATTATTTATACAAGTACTTTTTTTTTTCCTTAGCTGCTACTGTTTCTTTCAGTGCAGATGGCAAAAAACTAAGCTCTGCTAAGCATTGTTTTGCAGGGAGCACATTTTTCTCATATATATAGATTATTAATGTGTGTTTATGGTAGTCTGGTTTAATGAAGTACTTCCCAGCAATGTAAAAATAGATGATAGGAAGATACCATTGTAGGCTGTTACTTCATGTGAGTACATAGGCAAAAACTGATATATATGACTAATACTGTAATTTCCTGCAAACTTCTGGAGGTCTGCTCCCTGTTGGAGGTAACTTCTATTTCAGTATTATGCCACTAGAAAAAGAATCAGATGAGTTTACTGATTTCTGCAGAATTCAGTAAAAGCAAGACTTAGTGCTGCATTTCTCAGTTTACTTCTGATCCTCAAATTCTGAATACTTTCAGTGTTTAATTTGCTATTGTTGCACTTCTCTATAAAAATATGGAAGAGGCATTGCAAGAGCAAGACAACAGCATCTTTCAAGAGAAACAAAACCTGCAAATTTTGGTCCAATAATTTCGATCTTGTACACCAATCTCCTGCTATATTCCTGTTTTGTTATTGTTTTGGTGATCCACAGGTAGCAGTGAGAAAGCCTAAGGCCAGGCCATTTTAAAGGATGTTCTGTGCTGGCTGTTGTATTTTCTTTACATTGTAGTTCTGGTGCTGGAAATTCCAATGTTTTACTGCTTTTCCTCTCCCTGCCCTGTGAACTAGGGCTGTGTGCTCTGCTTGTGGAGAGGAAAAAAAGCCTGGAGGAAAACCAGGTTCTTTTCCCTTTATCACCAGGTGCCAGGATGCCAAGGCATGGGGCACTGCTCTGGAAGTGAAGCTCTAGGGTGGAGGGGGTGTCTGGAGCAGGGGTTGCAGGGGGGTGAGGCTGTGTGCTCTGGAAGTGAAGCTCTAGGGTGGAGGGGGTGTCTGGAGCAGGGGTTGCAGGGGGGTAAGGCTGTGTGCTCTGGAAGTGAAGCTCTAGGGTGGAGGGGGTGTCTGGAGCAGGGGTTGCAGGGGGGTAAGGCTGTGTGCTCTGGAAGTGAAGCTCTAGGGTGGAGGGGGTGTCTGGAGCAGGGGTTGCAGAGGGGTAAGGCTGTGTTTGAGGAGTGCCAGGGCTGGAGTTTGACACCCTGTGCCCTGCAGCTTGAGTGGTGGGATGGACCCCTGGATCCCTCCCTGTTCCAGTCCTGCAGAACTGTCAGAGGGCTTTGCTGGAGAGGATTAGTGACTGAGCAGAGCTGTCTTTGCTTTTGCTCTCAAATCCTGTGCTTCCCTGCCCAGGGTGTTTAAAAATACTGTGGCACTGGCTGGTGCTGCATGAGATGATGTTACACATGAGTACTCTCTGTTTCAGTATGGCTCCTGCTTCTTGTTTCAGTCACAAAAATGTAACTTTTTGATACAAAAGGTCTGAGACTTCCCTCAAGATCAGTAATTACAGACTTGAGTACTTTTCCAAAGACTGTACAGTGTCTGTGTAGCCCTACAAGCAGTACAAGCACAAGTCTTTGTCCTGCATTTCCAATGTTACCAATACTCGTTCAACCCTTTTGACAGAAAAATTTGCATTTCAGTTTGAGAAAGCTCAGCTGAATAAATAAATGTTTTGTGGGTAGCAGGATTAAGTTATTCTTCAGAGTACTATAACAGAGCCCTAGATCTTATTAGAGATGATGAAAGAAGTAAAGCAGTAGAGGCTGAGTGCAGTATTCAGGAGTCTTGGCTAAAATAAATCAGTTGGCTACTTAATGTCAGAGTAGAATGGCAGAAACCTCTAACACAAAACCTTGTCACAAATGCATTATGAAGCCAAATTTTATATACTTACAATTGCAAACATATGTATTCATATTGTTTTCATATTTCTTAGAAGGTAGTATTTTTTGTGGTGAGGGCTTGTTCAAGTATATAATGCTTTTGGTCTTGTAAAATCACCACCAATGTAAATTAGGAAAAATATGCTTCTGGTAGGGGCAATATGACTTAAAAAGGTGCTGAAATAGTGACAATTCCTTAATCAAAGGAAAGTTTGTTGACAATACATCTGTTGATTAGTTTGCATAAGGGAGAACATAAGTGCTTTGACTTTGTTTTGTCTCTTAGCAGAAGAAATTTTATAACTGCTGTGGTATCTATTACACATAAAACTTCACATTAGAGCTAGAACATACACAGAGAAATTGTGTTTGAAACTTCTGAGCATTGGGATTAAGATGTTTGTTTTTGTAAAAGAGTTTGTTCTTGTGAACATTCCTTATTCCCCTTTTTGAACACCAAGGCATTTTTTCCAGTAGCTTGTGTATCTCTGAGAGGCATGGTGTTCTTAGGGAATCTGTTAAACACAGTGTTTCCTTGCAAGTCTGTTCTGCCTCATCACCCTTGTACTCTGTGGCTGAAGTTTGGATTTGTCAGTGAAGAAATATGGGATTCTGCTCTGAATCTGAGATCCACAGGTGACCTGAGGAAAATCAGTTATCCTCTGTATGCCTGGGCTTCTGCATTGGAAGCTGGAACTAAAGGTTGTTCCTTTCCACAACCAAAAAAAAGCTGTTTATTAGCAGTGTACAAGACTTCCAAGGTGCAAGTAAAAGATATTAATTGCACACAAATGCAGGCTCTTGAGAGGTATTGCTGTCATCTGCAAAGGAGTTTGTGAACAAGGCATGTGCATGTAGCTGACTTTTCTGTACTCTTCCTTTGTATGAATCTTGAAAGTGTTAAATATTTTTTTTTCTAGAAAGAAGTGCTTTTTAAAGTAAGTTATAGACAGCTTATTGTATAGGCAAATTCTCCCCTTGGGTTGTGAAGTCTGTGCTGTGTAACCATGCTATGGCTGAATTATTTACTTGATAGACACAAGTAGCTCTTTTCAGCAGAGCAAGGAAAATGAGTGGCTGTGGGACCCAGTTGGAGTGCTGGGAGCTGGGTAACATAGGAGAACAATTTGTTTGCATCTCTAGGGTTCATCATGGTACATCTGAAATAACTACAGAAGTAAAGCACCAAAAGATGTAGTAAATGAACTTGTTTGTAACATATAAACAGAAATTTTTTAGTTGTCCCTCCCACCCGGCCACTTTCCCAGTTTTGAGCTTCCATTTCTTGATTTAGTGACTGTTCCCTTTTCTTCAAAACTTCTGTTGTTGGGCAGATGGGTATTTCTAACACTTAGTCAAAAAGTTTTCATTAAAAAATTCCTATGAACAATCCTCCAAGTAGATGACAGAAACCCTCCATGATGTGTGGTGCCAAAATGAGTTGCAGAGAGCAAAACTGGTGTGGTAGCTCAGTAATGCTGTCTCACATCTCACATAACAAACACACTTGATGTGAGCACCTATAACTTCCCTCATGCTTTGGATAATTCCTTTTCATGATGCAGTGGCTGTTCACTTCTTGGTCATTAAGAGCATTTTATGCAGAACACCTGTAACAGAAATACTCTGCTTTATCTTTGAATGGCTGAGTACTTAAATCTTTTTATTTTGGCTGCACAGTCATCTAAAACTTTCTTGCAAAATATGCTGGTTTCAGAAGCTTGATGGGATTGCTTATAGCAAAGGATTAAGTTCTGTGGGAATATTTCTTCACAGCTGGGAAGACACACAGAGGTTGGTGGGAGAAAGAGTTAGAAGAGGAAGGACATTTCTAGGTGGAATGTCCTTGCACATACGTTGTTTGTCATGTCCTAATTTCCATTTGAACTTATCACATTCAGTGTTCTCTTACTTCTCATGCTCTTGCTGATAACATTTTTTTTTGAGAGTTATTAAGCCAATGTGTTTGGCAGGACCTAGAGGTGTGGGTAGGCTGAGTCTCCTGCCTCAATGAATTAGCTAGTTTATATAGTTGCTGTTCTTTCCCTTTCAGCTTCAAAGGTCAAGATCTGGCAGGCATTGGCAGCCCTTTGTAAATACACATTGATCTCAGAAAATTATCTTTCCATTGTCTTTTTCAAAAAATTTGTCTTTCATCTTTGTGAAAAATCATTTAGGGAAGGAGATCTGTATTTTGCAACAGCTTTTCTGCCTTTCTGAAAATTCTGTCTAGATATTTGCATGGAGTATGCACAACTTCTACCAAGTTAATTTGGTGTAGCTGAGTAACATAAAAAAGAACCAAAATTCATTTCTAAGTGTTCTGAACAGTGTGCCCTTTCCTAATGAGCATGCTTTTCTGTGCAGTCTGCAATCTGCTATTGTCATTGCTGATTGCTGAATAGAAATGCAATCTTTCATCAGAGAACAAATACCACATATGGTTCCTGAGCCACAGGTAGGGATTATTATCCAGTTGTGTTCAGTGCTCTACAAACAGTCAGGGCTCCTCTTTGCACCAGATCAGCTGCTATTGAATAATCACTTGGGTTGTGTCAGCAGAAGGGCTAGAAATTTGACTGTTATAGTCTTGTTTGCTCTGCACTTGCATTCCCAGAAAGGGACTATTTTAATCTTTGAGTTAAAAGATAATGGTGTTAGATTTTGGGTTCCCTCTCCACCCCTATTCTCTTCTTGGTCTCTCCTTGCCTATCCATAGCTCAGAGAGTGGATTTGTCTCTCATACTCAGTCCTTTAAGGTCCTTTGTATTGCTTCCTATTGTTCTTTTTCCAAGACAGTAGTCAACCCTGTCATCCCTGGTTTCATAGCTTTTACCATTGGAAATGGCTGCTGAAATTAATCTACTTTCTGTATAATGCATTCTGGAATTTTGCTTTTCCTCATACCTGTATTTTAGGAAGCAGTTTTGTTTAAGGACTGAGTAAAAGAGGACTCATTCTTTCAGCTTTTGGAGCTACTTTGGTATGGTGTTTATACTTGTGGGATGGGTGCTTTTCCAAATTAGAGGATGTGCTTTGTTTCTGTGTACTCAAGGTGGTACATGGAAGGTAGATGTTTCATTATCTTTGAATTGATACCTTTATGTCAGCACTGCTTGATGCAGAAAGTCAACCATTAGAGTCTGTTCTTTCTCTGTTAGGTTTTGTTCCAGATACACGTCCTCTTTCTAACTTGTGCTTTCTTTTGTTCTGAACAGTTTTAAGAACTTTGATTTGGAAGACTCTCAGAAGTGTGCAGTAGACTGGTTGATGATTGGCCCATCTTCCAAGAGGGAGGAGTACAAAGTGTGTGGATCTTCCATACCTCCATCTTTCATCTCTGCAAGGGACCATGTGTGGATATTTTTTCACTCAGATGCATCAAGCTCAGGACAGGCTCAGGGATTTCGCCTTTCTTATATTAGAGGTAAAATCTTGTGGGTTTCTTGGCTTCACTTCATACTCTCTCTGGCAAAACTTGGAAGACAGGAGTACTTTTTTTTTTTTTGACAAGCATCTTGGGCTTTTGATAACTGTAAAGTATTGGTGGTAACACTGATATTATTTGCATGTGGCTTTTTAACTGTGTTGCTGAAGTGTGCTGGCCTGACTAATTAGCTTGTGACATGCATGGTAGTAGATGTGAAATGTGATATCAGATAGTTCCAGAAGTTTTGATACTGATTTTTTTTTCTCCTTATCCTCTTTCACAGGAAAGATAGGTCAGTCTGTTTGCCAGTCAGATGAATTCCACTGTGCAAATGGGAAGTGTATCCCCAGTACCTGGAAGTGTAATTCCATGGATGAGTGTGGTGATAACTCAGATGAGAAGAATTGCACTGTCCCTCCAACAGACCCTCCATCCAGCATCTGTCCCTCAGGAATGTTCCAGTGCAGCACAGGGCACTCCACCAAATGCTTGCTGAACGAGCTGAGGTGTAACTCAGTTAAAGACTGTGGGGATGGTTCTGATGAAGATAATTGTCCTGATCTTTCCTGTGGCAAAAGGCTGGGTAATTTTTATGGATCTTTTGCTTCCCCAGACTTATTCCGTGCTGACCACAGCAGGTCAGACCTTCGTTGCACGTGGTATGTGGACACGCAGGACAATCGGCACGTCCTGCTGCAGCTCGACCTGCAGTTAGGCTACAATGACTATGTAAAGGTGTATGATGGCATTGGGGAGAGAGGTGATAAGTTAATGCAAACATTTTCCCACCACAACAACAGGCACTCTGTGAGTGTGGAGTCATCCAAGGGCCAGCTCACTGTCTCGTACCATGCCCGCTCCAAGAGCACTGGCCATGGATTCAATGCAACGTATCAGGTGAAAGGGTACTGCCTTCCTTGGGAGCACCCTTGTGGAAGTGATGAGGAGTGTTTCACAGATAAGCAGCATTGTGATGGCTGGTGGCATTGTCCAAATGGCAAGGATGAGGAGAACTGTCCTGCTTGCCAGAAGAATGAGTACCCATGTGAAGGAAACAGTGGGCTTTGCTACTCGATACTTGACCGCTGTAATAACCAGAAGAACTGTCCAGATGGCTCAGATGAAAAAAACTGCTTTACTTGCCAGCCAGGAAATTTCCATTGTGGGACAAATCTGTGCATCTTTGAGACCTGGCGCTGTGATGGCCAAGAAGACTGCCAGGATGGAAGTGATGAACGTAACTGCCTGGTGATTGTCCCCAGGAAGGTCATCACAGCTGCTCTCATTGGGAGTCTCGTGTGTGGCTTGCTGCTAGTGATAGCACTGGGTTGTGCATTTAAATTATATTCTCTGAGGACCAGGGAGTACAGGTAAGTGTTTTGCTTTGTTGATGTTTTTATAGCTGTGGTGGTTTTTTTCCGTCTTGTTAAAAGGAAAAGAGAGTTGATTGTTAACCAGAGAATTTGCAAAATACTGTGAAATCAAATCCAAGGACCTGATGACAGCTAAATAATAGTCACTGCATTAGGCTTAGAAAGGTTTCTGGGAGTCATGAGCAGAAATAGCAGCTCTTCTGTGGTCTATGAGAAGTACGTGGTTATTGTGTAGTATGGCAGAATCTGTTTGTAACCTAATCTGCCTTTTCTTCTCATCCCCTTGCAACAAACCCCGTGTCCCTGCCAAAAACTGGATGCTGAACTGCTACAGTGAAGTCTTCACTGAATCTGAATCGAGCAACCCTTCATCCCTCCCCAAATACTCCAGTTCTCAGTTCTTCTTAGTGAAGTCCTGCTGTGGTGGGGCCTATTCTCAGTGGCAGTTGTCCATGGTATAAGCTGTGCCCCTTTCCTCTGGTTCTGAATGCCTCATTTTAGGTGTAGTGTGAGTGTGTTTCTTTGCCTGTGAGAAGTGGGGTTCTGCCTTGTAGGGAGTCCTAAGGGACTTTCTGGTTCCCATCTCCTCACATGCACCAGCTCTGTGCTATGCTGCTGACATTGTGTTTTAAACAGTGCGCTTTGCATTCTCTCCTGATCAAATCTGCAAGATTAAGGACCTGCAAAAGAGCTGCTGTGCTAAGGTGGGAACTTCAGTGCCTCTGTTCTGGCAGGACTGGCAAGCCTCTCTGCAACTGCTAGCTGCCCTGTTGTGTTATTGTTACCAGTTCTTAATGTCTTTTCTGAAAATAACCTTTGGGCCCTTGCTGAACAAGTTACTGCTGTTACTGGCACAATTACTGTCCAGTTGAAAAAACTTGGTACAGTTGGTACAGTGTGCAACCTGAGACTGCACTAGAGAGTTTGCTGGTTTGATTCATTCGTGTTTATACCCTGTACTCTCAGTCCTTTTGTTTATTTTTGCATCCTGATAAGATTTTCATGGAGCCTAGTGGAAGGTCTGTGGTTTTACTCCTAGCATGAGCCCTTTGGCTGTGATTTTATATAGTAGATATTTTTGCCCCTGACGAAGGAGAGGAATGATGAGGAGGACTCCATCTTATCAGAAGGCTAATTAATTACTTTATTATACGATATTATAATAAATAAACTGAACCTGCCAAGCACTCAACTCCAACTGCACAGCACCTGTGACTGTCAGCCCACAGTCCTGACACACACACCTGGATCCAACTGGTCAGTGAATCAAAACACTCACACCAGAATCATCAATTCCCTTCAGGTAAACAATCTTCCACGATACATTCCACTTGTGAACAACACAGGAGCAGTAAATGAGATAAGAATTTTGTTTTTTCTTTCTCTGAGGTTCAGAGAATGTGAAACCCAGCAATATTCTTGGGAAGAATTGTGCCTGGCTTTTCTCTGTGAAGAGAAACGTGGCAACACTTTTCTACAGTAGTGTCAGGGAGGCAGGACCAGCTGTTACTTGTGTTACTTGTGTTCCATCTTTTCTGTGTGCTTCTGTTCCCAGGTGTTCCATCTTTTCTGTGTCCTTCTGTTCCCAGGTGTTCCATCTTTTCTGTGTCCTTCTGTTCCCAGGTGTTCCATCTTTTCTGTGTGCTTCTGTTCCCAGGTGTTCCATCTTTTCTGTGTGCTTCTGTTCCCAGATGTTCCACCTTTTCTGTGTGCTTCTCTTCCCAGGTGTTCCATCTTTTCTGTGTGCTTCTGTTCCCAGATGTTCCATCTTTTCTGTGTGCTTCTGTTCCCAGATGTTCCATCTTTTCTGTGTGCTTCTGTTCCCAGGTGTTCCATCTTTTCTGTGTGCTTCTGTTCCCAGAGCCTTCGAGACTCAGATGACGCGGCTGGAGGCAGAGTTCGTGAGGAGGGAAGCTCCACCTTCCTATGGGCAGCTGATTGCACAAGGACTCATCCCCCCAGTGGAAGACTTCCCTGTCTACAATGCATCACAAGTATGCAGACACGTGCCACTCAATATTTCAGCAGCCAAACTGCTATAAATTAGATACAGTCAATCTGGAACTGTATTTCAGTGGCTAATTATATGGAAGTAATATAAAAATGTTACATGGAGCTGAAGAGCCACAGTTCCTGCTGTGGGTAGTTCTGAACACATTTAATGTATTTGTTGGGGAACAAACAGTAGTGAGATAAACACTTTTGCTGTACATCAAGACAAAATGAATAGAGACAGAGAGAAAGGTCACAAAGTAGATAGAAGAAAAGGGCTTTTCAAGCTGAAACTGTAAATACACCTGAAATGATAAGAAAATAAAATCTGCAGCAGGATTTTTGGAAAATTCTTTATTTTCCAAAATGGTTGTTTCTCATTTATGGGTAAATTACACTGGCAAGCCACTAAGTCATTCTATTTTATTGCAAAGTACTCAGAAAACCCCTTTATGGTGTCAGAAGTATCCATCTGAGATACAGTTCCTAATGTGATAAAACACTTGTAATTTGTTACTCCAGTGGAAAATTAACTTTCTGGGCAGACAAGCAGAGCTGAAACTCACAGAGGAAACACTGTAAGGGACAGAAGTTGTGGCTGCCCTTCCCTGGCAGTGTTCAAGGCCAGGCTGGATGGGGCATTGACCAACCTGGTCTAGTGGGAGGTGTTCACAGCAGGGAATTTGGAATTAGATGAGCTTTAAGGTCCCTTGCAAGATAAACCATTCTATGAATCTTTGAGAGTCTTTTGGTACAGGCAGAGCTGTCTTTGGTTATGGCATGCAGGGAGCCCCTGATGCAGGGAATGATTGGCACCTGACTCCATTGATTCAAAAGGCTGAACAATTGCTTTATTAAACTGTATTACATTGCAGTAATACTATATTATATTAAAGAGATACTATACTGCAAAGAATACTAAAGAAAAACCTGTGACTGTCTCAAGACAGCCAGAACACAGCTTTGAGTGATTGGTTATGGTTAATTAATATAAACAGCCATCACCAGAATCCAATTACCAAATCCCTTCAGGTAAACAATCTTCCTAACACATTCCACATGTGCAAAAACAACAGGAGCAGCAAGTAGAGATAAGAATTGTTTTCTCTTCTTCTCTCTGAGCTTCTCCAGGAAAAAACCTGGGGAAGAGAACGATCTCTCTCTGTTGAGAGAATGTGAATGCCACATTTGATGTTCTCAAATAGTTTGTTGGATAATACGCATTTAAGAAGCAAGCACAGGGATCGAGTCTGAGTATTATGGAAAAGTGAGAGGACAACTCATGGGGAGAGGAGGGTTTAGCAATGTTTGGAGTGTGTGTGAAACGCTCCCTGTGTTTGCTCCCTGTGTGTTGCAGGCCTCTGTGCTGCAGAACATCCGCACGGCCATGCGCCAGCAGATGCGGCGCCACTCGTCGCGGCGGAGCTCGTCCCGGCGGCGCCTGGGCCGCCTCTGGAGCAGGCTCTTCCACAGACCTCGGGTGAGAGGACAGATCCCCCTGCTGACACCTGCCCGCACCTCACAGACCACCCTGGGTGATGGCATCATCAGCAGCGCTGATGGCGCTGCCCGCAGCCCTCCCCCTTCCCCAGCAGGAGCCCGTTCAGAGGCCAGTGGCCCAGCCAGGGGCCCACAAGAAGCTGGATGTAGCAGCCTGCAGCCAGAGACTGAGACTACAGAGCCATCACCTTCCAGCATCTTCCAGCCAAATACTTGCACAGCAGCACGTGCAGAGCCCGAGGCTGGACACACCAATAAATCTTTAAGTGCTGACTCTGACAGAGAGCTTAAGCAGTCCAGTAAAGCAGATACAGGAAAGGCTTTCAGAGATCCTTTATCTGAAAGTGTCACAGAAACGATCCATGGAGGGTCAGTATCCAGGAGGACTGTCCCAGAGGACAGTAGTTTAAGTGGAAGTCATCCACTGAGTGAAGATCCATGTAGATTACCCTTTAAAAAGTGGGAGTCTGGTTATCCAGACAGCCCAATGAATGTTCATATCCAAGTGAATGGACAAAACCAATGTTGCCCTAACTCATACCAGGAGGAGCCTTTGGGTGTTCATGCAGCTTGTTGCCATTCTGTGGAAGTGCCAATGTTACAGTCATCTACTTCCCTCTCTGAAAACAATACCAGTGATGATGAATCTTTACTTGTTTGCTAATAAAAACTTTTGTTTTGTCCATGTAAATTTTGTAGCTTCATTGTTTTTATGGCAGTGCACTTGGATGGTAGGTGGTATGTCTGTGCTCCCAGCTTGCTCACTAAAAATGAGTGTGCTTTAATGCCACAGAGAGTGCAGTACAGGGCTAAATGGGACGTGTTTATGTCACTGTTGCTATTTCTGAAACTGCAGTGGGGCAGAAGTAGGCCAGTATGTGATGTTAGGGGCTGGGAGAACAGGAATGTGTCACTGCAGTTTGGAGGCATCTCCATCCTCTGGTATTTCTTTTGTACTTTTACTCACTCTGCATTCAGTGTTTCTTTGCTTTTCAGTGGTCTTACTGAACTGGAGAACTCTGTTGGAAACTGGGGCAGACACCACTCATTGTAACTCTGAGTACTAAGCTACAAATAACATTGTCTTTTTAGGCATAATAATTTAATTAAAATTTAATAATTTTAATTAAACATGCTTAGGAGAAATTAAAATCCTTTCTTTTTTATGGAAACTGCTCACTTCTTTTGCTCCCTTCAGAAATGTTTTGATGGCCATATGTACCTTAAAGCATCCACTAAATCCAGATTTTCTGTGTGGAATACCCAGAATGAAACCAGGTGTCTCAGCTACCAAGGCTTTGTAAGGAGGGTGTAGCAGTGTTCAGTGTAAGTGGGGAGTGCATTGAGTCTTAGATGCAGCAATATTTCTTTCTTGCATTGTCATCTGTTGCATTTTCTCATGGTGATGTTGGGAGTGTTGCAGAATTGTTTCCTCCTTCTCTACCTTTTGTCCTCTCCTCCCTTGTGTTTCCAGGGGCTCTCTGAGTATGCTGATACCACTTTGAGTGCCTGAAGGACCCTGAGGCTTTACAGCTCCTTGGGGCTGCCCTGGAAACCACTGAGCACTTGGTCAGGATCAGACTTCTGGTTTATTTTGAAATAAAATCTGTCTCACATGTTTGGTTGTAAATCTGCTACCTAAGTGCAGATGTCTAAGCCAGCCATTATTTATCTTTTCTTTTTAGAGAACATTGTTTTGCTTTTTTATTTTTATTTTTTTCCTTTGAAGAACTGAAATACATCAGTGCCATTTTTAAAGCTGGTGCTGTGTAGATTGCACACACTTAAATGTAAACTGGTGCCTTTTTGGTTCTTAGAGTGTAATTGAAAGTAAGCAAGTTATTTACCTGTAAGAAGGTGGCATTGCTTAATGAGGAGTCCCTGCAGAGTGACAGAACTCTGCTGGGTGCTGGCTTGGTCCTGTTGTGGTGGCCAGACTGTCCCTGCTCTGACAAGAGCTCTTCACTTCCCCCCTGACCCAGGGAATGCTTTCTAAAGGAGGTAACAGGGAGGTTGATGCTGCTGCTCTGTAAATATCCAAGTGCTCCAAAACCTGTTTGTTGTTGTAGGAATTCAAGTTGTGAAGAGTTATGAACTGAACCTGTGAAATTTGGCATCTGTGGGCCTGAGTTCTGCTGCTCACAGGACCTTCCTGGCTGTAAAGGCAAACAGACTTCTGCAGTGAACAGTTTACGTAAAGTGTCAAGGATTATTTCCTTTAAATGGGCAATATTTTGCCCTGGATCTTTCACTAGGACTTTCTCTGGGGAGTGCCTTGAAAAAAACAAGGAGTAGGACTTTGGCCTACTAAAATGGAATTCAGAAGAATTAAATAGAAGTGATTTCTTTTTTCCCCTTCTATTGCAAATTGGTTTCATACTGTGCATTCCAGAGTTAGAAGATTCAAATTCTTGAGGGCATTAATCCCAGGAAGGGCTTGTGGCAAAATGTATAACAAGAGTTGTAGTTGCATCAAATAAATACTGCTCAATATTTTTTTTCAGGTTCTTCTGTGATCAGAAAATGTAGTTTTGAAAGAGGTCTTGCTTTCCTAGCATTTGTAAACATTTTGGGTACATTCCACTTTTGCAAGGCCATGTGCTGTAGTCATTGCACTACCAGAGCAGATGTTTCCATCGAAGGCTACAGGTTTTAGTGTCTTTATTTTTCTTTTTTTTTGTCTAAAGGTAATTTTAAATCCATGGCCTTCTATGTGTAAGGTAGTTAAATACAGCTAGGAGAAAGATTAAAGGTTTATTTTGTGTAGATATGAAGGACCTTAGAAATACATGTATATTTATTTCTGTTACAGAAAACTATTTCTATAATGAAATAATGCTGACCTTAAACCATCACCATCATAAGGCTCATAAAATTGAAATATGCACTTCAGAGTACTGCTGAACAGCTAAGATGTGTACCTTTCCAGTATTTCTTAGGTGTATCATACATATTTTGTGTATTGATTCATTTGGTGCCTCAGTGAAAATTTTACTGAGAAGGTTTTACTTTTAGAAACTTAAAAAAAGTCCAGTTTAATGAAAATTTGCTGTTGAACCATACAGAAGTACTCACAGCCCTCATCCCTGGGCTGTGTCCAGCTTTGCATCAATGAGAAGTGCAGGCCTGGTGCTCTCTGTGAGCACTGACTGCTGGGTGCTGCAGGGCAGTTTTCTCTCCTAGCTCATCCCCTGGAAGGGAAGAGCCACAAATTCAGGATGGTTTTACAGAAGAAATCTCTACATTTGCACAAAGCACAAAGAGGGGCACTGCAGTGCCCTGCAGTGTCAGTACCTGTGTCAGTCACAAAGTCTGCCTTAGTGTGAGTCTGCCTTAGTGTGTGTCTGCCCTTCTGCCACATCTTCTGAGTGTTAGACAGGGAATCAACCATCCTTGAAGGCACTTCAGTTCTGGCTCATATCAACTCCCTGCCTGTATTCAGAACTTCCTAAAATTAGGAAAAAAAAAAAGTGGAAATAAAATGTTTTAAAGACTTTACAGGCTTAAGTTAATCAGCTAGTAAACTTGTTAAAAGTTTTGTTTCCTTAGCAGTGTTTTTCTGCTTTCTTTCAAGATTTTTGTAGACAGGAAACAAAGTGTTTAAGTTGTTTGGTTGGTTTTGGTTTTTTAAGGTACAAAGTTCCCCTGTCCAAGCAAGTAAAAAAAAAAAACCCTTTCCAAAAACCCCTCTGAACAGAGAAGAATAGCTACTGGTTTAAAAAGAATGCAAGCTCATAGGCAGCATAAAGAGGAAAAGTGATTCCCTTAATCCCTCTACTGCTGCTAAAGCAGGGAATATTTCTGTTAGAAATTCTGGTGCCTTCCTGCTTGTCTATTACTCTGCAACATCCCTTAAACATACTTGTTCTCTATTTCTGTTCTCTGCTTTTTGGCTTTTTTGTTTGTTTTTAATTTGGGTTGTATGTATCAATTTAGTTACAACATTTTACCATAGTGTGTGTGCAGGCATGGGGTTCAGGTGTGGCATCATGTTTGTCAGTGTCTGCTGCTGCTTCCTGGACTACTGAGCAAGATACTGAGCCAGAAAGATGCTGGGCATCATTGTGCTTTGCCTTGCTTTGGATCTCTTAATTTTTAATAAAATTTGACATGCCCAGAGCCAGTGGGTTCCTGACTGTCACTCTTCACACCTAAGCTTGAGGATTCCTTAACTCCACTCCCATGGTCTTAGCTTGACCCCTGACTCTGTGTGTGGACATGAATTTGGTGGGGGAGGGTGTATTTTGGTTTGGTTTGGGGCCTCTGGGGTTTTTTTAATCATCTGATTTTTCTGGGAGCTGAAGCTGTCAAAGGGATATCACTTTTTAAATAATACATGTGAAATCTTGGTTCTAGGAAATTCGTGTTGTACACAGCTGCCTTTGATGTGTATGTATGCACATATCCCAACTAAAGCAAAAAAAAGAGAAGCCCTGAAGTGTACAACTGTTAGAGTGGTTAAAAAGAGAATTTCTGAAGTACAGCCTCTCCCTTTTCTGAGGCCAATGCTTGTTTTGCTGATGCTTTTCCTTCCCCATATCTTTGAGCCACTGCTGGCTCTGTCCTGCAGTTTTTCAGAAGGTGAAGGCTGAGTTGCTTTGTGCTGACTGTGTTCCACAGACTTGGAAGTCTTGATCTGTATGGAAGAGACTTGGACAGACTTTGTGATGATCCCAGATGATGAAGGATGGAAGGACCCAGCTTGGTGCCTCCTAGCCTAGGCTGGCTTTGCTGTGCTTTGGTTTTGTTTTGCCCTGAAGTGCCTGTTCAGCTGCAGTGGCAGAAGCATCAATGGTTCAAACCACAGAGTTGTAAAGGATACTCAAGTGTTTTGACAGCCTGTGCAGTACAGTAGACATGTCTTAGACAAACCAAGGGACAAACCTGAGAAGCCTGAAGGGAACTGGCTACTTTTTAATCAGACCTTCCTCTGAGAGAAAAAAATGCTTTTGCATATTCAAGATTTTTGGACTTGGCTGGAAGTTGAGTTTTAATCTCCCAGGTAAGTGCCAGGATTTAAAATCTGGTACAAGTAGCTGTCTGAACCTGAGCCTTGCAGGCAGCACACCTCATGTCCTGTCCTTGGTCAGTCTGTCACCCCAGCAAACAGCTCAGTGAGCTGTTCCTCCCTCCTCAGATGCTGGCTCTTGTGTTCTTGGCTGCAGGGATTAAATGGTTACCAAGGCTGAGGTGAGTGGTGGAAGTTTTAATTTTATTCCCTTTCATTCCATGTGTTCCCTGCTTTATGATGCCCTCTGGATCTCCCTCCCTCCCTTCTATCCCTGTGTCTTAATGTAGGACTTTAAGGCAAATTTGGTTTTGGCCTCTCACCATCTTTCCACTCACTTTGTAATCCTTCTTTTGGACTTTCCATTTTCCAAGTGCTGAAGTTTCTCATTGGAGACAGAGCACTGGTGAGAGGTGTCCAGGACCAAGGACAGGAGGTTTAAAAACCAGAATTTGGTTTGCCTGTACTCACAGCTGGGGGTGGAGATGGGACACAACTCTCTGAACTCTAAAGCTTCAGGAAAATACAAATTCTAAGCAAAGTTTACCCTTCCTTTTTCTTTCAATATCTCTCATAGAACTCCTCAGTAGGGGAATAACTGAGCAATTTCTGATTTGGTTCTTGGTACAAAGGGGCTGGAAACCAGATTATTTTTTTCCCAGGGTTTAACAGTAAGTGAAACTTGAGAAACCCCTTGACAAGGGCCTCCAAAGATGAAGTGTGGGGCAGCATGTCTGTTGGGGGCTGGCTGGTTGTTCATTTGCTGTCTTTCCTTTGAAGGTGAGTTATTTTGTTTAACTCAGCTCTCAGCACATTTCTCTCACAGAAACCTTGTTTGGAGCTGGGCTGTGGCTTTGTCCTGGGCCCCCAGGACTTCCCCAGGCAAAGGTGACCTTCCCTGGGGCCACCAGCCCCTGTCCTGGGGCTGGCAGCTGCACCTGGGCTTGTGCTTTCACAGGGGATGGAGTGTGGCTGATGAAATCTGCTCTGCATGGTTTTGGATACATTTTTGGAAAGGTGCTCCCTGTGCATTGTTAAATACACAGGGACTCATCTGTCCTGAAGTGAGGGAAGGCTCTGAGCTGGAGCAGAGCTCTCAGCCCAATCCCCACGTGGGCCTGTTCCTTCAGAGCTGGATTCCATGTTTCTTCTGGGTCCCTTCCAACTCAGAATATTCTGTGATTCTGTGAGTCTCATCCCTTGATCCTTCTGAGATCAAACTCTTCTGGTTTATGTACTAATGGGAATGCAAGACAATAAATTCCTTTATCAAGCTTTTGAATACACTTGAGGGTGGCCAAGCCAGCAGAAGCTCTGCCTCATCCTCCCTGTGCTTCCCAACAGTGCCCACTCAGCTCCTGGAATTTTATCTTCTCCACCTCTCTCTTGCAAAGCATGCAGCACAGGGATGATGTATCTGTTGCCACTGTTTTCAATCCTGTGATACATCAGGTGAAAATAATCCAATCCATTTTTTACTGACTTTACCTTGGGCTGACTTACAGGTGATACTCCCCAGAGTATTTTCTGCATTACACCCCCTAGTATTTTATGCTACATAAATAGAATAGCACATAAATATAGGCTTACATAGTATTGTGTTGCTATTTGAGCTTTACTTAAACTCCTTTCTGTTGGAAGCAGCTTGCCTTTCTGTATCAAGTGTCACAGAACTCTCAACATGCTGGAAGTGTCAGCTGTTTCAAGGCTGTTTGTTCAGTGGGCTCTAAAATACCAGTAATTATGTCTCCTTTGGGGCTACTTGCTTTGTCTTTAGGAAAAATCTCTTCTATGGATTGAGTGTGCTGCTAAATTTCATTTAGCATGTGAATTTAAATCCCTGATTCTGTACATTGACTTCTGTGGTTAGAAATTCTGCACATTAGGCACTAACCTTTGCAAAGCCTTTCATGTATGTGGTGCTGGGAGCAGAGATGAAGCTGTTCCCAAAAATGGAACATCGTGGAACTCTTTTTGGGGCAAAATTGGCATGTAATTCAAAGATGAAGTCTAGTAAACCATCCTGCTCTAAATTAAGCTTTCTGATTTAAGGCCAAATGTTGTTACTTTTGAAGCATGTCAGTATAACCAGGGAGAGCTTGAGCCAAACTCAATTAACAATTAGGAGGAATTTGTTCTTTAATTCTGCTTTTGATTTCCTTCTATAACAGCCAAGAAAAGCCTTGGTAGCTGTTGCAGCATTACTACTATTACTATTATTATTACTTTTCTCATTACCAGACTTGTCTCAAGAGCTGCAAAGTTTCCTTGCTGGCTGATTTCCATACCTTAATTGTTTAAACAAACAAAAATAAACCCATGCCAAAACTTAGCAGTTCTGAAAGCAATCAGGATTTCTGATACTGTAATACATTTCATTTTCCCACTAGCTAGTAAAGGTATTGAAAGAATTAATCTGTTGGAAATTATACCTCAGAAAGTGGATTTTGAGCTATGGAAAAGGAGATTTAATCATGAGAGCCTCTGACATTAGTTAAAGGTGCAGGTGCTGCTTAGCCACAGGGAGGTCTGCTCTGAAGTTTTTTTAAAAGCAAGCTGAATATTTATGATTTCCATTAACAAACAATATATTCATGCTATTATTTAAAATGTGGAATCTTTCTTTACGTGTGTGCATAGATACACACAAAACCACACCTTCTTTTCTAGCTAAATATGTATTTTAATCTCTTACAGTTAACAGCTTTAT
This sequence comes from Haemorhous mexicanus, assembly GCF_027477595.1. Lineage (NCBI taxonomy): Eukaryota > Metazoa > Chordata > Aves > Passeriformes > Fringillidae > Haemorhous > Haemorhous mexicanus. The sequence goes on along the minus strand of NC_082352.1, from coordinate 4,745,787 downwards.
ACAAAGAGAAGAATGTAAACTGTGTTTCTTTTTAGTGTCTACCATCTGAAAGATGGAGATGAATAGAATTTTTATATATAGATATTATGATTATTATTATACTACAAAAGTATTTCTGAATAATTAACCAAGATAATGAATCCATAATTTTTGTGCCAGGGCCATGGAAAGATACTTTTAAAATTACATTCAGATGGCTGTTACCAAGGCTACTGAATGTGATAGGTTTTGTTTTCAAATCCTGTGAAAGAACAGTAGCTCAGAGCTGTTCTCACATTTTACATTTTTAGAAGATTCCCTGGTGTGAAAGTGGCCATACTGCTACAGCAGCAAATCTCTATTTATTAATTACGTGCATGAATTTTTTTCCCCGAGTGTATGGCACAAATAAAATATGCAAAACACTTTCTGAGGAGCATCTGATGTGTGAGTGATACTTGGTTGAGCCCAGCTGGAAAGGGGAATTGGTCTCTGGAGCAAGGTGACACCACCTGATGCATCAAGAGGCAGGAGGAGCATCAGGGTCCTCTGCTGTGTTTATCCTGAGCTCCATGCTGAGCCTGCTGCAAACCTCTGCCCGTGTGCATCCTCCCCAGCTGGCACCTGGAGCAGGCTGAGCTCCCTGCAGGAGCTCCTGGGTGCTGCAGGAGCCCCCTCCACCTCTGCATCAGTGCTTCAAAGCTGAGACACCTGAGATTTACATCACTGCAAAGCTGAGACACCTGAGATTTACATCACTGCAAAGCTGAGACACCTGAGATTTACATCACTGCAAAGCTGAGCTAATTGATATTTACATCACTGGGAAACTGAGACACTTGAGATTCACATCACTGCAAAGCTGAGATACTTGAGATTTAGATCTCTACAAAACTGAGATACTTGAGATTTACATCACTGCAAAACTGAGATCTGAGAATTTAGATCACTGCAAAGCTGAGATCCTTGAGATTTTCATCACTGGAAAACAGATACTTGAGAATTACATCACTGCAAAACTGAGATATTTGAGATTTACATCACTGCAAAGCTGAGATATCTGAGATTTAGATCACTGGAAAACTGAGATATCTGAAATTTAGATCACTGCAAAGCTCAGACACTTGGGATTTACATCACTGCAAAGCTGAGACACCTGAGATTTAGATCACTACTCTGTACCTTTTTCCTGTGTCACAGAATGATGCTGGAGGGTGCAGGGGTTGTTGCTGCTGTGGCTCTCACTCTGTGCTCAGTGCAGCCCTGGCTGTGCTGCTCTGAGGAGCTGGGCTGGGGGTGCTGTGCTCCTCCAGGTGAGTGGAGGGCAGATCCTTTGGGTTGTACCTTCCTGGGCACTCACCCCACCCAGGGACAGCCAGAGCTCTCCTTGCTTTCTCTTGATTTCTGTACTTCGATTTTGTGTTGGGAACTGCCCTAGTTTTGAAATGCCTAAATTTGTGTGTGTCTGGTGGACCCTCATGGTGACTAAAATCAGTATTCCAGAGCTGTGGCTGTGCTGCTTTCCCCTGCTGAGCAAGAACGCTGCCAGAAAAAAAACCCAACAGGCTCCTTATTTTACATTTTATTTATTTTCTTTTTTTTTCTTTTTCTTTTTTTTTAATTTTTTCCTTGGGGAATAACTAAAAGCTACAGAGGCCATCAAGGATGTAGCTCATTTATGGGCTTCACTATTGGTGCTCTAAAACAAATTTATTTTTTTTCCAGAAAAAGTTTTATTTTCAAAAATCAGCATGTAAACAAGAAGCCACTTCAGCCTCAAAGGCCACGCTGGTGTCATTTCCTCACAGCTGTGTCACTCACCAGCCTCCAGGAGTGGGAGGAGGAGGAGTGGGAGTGCTCCTCCTCTGCACTGCCACACTGAGGGTACACCACAAAACACAGCTTCTGCCCCCAGCACGTCAGGGACTCTGCAGGGAGCAAATCACCAGCGTTACTGGGGGCTAATGGGCTCTGAACAAAAATGGGATGCTGGAGCTCTGCCATGAGGGAGGGAGCTGCTCAGCCCTGCTGCCCCTGAGTGCCCTCCAACCCTTCCCCCAGCTCAGTCTGCAAAGAGTGCTCCTGGGGCAGGGGCAAATGAAGGTGGGACAGCTCTAGGGTCACCTTTAGGGTCACGTTCCCCAGCCCCTCACAGAGCTGCCAGTGCTGCCCATGGCAGGCTGATGGGATAGGGATGGGATTGGCATGGCATGGCTGCCAGCCCTCCTGGCACTGTGCCAGCCCAGCTGCAGTGACCACTGGCCGTGGGGAGCTGCTGGCAGTGCAGCCAAGTGCAGCTGACAGAAGCCCTGCAGTGTGCTTGTTTGAAAGTCCTCACCTTGGAGCAAAGTGATAAAAAACCAAGCACAACCAAAACATAGAGGATTATTTGCAGTTTCAATTTTATATGAGGGGTAATGTAAGTCTTTGTAAGAAACATTTGAGTAGGAGATAGCTCATCATGTCACACAGGGCTTGGAGCACAGTGGGAGGAGGCAGGGCAAAGGTCCCACAAACTCCTCAGTCCCTTGGTGACTGCTCATCCACCCTGTGTGTGTGTGAAGTGACACCCTGTGTATTTCCTGGGGCAGGCTGCTGTCAGCAAGCTGAGTGCACGGGCACACAGGGATGAGAGGAGTTAAATGCACCCAGGAGTGTGGGAAATACCTGCCCAAAGCAGAGCAGTGCCACTCTGTGCCCAGGGGCTGCCGTGGCTCAGAGGGGTGGCCCTGGCTGGTTTGGTGCCAGCAGGGAGGCACACAGGGCTGGCTTACCTATTAGCCTATTTACAGACTTTGGTTTGTTTCTCCAGTAGACTCCAAGGAAGAACACTGGCACTCCAGTTAGAATGATAATGAGTCCAACCCCACAGACCACGGGCTCGGAGTACAGGCTGAAGACCAGCAGGAATGCCCAGAAGGCCAGGTAAGTGATGGGGATGAGGAGGTTCACCTGCCAGGAGAGAGCAGAGCAGAGCAGCAGGGGCTGGGTGGTTGTGGGGGGCTGCAGGCAGGGCAGGCTCCAGCCCCCCAGGCTGTGCCCCCTTCCCTCCACCACTGCTCCCCTCTCTGCCCATCCCAGCCAGCTCACAGGAGATCTGCCTGTGAGTCCTTTTGTTGCACTAATGGCACTCTGGGGTCTGGGAGGTGTTCCCACCCCACCCACTGCAACCAGGAAACTGAGCCTTAGCAGTGTCACCTTGATAGGTCTGAAGATTTTGGGTTTCTTCCAGCGTAAAACGATCAGGCCAATAATGGTCACTCCATAGCAGAGGTAGTTAATGAAGGACACGTAGTTGATCAGTGTGTAGGTGTCTCCAACAAGCATGATGATGAGTGTGGCCAAACACTGCAACGAGAGGAGCACAGCCTTCTTCAGCCTTTACTAGAGAAAGCAGCTTAAAGAAAACAAAACTGAGCAAAAATCCCATTAAAGCATTAAAAATCCCTTTGTTTGTGGCACCTCCTGGGCATGTGCTGCTTCCTGGGGCTCTGTTCCTTATCCCACAGCTGTGCCACCAGGGCTGGGGCTAAATGGGTATTTGGGGTGATGTGGGGCATGCTGAGGCCAGAGGGTCTGTTCAAAAACACCCTGGGCTGCTGGCACAGGTGTCTCTGCTGCCCATGGCCAGGCAGGGCTGGGAAGGCTGGCAAAGCTCCCACTCCACCTTTTTCTGTGAAGTGTTTTAAGAGCTGTTGAACCTTGTGGTGAGGACTCCGGGTGAAAGGCTTTCTCAGACTTCACGTGTTGTGTTTCAGGCACTGTGTTGTTGCAGGTGCTCTGGATATTTTAAGGAATTAGAGGTTTGCCCTTTCTCCTGCTGGCTCATGTCACAGCTGATCAGCATCATGACTCTTATGAGCATTACTACTGTTGGAATCTGGCAGATGGATGGTGGACATTTCCATGCTTTTGCTTGTTTTTTTTGAACTCTATGTCTGCATTGATTTTCACCCTTTTTGCTGTTATATTCTCTCTGTATTCTGTACACATACATTTGTAGTGCTGTAGCCTATTCTAGTACTGATAGCTAGCTTTTTACCTAGTCTCTTAGACAGAAAGACAAAATAAATTCCTCTGTGGCTCCAAGCTGGGGGTCCAAGTTTAGATTTTCTGGGAAGCCAAGGTTGAAACCAGCTCTCCGAGACACATTTTCATTAACAAAGTTCTGTTCCTGTCTAATTGAGGGGGGAGGGGATTGAAAGGGTTGAACTAAAGGGGAATCACCTCATCATTTATGCCTCTCATTGGGGTTTCTTGCCAGTTATGCTAATTTGCTAAACACACAGAAATTGCATGCACTTTGTTACGTGTGCAGCTTCGTCGCTTTCCACCAAGCTGTGCACCTAAGGATCCTTGTGAAGGCAACTCCTTGGCAGCCCCTGTGTCTAGCTTGTGATTTTTAGGACCAGCAAAAAGGCATCATCAATACTGTAAACCCAGGGGGGCTGACCTGGGGGCCAGGGCACTGCTCCTCCAGGCCCCCACCCACTCTGGTACCACAGGGGCTCAGCACTCACCTGCACAAAATACCAGCCCAGAGAACACTGGAGCCCTGAGGGAAACGAAATACCCAGATCCCCTCCAGAGAGTGCTCAAGATTTGGTTTGTGTTGATCCAGGCTCCCTCTGTGCTTCTGTCCCTTTTTCTTCATTAGCTGTTCCAACAGTACATTCCTCCCAGGAGGGAAGGATTCTGCACCTCCAGCAAAGGAATTAAGCACCACCACAGCCAAACCCCCTGTTGGTCCCTCTGCTCCCCTTGTCAAAGCCCTGCAGGCTCGGCAGGGGGATTTCACCACCTTGAACTGTCTGAGCACAAAATGGATTTAAAATTGGGCACCATCTCACAGCTCTGCCATCCAACACGGGCTCTGCTCCCCCCTGCAGTGTGTCACACATGTCACACAGCTCCCTGCTGCCCCTGAGGGCTTTGCAAGGATGTCACTGGGAGGGGCACAGTCCCACTGGTGTGTCAGACCCACCCACAGGGTGGGTGCCAGCCCCTGGGGCTGAAGAGGGGTTGAATGTAAGAAAATAGAGTGCAGAAGGCAATCTCACCCCTGAGGAGCTGCAGCTGTGCTAATTATCAAAGATCAGGAACAGGCCTGCCCTTAACAGGGCACAGCTGTGTCCAGTAAGGATGAAGGCTATAAAAGGATGAGGGGGGAAGTGGGTGAGAAGAGAGCTGGAGTTTGCTGGCTGGGCTGTGAAGAAGAAGAAGGAGTCAGTGCTGTGAGGAGCTGCCCATGAGAAATCAGAGAAGGTATGGGAGCTTTGCACTGAGATGACAACCAGGGGGTGCTGCCCTCCAGCTTGTCTAGCCACTCCCCACCATCCTGCAACAAAACCCAAAACTGCAGCCCAAATTTTACATTTAGCTTGGCCCCTTGATTTTTGGGAGTAAAATAGGAAATCAGTACAAATAAAGGTCTCACTGGTAGTGTTTAAATAGCCATTCTTGATGCACAAACCAAGTTCTCTCCATGCAGAGAGCTAGGTGTGATTCCATGGAAGAGACAAGGAACCTGATGTATTAATTAGGCTTGCCTCAAGCGTGGCCCTGTTTGCTGTTGTAGCTGCCTACACCACACTGTTAGCATCCTTCTATTTGCTAAGAAATAACTATTTCCTAGCAGCACTTGGTGTGCACTGAGCTGCATTAAAACACCTTCAAATGATGAATTAATGTGCCATGCTGGTTCTGTGACTCAAGGGGGTGGCATGGTGTGGACCAGCCTGCTCTTTTTGGGGCTGTTCCACAGAGAAACAGCCTCTGACACTCAGCTGTTGTTTCAGCTGATGTATTTTTAAGGACAAGGGAGTTCTGCCCCTGTAGAACACAGGATCCCATCCCCTGATGGCTGCCCAGGGCAGTTTACACCAACCTTCAATGGGCCATGCACAAGGTGTTTGTGATGGGGCACTGAGCCCCAGGAACGCCATCAAACCTCACCAAAATACATATTTTGTCATAAAAGTGGAAGGAGGTTTTATGGTGGAAAAAAAGCTCATTTGGTGAAATTTGGTATGGGTGCATTGTGCCAGAATTGCTGTTAGAGCCAGGAGATGCAAACATGCATCTTTCTAGGGCATCTGGGGTCAGAGCCTTGTGGTTTTGATATCAATGGCAAATCTGCAGGTGGCAGCTGTTGATCAGCCAAGATTTCAAGCAAATGCCCTTTGGGAATTCCTTTGCTTGGGCCCTGTGGCTGTGGACAGCAGCAGCACAAATCATTTTCCTCTTTGTCCTCTTCCATGCCACTGTAAAACCCTGCACACATTCCAGCTGCACTATCAACAAAAGCATACAAAGCTCTTTGTTTCAAATGATAACTCCCCTAAGTCATTCATATTGTGGGAATTCCCACTGTCTAAAGAGTGAGGGGAGCCTTTTTGCCATGGAGCACACCAGGAGCTGGACCCCCAGCACTCCTGGCAGCTGGCCCTTGGTGTCTGGGCTTTGCAGGTGACCTCTTGTCTGCCTGGTGTGCCTTGCAGCACATTCCCTGCTGTAATCATTGCCCCCACTGAATTTTTGGCCTGTGGGAAGAAATACCTGTGGCCCTCAGAGAACTGCCTGGCTCCCCCTCACAAGGTGTCTTGATTGTGGAAAGTAATTCTTGGAGCACTTTGTCCTTTCCCTGGGACCCCCACACCTCTGCCTTTGGAGGCAGGACCTCAAGCAGCCTTGCTGGAGTGGGGTTAGGACCATGGAGGTTTCCAAATTGTGGTGGGAAGCAGGAACACTGGTCTAAGGAACTTTTCTGATATATCTCTGTTTCAAAAGCCAGTCCCTGTCTCTTGCTGCAGGACAAGAGTTAATGAGCTTAAACAGCAACTCAGGTTATGAGGGAAACCCTTAAGGTGCCAAGGGGACTGGGAGGAGGAGGAGGAGGAATTATTCCTGAGGCTGAAGGCTGCTTCTCTCTGGGGGAGATGGAGCTGCTCAGCTGCCATTCAGGGCCACCCACTGCTCCTCTCCTGGGGTAAAGCCACCTCTGAAGGGTTTTCCCAGCTCACCTCTCCGTGGTTCAGAGTTTCTAAAAGCAGCTGGCAGAGCAGGGATGGTAACTTACACAGATGAGGAGGGCAGGGATGGGTGTGCAGTTCTTGACGTGGATCATGGCCAGCAGACTTGGCAAGTGGCCTTCCCGAGCACCAGAGAAACACAGCCTGGAAATAAGAAAGGTCATGATGAACCCCCTGGGTGTGCAACAGCCTCTCCAGTCCCTAGTCACATCACACCTCTTATCTCAACCACCTGCTTTGGTTTTCTCCTGGAAAGGAGCTGTGGCTGCAGCTGCAGAGACAGCTGGAGGCTGGGGACAGGGATTTAGACTGAACCCTGCAGTGTGCAAGGCCTTTAACAGCTAATGCCACCTGCTCTGAGATGCCAAAACACCTCCAAGGGCCATCTGCTGCCCAGCACTGCCTCTACCCAGTGAGGGGTGATGGCTCTGAAGGTTGTGTGGGTATTTACAGTGCCAAAAGGGGTTTGGATAAGGTTTAACATGCCTTAGCTTTTCACTTTTAAGTGTACAGCCTGTTACATATGCACTCCAATTTGCTGCATTTCATCATACCCATGAAAGGGTTGGGATAAATAATTTTCCCAAGGTACTTCAGCTGTTTCCTCAAAAAACTTTGTAATTTCTAAATTAAATTCAGACAGGTCAGTTAATATAAACAGACTTTATTGATTACAATCTTACAGACTTTACAGATTCTGGCCCAGCTATCAGCAGTATGCATGCAAAGCATCTTGCCTGAAAGGTGATTTTCCAGCATTAAAATGCCTGTAGCTGAGTGCAGCCCCAAAACTCCTCCTTGAGCAAAGCACAGTTTAGCTGTGAGCTACTGGAACTTTACTGACATAAAATTACTTTGGTTGCATGCTAAAGCTGTGTTTGGCTCTTACTGTGAATTATTCCACATCTGCAAACACTTTCAATAACTCATGAGGATTAATTTGCAAGAGATTTTGTGATTCAATATTACATTTGCTGATTTGAGACAGAATAATTCATAACTGATTGTATCCAACACACCCAGCAACAAACTCATGCTCTACAACATCCAAAATGTCTAGCTAGCATTTCTCTAGCAAATGCAATTCAAACAGCCCCTCCCCAAATTAGATAACGTTCATAAAATTGTACTCCATCTAACCTTGATGAGGTAAAAAGGTATCCATTTATTCCTCCAAATGTAGATAGGGCCACTGAGACTGGCATAACCCAGGAAAAATAGCCCAGTAACTTTTCACCAAATGTCTAAAGCAACAGAAGGCAGAGAAACTGAAACACACTGCAAAGCACAGCACTGAAATCAAAGTGTGTTTGGACATGCAGGGAGTGGTTTTACTTACTACAGCCACAGCGTTGGAGGACAAGAGCTCCTGGGGAGACATGGCAGTGAAATATGCAATGTTGGTGAAGGTGTACACAAATGTCACCAATGGGATGGATATGAATATGGCACGAGGCAGGTTCCTGATGAGAGAATTGGGAGGGCAGATAAGAAATCACAACCGTGCACGGCGGGGTGGGGGTCACTGAGCTGGGGGTGCCTTGGTGTGTCTGTGGGGATGCAGAGCCTCCCCCAGCTCTCTGCCCCACTGCAGGCTGGAGGAGGCTGACATGCAATGCTGGGTCTGCAGAGCCTCCCCCAGCTCTCTGCCCCACTGCAGGCTGGAGGAGGCTGACATGCAATGCTGGGTCTGCAGAGCCTCCCCCAGCTCTCTGCCCCACTGCAGGCTGGAGGAGGCTGACATGCAATGCTGGGTCTGCAGAGCCTCCCCCAGCTCTCTGCTCCACTGCAGGCTGCAGGAGGCTGACATGCAATGCTGGGTCTGCAGGTGGGTTCCCTGGTTGTTTTTCTGAGGGATGCAGAGCCTCCCCCAGCTCTCTGCCCCACTGCAGGCTGGAGGAGGCTGACATGCAATGCTGGGTCTGCAGGGAGCTCCAGGGCACAGACACCACAAGCTCCCCTGGGGCTCTTGATGGGGACTGGGACAGACTGGCAGTGAAAAATGAAACATCCCTTTCCCAAAAGCCCTGGGAGCTTATTGCAAGACATTTTATTTCAGCACAGTGCCCTGTGCAATAAAGGCACTGTGGTGCAATAAAATGTCTGGCTTTGCCTTACCTTCACCTGCTCTGAAAAGGAAGGGGATCCTGTGGTTCAGCTGCTGCCCTGGCCCATTGTGCACCCTACACCTGGTCTGGTTTTACAACTTACAGTAGTACAGATGTACTTGATCTCCAGCCCAGAGACCTTCCTAGAGGTGCACACCTGAGCTGCTCTGTATCTAACAGGATGCATTTTTCTCTCTGTGTCAGATTTGGAAAAAAAAGGTTTTAGAAAGCCTGTTTGGCCTTGTGAATTTGAATAGATTTAGTAAAAGGAGGAAGTGGTTTTGGTTATCCAATTTTTTTTAATACTTTAATTTCTCCACTAAGGCTGCAACAATAATTTAAAAAGGCCATTTACTCCATTCTCTCTTTATTTCTCAACTAAGGCCATATTTACCTTATTTAAGTAATAACTTTTTTATTATTCAGCTTTGGAGTTGTGGTGGTCCATTAAAATATTGTTGTTTAATAAGGAAACACTGCCACATTTTCTTTATTCCTGCCAAGATCTCTGGACACACACTTTGCCACTGACTGGTGTGCAGAGATGCTCATGAGGCTGCAGCTTCAGGTCATTCCCATCCAAGCTGTATCAGCTTACATTTCTTGTTGTTTAATTGCTGTGTGCACTGGATGCCCAGAAGTAACTAATGCTCCAAGAGCTGCTCTTGACATTTGCCATTCCACTTCATTAACTCAGAAATGTTGAAACATTTGAGCTTTGCTGAGCTAAAATTCCCTTTTCCCTCCAGCCTTCTCAGGCTGCTGGTGCTGAATCCTTTCCATCCCTTCCCAGAGCCAGGATCAGCAGTGAGCCAGGGTAAGCTGCCTTGGCAGAGTGTGCCACTTTCACTGCACAGCTGATCATCCCTTTTGGGGTCTGTGGGACAGCTTTGGGTGAAAAAGCAAAGCAACTCCCAGGGTTAAATCAACTATTTTGTGACAAAGGAGGTTTCTTCCTGTAGATACTTGTGTGGCACCTCATCCATGGGTAATTTTCTGCTCTGGAAGATGGAATATGATTGAACAGTGACATAAAGATCCTGTGGGCTGCTTTGATTCAGTTCATACCTAATTCCAGTGCTCCTGTAACTTGCCTGCTATCTGTTCTGAACAAAACTCTCTCTCCTTTGGAAAGACCAGTCCCACAGACATGGGATGACACTGCAGCCTCTCATGAAATGAGCAATGCTCCCAGAGAGCTCCAGTGTCTCAGCACCCCAGGGAGAGCACCAGAAGGGGATACTTGCCTGCGGGGATCCACCAGCTCCTCTGTCACATAGTTCAAGAAGTTCCAGCCACTGAATGCAAAGGACCCCTGGAGAAAAGCTAATGCTAAGTGCCCCACAGATGGAGTCATCCAAAATCTGAATGCATTGCTTGGGGTCAGCTCTTTGTAGTTTCCTGCATAGAGAGTGCAAGGCAGATGTTAGGCCACGCCTGCCTACCTCACAGACTTTAAAATAGGTAAGATTTTGCTTTTTATCCTTATTAGAACCGAGCCTTCGTGCTGTTCATGCCACCATGGGCTGACACAGCAGTTGCAGTGCTTTCTGCAGGACAGCTCCTGCTCTCCTTCACCACATCTGTGCCACAGCAGCTCCTGGGACCCTCTGGCAGCAGCACTGACTGAGGGTGGATCCTTGGCACTGCAAATTCCTGCCTGCCCTGAATGCCATTCTCTTTTACAAGAGTTTGGTGTTGTTTAGTAGATGTCCTTGAAAATAAAATACCTGTGGGCCTGAAAGTTTTGTCAAGACTGTAGGACTAGCACCACTGAGAAAACAAGTTTTCTGCTCTCTGTAAATGTCACATTTCTTCGTCCTTTATATGACTCATCATATACATGATAAAAATATTACAACTCTTTTGCACTTTTGGCTTTCCAATAACTGGTGAAGCAGTGAGACTTTTTTCACCTATGTTTAATCCTATAAGTGACTTTTTGTAGGAAATTGGACTAGTGCCTGAATTGAAGCAGATATCTTCCTGCCCTAGGCAAAGCATTGCTTACTCATTTTACATCCAGAGCACTTCAAATTCAAGGAATGCACAACAGATTAAAAATGTTAACTAACATTCTAAAACATTGTGAGCTGCTCTCCTTTATTCTATCAAATCCTACAAGGTGGGCTGGAAAGGGACTGTTTTTAAGGGGACAAGGCTGATTTTTCCCTTGTGTCATTCTTTCCCCAGCTGTGTCAGTGTGCAGTCCCACAGCTTGGCAAACCCAGAGCACCTTCAGGGCAGTTTGTAAGGAGGAAACATCGCAATAAGTGGGAAAAATCAAGTCTATCAACAGTACCACAGCAATGTTAGTGTCTCACAGAGTACCTTTAAAGATCTGGATGAAGCCCACAACAATGATGAGGGTCAGGGCCAGGAGTTTTCCTGCTGTAAAAATGTCCTGGATGCGCGTGGCCCATCGCACGCTGGAGCTGTTCACCCACGTCAGGAGCACTGCAGAGCAAAGGGCTGAGCTCAGGGCAATGAAAGTGTGCTCATCTGAGAACACACAGCCAAAATAGTGGAAAACACACTCATGTTCTGTGGAAAAGGCTGAGCCCTGTGGCAGGGAGAAATGATGAGGAGGACTCCATCTTATCAGAAGGCTAATTAATTACTTTATTGTACTATATTATCCTATACTATATTACATCTAAACTGAGTCTGCTAAGCACACCCTGCACAGAATCTTGTGACTGTCAGCCAAGAGTCCCACACACACCCCTGGCCCTGACAGACCAAGGAAACAAACACCACCACTTTGGGTAAACAATCTCCATATTGCATTCTACTCTGGCACAGCACAGGCGCAGCAAATGAGATGAGAATTGTGTTTTCTTTCTCTGAGGTTCAGAGAATGTGAATCCCAGCAATAATCTTGGGAAGAATTGGGCCTTGCTTTTCTCTGTGAAGAGAAATGGGGTGACAATGTTGAGGCTGAGGAGGAGCATCCCTGGCAGCCACCAGCCCCTGGGTGCTGCCACAGGGGCTCTCCCCAGCCCAATACCTGTGCCTGAGCAGTGCCCAGTGTGTTTGGGTTTTGAGTTGTTTGAATGCTTCTTGAGGTATTAAAAGTCTTTTTTCTCAGCCCTGCGCTTGAAGAAGAAGTTGGAATTTTTTGGGTTTGGCTTTTAAGGTTATTTTTTTTTTTAATCTAATACATTCTTTTTTGGATTTGTGGAGGTTTGTTTAGCAGGTCGGGTTGAGGCACACTGACCACCCTCAGGGTGGTGGTAGCTTTTTATACTAAAAACTACATGTACTTTCTTTACAGTAATTTTTAAATACTTATTGCTTATGTTAGACAGTTTGTCTTCATTTTAAACTAATTTAGGAGTGTCACTATCATAGCAGAAGACAGAGGACAAGAAGAAGAAAGACAGGACACTCTTGGATTCTTCTATTTTGCTTCTTGAACCCCCATTCTAAACACTTAAAATTCTACTTTTTCACTTTGTGAAAAAGTAGAATTTTATTCCAACTTCTGTGGCTTGTAACTCTTTGCACAAAATTGGTAATTGCTTCTATGGGTTAAAATCAGAGGCACAGGTGTCTTTGACTCCATGCCAAGGTCTCTGAGCTCTCTTCCATCTCTGAGCTCTCTTCCAGGGTCTTGAGTTCTCCAGGGCAGCCAGAGGAACGTCCTGGGCTCTGACAAGTGTGCAAGGGTCATTGCCTCCTCACAGGAGCAGTGAAAGTCTCCAGTCCTGCAGCTCAGCTTTGCTCCTGCCAGCCCCAGCAGAGGCTGATGCAGGGCTGGCTGTACTCTGCCTCCTGTACTCTCACCTGTGTGAGTGTCTGAGGGGACAGGAAGGGCTCACAGGGTGCTGCTGACCTGGGCCAGGTGCCCATGGCTCTGCTGCCCCATCCCACAGGCTCACCTGCCCCCACTTTCCCTGGACCCACAGGGGTTTGGGTGCCCTTGTGCCTCCCTCCAGGCCCCTGCACTTGCTGCAGGCAAGGGCAAAGGGGCAGAATATCCCACATCAGCCACGGTGCTTGGCCTGGGAGCTCCCCAATGGCCTTGGGAGCTGGGGCACTGACCCCAGCCTGGCTGAAGTGAGCCCTTGTGAAACCAGGGCAAGGTCTGTGTGTGTGCAAGAAGCAAATACTCACATAGACAGACCATGGAGAGGATCCTGGAGGCATTATAGGGGGGAATGCAGTTGGGGAAGACAGGCTGCAGGACATAGTTGGAGAAGGTCAGTGCAATGACAGCCAGACTGGTTGGGTACATGATGAGCACGGCGCTCCACAGCAGCAGAAACCTGGAGAGACAAGGAAAAGCACAAGAGAGCAGTGCTGGGGCTGTGCTGTGCTGGAGGAGCTCTCACACAGACAGCTGTGCCAGGGGTCAGGGCTGAGCTCCTCCATCCTGTCACACACACCCGTGGGACCCTCCTCAGCCCTCCTCCCGTGTTCTCAGCACCATCTGTGTTTTCACTGAAACACTGCTGTTCCAGACTGCAAGGCAGGATGTGTTCTGTTACCATCTGTGTGGCAGTTGTCTGGTGTCAAGTGGGCAATTCCCCTTATCTCTCTCCCTGAGTGATCACAATCACTCCTCCCTCGGCAGGGGACACCTGCTGATAAGAGGCTATTGAATGTCCCTGCATGGCTGATAAGAACTGTAACATCCCATTGTGAGATGTGAGCCCAGAGGGAGGAGCCGAGCATTGCTACCCAGATATAATCTGGAGATTCTGACACACCAGCACGGCTTCCCACTGGATTCTCCAGAGGAACAGCAGCTGCTTCTCCTTCCATGGATCTGCAGAGGAAGAATACACCCCTTTTCTACAGGACCCCCTGCTCCAACAGAACCACCCCTGACACCTCAGGAGGACTGCAGCCACTTTTCCAGCTGGACTGCTGCCAGCACCCTGACTGACAGGGTGTCAGGTTGAGTTCTGACTCTGTCAGGGTTGTTCTAGTGCATTGCATGCTTTATTTAATCCTTTTATTTTTTTCCTTTCCCTATTGAAGAACTGTTATTTCCTGCTCCCATATTTTTTGCCTGAGAGCCCTTTAATTTAACATTCATAGCAATTTGGAGGGGTAGGGAGGGTTTGCATTCTCCATTTCAGGGGAGGCTCCTGCCTTCTTTAGCAGGCACCTGTCTTTACAAACCAAGACAGCTGTGAAGCAAGCATGGCTTAGGAATGTGTGCCAGAGTGAGGATTATGACCAGCAGGCATGTTTTGGCTTAACTCTGTGTCTAGAGAGGAGCTCTGCTGCTCCTGGGCTGACCTGTCACCACAGCAGACAGCAGCCCCAAACCTCCTCTGAAAGGTTTTGGCTGCAGCTGCACTTTTGGGACTGCTAGGACTGCTACCAGCTCCCTGCTGGTCACTGGGGCTTTCTTGTCACCACTGGTGCTGGCTCTGTGGCCCAGGCCAGAGTTGCAGTATTTTGTGATGGATCACACAGCTGGGCTGGCTGCCTGCCTCCAGATGTGGTGATTGCACCCAACAAGGTTTTGTGCAAATATAGTGTGAGATGTTTTGGTTTTTCATTCTGTGCCAAGGGAAAAAAAAATTAAAAAGGCAGCAGTGGATTAGGTTAGTCTTTAAAAAGTATTTGAAGTCTCATTATTCCTATAGTGAGAAGTAGTCACTGCAAGAAAGTGAAGATTTATTGTCATGTATAAACACACACAGGCAGACACACACAGAGTCATTTGTTCACATACACACACAAATATAATGCAGGGATGCATGACACAAATGAGGATTTGAGAGGATATTTCCAAATATGACAGTATAATTTCTGTATTTCATGGGCTGCTCTTTAGGGGCTGCACCCACCCAGTGTGCTCCCTGAAATCCTCTCTGTGTCTCCAGCCTGGGAGTGCTGCTGGCTGGCTGCCCCTCAGCTGAGCTGGAAAATGTCCCTCAGTCCCATCCTTCCCTTTGCCTTCTTGCTCCTGAGAAGGATGGGGCAATTATTTAGCTACCACAGTTAATTTGGTAAACCAGACCAATGTCAGAGCTGGGTACCTGTACCTACAAAAAACTCAGCAGTTTTTTTCTTTCTCTTTATTTTGTCGTGTGAATCCCTTCTGGGTTTTTTTCCCCCTCAATTTCTAATGTTTTTCCTTGTGGTTCAGAGCAGTTTTCTCCAGTGATTGCTTTGTGCTGTTTGGTGGTGTGGATGATGCACCCATCCTGGGACAGCTCTGCACATCCTGCTTGCTGAGTTACCTCAGCTGGTCCACACTGAAGAATAATCAGGACCTAAAGACTACAATAACAACTTGCTGAATATAATTAGCAATTTATATATATAAAATAATATAATAAGGATACTGATGGTGCTGCCTGAGCTGTTTTGTGTGGCTGTTGACTGGCAGGGCCTTTGCAGAGGCTACCAGTTCTTCCCTGTCATGTTTATCTTCACCCATACAAATTTTACACAAATTTTTAGCCTACATATGTAGGCTGAGAATTGTGTAAAACATTCAGTGGGAGAATGTCTCTGAAAAGACAATTTCAGGCACAATTGACCCTGGTTTCTATGCTGTAATATGGAGTGTGGGGTAGCTGGTATTGGGTAGAAAATGGTTTAAAAGGGAATGGACTAATAACAGTCATGGAATTGAAATGCAGGATTGATAAAACAAATTAAAGCAAATGCATAATTTTAGCAGAGGGGGGACAAAGTTGCACTGTCAAATGTGAAACTCAGAAGAGAGATGGCAGCAAAACAAGAAGGAAGCTTTGCCTAAGGTGTAGGCCCCCTTTTATGGTGTTTCTACAGGTGAGTTTTAATCAAAACCTATTTCTGAGAAAAAGATCTCCTTGCTGGTCACTGAGATCCCATTGCCATCCCTAAACACCCAGCTGTGGGGGCCATGGGGCAAGGCTGGCATGTGCCACGTGTTCCCAGTGGCAGCAGCTGCCAGGGCAGCACCAGGAGCTGGGAATGGCTGCTCCTGGGGAAAAGGGCTGGTGGGGAGAGGATGGGGGAGAGGGCACAGCATGGCACACCTGGAATCACCTTGTTCTTCAGCTGGAAAGTGGCAGAATCATTGCCCCGAGGGCTGAGCTACAGCGCTGGAGGTGGAGATGGAACTCCACCCTAGAGCCTTTCACAGTTACTCAGTAGCTGGGATCACAAAAATAAGAGAAGTTAAATCTTCTCTTGCTGCTGACTGAGAAGTGATCAGATCTTTATAACAAGTTTGAGACAGCTGAATGTAAAGAAAAAGGAAGATGTGAGTGTTTGGTTGGTTTTGGTTGGTTTGGCTTTCTCTGGGTGGGTACAGCATGGGCTTGTTTGTTTGGGTTTTCTTTTTCTGAACACTGGAATTTGCATGAGAAATCTGAGCTCCTGCAGGTGCTGGTGCTGAAGGAGCAGGTGAAATAACCTCTGTGCCTGCAATCTAGCTGCTGGCTGGATGGGCTCTGCTGTGTTTGGTTGTTGAGCCTGATCCAAAGTTCCCTGAAGTCAATGGCCCACAGTCCATCAGTGTGGGTATGAGTGAGATCCTGTCTACTCAGAGCCCATTCCCCTGTCTAGAAACAGCCCAGAGTGAGTGGGGCCATCTGCTACCCCTGGGCAGGGGTGGCTGTCATGTGGAGTGCCACTGAATTTTTCTGCAGATACCTCTGCATACTAACTGCCTCACCTGTGGGAAGAAATAAACAACGTGGTTTCACCTGGGTCCTAAATAGTCTAGTGGACTTGGTTTTCAAATATCTATTTGGGATGTGTCTGTACTCCCACAAGGATCTACAATTAGATATGTTATGGATTCAAAGGAGCCTGTGAAAATATAAAATTCCAGTGTGCCCTACTTGTGCATTAGCAAAAGAAACCAGTTTGAAACAGGTGCTATAGTACAGCTCACCTCAGTACAGTTCAGGAAAACTGAACAGGTTTAAGCTGGAGCCAGTTTGAATGCTATTAATGCCATCCTACATTGCTGAATGACTTACTGCCTTTGGAAAATTCAAAATTTTGCAATAACAAAAAAGAAACATGGAAGTATATTTGAAGCATGTTACACTTGCACTTTGGAGTGGCACTTATCAAAGCTTTGGCTGCAAACTGCACTGACTGATGTTGGTGAGGATGTCTGTCCAGAGAGCAGGCTCTGCTGTGAGGAGCTGTGGCAGCTGCAGCATCACTGCTGAGCAGTCAGAAGGAGTGCTGTGGATCAGAAACTCACTGCAGGGTTTATTCATTGTCTCCTGCATGAACACCTGCTAAGGCCTTTATTTATCACTTGGGGTAATGTTCTCTTTACTCAGACCTGCAGGCCCTCATGATGCAAGGAGAGCTGTGCTCAGAGGGCTCCTGCAGCACAGGCTGTGGCCATTCCCTGCAGTTTGTGCTCACACACAAGTGCTATTTAAACCCACAATGATTCCTAAATAGAGAGGAAAGCAGGAGTCTTTCTCTGGTACCAGAGCCTGGTAATACTGGAGCCCCTTCTTCACCTCTTCCTCCTCCCTTGGCCAGAGAGCTGGGGACTGTCTCTGCTCAGGGCTGTCCCCAGCCAAGGTTTGCCATCACCAGCACTCTTCAGCAGTGCTCCATGCTGTCCTTGAGCCAGCCAGGGCTGCTGCTCTGCAGCCACAGCTCCTGCCAGCTCAGGAGATGGCCCTGTCCTGCCTCTGTTGGTGCATTCAGCTCCTCACATCACAGCCAGCAATGTGGCTTTTTCAACAACCAGTTCTGCACCCAGCTATCAGCACTGCCAGACACAGAAGCTGGGGCATGGAGTACTCCAGTGGCTGTCACAATCACATGGTATTTCTTTGTGCCTTGCATCTGTGCAGCAAAACCTGCATAGATATATAAAAAATAATAAATGGGAGGATTTTGGGAGACAGGGACAAGAGAACAGAAGTGGAGTTGTGGTGGTCTGGGTGGGTACAGCATGTGCTCTCACAACAAACACTTTTTTATGAACAGACCAAAACATCCAGCTGGTCACTGGGAAAGGCAGGTGCACTAAAGCTTTGTGTGCTGAGTTTGATGTGTTCAGCTGTAGAAGGATTAAATAAAAGAGAGCAGCAGTGGTTTTTGTGCCAGGGAGGCACAGGGCAGCCCCTGTACTGCCTGTGCACTGCCAGGGCTGGATAGGCACTCCCAGGTGGGGAGCTGCAGGTGCTGGAGCTCCCAGAGCTGCAGCCTTTAGGTGGTGGCTCAGCAAAGTGCCCTGCTGCACTTTTTCCAGCTTGGCTTTACTGGAAAAGATGACCCAAGTCCCCCTTTTTACACCAAAACCTGCCTGATGGCTTTTGCCCTTGGTCATGATAGTGGGAGTATTTTTTCCTTGAGAGAGAGCTGACATCTCTGCACAGGCAGGATGGGAGCACCACTCCCCTTCAGGTGGCAGGCTGTGCTTTTTTGGTCTTGCTTGTGCATCACAAGCCTGGCCACCAAGTAAGTGCTGCCCAAGTAGAATTTCCTGCCTTGGGAGGTGAGACTGTGCCCAGGTACATGCTGGGGAGTGATCAATCAGCTGCTGTGTGGGTTGTTACAGCAGCTGCACAGCTTGGTGGTTGCAGGGACCAGGCAAGTTCTCTGAGTGTGGCAGAGGGAGCTGAGGAACAATTTAAGTTATTTAAATTAAATTAATTTTAGTTGCACTTGATTTCTAAGTAGTTTCATTTTCTCCCTTAGAAAGCACAATTCCTTTGGTTTTGTGGACCTCTCGTGTGGCTGGCCTCCTTCACAGTGATGTTCAGGGATGGGGCTTGTGCCAGTCTGTGGGGTTCTCTGCTCCCAGGTGCCCTATCCCTGCTTGCAGACACTGTCTGCAGGCACTGGGGAAGCTGCTGCCTGCTGCTGCAGGGCCCTGGAGAAGCAGAGCTCTGCTGTGCTCCTGCCCCAGGAGAGAACACACCTGAGTGGAGCTGAGATAGCCAAGCCAAGGCTGTTGTTGCCTCCATCAGTTCTGAGATGTCAGTGTAATGTTCTGTGCAAAGCAGGACAGCAGTCAGAGGGGGGATCCCATCAGCTGAAGAAACACAGACTTCATGAACCAGCAGAAGGCAGTGGCTGAAGCTTGGCAAGATCAGAAATGCCCAGGCATGTCTGCAGGGCTGGCTGTGCCTGTGTGGCTCTGAGCTGAGGCAGGCAGGAGAGCTCAGCCTTTGGGACAGGGTGACACACTGGCTGTGCCTCTTCTGGTTTGTCCTTGCTCAGCAGCCAGCTCAACTGCTAGAAGCTCATTTTCCATCTCACATGAGAAGGAATACTCTGCTTTGGTGGGTTTTTTTTCCTTACTCTTTCTCTAGTTTTCTGTACTGGTGCTTATTTTTCTTAACTAAGCCACCAGCATGTGGTCTGGCCTCTCTACTCACAATGAGAGAGCTGCTCAGAACATTGTGGTGCTTCTCCAGTAGGCTGTGAGTACAGGCTGACAGCTCAATTTATTGTGTTGAATCCACCAAAAAGTGTACCCTCAAACAAAAAAGATAACTTCCTCTCACTTGTCCCTTCCTCACATGGCCACACCACTCCAGCAGTGTTATTTTCAATAATAGCACTCCCCCCTCTCTGTATTTACTTGGTGATTCTGGACAGCAAGTCAAGCAGCTTTGCTTTATTTGTGGTGAGCAGCTCCAGCCTGGCCTGGGATGGGGAAAACTCTTCCACACAAGCACTGATCATTCATGGCCTGCACACAGGAACATCACCCTGACACAGCATCCCCCTCCTCTGGCATGGAAAGTGAAAGGATCTGTCACCTTCCCTTGGGAAACACCACTGGGAGGTCTGTGTGGGGACAATTTGGCATTTCTAATACAGAACAGAAAGACTGATTTTGCTGCAGCATTTTTAATTGACAAATGTCATCTCTTCCGAGTCAGATGGCTTTCCCACACCAAAGACTCAACATGAAGGTGCTTTCAAATCAGCTTCTAGAGATAGAGTTGGTGGTGTTCACAGGGGTCTCAGGATGAGGGAAGAGAAGAGAGTCTGATTCCGTGTTTAGAAGGC
Source organism: Haemorhous mexicanus (assembly GCF_027477595.1). Classification (NCBI taxonomy): domain Eukaryota; kingdom Metazoa; phylum Chordata; class Aves; order Passeriformes; family Fringillidae; genus Haemorhous; species Haemorhous mexicanus. The sequence goes on along the minus strand of NC_082352.1, from coordinate 4,725,707 downwards.
TTGATTTATTATTTTATGATATGTATTATATTAAAACTATACTAAAAGATATCTATTAAAATGATATGTATTATATTAAAACTATACTAAAAGAATAGAAGAAAGGATTTCATCAGAAGGCTTGCAAAGAAGGTGAATGGAATGGAACGATCACAAAATCTTGTGTCTGACCAGAGAGAGACACAGCTGGACTGTGATTGGCCATTAATTAGAAACAACCAGATGAGACCAATCCCAGATCCACCTGGTGCATTCCACAGCAGCAGAGAATCATTGCTTACATTTCGTTCCTGAGGCCTCTCAGCCTCTCAGGAGGAAAGAGGATTTTTCACAGGAATGCCAAGGAAAGAATTTTTCACAAAACATGTCCGTGACAACAGGGTACTTACCCAGCCAACCCACCAAAGATCTCAGTGACATAGGAGTAGTCCCCTCCTGACTTGGGGATGGTGACTCCCAGCTCGGCGTAGCACAGCGAGCCCAGCGCGGCCACGCCGCCCCCCAGCACCCAGATGATGAGAGCCAGTCCCACTGAGCCAGCGTGCTCCAGCACTCCTTTGGGGGAAATAAAGATCCCAGAGCCTATGATGTTACCTGCAAAGGACAACACGGCAGCAGTCAGGTAAAAGGAAGTGAATAGTGGGCTTTTATTTATTCAAAAGAAGGGGAACAAGCCCAGAGCCCCCGCTCAAACAGAAAGCACAGCCGTGCCACCCCTGTGCCCCCCTTTCAGATTTTGTATGGCTGCACTGCTTCTGATTATCCCCTGGCAGAAGTGGTGCCTTTTATCAGCCACCAAAGATGGCAAATGTGTGCTCAGCTCTGCTGAAGTCTCAGCTGAGGATCCATGACTTTTCTGGCATCAGCTTCCTCAGCCTGCACAAGTGTCTGCTCTCACCTGCCATGCCCAAGTGTATCACTGCAAGGAGTTAAAGTGCCTTTGCAATGAAGACTTTGCATCCACTCCTGAGAGGAATTTGAACAAGTTAAGGCAAATTTCCTGGGAGTTTGGGAGGTCAAAAAAGAAGAGAGTAGCATTGTCTATAACGACGGGCCCAAAAGGTGTGGACACTGAGAGCCTGCTGAAGGGTGAGCGTGTGCATCTGCTCTTTGCTGCCAAAAACAGCAGCACAGTTTGGGTTTCTCTGGCTCTGGATTGAAGGCACTCCAGACAGCAGTTCATGTTCACACTCAGGTGTTTATTATTTCTTATCAGTAAAACAGTCTCACTGCTGAGAGTTTAGCAGCTTTTCATTAGAAGGCACAGAATGGCCAACAATCTCTTGTTCCAAGGGCTTTTAAGACTGAACTATCCAATTAAGAGCTGACACCTGGATTATTTCCCTTTTAACCCAATAACTGATCCCACAGAGCTGCAATGGGGACTTTCCTGCCCAATTACAAAATGCCACCCAAACCCATGGAGAAGGAGGAAGAAGAAGCATGAAGAAGAAACCCAGGACCACACCCTGTGCCCTCCATCTTGCTTCCATCCACAACATCCTAAAAATCCCAAACCCTCAATTTCTCACCCAGTGACACACCCACACTGCTCTCTATCATCTATTGCACACTTGTGTGGGCTCCAGTCTGTCTTGGAGTCTGGGAAACTTTCTCCATGAGTGAGGGTCAGAGTCAGTGCTGCCCTGGGGGTCAGGGCACCCCAGAGCAGACAGGGAAATATTCCCTGTGGTGCCCTGGGTTTGCACAGAGGCTAAACAAACATGATGTGGGTTTTGAATGCTTGCACTCAGCACTGGCAGAGCTCTCTGTGTTTCATGTTTCTGCCCCAGGAAAGGGCATGGCTGGTCCCTGCAGCCTGGGTGGTGGGCACTGAGGGGCACTGGCACTGGGGCTCTTTCCCAAATCCAAATGGCTGCAGGGAGGTGTCTGTGGCTTACAATGATGGGCTCCTGTTATGGTAAGACTGCCAAAGCTGTCCTCCTCGTCTGCAACTCTGTCTGAGCTGGAAGCAGCCAGAACTTTCTTTGTTTAAGGAGAATACTTTCTGGGTGCAACTATCTGCAGGAGCAGGACAGGGACCAGACAGATTTCTGGATAGTTCTTTCATACAAACATTCTACTAATTTTTTTTTGTAAATTAAGTAGTAAATAATATTTTAAAAAAAAGTAATATCCTTCACGACTGAATAAAGAATAAGGCAAAATTACCTTCCAAAGTCATTATGGATTTTGTATTGTTTTGCACTCACAACACGTGCAAAAGCCCTATCAGTAGGAGTGGAAGTGCTGCACCCTTCTGATAACAAAATGTTCTTATGAAAATCTGCCATGAATGTGGTAAATGTGCCCAAAAAGTACCTTGGTGTAGGACATGTTTAAAAACAGGTATGGTGGAGATACTGAAATGCTCCAGAAATTAAGATGTCAGAAACTGCCTGATGAGAAGCAGTTTTCAGGAGGTCTTGGTCAGCAGGAACTGGAGGGAATTTGGTGAGCAGCTTTAGGGGTGAGAAAATGCAATATGCACTCTTTCCCATACACAGCCTGGAAGTTTGTCATCTCTTGTTTCTTGGTGTTTGTGGCCTTTTTTCCTCCTTTTCACAATAATATGGAATCATTAGTATAAAAATACCGTGACAACCTCAGCTTTTGTTTAAAAATTATGTCACCAACCCTTATGAGTCATAAGGCAAGCAAAATATCCTGAAATATATCTATATATCACTTCTGAGATCTTATCCAGTGTCATGATTATTTTCTTTTTTTGGGACAATGTTGAGAGCAGTTTCCACATCCTAGAAAAATAGGAAATAGGGGAGGTGAATACAAAAGAACAAAAAAAAAAAAAAAAAAGGAAAAAATGTCTGTGTCTTTTTATCTCTCCAGTCAAGTAACACATCCAGCAGTGCTGGCAGTAATATTGGTAGAATGTTTGCATGGAAGAACCATCCAGAAATCTGTCTGTTCCTTGTCCTGCTCCTTCAGATAGGTGCACCCAGAAAGTATTCTACTCAAACAAAGAAAATTCTGGCTGTTTCCAGCTCAGACAGTCACAGATGAGGAGCCCAGCCTGTTCTCTGTGAGCTGCATGCTCAGCCCAAGCAGCCAAACTTGTGAATCCTGAGTCAGGTGAACCCAAACCAGCTGCTGCAGTGTGGCTGTGAAGTGGTCCAGCCTCTCCTGTCAGCCATGCTCCATCTCTGACTCAGTGCAAGTGGGTCCCAAACCTGGTTTTCTGAGAAGAGAATGCCAAACCCCCTAACCTTTCAAATCTCCAGTTGTTTATCTAATTGTGTTTAAGATCTTTTGTGACCTGGCCTTGGGATGGGATTCCCACACCAGTCACACACATGCAGTGTGCAGCTTTCTCTGAGGTCAGCACCTCCTGTGGAGCTAAACCATTTGGGAGCTGTGGTAATGATGTGACAGTTAGGACATTGGGCTTATTGAAAAATCCAGTGTTTTCACTTTGCCTTTGGCTTTTGAACTATGAGAGTGCATTTGGGGTCAGGTATGGGCTTTTGATGTCTTTTAATGTGAGAACTGAAACTGATTTCTTAAACAAAAGCTGAATTCTCACCAAAACACTTCAAGAACTGTACTTTGAAGGAAAATAGTATGCCTGTGCTTGTGAGAAAATAAAGGAACTTGGTAATACTTGGCATATGCACTTAGTATGCAAAATCCTTAGGGCATTTTTTATTTATCTACAGCACACAATAAACACAGACTATAAAAACAGTGGATCTTGCAGCCTGTTGAAAGTATCCATCAGTTCTGTAAAAATGGATTTATTATATGTAGAGACCATATTTGGTCTTTCTTGGATAAAACCAAGCAATTTCCTGTACAGCTATCAAAGAAAAATATCACTCATGCCTTTTTATTGCATGCACATTTCTTTAAAGATCTGTTGTACATCTGAAATTCTGGATGGATCAGTAATTTGTCTAAGCAGCTCTTTCCCCTTCAGAGTGAAGTATTAACAAAGAAATTCTCTGCCTTTTAATTTCTGGCCAGAGTGAGGTAAATCAGTTCAGTGAAGGATTCTAGCATGAACTGGGCATGGCTCATGAGTGTGAATCCTGCCAGACTCCTGCAGGAGCCACTCCCATTTCATGGAGTGCTGTTGGCTGTCCTCAGGAGAGGGCACTCCACCCTCAGGGTGGTCACACAGCACCAGGGCAGGTGCTGAGGATGCCCAGAGGCAGGCAGGGCCATGCTGTGTGAGCAGACACAACGCCTGCCTGTCCTGCTGCTCCAGCGCTGGTGGGGAGGTGCAGCCCATGGTTATTGAACACAAAAGGAACCAGTAAAACAGCTCAGTCTCAGTGGTGAGCATCATCAGAGATTGTATCCCCAGGTGCAGAGTGGGTGTTTCATTGCTGCAGTTGTGGCAGAGGGTCTGAGTGGGTGTCTGGGTGTGTTTACTGTGAAGGGCAAGTCTGGCACCCGTCACTCGGTGTCAACGTGTGCAAGCTGCAAAAAATGGGATTGTTCTTCTTTCAAAGCAAATGTTGTGACCAACCTGATTTCAGCTACAGCTCTCTCTTGATGTATGGGTATACTGTATCCTCAACAGGCAGTTTTCACTGAGAATAAAATAATAATCAAAAAGTTCTCCCATCCTCTCAGGACTCCCACATCCAGGTGGACATTGCCCAGGCCAACAGGATGACAGTCTGTGTCACTGCTTAAAAAAGTTCTCTTATCAACAAATGCTGAAGCTTTGCATCCTGCCTAGGAATTATAAATAAATATATCTTTTTTCAGTAGAAAATATTGTAAAGAATTGAGAATCCTGTTTGGCAACAGCAACAAAGAAACTTAATCAAAAGGAATTGTGCTTTGCAAACTGTTTCAATCCAAATTAAATATGAGGTGGATTATGTCAATAATGGTGACGATGTAACTCATCATGGATATTTATTTATGTTTGTGTTTAGCAGAAATCTGCTAAATGAAGCAGCTTCTGGTGCAGCTAATTGCCAGTTAATTGGCTCCCAGGAGTTAAACACTCCCAGCTGAGGGCATTAGTGACCAGCTTTGACTGCCACTGCCCCTTTGTGAACTCAGGGCATGACACAGATACAAAGCCAGTTAAAAAAGTAAAATGAGCAGCTCATCATTTCGGTGCAAACTGGAAATTTTGTGGCAGCACAGGCAGTCCCAATGGCTCTGTTTATTCACAGAAAATAAAACTTGCTGCTCTCTGCCCTGGCTGAGCTGGAGCTCTGGCTCAGCCACGTGCCAGGAGAGGAGGCTGCCATGCAGCACACAAGTGCACATCCAGTGCAAGGACTGAAGTGTCCCCTCCTCCCCCACTGAAATACAAAGAGTAAATGAAATTCTGAATCAAGACCACAGGTCCAAAAAATTGCTAGGCTGTAGGGACTCAATGGAATTAAAACCATCAAACACTTCAAGTGCATTTTCTTATCCTCTAGTCAAACATGAATTTAGGCTATGTGGCAGTTAAGGTATTTGATCGAATTTCCTGGAGTTTTTTGCTTTGAAATAGCATTCAGAAAACTCTTAATGAAAAACAGATAAAGAATAAAAGGATCTATAAAGCTTGGAATTAAAATAATAGCCATTTAATTTCATATGCAAGTAAAAAAATGGAACTCCTGTATCAGTAGAAAATGAATTATGGCTGCTCTGCTAATGTGCTTGCAAAAAAAAAAACCCTCAAAAAGGGCTGTAAAAATAACAGTAATATTTTAATGTCTACATGGATTAGTATTTAACAAAATTAAACTTAAAACCTGACTTCAAATATTTATGTTAAAATTCCTAGCAAGCCAGAACATGACCAGCCATTATAAACTGCTGTTCCAGCATTCCAACTGGATTTTACTGTGTTAAGAATTTATAATCTGATTAAACTACACTCAACTTTAAAGATTTTAAAAATCAGGCTGCTTCAAATACTGACAGAAGTGTTTTCCTTAACTTCTGATAGATGTATAAAGAAGATCATTTGTCTTCTGAGCACTGATCTGCAGGAGTAGTCCATGAGGGCCTGAACAACCAGGGTTTTCTAACAATGAAGTTGTGGATAGAACAGAAAGCTGAGTTAAGGAAAGTCAATATTTCAGGCATAGCTTCACTAATGATACCTGATGCAGCCTTACAAGGTGTGCAACAGTCTGTTCCAGTGATTAGGGTTAGATTTTGCTATTGCATGAGGTACTGTGGAGAGCTGTAAATAATTTAAATTTCTATATATTAAAAATCAATATCTGCTCAGTAGAGCACAGCTGTGCCCTGCCCAGATGCACAAAGAACAGAGAAAAAGCAGACTTGCCCATCTTGTGGGAAATGGGCTGGAAATATCTGTTCTCTGGAGACTCTGTGGCAAGGATGGAATATCATTCTTATCCTGAATTTTAGTGAATGTTACTGTGGGTGCCAAATTTTTGGGTTGCTGTTCTCCCCAGAAATCATCCAGTGTGCAGGATGATGGCATGTATCCTTCCCCAGAGAGAGAGCAACCTCTGCCTTCTCATCTGTTATTGTAAGAAAAGATAGCACTTATTAAATTGCAAAGACCAGTGATAAACAGAACTGGCAAGGAGATACACCTGGTGCATGGCAGCTGCATTGCTGTGATTTTGGGAGTGTGCCAGGCAGCTGTGCTGCAATCAGATGAAAAAATCACAACCTAGAGAAGAGCAATCAAGGTAAATTCATGCTAACCTCAGTCTTCACAGGATCTTTAGTATATCTGGGGCCATTTGAATGGTTCTTTAAAAGTAGTAAGCCACACATTTGGCTCTGGCTTAAGGTATATAAACTGCTGAATGATGATGGCTTGTTTGGATTCCCTTTTCACTGGTAGTGGAAGGCAGCCTCAAAGGAATGCAGTACTCTAATCCTGCAAGATGCATTTATGCACTGCAGTGCTTTGCTGTTCAGCTGGAGCCTGCTGCTTGCCACAGGAGACTGACCATTAGTAACCCAACCTCTGCCCAAGTACCCAGCAGCTTAAACCCACAAAAATGTGGTGGTTTAAAATGTCTACCTTTTTGTAAAATTAGTGATAATATGTCAATTACATTTCTTCAACAGCAGCAGGTTAACCAAGAGAAATTTCATCAAGAAAGCTTTTCAGCCTCTGTTTTGGTAACATGGTATTCACAAAATACAAGAGCATTCAAAGGAGGTTCCTTTGGCATGTGCTGACTACTTGTGGGAAGGGCACATCTGGACCATAAAGACCTCACCAAAGGAGATAACAATGTGGGGACATTCTCATTATAGTACTTGAGTCAAATGCTGATGTTCCAATAACCAAAACCAGCACTGACACCTCTGATCCAGTTCTCTGGCTGGCAGGCATCATGCTCTCCTGAGTATGTGTGTGGGCATTCACTAGGTATGATAGAAGAATTTACAAATCCTTTTGTCCTTTGGTCCAAAATTGCAGGACCTACAACTGAGAAGGAAACCTGGTTGTCCCTATCAGTCAGTGCCAGTCCTGACCTGCTGGACATTCAGGTGATGTGTGCAGAGCTCAGATCTGCACTAAGGCAGATAAAAGGTCAGGAGGTGCTGGATCAGGGCTCTTAGGAGCACATGAAATAATAAAGATGACAGATGTCATCTAAAACCACTAGTACATGGTTTTATTCAGTTTTATTTGAGTAACACTGTTACAGTGTGTTTATTTCAAAGAAGAAGTTAAAGCCTCTATGATAGGATTTTGTTGTTGCTCTAAACTGAAACTCCTTTTATTCTGCTAATCCTTTCACAGGCTGCAGGCTCTGTCTCCTCTTTTCAGGCACACAGTCCACTGCTTTATTTCCTGCTCCTCTGTTCTGACTCTTGTACTTGGTCTGACTTCTCTACTTCCTTAACTTCTGACTTGCTCTCCTCTTCTCTTGCCAGCGTTGGGGTATGTGGGCTGCATTTCATTAGCATGGAGAGGAAACCTCAGCCTCCCTTGCCCTTCTCTGTAGCTGCAATGATAAGGCTGAAACATCAGGAAAAGCCTTCTCCTGGGGACTGGGTGACTTTTTCAGTGGGATATTCTCACTGTGAGCTCCCACACACTGCTGCACTCAGAGCAGCCTGTGCAGCACTACAGCTGTGCCAGGAGGGGATTACAACCTGCTGCTTTTACTGAGCTCCACATTGCACCTTCCTCTTTTGCCTTATTCCTTGGCATCAGGGGCCTGGAGCAGGGTTTATTGCAGGGCAGTGCTGCCAGGTAAGGATGAGGGAAGCCCACAGACAGCTGCAGAGCAGTAATTTCTGGTGGCTCCCACTGCATCCCCATTGGCAGTGGCACCTGGCTCTGTGGGGAACAGAGGCTCAAACTTCCCCCCTGACTGTAGGACATAAAGGAGCTACTGTGACCCTGAAAGCAAAGGAGAGAGGCTTCAACCCTCCTACTGATTTCCAAAGAGAAACTGAGTGCCAAGCCTACCTTGGTGTTGTGGGAGGGGTATGGAGGGTCCCTGTGACAATGCCTGGATAGCCCTGCTAAGAACGTGCAGCACTGGCCACTGACTGCTCTGCAAACACTGCAGCTTTATGTTCCTTTGGCCCTGCTATCTGTCCCACATCTGCTTCCTGTGCTCTCTGGATCTCAATATCCTGACTGGGAATTTTACCTGCAAATGGCAGAAATGGGTTGTTAAATCCCCCCCTGATGTAGAAATGGGCAGTGGGTAGAGCTCTGCCCTGCAAGCATGCTGGAGGACATGGGGGGTCTTCTCTAGGTCACTGTGAGACTGATACATGCTGATAAATTCAGATTTTAAGGAAAGCACCTGATAGTGGAGATTGGTTCTTCTGTGGTGGCTTAGGGGGCAGATGTCAGCCCATTCAGCTGATTTAATGTTTGTCCCTCAGCTGAGAAATCCCACAAGTGACAGCTCAATCTCTGGGAGTGCTCTCACAGGGCCCTCTACACCTGCAATGATTTTTGGTATTTACCAAGAAGAAAAGCAATTCCAAAATGCTGCTGTAAAGCTCACCAACTAGCTGTGAGAACAGAAGAAGAGTTCAGCTGTGCTGGGGAGTGCTGTGGCTCAGACGAGGACAATATGACAGCTACATCTCTTTAGCAGGCCACTCTTCAGCCCTACTCATGCCAAAGGTAAATCCCCTGTACCATCTTTGAAGCATAATTTGTTTTGTGGAAAATGCTGGATTTTTTCCCTTTTTTCTCCCCCTAACTCTATTCTTTTTGCTCATTGTGATTGATCACAGTGAACAGATTATTCAGTCTGGAAGATCCATCAGCAGCTGCTGCCCAGGGTGGAAGCCTCTTGCTGTCCTTTCCTGAAAGCTGTAAGTCCTCATGGATGTGTCACTGGCCAAATCAGAAAGATTAAATAAAACATCAGGATGCAATTTGGAGAGTTACACAGCACACAGAAGGATTTTTTGTTAGACAAGTCCAGGCTCTGGAGGAAGAAAGCAGCTTGGAAGTTGCATATCTCACTGACCCCCCACTGCTCCACACTCCCTGCTTACCTCTGCAGCTTTCTGCTGTGAAAAACATTCCTCCCTGCAAATTAAAACCTTTGTTTGCACTTACTGGTGTCCTTGCACCCCTCAGCTATGGCTGCCAAAAGCCCAAGTGTGCTCTGCACCAGCCAAGGGACACTGTGGGATTTATGGGGCAGCATGACAGGAATGAGCAGGTCTGGAGAAAAAACACAGCTTGAACTTGATTGCTCAACTGCAAATAAAGCAAAACCTCATTCCCACTCTTGCCCCTGATTTTCTCTCAGAATACTGGGTTTTATGCCTTCTGCTCTGATCCCACAAAGATGAGCCCTGCAGAAGTGTCCTCAGACTCAGGCTAGTTGGTGGATTTTTGACTGTGCTTACACAGCTTCTGCAAACTTGGGATCCACCAAGAGCATCTCTAAACCAGGCATCACTTAATCCTTCATTTCTGAAGGGGTATAATGGGAACTTCAGTGTCCTAAACTTTCAAGGTAAAGCTTATTCTTCAATATTATCCTGAATATGAAAAGGTTAAAATGTTCCAAGTGCCTTCCTGAATTGCAATTCCTGGCAATACATATTTAAAACAAAGCCATATGAAAATGGCAGTAACAAATCATCCAAATACATCAACTGCTGTGTTATAGCTCATGTTATTGAGAAGAAAGATTGACTCAGAGTCTCCTGTAAGGTCTACTGCCATGCCTAGGATCTTGCACAACCTTATTTTGGATGCAGATGTAAACAAGACATGAATTTCTTAGCAAAGCTTGGGGCTGTTGCAGGTTTCATACCTCCTTAAACAGAAATCATTCAATCTCTCGAGTTTGCATTCTTCTGGCTGTAAATCTGTGTTAGTTTTACCTCTTAGCATGGTAATCTCAGTAGTCACATCTCTAAGTGGCTTTATCTCTGTTTTATCAAGGAATACAAAGATAGGCTGTGGTCAATGAACTGAGGTGGAATTTAAAAGCAAAAAAGAAAAGGTATTTATGCTTCCTGGGGTGTGCACAGCTATTGCACAATGATACCTGACTTAAAGCTTGCACCAAACTCAAAATGCACTTTGGTAAACAGCTCAACCTGAGTTTAAATGAGATTTACAAACACTTATCAGCCCAGTATTCACTTTGACAGACACCACTTATGATGCTGTCCTCATGTATTTAGAATCAGTGCTGACTTGTATCTTGACTTTATTTCTAAATATGTAATTTATTTTAAAGAACATGTTTAGACAATTTTACTGCAGAGAACTAGAAAGTCCTGGATTTCCAAGAGAAATGGCAGCTTTTCTTGCAGTTCCTAAATATCTTTGATCTGGGAATCATATTACCTGTTGTAATATGATCAGGAGTTAGCAACATTGCTATAAAATATTCTTATTCATGTATGAATCTTGAATTTGCAAATATCACAACTACTTTTTGAAATTAGGTATCTTCAGAATTGTCAGACTTCATGTTGCTCACTGATGTCTTTATGTAACAGGTTTATCTAAACAGTTGGCCAGCTGTATAAAAAATTCATCAAAAGAATGTCACTCCTGCCCCCTGAACAGAAAAACTTGTTCATAGAACAGTCTGAGTACACAGAAACATGGAATTAAATTAGCTAATCCTGTAAAAGAGACGTTAACACAGACTTGAACATCCCTGCCACCACAGTGTGTGGGACCCTGCTTATAATCCACCTTTTCTGCTCTAGTTTTGCAAGAGATTGGACATCTGTCTTGTTTTATTCCTTCCTGGCTTCCTAAAGTATCAGCCTTAGGGTTGAAGCATGTTCTTTATAAATGTCACTTGACAGAAGTTTTCTCCTTGGTTTTTGGTTTTTCAGATCTAGTGCTTCTGAGCAGCTCAGCCAAGAGTTCCTCAGACTATTTCAGAGGGCTTCAGAAGGAAACAAAGGCATTTCAATAGATGGTTTACTCGCAGAGCTCTCTTCAGGGAGGTTCTGGGAGACGGTGGCTGAAAGTGAATTTGCTCCTTTTGCCCTTTGTGTGCCCCTTTCCCTGTCTGAAACACAGAGGGTGATCCCCACCTGCTGCAAAGGGCAGCCAGGATGCTGCTCCTGTCCCCTGGCTATGTTGGGTCAGGGACAAGTGTGCTCATTTTTGGATTTGGGGTAAAATGAGGGAATGGGACTGGCCCCTGCAAATTCAATTAATGAGACCAGATGACACTTGTTGGCTTTGCTCTCTGCTGTGCAGGCTGAACACAGCAAGGCTCATTCCCTGACTGCCAACCTCACTCAGGTATGTGGCAATAAAGGATTAATGAGTTTTGTATCTAGCTGCTTTCAGTTAATTTAAAGGCCAGGAGGCAATGAAGTCCTCCACTCCTGTAGCCTTCAGTAGGATTTGAGGGACTTGGGACCAGTTAAGAAAAGGGTCATTAGTTTTCTGTCAGGAGCACAAGCATGTGAAGGAGAGCTATTCCTTCTGTATGCACTTGTAATATGTACAGGATTGGGCACCTTTTCTAAAGTCTGCTTAAATCTTGCTGTGTTGCTAGGGAACTGGCCCTGTCCACAACCAAAAAACATGGAGACATTGTGTCCTACTGGTTTCTGGCAGAGTTTACCATAAGAAATGGCTTAATTGCAACAAGATCTACTAGCAGGAGTACAAAAATTGTCATTTGTCAGCTTTTTTTGTCAGCTTTTTTAAAAATTACAAATATATTAATTCTATCACACTCATGGAAATCCCTTTCAAGCTGAAGGCTAGGCATGTGTGGACAGCACCAAAATCAAACACTTCTTTATTCTTTAAAATACTGATTCAGCTATTTTTAAATTTACTTGAGTCAAGGTACAGTGTTTGCAAGCTTAACAAGCTTGGATACTCTCTGCTCTTTTGTACTAACTAAGGCTATTACTATTTTCAAGACTCTCATAAAAAGAATTCATTATGTATGTTTCCCAAATATATGGTTTTTCAAGTTTTCAGACTGCATTTAAAAGTATCAGAAAAAAGAAACCTGTATTTATGGAGACCAAGAATGACATTTCTGATACAGTTTCTTATCCCTTTCAGGACATCAGAACTGTCTGAGTTGTTTTAAATTAGTGATAATACAAGGCTTGAAACCCCAGATACCAAAGAATAAGTCTGCTATCAAAACAGGACAAAATCTGGGCAGAGAAAAAAATAAGCCGTGGGGAAATCAAAATGAAATATAGTCTGAGGCAACCTCCCTTAAAACAAACAAGTAAATCCTGTCCTATTAAGCTCTCAGGAGAGCTGCTAAAGAATTTTGAAATAATCCAGACAAGGAACTCATTCTTGTCAGTCCTTTTCTTGCAACTCCCTAAGAAAAAATGATCCCTTGTGTGTTTTGTACAAAAGGATGAATTTTTATGATATAAAAGCACACAGTTTAAAGCTGCAAGTCCTCATTCCTTGGCAGTCATTATCTTCAGGTTTATGGAGAAACACATATTGATTGGGCAGGGAGGCAAGAAACTCTTCTGGATTCATCAGCCTTCTTCATGGGTCCTGACCAGGAGCAATCTCACAGCACAACACCATTAAAAACCTGGAATACATGGCACCTGTTAGTGGCTTTTTCTCCTCCTCTCAGGATAGTTACACAATTTAACAGCAAAAAGATGGAAGCCACTGAAGAACTGGGAGACTAGCCAAGCAAGGATGTTTTTTCTTGTCACACCTGTAGCTTATAATGTCATATACGTGTACACAAGTGCAATGGCCTTTTCACAAAACTCCTTGTGTTTCAGAGAAGGTGTTTCAATATTCAGACCTCAGCTTTTGTCTTCCACTGTCTGGATGTATCTCTGTAACAGAGCAGTTTTTCACACTGACCACTCATCTCTGGATTTTCTAACCCAGAGTTAATGCACAATAATCAATGTTCCTGTGTGTTGAGCAGTGCTACATGTGAATTAGAAATTTTGTGGTGGGCAGCCTTGTGACATTCATTGCCAGAGACCACATTAATATTGTGGATTTTAGCTCTCTGACCCAGTGTATTCAACAGAGTGAGATTCTTCCTTAACTCAATTTCTCCTGGTATTTGTGGATGTAAGTAAGGCCCTTATGTTGTTCAAACATAATTTTTTGTGGTATACTATTTTAAGATGTTTGGCCTGATCTAGATTAAGCAGCTTCATATAACTGATGAAAGAGCTATTGTTTTTCACAGCAGAAAAACTGCCACTCATCCAGATCACTGACCTATTTCTTGGAGTCAGAGGTAACCTTTCTGAAGTTTTACTGCTTTTAAATGGTATGTCTTACACTATTGATATTTTGGCCCCACATGTGAAGTGTGACTACACCATTATTTAAGGATCAGATAAAAAAGAATTCAACTTGATTTTCAGTTGCAAAAAGATTTTAGTCTTCTGTAAGTTTTGGTACTATTCTAAAGAAAGTGTTAAATGAATCAAGCAATTCAGCTCCAGGGGTTATTCCACTACTCAATGACACAGAAATTCCTCAGGCTTAAACTCCACCAGTATAGCCCTCACCACTTTCCTTGCTCTGAGATCCAGTGGAATTTGTCTCTATTGCCTGAAAGAGATGATGAACCATGTGTAGAAGCAAGAATTTAAACAGCTCACCCTAACACTACACTGGTTTGTACATTACCCTGCAATCACAACACCAGCATCTGCAAGTTCCTGAATTTGGGAACAGTTTGTAGACAATCGCTCTTCAAATCTTGCTTTTCACTCCTGCCTTGCAAAGGCCAGTGCCAGAAGAAAACATCAGGAGAATAAACTAATACTGCATAAAGAGATTTTGTGGAGGCTGACATGAATAAATGTATTTACCACTGTACATGTCTTTCCTCTGCAGGACAACAGGGCTTGCATATTCTCTATGCTCTCTCACTATACAGAGAGGGCTGCAAGCATTTTAAAAGGAATTAGCGTGTTGAGATGCTCAGTCAATGTTGGATTGCTGGCTCCCTGCTCCTTGCCATGGAACATCTGCTAAAGAACTCTTTGGGAGAGTTCTGGGTTTTTAAGGACCAGCAGAATAACACAACACTGTTAGGGTGTTTTATATTTGGGGCACTTCAGTACTGACAAATGCCTTCTCATTTTATCATGCTGCAATCAAGATGACAAAAAAGCGTGGCAGCTAGGAGAAACTCCCCCCACAGTACAACAAAAAACAGGGTCTCAAAAGGAAAAGTTTGGCACATGAAAAGCTGCAAAAAAAAAAAAAGCTAAACCTCCACCAAACCATTTCTGCTTGTTGTGAGCCTGCCAAAGCAGAGCAGACTTTCTCAACAGAAAAGGCTACATTATGCTAGAAGGAAATGAGCTGCAAGGCACAGGAAAAGGGAACACGAGTGGAGATTTATGGCACTGCTGAAAGCAGGCACTGTACTGCCAGATCAGGAGTGAGACACTTAGCAAAGGATGCTACCTTTGTTAGTTCATCTGTCAAGGAAGGAGTTTCTGTTGTATCTGAGCTCCTGGCATTCACTGCAGAGCTCACTGCTTCAGCCTTGTGATCAGAGTCACTCTGTCTCAATCAGAATTCTCTACTGCTTTTAGAAGGTAAGAAAGTAAAAACCCCCAAAAACTAGCAAAACTCACCTAAACTAAATCCACCCAAACCAAAACCACAGTCAATGAATTCTTGATAGCTAATGACTTAGAAACAGAATTGTGTGGCAACCGTTGCAGAAAAATACAAATTCAGCTTTTTTTTCCCCTCTTCATATTGTACATGTGGGACTTCACATGCTGAATTCTCCTTGATACCAAATACAGCAGAAAGGCACATCTGTGGACAAATAAAACCCTTTCCTTTCTCCAGAAATATTCAGTAATAAGAGAAACTGCCAGCAATTTCTAATTACAACTCCTTTTCAGACTTCCTCTATAAGTCAGTTTAGCCTCAGAGGTCAGCTGCTAGCCCAGAGAAGCTGCAGAATCCCCCCTGATTTTTTACCAGCCTTAATTTGAACTTTGCCATGTTTTTTACTTTCAAATGAAACTGCAGCTTGTTTTCAGCTCCCTAAACTCAAGTAAAAGGCTACCCCAAACAATTCTGATGGAGAACTGTATGTAGGGACAGCCTTGAAGAACGTGGGAACATGGTAAAATACCATGCCATAAATGTAACTTGCATTTTGGATGGGCATTTGCACCAAGGGAAATTTAGGTTGGATATTAGGAAAAAGTTTTTCACAGACAGGGTGATAAAGTTCTGGAATGGCTGCCCGGGGAGGTGCTGGAGTCCCCATCCCTGGGTGTGTTTAACAAAGCCTGGATGTGGCACTGGGTGCCAGGGTTTGGTTGAGGTGTTGGGGCTGGGTTGGACTCAATGATCTTTAAAGTCTCTTCCAACCTGGTCATTCTGTGATCTCCAGCTTTCTTTTTTTCCTAATGCAGACTGGATCTTTCTCAGTAGTATGAACCTTTTTTCCTATTAGGTACCATACCAAATTATGGACACTTATCAGCTTAAATGTACATCTGGATTGTGGACATGTAATTTTCAGTAGTTTTGAATCTGAGCCTAAGCCTCTGAGCTATATAGAAAAATCATTCACAAGTCCCTCAAAAGTGTCTTTGTGGTTTCTCACTAGTAAGGAATATGTGCCATTTATCTCAAACAAAGATTGACCGCTGGCTTTACTAAGCCATAATTTGCATTTATGAAAGGACAAGACACTGAATTACAGTTCTCTGCAGTCCAGAGCTCGATCCTGAACTATTGCCCTGAAAACAAAACACAGTTGTGCATTTGTAAATACTCTGTGTGTTCCATCAGTAAGTGCCATGTGGAACTAAATGCTCAAAATATTAGTTAGCAAGTTGTGTAACAGATAAGGAAGGCTGACTCCTTCCTAAAGTGTTTAGAAACTTTTTTTTTTTTGAGAGAGAAGCACTGAAGTGTAATCTGTATTACTCTCACAAGTCACCAAACAAAAGTCTGTCCTGAAACTTCAGTTAGCTATAAAAGTGAAATGCTCTCTCACAGATCCAGAGAGAGAGAAAATTCTTGCTGCAACAACGCTGTTTTCTGTGACTCCAGGCAGGATCACAGAAATCAGGAAAAATCATCCAGTAATGTGGGTGGTGGCTTTCTGCTGTTTTTTCATACATCTTTCTTTCTGCTGCAGTTCTGTAACTTGGGTTCTACTCCAGTGAAGTCCATTGTGTCTGACTAGTAATGATCTCCTAATGATTTGAAATGTTACTTGATTAAGAGATGGATCTGATTCAATGACCAAAACCCAGTCCCCTTAAGCAATGGTGGCACATGAAACATGACCAGAGAGGATACAGCAAGCACTGTGCATTAATACCATTTCCACCTGAAAAAGAGGAATATGAAGGCTATTCCCAGCTCCACATGTTCTCTCTCCCCAGTGTTAAGCTAGCAGCTTTCTGAATCCTGTTTCTGCCTAGATCTCTGCCAACAAAGATTATCTGTGGGATCTTAAGGGATGTCAGAATGGCAGGAGGCACAGCAGTAAGGAGACAGCTTATTGACACACAGCAAGGCTGGCAAATGATTTTTGTTACTGACAAGGAGGAAAAATCACACTGGAGGGCTGCACTGGGAAGTGATATTTATGCAAATAAAAACTTCCATGTACATGCATATGCAATAATTTGTATGTATGTATGATGACAGGCAGATATAATGACAACCAAGACAACTCAGTTGTTGTCTTGATGGATTACCATGGTGTGGGCAGTAAGTTGCACTACATGCTAGGACAACTCTGCCTAAGGAAGCATCTCTGATGGAAGGAGGCTTTCCAGCTTGTGGGCATTCTGCTGAGACCATCCACTGGGTGGCTGACTGAGGTCAGCTAGGATGGAAGTAAAGCCTGTGCTGTCATCTGGGCAATTGGACAGATAAATTTCAGAAAGGTACTTTCAGGACTAGCAAAAATTGAACATACTGCTCACTGGTCAGCTGAACAGTTTTGTTGCTATCACTGGACCTGAATCAGGAACCAGTTTATAAAGGATCTCACATCAAATTAGTGTGGGAGCAGGGTAAGCACCACAAGCATTTTTTAAGCAGTGCCAAGTCAGCTGATGCAGATAACTTGCCTGCCTGTGCTCAGCAAAAAAAGGAGATGTATTTAGTTTTAGCTGAAATATTAATTGTAGTTGAATTTGTAAGTCTTCTAGTAGGTCTCATATAACCTGATATTAAATCATTCATGAGTATACAACAGGTTTCATCACAATGCTAGTATGACCCTATGGCTACTTTCATGCAGTTTTAAAAGCACATAAATAAAGATTTTAAGAGATGTTTAACTGTTTGTTTTATATGATGTTACTTGATCTGTATTAAACAGTCAAACAACCCTTTTTACATGTTATATATACAATTTGTGTATACAGTTAAATATACATTTCTAGTACATGAATGGTGAATTTTGTTGTTCAGACCCAAAGAACCAGGCTGCTTTAAGACATTAATCAGCCTGCACTTTCCAGTTCTTGTACTTTTCTAAAGAACAAAGGAATGTGGTAGAAATTACATCAAGTCATGGAACTTTTTACTTAGCTTTTTATCTACACAGGCAAGACTCCAAGGAAGGCACTGTATACCTAAGATGCATGTGCTCAAAGAAAATACACATGCAAAAATCTTAATTACATACACAGTCCTATGAAAGCATGTGCATGAAATAACTGTTCAATTAAATACAACATTGATTTCTGTGTCTGCTAAATAAAACCTAGTGTGGATTTCAAACAATGATATACTATCTATATGTTATTATCTAGGACATAATAACACATGAATGTCACTACTTTTTAAGCTGTATCAGTTCATTTAAGTACTGGCAAGCTTGATTTGCAGTACATGTGAGTGCATTAGATTATTAATATCTGGAGCCTGTGAGATTTGTTTTCACTGTACATAACCATGTTTGAGACAGAGCAGTTTGGGTGTTTCTACAGCATGTCTCAGGCACTTTCCAAAAGTGCTCTTTCTGTGACAGAGATGAATTGCCAGAAAGATTTGTTACTACTACTAAACACTGTTCAGTTTTACAGTCATTAACTACCAGTTTCTATTTAGAGTTAAAAGGTTTTGTATTTAGTACCTGTATTTACATCAGGATACTCAGAAGAGCAGTCTTCTGCCTCAGTGTGAAATGAACTTTTGAAATAGCCTTCTTCTCTAATCAGGCTTGTTTGTAAACAAGTAAAAAAATATAAATGAAGCAATGAAAGACAGACCTATGTTGTACAAATGCTAGGCTGCTGGAAGAGATCAGGAGACTGTTCTGTTGGGGGTTATGGGAAAGACATACTCCTAATTGATGTAGTTTATTATCGGGGTTTTTTCTGCATAGTTTTTTGTTAGATGAACTGGTATTTCTTACAACAAAACCTTTCAAACCCCTATAAAAGGAGGATAAAGAATTGAAAGGATGAGTTTTGTGAGTGCATTAAGACAGCACAGCAATTTATTGTGTTGATAAGTACCTTGGTTGTGAAGGTATTAAGAAAATTCCCCTACAATTCAAAACATGTCAAGAAGATTGAAAAGGAAGACCTGTTTTCCAGGGAATTAGCACAGGGCATGGGAGCTTCAGGACAACTGGCAGGATCCAGGCTGTCTGTGCCCTCCCTGCTCCCTGGACCAGGATGTGCTCTGTACCACAGGGCAGGCTGAGCCCTCCTGAGCTCTAACAGCCATGCATGTTTAACCTGATGTACCCTGAGAAGTTGTTTTTATTCTCTTGGTTGCAACTCTGATGGAGTACTACTAACAGACAGCAAATTCTACAGACTGCATCCTGCCATTAGAGGAATACTCTCAAGTACAGGGTAATGGTGACACAGGTGCTCCCACCCCCAAGCCTCCTCTTTCACTCCATGTCATTGCCTGCTGAGTGCTCCCCAGAGTCCCCAGCTCTGCAACTCATAGAATACCTTATTTCAAACAAGCAGAGTTAGTGTATAGAAGGCACCCACAAACTTAATAATCATGTATTTATAAATTCATATTTACAGTATTTTTCAAATACCGCCTCATGTTTCCTCTTCCTAATTACCAGAAGATTATAATTCTCTATATCCATCCTGCAGCTGATTAGAATTGTAGAACAGTCAGCTAAACCAGAACATTTAGTGTAATTCTGGCAGATCACAGCATCAAACTTCTATTTGATAATATAAAAATATGCTTATACATTTTCCGTACCTGCAAGAACATTTAAAGAAAAATAAGAAAGCATAAGCCTTATGTCCATACAGAGCAAGAAGAGTTTTTTCCTAAAGTGATTTCTGGTTTTCTTGGTGTTCTCAGTATGACTTAGCTGTGGGATGCATCAGAATCTGATGTCTAAACCCTTGGAATGGGTTTTCCTCCTCCACTCAAAACCAGGAAATCCAATATGATGGCTGACATAAAAGTCCTGGTCTGTCCTTTGGTCTGTTCCACAGGCTCTGACACGCTGACTGCATCTGTTTTTTCCATGCTATTAAATCACATGGAAATAAATCTTCCACCTCTGTTAAATTCTATCAAACAGAAAATTTGTGAGTTAACCGGTTGCCTAACACCAACTTGGATCAACTAGTTTATTTTTTTAATAAAGGAGTCTTAAATAAGAATTCATTTAGTTAACTCCAGTAATGGCTTGCAAGCCTATCTGATTTAACTCACAGTGTCCTGTGATTTGAGGCTGTCGTGTTTTATGCAGTGAAACCTACAAAGCCAGACTATTCCTACTACATACCACTTTGTTACAGAAGACTTTGATACGTGATGTAATTTCATGCATCTGCACACAAACAAATCAAACTAAAAATAGGATCCTCTTGTTGTTGTGTTTCAAATGTCTTCTATGAAAATATGGGGAAATTGGCAGAAGAATTTTCAGGCTTTATGTGGCAAAGCAGATAACCTTCTCTAACACTTAGACCACTTGAGAGTACTACAGTTTATCAAAAATGTCAGTGCTTTTCCTTGCTCAAATGTCCCTGATTAGATGAGAGGCTATTTCACAAGATTTATTCTGGACAGGCATGACATATATGAATTCTGCTTGCAGGATATTGCAAATAAGGTTGATGGAAAGTTGACTGGGAGAGAAGGGTAGCAGTCTCAAGGTACCATTCTGTCATACCTAATAAATGACAGAGATGCAATAAATCTTCCCTATGGCCAACATCAACTCGGGGAATACCCAACCCTGGAAGTGCCTTACCTACAGCAATGTTCTGCACTCAAAACCTCACTCTAACACAAGGTCATCTGAGCTCCACTGAGATCCAGAACCAAGATTTTTCCCCTTAATTATGTTGAGGGATTCAAAATAAAGGTATCTTTGGATCTTTGGATATGTAGAACACATCTCCCCAAAAAGTGCAGATACAGATTTCAGTGTTTCACTATGGGAATGGACTATGGAATGGAATATTCGCCTTTCACTTAACAGCCTTGTTCACAATGATCCTGTTCAATGGCATTGATTTTTTTTTTTTTTTTTGCGAGACCATATCCACGTACATTGGACATACAGACATACATGACTAAGAGCATAAAATTGCAGCAGGGCATTATGATCACCTAGGCAGTGAAGTCCTCTTCCTCAGGCTTGGTGACATCAACCACAGAGACACATGGGGGTGTCCCAGCCAGTTCTGCCACTGAGCAGTGCATTCCCATAGATGTGGCAGGTCCTGCTGTGCCCGCTGTTACCTCCCTGAGCTGCCGTGCACCTTGACACAGCTGTCACTGAGAGCCTTGTCCCCAGGTCCTGGTGACAGAACGGCTGGGTCTTCCTGCGGGGTTTTGAGGCTGACTGGGTTGGTACAGGCTGCTTTTGTTCACCTGGGCGAATCTTCCTGCCCCAAGCGTGCCCCCATCCCCAGCAGTGATGGAGCACACGGAGGGACAGAGCTGAGCACACCCTGCCCCAATTTCCGAGTTTTGATCTGTTACGGGAGCAGCAGCTCAGCCCCGCTGCTGACCGCGGTGCCAGAGATGGCTGCTGGGGACAACACCGCTATGTCAGCCACGGCTGCTGCGGGACAGCACCTCTGTGTCAGCCACGGCTGCTGCGGGACAGCACCTCTGCCTGCTGCAGGACAGCACCTCTGTGTCAGCCACGGCTGCTGCTTGCTGCGGGACAGCACCGCTGCCTGCTGCGGGACAGCACCTCTGTGTCAGCCACGGCTGCTGCGGGACAGCACCGCTGCTTGCGGCGGGACAGCACCGCTGCCAGCTGGCGCTGCCGCCACCGCGGCTCCGGGACAGCCCGGCAGCGCCTTCCAAAAGCCCACGCTGCCACCTGCACTTTGCAGAGCCCCAATCTCAGAGAGATAAACGAATCAATCTGGTCTAGCCTGATAAGTGAGCGTTGCAGAAGCCTCAGCAGCTCACCGGGCATCAGAAAAGCATTGAGGAAACCTCAGGACTTGGCGTTCAGCTGAACGAGTCGGCAGAGGGGGCTCACTCCGGCTGGCACCTCAGCACGGACCGTGTGTCAGCCCCTCGCCGCCCCGCTCGCTGCGGGCCGAGCCGCACGGTGCAGCGGCGCGCTGTCCCCTCGCCGGTGCCGCACACCTGCCCGCGGAGCCGTGCATCGCCGCGCCGCCACCTGTACCCGCGCCGCCCGGTCCCGAGCCCCCGCCGCTGCGGCAGCACAGCCGATGGCAGGGCTGTCAGCGGCGCAGCGGGGCGGCCCGCGGTGCCCTTACCGATGATGATGGCACAGGCGCTCACCAGCCCGATCTCCTTCTTCAACGCCACCCGCTCGGGGCCGCCGGGCAAGCGCTGCTCCCCGCCGGCCATCGCTGCCCGCGCTGCTCTGCCCCGCGGCCCCGCGCGCATGCGCCGCCCCGCGGGCCGGGACCGGGGGGGCCGCGCCGGACGGGGCCGGGGCGGTCGCGGGACCCCTGAGTGCTGCGGTCACTCGGGGCGCGGCCGCCCTCCGACCTGCGGGTGCATCCCCGAGGGGCCGCGGGGACAGCAGAGCCAGCGCTGTGCGGCGAGGGCTCAACGCTGAGCGCTGCGCTCGGACATTCGGCGTGTCGGGCAGCGGGTCCTGCCCCGGCGCCACGAGCCAGCCTGGCGCCGGGCCCGGGCCCCCTGGCAGAGCCGGCCCCGTGCGGGCTCCGGGGCGACCGCCTCCTTTTGGGCTCTCTTAATTGAGGTAGTGCGATAACGTACCGAACAAACGTTTTATTGCTTGTCATCGGTGCTGCCAGAGTTAAAACCGAGACGGCAATGCCCAAGATTGGCTGATTTCGGTACTTTTTACTTTAGTTTCTCCGCTCTTTCTTCCCACTGTGTTTGACACTTCTGAAGGGACCCTGCACCAGCTCCTTCGCACCCGCGGGGCTGAGGGGCTGCCGGGGCTCTGTCCGGGGCTCCGTCCCCCACAGCCCCGCGGGGCTGAGGGGCTGCCGTGGCTCCCTCCCGTGTCCCCCACAGCCCCGCGGGGCTGAGGGGCTGCCGGGGCTCCCTCCTGTGTCCCTCACAGCCCCGAGGGGCTGCCGGGGCTGTGTCCGGGGCTCCGTCCCCCACAGCCCTGAGGGGGCTGAGGGGCTGCCGTGGCTCCCCTCCCGTGTCCCCCACAGCCCTGAGGGGCTGAGGGGCTGCCATGGCTCCCTCCCGTGTCCCCCACAGCCCCGAGGGGCTGAGGGACTGCCGTGGCTCCCTCCCGTGTCCCCCACAGCCCTGAGGGGCTGAGGGGCTGCCATGGCTCCCTCCCGTGTCCCCCACAGCCCCGCGGGGCTGAGGGGCTGCCATGGCTCCCTCCCGTGTCCCCCACAGCCCTGCGGGGCTGAGGGGCTGCCGTGGCTCCCTCCCGTGTCCCTCACAGCCCCGCGTGGCTGAGGGGCTGCCATGGCTCCCTCCTGTGTCCCCCACAGCCCCGAGGGGCTGAGGGACTGCCATGGCTCCCTCCTGTGTCCCCCACAGCCCTGAGGGGCTGCCGGGGCTGTGTCCGGGGCTCTGTCCCTCGCAGCTCCGCGGGGCTCGCCGGGCCGGCAGCGGCTGTTGACGACCTCCAGCTGGGGGTATCTGCCGGGGAGCGTAAGGAAAGAAATGTTTTCTTTCCTCACACAGGGGATGGAGCTTAAATGTTGGGATCTGCGTTCGGCAAATCTTTTGCTCTGTGAACAAACTGCCTTCACAAGAGTATCAGTGAATGAAGTCAGCTCTCATAGGATATCAAAAGCGAAATCGTAGCTTGGGAACCTGGGCTCTTCCCTCAAGTTGTAACAGCCAAGGGAATGCCCAGTTCGTAACTTTTTTCTAAGATGAACACCTTCCTGAGGCTATTTCTGTGTCCAGAGAAGACCCCCGTAGGTGACCTATTCTGAAAGTGCACAGGTTAGAAAAGTTTCCTAAGAAGATTTTGAGGTAACTGACAATGTGCATCAGCGAGGCAGTGGAAGCTGGTTGTGGCAGGGTGGGACTGGGAAGGTCTGGTTTTTCACCTCACTGAAGGAAGTTGGGAGGTTTCTGTGGTGACACCAATCTGATTTTCTTTGTCTTCACAATGAAAAGTATGACCTGACAACTAGTAAGCCTTTTGAAAAAATCTGTGGATTATTCTTAGAAAGCTAATAATTGTAAATGATTTTACTTTATACTGCTGCTTTATTCTGCTGCTTTTATAGAAAGACTTACTGATTTTCAGAGGATTGTTTCCTAAGTTGATCTACTGCTCTGTTTCTGAATGAACTGCCTCACTAACCACTTCTAAAATGTCCTTTTATTGAATGACTATGTGATTTTTATAAGAAAGTTTACAAGAAGAGTTACTTTTTGAACTATTTAACAGTACTACTGTTCTCCTTTTAAAGACTAGGAAATATATACAAGGACTGGAAACAAAGTTTCAGGTATTCAAAAGTAACCTGATGTATTAGGTGTTTCTTCCAGGTGCCCAATTGATTGCATCATAGCTTTGTTTTTTAGTAACTCATGTATATTCTATTAGCTACCTCTGAAAGTCTCTACATGCTAGCCTTATACCGGCATTATAATTTATTTTGGGAAAGTTTTCTATGATAGTCTATTTCTTTTGTAAAAGCTTAAAAAAAGTTAGTTTGAACATCATTTCAAAAAGTACAAAAGTCAAGAAATATGTGAATGAATGGTGTTTCTAACTCTACTGAGTTTCAAGAACCTAATGAAATTTAGGCGTAATTAACCTTTACAAAATAACCCACACAATCTGTTAAATGAATGACACTTAGAAGGATAACACTGCACGTGTTTTATTTGGGTGTGGTAAAAGTGTTGGTTTGCTCTGAAATATGTGTATCATCTTTGTGGTATTGTAAGGAAGATAGAAATCCCAGTCAGCCTTCTTCTACTGATTAGTGAGCAACAGAGCCTGCTGGCTATGGGATTATGGAAATGAATACTAGAATTCAATTAACTCTAATAATTTTCAAATCAATTGATCAGTGGCTGCAGGATTTTTTTTTTTTTTCTAAATTCTGGCCAGTTTATAGGGCATTGCCAGGGAAAATGCTAGGTATTTGTACCTATGTGTACTCTGCCTGCTGATAGGAATATTTTGTTCTGTAATTGTTCTTCCTTACTGAAAGCCAAGGGGAACAACTAAGTGACTATACCTATTTAACAGGTAATAAGGAAAAACCTAACAGAAAGGTACCAGAAATATCTCCTTAGGAGAGGCAGTCAACAAACCATTAAAGCTGTGAAAAGCAGAGGAACATTAAAGCATCTTGTCTTGCTATCCAGTTTCACCTCGGGTGCCTTTTGAACAAGGCTAAAAGAGCTGGCGCTGAAGAACCATGGGGTGAAATCTCAGCTTCATCCCAGTGAAACCTTTTGCAGCAAAAACATTAATGAGCTGCCACATTTCACTGTAGCTGAGAATGGCAGGGTATTGTCTATTACACCTTACAGTTTCAGCACCAGATCCTGGTTTGTGGGTTTGATCCCTGAGGGCAGCATTGTGCCCTTGCCTTTGTGTGGGGCTGTTCCCAGGAGGAATAGGCAGCCTTTGTGGCTGGGCAGGGTGTGCTTCCAGGGGCTTCTGACACAGCCGACCCAACACTCAGCTGCCTGCCCAAGCAGGGACCTTAAAAATGTCCGTTTGAAGGGACTTTGCCCTAAGAGCTGAAATGAAATCTATACCCTTGCCTTTTTCTCAAGAAGCTTAGCATTAATTTCATAGGTGCTCCTTTGTGGCATCTCTGCCAGCATGTCCTTCCTAATGCAGGTCAGAACCCTGTGGCAGTTTGGCCTGGTTGCTTGGTGGGCACGTGGGGTTCTGCGTGCAGCTGTGGTGGTGATGAGGGAGGATGTGGCTGTGCAGCAGCAGCACAGTCCCTTCCTGCCACATGAGACTGACTTCATGCCCTGTGGATTAAAGGGCAAGGGGTGCAGCCAAGGAATCTGTGCTAGTAACTTAATTTAGGATTGTAGTCCTGGACCACTGTAGAGAACTTAATTTTTCTCATTTGTCCCAGGACAAATTCTTTCCATAAATCCATATAAAGAACACTGATTTACTGATTCTTTTCCCAGGGTGTGCATAATAATTTAATTTCCTTTTCAAAGTTCTGTGTGTTTTACTACTGGTGAAGGATTAAGCAGGTGGCTGTTCACGACACAAGTTTTCAATATGCCCACATCCATAGCAGAATACTGGAGGGTAAAACAGCAGTGAGCCAGAAACCTGTTGGAAAAGACAGCAGTGACAAAGGTTGCCCACATTAACTGCCAAAAAACGCTCTTTCTTTATTTTCTTCCTATTTTTTTTTTCAGGCTGAGTGCCTGCCTGCTACACTGTGGTTTTTGCATGAGGGTGAAGAGAGGACTCTTCTCTGTTTGTGGTAGTGTTGGCTTATTTAGGTTGTGTATTTTTTCCTATTGTTAATATAGTTTCAAAATGAGCAAGAGGGCGTGTAGGTTCTAATTAGTAGTTATCTGAGGCAACTCTTGGAGCAGAAAACTCATGTAAATTGTTTTGGATTTGAACATACTGTATCTACTTGAGTGACAAAACGTTAGAAAGCAAAAAAGCCAAAGTTCTTTGTCGGAAGGCAATTGCTGCATAGCAACTGCATAGAGAGGATGCAGTGAAGCTTGCGTGTGTTCTCCTTTGTTGCTATTTTTGTCCTTATTTCCTTCACGTTCTGAAATGTACAGAAATTCTTGAAGTTGTTGGAGTGAGTTATTTCATTCATTGCTACTTATGCTCTAAAAAATAAGAGAAGCAAATAATGCGATTTGAGTTTTGTATTTTGGGAAGAAAAAAGGAAATTTAATATGTTATTTGTGAAGGGATGCTGTGACTGAGTTTTCAAATGAATGTGATCGTTGATATATCGAAAGGAAGCAATGTCAAAGAAATATAAAGATTCTCCTTGATAGTAGATATTTTCCCAATCTCACTCAGTTTTTGTATCTATCTGCACAAATTTCTGTTTTCCTAAAACAACCTTACAAAACCGAAACTTACAAGAGTTACTAAAACATTATTCAGCTTTGAACTTAATGAAGTCCATGAACAGCAGCTGGGAAACAGTTACTTGGAAGAATAACCTGCTTGTTGTATATTGTTAAATAAAACAGTGGGCTGGCTATTTTAGCAAAAGGAAATTTGGAGAATATTGGAATTGTAAAGCGTTTCTTAATTGCTAATAAACTTGTGAATGAGGTTTTACATGTTGTGTCTGTGGAAGGCTCATACAGAATGTGGGAGACTGATCTTAGGTGTCCTTTGGATGTGCCCTGCACAAGTGTGTGTTAGAGGGGTTAGTTAGGATGTGCCACCCCTGCAGCTGATGGCTGATTTGGGCCTTTGGGCTCCCACTGCAATGGGATTGCTGCTACCCTGTGTTTCATCACACTTCTGTAGCAGGACAGAAACTTGTAGGGCATTAGGATTAACCAAGAACACAAAGAGGAGAAGGCCACCCATTCCTGGAAAGTGACATCAGGGGAGGGACTCATAGGAAGCCTTTCCACTTTAACAGGATGAGTCACAACAGGTAACTAAATCAAGCCCAGGTGCAGGTGGATCAGTTACTCATTGAAAGTATCCTACTCTCCATCACCGTTCCCTATTGTGTTCAGTCTAAGACAAAGGTGGAAAACAGTGACCTTTGTATTTCTGGTACTGTTTTCTATTGTACATCTGTTTTCAGAAAGCTGTAGAAGAAGAAGGCACACGAATATGTGACTCCTGTGTGACTCCCCAGTACCTACACAAGAAGAGCATGTGACTCCTGTGTGACTCCCCAGCACCTACACAAGAAGAGTTTGTGACTCCTGTGTGACTCCCCAGTACCTACACAAGAAGAGTGTGTGATTCCTGTGTGACTCCCCAGTACCTACACAAGAAGAGTATGTGACTCCTGTGTGACTCCCCAGTACCTACACAAGAAAATGGGGATGTATGTTTGAAAAGGAAAGGCAGAAATTTTTCTCTAATTCAGTAAAGAAGGAACATGTCCAGAGTAGCTTTTATTGTGGGTAGCTACTCTTGTCTGTAATAAGGGCAACAGGAGAGAGGTTCCCTCAACAGTGGAACTGTTCTGGCATTATGTTAAAGAGGCTCATGGAGTCACAGACTGGGCTGAGTTGGAAGAGACTCCAAAGGATCATTGAAGTCCAACTCCTGGCCTTGCACAGAACACTCCAAGAATCCCACCACGTGCCTGAGAGCAGTGTCCAAATGCTTGGACTTCTGCAGGCAGTGGTGTATACCTTCTGAATTCTGCTGTGTACTGCGTTTGTTGGGCATTGGGAAGGGGCACAGGTAGGGCTGACTGTTTGCACTGGCTGATGCAATGTTTCCACGGCCCTCTGCAGGATCTGGGAACTTTAATTCCATAATTTAGGAATCTCAGGAGATTCTATAGGCAGTATCACTGTGCTTTGTGCTCCTCTAGCAGGAGTGTTGGTCTTATACACAGCAGGGTCTTGCCTGGTGTTGATAACTCCATAGCTTCTATAAAGGACAGTATTTTGGCAACGTGCAGAAAATTCAGGGCCAGCTGCTTCACATCCTTTGAACAGCACACTTTTATCTGTAGATTAGGTGACTGGAGTGTTTGCTGTCTTTTAGGTAGATAATTAATCAGGTATGAACTGCTAGATACTTAGATACCATTAGATACATAGATATCTGTGCAAAAAGATATTTCTAAATTTCCATCTGCACAAAATGGATCATTTAATGTTCAAATTCTATCATTCTATCCTCCCTTCAAAGACATTTCATGACAACTCCTAAGCAGATGAATGTAAGTAAATTCTGTGCAGAGTTATTTGTGGGTTGTTGATGAATGAGGTTTCTGGAGGCAGAGTTACTGGAAGAACCTAGGCTGAATTAAGCATTGGTTCACTTGGTGTGTTATGAGAGTATCTTGAAATGCAGGGTGAAAGGGAATGAAAGGATGATCAATTTCAGAATAAGCACTTGTTTTATGCATCTTTTTAAAGCTCTCTGACAACACTGTAGTATTTTAACATTTCACCACTATAAAAAGCAAAAAGATTATCTTAAATCTCTAGTCTAAATCATGCCTGTTGACTCAGGCATTTAGCTTGAGGTTCACTGGAACTTTTAATATCCTTTACCGAAGGAAGAGAGCCACCAGGTCCTTTTCCTCTTCATTGCCACCTAGCCTGTCCTTCCCTATTCTGCATATGTATGCTAGATCCTTTCTTTCTTCTTGCACCACTTTTTCAGCTAAACATTAGCATCCTAACTTTACACCATTTCACCAGTCAGCTGAGATTGCCCTGAATTTTATCCCTCACTTCTGCATTTGGTGAACCCATGAATTTTTAGTCTCTGTTTTGTCACTCAAAGTGAATTATATTGGTCCCTGGATAGATCCCAGGAGAATCACTCAGAAATTTCTTTCTGGCTTGCCAGTTTTGAATAATTAAATCAAGAGGAGCAGGGTTTATTATTATTATTTTTTTAAAACTAGTTACACAGGTAGCATCACAATTAAAACTTGGCTCTAATTTCATATCTTCTAGCTTATGAGCATAACACATTTGGCAGAGTTAAAAGATCTAGTTTAAAGGAAGCTAGTTCATCTCTACCACTTCCTGTTTATCTACTGAAAGTTCTCCATCAGACATGAAAACCACGACTCACATAATGCCCTCTCTGCACAGAACTCTTGTCACAGAGGTGCACTAGATGGCACTCTGGATCTGTGTTTTACACTAAATGAGATCTCAATTGCCTCCTCTGACGATTCTTGTAAGTACTTACTTTTTGAAGTTTGGCATCTAAGTTTAAGATTAAAATTACTGTAGCAGTAAAAGTCTTGTGTAAGTGGGTTTGGGTTCATGTTGTTATTAACTTTCCCCCCCTCCCCCCCAGTAATCCTTCAGCATCTATTTCTAAAGCACAATTTTATGTATGCCACTGAGGGAGTAATCCAGCTTTGTGAGGGCAGCTGGCACATGTTCCAGTGTTGGCTGTGCACTTGGGTATCCATGTTTGATGCATGAAGAAGCAAAATAGGAGGAGCAGAGGAGGGGGATCATTCTGCCATGTGTTCTCCCAGTCTGAGTATGGCTCAGATATAATTTGAATGAAGGCGTGGAGGTTGATGAGACCAGCCATTATTACCATGATCCATGGGTCTATAGAAAAGCTATAGTCTGTGCTAAAGACATTAAGTAACATTAATTTTGCTAATGGCAATAGCTCTGGAATTGTGTTTTTGATTGTAGTTAATGACTGAGTCTGATTAAGTAACCTGAAACCATACCTACTGCTTCATTTTGCTAGCATCATGTAACCACAGCTTGGATCTATGGACTCAGCTCATGCTGGGTGCTCTGTAGGCTCCTACAATGGTTTGGGAAGGTGAGTCTGGACCCTGCTTTCTGTGGGGCCCAAGGCATGGCTATGTGGCTGTGCTGTAGGCCTGCAATCAAGGTGCTGGGGCAGGGCAGTTTTCTGTATGTAGGAGGCAACTCAGCTGCCAGAGGAAATCTCCAGAGTGCTCCTTCAATGATTTTCACCACTGAGACATGATGGGGTACACTGCTGTCTCCTGCCTTTTTGAATACTGTCTTCTGATAGCTGATTTTGTTAAGGCAAAGTCAATCATGCTTAACTTACCCTGTCTTGGCTTTGCCTTCAAAGGGCAATGCTTAGGATGCCAAGTTAACTTCATTCATCTAGTATTTTAGAACTCCCTCTCAACTCTTCCTGACCTGTGAACACTCCTGAGTCTTCCAGGACAAAATAAAACAAGTTAGCTGAGCCACCTGACAGTGGTTTGAATGAACTTGTTTGATTTTGCCCTAGAACTGACTAGAAGTGCTTACACAGCCAGTTACTGGGACTCAGCTGTAAGATGTTAACAGCAGAGAAACAGAAAGGAACAGCTTTTTAGAAGGCCTGTGAACTGTGTGCCCTGGGTGAGAGGCTTTGTATTAGCCTGGTCATTTTCCCTGGGAGAGATAAGGTGTGGTTCTATGGCCTGTTCCACCTGAGGAGTTCAATAAAAAGCTGTTGTGTCTCAGCTGTACCTTTCCTGCAAAGGTGTGCTCCTTACCTGTGCAGCACAGATGACAATCCTGTACCCAAGGTGTCCAGTGGAGCCACACAATGTGCTTTACAGGGCTGCCTGTGGTGGAGGCTCCAATGCAGAGCCTTATTTTGCTGTGTACTTCAGAGAATGGGGAAGGCAGTTTGGCACACTAAGTTTTCTAACAGCCTCTGAAATACAGAAATGCTTTTTGTTCCCACTTCTGTTAATAAGCTGGTGCATCTATCAAATCATGGAATAGTAAGGAAATTATAACACTTTTTATCTGCACAACATTGTAATTTTTGAGAAGAATAACAAAGTGACAGAACATGTGTCACACTCTTCACTTAATGTGAATATTGGTGAGTATGTGCACAGAGAACCAAAAATAAAGTAGATTCCCCTGTTGTCCAGGAGCAAATCTGCAAGATGAAGAGTTGTCTTACAGAGAGAAATCTATATTTGGTTTAAGTGATGTAAGAACTTAATAATAAGAGAAAGGCTCCGAGAAGTGCTTTTTCCAAAAATGCTCCGTCGTTAAGTCTGCTTATCATCACCACTCTTGAACACCTGAAAACTGTGTGTGGTATGGACTGTGGGTACCTCGCCTTGAGGCTCATGAAAAGGAAGGCAAAACTGGTGCAAAATGTGGAGGGGAATGCGAGTGGCAGAATCCCTGACCTTTGCCTTTTCAACCCCCCTATCGCCTGAGGCCTCCAGGAGCCGAGGCCGCCCGCCCGAGGAGAAGCCCCCGGTGCTGCAGCCCTGGCCCGGAGTGATGAGCGAGCTGTGTAACTCCTGCTCCTGCTCCTGCTCCGGCGGTGAGAGCAGCCCGAGGCTCGCTGCAGCGATCTGGCACCGCTCCTGCATCTCGGAGGACGGGCAGCCCGTTCCAGCCAAACGGCTCCAGAGATCGGAGACGGCAGATAAGTCGCTTCAAACAACAGGGAAAAAAAAAAAAAGAAAAACTGCTCTGCTCCCCCCATCCCTTCTCAGCAGCACCAAAGCTAGTACAGTGTGGTGGTGACCTATCCTATGCTATTTAAAGTAACCTTGGTTTTTCCTAAACTTTTCTCTACTTTTCTCTTTCTTTCTCTTTGCTTCCCTTGCTATTAAATAAAAATATATTAATTTTTTGGCACCAACACTTAATCTCATTTGGTTTTAATGTAGTTTATGGGAATATTTGGAACCTTCAAAGTTCTTTCTGGTTTATACATAGAGACTTAGCTTTCTTTGTTCCTCTGGGTTTAAATCAGATCATAACAAGTGCATTGTACTTAGAGTTCACACATGTCCCCTCCAGTACTTACTTATTAAATGAGTTCACAGAAACTACACTGTAAACCTGCTGGAATAATTTTTATGAAATAATTTTCTCTGGTAAAGAGGGAAAACAGAGCTGCAAGGAAGTTAAAACCTGGGCTTGGCTTCCCCACTAATGACAAAGTCAGGCCCCAAAATTTGCTGAGACAGAGATGACAGGCTCTCGCAAGTACATTGGGTCATCCAGCTACCCCTCCTTTCTGGTTGCTGCAGGGTACAGGTGCACTCAGACAAAAAGGACTGGTGTTGCTTTTGAGCTTTTTTGTTGCTTTTTTTTGCTAGCACATAAAGCAAAGCTGGAGTGAGATGTAGATAATGTGATACACCTGTCCTGTTCAAGTGCACTAGACCAGCACCACCAGACCTTTTTTTCCCTCACAGTGCTTGAAGAATATGGACTGCAAGAGTGCTGCAGCACTGTTGGTTTTTTGTCAGTTCTGGGTGGCCATTTTTAGATGTCAGTCTTGAGTGTGAGTGCTTCCCAGTAGGAATGATTTGCATGGGAGCAGGGATGCTGTGTGTAGGTAGGATTGCCTGTGAGCCCATTCAGTCACATCTGCTATGTGCACCAGCCCACAAAACAGTGAATGAAGCTCAGATACTGGTGCATAATGTGATCTAGGTTCTTACCTCTCTGGACTTGGTTGCCTACCTCTAAACCAGATGTTTCCTTCCTGTTGCAATCTGCCTTGAAAGTTGTATGTATTACATTACCCTTTGGTGTTATCAGTGGTGGACCTTTTCAAGAAGACGAGGCACAGGATGCCTTTTCTTTGTGTTAGGCTTTGACAGCATCATTGCAGGGGTAGGGGATTTGCTGTGGAGTTCATAATCGTAAACATTTTTGATGATAACATCAGATTTTTCTCCTTCTTTCCCTTTTCCTCTGGAAGAGGTTAGGCTCTTTGGGTGTTGCCTGATGAGATTCAGGAGGTGGGTGGGTGCAATGAGATTTTTTTGGCTGCACCTCTCTGTAGAGTTACTGAGAGTGCTGAGGGCCCTCAGTCCAAATAGGGAGCAGCCTGAACAAATGCAAGTAGAATCAGAAGATTCTCCAAGGCAGAAAATTTCTTATTTCTGGAGCAACTCACCAATAGATAAGAAGATTATGTTGGAAGCAGCTGGGCTATTCTCTGTGTGTGTGCATTTGGCCATGATCACATCAGTCTCATGGAAATATGCAGTTTTGGCTGGGTGTTGGTACATCAGAGTAAGAAAATGGGAGAGGAGTTTGTAAACTACGAAAGGTTGTGTCCCTAACAGAAAGGAGGACCAGAATCTGGAGATCTTCCTTTACTGGTAATCTCACTGATCTGTCTGCTAGTATTCTGTATGTTAACAGAGCGAAGTCTGCTCCTTTTTCACTGTAATTTCAGTGGCTTCTTTCTGTCTTTCTTCAGTATTCTGCATTTAGTACTCCTTTCTTGATACCCTGCATATGTGCTTACAGGGAATACACCTGTTCTTTCATACTCCTTTCAAACTTGAAAGATGTGGACAGACAGGCATGCACATAGCACAACTGCAAATTCCCATTTTCTTGGAAAATCTTGCTCAAAAGTATTCAAGAGGAGCTAGTCCTAAAGTACTGAGGTGCAAGAATCTGGCACTACATGATGCATAGGGCTGGAAATATTGATAACTTAGACCTTGTATTCCCTGTGGAACAATAGGGCAACAGACTGTTCAGCAAGTGCTGTTAATGAAATGTGTCTAAGTGCTTTGCTGAGCTGGAACCGTGGTCCATACTGTGGCACATGGAGCCTTTTCAGCTGGAAAGCCTCAAATTGTTGAGTCAAGTCCTATAGTGTTTTAGGAATAGCTCAGGAAGCTGCTGACAACTCAGAAAAAATGGTGTTTTTCTACTTGGGCTGTTGGCCATTCAAAGTGAGCTCACACCAGGTCTTTGGGGCTTTGGGGAAGCCAGTGACAAGTCAAAGAATCTTGTTTAAACTGATTGTAGCTGAATGCTGCACTTGCTTCTGAGGCTTGATCTATTCCTTTAATTCACCAACAACATCTGCTTCTTTCCACAGACAATTCCTAAGATGACCTCTTGAAGGAAAGGGAGCAAGCATAATTTTCTGCTGTGCTGGTGATTCTCAGTGGAGCAGTCACAGGCGTGTGCAGAAGGCCAGAGCCAAGATGAACACCTGCATGCTTCACCTACTTCTCTTTGGTTACCCAGCAGGGGTTGCTGATGGCACCATGTGGTACAGGATTACAGGCTGTTCAGCTCCTAAAATCTAACAGGCATGGTTAAACACTTTGCAAGGTCTAAGAACCAACATGCATCTGGGTGTTCTTTCTGCTATCTGATGTTAAGTGCTACCAATACTTAACAACATCTAAAGGTTAGTGCTTTTATTTCTGCTAGTTTCTAGTCACACTATTTTCTGTCTCCATGTACATATCTCCTGTCTGCTCCTCCCAGTATACCCACCATGTCTTATGTGCATTTTATCTTACATGGACAAAGTATAAGTGGACCTGGCTAGTAGTTTTGTTTGACTAGAGGCTTCCTGTAAATGGCAGCCAGAGGGCCTAGCCCACCCCTGTGGCACAAGCTTTTAAAGTCCCATTATTGCTCTGAATCACACCTTCATCTCCACACCCTGAGTCATATATTAAAATAAAACTGTGGGAAATAATAAAACCCAGTTATATGAATGCATTTTTTATTATAAGAGTTCTTCTTTTTTTTTATTACTGCTTTGAGGCTAACTCATCATCTTTTGTTATGTTCATTACAAAAGGGTTTGCTCTAGTCCCTATTAACTTGAAGGGAAAGGAACACAGTGCACAGACAGAACAGTTCCTTGCTGGCATCCATTCCCTTGTCCTCAGTATTCTTCAGTCTTTACCACAGCTGCTGTACAAGAGCCTTCTGGGGCAGGCTGGGTTCCAGGGAGGATTGACAAGGCAAGTTTGCAGAAGACAACTCAGAAGAGGGGGTCAGATCAAGTTCTCTTTACGTCCCATATCTAGCTTCTGGCCTGTTTTTCCAGGTACTCCTGATACAGTTACTGTCCTTTTTCAAGCAAATAAACAATTTTCAGCTTTGCCCCACAAAGTGAGAAGTTTTACTCAGTCACAAAGAGGTAGAAGACGAGGTTGAAGGGGGGGAAAGAAAAAGAAAGTAAAAGGCAGAAGACTTGTTTATATAAGACTTCTACATATATATTCTATATATATAGAAAAGTGAGTTGTTTCCATTTAAAAAGGAATATTCTACAAGACCATGTTTTTGTTAAGTATTTGGACTCTGTAGATTGGTGAAATAGGTGAAACTCTTTTCTTTCTTGGGCTTTCTAAATTAAAGTATTTTTATCTTGACTGAAGCTTGAGAAATTCCTTTTCGTCTTCAATTTTAGATTGTACTTGTAGATCGCACTAGTACCAGGACTCCTTGCTCAAAATACAGCACATAATCTGCCATTTTCTCTCACCCTAGGATGGAGCTGAATGTACAGAAACGGAGTCCTGACCCAGTACTCCACTGGAGCCTGGCATCATACCAGTAAAATTCCTTTGTGCACCTCTGGTTACAGCTTCCAACTCCCCCCTCCCCGCCCCCTTCATCCTCTGCTGCTTTCCCTTTCCCTTTCCCTTTCCCTTTCCCTTTCCCTTTCCCTTTCCCTTTCCCTTTCCCTTTCCCTTTCCCTTTCCCCTGATAATATCATAAGCTTTAGCCTGTGCTCTAGGAATAGTCTGATATTCAAGGTCTGCCTCTGCTGCAGGACTTTCTGCTGTTCCTGTCACACATTTATCCAGGTCATCTTAATTTCCTTTGGCTTTTCAAAGAACAGGTGTTTCAGAGACTACAGCCTGAAGGTTTGATGCAGCAGGTGAGTCAGGAGGTTCCCATTTGCTCTATAGGGAGAGGATGCTAAAATCTTCATTACAGATTTGCTGTTTTTTGCTTTTTTCCTGAATTTTCTCATAGAGGCACTACTCAAAAAGATATTTTTATGACATAGGCTTCTGTTACTCTAAAATTCTGCTGCCACCAAGCTTTCCATTTATAGAACACCCAACAATTCTCTGGTGGGGAGGACTTTTGGTAGTGGATGACTTCCAGTAGATTTTTTATATACCTACTTTTGTCTGTTTTTGAAAATGGATTAAATAATGCTCCATCATCAGAAATGCATTAAATGTTTCCTGACCGACCATCCACAAATCATTTAAACAGCATGTTATACCAAATGTCTTCTTAGACATATATTATTGCCTGCTTAATAAACCATTCAGGATCTTAAACTATGGCAAGTCCACTTGATCTCCAAGGACTGCATGTATTTTAAAATTATTTTACCCATAGACTCATTAAATCATGAGATATCTTCTGCTTCTCAGCTAAGAAATAAATAAAAGTTCCTGTCAGGTAATTGAAAACCCCAACAGAGCAAGGAACTGGCTCTTGAAAGACGCATTAGATCAGCAGGATACCCCCATGTAGACGAAATGCCTGGAAACTGAGAGTCATCTGAAAATAATGTACATGATGGTTTAAATCTCTGGACACAGTTGTGAAATCCCTGCAGGTAGTTTATTCCCTGTTTATCAGTAATTCAGGTGACTTTTCTATGGCTAATGTCTGGAGAGCTCCCATGGAAACAAAAACTAATGATAGAAATAGAGCTGAGGGAAACACGTTACCTAGACTTCATAAAACCTCCAAATCCATGAGATCTAGCATATTCTATGGAGGATATTGACTAATGGATTTGCTCACTGTACAAACATAAGGCTTGTTACAGGCCCCTTTCTCTTCTGAAACTGTTCACTCAAGTTCCAATGCCCACCTCTTTTGGTCCTGAGTTATTGTAGGATAAATTGTGGAACTGAAATACTGGCTGCTTCATTCTTTCTGTTTCTGTGGTTTGTCAGAGCTTCTGCCTTTCTGAAAAGAAGTGAATTAAGGGAAGTAAATAATAGAATCTGGGTGTTTATCCACAGGGAAGCTGTTCATGTTCCTTTTCTTTGTGTCAGTAATTGGTCTGGTCCTGGGCACTCAGTATCTAACATTTTGCATACAGTGAATGGGTGAATGACTTATATCTGTGACAGTGGGGCCTGTGGGAAGATAGAATAACTGGGAAATTCAGTTCTTATAAATCTATAAAAATAGCTAAGAGGTGTAATGTACCGTAATACTGCCACATTAACACACACCAGGCTGTCTTTTTATTGTTTTGATATGCAGCAACAGCTTTATAGCTGTTGCAAAAGGTGTTATAAAGCTTTGTTTCAACATGGAGGATATTCCAAATCCGAATTTTGTTTCATTTTTATGTGGTTTCAGAAAACTAATATTAACTAGAATGCATTTGCATTTACCCTGCTTGTCACAATTACAAGGCAGGTGCAGAAATAATGAAAGTTATTTTCATTTAATAGCAAAGATTCAGCAATGTTTGTGCTATCCAGCTGTCTATTTTTTCCCTTGTAAGTGAATTGAGAACCAGAGCTTGTGATGCACAATCACTGTCTTCAGTTGCCTGGTCTTTCTTTGCCTCTCTTTCCCCATGTCTCAGCAGGGTATCTCAGGAGAGCCTGGTCTGTAAGGCAACTAACACTGGGAGTCAAACATGCAAAGAGTGTCAGGGCCCAAACAGATGGAAGCAAGGTAGCCAAAAGTGTGTTGTGAGATGGCAAACACCAGTGCTATTTTATTCCTGGGACAGCATCTCCAAGAGGCATTTGATGGTCACTGGTAGCTATGCTCACTCTCCCCATTTAGTTCACCCTTCTTTTCCTGCAAACAAGCTCTGGACAGGCTGTTCTCCCTCCTCCTCCATCCCTTTCAGTGAAAAAGGCTCTCTTCTTGTCTTTGTGACTTACATTCATTATTCTCTTCATAATTTCCATCCTCTTCCTGACAAGGAAGGGAGGAGGAGGTGGTGAAGCCCAGAGGTGACTAACACCATGATAAACCAGGTTGCCTGTGAAGAGATATACAGTCCACAGTGGGACAGCTGTCAGGGTCTGTCTTTTGTTACTCCACCATCCTGTTGCAGAGCAACAAGCATTTTTTTGCAACAGTTCCCAGGGAAGAGGTAGCACAGAACATAGAGTAGCTCTGTGGTCTGATAGACTCTTATTTGGACCTGTTGCTCATCTGCATGATGCCCAGACTAAGGGGAAAAGCAGTCCTAAAAGGAGGCCAAGAGCAGAACAGTTTCCACCATAATAATGACTTATTTTACTGTTTGCTCTCTGAAAAGTGAAACAGCTTGGAGTGCTAAACTTTCCTCACTGTGTTCTCCTGAGAAAACACCCTGACCTCTCCTCCTGTGGGTTTTTTTGGTGGCCTGTGTATTCTGCTGTGTTCATAACCATGAATTTCTGTCCTGTGACCCAGTAAGCCTGACTAGAGCAGTGTCCAATGCCTACCTGGAAGTTTTGGTGCTTTTTTGCTACCTACATGTGAAGTTGCTTGGCTTAGGCTGGCTTCTTGCCTATCACCATGCTAGCACCTGTCTGCCATCCTCAGCATAACATACAAGTGATGTCAGTTAAGGGGCTGGGACTTCATTCCTTTCCTGGATTTTCAGTTGCTTGGTTCTCATCCACAAAGAGGGGATTTAATTCATTTTAGTCTGTATAACAGAACTGATGACAAGGTACAGTTCATGCTCTTTCTGAAGCTGTCAAGGGAGGACAGCTAGAACAAATGTTTCCACTCAGAATTATTGCTGTGCATTCTGGAAATACCATATACATATCATTCCTTAGTGGTTTAGGCCTGTG
Organism: Haemorhous mexicanus; assembly: GCF_027477595.1. Taxonomy (NCBI): domain Eukaryota; kingdom Metazoa; phylum Chordata; class Aves; order Passeriformes; family Fringillidae; genus Haemorhous; species Haemorhous mexicanus. Next base: position 4,686,701 of record NC_082352.1, on the reverse strand, counting down.
TCTGTCCAGCTGATTCTGGCTAATCCTGTCCTGGGGCTCAGACCTGCAAAGCAGTGAACAGTCAGGTTATTGTGGAGAACTTGAACTCCTTAATACAGAGGTTAAGAAAGGTTTCAGCAGACAGTTGACCTAACATTATGCATGTATTTCCTGTCTTCATGTACTCAGTTTCGTGTCAAACGTACTTCAGGTGTTTAAAATAATAGTAAGTTTCCCTATCAGGTAAGAAAGGCCTTCTGAGAATAAAGTTTCCTTATGGATGGGGTTGTATGGGAACCAAATAAATTCAATGTCCAAAGCAAATCATGCTCAGTGTTTTAGTTCCAAAGATGGCAAACATTTACATGCATTAGCCTGTGCTTCTCATGGTTAGAGAAATAGAGGAGGTTTGGATCTACATTTGGTTGTTAAAGGGAATTGTTTTAATGGCAGTAATGTAGTCCAGGAGCTTTGCCCAATTTTTGTTTATTCTCTTTCTGGTCACTGGAAATCTCAGGTCACTTTCTCAGCATTAAAATAGGGATCATATGTAATTATTTTTTGTGTAAAATTTGGTATCCCTGTCGAGGTGATTCTAGAAAGATTGCTAAAAATGAGTAAACTACCTTGGAAATGATGGCCTGCAGGTGGTGCAGGTTGCTAGGATGTCCATAAATGGCTATTTTCTGCAACTCTTCTGTAGAGCTTCTTGCATTAGAAATATAAAAGTACTTCTGAGATTAACTGGGAAAACAATATAATCTCATATCTTTTAACTGACTCTGCTTTATGTTGGTGCAGTGTACATACTGCTGATCATTTTTCTTTTACATTGTACCAACAGACAGTTTCCTCTAGCTGAAAAGCATCATCAAAACAGTATTGATGAGGAGAAGGATGAGTACTGAACACAGATTTTAAGTGGTGGGTATTAGAAATTAGTCCTAAATTCTTTTACACTGTAGGTAGTCCTAGTTAATATCCACATTTCAATTTTAGTGGTAATAACAATTAGATCACCCTGATAATCTTGAGTGCTAATGCACAAATAGGCATATTTTGCCAGAACTCTGGAACTGTTAGGACAGGAACCACAAGAGATGAGGTGAATTTAAGTCTCTGTGCTGGGTTCTGCTCCTCACTATGTCTCTCTGCATCTCTTCCTGTCCTGGTAAGAGAAGGGCTGGCCTATTCCTCTCTTCTGGCAAGAGAGACATTGTCCACATTCTTTTCCCTCTACTCAGAAGTGAGCTAGGGTCAGTACTTTGCTATGTGAGACAGCTTGCATTCTTTTCCTGCACTCTTTCATGGTTGTCTTTCAAACAAACAAAAAAACCAACCAACCTGAAACAAAAACCCAACCCTTCCCCCTACAAAACCCCACATTTGCCTAAAGCAGGCCTATTTCTGGTTTTGTGGTGTATGAAAGAGTGATTTCACTGTTGATAAGGCAGCTGAATAAAGTCTACCTGCTTTCCATTAGGGTAATACAGTATTTATTTCTTCGTGGTAACCCAGAGTTGTAGTGGCATTTCATCTGCTTTTGCACCACTCTTTACCAGAATCAGCCTTTGTCCTGTGTTTTCCATGGAGAGGGGATAATAGGGGGAAAGCATATTTGAGGTTAGTATTTTCTATCTTTTTTTTTACTCTGATTCCCATACAGGAGCCCACACTTGTCAGAAAATCTGTTTTACTTAATGGCAAATGCAGATAAAGCTTGCTTATGGGAGAGCTATTTTAACTTCCTTAGTACTGGTTCTATTGTAGGATTTGCAGAGGAGAATACAGAACTCTGGTGCCTTAATTTTTCAAAGTTCTAGTGTTAGAAGAGTTGCAAAAGTTCTCATCACAGCTTGCTTGGATTCACTTTCACTTTTGGGATTCCTCAGTTATTGTGGATCACATGTACTAGATGAGGGGATTTGGGTTTGTTCTTTCCTTGTCAGCAGCACCTCTGAGGGAAAGTTCAGCACTTAAAAATGCTAGAAGTAATTCCAAGGAAGAATTGAAGGATGAATATAAACGTGAATGTCAATAATTTTGAAGTATAACACCCCTGCTGTGATTTCTGATCTGAAACTGAGACCAACGAATGCCACTGAAGGACCTGATTGGGTAAATGGAGAGTATTGCCATGAGATGCTGGCAAACCAGGTGTTAAACTCAACAAGATGTCTTTGGAGGATTGGGGCCCCAAATGTGATTGTCTGGTTTCATCTTGAGCTGTGGGTGAGTAGGTGTATGCTGTATGACAGCAAGGTTGCTGTAGTAATTATTCATTAGCTTTAAATAACAGGGTAATTATGAAGTTAAAATTCATATACCCCAACACACCCATTTTTCCTAGCCTTTCAATTTCTGAAGAATGCCTACAGCCGTCTCCTTTGTGTTGTAAAACAGGGCACTAGCCCTAGTTGTACATGGCTCTTTCTTTGATTTTTGCATGCTCCTTGCAACAAGAATGTTAACTGGGGTGAAAAGGTAACATGAATCAGGGAGGCCAGCACCAGAAGAAAATAAAGACTCATTTTCTCCTATGCCTCCAAGGATAAAGAAGATCACTCTGGCACTCATAAACACATGTATTCTCCACACAGGACAGGTTTCTCTGTGAAATTCTCAAATTATCTGGTTTTCTTTCAATTTCTGTCCACTTCTATTCTAGGACAAAAAACAACCAGCAGAGTAGAGATGAAGAGGACAAGAATTATTATGGAATATATTATAATGGAATGCCAAGAGCCATCCTGGTATTCTATATGCTATAGATATTTAACCATCAGCTGCTTTTGGGTGACAGGACATGACCAGTGAACTTATGTTACACAGGTGAACAGACAGAGTTGGAATGCTTCTGAATAAAAGTTCAGATCCAGGAGCTGCTTTACCTCAGATAGATTGGACCTAATTCAGTGTTTCAGAATCTGGGAATGAAGTCTGCAAAAATGGCTCTGTCTTTGTATGTGTAACTGGGGACCATTGCCTGTGGTATGCTGTGGCTGGTTCTGCATGGCAGCTCTGATTTACTCACTCAGTAAATTTACTCAGTAAATCAGGGCTGCCACAGGATGTGGGGCAGGGTGCCAGGCCTGTGATGTGATGTGCACCCTGTGCTGAGAGCAGGGGAAAGGCCCTCTGCACACCTGTGCATAACCATAATCTAGGGCAGCTCCTCCTACACTGCCTGTGCTGGAAACCCCAACCCTGCCCTGCACATCGGGGCCCTCACCCTGTGAAAGGGGTGGGTGATTCAGCAAGGGCAGTGTGCTCAGCAGTGCTCTCCTGCCTGGCTTGCCAGGGACACACTGTCACTGTCACTGCTGGTTTTTACTGAAGTCACTCAATTTGCTGTTCTTGACAATTTAATGCTGCAACCACAGGCTAAGGGTTCATTCTCTGTTTCTTGTGGATCATATTGTGACTGTCCAGTGGAATGTAATGGAGCTTTTGCCTGTAAAGGTATTTCTAGCTCAGGCCCTCCCACAGGCTGGCGTACCTGTGACATGTCTTACATTGCAGATGAATTTTCAGTGCACTGAATTGATGGGATAGAAGGGATCAGCAGCAATACCAGGTTTTTCAGATGTGTCTTCTTCAAGGTCCACTCTGGTAAATCTGCTCTAGGATCTGACAATGAGATCAACCAGATGGTTCTGAGTTTGTAATCCCAGATATATCTTAAATGTGAAACTAAGCTTAATGCCTAGTGCTCTTGCACTTGCAATTTTTTCAATTTTTGCAATTGCTCTTGCAATTTTTTTCTTGCCACCTGATCATATTTGCAATTTGGTATCAGTAAAGTTGTAATAAATTCTAAATGAGTCATCTGATGAGTTGGGCAAGAGCTTATGATCTTGCGTGGAAATTGCATATAACATTTTTCTGTTCTAGTGGAGAGGGTGTGAACAAAGATGGCATTCCAAAAAGACCTGTGTGGACCATGGTGTGTTTTCAATCCAGAGCTGAAATAGTTCTAGTCTGGTGCATTTTCTAAGGTGAAACACTGACAAGAATGGAGAGTTGGACAGACTTGTGATAAGGGAAGAAATAAATTGAACTTGAACTTTCTGAAGAAAACTATGTTGCTCTGCTGGGAAGTATGGAGAGCAGGTCTGTGAGACTAACCATTTGAAAACAAAATAGTTATATTAGTTAGCAAGTTCTTAGAATCTAGTGGAGGCTTTTCAGCAGTGAGTGCTGTGTTGCTGCAGTGTCTGGGTGCTCTAACCCTGCACTAGGGTTTGTGTCATTTATTCAGAGATATCCTATTAAGTTGCAAAATCTGATTTTAAGAAAAGCTGAAAAAGAAACAAGCTGTTGGATATCTTAATGGGCAACAAATTGTTTTCATGTTACAAAAAACTCCAAACCAAATCTACTTCTGCTAATTCAACTCCAGCAAAAAGTCTTTTTGTGTTGTCACCGAACTTAAAAAAATAGCAGTAAGAATTCAGGCCTGTAAAGAATGGGAGAGCTCCTATCCCAGCAGCCTGGACAGGGCAATTATTTTTTCAAATCCTGAGCATTTTGTTAGTGGAGCTTTATCTTTGCCTGCTTCTGTTCATCCTCTTGCTTTTTTCCCTCAAAGCAGGACTGTTATTTTTAAACACCTTGGTGGCTTGGAAAAAAAATCTTGTAAGGCTTTCAGTAACTATGTCTCTCTATCCACCTGCTCCACTGTGGCCCCCAGCAGAAATGAGACACTCTTGGCCATGCAGTGTGTGGGTGTGTGGAGGGCTGGGCAACAACTCAGTGTTTGATACTACCAGAGTATTTGGGACCTCATCGAACTGAGGTTAGTGGAGCTGTAAGAAATACACTAAATAAACAGTGTTTTACACAATAGGGAAGCAGAAAGTGGTACAAAAGCAATTGGTAACAGATGATCTGGGGTTGTTTGCAAAATGCTAAGAGTTAAAATAGAAGGTGGTTGTGGTTTAACCCCAGCCAGCAACCAAGGCCCATGCAGCCATTTGCTCACTCTCCTACCAGTGGATCTGAGAGAGGATTGGAACAGTAGGAGCTGGAACACTTGGGGATTGAGGTAAAAACAGTTTAATAGGGAAAGCAAAAAACTGCACACAAAAGCAAAGCAAAACAAGGAATTAACTGACAGATTCCCATGGGCAGGCAGCTGTTCAGCCATCTCCAGGTGAGCAGGGCCACATCCTGCATAACAGTGACTTGGGAAGACAAACTCCTTTGACCTGTTGAGTCAGGGATGGAATAAATGACTCCAGTCATCAGAAGGTGAAATAGAATTCCTTTGTTAGGAAGAAGTCTGACTTTTATAGTCTGGCTCACTAAGCTGATACCTGATTGGTCTCAAAGTGAAAACCTCTCACACTGTTGGTGACCTGTGAATAGCACACTCTGGAGAACCATATCTATAAACAATGGTCACAGAAAGAGAGATAATAATTGTTTGAATTCTTTCTTCTAGGTTTCCTACAGCTTCTACACAGCTTCCCAGGATTTTCCTGGGAGAACCATGTCTCTCTTTGTTCAGAGAATATGTAATTACTACACTCCATCACTCCAAACATCCCCCTTTCCTCCTTCTTCTCCCCACTTTATACACTGGGCATGATGTCAGATGGTCTGGAGTATCCCTTTGGTCAGTTTGGGTCATCTGTCCCAGCTGTGCCTTCTCCTGTGCACCTGAAATGTCCTTCCCAGTGTGGCAGTACAGAAATCAGAAAAGGCCTTGGCTCTGTGCAAGCCTTGCTCAACAATAACAAGAACATCTCTATGTTGTCAACACTGAAACATAGCCCCATAACATTGTGGAGAAAATTAACTTTACCCAGCCCAAACCAGCACACAGATCAAAACCTCCTAGATGTTTTCTTGCACAATATTGTAAGTTGCACACATGTGATTATATAAATATACACCTTGGTCTCTTCTGTGCATTCCTTGGGCCTCACACTGTATTGTTTCATAAATAGAATCTGTAAATGCCTATTATAGTGAACCTTTGGTTATTTTTATTTCATAACACTATCATGGCTTTTTTGTTTTGTTTGTTTGTTTTTAATTTGAAAGCATCTGAGAGCCAAGCAGGTGTTTATAGGAAACATTTTTACCTGTATTGCTGGATTACTTAGCCAATGATCCTATCACATATTTTGCACCCTAGCATCACAGTGACATTAAATCAACTTGAGAGTCATGTAAATATTTCAAGCACACATTTTGAGTCCTAAAGACTGAGGCCTTTATATTTGCAAAGTAAATCATGAAGATTTGATTGCCTAGCTTTGGATGATGATGCCCATGATAGAAAATCAGCAACACAATCTTCTTCACAGGGACTGTTGGTGCTTAGTAGCTCTGAGAGATTAGATGTCTTGGGCAGGATACCATGAAGGAACACTTCTGTGGATCTTAGCCTCACCCTGATGCAATTTACCCAGGATTCTTACAGACTCTTGATCAGACATGAACAGGAACTTTTCTCTTTGCCTTTCAGTGCTCTGTGCTAACCATAGAGCCATTCTCCTCCTGTTGCTCCCATTAAATGATTGACATGCCAATCCATTGCTTCAGAGGTTAATGGCTACACAGAAAGTAATAAAGCAGGCCCTTGTGGCAAAATAGAAGCTTATCACACAATTTCCTTTCTGATCCTCTGAGTTTTGACACTGAAAAGAAAAAGAAACATTGGTCAGTGAAACTAGGATATTTCAAATGGAATTAATCCAATTTTTGTGCTTCGTTTTCCTTGTCTTTCCATTAAAAAAACCAAACTAAACCAAACCAAAAACCAGTGTGTGGAAGTTTCAATTATTTTGTAGACTGAAGTGAATAAAAATTGGATTATAGACTCTGAGAAACTGAAGATTGTAAAAGCAGAACTCTCATAAAATGAGTGTCTGCTTATTAAACAGGATTAGCTCTGTCATGCAAGTGTTCAGGTACAGCAAGCACAAGCAGCAAACAAGCAATTTTCTCACCTTTGTAGAATGGTATCCTATCCTAGTCCTCCTGTGTCCTGTACCATCATAACACTACAATTTCAGTTAAAAACTCTACACTTAAAAAATAAATACATCCCCACCCCCCTCCCCTGTGATGTAAAGACTTGGCAAAATTGCAAAATATATTTTAAACAGGAAATGTTGCTGGTAGAGTAGAAGAAAGAGGAAGGTTTTATTGCTAAATTAGGAAGTAGAAGTTCATCTGAGAGACGTTTTCCTCAGGAAAAGATTGGTAGATGTGAGGCAAGGTGATCTGCTACTGCAATACAGCAGCTCTCATCTCTCACCTCCCCCATCCCAGCACAGAGTTCCTCCAGGGCCACAGTTTTGCTCTGTACCTCATGTACCTGGAACCCAAACAATAGCAGCAAAGAGTGAAGTCCTATATGATGGTCTGGGTGGCAGCTGGGGGTGCTGTAGCAGCAAGGTATTTGATATTAGTGACCACCTCTGGGTGCAGTACTTTGCCACCTGGTTTTTTGTGCATTAGTTTACCTGTTCATTTCAGAATGCATGCTAAGGTTTTTCTGTTGGTGATTCCAGCTGTTCAGTTTAATGGGTTACAGTTTGCTCCTGAGCCACACAAAATACCCAGTCTTCAACTCAAAAACATTTAAGAAAAAAGAAAAAACCAAACATCCTCACTCTTGTGGGTTACATGGACAAGATGCAGGAATTCAGATACCAAACACTAATCATGTCATTGTGAAAAGGGAGCCTCAGCAAGGAATTGTTTAATTCCTCTTTCTGCTTGGAGGGATGCAACAAAACACAAGGTCAATGGTCACATATTATAACAACAGGTGTTTCAACCAGAGATGAGAATTTTTTTATTCTCTAGGGTGGTGGTCCAGCACTAGAACAGGTTACTCAAAGAGATGGCAGTCACTGCTCTTGGGCTGTTCAAAAGTTGAGCCTTGACCAGCCTGCTGCAGCTAGACTTGTGCTGAGAAAGGCTGTTGGACCAGGGGCCTCCAAAAGTCCCTTCCAGCCTCAGCTGTTCTGTGATCTGTATCTCATTCTTAGTGCCAGAAATGACTTATTATGGGCCAGATTTTTAGATACTGTGACAGAAAAATAATAGATGGTTTTCAACTCGTCAGAATAGGTAATTTTCCTATGAAAAAAGGAAAATTCAGCAGACACACTTTTAAGTAGACTTAAGACTGTTCTATGTGTTTTAGTAATTTTAGGCATAATGATTTGTCCTGTCTATTGTAATTTTCTTGATCTTGTCCTTTTATGGGTGGTTCCAATCAGATTTGTAATTTTCTATCCTGCTTTCCTTCATATAGAAAGGACCAGTAGTGTTAAACTGCATGTAGATGCTGTCAGCTTCAGTTGTTTGGCCAGTGGAAATTATGTAGGATATAGGACTATGAAAATTGAATTTTCTTTGGAAGTTAGTAATAGTTTTCTCCCCATTTCCCAAATTATATATGATAGTCTCAATGAAAATCAATGACATTTTGAATTACATTGATGAAACTAAGCATCCAGAATAGTTGGTTCTTGCAGATGAAATCTCTTCCTTGATGAACTTCAAATAATTGCTGTAATTATTAAGCTTGCTGATATTTTTCAAACAATAGATTTGAGGGATATTTAACAAGATTCACTAGTTGAAAAAAGCACTTTCTTCTACCTTACAGTTTAAATGGCTATAAGCTAAGAAAAAAAAAGACAAAAAAACTTCTCTTTTGCAGATGTTACGTCTCTTGTAATGTGAAATGTTATTCTTATGCTTTAGGAAGTGTTTATCTTTAGTCTAAGCAATTATCTGATTGGCACCTTCTTTCTTTTTCATCTCCCACTATCTTTTCTCTCGTCTGGATTCTTCAGTTTCTCTCTTTCTTTCCTGAGAACTGAATAATTATTAAAGAAAAATCTGATTAAAATACAGTTAGTTAAATATGTATGTTTTAACGAGTGTTTCTAATGGAAAGCACTACTTGTGATGGCTGCTGCTATTGTGTGTATTTTGAAATTTTTCTAGATTTGGAAAATGCATCTTGTGTGGACAGACAAAACCTCTTTCCCTTCCAGAGGTAATTTCTGTCCTTACAGTGCTTGATTCAACATGCTTAGACTATGTATGAGATTAAAACCCGGGGAATGGAGAAGCATATATAGAGCCTGAAGAAAATAGTTAGTTATTAAAACAATTTAGCTCGTCATTAAATCTCAGATTTTGGAATATAAATAGGTTGCTCTTCCCTTTGCCTCATCTGTCATTTTACTATAGCAGAAAATCTGGTGCTGGACAGAAGAGTAAAGGTAGCTCAGCAGTTAAAATGGAACTTGAAGCCAGGATCTTGATTTTTGTTCTGACTCCACCAATGACAAACTGTATCATCCAGTGCAGCTTACCAAACCTCTGAGTCTCTGTAAATGTCATATAACTACACAGGATGCTGCGAGGTTTAATTAGAATTAATTTTAGTCTTTCAAGTACCTTGTGTTTCTCAGATGAAACGTGCTATTCCAGCGTGAAGGATAATTATTATGTTGCGTCTGTGTTTTTCTGATACATTATTACTATTTTATTAACCATGTTTTGGAAAAAAAAAACCAAAACCACCGTACTTACTGCTTTTCAGTTTGGTTTGTATGGTATAACGTTAGGCCCTATGAGCCCAGTAAATAATTAAACTAATATTGGCATTGAGATGTGAGGTTGTTTTATTTGAGAACATTAACGACTATTAGCAGATAATCACAAAATGTCTGGCTGGATACTTTGAGCACTTTCAATCATTCACTTAGGTGTAGGATGGTCATATTGCCTCTAAAAGTAGTGAGTTAGCCTAGCAATAGCAGCCTGGAGAGTCTCAGCTGGGAGCTTCCTTGCAGCGTGGCAGGCTTGACCCAGCCAGCCTTGTGGAGCAATCGTTCAGAAAATTGTCCTGGCAATGGGTGCCTGCTGCCTCCTTCACCTTTGCCAGCCTTGTGGGGAGCTGAGCACACCTTATGCAACAGGCCACTCCTGTTTCTCTTTTTTTATTTCTCACCTGTAGCACTGAAGTGCAGGGAAAGCTGAGATACCAGAGGGTGACAGAAAGCACGTGGAAGCTCTCGCTGTCTTGGTGGATATGAGACAACTGTGTTGTTTCCAGCTGTAATCACGGCTTCATGAGAAATAAAAATACTGACTAAAGCAGCAGCTCCACATCCAAAGGACATAATAATTCAGAAAGTGTTGAGTTATTAACTGTTCTTATACTTTAACATGGATTTGAGCATGTGATTGGGCTTTTCTTGTAGCTGAGAGTTCAGGAGCCTGAAGTAGAAAGGCAGCATTTACAAATAAGGTCAGATCATTTGGGGATAATGAACTTCTGTCAATAAGGTTATTGTTTTATCAGCAGGTCACATTCTTTTTGTCCTCACTTGCCATGTACTATAAAGTATGACTTTAAAACACAGGACTTCTGTGTTAATTGCTATCAGATAAATGTGTCTGGAGAGACAGTCTTTACCTTGCCAATAGACACACTCACTGGAAAACTGCTTGAGCTGCTTTGGTGTCATCCTATTTCAAAGTAGGTTAGAGCAAAAAATCAAAAGGAAATGAATAGGTTTATGCTATTCTTACACTTTCTAAATCTAGCAGGCAGATGCATACCACAATACTACCTAAGCAAAATGCAGACCCAACTCATCCACTGAGGCTGCATTTTTATTCTGCTTTAATAATGCCACTGTGAAGCAAAGCCCTTCAGAGTGGCAGTCTTACTGGTGCCATTGTCCCCACTGTCCTAAGTATAAGGTAGCATTTGATAATCCTGACAGGTGTAGAGACAAATGTGAGCTTTGTCAACTCTGTGCAAAAGTTCTTTACCAGCATAAACCAGACAGTAACTTCAAGATTCCAAACTTAGAGAAAATGTGTATCTTAAATGCTAATCCAGCCCTGATTAAGGTACATTAACATGGGAACTCCAGGCTGACAGCAAAAGCCACATCTAGTTGGCTTTTCTTTTGTAAGTAGGCATCTTGGTTTTGGTTTATCTGGAAACTTGTGTAGATGTAGGATAGGATGCTAAATGAAAAGCATATGAGTTTTGTAGAGCTTGTTAGATAAAAAAATGTAATTTGACAATGGTATTATCAGGAGTGTTGTGGAACTGGAACATTCTCAGAGCAGGGATTAGGCACAGGCACATTTGATGACTCCAGCACTCCTTGTTTCTCCCCTCCTGTGTGTGTCAGCCTGTGATGCCCACGTTGGCACATGGGATGAGACCTGAAGTCATCTAACAAACCAAGTGCTGGTTGTGCTCTGATGCCTGATGACCATTGAATATCTGGGATCTGATGGGTCTGGCATCACACTGAGCAGTCAGCAGTTTGCTGTCTGGCCCATCTCTGCTGCCCTTTGAGGAATAGCAGGTCATGGACATGAACCTAGCTGAGCCCTTAACAAAGAGACTACCAGGTTTGTGAAGACACTGACAGACTGAAAGGAAATGCAGATGGGTAATATGTGTTTCCAAATGTTTATTATTTAAAGTCAGTTACTGGGAAATATATAAAATGGAAGGGTCAGAGTAAGACATTGTGCCTTGCTGGCTTTGCCTTTTAGATTTTAGGAGATCAAAAAGAGAAAAGGAGGAATATGTCATATTGCAGGTAATTAAGGATTCATCAGGAAATAAGGAACACTTGGTCCTTCTCATAGCTTTGAGGACAAAAGGTGAAGGGTAGCTGGTATAATATCTTCCATATGTGGCATGCTAATTGGAAGAATAGAAATGAGGTATTTGGAAAGCTGAATCTAAGCTCTTATAAATGGAAATTGCTTTTGCTTAATGAGTTTGCTGGTAGGCTCAGTGCTTTACCCTTGGAAAATAAAAAAATATTTTTGATTATATGTTTGTAAATTAGCGTTAGCCTACTAGTTGAGTTAGTCCTAAGGATTTAATAACTCATAAGTGAAAAACTGTGTTTTTTCTTTCCCTGTAAGTACTTGAGATTCAATGATGATTCCCAAGCATTGCAGTATCTTCTTACCAGTGCCTTAATCTAGGCTTTGGGTCCTTTAGTTTAAGTCTTTCCAGAGTTTTGAAAACCTCACATTAGGAATGGCATACAGGAATAGCTTGTTTCTCAGACCTCAGAAAAGTGTGAGGCTTATTCAGATTAGGCATGGCTTTGTCTCTGAGGACAGAAGGGCATCACCACTGCTTTGTTTTTATAGGCAGCCCCTGGCCCAGAAAAAATAGATCTCTGTCCGGGTGAGTCGAGCCAGTGGGAACACCTTCTGGGTAGTTATGTCCTGCCTACATACAAGTTGTTCTGGGATGGAGAGGGCAGGACTTCCCTGCGAAAGGCTGTAAGGTGAGGAAAGCCGGGAGTTGCTCTTGCTTCCCGCTAGATGGCAATTAAACCCCGCTGGAATAAACGGCTGTACCGCCAGAGCTTTCCAGCCTGCTCCTAGGCGCTGAAAGCTGGGCTTCGGAGCAACCTTTGGGATATCTGTGTTTTCCTTGGACTGGAGCATGCAATAATTTCCATATGGCAAAGGAAATACTGTTAAAGCTGAACAGCGTTTTTGGCTTGCACGTTTGGAGGAGTCATACGTGTTTTTGTTTAGTAAAGAGTGTATTTGGTTTCTGTGCTGTAGAACTCCCCACCTCCTTGGGGGGTAGAGTAGTGGAGTCAGCAGCAAGCAGGAGAGCTCTTGGCAAGGTGGCCAGCTGGAATTTGGCTGCCAGGAAGCCAGAAGAGCCCTAATTAGGCAGGCAAGTATAGCCTGATCCAAAGCCTGCTGAAGTTAATGGGAGTATCTTGGGTTAGTGCATTTTTTCCTATTTCCAGGTAAACCACTCAAATGAGTCTCTCCTCTTAGCAGTCTGCTTTATATACATTACATCATCTGCTGCAATTGTTGGTATAGCAGCAATAAATGCATGTCTGTACTATTTGTAATGAAGATACAGCATTCATGTGCTCTGCATGAGTAACTTACAGGAATACTTGTGAGGTAATTGAATTGTTTTTCTATTTTTTTCCTAATTAGAATTTGCAACAACATAACTTTGTCTTTAACATCTGTGCTGGAGAGTATAATTTCTTTTGAATGAAGGAGAGGGAGACCTTTTATCCTGAGTATTGTCTCAATATATTTCAGCTAAAGTTCTAATTAAATGTAGAATATCAAAAGTTGTGCTGCCCTAACATGTACCCAGGGACCTTAATAACAGCTGGTTCTGGACTTCTAAAATGTCATAGTTAGCAAAATTCAGGCAAATGCTACTATAGTCTTGCTTCTCTGTTTAAAGTTGCTCCAGTACTGGCAATACTCATCTCAGAGATAACTAATATAAAATACTGGAAATTACTCTGTACTCTATAATCAGGAAAAAAATCCCTATAGATTCAGTGGAAATAGTGCCTGGGTAAACCCACAGGTATTGTGTGCATTGTGAGATTGCATGCAAGGAAAGATCATCCCTATAAACTAACTTTATGGCCTATTTTAAAAAAATCTAAATAAAGATTAATGGAAACAGTTTCTCTGATTACACCACTGCTTTATGCTTATTTGAGCAACTTTAAATAGATAAGAAAATATGAGTTTCAATCTGTGCCTGGTGCCCCAGAGTAATTGAAACTCCCCTTTGTTGCAGAAGTGCTGGCTACAACCACTGTAAAAATGCAAAATGTCTGCCAGTTATTCTTGCAGAATTCTGGCTCTCTCTGTCAAAGTTTTTTCACCCCATTCACACAATTTTAGTGTAAATTTTATGTTTATTTTAAAAGATATACCTAATCTTTTCACCACAGAAGCACAGCATATGAAAAAAAACTAAAGATAGCAGTGTCAGGTTTTCATGTTGGTCAGTCACAGCTGGATTCAGGTAGCTTTGTGCTAGGTTCTGTACAGAATTGATTTGTGATTGCAAAAGGACACTAGTTTCCTAACAGCTGACAATGGCTGCTGCACATCACACACACAGAAAGGTTTTCATGTGTTTTAGTCTAGTTGAGTAGATGTTGCACCCCTGAAAGACTCAGGTTTCTTCTACAAGCTGCTGCACTGCAGCTCTGAGGAAGTAAAGAAGTTCCCTGTTTGTATGGATGGGTGATGAAACTGTCTTTGACCTTAAAGACAGATGAGTTTGTCTGTCCCCATCTCCTCTCAGCCACTCTTCAGGTGGACAGTTTCTTATTCTAGGCTTGATCCTTCCAGCTCTTCCATGTGCTCATTGAAATTCTGCCGTGCCATCCTTTCAGCACAGCGGGCAGAATGGAGGAATTGATCAGTTTGCAAAGGATCATGGCCAGCTCAGTTTGGAAGGGAAATGCAGAGGGTTTGGTGTTCATGTGGGTGCTTACTGAGATGGGAGAAGCTGCTGATTGGTGTCCTTTGTCTACAGCTTTTAGGCTTGGAGGGTAGATCAGGCAGTAGGGCTCAATGCCCTGTGTGGAGCAGCACAGGGCTGTACAGTGCTACCAAGGCTGCACAAGCTAGTTTGGACATGGAAAACAGTGTAATAACCTTCAGGAAGAGTGCAGGGCACTGAATCTTCAGCTGGGATATGCAGGCAAGTGGTTCACTGGGCCTATATGGGACAGGAGCTGTGGATTCATTGTTTAAACAACCTTCCCAAGGATAGTTGCTTTCTTTCTAAAGATGCAACTCTTTCTAAAAATTAAGTAGAATGAATACGGTTTTAAAAGTGATTTTAGCCTCTTTTGTATATAATAATCTAGCAGTTTAGTGAGGAAGCCAATATTCAGAGCCTCCTCAGGTAGGAGAGTCTTCAGCCACCTTTCTTCTCCTGGGAGAGCTGTGTTGATGCCTCTAAAGTGGGGAGAGTGAGTGCAAAGAGGGGAATGAATCTGCCAGTTAGTGACTAAAGAATTCACCAGGAGTCAGGGTTTCATCCCAGCTCAAAACAGTTCCCAGGTGAGGTCTTTGGCCACATGTCTGGGGAGGTGGGCTCCTGGTGGCTTCTCTTTCTTTTTTGGTCCAGGGAATTCTGAATTCCCTCTTGCACATGAACACTTTAACAGAGGATGCTCTCTGACTGCATTTTGAAAGAATGGCATCTTCTGATGGCTGTCATGCATGAGAACATCTGCCAGATCAAGAGACTTTGATGGGCAGGCAGGGAATTCTTGCATCCTGATTCATGTTAGCAGTTGTGTACATGCTGAGCAGAACTCCAGGAACAAGACAATACTGTGAAAATTAAGGGCTCCTCTGGAATGAGGGCATACCACAGAATTACAGAATATGCTGAGTTGTAAGGGGCCTACAAGGACCATCAAGTCCAATTCCTGGCCCTGCAGGGGACCATCCCCATGAGTCACAGCAGGTGCCCAAGAGTATTTTCTAAATGCTCCTTGAGCTCTGTCAGGCTTGGTGCTGTGACCACTGACCTGGAGCCTGTTCCAGAGCCCAACCACTCCCTGGGGGAAGAATGTTAATCTAATACCCAACCTAACAGTCCCCTGACTCCAGTTCAGGCTCTTCCCTTAGTCCTGTCACTGGTCACCAGAAAGGAGAGATCAGTGTCTACACCTCCTCCTCTCCCCATGAACAAGTTGTAGGTTACAATGAGGTCTCCCCTCAGTCTCCTCCTCTCCAGCTGAGCACACCAAGTGCTCTCAGCCACTCCTCATAAGGCTTCCCCTCAAGGCCCTCTTCCATCTTTTGATTCTCTCTAATAGTTTGATCTTTTTTTATATTGCAGTGGCCAAAACTACACACAATGTTCAAGGTGAGGCTGCCCAAGCCTCAGGCAAGTTAATCCTTAGATCCCTACATATCTTTGGAAACTAAAGTGGCATCTTATTTGGAATGCTTGTATCTACTGCTTTAATTTACTTCAGCTCCTCTAGAATATACACAGGTCACAAAATACCTTATACTTAGTTATTGCAAAGCCTTGAGTGACAGGCTCTTGGTAGAGTTGCACAATGACAAAAAGGATGCATGAAAAAATGCAAGATGGGATGACAGTATGGTCCCTGAACACTGACTGTCAGAAATTGAGAGAAGCATGTGCTCAATTACTGTACCTGGCAGCATATTAACATGGTTCCACTGGTGCTTTAGGATAAATTTTGTAGGATTTCTTGTAGTGTCTGAACTAATTTGAGCCTGTACAGGACTGAAATATGCAGTATAAGCTAGTGCAAGGCTTCTTTGCCCTGAATGAGGTGCTATGACAGATCCTACAAATAAAACATGGAAGCTTTCATTTTGTTGGCAAAGGAAACCATGAGCAGAGCAAAGGCCTTAGAGAATAGTGTGATAACCATTGGAGGATCCTTGGTCAGAGAGGACTGATGGGCTGATTCATGCTCTGACACTTGGAATGATTGTGCTCCTTGTTGGGAATCACTTCATTGTATCAGAAGAACCGAGGTGGAAAAAGGCTAGGAATTCATTCTGCCTCTTCATTAGACTTCATGTCTCCTGGCTGTATTCTGCACTTCAGTAGCTTCCTGCTGCCAGGGAAGATTTGAAAGAGCCATGTGGCAATGCTCCCTGCCAGCAGTGAGCAGATACCAGATTGCTCGTGGGCCTCCAGCCCATCTCCTCAAAACCACAGGTGACCTTCAGCTTCCCTTTTTTAGTAATTCCAGGCAAGTTAAGGGTAGCTACTGGAGGTTATTGAAAAGGTGGAGAGATGCCCAGAGAATGGAAGGAATATATTCCCAGTGAGTAAGTCATGGAACAGGGTTCCATGTGCTGGGTTTCAGTACAAGCACTTCTGCAGCGTTGGTACTTGTCTGCTGTCTTTTCCCTTGTCTGTGAAAAAAAGCTAGAAGTGTTGCCCCTGCTTTGAGGCAAAACATTTGGGGATGAAAAACTAAGCAAATCTTATAAATTGCTGTTCATACTGTGGGACCACCTGACTTCAGCTATAAGCTCTGAAAATACATCCAAAAAATTCTTCACTGTTTAGGTGAATTCATTTCAGATGCAGTGAAGTTATAACAATATTATAGTGCTGCAGTGTTTCAGTTTCTCCATCATTGTATGAAGAGAGGACTTAATTTTGAAAATTGCCAGAGGTTGCCAGACAGCAGAAACAAATGAAAACATTATTACAAATAATGGAGGTAACATTATTAAAAGTAATGGGCAATATGATGGTACAACTAGTACTTATGTATTTATCCTGAGCTGTGTTGCTTTTTTGCTGAGGGATGGGAAGGGTGTAATGGCTCAGCAGCCAGTTTGAAGGTACTTTACTGAGAGTTTTGTCTGATAGTGGAAGCAAAGGCCACATTTAACACTCAGTGTGTGAGAGGATGTGTTCCAAGCTCATCTTCTGTATTGCTGTGTTCCAGCAGCTGTTTCAAGGGCTATCTGCTATGGTTCTGCTTGGAAAGGCTTCCAACTGTTCAAATTAAGTATATACCATAAAGATATGTTTTAGTAAGTACATCTTCTGTATATTATCCTCAATGACATGCATTACTTGTGCTTGACAGTCAGCTGTTAGCTCTCTTTGCTGACATGGGTTATCCCATTTGAGATGTTTGGGTTTTTTCATGGTGTAGTTTGTTAGCTTTAAAGTCTTTTATTCTCAAGTTACCTTAAGGAAAGCCTTAAGGCAGCATGTAAATACATCCCACATTATATGAATTCTGTGATATATGCTCCAAATCCCCATTGGGAGTATGTCAGGAGGAAAGAGATCAGCTGTGGGTGTTTGTGTATTATTCAAACATGGAAACTTGTGTCTCCTTCCTGTCAACTCTGTTGTCCTGCAGTTACAAGTTCTCTGGTTGGTATCCTGGAGCAGATAAGGGGCTAAGTATGACAAAGAAAGCAGGTAAGTAGGACAAAGAGAGCAGTTCTTTCTCAGCAGCTCGTGTCACATCAGTCCTGTGACTGCCAAGGAGGTTCCATCTGAGGGCTCTTTATCTTCCTCTGTGCATGATAGCTTCCAACAGGGCATGGAGCTATTGAAGTTGCAGTTGAAGACCAGTGTGAGACAAAGATCCTTTGAGAACCACACTACTGAACCACACACCCTGTTGATCTCAATCTGTACTGCTGGTTTTCCTTTGATGCAGTGAAAAGAATCCACACCAACTCAGTCTGACTCTTCTTCAACTAAGTTTCCTGGGGCAGCTGCAATTGAGTATTACTTTTTGGCATTCTTCACCTTCAACTTGAAAATAGTGTCTCAGTGTTTAGATTTTTTCTTTGTTTTTAGTTTTAAGCTTTTAATTCTTGCCTAGATTGAAAGGTGATAATAACTAAGTGTCGTTAAGGCAATTTCCACAGTTTTAAACAGTCATTTTCCTTTCATGGCAAAACTCTGGAAGTTCAGTTTAACAATAGAGGGAAGAAACACATTAAAAATTCAGTAGTTTAATAGTAGCTACAGTAAATAAATTAAAGCAGTCATACCTCTGAACTTCTTGTGCAAACATTGTGTGACAGAATTTGGTACAGTACATGTGTTTGTATACTTGTCTATGCAAGTACCTTTATGGTACCTGTCCCTGCAGGTAATCTTATCCATATGTGGTATTTGCATATGCCAATTTGTTCTTTGCACAGAAAGCATTCTTCACTGTCTGGAAGATTTGTACATTATGCTCTTATTTTTGATGTTTTCATTGGAGATTGTAGAAGAGTAAAAGGTAAAGAATTGCTCCAGGAATTAATATTCAGAAAATGCATTAAGATACAGGCAAAACTTGAATTTCCGTGATGTGTTAAGAGAAAAGAAAATCTCAGCAGAGAAATCCTGAGGTCAAGAAGTACGTGTATTCAGGAGGATAATGCTGCTCTGTTGTGGAAGACACACATGCAGCCAGCTGGAGAATGAAGCTGCAGCCAGTGCCAGCAGTGTGAGGACAGGGGACAGAGCTCAGCTAGCTGAGCTGTGCTGTTCCAACATGTTCAGCATGTCTGCACCTCCTGCAGTAACACAGCACTTACCTTTGCTGGCTGCCTTCTCAGTTTGTACAACACCCTCCAGGCCAGTCCCTGACAGACACACAGCCAGCCTGAGCAGGACTGTCAGCTGCACAAAGGGTCAGTGAGAAGGGCTTGATCCTAAAGGGCAAACAACAGCAGTTGTTCTGTTGCAGAAGATCACCCAAATCTGGTTCATGACTTCTGTGGTCATGAGATTTATCTGCCTTAGTGATAAAATCCCAAAAGGGAGGATGACAAAAGTCTGATGACTAGTGTGCTTGCAGAGGTGATGTGTAGATCTGCTTGGATAGCACGTGTATTGATTATGCCAGCATGATGACTGATTTCAGGGGTACCTGCAATGGTTAATGTCACCCTTTGGCAGTGGTGTGATTTTAAATCCCACATAAGGTCCATTTGGAGAGTTTCAGTGAGACTTTTGCAGTGTGTAAGATCTGCCAAGAGTTTTTGTGCTGGAGGAGTTGGGGTTGACAGGATCAGCCCTAACACGTTAAGTGCTGTTTATGGTATTATTATTGCTCTGTGAATTCATTTCCCATAGAAGCAGAGAGGAGATGAAATGTTCAGATTCAAACTTCCTCTCTGCTCTGGGGTGTCAGCTCCATAGCTCAGATTTGCACCCATGTCAGTCTAGTTATTAACAGCAATAGTCAGTATTGTGATTGTAGACTATAAACTCTATGAGAAATGCAAACAATTTTCATGAAAAGGCTAGGAAGATAGTATTTTCAAGAATAAAAAGGAACATAATCACCCTTCATAGGTAAGATATGTTATTTACACTATGGGGATTCGTGTCAGTACATTTTAAGTAAGTTGCTTGGCTGAACTTGTTATCTAGCTGCCAAGAACGGAAGTGAGAGAGGAGAGCCAGATAGAATTATTGGACTCCACACTGCAAACTTACATCATGTAAACATTTGTAACATGACTTTTATTTTCAGCATTGACCATTCTGGTGGGGGTCTCTTTGTTGCTTTATTGCTGGCAGACTGCTTTTGAAGGCACCTTTTGGCTTATGTGTGATGATGCAGCTAACCAACAGACCTGGACCTACATGGCATTTGCAAGATGTATAATGAAAACTTCTAGTCATCCCTTTCTCTCTCCAGATTCCCAGGCACAGCCAGCTGCTTGGGTTTAAGAACTTCCTTATGCCCCTGCTGTTAATGCTCACTTCCAGTGATCAATGGTTCCACCCTGCTTTCTCAGAATATTATGGTGAAATCAATAATCATGCATGAGAGAGCGAGAAAGAGGTTGATGTTTCCATTTCTCTTGTTCTCACAGTCACAAAAAAAAAAAAAAAAAAAAAATTGGAATATGTTATTTTCCTTTGAAGAATAGAAACACATAACAGTTTGCAGTATACCTGGCAACATTTACCTTGGCACAGGAAACAATCTTCTATTGCAGTCCAGCCTTCCTGCTGGTATCAATAGTGCTTTTCTTTTTCATGGTATCAAGTTATGCAGTTCCCAAACCACTACAGTTCATGTTAAGAATGAAATGCATAATTCAACAAGTTACCTGTTTCTTTGAGATGGCTCTTGTCTGTAAACCAACACAGAACAGAGCAGTGGGGAAGAGGAGAATAATTCAGGATTTTTTTCTTCGTGCAAATTTCAGATTTCTGATGATGCTACAAGTATCTGACCCAGTGCAATTATGTGGGTTAACTCCTTAAGTTTTTCTTAGCATTTTATTGCAGTTCATCAGTTTGTACTATTTAGGCTGTAACCACAGCTCAGTTTATACAGGAGTTTTGTTTGTTGTTGTTGTTTTCAGAGCCCCTTAGTGCTCCTCACTGACCCTTTTATGAGCTATAACTTTTGCTCACACTCCATAAGTCAGGGAGTCTTTAGTAAAAGAGCCTATCAAGAAAAAATATCTGGGATGCTTTCCAGGGAAACGTATGTATAATAGAGAATTCTGGCAGTTTTTCATCTGGCGCTAATTTATTACTTCAAGCTGGCTTGCTCTTTAGACTATAATAAACATTATTTTACATCTAACAAATCACTTTTAATATCCCTGAGCTTGACAATGGGTATCCAGTATGGGTTTAAAAGAAAAAAGTGTAGCTAGAAAAGCAGTGTGTCACAAACTGATGTAACCGTGGTTCTTTGTTAAGTTTCAGAGTTTCTGGTGAAATGAAAGATATATGGAAGAATAGGTTGTTTTAACAGAAACATCTACTATCTCCAGCTATGCCACATATGGTAAGTTATGAAGAGTACAGTCTTTATGTTTAGTCTAAAAGAATCTGAATGATGTAGTCATTGAAGGAAACATTGAATTCAATGAAGTAAAGGCAGCATTTTGCTGAAGTCAGGAGGCTGCTGTTGGTGTACCCTTAAGAATTCAAAGAAATGCTGTACCAACACACTCAAATGTGTTTAGATGGAAGTTGCATTCATTCATAAGTTTCTTAATATCTCAAAGCTAAAAGTATTGCTCTTACTTTTATTAAAAACCATGTGTGAAGTCCCAAAAGAGAATGGTGTCAAAAGATTCTCTGTGTCCTTGGAACCTGCCCTCCTTCTCTTTTAAGACAAGTGGTAGCTAGGGAATTGCTTCTCAGGTCCCTGGATGGGAGAAATAATGAGAAGTTGAAATATATCTTGATTAAAGAGCAGGAAAACACTGCTTGCTTCATGATCCCAGCAACAGTTTGATTTGTTAACTCTTTCCTCTTTCTCAGCAGTTAAGTGTACCCCTCAAATTCCTCAGATGTATTGAAACATGATACTGGTCATTAGGCAAAGGTTTTTCATCTTTTTCCAGTTTACATCATCTTCCTTTTATAGTTCTAGACCAATTAGGGCAACACAGGTAGATGTTTTGCATAATTCATAAGCATTTGCTGCACATGTATAGACACACATACAGAGTCAGACACAAAGTGTGTCAGTTTACGTTGCTGTTGGGATTGTCTTAATCACTTAATTGATAAAATAAAGCTGTAAGCCCTAGCTTATTATGACCATTCAAGATGTAAAGAAATTACTTCTTATTTGTGTAATACTATTAGTAAACCTGCTCCCAGAAATGCTAACCCACTGTTTTTCTTAATAGCCTGCAACTGGCTTCAAGGCTCACTGAAATTAACTTTATTAGTTCTACTCATGTTGTTATTATGCAGACACCTGTTCAATGATAGCTCTTGTACTTTTCTCTTTCACACCCTTTCCCCCCCCTTTTTCTTTCTTTCTTCCCTTCTTCAGCCTAAAAGGTGAAACTTGGCTCTGCTGTGCACACTTTTCATTTCAAAACTAAGGATTGCTGGTTGTCTTTCTGTCCTGCACAGCTAGTATTTTTCTAGGGCATGAAGAAGGATAGTGGTTCCCAAAAAAAGTGGTAAATGTTTAAAGGGAGAACAGTAGGGAGCCCTTTTTGTGATCTTAATGTCTTAGTGATTAGATTAGTTTGGTATTGCTTCTCCTTAGCATTTCCTTCCACCAAGCTAAATGTGTGCTTGAGGATTTCAAATATCTCTGCAAAGATGTTTTTGATTCAAAACCTGAATGACAGAAGGTGTCCTTCCTTTATTATTCTAGAGGTTAAAAAGAGCTTTCTAGTGTAAATTTAAGGTTTCCTGGATAAGCTATTACGAGATTTTAAGACCAGAAAAAATAAGTTGTGACAGTTGGTAAAAGCTTTTCAGCTATTAATTGTTTTCTGCTTAACCTGTGTAACAGAGGGAAACTAGCTGGCTTTTTCAAACTCTTCTCATAGGCCCCAAAACTTTTGGGCCCCAAATTCAGCAGCTCTGTGGTCAGGATGTGTGCAACAGTATGAGCACACTCAAAGAATTTAAAGAGCAATCTATTATGATTTTTAAAAGGAGATGTTGGATAAATCCTGTCTATCTTATTCAAGCACACACCCCTCTGAAGCCAGAAGACTGATTATATGAGCAGAAAATGATTGAATGTATACAAGATGTCATGTAAAGTCACAATACTAAATAGAGGAGTTAGAATAACTCCAAACTATGCAGACTTCCAGACATTTTGGGCAGCCCAAGTCTAATCATTGCAGCAAAGAAATTAGCTTTCATCTCAGCTGTCGAGCTAAAGTTAGTCAAATGCTTGTAGTATGTGAATGCACTGAAGAAAACCAAACCAATAGCTTTTTAAAGAAACAGTTTAGCTAAAAATGTGCCAGATGTTCAGACTAAAATACCAGTTATCCAATTTTCTTGTGAAAAGTTAATCTTCTCTTACATTTAAACCATGCTGTGTTATGTGAGGTTATACTGGAGTAAAACACGAAGGAGTGGAGAATGCCATATTGTCAGCAATACAATGGAATGGCTTAGATTTGAATGGAGAAACACAGCTTCAGATTTGTGCCAGGAAGATTTGCACATTTTATGTTTCATTGGGAAAGTCGACCAGATTTCACAAGCTGTGCTATTGAAGAATGAATTAACATTGGCTGGGGCCAGTGCCATAATATTATTCCTCAAAGTACAGCTTATGTATTAATTAGCATTTGCAAGGCACTTTGAGGTGCTGGATGAAAGGCACATGGAGTACAAAGTTGTTGCTATGATTAATTAGTTATCACACTGGACATGTGAAGGGCTACGTTAAAGTGTTGCAAACTATTATTTATTAATTGTTGCTTTTGCCAGTGGCCATCTCTGTTCTGTCCTTTAAGAACTGTGTTGTTGCCCTTATTATGCACATTCTTTGGGCTGGGAGGAATGCTCTGACCTGTATGGCAAAGGCCAGGGCTTTCATCAAGCAATCCCTGCAGGAAAGCAGTATCCTCTAGTTACGTGCTAAGATATCTGACCTTGATGTAAAGACTTTAATACCACATCCCTAATGACTTGGTTCATCACTGAGCACTATTAAAAATGCATAGCATGGATTTTGCCTGTCTAAAACATATGCTGTCTTAGCATCCTATTATTTGTTTGTCTGTAGTGCTTACTGTAATATCCAGTGCAAATACAGGAACTAAATATTCAAATTTTTCAAGTGGATGCAACTGGCCATCAAGAACATAATAATCTACCCTGTGCATAGAGATTGGATCTCATTGTTAACACGGTGCATCTTCAATAAAATACAGCCCATTCCTATGACCTTTGATTTCCACAATAGAAAACACCTCAGTAACTCAGTTCAGCAAGTTTTCTCAGTTTTTCAGGAAACTGAGAAAAACTCAGAAACTTTTCTTTCTTATGGAAAGAAAAGCCCAGTCCATGGTCCCACTAGGCTGATGTGTTTTATATTTATGTAAAGAACTTTGGGAGAAACAAAATCCAGACTGTGGCTTGGTGTTTTCAGGACTATGAAGCAAATACTTCTACTTGTTTTATCCAGTGTCACTGGAAGCTGAGAGTGGGCCTTTGCTTCTCTTTCTCTCTTTTTCTGCACCTTGAATAATGAGAGTAGAAAACCTGTACTCACAAAGATCATTACTACATGGGGGAAAAAGCAAAGGAAAGGCAAGGACCTTTCATTTCTATTGCTCCTCCTTTTGGACAGAGAGTTCTATAAATTGTCCCAAAGGAGCTCCAGAGCCTTCAGGTCACTCCATTCCACTCCTGCTCTGCATTGGAGAACTTTTTCTAATAGTGAGCTGCAAAATTCGCTTGATACTTTTCCAAGCAGGAATCTTTTATGGACCTGAAAATTCCTTACCTTGTACTCGATTTTCTGTTATTTGGAGACAGCTTTAGTTCTTCCATTTTACCTACACAGATCACAATTTCTAGGTCCCTGAGTGTTATGGCTGTTGAGTTCCCACCTTGCTCCACATCTGAGCAGAGAGCTGTAGCAGAGAGTACCAGTAGCCCTGGGGGGGTGGGAGGAGGGGAAGTAACTTTCTCTTCTCTGCATAATGTTCCTCCTGGCTTCTCAAACTGATGATTGCTCACTTTACAGCAGCAGACCACTGTTCAGATTCCCCTTCAGCCTGTCACTTGCCAGGCTTTCTCTTCTGTGTCTACCTGTCACTGTCACATGTCAACCATCTTGTCCTTCTGGAGTTCATGACAATAGCAAAATAATAAAGATGCTGTGTAACAGTCTCTCTTTTGAATAACATCTTAACTTTCTCATGTTTTCATCCAATAGAATGAGAAAAAAATTTCTTGTGGTATTGAGTACCTAGCAGACTGTGGTAGCAACAGGTGAAAAAAAAATACATAGCATTGTTCTGGTCTTGAGCAACTTATTATTAATGTATTGGGTCATTTGACTTCTACATTTATTTAGACTTAAGGCAACTTTAACAGTATTATTTAAGGCAACTTTAACAGTATTATTTTTCTTAAAAGGGGATCCATAAGCTGGATTTCTATAAGAATGGCCATCTCATTGTCTTTGACTGTGCCAGTTGCTGGCAGTTGACAGAAATGGTAGGGTTTTCATTTTATTCTGTTGATAAATTAGACTGGAGTTTTTTACATGGCATTAATATTTCCTCATGGCTGAAAGAACCTTTTCTGATCAATTTTGGCAGTGCGGTTGTCTCTTTAATTTTGACATTGTCTTATTGCTCCATAATGATTCCACAGGCCAGATCTAATCTTTGTTGTTACAATTGATGAACTCCTAGTTCAGATGAACTCCTAATTTTTTGCAGTTCTTTGGTTATTAACCTGGTACTACATGGCTGGACCTCTTATGGGTTCCAGACACAGGATTTTTAGAGTACCTCTTCTGTGACTTAAGAAAGTAAAATGGAGAAATATACCAGTTCTCAAAGAAGACTCATCTGAGACATGAATACCATGTCACTTATTATGCTCCATGTTTCTAGAAATGACCAGAATACATTTTATAGTCTCACATGTGCCAGGCAATAAATACACTGTACTGAATTTAAAAAAAAGTTTGTTTAAAATTTGCCAGTTCCTGTGGCCTCTTTTGAGCAGATTGATTTTCATAGTTGAAAGCTTCTTACTGACCTACAAGTCTTGGACAAGCTGTGTGCTTTGTGTGTATAGATCAGTAAGGAGGATGCACAAAGAGCACAGAATAACGATAGGGAGTATCATTAGGGAGACCATGAGAGAGAGGGGAGTAGTAAAAAGATTTTTACTGGCATCTGTTTGAGTCATGATCCCATACTGTCTGGTAATGAAGAGAAGAGAAGAGAAGAGAAGAGAAGAGAAGAGAAGAGAAGAGAAGAGAAGAGAAGAGAAGAGAAGAGAAGAGAAGAGAAGAGAAGAGAAGAGAAGAGAAGAGAAGAGAAGAGAAGAGAAGAGAAGAGAAGAGAAGAGAAGAGAAGAGAAGAGAAGAGAAGAGAAGAGAAAACGAAGCAATGCTAAAAGATTAAACAGTGGTGTAACTCATTAATTGCAATTGATGAATTTGATCATGCCTACAAACACCTTTAATTCCTTAAAAGTTGTTACACAGACAGATGGAAAAGCTCAACCTGTGGAAATGGAGAAAATTCTTGGATTGCCTCACCCTTGCATATATCTTCAAAAGCTATTTCTAATCTTGCACAGGCTGTTAATGTGGAGATAGTAGCAGTTATGAAACCTGGGCTGGATTCCAGATATGTGGTATCCAAGTGTAGAATGAAAAGGAAATCAATAGTCACTCTTCAAGGAGAGCTATGCCAGAATTGTCCGGTATGGTCTGTATTAATCAGAGCCATAACAGCTTTTTTTCATTAGTGGAGCATTAACAAGTAAACAACACTCCTGTTTTGTTATTTAGTTACACTAACCTTTTTCAACAGCTAGGCCTAGTGATAAGTTTGGATTTTCTCTGTTTATAGAAAATGGTACATCAGCAGATTGAGTACAACTCAATATTTATGGAGTGCTGGCTTTCTGGAAATGGAGGAAACTGTTATTACTAGAAGAGTTCATTAAAATGTAAACAGGAGTGAGGAGACAGCAATGACAATAATTATTTATATATTTATGTATAATTTTTTTTTTTTTGCTATTGTCTGCTTATGCTACAATGTCATGGCTATGACATGAAAGTGGGAGTTGCTTTGGGCAGTTTTCTGCTAACTGCCTGAAAGAAGGGGAAGCCAGCAGAGTGTAACATTTCTGATTCACTGGTACATCAGTATACAGATGTGCTTCAGCAGGACCTGTCTTCTGATTATGATACGTCCCTGTATTACAATTAGAACCATTCTATTATTGTGGTATCTGTTGTGGTATTTTAAAGAAGTTATTGCAATGGAGAGGCTGAAGAATATGTTTTGTGAATGACTGGGTGAGTTCCTATTGAGTTGAGCACTTAAAAGTTACTTTGATTTAATTGACTAATAGCTGATGTTTTCTGAATACCAAATATATATATATATATATATATATATATATATATATATATTTTCAGCTGTTGCACAAGCCTAAGAATACATTTATTAGAAGATGACAAAATACTTGACCCATTGCAGTAAAAAAAAAAAGGAACAAAAACTTGTTTTACAATTTGTCATCTGGGGAAGTGGAAGAGAACTTATTCATAAGTGAATAGTGAGCCACATACATATTGGTTTTAGTGTTCCTTAAGTCTTTGTGAGGAAGGATTTGAATGAGCAAAAGATGGCAGAACAGCATGGATAAGAGAGACCAGGAAAATAAAACTATTCTTAGCATAAAGGAGGCAGTGTGGAAGTGACAGGGCAAAGAATGGGAAAGGTGTGCAACTAATTTAGTTTAAAGTTTCTGTGTTCTTAAACCAAATTGAGGCATGAAATGAGATGTCTGTCATTGTGTATGGAAAATATTTTTAGGATATCTCAATACTGCATTCTCCCAAGTAAGACAAATGCAGAAATTTCAGCTTCTCAGTGTTAAAGTAGAGCTCCTGTCTGCTCCTCTAAGAATTCCAATTGGCCTGCAGTGCTTTCCCTCTGTGCCAGGGCTTGTCTTGGTGCAAGTGGGCTTTTATCCTGCTCTGCAGAATGATTCCTGTGGCAGGGAGCTCTTGCCTCAGGATCCTAAAGCCTTCACTGAATGTCTTTGTATACAGCTTTCAAGGTGCTCATGAATGAAAAGTACCATGCAAGTGCAAAATATTAATAATTAAGATTGTGATGGTGTGTAGTGATTGTGCATCATGCTGTGTACCACAGGAATCCCTCTTTTCAGCTGACTCTATCTATCTATCCATCTATCTGTCTGTCCATCCATCCATCCATCCATCCATCCATCCATCCATCCATCCATCCATCCATCCATCCATCCACCCATCCACCCATCCACCTACCCACCTACCTTTTCAAGTTACAGGTTAGTTATACAATTCATAAGCAAAACTGTGCAATTATCACAGCATAGGCAATCCTATTAATGTGCATAATTAACTGAATTTTGTTTTAATTTAAATTTAAGGAATCATAATGACTTTTGGCTTATTTATGCTATCCTGAAAACTCAACACAAAGGTCATGTTTCCTAAGTGGTCACCGTGAAAGGAACATGAACATAGGGTACTGCAAAGGGCTCAAAGCCATCCTCAGCTGTGTGGTTGTTACTGATTACATCAACAATGTGCTGTTAAACCACTCTGGGATGTGTTTCAAGAGAGGACATTAAAACATATTAAGGATAAATAACTAGTAAAATACCCATTTTCTGCTGGTGGTGTAAAAGAACCAAGCAGTTATTTAAAGCAATAGGTAATATAGTCTATATTTGCTATATTCAGAAGTAGAGCTGGTTTCAAGTTGCACACAGAAGATTCACAGTATTAAAGATGTAAAGACCCACACTCTCACACAGCTGGCCCTCTTGGGCTGCTCATGTGCATAAGGCTGAGTGGGGCTGGGTCCTCAGCATGTTCATCAGTCCCTCAGCTGAAGTGTTCTTGATTATGAGATGGAGAACCTTACTTTGACACTCAGAGTCATGACTGGCTGAACAGAATTTGAGTACATCTCAGATAATCTAAAGTGCATAAAAAAGTTACTCAACAGAGCTCCTGTAGGTCAGTGCAGCTCAAGACTGGACTGTGTTTAGAAATATTGATGTTGTCTTAACCACATTAGAAACTGAAAAGTGTAAAGAAGATCCTAAAGTTAATAACTGAAGTATTTTCTGAGTGATATTTCACTGCAAAGTCTCTGAATGGTTTTACTATTACAGTTTCTTAGACTGAATGGTTTTGAACTTACGTATGGATGAAGACTGAGATGAATGAATGAAATCATGATTGCATCTGACTAGTGAGTTTGGTTTTGTTTTGTCAGAGAAATTGAGGGAATAATTGAGCAGTGCTGAAGAGCCTGCTTAACCTAAGGGCATGCTCACAGCTTGAGCAGTCCTTGTGCTGATATCTTCAGATCTGTTTAGGGATCAAAGCAAACCCTGGTAACCCCAGCACATTCAGAGGGAAATGAGGGAGGGACAAGAGAATGTTGCCAAAAGAGAAAATCTGAATTCTGGCAATTCTGAGTCTTAAATGTAGGTGGAAGATGGTAGATAAAAAGCAGGTGTGGTAGAAATCAAGTGAATCCTCCTACTCCCACAACAGAGTGGAGGAAATCACATGTCATGGACTCTGTATGCCTGTGGTGCCAGAAAGAAGAGGGTGGGGTAAGCTCTTCCTCTTTGTATCTAATTTTTCTTTTTTTCCAGCTTTCTTGCCTTTGGTTTTGGCTGCTCTTTGCCGATAACCAAATTCTCCAGGAACTTCCAGTATCTCACAGCTGAAAGACCACTCTTTCTGTTCCTGTCTCTTTTTTGGATCTGTACAATAAATCAATTTTTGGTTTGTACACCAAGCTAGAAAATAAAAATTGTAGTGATGGTAATAATAACAAAAAATCATGGAAATGATTAAATTACAGTTTTTCTTCATCAACATGAATTGCTGCCATTTTTCAGGTGATATTCTCCTTTTGTTCCAAACATTTAATGTAAGAATTTTTTATCCAGTGACCCCGTAGTTAAGTAAGTTGCTCTGGGTTACAGAAGTTTCTTTCCCCATTCTGCCTGATGGGAAACAGCATCTCTAGAGAGCTTGCAGCTGCCTCACTGGGATGGAGTCTGGGCTCCTTTGATTGTCCTCAGTCTATCCTTTTGTTTCTCTGTCACTGTGCAGAAACTCTTAAATACCTAGTTGCTGAATAGCAACTTCAACATCCATCTTGTCAGCAACCAGGTAATGGAGTAATTTTCTCCTTACTCCCTCATCTTTCAGCCATGCTGGATGAATGTATTTCTCACAGAGTGCAATAGCTCTGTGTGAGAGGCTGCTGCATCCCTCCCTCCCTCCCTCCCTGCTCGGTACACCCCCGAATGCTCCAGGGCAAGGCACTTCCAGAAATGTTGGTTCAGATATCATCAGCCAGAAAAGGCAACTGATCCCACACAACCAGAGTGAGTATGCTGACAGCCAAATTTTTGGTGATAGGGGATTGACACTACCACTTCCTCAGGCAGTTTTGTGAATCTGCTCCCCTGTGCCCCTGTTAATTCTCTCCGGATGAAACCAGCTGACCACTCAACAGTTTCGGAATGACTAAAGCAGCATTTCTCAGTCACCCTCCTCCCCTCTACTGCTGAGCCTGCTCCTTGGGGCATCTTGTTTCTTTATCATGTCTCTCAATTCTTTCTTCCTCCTCTGTATAGTCCCTTTCCCTGGCTACATTGTTCCCCATTTATGGGCTCTTTTGAGTTGCCTTACGCCCTTTCTTTCCTCTCTACTCTTTTCTTTGAAGTTCCCACTGCCATGGCTCAAGTCACTGAGACACACAGCTCTTTGTGGTCGTGTCATTATACCTGAGAGACCACCAAATGAATGACTTTAGTGATAGCAAGCATGCTCTGTAGGCCACTCAGTTAAATTCAGCTGGGAAGAGCATTTTCCTGGCAAGACTGCACTGTTCTGCATTAGGTACCCTCATGTCTGCCTGGCTCTGTGATGACATTGTAGTAATTGTGCTCTCAGAGGCTCTTTAGTGTTCTACTTAGACATGGAATCTGTGGGGAGGACACAGCTTGACATATAATTCCTTCCCTTGTCTTCTCAGAGTGGTTCTTGGGGAATGCAGCCCCACAATTTCAGTGTCTTAGTAAGAACAAGTCAAAGATACCACAGGGTTATCCCATCAAACTCTAAATGTTCAGATTGCCCAGACTATCTCTGCTTCAGGTGCTTCACAGTATTGTCTGAACTCAAGCTGCACCAAGGGAAATATAGGTTGGATATTAGGAAAACATTTTTCATGGAGAGAGTGATAAAGTTCTGGAATGTTCTGCCCAGGGAGGTGGTGGAGTCCCCATCCCTGGGTGTGTTTAACAGAGCCTGGATGTGGCACTGGGTGCCAGGGTTTGGTTGAGGGGTTGGGGCTGGGTTGGACTCGATGGTCTTGAAGGTCTCTTCCAACCTGGTGATTCTGTGACTCTGTGAACTTCCACAGTGTGTGCAGGGCATCTTGTGACATTGCAGTGGATGAAGGATGAACACACAGGACCTCAGCAGCTTTAAAAGAAATGTTCTCTCTTCTGCCTGCTCATTCCCTGCACACGCACTGAGAAACATGCAGCTCTGCAGCCACCCTGCATTTCACTGTGCTCAGGTGCTGCACTCATGAACCATGAGATTTTTACCACCAGCTGGCATCAAAATGATATGAGACTTTCCAATAATTTTCTGGATCATCTTTAAAGTGTTGCCTTTAAAATTGGTTCTAAATTTGGGCTTAGGAGATCAAGGGTAAAACATCTAATTTGAGCTCACAGTTACTATGTGGTTTTGGATAAAAACCAAACCAACAAAGGATCTATTTGAAAATATTCTCCTTTAATCTGTGTCAGCAGTAAGGGATGAATACCAAGTAGTACAAAGCAAGAAGAGCCATCATCTTGCTATAGATGTATAAATTATAGTGATACCCTCCAATCTACAGCATATATTGAGGATGTTAAAGGTGAGCAAACAGAGCTCAGGACTCTTGGACTTTATCTATTCATTTCATTAATTGGCTCCTGTAAACTGAGATTATTTTTCTTTTGTATTTGAACAGAACAAGAACTATAGGATATATATTATAATATGTGCTATAAGAATGAATGAATCAAATTAAAATTTCGTTTCACTTTCTTTGCTTTCTAGGTACCCTAACCACCAGTCTATTTAAAATGAGACTGCCAAGCTTGAGGTGAGAGTTTTACCAAATAATACAGACTTCCTTCTTTCCCTTCGTGTTAAGCACCCAGGGCTTCTCAGTCTTACATATTTGAAAGTTTTAGTTTTACTGGCCAGCAGAATACAATTTGATTTAACAGGTTTTACACAGCTTCACTTCTATATGGCATTGAGTCTTAAAAACAAATTCATAAATGAGCACCATTTCTATGGGAAGCACTTGGGAAACACTTTTTTCCTGGCAAAATATGCCTGTCCACTTTTCACATACCTCATGTATAAACTGTGGATTTGCCTTAAATGGGTTTTTAAAAGGATAGGTTTTTAAATACAAGAACAAAACTCTCAGAAGGAGCTTTAGACTTCATTTGGTATTCCCCTCATTTGTTGCACAACTAAAATAATGACATGAAATTATTTAGCAGTCTGTGATTACTGCAAACAATGGAAGGAGATTGTTTATCTGTTTCTTTCCACAATGAAATGTGAATTCTATGCAGTTGACTACTCTGATGTTAATAGCCATGAAATCACTTCTCCTTAGTTTATTCAAGGGAAATCTTTCTGCTTTAAAATTTCAGCTTCCCCCCCCCCCCCCCCAGTTTAGAAGTAATATATATATTTGATACATTTATAGCCAGTTAACAGCTTTTAATTCAACAGGAACAAAACCAACAGAAGTAATTTGCATGATAGTTAGTGGTTCTGCTGTGTCTGAAGATTCTGCCTCAGTTTCTTTCCTCATCTCCCTCTTCCCTGTGCCCTGTCCCTGTCCAAGGCCAGAAGCAGATGCTGGGGGAAGAGGGAAAATGCAGACAAGCACAGGTGCTACCCCTCAGATCCCCTCCTGCCTCCCCTGCTTGCTGTTTCCACCATTCTCCCCTTTGGGACCTCCCCTGCAGAATTAATGCTGCTCTATCCCTCTCCTTCCTATGAACTATCTTCTGTAACTGGACAATTTAGTGACCCCAAATGAGACAAGTGTAATTTTATGAGCTTGATCTGGTTAGCACTCATGAATTTACTCCTGGGATGTTTCTAGTATCCTGGTATGATCTGATGACCATTAGGAGGAGCATTGGTTGCTTGGACTGACTTGCCAGGCATGGTAGAGACACAAATCCTAGCTAGATGATCTGAATGCTCGTCTCTCTTTTGTTTAAAGTATTTAGCCAACTCAATTCTAGCACTGAAGAAAATTGAAAATGCACCAATTCCCTGTCATCAAATGAAGATTAATGCATTTGCTTGTCAAAAGGCAAAATAACTTCAAGCAGGGCATTACTGTGAGCTGGTGCTGGTAGCAGACCACATGAGAGACTTCTTCCTCTACAATTTTTGTCTCTTTCTCTATGTTAGTTCCACTTATCAGTGAAAGAGAATGGAGGGACTTTCAATTTCAGTAGGAGCACCAGAGGCCTTGCAGTGACCAGCATGGGTGATCCTTCAGAGTGGGAGCTGCACCAGGGTGAGCAGAGCTCCTTGTAAGAGTCTCTCTGTCACACTCAGGCTTGGAGCTCCTGCTCTGGGTCCGAGTGTCAGTGTACACAGATCTGAGGCACACCTGAGCCCAGGATCTGCTCAGAGACTTGTACCTCACAGATACCATCTCCAGTTCACTGCAATGGAATTTGCAAGGCAAGTAGCACAGGGTGGCTCAGTCTCATCTTGTACTGAGGATGTGCTGCCAAGGGAGGAATGGAGGACAAGCCTTCCAGCCAAGAGATTATGTCCTGGCTAACTGCATTTAATCAAAGTTCAGCATTGCTTAAAGTGGAAAAAGCCCCTTTGTGCCAGGGAGATGGTATCATATCTCCTGGTACATATCTAATCCTACTGCTAGGTCCCTTGGTTTTTGTTTCAAATTGCTAATGAAATCCAAGCATCTGCTGGGCCTATCCAGGGAGTGGCTTATTTTGTGTAGCTGAAGAACAATCACAAGACAATTTTCTAAAAACAATAGGAGATGAAAGAGGAAGTTTAAACCACTTGCCAGTTGAGAAAACACAATTGTGCTGATTCACATTTGTACAGAATGATAGGGGTTTTTTTTTTCTTCCCAGTTGTTCTAGGATTGCCAAGATTGTATTAATATGAGAGTGCAATAGGACACTCCCAGATGTAAGACCAGTAATAAAACACAACTTCTCTAACTATAATTATCTCTTCAAATTTCATCTTAGGTTTCAGTTTTTAGCTTCCCTTCCTGCCATTATACAAATACTCTGGTGTTATTCAATGGTGCTTGGGCAGAAACACCACATTTACTGGCACACCACAAATTCTGGAAGGGTATATCAACAAGAGTGTAGATACCATTCATAGTTCAGAAATTCACCCTGTGCAGGATGTGAATGTTCTATCAATCACCTGTTTGCTAGGTAAACTGAAAACTGCAGCTGTGACCAAAGAGGGGGATGTTTTGGCCTTTGTAAGTTAGCTCTTGAGTCCTTTGTAAAAGCAACTGC
This sequence comes from Haemorhous mexicanus, assembly GCF_027477595.1. Taxonomy (NCBI): domain Eukaryota; kingdom Metazoa; phylum Chordata; class Aves; order Passeriformes; family Fringillidae; genus Haemorhous; species Haemorhous mexicanus. Next base: position 4,652,248 of record NC_082352.1, on the reverse strand, counting down.
TGGCCAACCCTTGCCCTTTTAACCTAAGGAGATATGTCACAAAAAGAGAGTTCAAGATATAATAAAAGTAGCACTTTCTATATGAGATACACCCTCCATAAAAGAGGAACTTCAGGCATTTTTCCCATCCAATTTCATAATACCAAATAAGAGGGAAAAAGATTTCAAATACATGGCTTATATAAAGTAACTGAGGCAATGTTTGAGCTTTTAAGCTTGGCTCTGCTTAGGATTCAATGTGTTTGGAAGGAAAAGCAGTCACCTACATTGTGATTTGCCCTTGTTGAAATAAAAAGTGAAACTCCTGTTCACTCCACAGGGCACTACTGTTTAGTTGGATTGAAGCACTTGCTCAGCTCCTTGTATTCCTGGTGCAGTACTGAGAAACAATAAAGAACAAAATGCAGAGTGTGTCCTGTTGGCCAGAAATGGCCAGGCTGACTGCAGTCCTGAGGAGCAGCTGAGTACTCCAGCAATGGTGATGGTCTCCATGCAGGACAAATATCTTCTTGGGTTAGTGAGGGGGTCTCTTTCTGTGCAGACACTCTCTTGTTTTGTACAGACAAATATGACTTGTCACTGTCATATTTTCTAAAAAATCCTCTTTGCCCAGGATGTCTCTCCTGGGAAGCTGAGAAGCCTCAGAGAAAAAAGAAAACAATATTATCTCATTTGCTTCTCCTGTGTTTTGCTGCTTTGGAATGTGGTTGGAGATTGTTTATCCAACAGGTTTGATTGGTTTCATGTGAATTGTTTTAACTTAATGACCAATCTTGGTCCAGCTGTGTCAGGACTCTGGAAGGAGTCACGAGATTCATTATCATCTTGTTAAGCCTTCTCTAAGTATCCTTTCTCTATTCTTTAGTATAGTTTAGGTTAGTATTCTTTAATATAATATAGTATCACAAAATTAATAAATTAGCCTTCTAGGAACATGGAGTCAGATTCATCTTTCCTGCCCACGATGGGGGACCCTGAAAGTACCACAGACACTCTCTGGTTTTGTACAGGCACTCTCCTGGTCAGCTCCCATGTCTTGCACATTCATGTCACTCCCCTCCCTAGGGGACAGAGCACAAACTCAGAATAATGGCTGTTAGTTTGTCCAGGTCTCACAGAGTCTAGGATTGATACCACAGTGCAGTTTGCTGAGTCACTGGGCAGTTCTTTGGCTTTTCAACAACCATTTTGGGGTGTAAGAAAGGGCACAGACCTTAATCCTGTCCCTAAATTAGTCCTCTTTGGCTGTTATGTGTCACCCTGATTTTTTGAGTTTCTCTAAGCCTTCTAATGTTTCCATTCTTGTAATGAACTTTCTCACACACTTTAAGTACGTAAGTTCTTGTTCTGCATTTTTTCATGGAAGAAGAGAAATTTGATAGACTGTTGGTTTGTCCAGTGTCATTGGAGAGGTGGCACTGCCACCCTCCAATCCACTGTCACTTTTAAAAATCTATAAATGACAAAGTCAAAATTATACTTCCTTCTTTTTTGCCTTAGAAAATCCAGTGTCCACATCTTTGTTTTGTGTCCTAGAGTAACAGTTGTGTGCTTTCCCAGTGGGACAGGGGCATTTGGCTCTCTCAGAACCTGGGAATGTGGGAGGAAGAGTGACAGAACAGACTGCAGGGTGCAGGACAGCACTGAGGGAATCTGCTCCCACTCCAAAAGTCCAGAAAAAACAGGGTCACATCCACACAGGCCCAATGGGCAAAACTTGCAAGTGATTACTGCCTGTCATTTGTATTCTGACTTTAGCTTGGTGCTTCCTTATTTTTCACTGGACTTTCAGAACTATTTTCACATGGCAGTAATCATTTGTAAAAAACCCCAGCTCTCAGACTTCTCATTCCTTACTGGGAACTCAAATTCTTAAAACACATAATTTGGGGGGGTGGAGAGTGTGTGTGTGTGTGTGCATTCTGATTTTATTCAAATTATCAAGAGAATGATTTCATTGTGATTTTATTGGATTTGATGCTGCTGTGAGAAGTGCCTGACCACAGATACACACAGAGCTGTCTGCAGGGGTGCTGGTCCTGGGTGAGCACTGAGTGAGCTCAGCCCACTCTTGTTCTATTGCTGAAATAGGATCAACTCCCTAAAAAATTGCAAACCTCTCTTTTGCTGACTTGGAGCCTCCTGATTAATTGACTTTATAATTAATTAACTTTAAACATTTGAATTGTAAGAGCTTATTCACCATCTCAGTTTCTTTATATAAGTCATGTATTTGAAATCTTTTCCCCTCTTATTCAGTATTAGGAAATTGGATGGGAAAAATCTCTGAAGTTCAGTATTCTGATTTTATTCAAATTATCAAGAAAATTAGGAAAAAAATGGAAGAATTTGTACATCTCTTTCTGAAAAAATCAGGTTTTATAGCTTATTACCCCACTATTTGTACAGCTGTGAGATTTTGAATAGCCTTACATGCTGTGTGCTTGACTTGCACCTCAGTGCATGTGCTAGCAATCTGCATGGATGCTGATTAAAAGAAATACAGACTGTGACCTGCCAATTTAGATCTTTGTTTGCATGTGTGTATATGCCTCTAATGTTTTTTTTAAAGAATAGATGTTAATTATTTTTAATTGGTTAAAAATTAAAATTTCAGAAAATTTCATTTTTTCTGAAAAATGAAAATCAGGCTTTAAAATATGAGCTTTCTCATCTCTTATTGTTTTCTTTTCCTTTTATACCATGAGTGCAGAGATGTGGAAGCAAAAGGGAGTAGGAGAGCTCAAAAATTAAGTAACAAAAGTCAGTAATACCAAAATAATTCATTGACTTTAAATAATTACATTGTAAATAATTCTACTGTAACTTTATATAAAATTTCAATTTAAATTTTAAATTAAATAATTTCTTGACACTTTTTGAGAAGTTCTTAATAATGTGCAAATAGTATTTAAAATTATTATTTTAAATAGCACTGTTTTGACACTTATTTGAATTGTTTCACTAAACATCAGAACATCTCAGCAATAATGAAAATCTACAGAGACTGGAAGATGGGACTGAAAGAGTCCTTTTTAAGCCATTGTGTTGGTTTCCATGGGGACTAGCAACAAAAATACTGGCAGTGAACCTACTGGGGTGTTTATGGCAAACATCTTTTAAAAAGTTTTTTAAAAATTTATTTTAGTGCAATTTCAAACCCCAAGCATAAAAATACATATTTCATGAGTGCACAAATAAAAGAAACACTTTTTGCATTTATTTTAAGCTGCCTAAAAAGAGTTTAACAGTCACTGCAGGAAACTGGGAGTTTGTAAAGCTGCTACTTTTTTTGTAGGCATTTGAAGGTAAACATGAATCAGATTATACAGCACAGAATAAAAGTCTTCAGTAACTTGCAATATTTCATTCAGAAAATATTTTTTTTGTTCATACGAATAGGGATTACAGAAAATCTACAAGATGTGTAATATTATATCCCTGCAATATTATACAAACTTGTCTATTATTATACCAAATACTCAGGATAAAAGAGCAGTTGTATTGTTACTTACTGCTGTTCACTCAGCACACACTGCTGTGTTTAAATTCTTGTACAAAGTTTGTGTTTAAAACACTGTTTGTGTTTAAAAGTTTGTACAATCCTGTGGCTTAAACAGGCCCAAATTTAAGATACAGCTTTAGCAAAATGAAGATTTGGGAATATTTCATTTTTCCAGGGCTTCTGTAGAATTTGGAGGATCCAGAATATCTTCTGGCAACTGAGATTCATCCTGATATAGGAATGATGTCATGGCTGGAGTCCTCAGAGAGGTTCAGTACTCCAAGCTCTACTCCTGAGATTCCCTTACAGATCCCAGCTGTGCAGAGAGCTGGGAAAACACTCCAGGACAACTTGAGTCCTTTTTTTTTGCCTGTAAATTCATATCTCTTTGGGAAGATACACACATGTCACAGATATTAATCAAGATTTTCAATGCAAAAATGTTATTTGCAGGACTCTGAATGTTCCCAGTGTGTGTTTTTCTGTATCTCTGTGCTTCTTCATGGGGACAATCTTCTTTCTTTCTTGGCTGAATTGCTGCCAGATGAACAGAGCTGTCACTGGCCCCACTGTCCCTGCTCCCCCCAGGGTTTATCCAAGCTAACAAGTCCTGAACAATTTGAGATGAAAGCTGGGAGGTGTTCTTGTCAGTCACTTGGTCTCTGGCCACAGACAGGCTTCATCCAGAGCCCAGGAGTGAAAATCAGCAGTTATTGATGTTTTCAGGAGTCAGGAAATTCTGCACCTCCTCCTGGGTGAAATGGCTGTTCTGCATGGGATGCTGTGCTATTTCAAAGAGAGTGGGTTTTTATAATCTCATCTAACTCTAGTATTGGCCAACTAGCCCTAATCTAGCTGGCAATTTATGTGGGATGAGGGTAGAATGTTTATGAGGCTCTTTCAGTATGGCATCCTGAAAAAATTGCTGAAATGTATAATTAATAAAATTTTATGGCTTTGTGTGTTCTGTGCTTATTGTAGAATAAGCTTTTTTAAATTTTTATGTAAAACTAAATAGGAAGATAAAATTTTGCCTGTGAAATTCTTCAGGCAGATGCCCTGATTTAACACAGGATTTTTAATTGCCATTATTAAAACTGCTGGCATACATTTTGACTCTTGTGAAGGTCATCAGGGCAATGCAGGCATTGTCCATGGCAGTACCCATCCTATTTGTACCTCACCCAGCTGGGAAAGGCTCTCAGTGAGTAAGAGACCCACAAACATTGAAACCTCAGAGTAATGGAGTTTATTCAAACTGGCTCCAAAATTTACAGCTGAATAGCAGTTTTGTGAGAGAGATGCTCAGGAGGCTCCAACTCAGCAACAGAGAGGTTTGCAATTGTTCAAAGTGTGAAGAAATTTCATTTTTTTGGATGAAAGATCCTATACAACCATAAAGGAATGTATTTAGCAGTTAAAGTCTACAGTCAGGCAGGAGAAGCTTTATTTAAACTTTTGTTTGTGCAGTTTCATGTGTCCATTGGAAACCCTACCTTTAAAGGGAGCTTCTTTGCCATGGATTTTATCTGAATTTGATCAAATCCCAAGTGCTGAGCAGGCTTTCATTCTTTTCCTGGGTGCATCTTAGCTTTCCAAACTTTGGTGATCTGAACACTGAGGATGTAATTCTCTAATAAAAGGACTTTGAGTATCCCTATGGTTGGAAACTGTGCAAACTGTGCAATATCTCAGCCTATTTGCAAGACACTTAGAAAAAGATTCAAAACTTCAGCAAAATTTCTTTTATGATCTGCTCTCTGTCTTCACCTCAGCCTTAATTCCCAAATTCTCAGCTCGTGCAGTAAGTCCTGCTGTCCTTGGTTCCCTCTGTCAGAAGTGGCCAAACTGCTCCTCACAGCAAGGGCTGAGGGACAGGGTCAGAGCCAAAGAGAGCTCTGCTTTGCAGTGACATTTTTATGGACTGTGGCACTTTATGGCAGTAAGTCACATTGCTTGGGCTCTCCAGATGTGTGCAGATGTGTGTTCTGCACTCTTGCATGTATTTGTATGGCAGTTTGTCTGGGTTGCAGTAAGTTTGGCAGTGGGGTTGTTGTCATGGCTGCTTAGGTGATGTGCTGCTTCCCTCAGCAAACCCCAGAACTTCAGGAAGCACAGATTTCCCTGGACTGAGGTTCTAGGACTGGGGAAAAAAAGAACAACAATGCTGAGAAATGCCTGAGTACTGGCTTAGATCAGTGCAATGCACTTTAATTTTCTGGTCTAATCCAGGAGAGGGAGCTAACTTTCTAGCCATCAAATCTGGCACACTGTGCTGGAGCAGCTTTTTTCACAGCTGATATCCCATGTCTAAATGATTATTCACATATGCTGTCCCTGAAGGACAGTCATCTTGGGAGTGCAAAACCACCCTCTCAAAACATTGGTTAGCTCTGCTCAGTGCAGTAAATATAATTGCATGACATATTCCTGACAGGGGAGTATTTATTGTTAATGTATTTGACTATAATTTAAACACTGTTGCACATTGTTTGCTCTCCTCGCCCACTCTTCTGCCTTTCCCCTATTAAGGAATATGAAGAGGATCTCATTTCAGATTCTCCACTGCAGCAAATGTTGCTCCCTGTGGCTCTGTGGGAAAGCAGGGCAGCAAACTCTCTCCAGCACAGTGAGCAGGTGTGTTTGCAAGCTCCTGTGCTGCCAGCCTCTGCTGGTGCCCCAGGCACAGAGGGAATGGGCATGGAGCAGGGAGCAGCCACAGCAATCCTTTCCAGAGGAGGAAGGTGGGGAGCAGCTCATGGAGCCCAGCTCCAGGACTCGTCTGTGCCACTGGAGCCCTCCCTGCTCCCCTTACCAGCCCCTGCCTGCAAAGCTGCTCTCCTGCTCAGCTCTCCCTGCAGCACACAGCCTGGGCTGACACAGGACAAAGCAATTCCCATTTGTTGGAACAAGTCAATGAGTTAGAGAGGAGCACAGAAGAAAGAAGGGAGACAGGCCTGGGTGTTCTATGGGTCCAGAGAGGGGAAATGTGCAGGCAGTTGTGCAGAACATCTGCCTGTGGGCTGTCCTGGGGAATCACCAGCCTCAGAGCTGTGCCTGTGCAGCTCCCACAGCCAGGTGTCCCCAAAACATGGGCAGGCAGGAGCTGCCCTGGGGGTGTGGGGCACTGCTGGGCGCTGGCCCAGGCTCTTCTCTCTGGCCTTGGCAGCCCAGCTCCCTCCTGGGCAAGCAGTACCTGCTGAGGCAGCAGTGCCATGGCTGGCTTTCTCTCTCCTCTCTTTCTCCCTCGTTGCTCCTTTTCCTTCCCTTGTTTCTTGTCTCTCACACACAAGCTGGAATTGTTAAACAGACAACCTTGAAAATCCACTATTCCTTCAACAGAAACATTCAGGCACTAGAAAGAAAATAGAAAGGAAACTAAAGCACTGGGGTGGTTTTTTGGTGTGTGTCTGGATTACCCGATGAGTTTTATAACTTTGGGATTTTGGGTGCTTAAGGCTGGAGAAAAGTTGAACTGAGAGGAGTAGCCCTGAAACTCTGCTGTCTGCACAGAGCCCAGCATCTCTGAAGGCACAAACCACTGAGTGCACAGCAGATGGAATCATTTGTCTGTGTTAGTTATTTTAATACAAAGGAACGTGGGGAAATTAATATGGAAAAAAATCAATTTGCCACATATTTAAATTGAACAGGACATGACAGTTCCAGGGAAAGGGAAAGAACTTTTTAAGCCTTTGAACATTTTTCATGTTTGTTTCACAATAGGCTGATGTTAGTAAACAAGCAAAACCAAAGACCATAAATTCTCCATGTCATGTTATCTGGCAACCAATTTTGATCCAGTTAATGAGGAATAAGTAAACACTTCAGTAAGTAGGTAAAAGTAAGCAAGTTTCTCAACTGGGGACTTGAATGTAGCAGTGCAGTAGTATATTGGCACAGATGTGTGCATAAATTACATTATTTATGTAAACTTGAGCTATCTATGATGGGAAAATAAAAAGAGCCATCAGTGCTGTCCACATCTTGAAATGATCCAACTTGTGACAGTAGTCAGTTTGGAAACACATCCCATGTCACTGGAAAAAACTCAGTAATGCTGCAATAGTGCTCTTGAGAAGTGTGGCCATGAAGATTGGCCCTTCAAAACCTGGTGGATGTAATTGCAGCAAACAGTTCATTGAGATGAGTTACCACCTTTTCTATTATCTACAAAGCTTGAGCATGTTTTGGAGTTATTTATTTGGAATGAATGAATAAGGTGTGCAAGTGTGCTTCAACCTTGAGAACTATCTGCCGTGGTTATCACTTTAGAATTCACTGTTCACACTCTGGAATTAGCTAAATAACTCATGTGGGTTTGTTTGGCTGCAGTTGGATGTCTCCCATATTTATGGTTTTCCAGAAGGCTGGGCTGATAGTGAAGTGAATTTTGTCTGAGTGATCATGCAAATTTCAGAGTACCCCATACTTAAATTAGAAGAGCAGAGCAAAGAAACCAGCCTCTCATGTTTACTGCTGTGACTTTTTGTGTCCAGCTGCAGTCAGGGGATGTTTGCTGGCCACCAGTGCAGGTGTTCTTTGTGGGACAAACCAGAACAATTCCTCCTCCAGTTAGAGTGTCACGATATGCAAACATTTTATCACTTACATCTGTTTTTGTGAGGCCAACATTATTACTCAGTTAATTGTTTGTCATGTCGTGCTGGAGTTTGTGATGGACATCCTGTGCTGTGGAGCTTTTTCTCCAAGTGATGCTAACAAACTTTTGAGAAACAAAAACTCTTTCTTGTTGGAGCATCACTGTCAGCACTGCAGAATATTGGGAATGCCTGACAACCAGAGCCATTGCCTGTCCCAGTGACTGCTCTGAGAGAGGCAGCAAAGCCTGGCCCAGCTTTGAGTGTCACTGCCTCATATCCTGCACACTACAGCTCAGCTCTGGGGCTGATGGGTGTTGAAAATGGGTGTTGAAAATGGGTGTTGAAAATGGGTATTGAAAATGGATATTGAAATGGGTACTGAAATGGGTATTGAAACGGATATTGAAAATGTGTATTGAAAATGTGTATTGAAATGGATATTGAAAATGTGTATTGAAAATGTGTATTGAAATGGATATTGAAAATGTGTATTGAAAATGGGTATTGAAATGGATATTGAAAAAGGGTATTGAAAATGGGTATTGAAAATGGGTATTGAAATGTGTATTGAAATGGGTATTGAAACGGATATTGAAAATGGGTATTGAAATGGATATTGAAAATGGATATTGAAAATGGATATTGAAATGGATATTGAAAATGTGTATTGAAAATGGGTATTGAAAATGGATATTGAAAATGGGTATTGAAAATGTGTATTGAAAATGGATATTGAAAAAGTTGTATTGAAAATGGATATTAAAATGGATATTGAAATGTGTATTGAAAATGGATATTGAAAATGGGTATTGAAAATGTGTATTGAAAATGGATATTGAAAATGGATATGGAAAATGGGTATTGAAATGGATATTGAAAAAGGGTATTGAAACGGATATTGAAAATGGGTATTGAAATGGGTATTGAAACGGATATTGAAAATGGATATTGAAAATGGATATTGAAAATGGGTATTGAAATGGATATTGAAAACGTGTATTGAAAATGGGTATTGAACATGGATATTGAAAATGGATATTGAAAATGGGTATTGAAAATGTGTATTGAAAATGGATATTGAAAAAGTTGTATTGAAAATGGATATTAAAATGGATATTGAAAATGTGTATTGAAATGTGTATTGAAAATGTGTATTGAAAATGGATATTGAAAATGGATATGGAAAATGTGTATTGAAAATGGGTATTGAAAATGGGTATTGAAATGGATATTGAAAATGGGTATTGAAATGGATATTGAAAATGGATATTGAAATGGATATTGAAATGGGTATTGAAAATGTGTATTGAAAATGGGTATTGAAATGGATATTGAAAATGTGTATTGAAAATGGGTATTGAAATGGATATTGAAAATGGGTATTGAAAATGTGTATTGAAAATGTGTATTGAAATGGATATTGAAATGGGTATTGAAAATGTGTATTGAAAATGGGTATTGAAATGGATATTGAAAATGTGTATTGAAAATGGGTATTGAAATGGATAATTTCTTGGCTATTCGCAGTCACATAACTGGCCCTTTAAATTAGGCAACAGGATTCCAGACACCAGTTATGGCAAAAATGCACAATGTTCATCTCCATTATCTCTGTTATTTAAGGCTTTCAGAAAACCACTAACCTTCACTCCTACACTCAAACAAGCACACACTAGCACGCAGAGTTAAGCCAACTTCTTAACTCCCAGTCATTAAGGATGTCAAAACATTCTGATATATGATGTAAACTTATTATGACTGGATTTTGTTTTTATTAATGTAAGGGCTAGGTTGTGAAGAACAGAAGGTTTTTAAAGCCTCTTGCTCCTTAGAGACAATGTGATTTGGTGGTTTAACATTGTAACATTTTTAAAGGCTTGTTAAGCCCTAATCGGACCACATTAAGAACTAGCATTTTTAAAGTGCATAATAAGACCTAAACATTTTAATAGCATATTAACCTGTAACATAAACCCAAAACAGTCACAGTGTTGTCTTTTTACTTGTGTTTTTCCTATAACAAGTTCTAACGAGTAACTGATACTTTTAACAAAGATTAGAAAGTTGAGGGTTCCTTGGTGTTCTTCCTGGTGAAATTTTTTTTTTTTTAAAGGCGGAAAATTTCTGTATAAGAAAATTATATTTGGAGTGAAATTTTAAAATTAATGCAAGGAAAAATTTATTGTGAGAGTTGCCATAGCTAAATGTTGACAAGTAAAGCATACTGCTAGAGAAAAGGTTTGGTTTCAGTAAAACAATGTTTTGTGCTGGGAAAATGTTTTTTCTTGAGAAGTTTTACTCAGATCTGATAATTTTGGAGGTTTTGTCAGTGAGGACTGTGGAATGGGCTCTTGCCAGTGGAAAAAGTTCACTGAAGATCTGTGGGGGGGATTTTTTATTTATTAGTTAGTTAGTTTTCAGTATGATCTGCCTGGGATTCTAGAGAAGAGTTAGGAGTTCATTGATACTGAGGCCCAGCAATTTCCTTTAAGAAAAACTTTTTAAAAGGAAAATACAATGTAGCCCGTGAGCGTCTCTTCTTAATTGGTTTGGAACCTCTTGATGAGTGATAGCCAGCTCACCTTCCCTCCAGGGAGCTGAGCACACCCATTCTGCACCTCCAACCCCTCCCAGGTTTTGGTGAGGCATTCTGGACCTCCTTTTGGACATCCCAGCTTTGCTGAGGGGTTTGGGGGAAGCTGTGGCTCAGCCATTCCACCTTAGGTTTGATTGCAGCTGCTCCTGCTTTCCTATGGGGGCTGTGACCCCAGGAGGAATGCCTTTGGAAAAGGGTTTGTAGAATGGCTTTGGAGACAGCTGGGGAGGCTGAGTCAGGGCTGTCCAGGTTGTGCTTGACTGAGAGGGAGCCACAGCCCCCCTTGACATGGGCAGTCACAGTAATGTGGAAATACTCTTGGAGGTTCAGTCTGAGAGCTTTCAGTCTGTACCCAGGCAATTCCTCTGCTGTATTTGCAGGGACTTTCGTGGCAGGGAGGAATGATGAATCTGACTCCATGTGCTCAGAAGGCTAATTTATTATTTTATGATACCATAATATATTAAAGAATACTATACTAAATTATACTAAAGAACACAGAAAAGATACTGACTGAATGCTAGAAAGATAATAATGAAAACTCAAGGGCAGCAAGGGGCTTTTCTGCAAGAGAACCATGTTCTGATCAAATTAATGTGAAAAGAAACTAAGGGAGCATTGTGGATTTTGCCTTGTGTCTGGGCACTGCTACTCTGATAGAAAAAAGACTTTGTTTGCCTGTCTGGTTGTTTATTTATCTCATGTGGTAGTTGGAAGTAGTTAAAATAAAACACAAAGCCCATGCTTATTCTGGAATAAGAGTGGTAGAGGGAGGAAGAAGTAATTCTGATATAACTACAGAGATTTAACTACAGCAGTGCAGCTGTACCTTGCAGCTAGGAGAGCATTTCTGTGGAGACAAGCTCCAGCCACAGAAACACAATCTTAAAAACATGGTTGACCTCATCCATAGAAATAACTCTGTGTGGTCTCAGGCCAGTGATTCTTTACTTTTAGTAAAGAACTTGAGTCCACAGAAGGACAAGGTTTCATGTTTGCATGAATGCATTGTGGCATCAGCATGACTGATGTCCTGCAAAACAGGGAACCTCTGAGGTGGATGAAGCAGGGCTGAGCATGGGTTGCTATACTGATGCTGTTTTATCCATGGTTTGGGGAATGATGCACAGGATCTTCCTCAGGCCTTTAGCTCTATGACAAGCAAAAGAACAGAGGGGAAAACAGTACAGAACACCTGCCCAGAGAGTTACACCTGAGCTGTGTCTAAGGAGGTTGGGCTCCCCATTCTGTTTCTCCCCAAAACCTTCCCTCAAACCTGTTTGTTTTATCTGTACTTAAAAACCAAACCAAACCAGAAACAAACAAGCAATCAAACAATCCCCCATCAGCCCTTAGTCTTACTTTGCCTATGGCTTCCCTGTGAGATTCAAATATTGCAGTTTAGAATGACCTGGCTGGGATCTACCAGCCTCACGTTCCCTGCCAGGGGAGGTGCCAGGGAGGTCCTTGGTTGCACAGGTTAATCTGTGTATCTGTTCTGCTGCTCATGCTGGGCTGCCAGGGGAGAAGGAGGGTGAGAGGCTGTGTCATAAGGGACCCTCCTCTCTGCTGAGTCCTGTTTGGCACAGGGTCACCCATGCTAGAGGCATCACAGGGGAATGCCAGATAGGCAACTTGGCTCAGCAAGGGTCAGCCCTGACTGATGGCTAAGGGGAGCTGGTGAGGGGGTGGCATGGTGACTTCCTAAGTGCCACTTCTAAATTGTGAAAAATCTGCTCTGTCCTTCTAATTTGTTAGTTTTTGCTTTGAAGTGTGCACAGTGGATGTTATCTTCGTGTCTCTGGAAAGGAGCCATGTCATTCCAGAGTCCCAGAATGGTTGCAGCAGGAAGGGAGCTGTGAAGGTCATCTTGTACAAGCACTCTGCTCAAGCAGGGTCACCTAGAAGAGCTTTCCCAGGTATGTGTCCAGACATCTTTGCAATATCTCCAAGGATGGAGATTCCACAACCTCACTGGACAGCCTGTTATATTTTATGGAGAATACCTGAGCCTCCCCTGTCTTCTGACAGCAGCTTAGTGCCCAGATTGTTTTTACACCAACAGCCACAGTTCCTCTGATTGCTGTGCCCTGCTGGCCAGAAGGATTCCTGGCATTCTTCACATGGGCACCAAGCAAGGGCAGCATCACTGCCTGCTGCAGCATTACCCTGCTACTCAGTTTTCCTCAAGTCAGCATGCTTTTTAAAGCACTTAAAAAAGTGTTTTTCCCAATAACTTTCTATTTTTAGGGAAAATATCTGACCTATTCTAGGTGTAGACTCATTCTGGAGTTCATCAAATACTTGTAGAACACATTTGTCTGTTGGCAGGACTGCTTTGGTGACTTACTCTGTAGCCAAAACCTCAAAGGATGAAGTGTGCAGATTCTAGATTCTCTGGTGTCATAATTTAGTGTGTTTTATATGTGAACACCAAGAAATTTACCTTACTTCATGGTTCCTGAAAAACTGCATTTTTGGTGTAGAAGACTTGAGATAGTCTATGCAAAGACAATAATCTATAGAGTATGTGAAGAGTATTTATTTTGAAGGTGAGAGATGGGGTTGCCTTACACAGGGGAGAATCACTTGTGAAAAAGTATTTGGGAGGTTCAGGGAAAACAGCTAAAAGAGGTAGGCTATGAAAGAGGGAGAGAACCTCTTGAAAATCCCAGCTGCTGTCTGTATGGTGTGTGCCACACTGAGATGATAAAATTTCCAGGCTGCTGAGGTGAGTGGAGTACCTGGAGCTGCTTCAGAGGGCACAAAACCCACGTAAGGAAGTGCTGCAGGTGAGCTCTGCAGGGGCTGTGAAATAGCATTGCACATGGTGGGTGCTGCCTGGATTAACTGTACTCCTGAAGATAAGCCAATCTCACCTTCTCACAGCCCTGCTCATTTCAACAGCAGTGTTTGTTTGTGGATGCTGAGTGTTCAGTCTGTTTTGACAGCTATTGCTTCCATCTTATTGCATAGCTGCCTGCAGCTTACAGGTGCTGTTTTTATAGAATGCAATGGATGTGTCCAGCAGAGAAAAAAGCTCACATGATTCTCTGCTTGTGCACTGAACTGGCTGGAAGTGAGTACAAACAGCAGCACAGTCAGCACAGTACCAAGCCCTTGCTTATTTACCTGCCTCAGCTCATGTACCTGCCTCATTAGCAAGATTTAGCATCTCAGACCCATGCCTGGGGTGAATGAAGTGGCTTCCAAAGCTCAGGTAATGTCTGGCTAGCAAGGACAACCAGCAGAAAATTCTCATGCATGGTGATCTATAAAGACATCTGACACATTAGGAGACTGGAGTAGTGTTACAGGGACAATATTTGGAGGGGTTTTGTTTAAACATAACTATCTCTTTAAAATAGGAGAATGTGTTTTAGGGTATTTCATCAACTTGACTGCAAGAATTGATGAAAAGGGAAGGCATAATTAGAGAAGTTTTGCCTGATGTTTGTGAATTCTAAATTTTAAAGTACACGTATGATTGCCTGACAGAAACATCTTCAGGAACCCAGTAGTTTTACTTAGCTTGGCACAGGCTTGAAAACTTGCAGTGGAGGAAATAAAATTGAGATATGATTGCTTTTTAACAACATGTATATTTGCAAATCATTAGTATAAATAAAAAACACCCCTGGGTAGTTCTTAAATTTGGCAAATGAATCAAACCTTTACAGGCATCATTTACAGAGATGAAAGCATGTGGTCCAGGAAAAAAAGCAAGGAGAGAGTGGCATGATATTAAATGCTGAAACTTACACACTGACTTAGAAGCATGTTTCACTAGGTTAAAGGGCAGGTTTGAGTCTCTTTCTGTAGGCTAAAATATATAAAGCCCTTCAAAGGAAAGAGTTGATGGGTAGAAATGGAAGCTCCTAATTAATGTCAATACACATTTTATAACATGTGAAGAGTTTAGGTGAAGTAAGCTCCTTTCCAGGCAGCATATAAGAATTGTAACAGCTTTTAAACAGAGTGCAAGTTCTCTTTTTTCTTGGAAAAAAACCCATTGATGTGAAATTGAAAACTCCTTTCAGATGCCTGCTTGGCTGGCAGGGTGTCAGATTGTTTGGCTTGACTGTCTCTCACTCCCTTCACATTGTTTACAGACAAGATCCTCAGCTCCAACTGACTGTATGTAAACACCAGCTAATTATGGGCCAGAGGATTTGGAAAAGGGAAAACAAGGGAAAAGAGAAATTTGGAAAAAAACCCCATACTAAAGAGTCTCCATGTCTTAGGTCAGGAATATACCTTGCTGCAGGCAAATCACAAGGTGCTGTCCTAAGCCAAGGGTGTGGGATGAGAGAGAAAGGAGGTAGAAAGAAACCAAAAATGTTTTCAGACAAGTGCTTCCTGGCAACTGATTGTAACTGGGAAAGTGATAAAAGTATAAAGAAAGCATAGCTGGGTGACCCCCAGCTTTGCCTCAGGTGCTGTACTCTGGTTTGAAATGTCTTCTAGCCAGAGCACATTTGCCAAAGTCAGGGAGGAGGGGGCCCTTCCCACAAGGCACTTTCTAGTCAGGGTACATCAAAGCTGCACTGCCAACGTGGATCTCTGTCACCAACATGTTCTATGAAAAATCCTTTCCTTAGGATTTTTTCCTCCTGAGTTGCTGAGAGGCCTCAGGAACAAACTGTAAACAATTCTTATCTGCTGCTGTGGGATGCAGCAGGTGGATCTGGGATTGGCCTCTTGTGGTTGTTTCTCATTAATGGCCAATCCCAGTCCACCTGTCCAGACTGTCTCAGTCAGACACAAACCTTTGTTATTCATTCCTTTTCTATTCTCAGCCAGCCTTCTGATGAAATCCTTTCTTCTATTCTTTTAGTATAGTTTTAATATATTATATATCATAAAATAATAAACCAAGCCTTCTGAACATGGAGTCAACTTTCTCGTCCCTTCCCTCATCCTGGGACCCCTGTGAACAATGCCACAGATCTCAGCTGGATTCATCCCTTTGGTGTCCCTGGGAGAGTTTTCTTTGGGTATCAGAGTGGTTTAAACCAGGTGTTGCTGAAGTGTGTGCCTGTGTTAGCCCAGATTTGCCTGTGGTGGGCACTGGCACTGGTGTGCCAAAGCATTCAGTGCCTTTGGTCCTGCAGTGCCCTTGCCTTGGTGCTCTTGGGAGACAGGCAAGTTCTCCTGCAGCTGGGCCAGCTGTGTGGAAAGGACTCCTGCAGCCTCCCATCCCAACACTCTGTGGGACAGGACATGGGCACTGTGAAATCCCATGGATTTGGAGGGATTTGGAGGGGAGGGGCTCACATCCATGCTGGAGAGTGTGATGGGTGTGGAAGCTCACAGGAGGTTATTGGCCACTTACAGACTCAGAGTTATTGGATCAAATTTGGGGGTTGGACAAGACCATCTCCAAAGGTCCCTTCCAGCTGTAACCACTCTGTGATTCTGTGGAATTTGACAATGCAGCCACCACAGAGGAGGCTAACCCAGGTGCAGGCTTTGCTTTGGTGTTAGCCAAAGCTGAATTTTTAAAATATATAATGCTTTCTCTTATTTATAAGCTTCTCTTTGTTTGTGTTGTATACCCTTTCTTGTCAAATGTAGTTGAAATAAATAATGTGATGCAGAAGGTCTGTCAGGCTTTTATCCTCTGTTCTCTGTGTGATATGGAGTTTTGCATACAGAGGTGATTAGTGACCAAGTGACATGGATTTTAGTGCCTTATCCAATAAATTCACTCTGATTCATATGAGATTCTCTAATTTTTTGAGGGAAAAAAAGAAAGAACTCAACACATTAAATTTTTTTTATCCAGTAGTTCATCTGCTTAAAAAAATTACATGGAGGGAAAATAGAAGAGCTGGCTACTGTTCTGACTGAGGGAATTTTCTCTGGGAGCCTTATCTACCTGTTGTGCTGATCTGTTCTCAGGAATTACAATGTGGTTACTTTGCAGTCTATTGTGCAAAGTTGCACGCAATGTGTTCATGATATTGGCAATTTAGTAGCTATGTTCTGCACCAATTAGTAAAACTGAATATCATATTGCTCATCCTGGATCACTTTCAATGCTGCAGCATTTTTTTTTTCAGTGTTTTAGCTCTTCTCATTAAAGCATGTATGCACAAGTCAACACCCCTTGAGAACCTTGGGAAGAAACCCAAAGCCCCCAGCATTTTATTGTGTCTGTCATATTAAGCAAGAAATTAATCTGGTGGTTTGATAAAGAGATTGTTGTGGCAGGACATCTTCTGTGGGTTAGGGAACAGAACTGACTAGAATTCTTTCCCATCACCTGTCCTAAAAGTAGGGTAAGTGACAAAGCTCTGTGTTGGGAATGTGGCTGAGAGAGGTTTTGGCACAGTGAATCCAATTATACCCTCACATTTAAATGGTTTGGGTAGAGGTAGGTAAAACTGAAGGTTACACACTGTAAAATCCCTGTCATGTTTATTCCCAGTGTCATAATTTGCATACTTGCCTTCTGTGAAGTCATTGAACAGGAAAGGTTTAGTACCACAGTAAGAAAAAGCAGCTATTTGGAAATGGTCTTCCCTAAATATTAGAGATGCAAATGTGTGTCAAATATGCATTGTGCTGAGTTCTCTCCAGACCACTGTGAAATGCAGATGTGTTAGCACTTGAACATCTTCTGGAGAATGGATGGATGCTTCACTTAGAGACCTAAGAAGGGACCTGTTGCTTGTTCCCACAGCTTGAGGATCAGTCTGGACTCCCCAGGCTTTTACAAAGCACACAGGACAATCCAATGTAAGGATTGAACAGCCCTCTGGGAGGAACTCCAGAAGCTGAGAGAAGACTTGAATTGATGACTGAGGTCAACAAACCCAACTGGATCCCACAGAGACCTTGAAATACTTAAAATATCTGATGCCAGATCTTCACGTGGTGCATTCTGTGCTCCAGTACACCAGCAGAGCCCTTGGGACCCCAGTGTGTGTTGATGTACCTGGGAAACCCACAGCAGCTTGGTTGGCTCTGAGCTGGCTGTCAGCACTCAGGTTGAGATTTGGAGGTGATATTCACCTCTTCTCTAACAGTTTTGCCTTCAGAGTTCAGCAGCACTTAAAAATTTAAATGAAATACTCAAATTTAGTGGAGAGTGATAGAGAGAAAAAAAAAAATCTGTGGAGCAGCTGAGAGACCCATCAGGAAAAGGAACTAATGAGCAGAGTAGGGTGACAGAGTAGCTGTGTCACTGAGCCCTGAGCAAGGCTTTCAGTGGGAACTTCACTGAGGGAAGGCTGGCACAGCTCCCACTGAGATCTGTGCAGTTTTCAGGCAGTTCAGGGATTCCTTTCCCCCCAGTTCTGCTGTAGCTCAGTCATGTTTCACACTTGCTGAAGAGAAAAGCAAGCAGCTTTGCTGGAGCTGATGCTGTTTTCACTGCAATATTCTCACTGAGCTTTCATGGTACAAGAGTGGGAGTGGGACTGTGCTCAGCAGGCTCAACCTCTGCCCTGAAAATAACAGGATTTAGCTGTTGCCTGGGGCATGAGGCTTGGGTTAATCCCCCAGCTGAAGTGCTTGGCATCCTCCTCCAGCCTCCAGTGCCCAGCTGGTACTGGTACCCCCAGAGAGCTGGCTGAGGTGCAGTTTGCCCTTCCTCCTGCTCTCTGTGACCCAGGGATGGTCAAGGCAGCCTCCACACACTTCTTCTAGGTCCCACTGTGCCTTTTCCATGACTGGAACTGTGCTGGGAGGATCCATATTCTGTAGAAACCTTTGGCATCATCTCCTTGTTCTCCTGCACTGGCTGCTACTCATTCAGTCCTGCAGAGCACTTGGAAATTTGTAATGGATATTTTTCCCTCTTTCTCTTGACAAATACTTCTACCCTACTGCAGAGTAGCAGTATTGGTATTTGTATTTGCTAATGGGGCTCTTCTTAAGCATCATGCTTTTACCCATTTCCAAAGTGAGTGAATAAACCCAGATTCTAAATATCCAGAAGTGATTTTTCCATATGATAGTTGTTCCTGAATATTGAGCTTCTTCTTCTGGTTTGTTTTGTTTGTTTGTCTGTTTTGTTGGTTTGGGTTTCTCTTTTTTAATTTTCTTTTTTTTTTTTCTTTGATTTTTCCCCCCCTCTTCATACAAATATATCTGTTCCTATAAAAGTGTCATCAGATCCAGGGTGGGGTAGAGCAAGAGGAAGAGCTCCACCCAAGCTTAGTGGTTAGGACACTCATCTGAGATGTGGGAGATCCAGATTCAAGTCTGTGTTTTCCTGGTTCAAAGTAGGGACTTGAACCTGCTGACTCTGGAGTTGGGGATTCAGGGCTTGGTCTCCCAGCATATTTGAGAGGTTTTAGTTTTATTTTGTATTGTGTTGAAGACAAGTTTCAAACACTGAAATTATTTTGCTGGAAATGGAGTAGCTCTTTTCAGGCCAGCCCTAATTCCCTACATGGCAAACTCAGCCAGGGCTCTGAGAATCAGACTTTGCCATGGCTTTGGACATGGACATTTGGAAGCAGAGCCACAACTGAGTGTCCTTTGGGCCCTGTGGGTGGGTGTGCAGCAGTAACCTGTGTGTCTGCTCCACATGGGCATCCACCAAAAGCCAAACCTTCAAGGACCAGATGTTGCCACCAGAGCAAATCACATCTGGGTAAATACAGAAGGGCTAGGGCAGCTTTTCTACAAATAATCTTAAGGTACCATTTCTTGTGTCTTCCTGCTTGTCATTTTTCACTGCATTCACAGAATTCACAGAATCACAGAATGACCAAGTCCTTCAAGATCAGGAGTCCAACCCAGCCCCAACACCCCAAGCAAACCCTGGCACCCAGTGCCACATCCAGGCTGTGTTAAACACACCCAGGGATGGGGACTCCAGCACCTCCCCAGGAGCCATTCCAACCTTGCACTGGTTCCATTCACAGGGATTTGGACTGTCTGCTGCACGCTGGGACACACTTGAAAAAGCTACACATTGAAGTAGCTTTGCTTGAAGCTCTCAGTCCAGCCAACAAATCAAAGAAGGGGCTGATGGAGAGCTTAGCTGAACGTGGAAAGTAAAAGTGAGCTCATTGAACAAATACTACCACTCTGTGAAATTCTGATTAGGTGTTTAATGTCTGACAACCTGGCTTGTTCTTTAAAAAAATAATTGTGGTTTATTCTGATGTGTCCCCACATTTTGGGATTTTCAGCTGACCTATCATCACTTCAGAAAAGCTTTCTCACAACAAGTGACTACTGATGTTTTTCCCAGTGAAGGAAAATTCTACTTTGCCTTTAATAAAAAACAAACCAGCATGAGTGTGTAATTACACCTGGAGTATTTTCTGAGGAAAAACTTTCTGGTTTGGATCTAAGATTTTGTTGAGCTAACACTGCACAGTCAAATGTGCTACTTGGCTAGTATTTAGTAAGAGACCCTGTTTTGGTTTCTGAAAAACCATAAGGGATTCCAGGTAAAGAGAAATTATAAAGTGATGAGAGACACTGAGAAAGAACATTTATGTTTATAAAGCTGAGCTATAGAAATGGAGTGACTGCTTACGTAATAGATCAGCCTCAGCTGGGGAATGGTAATTTGTGCCTGTTTATCTTGAAGATCTATCACTTTTAATGAAGGATAATAGCACTCACAACAGCCACATACATGCCTGGAAAAAGCCCATGTGTGTAGGTGCAAAAATTTGCCTTGCCTCAGGCACATACACTTGAAAAATTGAATGCTGTGGTTATAGGTTGGTTTTGGCAGAATCAAGGAGAAAAAATCCCACACCAGACAATACTAGTATCTCATCAATTGTAGCTCTGTATCTCTTTAACCCTTTGATTTGTTTTTCCCTAAATCTTTATTGTGCACACCACAGCAATTTTGGAGTTACATGTCGGAATGACCACAAATTTGAACAACTAAAACCATCTCCTGGTACAAGTTTTTGGTTCTGTGCTGCTAAAATGGAGACTGTGCTTGTGCCAGAAACTGGTTATCATTTACACTCTTGGAGGTAGCACCTGAACCTGCAGTGTGCTGGGCAGAGGCTGTGCAAAATGTGTGTGCAGGGTGTGAGTGTGGCTGCAGAGCTTTGCTGTCCTTGCTGCCAGAGCTGGCACTGAGCCTCAGGGGGGCTGCAGCTGGCAGCCTGGGAAAAGGACAGACAGACATGTGTCAGCAGCAACCAACCCAGGGAGTTTCTAGGTCTCTAACCTCACACTGGGGTTCTGATGCCTCAGGTTTGAGCTTTTATATTTTTAACATTCTGTGCTGCTTTAGTGTGTGGGTCTGGGCTTCATACAGGGGATGGTGAGCTCTGTGCACAGAGCAGGGAGACAAAACAATTCCTGCTCCAGCTGGGCACCAAGGACAAATGATCCAAATCTCAGCCCAGGAGCACAAACCCCGTGGGCTGGAGAGAGAAAAACAAGCAGGGTGGGAGTGCCTGGGCTAAAGCTGGGCTGGGACAATGAACTGCAAGGTGCAAATGGAGCAGAGCTGATCCCAGGGAGAGACCCCGTGAGCATTCATCCATTTCTGTGACTATTTTGGGTTGTGCTGCCCAAGGTGGATCCATTGAGGCTTCTTAATAAATCCCTACTTTATTCTTTAGCTCTGTCTAGTCTCTGCTCTAGGCCAGCCTTCCCCAGGCATCAGTTCCACCTTGGCACTGTGTGGTCACTGTGGGCACACTGAGGCTGTTCAGCCCCTGCAGCAGCAGCAGAGTGAGCAGGAGTGATGCACCCACCTTCCTGATGAGAGGCCAAGAGATTGACAGAGACACAAGACTCATGGGGAGCAGGAGGTTTTGATTTCCCTGCAAATGTCCAGCAGACTGGCTGTTGAAACCTCCACCAGGGAGGTTTTACAGAGCTGGGTAACTTTCCTCATCACAGCTTTTTGTGGAAAGGAGACAGGGAGAGCTGACTGCTCTGTCCATGTAACCTCCCTAGCCCTGGTCTTGCAAAGAGACCCTTTCTGTTTTACTGGCTTCAGTGGCAGCCAAGTCATTGTAGGACTGGGGTCCACACTGATCCTGATGAGCAGCTACCCAAAATAACTGCTGCTGCTGACTGGGGTTTTAGCAAGATGGTGTTCTAGCCCAGCATCCCTGGGCATCCCACTCTGAGCTGCTGCCAGTTCTGCTGCTGATTTTAACTGAAATGTCTCTCACCTCAGTTTTCTACAGGGACCATGTGCTACTGATTAATTGCTCATTCAGACCAGAGTCTCTGCAGGGCAGTGCAAGGTGCTGTGAGGTGCATCCTGCAGCAGACCTGTCTCTCACTCCCTGCAGTGACCCAGCAGCCCCACGTGCAGGACACAGCATGTGGCTCTGCAAACCAGGGACAGGCTGCCCCTGACCCCCCAGGGGACAGCACTGAGTGTGGCCATGGCACTGTGCTGGGCTGCTGCTGGGTGGCACTTGTGAGATTCTGTCCTGTCCTCCTCCAGGACAGAATCCTTCATCACAGAGCACACAAGTCCTGCTGCTGTGGGCCAAAAGGGGTTTAAGGTGCTTAAGGTTGGTTTGCCTTGTGTGTGCCAGCTGTCTTCCACAGAGATTTCCTCTGGCTACACTGATGCACTAATATCCCCAAAAACCTTTTCTTTCACAAAAGCTTTTTCTTTTTTCACAGCCATCTTCCATACCTACCTGAAAAAACAAGTGGGTTTTGTGCCTCCTAAGCCCAAAGGACTTCTAAAATGCCAGATCAAGACTGGGTGTTTTAGCAGCAGGAATTGAGGAGGAGGCTCTTGTGAGCACATCTGTGGCAAGAGGACACTGTCCCCAGCTGGGCAATTTCCCACCTGATGCTCTGCAGTGAGGGTTTTATTTCATACCTTATGCCTTGCAGTGAGGATTTTATTTCACACTTTATGCCTTGCAGTGAGGGTTTTATTTAATTTCCCACCTGATGCCCTGCACTGAGGGTTTTATTTCATTTCACACCTGATGCCCTGCAGTGAGGGTTTTATTTCACACTTTATGCCCTGCAGTGAGGGTTTTATTTCATTTCCCACCTGATGCCCTGCACTAAGGGTTTTATTTCATACTTTATGCCTTGCAGTGAGGGATTTATTTCATACCTTATGCCTTGCAGTGAGGGTTTTATTTCATTTCCCACCTGATGCCCTGCACTGAGGGTTTTATTTCATACTTTATGCCTTGCAGTGAGGGATTTATTTCATACCTTATGCCCTGCAGTGAGGGTTTTATTTCATTTCCCACCTTATGCCCTGCACTGAGGGTTTTATTTCATACCTTATGCCCTGCAGTGAGGGTTTCCTGTGACCAAATCCTCATCCATGCCCAGAGGAGAGGCACAGGTACTTGGTGGGAGATGCAGCCTAGCCAGGACATTTGAGACAAGGTTAAGCAGTTTCTGGATTTCCAGATTAACTTTCTTATTTTCAGTTAAACGTACCTTGCTTTTCAACCTTTTTGGTTTTGTCCCAGTTACTGCAATTTTCTGTGGAAAGACCAAACAGAGATATATTTGTTCTTTATGTACCCTTTTCAGGACAAAATCTCCAGCCATCTTAGGAGGATTGCTTCTTATTGCTTCCATTAGAGGCTCCTCTGAAAACATCTGCATTTTTCCATTTAGGAAGAACAGCTCATCTGATAATCAGACCAAAATATTGCCTCTGAGAGGTAAAGATTGCTGTATTCTTGCTTTGCTCTTTTATTTTTTTCTTTTTTTTTTTAATCTCTACTTAGGACAGCTAATAATTTTTGCAGAGCAGTGTGTGAAGGAAACACATTTGTTAGTATGTGGTTTTAGAGGGAAGAATTTCTTTTGTGTATGCTGCTTCCACAAGCCAGAGCAGTAGAAAAGCTTTTCTACTCAAGAGCCTCTGTAAGTACATTGAATTTAAGGTGTTGGTTTTGTAAGATGGTTAATTATCTTTATTTAAAAATACATAAACAGCTTAGCTGAGTTATTTAAAATCCATTTGGTTTCATTATAATAGATATTTAGTTGCTTGCCATTTACAGTGTATTTGTTAAAATATTTTTCTCCTTTCTGTCATTGTTAGCTGCCTTTGTTTCTGTCCAAATATGAAACATTTTTAAATGACATTAAAATGGTTTAAATGGTTTATCAGTATAATTTGGAAAATATGTTAGATTTACTCAGTCAAATGAGTCAGGCCTACTTTCTAGATGCATTTGATACATTTTAATATTTTGTCTGGGTGTTAATAACTCAATGAAGTAAATAAAAGGAGAATGAAAACAAAATATTGCTCTGGTGAAGTAGGAAAAAATAAGAACAGTGTAAGAATAGGAACAATTAGGAGCTGATTCTGCATTGTTTTTTCCCCTAAATTCCCTTTAATTTTCCCTTTATCTAGACAAAGCTTTACCTAGGTAACATTCCCCTTTCAAGTTAAAGAAACATAAATTTATTCTAGAAGCCTTCAACTCAGAGTGGAGATTTCCATTCCTAAACACACACCAGGGAGCTGTGCTCATGCATTCAGTACTGTTTACAAAAATGGACTAATAAGAGAAAATAGCTTTATCATTGTGGTTTTCCTTGTGGTCAGCATCAGCACAGGAGAAGGAAGGGCATGGAGGAAGGGCAGTCACATTTCAACAAAGACAGCAGAGCAAATCTTGCTGTTAGGTGGGTGCAAGGCCAGAGCTAACTGCCAGCTTTAAATGAGGGCAGGCAGAATCCCTCTGCTGCATCCAGGAAAGAGGATCTGGTGCCATATCTATAGAATTATTCCAGGGAAGTAGGAAAAAATCTAATGTACTGTTTCTCTACACCTTGTGCGTTTAATTTGCTCTTGCAAGAGACAACCTGGGGGTAATTTTTCCCAAGTGAGTCTCTTTAAGCCCACTGCAGTAAGATTTACACCTCTGTGGTTGATCCAAGGTTTGTGTTCCCACTGCCCAGCCCTCAGCACCCTCCTCATTGTTTTCCACCATGGATTTATGCACCAGTTTGCCATTACTTGGGCTAAGTACCAGATTCCTCTGGTAACCTAAATCACAATAAATATGTGGATAGCAATCACACAACTGTTTCTCTGGTCCCTCCTCACAGAATCCGTGGGTAAAAAAATGAGGAACTAAATATAAGAGTTGGGAATGAGACAATTCTGTGGCCCTTGACATATGAACTGTACAGGGTTCTCTGTGTTTCTGGCAAAGGGCACCACAGAAACTCTGTCTGAAACCCAGTCCTGCCCAGAGCTGGAGTCACCCTGCCACCAGAAAGTCTGGGGGCTCCAGGGGTGTTTGCATGACAGGCACTGGGGACAACTGAGGCCCTTTGCAGGCTCCTGTTTGGATGGGTTTGTGCATGGGTGATGGGCTTGTACCATCAGTACTGATACATGTCAAATGCCTGCTGCTGCAAAACGTTAAATGGCATTATACTAGGTCTTTTGGATGGATAATTTGCAATATTCTTTTGCCCACAGGGCTCTGTCTTGAGGTCTTTTACCTAGCTTAAGTTCCCAGTGATGCTGAAATAAGAGTTGAGGCAAGTGTGTTTGGAAAGTTTACAAAGAAAACATTTGTATCCACTTTGCTCAACATGGGTGTCTGAAGAAATGTTCAAAGGTGTCCAAGATGCAAATGTTTGTTTATGAAACAGTGGAGAGAATTTCACAATGGCATATAAGAGCAACCTAAGTTTCCATTTGAACCCTTGCACATCAGATATGAGCCCCATGGATATCCACTCAGCACTGTCTGTCATTCCCACTGCCTGGGGTTGCCTGAGGTCAGTGTGGCAGCAGAGTTCCTGAGCCTGCAGCCCCATCCCTGCCTTGTGCTAGCCCAGGTGTGCTCCTCCTGACCAAGGTGTCCTGGCTCTGCTGCCCCAGCTGTGCTCAGACCTGTGCTGGTGGGCTCTGGGGAGAGCACAGGGCACTGACCCCCGGGCTGGTTTGTATGGCAGTGGGCTCCCAGCCCCAGCTCCCCACGCAGTCACACAGGGATTAGCACTTGCACAAGGCAAGAGGGAACATGACCTGACCCAGCCCTTGCAGCAGCAGCCCTCACTCAGTGCACCTTGAAGCTCCATGGTGTTGTTTTGGGGTTTTTTTTTCACTGAATCACAGAACTTTCTGATCCCACAAGGATCTGTGAGTCCAGCTCTTGAGCAAATGAACCCTAGAGGGATGGAACCCCCAAACCTTGGCACGATTAACACCATGCTCCAACCAGCAGAACTAATCTCAGGGTGAGTGTTGGCTCAGTGGTAGTGCAGGTAACCCTTCAGCACACGGTGTGAAACCAGATCCTGGCACTGAGAGTGTGTGCAGGCTTCCCAGGGACCCACGAGGGGGATTTCACACCCATGATGAGATCCTCACCAGCCTGACTTACTCCAAAGTGTCTGAGGATGGCTTTCCCCTGCTGCCACAGCCCCGGATAATAACCAAAGGCTGGGAAGCAGCTGTCTGCAAACTTCTTAGAAATTCTCCTAATTCTTTGGCATCTTGTAGGAGAACTTCTTCTCAGTTTCTGTCAGCTCTGGTTTAGAATGTGAATCCCATTGCCCAGCTCTGACACAGCACTTCAGCCTGCAGCGCAGCGTTTCCGCATCACGTGGAGCTGCAAACTTTCACTTCATGCCAATGTTCTGCCAGCTAATGGTGAGCTTTCTAAACTCAGTGTTCTGGAAGCATGGAGGTATTTTGAAATAAGCCCTAAGTGGATAAAAATAATCACCTAGTGTTTTACTCCCAGTTAACCTTCTGATGAGAAAAAGTGCAGAGTCTGGCAGTACAAGTGAAAGTCCAGTTGGTCTCAGTGGGGCTATTCATGGAATAGCCTCTCTTCTGTCAGTGAATCAGAATCTGCAGCTGATTAAATAATCTCTAAACTCAACATCAGTGAACAGGGAATATGCACAGAGGAGCCATAATTACCATACAGTCATAGACCAGGGTAAGTGGACATTTTTTGGTAGTGCACTTCATAATTATTGAACCTTAGCTAAAGTCCTAAAGGTTGTGGGTGCAGCTGAGACAGGAGTTGATATATTCTGTAGGTCACCTCACCTTTTCAGCATTTTTAGCTTTAATCTGTGAAATACTCTCTTTCCCTGTACCTTCCCCTCTTTCTGGCTCAGCCACTGTGCAATGATTCAGTGCAAATTTGAACAGTGGCTCCCAAAAAAGCTGAGAAAATCCTTCCTCCACTATCAGTGGGGTAAGAGCTATGTCCCTCAATTACAGAAGGGAATTCAACTTGTTTCTCTTCCACCCTGTCCTTCTGGGTGAATTTCTGCCCCTGAGCTGTTACTGAAGGGGGCCTGAAGCCCGTCTGAGGATGACCATGGTCTGTAGGAGACCCCTCTGCAGGAAGCACTGAGGTTCCCAATTTATTTGCCCAGTGTGAGGGAGATGGAGGCAGTTCCTGTGAGTCTGCTGCATAGATCCAGGGCTTACCTGTGCCCAGATCAGGCACTCCAGCAGGGGGATTCAGACCAAAAGCAGCTGGGACTTTGACTGTTGGGGTCTTTTTTTGTCCCCAGGCAGTGAGTTCTGTCAAACATGTTGTTAGAGTAAGTTTTGTTGAATCAAAGGGAGAATTTCTGATCATATTAAAGTTAACACAATAAGAACATTAAATTCAGTCCTGATATGACTCCTAATTGAATAGATTCACCAGGAACTTACTGTGCTATTGGCAGTCTCAGCTAGTGGCAAAAGCTGTGAGAAATTGGTACAAATGTTGAAATTTGAGTCCTAGATGCCATGGTAGGCAGAAGGCTAAGCTCTCTTCTTTTTAACCTGATTGATATTTGCTGATGATGGCTCAGACACTTGGTGGTGTTTCAGTATCATTTGAAAATCCATTTGTATTTTTACAGCTCCTCCCTGAGATGTCCAAGATTCTCTTCTCAGGACATTGTGCTGTGCTGCCTGAGCAGGAGCAGATTGGACAGATTTGAAGGAGCAGCTCCTGGACTGGCATGTTGAGTGCAGGTGGTTGTTGGATCCTGGTGTTCCTCTACATCACCAAAATCACCTTTGGTGACATCCAGTAAACTGGGAGCTGGGGTGGGAACCCCTAGAGTGGGTTTTCTTGGGAGCAGTTTGGTTCTTTTGGATTCCAGGGTAGTCTGAAAATACAGAAGCTGAGCTGATCCTCTTCTTCTGGGACAACTCAAGGGTTTGGGGTTTTTTTGAAGAACTGGTAGTAGGAGGTAAAGGATGAAAAAATAATTACAAGGAACATGGTGAGAAATCAGTTCTGTAAAGGTGGCTGAGTCCTATTTTTCTCCATCAGTTTGCTGCCCTTGCTATTTGTGTAATTCATTGCAAAATCTTCCTGACAAGTCTTTTGTTTGGTGGGGAGGACAGAATTATGAAAGGGCTTTGTTGAGCTCCTAATTCCCCTGGCTGTCCTGGTGTTGACACCTAATGTGCCAGAGCAGCATGACAGTTAAGATCAACATTCACCAGCAGATAATATCAGTAAAGATTTTATTTCCTCTGCTAATCAAATGTGGTATCACTGATATCTGATGACAATTCCTGTCTTTTGGACAATTTTCCCTCTGTGGAAAGCCTTGAATACTCAGCTACAGTTGCATTCCTGGAATCACTGGTTCCCTGCACAGAGATGCAATGAGATGTGGGCTCCAGTTAAGCCAAGGCTGAATGGTGCCTCAAGGACTCAGCCAGCCAGCTGCTGAATC
Source organism: Haemorhous mexicanus (assembly GCF_027477595.1). Lineage (NCBI taxonomy): Eukaryota > Metazoa > Chordata > Aves > Passeriformes > Fringillidae > Haemorhous > Haemorhous mexicanus. The sequence continues at coordinate 4,623,915 of NC_082352.1, read as the reverse complement.
TTTATCAAAGTGGCACAGACAGCCCCCATCCCTGACAGGGAGACTGAATACCCCTCACAGGAACATGGTCAGCCTTTGGAGCACCCATGGCTTGCTGGCTGGCACGGAGGGAGAGATGCCTGCAGCCCATCAGCTCTGCCCCCACCAGCTGGGCAGGGACACCGTGCTGCAGGGTCCAGGGAGCAGGGGACCTGTTTGGACAGCTGCACAACACGAGCAAGGGGAAGAAACAGGGCTGTCTCTGGGCAGTCATGTCCTGATTTACAATAGAACTATATTTATGTTACTCGTAACCACATTATTCAATATAATTGGGGTCAAGAATTGAATGGGTCTAAAAGAATGCAAAAAATAGTTTCAAAATTCCTATTATAAATAAAGACCTGGTTTAGAGGTTTTGTGAGAACTCCAGAAGCTGAAAGGGTAGTAAACCCCCAGTGTTTTCCAAAAGACAATGCCAGAAAAACCACATGAAAATTCCTCTCAGTGGAGACTGACTGCTTTAATATTTTTTTTTCTTTTTTTTTTTTTTTGGTGCTTGTTGGTCTCTCATGCTGCCCTCACTGCCAATTTATTTTCACACTATTTCTGTGCAAGCTGACTGGTTCATCACTGGTAATTCTACCACCAGTCAAGAGCAGGGACTTGCAGAGTGGGGCTGCCAGGAGCAGTTTCCATCCCCTCAGCATGCACCAAGGTATCAGCAGCTGTCAGGCAAGCACAGCCATGGCAGCTCCCTCCAGACTTATGCTGGGTTACATTTCCAGCTGGGAAATGCATGTATTTTCCTCTGGCTGCAGTTTGGATGGCTGGCCACTGGGCTGAGGCCAGTTTACATTTTTGTGCTACCCTAGAGCAACATTTGTTTGAAGAGTTCCTAGTATCTGCCTAATTTTTTTTGCATCCTGCTTCTTTGCTTATGCTCTGCCTGGTAGGATGATACCAAGCCCATGGTGGAAGCTGTGCCTTGGCACACCTTTCAAAACATGGATTTTACCAGGTTTAGCTCTGCCTAAAGGGATGCTACTTCCACCAATGAGAGCTCTTTTAAAACATGGATTTTACCAGGTTTAGCTCTGCCCAAAGGGATGTTATTTCCACCAATGAGAGCTCTTTTAAAACATGGATTTTAGCATGTTTAGCTCTGCCTAAGGGATGCTACTTCCACCAATGAGAGCTCTTTCAAAACATGGATTTTAGCATGTTTAGCTCTGCCTAAAGGGATGCTACTTCCACCAATGAGAACTCTACTGACTATTGCTTCTCTTCATACTTTTCAAGCAAATGTGAAGTTCCCCCCTTTCCCAAAGTTTCTCTTTCTACCTTCTCCTGCCTTCTTCTTCCATGAGACTCTGGAGACACACTGACAAATAGTTCTCTGCAATCACCTTGAAGGCTGTGTTGCCATAACTAAAGAAATTGTCTTCATTTTGACCAAAACCCCCACCAGATTGTGACCTGTAAGCTCCAGTAATGCAGCTAACATTTTACAGTTAACCTTTGCTCTTCAGTTAAAGCTGTTATCTCAGGCCTTAGCCAAGGGTCACAGATAAAACCTCCCTGGTTTTTTCCACCTCTCGAGCTGAACCATTGCATCAGTGAACCATTAACTTAGTAGATTATTTGCTGTTACCTTCATGGAAGAAATGCACACTGCTCTTTTTCTGCTTTGCATGGCTTTGATTTATGTATGGCCCCAGTTCTACAGGTTCCTCACTGAGGCAACCTAGAAAAGTAAGCAGGCAACCAAAATCATCCTGAACAGTGGTCAGAACAGAAAAATTCTCATACTTTCATCCTCATATCTTTTCTATTTCACATGCACCACTAATGGTCCTGATTTGCACTGGCAAAAAAACCTAATTACAGCAACTTGAGACTGAGATAAGGGTTAGCCTCAAGTCAAGCTGCAAAGGAGCTGAGCTGTGCCTGGATCCTACAGGGAGCTGCAGCCAATTCATTGCAGCTCCCTGATCTGAGGCCAGCTCACAAGCTGGCCCCAGCACTGATTAGAGCAAAATTAGAGCAGAGATTGCCCTGCCTTGGGGGCTGCTCTGACCATGACCAGTGGCCACTGTGGCCTGCCAAACCATGGCACCCCTCTGTGCCCTTGCTGTGCCTTGCAGGGGCTGCAGGAACCTTCCCCAACTCTGGCAGGGTAAAATATCCAGGCTGAGAAAGAGTGAGTTCTTCCAAGGGGGCAGTGAAAGAGAAAAAAATGAAAATTTCCAAAAATCTCCATGAGAGTGGAGAGGCCGTGGGTTGGCTAAATCATCCTCCCACTGGGCAGCTCAGCAGGAAGAGATAACACAACAGGAGACATCTGCCAGCAGTAGCCACCTTGCCTGCCCCTTCTCTGGCAAATGGAGCCTTCCTGGCATGAGGATTTTCCACTTCCTCCCAGTTTCACCAGCCTATCTTTGAGTGTCAGATTTTACAGCCATTTTGGGGGCTGGACTTCCCTATTTCCTCTCCTGCACACTGCTCTTTGCTGTTGCCAAATGTCATCTCCCCTCCCAACAAGCTGGAGCTCCCCAAAGCAAAGGGAGTGGAGTGTGAGGAGACAAAGGGATTTGTCTGGTTCAAAGTTTCATTGGGTCTTTCCATCCATTGAGAAATGAATGTGATGTCCCCCTCCACTCCCTATTGACTGGGCCTGTGCATGTAGGTCAGGCACCTGGAACTGGATTTTCCAATGGTTGGGAAAGAGCTTAATCCTTAGGAGGAGATTTGCAAGGAGGTGTGGGATAAAAGGGATAGGTTCCCAAAGCCCTGCCAGTGGGAGCCAGGGAGAGGTGATTCATCAGCTCTGCCAGCTGCCTTTTACAGATGCCCTTTTGAGGAGGCCAGAGCTCCCAAAAAAGTGTGGAACAAGCCAGCTTTGGCTGCTTTTTATGAGTTTACCTTGATTTCAGCTCTTTTCTTGACAAAGCAGGGCTCACTACTGCCTGCTTTCTGTGCTGTGGGGAGGGGTAATTTCATTTTCTTTTGACAAGCAGGTTTAGTTCTGCACTGCATTGCTGCTTTGCTGGTGGGGACAGCTGGCTGTGACAGGGGTGTGAGGGGAGCAGAGCAGGAGCTTGACCCACCTGCTCTGTGGTCTGGTGATGCTGCAGAGGCTCTGCATGCTCTGAGCAGCCCCCAGAGGGCTTTGGGCTCTTTTGGGAGCAAATTCCCCATGGCAGCAAAGACTGGGGACAGCACTGCTGGCTGCTATCTTGACAAATCTAATGTGCCAAAAAGGCTCAGTTTCTGGGGGCAAAGGGGAAAAGGAGGACAAACAGAGAAAAAGGTGGGATCTCACTATTTCCTCAGACACAGAGCTGCCTTAGCACCTTGCTGCTGTGCACTGTGCAGCACTGTTCAGCCTGAGCCTAGGTTATCCAGCTGTGCCAGCAGAGACACTGATCTGTCTTTAAGCACCAGATCAAACCACAGAGCCAGAGGCTGGTGGCAAACTGAATCTGGCCTGCTTTCCTTCCAAAGCCCCAGAGCACACCACCCTCCTGATACAGGCCCAAGATTTCACATCTCTGAGTGCTCCTTCTTGCCCTTTGCTCTGAGGCTGCCCAGACCACTCAGCAGCTGAGCAGTTCATGCCCTTATAACCTCCCTGAGGGCTCAGGGCACACAGCACCCACCATGCAGAGCCCATCTCCCTCATCCTGCACACCCAGGACACAGGCAGGCACAGGTAGGACACCCCTTTCCACGTCCTGCAACTTGTGCCAGCATCTCCAGCAGCCCCCACCATCCCCACATCCTCTGCCAGACCCCATCTCCTGCTTTTGGCACTGTCCAAATGCAGGGCAGCCCTCGAGGCTCTTTCCAGGCAGCTGAAGAAAGTTGAATGAAGGGCTGTAATCAGAGGCTAATGCAGAGTGCTGTGTGAATTTCCTTTCCCCACCTCTCACCTTGCCCACCCTGAGCTGTGCACAGAGGTCTTGTAGTAGGGGACTCAGAGGAAGCAGGCTGAGAAGGGAAACAAACCTCTCTGAGGGCATGGCAGCCTCACTCAAGTCAGACTGACAAGTCCTAATTGCTGCTTGGATATAACTTGGATATAACTTGGATATATCTCTCTTTTCTCTTTCCCTTCCTTGTGGTGTTTGTGAGGTTCCCAGGATGAGGTGAGGGATGAGAATCTGACTCTATGTTTCTCAGAAGGTTGGCTTACTATTCTATTCTATTCTATTCTATTCTATTCTATTCTATTCTATTCTATTCTATTCTATTCTATTCCATTCCATTCCATTCCATTCCATTCCATTCCATTCCATTCCATTCCATTCCATTCCATTATTACATACTAAAACTATACTAAAGAAAGAAAAAAGATACATCAAAAGGTTAGAAAAAGAATGATAATGAAAGCTCGTGACTGACATCTCAGAGTCCAACACAGCTGATGGTGATTGGCCATTAATTAAAAACAATTCCCATGTTTAGATAGACAGTCTCCAGACTACATTCCAGAGAAGCTGAGGCTTCTCATCCTCCCAGGAGAAGAAATCCTGGCAAAAGGGATTTTTCAAAAAACCTCACAGTAACACAGCCTAGATACCCCTCACACAAAACAGTGAACCTGCATCGACTTGATTGCCACAGTAAATTGTGTTGGGGGAATTTTAACTTTAAATGCACTCACTGAATCAGCTTGGAACTCATTTTAATAAGACCAGTGTGTCTCTGTGAGTGGCTGATGCTTTTTGTTTGCAGCTGTAACGTGGTTCTGTGCTTCAGCCCTTGCTCTGGCCATGCTTGTTTTCCCCTTTTGAAAGGTCCCTTGAGATGTGTAGATGTGACTGTGTGGCTTACAGTAGGGTTGTACAGGAAACTGTTCAGTCCTGTCCTTGGTGCTCATAATCAGAGTCAAGATAACAATCTGCTAGTGTTTTTCCAAAGGACTGAAGCTATAATTTTCCTCTGCATGACTTTAGCTCTGAAGAGGAGTTTGTTTTGCCCCTTATTACAATGGATGATTTCAGAATTGAGCAAGATAATGAAAAAGTTGAGGTTAAGTAAGGTCAGGAAGAGAAAGCCCATGTGGCCTTAAGTGTCCTTAACAGGTGGATTTTGAGGACCTTTTCCCTTCTCAGGAAGACACAAATAATTCAATTCAGATTTTCCCACGGCTTGAAACCTTTATTATCACTGTTTCATATTTTCTTCTATTCTGTGCCTCAGTGCAGGTGTTATTTTTAGCTGCCTGTTGCTCTCTCCTATAAATGCAAAATGTAATGAAAAAGCCTTCAGCTGCAGAGCAGGACTGAGAGATGCAGTAAAGTTACACCTGTGTTGCTGGCTCTGTTCAGGGTGGTGCTGTCTGACAGCTCAGCTCTGGGTGCACGTGTGAGAGCTCCTACTCAGGGGTATGTCTTGGCAAGAAGGCAAACTTATCTTTGGGCCATTCTTCCTCTGCAGGATTTGAGGCATGGCCCAGAGTTTTTTTTCCCCAGGACTTTTCTTCCAGAATTGTATAAAGGGAAAACATTGTTTTTCAGGAAATTAGATATTTCATGTTGACCCTTCCCTCCCACAGAGGCTTTGGCTAGTGATATTAATTGCTCAAATTCTGCAATTTGAGAAGGAAACTTCAGCTCTGTGGAAGGAAAAAGCAAACCCATGCTCTTTCAAGCTCCTTCTTACTGTATTCATTGGCACTCAAAAGAGTGAGAAGAGAAATCTGTATTGAAAATGCAGGTGCTAAAATTGTGAACACAGTATTTTTCTTCTCTGTGTTTAGATCCACCCTCATTCCTTGTGCAGCAGTTCCAGTGAAGTCAGTGGATTTTCACCCTGCAGGACAAAATGCACAGAGATGCAGGGTTTGCACAGAATCCTGTGCTCTGTGGTTTTTGCTCTGGGGACCACAGTGATCTCCCTGTCAAAGGTGGGAGCAGTGCACATCATGCCTCTAATTCCTACTCCTCTATGACAAATGTTGTTCTGCCTCTTGAAGGCAGGGGGTACCAGTGCATTCCCCCTCCACTGCAGCTTCTGCAGGACTTCCTCTGTGAAAACTTCATCAAACTGAGTTCACTCTTTCTCTCAGTCACTCATCTGTCTTTAAAACCAGTCTCATTTATGTATTGCTTAATCAGCACTGTTCCTATCTTTTACTTTTGGATTTAGAATTTCAGACCTGTGAGGTGGCTCTGAGTAAGCCATTGCTGAGATCCAGGGAGCTCCTGGGTCCTTGGAAGTGGAGAAAAACTGGGATGACTCCTCTTCTGTTGGCTCTCCCTGGCAGACCTTGCAATGAGCAAGCTCACCTGTGCCCAAACAGCAGGCTCAGGTCAGGGGCTAAAGGCTGAGCAGCAGCCCTGGAGCCATGCCAAATCACCAGGAAGTGTTGGCCTGGATTTATCACAGGTTTTGCTGTTAGCTTCCATTTTAACTGGGCTTGGAAGAGGAGACAGGGCAGGGACAGTATTAAACACAAGCAGGAGGATGGGAAGCCTCAGAGTGAGCAGAGCACCCAGTGTGCCTGCCAGGGGAGGCTGTGCAGGCAGGGGGGCTGGCATGGAGGCAGCAGTCCCTGGCATGTCTGTGGGGTCTGGCAGGGCACAGGAGGGCATGCATGAAGTGCATGCCCCTGTAGGCATGCCTGCTGCTGCTCTCAGCCCCTGGGGTTGCACCATTTGCATTTTTGTGTCTGTGTTCACAGGGGTGCCAGGATGAGGGAAGAGATGAGAAAGTTGACTCCATGTTCAGAAGGCTGATTTATTATTTTATGATATAGATTATATTAAAACTATACTAAAAGAATAGAAGAAAAGATTTCATCAGATGGCTAAGCTAAGAATAGGAAAAGAGAGAATGACAACAAAGGTTTGTTTCTGACTGAGACAGCCTGGACAGCTGGACTGGGATTGGCCATTAATTGGAAACAACCAGATGAGACCAATCCCAGATCCACCTGTTGCATTCTACAGCAGCAGAGAATCATTGTTTGCATTTTGTTCCTGGGGCCTCTCAGCTTCTCAGGAGGGAAAATCCTAAGGAAAGGATTTTTCAGAAATTTTCAGACATTTTAAATGATTTTTCAGACGTTTTAAAATGGCTAATGATGTTTTCTGTTTTATTTTGGTGTGAATAAGGAAGTGCAGTGCCCAGCCATCCTTGCAGTCAGCCATTTTCAGTTCTCCTTTTTGTCCTGTCCTCTCTTGGACACGAGAGCTCCTGTGAGTGTGTAGCTCAGAGGCAATCCAAGATCACTTCAGAGATCACAGGAGTCCTTCAGTTGACCAGATTCTACTGGAAGACTTCGTTCTGATTTCAGTAACAGAAGTATGCAAATAATGGAAATAATGAAGAGCAGGATCCACTTTTTCACATAACACTTTCAAGGAACTCTTTGCAGTTCCTTAATTTTCACATTTTACTGCAAATGTGTTGCTACAGCTCTGATATTACATTTGAAATCAGCAGCTTGGACATTGGTAGGAGTACATCAATTACAGAAGGGAAAAATCATGACTCTAGATGCAGTGATGAAGGGTAGAGTAGGAAATAATGCTGAAAGATAAGCTGACACCAGAGCTTGTGCAGCAAGAAAGCTGCTCAGTTACAGAATAGCTGGAAATAATGGTTAGGAAGGATGTTTTCAGTGATTGAAGCCTCCTCACTCGTGTGATTTTAGAGCTGAAGTATATGTGGCCCCCACACGTGGAGTGTTTTTCCCCAGGACAGGTTTGTCCAGCTCTAGTGAGATCCAGGTAGCAGGTGTTTATCCTACACTTCTGGTATTGAAGAGCAACCTGCCTTTGGGACACAGGTCCAAGGTCCAGGTGGTGATGAAGAATGACTGATGTGTGACTGGAGTTCCAGTGAATCCAGCTGAATTAGCACCATGGTCCTTTGAGGGGAAGTACACAACATCTTTGCAGTGCATTCAATTTCCCAGCACGGTTCACTTGCACAAGATGAGGTTGTTCTCCTGCTCACCTCCTCACAGCACTACTGTATAGCTCATAGCAGGGATCCTCTGCTTCCTTTACTAGAGCACCAGATTTTTAAAGCCAAAAATTTGGGATCAAAACCATGTGAATAAACTCTTTGGCCTTTCTTTGGGAGACCTTATGAATAATCAGTTATTTGTGTCAGCAGTATAAAGATTCCTTATTATCATGGCAGAGTGGTTTTACAATATCTTTATCAGCTCTCAGAACTATATTAACCATTCTTCCCATGCACAGGGAGGGCACATGCCTATGGGGCTGTTGAACAGCCACTGACATTTTCTTGTTGAAGGATGGGCAGGGCAGTGCTGGGATGGCTCTCAGTGCCTGGTGTTTCTGGGCTGACTTCCCTGGGGTGAGCTCAACTGAGTCCTGGCCATTTTCCTCTCTGTGTGTGTTGTATAATCTGTTCCTCCCCCACCTGCCCCCTCTGCTTGCAGTGTGTGGCTGCTGGCCTCAGCTGCTCTGCAGCTCCCTGGGTGCAGACTGAGAAGAGAGAAACCAGCTTTGTTTGGTGAGTTTCTAACATCAATGTAATTTAGATCTAATATTGTTAAGAGAACCCAAGCTATTGGCAGGACAAATCTTGTAAAAGATAATTTTGTCACCAAAATAATTTGCCAGGTTCTGGTCATTTTTGGTAACAAAACTGGACCTGCCAGCTTCTGACTAAACTGGCAATAATGAACAACCAACCCAAGGCCTGAGAGTGGCTGTAAGTTGTCTTCCCCAAGGATGTAAAGTACAGTTTTTCTTAAAAGTGTTTTATTTTGGTTTTGGCAACTTACATACATATTCCTCATCATCCAGATTCAGAATTTTCTCTTAAGAGGTCTGAATGAATGCTGCACCTGAAAAAGGCACTTGTTAACTTTTACAGGCTCTTAATAACCCTCTACTCAAAGGAGTAGGCACTACAAACAGAACCTGCACAAGTAAGTTACAGAGCAGTGTTTAAAGCTACCCTGATGGTTTGCATTGATTATGCAACCCACTGAAATCTACAGAAGATCTGTGCTCATCACCAGTTTCTGACTGAAGTCAAACAACCACAGCAGACCAAGTTTCAGATGCCAAAAGTCAAACCACAGTCAGACTTGTGAACAGTAAGTACAATACATAGAGAAGGATTTTGAAATGTTGTTTCAGTCAACTCTTCATGGTAGTGGAAGTGATGTTACCATTTAAAGAATTCGAGGTACAGAATGTCAGTTGCTGAAATGTTAAAAATAAACCACAGCACCCTCATTTTCACAGACTGGGAAATCAAAGAGCAGGAAAGGGAGGTGGCTTGGCAGGGGAGGCACAGTGGCCTCTAGCAGGTCAGACTGTATCCCAGTTATCCAAGGCCCAGGGTTGGTGCTAATCAATAAGGCCTGCTGCTTTCTGTGCAGCATTCTATCTTGTATAATAATTGCAATCTGAAGTAATTGTCCTGTGTTTCCTCAGCTGGGAGGGCTCTAAGAACCAGCTCTTCTGCTCACTAGGTGACAGTTTTCCTTACTTCTCACTAGGAGAGATGATTTACCAGAAGTGCCCTACAGAGAGAACAGTACTTGCTGCTGGGAAGTTTCATGCTCAAGTGTCCAAGCCCAAAACCACAATGTACTATTTGCTTTAGACAGTCATGAGATAACGTGTTTTTTCTGTTGTAAGCTGTTAAAAATAAAGCAAGGATGCAGAAAATAAATGTTAGAACAGAAGGAGTGCCCTGACTTTCCAAGCACTTAAAACAGCAGAGTGGCAGCCATTGGAGCTGAACAGATGTAAAATTCAGGGATTGATTTATTTTTGCCCAGATTTAAAGAAATCATGGCACAATTTCCCTACATTCTTAAAATTCATTTTAAAATCAGCCCTGTTCTGACCACCATGTTGGGCACTGACAGTGACTAGGAAGCAGCAGTACAAATACAAAAATACAAAACTCTGTCTACTTGGTTCATGTCTCCTGTTTACCACCTAACTTTTGGTTGGAAGCTGATCATAGGGTTTGATCTGCAAGTTCCTCAAGGCATTGAGTTCATTGTAGTTCAAGCAAAGGAGGGTGGTCAGAGGCAGCTGAGTGTGAGCCACATCTTCTTCTCTATTATGGCACTTGGCATGTGGCAGCTGCCATCCTGGACAGTGATATACTAAAAGAACTGACTTCTTCAGCTAAAAGTTGGTGATGAAGGAGCTGCTGAGAAAGACTAATGCCACTTGTGTGCTAGAAACAGGGAAGGAGAGAGGAGCATAAAAGACACATTTCTCTCAGGGCTAAGCCAGCTCCTCTTTGGGTGCTGTAAATAAAACATGCCTAGTGCTGGTTCCCAACAAGAACATAATACAGTAAAAGGTTGTCTGTAATTTGAATTAGGAGTGATTGTCACTAATTAGCTCCTGGTCCCAACCTAAAACATTTGTCCTCAGAACCACAGCCATAAGCTGTAGGTACTGTTTGTTTTGCATGTTAGAAATTCCCTTCCAGAGACAGGTTACCTTCTCCTTGCAGGGTTTATATGATTTGTCTGAAAATCATGTAGCTCCAAAGCAAGTTCTTGAAGGGCTTCATGCTGTTTGAGCAGATGGAAACCACCCCAGGTACCTCTGCTGCTCTGTGAAATGAGTGTGGTGCTCTGTACAGGACAGAAATGACTATTTCCTATCACCAGAACTGACACACCAGTGAGAGGGCAGAGGGTGCAGCCCAGCAGGTGCAGAAGATTTCAGGGTGTGTTATCTCTGGCTGGGGACTGTCCTGTTTCCAGGAACTCTTCTGGTGGAGGTGATAAGGTCCTGCCAGTAACTTCTCTTTATAAAAAGGAGTTATCAACAGTGTCTCACCGAAACTGCTTTGTAATTGCATTCATTTCTAGGAAGTACAGGAGGAAACAGAGATACAGCCTCGTGTCTCTGGCTCATTCTTGTTAGGTGACTGCACCAACTGTATCATATTTGCTGCATAGATGATAAATGTAATGTGCTATGAAAGGGTACTCAAAGAAATCACTCTTACAAATGCATATGAGCAAATCTGCTGAATCCAGGGACACACTAGCAGGTGTGAAGATGGTTACTTTTTCTCAGGGCTGAAAGGTTCATCTTCCAACATTTCAATTTGTGCATCTTTTGAATCTTTTTTAGATGGATGGGTGAAGGTACCTTATAGAATATAGCATGCATTAGAAGTCCCCCATAACCCAGTCCAAATCAGCTCAAATTTACAGAAGGATCCCTTTATGCATTATTCCTTCAAAATAATTGGAAATAAAGTTTTTCAAAATTTCTGTGCTGAATGGCAAGCCCCTCTTTTGTTATTAACTCTCCATCTCTGACATCTTTCTAGGCTTGGGCTGAAAGAGCATTGGGGTTTTGCAAGCAATCAGGTGTGGGAACTGAGGGATGAGGGCCTGATCCAAAGGCCATTCTGTCCAGCTGGCCTTGAACATTTCCATCAGGTGAGAGTTAAGGCCACGGTGCCTCCCTGCAATGCCCAGGCACCACTGAGATCTCACAGCCCCTAACTGTGCATTGAGCTGCTCACAGCAGCAGCTCCTGTCCTGTGCCAGTCCCCTGGAAAACACCTCCACTCCTTTTGTCATTATCTGTAGACTTCTCCTGGGAGCTTTTGGAGCAGGCTGGCATAAAAGGAGAAAAAAAGCAGCAGCATGATTTGTAAGAGAGCTGACACCAAAAGTGAAGGGAAGGTCATTGTTTCCAGAGCACTCTCCTTTGGCAGACTGTGTTTGGGGTGTCTGGGATTCTGTGGTGAAGAAGGCAGGGAATGTGCTGGTGTGTGAGGACAGGGAGGCTTTCAGAAAAATTCCAGCAGGGGATTAGCACTGTAAATCGTGGTTAGGCTGCCCCAGCCCTATTCTTCATGCTCACTCCTTCTCACTCTTTTCCTCTTTCAGATTCAGCAGCTGGTGTTCCTGCTGGAGCACATCCATCCCCTCCAGTCCCTCTGTCCATCCCTTTGGCTGGGGCTGGACTGGGGTTTGCTGGCCCCCTCCAGCCCCGTGAGCTGGGCTGTCTGCTGCTTCTGCTTCAAGTCCATCTTGAGTCTGGAGCTATTGCACTTTGGGCCAGCTCCTGCACAGGGTTCTGCCTCTCCTGTGGAGCCAAAGGAAGGCTTGGAGAAGTAGCCAGGAGCCTGAAATTCCCAGCTGTCAGACTTGCCAAAATGCCTGGCTGCTGGGAGGGGCAGCCTGGCTCGGGCTTCCAGTGGCTGACAGATCCCAGTGTCCAGACACTCACCCCATCCCAGAGCTGCTGGAGGAGACCCCACAGCCACCACAGCTTCAAAATCAGCTGGTTCTGAGGAGGACAGCCCCCAGATCCTGCTCAGGCCACAGACAAAAGGCCTGTGTGTTGCAAAAGAGCTGCAGACCACCCTTGGGAAGCCTTGATGGACAGCTTCCCTCCTCCTGGCCCCACAGCATCACCCTGAACTCAGCACTGCTGGGCCAGAGGCTTCCATGGATTAGCCTGAAACACAAATGCTTCTTTTCCTCTTGCACGGAATAAGAAACTGACAATATCTAATTGTCAGTACCCCTCCCCTGAGAGACATGCAACAGCACTGCTCCTCAGGGCATATTCCCCACTGCTGTATTTAGAACAGTTTGAAAAGAAATTTTTTCAAATTTTTTAAAAAATGAATCTTTCCCAAAGCTCCCCACCCACCAGTACTGCTCTGCCAAAATGCAGTTTGAAAAAAAATGACAAAGGACAAATTTATACACTCTGATGAATGGCAGTTCAAGATGGCACCTGAACACCATAATTTTTGCAAGTGCTCAAGGATAATGGAAGGCCATGGTGATGATGCTGAACATGCTCAGAGAGGTCCTTTGTGGGAGATGCTTGTGGTGTTGCCTCTTTTTGCAGTTCATATTAAAGGTGGAAATGTCAGTTTTCTTCTGTGTTAGAGAGTATTTTTCTTTCAGCTTCTCAGTGGATATTTGAAATAAAGCTGCACATCAGTAAGTCTGCAATGCCAGCTGCAAATCCCTTGCACACTGAGTTTAGCTGTTTCTGTTCACGAGACTTTCACTTTCTGCAGATGTTATTTCTTGGTTATTGGTGAGCATTTACTACAAAAGATCAAACTGTCACTTCTGCTGCTTCCATTCAGCATTGGTAAAGGATGGGTCACATACAAATGCCATCAGCTCTGATCCCAGGTGTCACAGGCAGTGTTTGCCCCATGTGTGCATGCTATAACTAAAGCAAATGATAATACCAAATAATTGTATCAACTGATGAACACTTGCTTTAGACAATCAAAGGAGGCTGAATTTCATCCAATTTCATTATTGGATGTTTCCTTAAAATTTATATGAAGAGAATTCCTTTGTGCAAGTTGTGTCAAGTATCCTATAAGGGTTTTGATACTGGGTGGAATAAGAGTGATGTTAAATTTGTAAGTACAGGGGTGAACTGATCAAATTTAGTGATTTGAGTTTTACAGCTTGGAAATAGCAATATTTGTGTGAATTGCACTGTGCTGCTGTAGTACTCACTCAACCTAGACCCAAGCAGTCACTTCTAAAGTTGGAGAGTCACTATTTGAGTCACTATGATTTGACACTGTTTTGCCCTATCTCATGGCTAAACCAGAATTGTAATGAATTCTGACATCACTGAATCCTCTGCATCACCAGTGATATCTTTGCAATTAAAGGCAGAACTTAATCTTCGAATTTTATAAAGCTGTAACAATTACCTTTTACCCACGCACATGAAATACTGCATCAAGCAAATCTATAATTAGTCAAAACTAAAACAAAGTGCATTTCTATTATTAACAATATTGCATAAAAGTCTCAGTGCCACAGCTAAAAAATCAAAGCCAAGTAATAGTTCAGAGACAGTTGCTGCTATAAAACTTTTGACCTTAGTTACCAAATGTACATGCAAACAAATAAACTAACCAGACAGAGCTAGTCCCCTAGGAGCAATCATTATTTGCAAAATTTTGGGGGCTTTAAGCCAATCTGTAAAGTAAATGAAATAAAAAGTTCACTTGTTTATGCCAGTTTATTAATCAGTGCCCTTTTTCCCTATCTGAAAGGCTTGAATTTCTCCTCAAGGTATCTGGTTTGCATCCTTTACAACAGATATTGCTGACTGAAAGGCTGCAGCAGTCAGAAGTGTTTTGCTGAAGCATCAGGACAGCACAGTGTGTTCTGCAGTGAGTCCATAAGTCCCACCCTGCCAGGTGTATTCTTCAGACACCACTGTCCTCTTGGTTAGCTACTGCTGCATGTTGGCTTCAAGCAGTGCTGGCCTGTATTGTCTGATCTGGGCTCCCTTGGCTAAATGCTTCATGTGGGGGTCCCAGTTTTGGTGTCTCTGGCTCTGGATTGAGGGCACTAGAGGCAGTAGTTCTAAAGCAAGAGCAAAGGGCCATCTCTGCCCTTAGCCCAACCATGTTCCTTTCCTGAGGTGATCAGGGTAAGCCTTTCACAAGCTCTTTTTGAAGCCAACCAAACTTGGATTCTCCTGTGAGCTAGGCTGTGAGACAGCAGATTGCTGTAACAAATGGCTGAAGGGATACTCATAAAAATGACTCTTTGCCTTCCAAAAAAAGGCCCCCAAAAGCACCCTACTTTGTCCTCCTGCTAAGGTACCCATGGAGCTTACATCTATAAACCCTTAATGGTGTGTGTCTGCACCAGCTGTGCTGCAGCCTGCTGGGCTGTAGAAACCCTTGTATGTTTGTGTTAAATGTCTTGCTGTACATAAAACAGAAATCCTAATCCTTATCAATAATCAAAGGAAGCTGCTGCAGGCTGCCCTCTGGCTGGCCCTGGCCCAGCCAGCTAAAGAGGAGGAACTCAAATCCCTGTGGAGCAGTAGACAAGGATCTGAGCTCCTGCCTGAAATGCTCTGGGTGCCCACAGCACGACAAAACCAGGGAGGATTTCCCAGCCTGTCAGTAACAGGGTATTGCACCTGGTCCCTGTGTGTCCCATGGGCTGAGGGCAGCTGGCCAAGGGCAGGGGACAGGGCTGGGGCTGCCTCTGGCCCAGGAGGGGAAGGAGTGAGCCTGGGGTGCCCCTGCCACAGCTCCCAGGATGTGCTTGGCACTTCTTTCATACAGGGATGATTTTGTTGGAGCCATACTCCCCACCCAGCTGTTCCCATAGGCAGCTCTGTGTGATGCTGAAGTTCTTGGGTGTGGATTTGCTCTATTTTGCCTTCCTGCATGCCAGTCTTCATTTGTTTTCAGTCTCTGCAGGGATAGTGGATGTGCACAACTTCACAGGTTCCACCACAGCTGAATTTTCCATACAAATCCCCTCTTTACAGCTCTTCTGTGCTCTCAAAAATGAGAAATTATGGTCTGGCTAGTTTAACCCATGTAAAAACTTCACCATAATCTGAGTTTGGGAGGGAATGAATTAATCCCCATGCAGGTTTCCTGGGAAGGAATTCTGGTCTGTTTTCAAGGCAATGATGCAATCTCCCTGATGGAGTGAGAATAACTTTTCCTTTAGTCCATGCCTCAGATTGCACATTAGTCATATAGAACAAGTGGAGTATTTCCAAGAGCACCAACAGAAGGGCAGTAATTTTCTGTTCTCTCCTTTCCCCCACCATTCTTAAATTTCCCTGTTCTCCCTTTCAGCTTTAAAAACACCATGTACTGCTTAATTTTAAAACTTAAACCCTTCCATCAGATCTCTTCTTCTGGCTACATGCCTTGCTTTTTTCTGCCTGCTGCACTAAAAATAATGCTAAAAATGGAAGCAACAGTTGATAGAGGACCAGCTTGCAGGCCTGGCTGAGTTAGCAGTAAATCAGCACCAAATCAGCACTGTTCCATTGCTACCTGAGGAGTGATGCAAGCACCTAGCTCTTTGATTTTAAAAGCTTTGCTTAGTCCAAACAAGTGTGCAGTCAACATCTGTCCTGCTGCATGGCTTTCCTAGCAAGGAGTAGTTTTACCTTTAGGGAGTACCAAAGTTTACCAAGATTTTCCCCCCTATCTTTGCCATATTCTTTCCAGTGCCCTTGTTTTCTTTTTTCCCCCCTTGGATTAGGGGGAATTTCTACAATGGTCTCCTAAGGTTGTATTCAAAAGGTCACAAATCTTTCAGGGCACATGGACAATCCATTTCCAGACAAAATGTATTTTATTTCTTTTTAATGTAAGCACTTAATTCTGGAGCTGCTTCTCCAAGACTGATGGCAGTGGTTATATGAGAAAGTAGGTAACCTGTAGTCCCTTTGATTAGGGGAGAAGTTCACCAGTAGTGTTTTATGCTATTTGTGGGGTTTTCTTGTTGTTTAAATATACTTGGTAAACTGATGTCATTCATTCTTAAAACTAGAAAACTATTTTCTAAGTGCATAAACTCTACATGACATTTCTTCCTGTGTGCTCTGGGCTGTTATTAGTGCCTTTGTTGAGTGACTTTGTTCTCCTTACTGTTTCTCAATCTGATCTGTGCACTGGCTCTGCCTTTAGGAAAAGAAGTTGGAGTTGAAAATTATTTGGAAATGAAACGTAATTTTATTGTGGATTTTGTGTAAATGCTGCCTGCAGGATTTTTTTGGAGCAGTCTTCTGGGATTAGCCAGCTTTTAAAGAGCCTAATCAGATGGCACCTTAGCTAAAGCACAAATTCCACTTTTAAGTTGAATGTTCACTGCTTTAATTGACCTGGTGCAGGTCTGTGTGTTGATTACCACAAAGCAAAAGTGCAAGACAGGATGTTAACACTGCTATATGCATTGATGCTTTGGATTGCATGAGGATAGATTTTAAAAAGCATGTCTGGTTTTTACTTTCAATCCTCTTATATATTACTTTTTCCCTTTGCATGCCCATCCCAGCTAATAACCTTAAGAGAAAATGAAGGGCTTTGTGTGAAGTGACAAAGCTGGACAGTCAGTGTGCCTTGAAGATGCCACTGGGTTGCAGCCCACAGCTCATTAGAGTTCAAATAATAAGGAATTAATTGAAATGGGAAATACACTCCAAAATGCTGAGATGGAAATAGTACTTTAGGCTGAATTATGGGGACAACTTCATCTGGTGGGTGAATGCCACCAAGGAAAATGCTCCCAGCACAAAGTTCTACTGGGATGAAATTCATGGTGTTGTTTGTGCCTTTTCTGTCATTGCATTGTATGTTTAGGCTAATGAATAAGTTTATTTTTATGGCATTAGAGCTCATGAAAACCACAAGTCAGTCTTTGGTGATTTGCTAGAAATAGGTTTCAAACTGAATAAAATGAAAATTAGGGTGACAGTGGGACTTTTGAATCTCACATTGAGTGTCTCACTTTGGACAGGTCCCTGGGAATGTTTAGTGCAAAATGCAGCAGTGACTGATGAGCACTAAATACTCTGATTAATTTGCCCAACCTCTAAAAGCTGAAACCTGCAAATCTAATTTCCTGTTGAAGTTTTCACTATTGTTTACAGCTGTACTGTAAAACATATATGGATGTACAACAAGAGAGTCATCTGGCTTTAAATGCAGTTTATTGTTTGGCTCAGGAGTGTAATAAAACTGTCAGCCAGACTCTGCCATTGAACACCAAGTTATCTCTACTTCTGACAGGAGCTTGTCAGTGATTTCCAACAGAAATTCCTGTAGGGCTAATAGTTACAAAAATACTGAAAGAGAATTTTCACTCTCATTAGCAGTCAGAAATGGGTTGTATATTACTGGACTGAGTCAAACTACAGGTGCTTAAACTGCTCAGAGCTGTCCCTTTGCTGTGCACACTGCTTGCCTTGCTTTGCCATCCCATCCTGTGCAAACCCAGGGCACCACAGGGAATATTTCTGTGTCTGCTCTGGGGTGCCCTGACCCCCAGGGCAGCACTGACTCTGACACTCACTCAGGGAGAAAGTTTCCCAGACTCCAAGACAGACTGGAATCCACAAAAGTGTGAAATAGATTCTAGAGAGCAGTGTGGGTGTGTCACTGGGTGAGAAATTGAGGGTTTGGGATTTTTAGGATGTTGTGGATGGAAGCAAGATGGAGGGCACAGGGTGTGGTCCTGGGTTTCTTCTTCATGCTTCTTCTTCCTCCTTCTCCATGGGTTTGGGTGGCATTTTGTAATTGGGCAGGAAAGTCCCCATTGCAGCTCTGTGGGATCAGTTATTGGGTTAGAAGGGAAAATAATCCAGGTGTCAGCTCTTAATTGGATAGTTCAGTCTTAAAAGCCCTTGGAACAAGAGATTGTTGGACATTCTGTGCCTTCTAATGAAAAGCTGCTAAACTCCCAGCAGTGAGACTGTTTTACTGATAAGAAATAATAAACACCTGAGTGTGAACATGAACTGCTGTCTGGAGTGCCTTCAATCCAGAGCCAGAGAAACCAAAACTGGGACCCCCACACCATCCCACTGTAGTTTTGGCCAGGAGGGTGTGTTGGGAGTTTTAAGTATCCTTATTTTAGCCAGCAGAGGTGAGAGCTGTAGTGAATCCCCAGGATTTCTGTGTGACCTGGCACAGGCAGGCTGCTGCCTCTTCTGGAGCCTGCAGCTGAAAGGACACCCTGGAGGAGAGGGGCAGCAGGGGGCTGGCTCTGCTGGCTCTGGCAGCATCCCTTCTGGAGCCCCTGCACTCCCCACACTCAGGACAGTCAGCTTTGCACCTGAGCTCACAGCAGCCCCTCACAGGGTCCCTCAGCTACCTGAGAAGGGTGCTAGTGCACCCACAAGGACAGGTCCCTTCAGGCAGAGGAAGGCAGAGACTCCAGCCTCCCACATCTCAGACAGGTTCTGTAACCACGGAGCTCCTCAAGGGAGGAGCAGATGCTGTCCCTGCCAGGTTTGGGAGAAAGGGCTGGGGCTGCTGCAGTATCCTGCAGGCAAGGACGTGGGTAGTGGGCACGGTGCCTTTGCAGTCCAGAGGAAAACATGCACATAGTTAGAGGCAAAGATATATCTCTCTTCTTGGCATTTACTAAAGGCTATTTTACATTGCTGATTTTTTCTACACTTGTCCTTTCTTGGAGTCTTTTACAGGAAGCTGTATTCAGGCTTACAGGTTCTCCTGGATGGCTGAGCTCTTAAAAGTCTGCATTATAATGGTATTTGGTGGATCTAATCCATGGGAGGGTGAGTCTTGTTTCCAAAGCTGATTAAATGATCAAGTGCCTGAGAGTACCTCAAACCACCAGAAGAAATCCTTCTTGCCCTGAGCCCTTAGGAGTACCTATGGCAAATTTTCATCAGGAGGTGTAAAAGCTTAGTCCCAGCAAAGGAGATAACAGGCACTCAAGATATCCTACAAAGGAATCTGAATTTATTTTATTTATTTGTATTTATTATAATTTTTATATGTCTGTCTGCATCTCTAAAATTTAAAGGCATCATTTACAAAGACGTCAGTGGTAAAAGTACCAGTACATAAATAGCCATTGTTGTTTTCATGTGTTTCTCAATGAATCCTCAAAATCTCTTCATACTGTTCACTCAGCCTCTGAAAATAAGATTTTAGACTTGACCAGAGAGCTTATGAAGGAAGCAAATGGCTTCAAAAGAGGCTGAGTCCCGGAAGTGTCATCTGTGATTCATTACTGGTGCACGGACACATAATCGAGCTGATGAGGACAGAGAAAGTTTCCATAACAGCAACAGCACTAAAATGAGACTGGAAGAGTTGTCATCATTGTTTGAAATGATGTGTGTTTGAAACAGACACAATCTCTAAAGCTGATCACTATTATTTTCTGGTCTCATTGCAGCACTCGAAGCATTGTGAGATTCACAAAGCCCCTCAGCCATCTCTTTCCCTTCAATTTTTCCATCACTGTGGAATTTAAATAGCTTGTTCTTCTCAGACAATAGATTTGTCTTTCTTCCACCAGTACTGTATTTATTATAAATGCCATTTCTGCTTAAACAGAAGGGTCTTGTTTCAAAAAGGGCATCCATCAAATTTTCTATAGCAGATGTCATTGTTTAGGAATGGCACTCCCCAATTTAGGGCTCCCACTGAGACTCAAACCACGCTGCTGCTTGCTTGCTCCTCCCTTTTCCCCCTCTCCCTTGTGGTGGGATAGAGAAGAGAGTTGGAGGGACAAAAACTGAAGATGACAGTAAAGGTTGGAATAAGAACAATTTACTGGAAACAGCAATGAGACAAGATAACAAACAGTAACAGAAACAATATTATTGACAGAGGGTACAAGAAAAGAAACATTACTGATCACTATGGAAATCCCCAACAGCTCACCTTAGCTGAGAGCAGCCACCTCCCCCTGACTGCTCCCTCTGCCCTGGGACCAGAGTGATCCCACCCTCCCTCTGCCCTGGGACCAGAGTGATCCCACCCTCCCTCTGCCCTGGGACCAGAGTGATCCCACCCTCCCTCTGCCCTGGGACCAGAGTGATCCCACCCTCCCTCTGCCCTGGGACCAGAGTGATCCCACCTTCCCTGTGCCCTGGGACCAGAGTGATCCCACCCTCCCTCTGCCCTGGGACCAGAGTGATCCCACCCTCCCTCTGCCCTGGGACCAGAGTGATCCCACCCTCCCTCTGCCCCGGGACCAGAGTGATCCCACCCTCCCTCTGCCCTGGGACCAGAGTGATCCCACCCTCCCTGTGCCCTGGGACCAGAGTGATCCCACCCTCCCTCTGCCCTGGGACCAGAGTGATCCCACCCTCCCTCTGCCCTGGGACCAGAGTGATCCCACCCTCTCTCTGCCCTGGGACCAGAGTGATCCCACCCTCCCTCTGCCCTGGGACCAGAGTGATCCCACCCTCTCTCTGCCCTGGGACCAGAGTGATCCCACCTTCCCTCTGCCCCGGGACCAGAGTGATCCCACCCTCCCTGTGCCCTGGGACCAGAGTGATCCCACCCTCCCTGTGCCCTGGGACCAGAGTGATCCCACCCTCCCTCTGCCCTGGGACCAGAGTGATCCCACCCTCCCTGTGCCCTGGGACCAGAGTGATCCCACCCTCCCTGTGCCCTGGGACCAGAGTGATCCCACCCTCCCTCTGCCCTGGGACCAGAGTGATCCCACCCTCCCTCTGCCCTGGGACCGGTGTTGCCCTCCTGCTCTGCCTGCCATGCTTACTCAATGCAAGGAGCCCCTTCTTCCAGGAAGAAAATTACTCTCCCATCCCTGGAAATGATGTGAGAACAACCTCTGAGTCCTGGACATGCCTCCTCCCAGCTAATGTAAAAATTAACACAAAAACTTACCCTGTCCAGGACACCAGACAAAGTAGAATTTCTGTTAAAGAATCAAACTAACTAAATTTTGTATATTTACATGGCAGCCAGACTTGCATTGCTTGCATTCAGAGAAAATTCAGTAATTTCAGTAACAAAGGTGTTTAAATTTATTTGCTATCTATCTATCTATATCTATCTATCCATCTGTCTATCTATCTATCTATCTCTATCTATCTATCCATCTATCTATATCTATCTATCCATCTATCTATCTATATCTATCTATCCATCTATCTATCATCTATCCATCTATCTATCCATCTATCTATCTATATCTATCTATCCATCTATCTATCTATCATCTATCCATCTATCCATCCATCTATCTATCTATCTATCTATCTATCTATCTATCTATCTATCTATCTATCTATCTATCTATCTAATCTTAATGAAAAAGGATTTTCCAAGCACAGCAGGATGGCCACAGCCTTTAAGGCCAGCTTTGGGCTGCAGAAACAAAGCATTAAGTTCAGTAGCAGGCTCATAAAGACCATACTTCTCAATCTGGAAGTGTTAAACTTACTTGAGATGCACTGGTGAGGTGGCTGGGAGCTACTCAATGTTTTTTTTTCTGCTAATTGCATATATTCTCTTGATGTTGTTTCCAGCATGGAAACAGTTGGAAATCTTTTGTTGAGTGGGGCATTGTTTTGAATTAAAGTCAAGATAGTGTTTCAATATCTCTGTGTTGTCTGATGCAAAGGCATGGAGAAGTAGCAGTGTGTTCTTTACAGCCAGCAGCCTGTGGTTTACGCCCCATAAACTGTAGATCACCCACATTTCTTTCTGGGGCAAGCCTCAGCAAATTCAGGCTTGCAGGATTTCTTTGTACGGTGTGCAGTCCCAACATGCTGAGTCCTGTTTGTGTGTTCAGGCTCATGTGAACTAGGAAGTGTCCAACTGATGCCAAAACAAGACAAAACCAATTCATATGGAATCTGATCCAAAGTTTACTGAAGCCAAAGCTAGAGTAATGACAGATGCTCATGACTTCAGCCTTTTGATCAGACATGTCTTCTGCAGTGTGGCCAATGATGCTCACCTCCTTTGTGTCCTTTCTGAATGCATTTCTGTCATCTGAGTAGGACAGATCTTCCCAAGGCAGTCTCCTGAGCTGCAAAGAACTGCAGTTGATTGTCCTTTTCCTATTAATTTTGTGGTGACCAGCACACTCGAGGAACGTGCCAGAAGCCACCTGTTAAAACAGGCTGGGGGCACCTGAGCACAGTGCCAGCTGGAAGAGCAAGATAATGGCAAATGACCCCAAAGCCTCCAGGACTGGAAGAAAATGCAACCTAGACATAGGACAAACACAACAGGAACAGGCACTTTCACTGGCAAGTGTGGGGTGAAGGTGCTTGCCCCAGGTTTTCTTCATGACCTGGAGCAGTGTGTGCTCCAGTGATGTGTGTGACAGTGTGGAGTGGTGTTTGGAGAGGGACTCAACACCCCTCCTCCAAGGTGGCTGGTGTAAAAGTTTAGGTACTTGTGATTAATCCCTCATTTCTTAAATCTTTAACTTGCAAGCATGCTGGTGGGTGCTGTGAAGTGGCTCTGCAGAGGTTGGTGTCTGTCCCACCTCCCCTGCAGGAGCACAGCTCTGCACAGCACATTGCAGGCCTGTGGTTAATTCTGCAATCTGGTCCTGTATGAAATACTCTGCACTTCAGGTTTGTGGTACAGTAACTTGAGCAATCCCAGCTATGTGCAACTTGTCATATGGCACTATAAAGTAGGAACACATTTTCCTACAGTTACTCATTTTCTGCTGCAGAATACAAAATATGTGAGATCTGCCACTGGATTTCAGTGTTTGTGGGTCACTGATGCTGAGGGGAAAATGTATTAGATGAGGAAAAGCTTTTTGTCTCCAACAGTACTTCAAAGACATTTTTCATTTTCTATATAGTGCCGGGATCCATGTGAGCACCTGTTACAGATATCAAATGGAGGAGTATTCTCCCCAAACGGGGTATTTCTCTACTGCCTTCCTTTGTTTGTCTCTAAACAAAAGCAATCTTTTTGCACCAGCATATCTACTTTTGAAAGATTGATCATGTTGCATTGGACAAGAGATTTGAGTGAAACTGTGCGTTGATTTGCTCCTTGCTGTTTAAAATTAGAGATTAATTCAACCAAATACGATTAGAAGAGAGGAATTCATATTTCTGTATAATCTTTGTCAGTTGATTGTGAAGCATTAATGTTTGTTGCCTTACTTCTCTCTGATCTGCAAAGAGAAGGTTAGGAAATATCTTTGGTCTCATCTTTCCTGTTATGATAAATAACTGATCTGTGGTCAGAGCTGTAAAGTTCATAACCTACCCAGAAAAAACTTAGGAACAAACCACTGCTGCTGCAACATTATGTAAAGTGGAAAACCTATTTTCCTGGGGAGAGGTGCTGCTTAAAGATGATTTCACAAAAGAGGAAGTCCTTGCTGTTTATCCTGCTTGATCCAAATGTGCAACATTTCCTGTGGCCAGATCTGCAGTAAAATCAAAGGGGGGAGCCATTTTCTGTGGTCTATTGCTTCCTATAGCATACCCTTATGAGAGAGGAAGAAAACTACCATTTGTTATAAAGCTACCCCTAACCTTCCTTTCCTGATTAATCAATTCTAAAAAAGTGATGCATTGGTAGTAACCCCACAGGGTCCAACTGATAATCTGTTTTTCACATGTCTCTGGCAGAACCACTGTCTATTTTAAGGTTACAGAAAGCAGTTTATATAATTTGAAAGATGGAATTTATCCCTAAGACTTTGGAAACACAGAAGGTAGACAGCTGATAAAATCTGTGCTTGCAAGAGGTCATTATTTAGGTTACAAGGTCAAACACAAAGCAGATAGCAAATGCCATCATTGTGATTACCTGTTTAAGCCCCCAGTGTACCTGAACAGAATAACAGTCTTTAACTGCACCCTGTGCAGTTTTTGTGCTGGCTCCTACCTGGGCAGTATTTGGCAAGCCTGGAAAAATGCAGATTTATTGAAAACATCTAAATGAATTTATTGAAGTATCTCTACAGAGTTTTCCAAGGAAACAAGCCATGCTCAGTGCAGCAGAGAGCTGCCCTTCTCCTTTGTTTAGGGCTGAGGCTGTCATCTGATGAGAAGTTTCTTGACAAAGTCTGTGTGTGCACCCACAGCCATGCTCAGGGAATGCAGTTCTTCCTGTTTTCATAAGCACTGAGGTAACTATTCCTCCTGGAACCTCAGCCTGGTGCCTGGCACCCCCTAAACACTGAAATGATTGATGAAATCATTGCCAGCTGGAGTTCTGGGTGGGTAATGCAGGAGGTGGAAGCAGGATTCCTGGATTCCACTTGTGTCTGACTCAGTGTGTGATCTCCAGCAGCAAATGTAAGTCAAATCAGGGCATGCCCTGATCTGTCGTGGGAGGCAGTTGTGGGATTAGTGAGTGTTTGTCAAACCTAGTTTAGTCAATGCTGCCAAGCACAGGCACCAGTAACCCTTGGGTGTTGGGTCCCATCTCACCAGGAACAGGCTGACAGAATCAATGAGGATGCTGCACTGCAAGGCAATGCTGTTCTTGTCTGTTATAGCCCACTGAGAATGTTTGTTCCTTCTCAGTGCAGGGCTTATGATAATGGGTTTTTGCCCTCCCTTTCACTTAATTGGCCATTGCTACCCATAATTCTCATAAATTATTTACTGAACTCACCATTTCAGCTGCATCCATCAGGGTTCAGCTGTTCCTGCACTGGGTCTGTAACCCTGCTCCACATCTCCCACAGCAGAGGATGGACCCAAATAATCTTAGTGCAGAAATATATGCACATGCACCAGCTTCTTTGCACTAGTGCAAACTCTTTTGGGACAGGTCAGATTTTCCTTTCATGCTCTGAAGAGCTTATGGGACTTGGATCACATCTCTACCATTTCCTGGGGCATCAGACTGGCTGCCACTGTGAGGAACAATGGGATCAGCAGTGTGGGCACACTGGGGTCTCTGATTTGCCTGGAAGAATTTCTACTGCATGCAGTTGATCTGATTCCTCAGGGAGCAGCAGCCATGCAGAGCAGCCCAGCACAGGCAGCTGCCTCAGACCTCCTCCAGCAATGGGCCTGCAGCATTTTTTGTCCTTGGATACTCAACAATTCCAAGGAAAAATAGGATAAAATGCTCTTTATTGGATACTGGTGCTGGGAAGAGTCTGAAAGACAGAACTTAGTAATGAAGTGAGCATGCAGACCACCCCATAGCTGGCTTCTGTGCATCATTGGTTCCTAAAATTCAGGTGCCAGCTTCCTGCCTAGAAATCAATATCCTCTTTCTGAAAATATCAAAATGCTGAAAGCAAGCATCCCAAATCTGAGACAACCTAAAAGTGGTTATGTATGCAAATTATCAAAGAAAAAAGCATTTCAGTGGCATTTAGACATTGACTCTTTATATTTTTAAACATTCTTTTCTCCCCTTGGTAAAGTATTTTCAAACAGAAGCAAGAACATTTAATTCCCAAAATGTTAGTCAGGGAGTTTTGAAATATTAAGACTTTGAAATATGTTAGGAGTAATCAAAAATGATGAAAAGTATTCCTATAGTTAAAATTAGTCCATAGCTTGGCCTGGTATTCCTATGAATCACAGTTAAACTGAGGTGTTTCCATACACTCTGTTTCTCTGCCTTTCTCCCTCCTGTTTTTGTTGAAAAGTTGTTCATCATGATATTTTGTTACCTATTTTACAGCAGCTTACTCATCAGTTGGAAGTTAGTCAGAGATTAGGAAACATTGTGAAGTTATCAAAAAACTAGCATGCTAGAAGGAAATCAGTTACTCCTTAGCCCCACAGGATAGAAAGAGGAAATGTAATTGCAAAACTGAACTGGGTTTTACAGTCCTTTTCACTTAGAAAGCTCTTCAGATATTTCTATAATTAGCATGGGACATGTAATGGAGGGGAAAAAATACCTGACACGAGAGGAACTTGTGAATGTTTTCATTCAGAAGTGGGATTTAGCTGCCATGGCAGAGCAATCAGCTGGAACAAAAACTCCTTTGAGTAAGAAGCCCCAGTTTCCAATATCTTAGAGCAGCAACACCTGGGCTGTGGCTGAGTGGTGTGGCCCAGCAGCTGCTTGTGGTCAGTCAGGAGCAGATTCTGGTCACGATGATATTTTCTGACAAATCCCTTTGCCAGGATTTTTTCTCCTGAGAAGCCTCAGAAAAGAAATGTAAAAATATTATCTGATCACTTCTCCCTGTGTTTTGCTGCTTTGGGATGTGGCAGGTGCATCTTTGATGGGTTCCATGTGGATTGTTTTTTCTTAGTGACCAATCCCAGTCCAGCTGTGTTGGACTCCCTGGTTTGTCACAGGTTTTTTATTATTTATTCTTTTCTAGCCTTCTCTATCTTTTTCTCTATAGTTTAGTATAGTTTTAGTATAGCATTTCTTATGATATTATAATATAATAATAACTCAGCCTTCTGAGAACATGAAGTCAATTTCTCATCTCTCACCTCGTCCTGGGGACCTCACAACACAACAGACTCTGGTCACAAAGGGTGAGCAAGGCTCATTGCAGCCAGGCAATTGACTCTATTTGCCTGATTCTCAAAATACCTTTCAACACAATAACTTCTTCAGTCAGATCAGTGAAATAAAATCAACTGGGTTTATCACACATGTTGATGTTTATATAGTACCTGTCATCACTCACTTAAATGGATAAGAAGAATATGGATAGAGATTAATTCCTGCTCTGTGATTTGTCTTGAGATATAAACAGTATTTTTAACTTCTAAATCCTGAAGTGTGACACTTTGTAAAAGATCTACCTAAATCTTGATAATAGTTACTGGTGCTTAGTTCAGGATTGATTTTCTCCAGCATTATTTATACAATGAACAGGGTTTCAGTGATTTCATCTCTGCTGAGGAAATTCAATTAAGATTTAAACTGTTCAAAATCCAGGTTCTAATGCTGACTTGTGTAAAGAAAGGATCATAAAAGAAAATATCAGTTCATGTGCATTAGCAAGGTAAGAAAACCATACTGGATTTCTTCTGTCAGTGAAGAACAGTTCTACAAAAATTGCCTGCCTATGGTTTTTGAGTAGAAATCTGCTTTCAGTTAAAACACTGGGGGATAATTTCTGTCTTTGTAGAAAATTAATTTTTTATTAGGGGGAAGAGAGGAAGGAAAAAATCTGTAAATGTAAAGTAACAATTTTGTTCTGAAGGATGGTAAAAGTAATTTTCAGTATTACTCTCCCTAATATGAACTTGGGCTAAAGGATGTGCCTTTATGAGCTGGATTATGAATTGGACTGAGCAGCTCTGGGAAGGGGATATTTAGTAGTACCACCATGAGCAATAGAGGCTACACAAAGTTATAGGAGCAATGCAGGGGCCCATATTTCCACATATTTCCCATATTTCTGATGCCTTAAGGGCTTCTGATTCTTAGGCTGTAAAGAATGTGTATAAATACCCAGTTCAGGCTCCAGATTGTCACCCTAAAGTCACAGATCTGGGATTCAGAGCTGCAGTTGTAATCAGGCAGCCAGAGAACTGGAACCATCCTTTTGAGCCACATCTGGAAAATGCCCCTGTTTTCCATCTCCTGGAGGAGACAAAAAAATGTTGGTGGGAAAAGTTTTCAAGTCTAGTTTCCAGCTTCTGCAGTCAGCTGTGTCTTCTAATCCTACCCATAAATGAGGTGATTTTTTTCTTTCCTGTTTTCTAATTACAGTCTAGTTCTCTCATTCTCTCATGACCAGAACTTTCCTTTGATTTCTAACCCAAATATATTAATGGATATTTTATACCTGTTTTTCTTTAGCTCTCTTTTAGTTTCAACAGCTCTTGTAGTGTCTCCCCTCAGAGTACCTACAGGGTACCTTTGATTTAGCTAGGGAAGGAAAGAAAAGACCCAAATTATGTTGGGAAAAGAGAGTGCAATACAAAACCAGGCAGTTGTCTCCTCCTTACCACTGAGCTTCAGCCATTTTGCACAGTGCCATCAGTGCTCCATCCCCTGCTTCCCATCCAGCAGCTGTGGGATCCAGGCTGGCTGAGGATGTGACATTTCCTGCTTGTGAAACGTTCCAGTGTAAGCACAGGGCACTCTCAAATAGACTCCTCTTTAATGAGTTGTATCAATAAATTCCCATCAGCAAATGCCATCTGCATACCAGTGTGACCACACTGGCTGCTGTGGGAATGCCAGAGCCATCAGCAGAGAGGCAGTGCTGTCCACTGCTGCATCAGCCTCTTCACCAGCATCTCCTCTCTTTCAAGCTCTGATGAGGCGTGCTTCAGACATAACAGAATCCAGATGCTGTGTATTCATTGTACAATTGAAAAGAGGTTATGAAGTGTCCAGATAGCAACAGCAGTAACCATGGCAAAGTATTCTGTCCTGTCTCTGCAGATCAGGTTGGATGCAGCCACTCAGTGCCATGGATTTAGACCCTTGGGAGAGGTTAACCCCCATTTTTCACTCTCTGCAACTTCCTGAAAGGTGGCTGTAGTCAGGTGGGGTCTTTTTCTCCAGGAACTGACAGAACCAGAGGTCACAGTCTCAAGCTGCACAAAGGGAAATATAGGTTGTATATTAGGAAAAAGTTTTTTACAGAAAGGGTGATAAAGTTCTGGAATGTTCTGCCCAGGGAGGTGGTGGAGTCCCCATCCCTGGGTGTGTTTGACAAAGCCTGGATGTGGCACTGGGTGCCAGGGTTTAGTTGAGGGGTTGGGGCTGGGTTGGACTTGATGATCTTGAAGGTCTCTTCCAACCTGGTGATTCTGTGAATTTTGACTCACCTGTAAGTCTCTTGAGTGATCTGTAGGGTTTGTCCCTCTGAGACACAACCTGTCTGTCCAGGCTGGCTGCAGAGCCCCACATGGACGTGCCACACAAATACTTCTAGGTTTTATGGTCACATCTAACCTCTGTGCTTATGTTTTCAATTCATACATTCATGTGTGTGTTCAGTGGGCCGAATCTTACAAACAAACAACTTCCAGAGGTTGCAGAGCTTGTATCAGATCTTCATTTGGATGTGTGTGACTGTGCAGCCAAAATAATATTTTGTCACCACCAGCAGTAATGGTGACACTGCTGGCAGTATCATTACTACTCTAATGTTATTGGGTAAACCAGATTTTTGATTGCAAGATTTTCATTCTCCCAAAGACTAGAATTTCAAGAACAGAAATAATTATTCAGCTTTTGATATTCAGCCAGACCGGTTGAATTTCCACTAAAGAAATAAATCCAGCTCACACTAAGTAGGGGTACTTTGTGAACACAGTCAGATAACTCAAAACCTTTACCAGTCCCAAAGTGCAGATAATTTATGATTTGACATCTCCTTCTGTCACCACAGGACAGAAGGAAGAAGGTCAGGGGATAAAACATATTTCTTGTTTGAAGCAGTATAAAATAATTCTCTCTGCTAATGATGTTCTGATGTTTCTTACCCATCCAGATAATTACATTAAATCTTTGCTTGAACTTGTTGACAAAGTTGCTTCAATATCTTCCTGACTGGACAAAGTCAGGGCTTTTGCCAGTGTATGGTCTTTGTTCACTGCTAGTAGATAACTGTTTAATTCTTTGGGTTTCACACCCTCAAGGTATACACTCAGTGCAACTGCTAAATTTAAAGGTTAGAATTGCCAGAAATATCAGGGAAGTGTCAGCAGATTGATTTCCTTTAAATTTATCTTGGTAGGAGAGACTGGCAACTAATAAGATTATGACTGTTCCAAAAACAATTACGTATTGAACATGCTGCCAGTTGCTATAAATCCTGGAAGTTTTCAAGAGATGGCTCCATCACTAGCACTGTTTTTGTGGAAAAACGAGAACCACAACGTTGGCGTTAGGAAAATCCTGGACACGGATAAAAGCCAGCTTTTGTTTGGAGGCAGAGTACAGTTTTGGTTCTCACCTCCTGAAACTGAAAGGGACCCTGTGTGGTTTTACCCAGAGGAAGCTCAAGCCCAGCCTTGTTTATTAAATATTCGAGCTACAATGTTATCTCTTCTGGAGAATCAGGTTCCACGCTGGCATGATTCACCACAGATGGAGCCAAAGGGCTTTGCTGCTGGGTGTGCCTCTGCTGTTGATGACATGGGCAGGGAGTGAATCTGCCTGCCCTCCAGAGTTTCACATCCATAAGGATGTAACGTGTGTAAATATGTCCTGATCACAGTGCAGGCTCAGCGGGCAGTGGCAGCCCTGGAAGCAGAGCTGAATCCCCGAGGTGCCCATGGGCACAAGGAGCAGGGCATGAGCAAAGGGCAGAGACCAGCTCTGGGTCTGCAGGTCACTCCCTGCCTCACTGCCCTGCTGTCCAGAAGCCCCTCTTCCTGCCCATGGTAGTTGCAGAAATGCTTTCTAGAAAGCTTTTTGAGGGACATTCAATAATAGTAATTAGAGAAAAACCAATTATACTCCAAGACCACTTGACCTGCATGTCCAGTCCCTCAACATGCCTGTAATATAATTGTCTTGGAAGATGATAAGCTGTGAAAAGTCTCTGCATTTTCCTATTGCATCACATATGTACAGTATTGATTTGGAGCATGTCCTCCCACAGGCAAAAAATGTTTACTTTCATGGGTGTAAGAATGCTCAGAATATAGCAAAATTAAAAATGAATGCTCAGAATATAGCAAAATTAAAACCAGTAAATATTCTATCCAGCCTGTCAAAAAAGTCAGAAAAAAAATCTAAAATAGCAGAATAGTTATTCTATAAAATTCCTGGCATGTCTGGATGACCTCATGTTTTTGTGTGCTGGCAGGGCCTATATCACCTTCTTTTGGTTGTGCCTCTCAGGGTAACCTGGTTTTTTCATAAATCAGCTCCAGATCAGAGAAAAATCCTGGCTTCACTGAAGTGGAAGGGAATTTTGGTACACACAGAATCTTATCCCCAGATTTTCAAACATGAGGAGATGAAAATTTGGCTCTTAACTCTCCCTTGGGGTTCCTGAATTAGTGGTTCAACTTCCAAAAGCTCAGACACCCACTGATTTCAATAGGATCTGCTGGAGCTCTGTGAAAAAAGGTTGTTGAATTCCAACACTAAATATGGATGGTGGAATCTTAAAATTACTCTCCCATTTTAGAAAATCTTGGCCCAAACCTTTATTAAGACTACACTACCATGTGTCCTGTATCTATTAGAAAAGATAACTTCATTCAGATCCACATCTGCTGTATTCAGTAAACTTGGGAAACAAAAATGGTCTTTTAATCAGATTTAGAGGAAAAACTGTCTCTGATATAATAATTGACAGTTAGGGATAGTCCACATTTGTCAATCACCTAACTGACCAAATAATTTGCCATTAGTTAATATATAACTAATTTATAACTAATATATAACTAATTTGCCATTAGTTATTATATTCAGCACATAGGACAAGTGGTGTGTGTATGTAGTGCTCCCAAACAGCTCTGGTAATCTGAGTAATTTCAGCAATTTCCAATTTTACAGGAAGTAACTAATCTCAGGTTACCAATAGTCATTCTAACTGATAGGATTGTAGGTTTGAAACATTTTCTGCTATGCCAATATCACAGACTAGGTGTGCAATTAAAAATGTAGCTGTGCAATTAAAAATGAATCAGTCACCTCTGTATTTATGTTATTAATACTGGTAGATCTTAAAAATATAGTACTTAGGGCAGTCTCTGCCCCCATTAAAAAAAAAAAAAAAAGAGAGAAAAAAATGAAAGAGGTTTATTAAAATCAGCATGGTATTACTATTTCTGTAGGTGGCTTGAGTCAACAGATCCACATTGCTTTTATATTGCTTTGGGCTGTCCAGGCCACTGCCTGTGTTTTCAATAAAAATTCTATGGGACATTTTGCAGAAGAATTAGTCCAGATGTCTTAGCTGAATTTCCATTTGGCTATCCTCTGCTTATCTCTCTAGAAACAGCTAGAGTTAGGGTTGCAAAATATTTTCCATTACAATCCTTGCTTTTAGCAGGCTTCTAATTTCCTGAACTGTGGAATTTTGTTTGCTGAAACTTCTTGAGTTCAGCTTCTGTTGTGCAGAGGGGTACAGCACTCTGTGCTATGGTTGAGCAAGATCTCTTCAGCCACTTCTGCCTATGGGAGAAGAACTTTTTACACATTCCCCAGCACAAACTGAACCATGACTTTGAATTGTGGTGAACAGAGCTCTGGTAAAATCTTCCTCCCCACGAAAGGGCTGAAGTGTGAAGTTTAAAACTTGGCACAAACAAGACAATTGTAAAATAAATAATGATTAGCACCAGATCTTTATACCTCCCATTTTGTATTTGAATGAGCAGCAGCCCTGTGAATATCACAGGCCCTTTTGGTAACACAAGGTGCTTCTGAATGCAACAGTGCTATTAGAATCAGGCTCTGGCCAAAGGAGGCAGAAGCTCCTTGCAGTTTCTGCTGCCTTGAAAGAATGTCCTCCTAACAGCAATTCTGCAAAGCAGTACCAGGACTCTGTCTCCCACATCCCTAGGAACCAAGAGACAGGATAGTGAGAAGGAAACCACACAAAAGCCTTTTTGCATTGCTACATCAGCTTTCTGCATTTTATTACTGTAGGCAGGGTCTGCCTCCTCATCTGCTTCTCGTCAAGGCTGAACCCTGTGGTACCTTTGTATGTTTGGGCCGTTTAAGGCTACCATAATAAAAACAATAATAAATAACAAACAAACAACTGGAGTCCCAAGCTGTAGGATGGATTCCTTCCAGATCCTAATGGAGTGAATGATAAAGTCCCAGGGGAGCAGCAGAGCCAGATGTGTCTGCAGACTCTGGCGTGGGGCACCCTGAAGCACATCCCAGTGCTCAGCAGCAGTGGCTCAAAGCAGGGTCAGAGCCCAGAGCCAGCTGCCCAAGCCCTTGTGTGCCCCCACTTCCCAACCTTGGCTTGGCCTGCAGATCTAAAAAGATTGTATCTCCTTCTGCTTTATTTCATAAGACTTGAACTTCTCTCCTTTTCTACCTTGTCCCTGGCTTGCAGGAAACTCACAGTGTCGGGAGGGCATTCCTTCTATATGCCTCAGTGGCTCCTACATATTTATGACATTTAATTGTGCTATGATGCAGAGAGGAAGCATTTACAGGGCACTGAATTTCCCTGCTGTTGAGTAGTGAATTGCATTTCTGAGTAGTGTGGCACTGTTCGAAGATGACAGCGACAGCAGTCTTTGCATTGAGATGCTGGATTTGTTTGCCTTTTGGAAATGGAGATCACTTCAGCTCAAAGGCTGCTTTCACCAGCACTGGAGCAGAAAGCACCCAAGCATGGTCCTGTCCTTCCCTAATTCTGTGTAGGTCTGTCAGGCTGTGCTAGCCAGAGCTACCACTGACCCAAATGAAGAGACACCTGAAGGCTTACTGGGCAGATTTTTCCCTTGCTGTTTGGCAGTGGTCCACAGTGTGTAGTCTCTAAATTTGAAAGATATTTGACAGGTTGAAAAACTGAAAACCAGAGGCTGCACCTTTAATGCCAGTTAAGAAATGTGTCTGGTTACCCCTGTCTGGGAAGGTAATTCAGAGAGAGCTGAAAGTATCTGGCAAAGAAACACATTTTGCCTTGGGCATTATTTGGGAAGGGAAAAAACGTAATATTTCCAGTTTTTTAAATCAATCTTTGGCAGCCATGGAGCACTGCCTTACAGGATTACCATGATTATAGACTACAGCATGCACTGCAAATGAAGGCTTTTGGATACCTGCTCAGTGCCTGGTTGATACGTGGCTGGGGAGGATGAGCACTGTGCTGAGCTCAGGAAGAAGTGAGTGCCACGTTTGCCTCCCAGTTTTTCAGCTATAAAAGACAGATATGTTTGCAATCAGTATTAACTGATGTGCTGTCCATTGTGTGACGTTGTCTTTTAGATCCTGTTACCAAATTTCTCCTTGGTTATGGCAAGAGTGAATAAAGTAAATGAGGGATTTTTGATATACCCAGATAAAAACATGGCCTGTGGCTTTTGAATTTCTTCCTACTTTAACAAGGCTGATCCTTTATTTCAGCTTTTTCCATTTGAAAATGATTCTGTTAGGATTCAATTTCTTATGAACAGCTTCACAAACACTTTTAAAATTTATTATTTAGCACTGTACATAGATTATCTTATTTTATGATTCCTGAGAAGCCAAAAGCAGGACCTTTGCACTCAACCATTAGCTTTCAAAAGGATCCTAATCTGGACACAACCCAAGATGGTTTGTATGGTCTGGCTGTACACTGCCCAAAAAGGAATCTGGGAGGTTGGGTAGGCACTCTCACAGGGTTTTGAACTGATTCCCTGTTAAAGGGAATTGGGCACCCAGGCCCCATCAATGCCCTGACCAGTGTCCCATTATCATGGCCTCAAGGAACAGTGCCCACCAACGACGGGCCCACATTTCTGCTGCCCACAGCAGCATCTCCCAGGGAATTCCAAGGGGAACTTGTGCAAGGGAAGAGGCAAGAGAGTAAGATGCATCTGACATGTAAAACCAGAAAAAGTTATGAAACATAGCTAGGGCCTCTGAAAGGCTTCCTCAACAAGAAATGCAAAGGTAGTTCAATGCGATAGCGTAATCGTAACAGTTGATTGGCCGTAAGCCACAGCTCCACGCTGTTGCAATGTGCATTTTCTGCTGTTGAGACATGCCAGGATAGGAAACTCTGACACAGCCACCAAGTAACAGCAGCAGACCCACATAGGGTCCTTCCTATTTTAGAATGTGGGGTAAAAAATGGATGGGAAAAGAACTGGGAAACAGAATTGCCATAGAATGCAGAACAGGGTCCCAGAGTGGGGAAGACCATGCTTAGCAGAAGAGATATTCCTTGCTGAAAAGAATAATAATGGAATATGAGTAAGATTTGCTTCAGAGACACACAGTGTCCACAAGGCACTCGCAGGCGAAGCGCACATTCGTGTGCCACATGCCCAATCCATCATTATTTCAAAGCCATTGCACCATTGTTTCCCACTGAAATAGGCTTAGAGGAGAATTATGCATGGCATATTCATTCTTCAAATGACCTGGGGAAAGAAGAGCATTGACACATTAAAGTGAAAATATAAGGAGTGCCATGAACTCTAGGTGAGTGTGGATTCTTCTTGCATTTGCTAAGCCCAGCACCTGTAGAAACAGTGTCAAATGTAATTTTCATAATTTTTTTTTCAGGAAGGATGATTGCTACAGTTAGCATACCACTAAGATAGGCAACATTTCACCTTTTGAACAGCCCATTCTGCTTGCATGAATTAGCACCCAGAAATTATGTCCTATTATTTGTGGGCTGTACTACCATGTGTTGATGGTTGCACCCAGCCTTTGACAAAAATGTCAGAAGGTTTCAAAAAATACCAATAATTTCTAGCTTGGCACGCTTTTATTACATTTCATGTAGGAGGTCAATTACATACCACTAGCACATATCAGAAAAGATGGAAGAGCTCAAATTTGCAGCCTTGATTTAGCCTGACTTCCATTTTGTGGTCACCTCATATCTGGATCCAAAAGCTTTGCAGCTGAAATGGAGATGAGTGTCAGTAAAGTTGCTGTAAAGATGCAGAAGTAAATAATCTCATTTCTAGAAAAAAGGACTGAAATATATTTAGGAACAATGCCTCTGAATGCCTTCTACATATTTGGTGAACGCAGGGCTACCAGACTGTTACTCAGGGCTGGTTTTGGAGCAGTTAATTTGCTTAAGCATTATGACACTCATTTGTGCTAGGCAGATCTCTTTTAAGGCATGTGATGTTTTCCAAAGCTGTTGAACTGCTGTAATTTCTCAATTAAATATGAGAGATGCTGGACCTAACTTTATTTTCCACCACTATATAGATATATCTTAATACAGAGTTTAATTAATGCTGAAATTAGTCACTAAATGCTTTGTGTTTTCTTGAACTGATTCTTTAAACTCCAGACTCCTGTGTGGAGTTTAAAAACTCAGTGGGGAAATTAAGGCCACTCAAGCTGTCTCCTTTTCTATAATGGAGAAATAAATATTAAGGGAGATGGAAGTTGAGTCACAGCTTACTAAAGAGGCTCCCAAGAAACACAGCAATAGTCACAAATGATTGTACAAAAAGAAAATGGTTTAACCAACAAAGGCAAGATATCTCCTGCTTTCCTCCAAGGACAAACCCCAAGTGGTGGCTGTCCCCAGGCCGTCTGCCATGTGGAGACCAGGAGGACAAAGGCAGCACACCAGAGAGGTTCTTGCAGCTCAACCTCCTCCCAGCTGGGCAACAATGGAAAAATGGGGCCAAAACAAAACCTGGGGAGCTAGTTCCACCCACCAAGCCAGAAATAACTCAGCCTTGCCAGTCCAGATCCACCTGAGCCCTTTTGATCCGGCAGCCCAATCCACCTGTCTGCTGTTGTGATGTCCTTGGCAGCCCTGCAGGAAGGACTTTGACAGCCATGGTCTCTGCCCAGGCACTGATGCTCTGCCCCAGCTCAGCAGCCCTGATGGGTTTCCCCTCTGTGCTGCCAACTGCTCTTCTCCCACCAGTCCAGCCACCCCAAGGGCATTTGCCACCACCCACGAGCCAGTGTAGAGGTAGTGTTGGCCATTTCTCTCTTTCAGTGATATCCAAGGCCAGCTGGAGGCTTCCAGCTCTGCAACCTGACTTGATCCACCTCGTCCCTCAGGAGCTTTTGTGACTCCTTGTGTAGGACTCCCTGCAGCAGCTTTCCATTTTCAGTTCTCTCTGTGGCACAGCAGTGCAGAGAGCGCAGCGCTTTTCCTTTTCTGGAGCTGATTACAGCTGGGGCCTCCTCAGCACGTCACCTTCTCCTCCTCTGATGGTGGTGACCTGAAATTTTCACCTTCAGGCCAGTTCCTGGTAACCCTCAAGATCCCTGGGCAATCGGGGTTTCCTGTTCAAGGTGTGATCAGAGCCATCCACTCACTGCACAGGCATCAGGGCCAGGATGTGTGGAAGGGACTTCTCTGAACATCCAGCCCAGCACTGGCACTCGGGCTGCCAGAGGAGCTGTGCTTCGGTGCCAATCCCTTCTGAGGCAGCCCTTCCTAAGGTGCCAGGATCTCCTTTTCAGCTGGAGTGTAGCAGGCCTCAGATCCTTTGTATCCCCAGCTCCAGAACCCCAGGGAACATTCCCAAGTCTCCCCAGGTACTTTGTGCCAGAGGCTGCAGGAAGGACCGTTCTCCTCAGCTGCAGTGTACAGCAAGATTTCAGCCCCTGTAATGTCCTGACTGGCCCAAAGGCTATTGCATGAAAAATCTCCTGTTTAATTTGTTCAAAAGCTTGTTGATGCTCGGGACCTCACTTGAAAACATTCTTCTTCCATGTCACTGACAGAGGGCTGACAATCTGACTGTGATCTGGAATATGAATCCTCCACAGCACCTAGGATAGCCTGCATTTCCTTCCTGCGGGTTTGTGGGGACACAGCTGATATTTTGTTAATCATGCCCATTGGAATCTGATGATGTCCATCTTGCCACTTCATTCCTAGAAAATGAATTTTCTGGGCAGGCTCCTTAACCTTACTTTGGTTTGTGGCAAAACTAGCCTTCAGGAGGATTTGAATTATCTTTTCTCCTATCTCAAAAAGCTCCTCTGCATGCTCCCCCATACAATGATGTCATCAATGTACTTCAGATGTTCTGTAGCCTTGCCCTTTTCCAATTCAGTGTGAATCAGCCCATGGCAGATGGTAGGGCTGTGTTCTCACCCCTGGGGCAGTCAGTTCCAGGTGCACTGCACACCCCTCCAGGTGAAATCAAACTGTAGCCTGCACTCTGCTGCCAGGGGAATGGAAAAAAACCACATAGGTAATGTTGATGGGGACACCACTTGGCTGCCTCTGACTCCAGTTCATACTGAAACTGCAGCACAGCTGCCCTCAGTGATGGTGTGACTTCAGTCAGGCCATGACAGTCCAAAGAGACTGTCAGTCTCCACTCTTCACTGGACCCATGCACAGGCCATATGGCTACTGAAGGGTGAGCAATCTTGCTGAGCACTCCCAGCTTCCCTGTTCATGGATCATCCCAGGTATAGTGTTCCCAAATCCTGGTCAGTGCCATTTTGCTGATGGGCACTGTTGGGGTGGCCATCAGTACCTGCTGTTCTTCAGGCCTCAGCATAGGATAGCAAAGGATTCAGCTGAATTTCCTCTGTCTCCACAGCAGCTCTCCCAAAAGCCCTGTGATGCCCCTTTGTGTCCTTGAAATGGCCTCTCCTGAGGTAATCTCTGCCAAGGGTGTACAGAAGGCCTCTGGACAGTCAGGATGGGGAGGTCTTGTCATTCATTCCTCATCAGGCTCACTTCAGTTTCCACTACAGCCAGCTGTGGGGATAGCCCAGTCAGCCCAGAAATAAATGGATTCTGCCCCTACAGGTCTCAGTGGCATTAGGGTACATTGCGTGCCACTGTCACCTACAGCCTTGTACTCCTCTGGCTCTGCTGTGCCAGGCCATGGATCCACACAGTCCAACAGATCAAACTGACCCTTCCTCCACCTGGCTGGAGACAGGGCCCTCTAGTCCTTATCATGGTATTTTTTGCTCACTTCTTGTAAATATGAACTGGAGGTCCCTTCAAGAGGATCAGACAACATCATCTCTTCTGCTCTGCCTAGGGGCTTGCCCCTGAGAAACCACAGTGGCATTTACCCTTGACAAGTTTCCTGTGGTAATTCTTCCTCCCCTTAACTCACATACTTGTGCTGCCAGGTGAGAGGTGAGTTTTCCATCCCACCTCCTCATGTATTCTCCATATTCAGGCAGGTAAAGCCAGAGATTACCTTGTGGAGTGTACCCTCTCTCCCTTGACAAGGGGAGCCTGTTCCTAATAGCAGAGACTGGTCTGTACTGGTGAAATGGAAAATGAGTTCCTCTCTGAGTTTCTGGTGGCCCTCTTACAAGGTCTGGACATGCTTGGCCATTTTTGTTTCCACAGACAAGATTGGACCTATCAAGAGGCAGAGGTAGTGTCTTCACATATAAGAAGTTTGCTAGCACCCAATTGGTCTTTTCTTTCCATCCACTGAAGTGTTGCTAAGCAATGGTAATATATCTCTGACCCAAGCTATATGAATTTTGGCCTCATCTGTGATGTGCACTGGACATGGACTTTTAGCAGCTTGCTTGCCATCTGAAAAAATTACCTCCAGCCAAGCAATTTCTCTCAGGCAGTGGGTACCTCACTGCATGGTGTTCCACATGCCTTGCTGTGCATACATGCCCTCCCTGCAAAGGTATCTTTCCTTTACATTTAACCTGAGTCTCCTCTAGAGGCTGAGATGTTTCTTGACTTTTTCCAATTCCCTGGTCAATAACCACACCCCAGAAAAGAGATGTGAATTGCCTGGCTTCTCTGCTCCCCAGGTTTGTATTGCGGGCCACAGCATACCAGATTTGGAACAGGCAGCTCAAAATGGACCCACCTGTCTGGAGGAGAACCCTTCCTGCAGCTCACACAGCTCTCACAGGGATAAGGATTGGGTGATCACCTCTGGCTTCATCTCTTCCACTGGTGAAGAGATGAAGCCAGAGGTGATCTGGCTTCATCACTCTTCATCACTCACTGTGCAAACTGATTTGGCCTTGGATTTCCTCTTCTGAACAGGGGCAGTTGCTACTCCCTTGTCCTTCTGGTTCAGCTGCTGTTTGATTAACTGTGATGCCAGTTGATTTGTTTTCCTTCCCCCTCTCCCTGAAGGTGCTGTGCTTCAGCAAACAGTGACAAACAGTATTCAATAAATTGCAGCCAGGATGCAGCACATTGCATAAATTTGTGCCTCTCTGGAAATGTCACAACATTTTCCCTTCACATATTTTATCATGTCAACAGCGTCCTGCAGTTGTTCAGGGGTGAACTCCCAGTTCATTGGAGAAGTCCTCCAAATACTAATCCATTTCCTCCACCATTCCATGCCAGTCAGGATTATCCAACACTGGGTAACCCCAGCCTCTGAACAGGCCTCTGAACAGCTTCCCTCAAAAGCTTTGTCTTATCTCTAAACATGGTAGATATGGTGTAGATCATCCAAACAGTACAGAGGATACATAGCAGAACTAGCAGCAAGATTATGTTATCCCTAGCAGCCAGTGGGGAATACAACATTCTCAAAACCCGTTATAACAGACCTGCAGGAGGACAAGGAGGTGAAAGGCTGGGAAAAATCATCCTCTCCTGTTTCCTCCACAGGCTGAGTGTGATTATTAATGAACTGCCATAGGTAGCAGCCAAGGCCAGAACACATACCACCAAATACACATTTCATGTGAACATCATTTCCCCTGATGTTATCACACCATAAACTGATTAGCACATAGCATATTAAAAAGAGCAATCTTGATTCCTCTCCCTGGTTTGAAAAGGAGCACCATGATGGGTAAATAATTCCAGACATAAGGACACAAATACAGGGTTAGGTACCACACCCACGTGAATGGACTGAGCAACATGGTGTCCAGGGAGTTCTGTACTCTACAAGCTTTAATCAAAATTGTGACTTTAACTTCACTTTTGTGCCACTCCTTGGGTGCCAGAGATGTACTGGGTTAAAAACTCAATGGGGAAATTAAGGCCACTCAAGCTGTCTCCTTTTCTATAATGGAGAAATAAATACTAAGGGAGATTGAAGTTGAGTCACAATAGAAATGCAGCAAAAGTAATAAATGATTGTACAAAAAGAAAATGGTTTAACCAACAAAGGCAAGATATCTCCTGCTTCCTCCTGA
Source organism: Haemorhous mexicanus (assembly GCF_027477595.1). Classification (NCBI taxonomy): domain Eukaryota; kingdom Metazoa; phylum Chordata; class Aves; order Passeriformes; family Fringillidae; genus Haemorhous; species Haemorhous mexicanus. Next base: position 4,583,034 of record NC_082352.1, on the reverse strand, counting down.
GGACAAAACCCAAGAGGTGGCTGCCCCCAGACTGTCTGCCATGTGGAGACCAGGAGGACAAAGGCAGCACACCAGAGAGGTTCTTGCAGCTCAACCTCCTCCCAGCCTGGCAACAATGGAAAAACAGGGCCAAAACAAAACCTGGGGAGCTATCTTGGCCCAGAAACTCTTCTGCCAAGCTGCTGTGGTGGGCTGCAATGGATACTTCTCTCTCTCTCTCTCTCCTTCTCTCTCAGCACCAGCATGTGGCCTGGCCCTAGCAGCCTTTGCAGGGCTGGCATTGTCCTGGCGCTCCATTTCCCGTGGCCTCCTCCCACACAGAAGCTGTTTTTACAAGGCTTGGACTCCATGGTGCTGGGAAAAATGACAAGCCAGGGAGCTGCAGTGATGGCAGTGCCATCCAGGCAGCCCCTACCTCTCCCCAGCACAGGGCCAGACAGCCCTGGCCACCCTTCCTCTTCCCCTGCTGCCTTAAAGACAGTCCACTAAAGATGACAAAGGGGAGCGTAGAATGCACAGATTTGGTCTCCCTCACATGGTGCTCAGCTCTGCCTCCCATCCCTGTGACTGGGACAACCTGTATGTACCACATTTTGATCATCAGATGGGAAGTGCTCTACTTCATTTCTCAGCAATACTTTGTACTCAGTTTTTATTGTCTGTGATAAAAGCTCAACCTCATTATTATCCCAGGATTTGGGTGACAGTAGAGCATGCATCACAGCAAAGCTAAAGCCTAGCTGAGAGCAATTTTACTATTAGAGGCACAATTACTGTCCATTACAAATTCCAGGAATGAGCACAAACATAACTTTAATAGGTGACTATGTTGCAGCAGCATGCAGAGAAAAATGGCATCCCTCCCTCAGCAGAGAAGAACAAAGAAATAAATAAAAGACTTTTGGTTGCATGCTCTGTATTGAACTCAGGCAGTCCTGAAGGCATTTGGCTCCTCAGTGAAAAACAGCCTGGCTCCTCTGTCTGTTGCTGTTTCACTTGATTTAGGAGACTTTTCCAGGCTCCTGTGCTGCCTGGTTAGGCACCTGTACAGAATGCAGTTAGCTCCAGGGATTTCTGGTTCCTGGTCTCCACAGAGGAGCCGGTGTACCAGGGCTGTGTCTGACTCCTTGCATCCACTCTTCTTGTCCCAGGGGAAGGATGGGTGTTTGTGTGAACACTTGGACATTCCTAGGCCCAGAGTATAACTGGAGCTGAAAGGGATTTTTTTTTTTTCCTGTTTAAATAGCAGCAACTGAAGCTTAACTGAAGTTGTTTGCATTTACTTTCTTTTCACAGTTCAATTATTACTGTTTTAAAGAAAGCTTTTTTTTCAATAGAAATTAATCTTGGACCAAGGGGCCATTTCAGGAAAGCACCTCCTTATCCCAATAGCTCTAAAGTAAATTCCTGATTTTAAACAACTGCCCAAATGCTGTTGACTCTCCATCTCCTAAGAGTTGTTTAGGTAAGTGAATGAAGCAGGTCAGAAACAAATATGAAGCTGAAAAAAAAATATCCATTTACATTGCCTATAACTAGAGAACAGCACAAATGCTGAGGAAGAGGTAAGTGTGGAAACTCAAACTGATATATATTTTTGTTCGACCAGAAAAAATATTTAATTGAAAGAATCTCAAAGTTATATTTTGGATAATAATTATACACGTAATATTGTTCTTGTTCTTTTATGAATATCTCTTTGTATCACACTCGTGTGCATGAAGAGTACTGAGAAGGAGGGCTCTTGAAGTCTCTAATACTTGGTGTGGGTTCTCATTTTCTTGCAACTTCAGAAATTCATCCAGCTATTGCAAGAAAGGGGAAGCTGGGTGTACAGGTTCTAGACAACATTAATTCCATGCCCACATTTTGTTACTTTTAAATTAATTTCTGTTCTTGAAGTAACAATATTAACATAATTTGTCGCAGAGATTTAATAATATATGACACTTTAGCTACCCAGACATTTGTATTTGAATAACTGTATAAGGTCACTCATTGGAGCAGGATCTCCAAATGTAACTGGTTTTCTTTCCCAGATGTCTGTTCTCCTGTCCTTGAGTTCCCCTTTGTCTGGCAGTGTGTTGAGTTTATAGCATTATGACCATCTGAAATACAAAAGCTTTTCTGAAGGAATAATGGAGAAATTGTCTTCTGTGTCTTATTTTCCAATAGAGGATCAGCAGCTCAAACATTTTTTGTGCTCAGGCGTTGTGGCTGTGAGTGACCCTGGGCAGGGGTTGCGAGGACCAGCTCAGAGGAGTGCTGTGCCTGGGGCATGGCATGGGCACAAGCACTTTGTGCTTCAGGCAGTTATGCCCTGTCCAGGTGTTACCACAGACCTCCGGCCTCAGAAGTCAAGTCTGTGGCCATTAAATACAATTCAGGAGCAGAACAAGAGCAGGGAGGTGATGGCTGAAACTCCTTATCACTGCCACTGACTTAAGCATGGTTCTGGCCAAATTACCTGTTATTCCATTTGTGAAAAAAAGGAGTAACTACAGCCCAAGATGTTACAATGAGCTCAGCTGAACTATGGTGATGTGCTAACAATAAAGAACACAGTCTATAATGCTGTGAAATAACAGCACAAGTGCCTAGGGTCATTGTGATAGACTTTCTCTGGGTGAATGACATAAAAATATAAGTTGTGTGTTTTGATTTGTTTTTAATTTAAAGTACACCTATTCAATGAATTTGCATTAATACATTGTAGGCACTCTACCTGTTGTCAGCATTTATATCTGTAAATGTGAATGTCCAAGGCATAGCTCAGTGGTGTTAATTCTGATTTCACTCCATGGGAAAAAGAAACAGAACAAGGAGTTAAGAGCCCTTTTTTTTTTTTTTAATTCTGTGTCAATAATCCAACAAGCTTAAATGTATATTTATTCTATGTTGGAAATGCAAACTATTCAGAATGCTATGAGAGCTATGAAAAACACAGGGCTTGGAAAACTGGCAGTTTTTGTGGTTTTGGGGTTTTGAGTAAAGTTTCACAACCAATCAGCCCAGAATAATGTCCGGTAAAGGCATTTCTGCTTGTTAGTCTATTTATTTATTTACTTTGGCATTGTGAGGCAAGACAAGACACATTTTGGAGGAAGGTCATTGAAAATACTCCAGATCTGCCCCAGGGGCTGATGCAGGAAAGTGCTGAGACCCTGCTGCAGCTCAGCACCCCTGGTCAGTCAGGAGCAGGCTGGAGCACAACCTGCCTGCTCGGGCAGTGTGGGCACTCACAGCCTTCCCAAAGAATTTGCACAGAAAGCAAAACCAATATTGGGTCCATTTGACTTTGGTTTGGTGGCCACTGGATTCTGTGTGTCTCCTCCTCTGCTGGTGGCCCTGATCTCATCAGCATCACTGGAGACCTGCCCTTTGCTTGATGCTGTGTGTTTTCCAGCAGCCTTCCCATGGAGGCGCCCAGCCTGCCCCCGTGGCCAAGCATGAACTCTTTAACTGGGCACTGGCTGAGGCTTTGAAGCCAGTGGATGCAGTCTGTGGTTCCTGTCCCTGCTCCCCAGAATGTGCTAACATGTCATACAGTGTTTTGCTGGCGGGTTTATGTCCTTGGGATATTAGGATGACTCGAGTTCAGGAGAGGAGATCTCCCAGGGGGAATGCGTTTGCTCAATGGTTTGTTCAGCTCACTCTGGGCATTTCCAGCGGGAAAGGCTCTCCCTGCTCAGCTGTCTCTGGGTGTGCTGCTCGAGGGGGGTGGAGGGGGGCTCCAAGAAGACTTAGGTGTTCCCTAGGGAACACAGGCAGTGCTGGGGCTCACAGCTGGCTGTCCCACTAGCTGTCACCCTGTCTTGCTCGCGGTGGTGCCCAGGGAGCCGAGCTGTGCTGCCAGCAGAGCCCAGTGGGGCTCACGGCGTGGGCCGCGCTCGGCACTCACCAGGGCTGCTTTCCTCTGCAGCTTTTGTTTGTGACCTTCAGTGTGACAGATGGGGCAAATATTCACCAGCAGGAGGCCTCTGGAGAGGAACGAGCAGTCGGAGAGACAAAGGCTGCTTCCCCACCGTGCAGCAGTCCCCAGGCCCTGCCCCACGGGCAGGGTCTCCACAGACCCCCCCTGCAGCCATAACAGACCCAGGGAACAGCACATCCCGAGGAGGATTTGGCGTGTGGCCGTGCCAGCCGCCAGCCTTGCCAGCAGGCCTTGTGGCACAGCAGTGCACCAGGGGACACTCGGTCACAGGGGCCTGGCGCCCCGCAGCAGCAGCAGCAGCAGCGGCCCGGCTCTGGAAGATCCCAGAGGAGAGTGCGCGGCCATTTCCTGAGAGCACTGCCACCTTGTGTCTGTCTGTCCGCCCTGAGCTGCGGCACTGTCCCGGCAGAGGCCAGCACACGGGAGATCACTCCAGGGCCTGGCAGCCGTGGGACGCTGCTGGCTGTCCCCTCCTGCCCCTCTCTGGGACAGCTGCAGAGGCAGAGCCTGCCCGCAGCGCTGCCACACGGGTGACAGCGGTGACAGAGCCCGGCACAGCTGCGTGTCCACACAGCCTGGAGTGCCACCAGCAGTCCTGCCAACAGCTGATGGCTCTGTGCAACACGGGAGGACAGGTGTAGCCCCACGTTTCTCTTCACAGAGAAGAGCAAGGCCCAAGTCTTCCCAAGAATATTGCTGGGATTCGCATTCTCTGAACCTCAGAGAAAGAAAACACACTTCTCATCTCATTTGCTGCGCCTGTGTTGTGCCGGAGTAGAATGCAGTATGGAGGTTATTTACCCGAAGTGATGGTGTTTGTTTCCTTGGCCTGTCAGGGCCAGGTGTGTGTGTGTGGGGACTGTTGGGTGACACTCATGACATTCTGAGCGGTTGGTGTGCAGGGCTGAGTGCTTGGCATGTTCAGTTTTAGATGTATAGAATAATATAGTATAATAAAGTAATTCATTAGCCTTATGATGTCAATTGAGTCCTCCTCATCATTCCTCCTTTGTCGGGAGCAAAAATATCCACTACAGACAGGCTAGAGCGTTTGGTTTTCTTCTTTAACCTGCAAGGTCAGTTCTAGCTATCCCCATCCTTTCCCGGGCTCCCAAGCAGATTGTTCAGAGCTGCATGCTTCCATCAGGCACATTCTGCACTACATTAGTTTAATGGCACTGTCACCATGAATTGCAAACTTTCTCAGCTCCCCCCTGTGCTGGTGAAACATGGCAGCATAAGGAACATCTGTTCCCTTACCCTTTGCTGGAAATGGGAAACATCATATTGCATTTTTGTTATTAGCCTTATTTGGATGCCAGTGGTTTTGTTTCTAAACACATCAAGGCAGCTGAATAACCTTAATTGAGTACTACAGAAAAAAAAATGGTTTCATGCAAATGTGGCTGCCAGCATAATTATTAGGACAATACTGAACTTCTATTCCTGAGAGGGGTTCCAGTTTCTTGGTTTTTATATTGCTCCCTTGCTGCTGAATTTCATTATAAACATCTCCACAAAAACTGATCTATAGTTAGGCAGTAAACAAGTTAAGTCCTTAATTTTTGACATTTAAAGGCAAACAAACCAAATTATTACAAATGTGAAGTCGAGCCTTTATTAATGCATAAAATAATTACCCAGTTTTTGCTAGGAATAACTACCACAGGTAAAACTCTGCCTTATATGACTTAAAACAGGCTCCAAGAGTTTTTGTGCAATTTCATTAAAGACAACAGATTTTTGCAGCTCCTATGGAAGATGACAGTATGTATAAATAGAATCAATTTAATAATTCCCAGATTTAATTATGATGGATTCATTGTTATTGCATGATCAACCACAGCACACAATGGCAATTAAGCAGACTGCATATATACAACTCTCTAGTCCACCCATTATATAGAATCACTTCATTATTAAGCCTGAGGGCAAGTCAGAGAACAAGATTACAGTAAGAGTAGAAAAAGTGGCAGAATCTGCTCCAGTAACTTTGCTGGTGTCTTTCTGTGCTGCAAGGTACACACATCCTTCATGATATGCACACCTTTAATGGGCCTTCATAAAAATATTGCACTTTTATCATATCTCCTTTACCAGCTTACTAGAGCATTCCAGGAAGCTGCAAGCCATGTGTGGTGTGCTCTGATTTTGGCAGATTTACCTAGGTTTGGAGAGGTCTTTGGTGGAACCTGAACATCAAACTTCCAGTGTAAGTGATGGGGAGGCTTTTTCCCCTGATGATGTATTTAGGTTTTATTTTCTTTTAGACCCATAGCAGAATTCAGGGCTGTTTTGGGTCACCTGTGAAGAGTGTTTGGTGTAATTCCTAGGAAAGTTGTGCTCATTGTCACAGAACAATTGTATCTGGTGTCACATTGGTAGGAGTTTCTCTTTAAGAAAGGCAGACTGTAAAACCAGCAGTCCTGGCCAGGTCAGGATTGTGCTGTATCAGCAGAACTTTTGTGGGGAAGCTCACACAGCACGTGCCTGCCCTGTCTGGCTCAGTCCATCGTCTTCACAACCAATAACATTTACTCCAAATTTAAAGAGGCGCAAAGTTCAGCGAGCCAGATTTAGTCTGGGGGTATCCTCACTGAAGTCAGTGGAGCTTGCAAACTTGGCTGGATATTTGGTGTTGGAGGAGTGAATATAAGAACAATTTAAGTATTTATTTTCTTTTTTACAATCACAGAACAAGGCAATTTGCAGCAAAGTGTTGCATGCAACTGCTCTCAAAGTGTAAGTCACAAAGGATGCTGGACTTGGGTTTTGGTTTCATTAATACTAGAATTTCCACTATGTTTGTGCTCATTTCTGTCTCCCCCAATACCTCCTCTCTGAGAAACAGACTCCCTGGATACTCTAACTAGTCTGGTCATTTGAAGTTGGAAATCTGTACTGATGGAAGCCCATGATAGTGGGGGTATTATTTGCTTCATCAAACTCATATTTCCCTAAAGCTTTATCCACTGGTATTGTTGCACATAGTGCATTAGTGTAGTGTAATTACCATTTAATCAATTAAACTCATGCCTGGACCCCAATGCAAACTTGCCTATGCTTCTACCAATTAAAAAAATGGCAAAAGTGCCTGTGAATATTTTTATGAGTTGATATTAGCTACGGCCAAACACTGAGAATGAAGAACAAGTGCCATCCTGACAAGGGAAGATTGTTGTGGCAGAATTTGTTCAGTGCTTTTCTTGGCCTGTTTTATTCTAATTTGACAAATCTGCATTAGTAAGTTTACAGTGGTTTGTAGTTTGTAGTTTGAGTACAGTGTGTGCTATGCTATATTTGTGATTTGCTATTAGTATTTGTGATTTTCTGAGTGCACTGTTTGCAGAGCCTTCCATGCAGCTCAGCACAGTATGTTTCCCATCATCACCTTTGGAGCTCTGATGCTGAGAGCACAGAACCAAGTCCTCCTGGAGGTAGAGTCTGTGGCCATCTGTTTTATTAATCAAAGAGGGAAAATTCAATGCAAGCAGGGCACTCCAGTGTCCTGAAATGCCAAACTGTTGAATAATCCCATTTTTTAAAGTCTTTCCAAGGAGATTTCTGTCTTGGGGAATGGATCTGAGACCCTTCCTCTCCTCTGACCAAGCCAGTTCCTCAGAGTCCTCCCGGGCTGTGACTTGTGCTCCAAGGGCAGTGTCACCACGTGCTGTACATGACACCTGGGGCACCCTTGACTTGCCCAGGCCAAGGAGGGGAATGGGAATCCCACAGAGTGTGCTGGTGCCACTTGCTCCCTTCTCCCTTGCAGCCCAGGGCAGGGGTGCCCTGCTGGCTGCCCCAGCAAGGGCAGCTGGCACTGCCTGCACAAATTGCTCCACTGCAGAGGCGGGAGAGAACAGGAAACAAGTGGTGACTAACAGTCCACATTCTCTGCTTTTGAGGCAGCAGAGCCACACACAGCCCCTCACTCAGGGCAAGCTGCTCAGGCACAGGCTACTCCTGGGTAAAATTCATTGCATCTGGTGCTGCTCATTTCCTTTCAGTTTTTATCTAGTCTTTCTGTGTTTCCTGTTAGCACCTAATGCCATTTGGGACAGCACAGGGACTGCTGCTCACTGTGTTTTTGCTGTGCAGAGACCAGTAGGAGCTCGTGGTAACAGCACTGTGATCCAGCTAGCTTGTGTTTTGGGGCATCCTGCCTGTACTTTTCCATGCTCTTGCTCTTGCAGTAGTTGAAGTACAAAGGATGAGGAGCTGGGACATGGAGGGACCTCTGTGAACTCTGTTAAATGGATCCTGTGTTTCTGCTGGAAAAGACTAAGGGAAACAAACAGCTAGGACCAGAAAGCTGTGTGTAAAATTTGGATTCTGCTTTTTCTTCTCATGTGTCTCCCTCTTTGACTATCTTTTATTTGTAAATAAATAACCATCCATTTTAATATTTCCCACATTTCTCAGGTCTGTGAACTCCTGTTTTTATAGGGTGAGCTTGTTTGCCAGGCAGGTTTTCCTCAAACTCTCCTGGTGCCAGTAATTAAGGGATTATTGTAATTACCTCCGTGGTGCAGATATTGAGTATTAGTGCTTAGGCTGAATGTGCCCACTTTGATTTCTCTACAGTGACGCTAGGTAGGCTGTGCCTGAGCTCTGCTCTAAATGAGCACAGTGTCATTAATGACAGCACTTTTACAATGGGCACTTTTGTGCTTAAGAAGCTTTTTATACCTTAATCCAACCTGATGCAAGCTATGGATGCAAATGCATTAACAGGTACAATTTTCTTCATGGCATTAAAAAAGCTCAAAAACTGATTGGAACTGCTCTGTGAAGGGTTTAATGAGCTGTGTGTCAGGTCCTTGGAGCTGGCTGATCTCCTCTGGCTGCAAGTCAGTGTCTAATGCTTTCATTTCCCTGTCCTGTGCCTGGCACTAGCCTTAAAGCTTTGCTCCTTCCAGGCATGAGAGTTCTTCTCGTTTACACTGGCCTCCAGGGATCATAAGGAGTTGAAAAGTGCTGTAGGGTCTGTGTGGATCCCCTCCCTCCATGTGGCTGCAGCAGGGATGGTGTGGCACGCTGCTGACAGCCACTGTGTTCCAGGTGCAGGGGAAGCCACAGCCAAAGCACACACATCTGCCATCCCAGGTGGGTACAGCACACAGCAAATGTGCTCCTGCAAGTCCAGGGCAGAGGCCTGACCTTGGGCTGAGCGCTGTGAGGGAGCAGAGCAGCTCTGCTGGAACTTCTGCTCTTGTGGTTCAGCACATCCAGCACGCCTGCCTTTCCAGGCCTGCTGTGCCTTACCACATCTGGCTCTTTCATGCTTGGCCTGAAATGGCCTTTCTCCTAATGGCAACTTTTCCATTGCACACAGGCTCCTGAGCTGATGATAACATTATGTTTCCCTGTAAGCTGTGCATGTGAAGCTGCGTCTTGTTTCTTGTCTTATTTCATCTGCAGTTAAAGCTGCTGATGAAACCATTCAGATCCTGAATACCCTTGCACTATGGTCAATGCAAAGTTCTAACTCTCATGAGAACGAAGTCTGATCCTCAAGTTCCCTTGCAGATCATTATTTTTTATTCCATGCTTTTCCCTGCTCCCTTTCTAAACCAGCTGAAAAAGCATTTGTGCTGCAGGACAAACTGCCCCTCATCTGCACCATGAGATGCTGTAAGTGCCTGCTCCTCCTTCACAGATGACCAACTCAAAGCAGTGACAATCCCTATAGAGAAGTAACCCCTACCATTTCTACAGCCTTTAATTTTTGTTTGTCCTGCTGCCACAGAGGTTGTATATTATGTATGCCATCCTTGCTTGCTTCCTGTTCCTGGCCAGCTGTGGATTGATGATAGCATCTTCAAGTTGTTGGACTTCCTCTTCTTGTCTTTAATCTTTTGGTTTCAAAATGGCCCCCACATTTACAGTTACCAACCACAGCAAGCAGATAGCAGCAGCTGGTAGCCAACCAGACAACACTGAGTGCGTTTTAAAAACAAAAAGAGATCTGTTCTTTAGGTTATGTAAGAGGATCTACTGCTAAGATTTAGTGAAGCAGAGTAATTTCTGAAGTGTTTGGCAGTTAATATATTAAATGTGCTAATTCTTGACATTTTCCAAGTTCATGTTGGTCCAGCTTGACTCACCTGTACTTGTAGAACCAGTGATAGCCAGTAACACACTTATGCTACATAGCATATAAATTCAAAATGTAGCAACTGGAAGAGAATTTTATACTCCATGAACTTGACTTGCAACAGACTCCTTCCTACCACACCATGCATTCCTCCCCCTATTACTAAAGACTGATGTTCAGGAAAGAAACACATTTTCTGTAGTTAACACCTGTGCTCACAGTCAGGCTGAAGCAAACCTAATGCAACCATCCAGTTCTTCAGAAGCAAAGCCACAGGTTATTTTGCTTCCTCTTCCTTTCCTTCTTCATTAAAATCTAGTTTCACAGGGCACAGAGCCTGCCTGAGCTGAAGAGCAGATATTTTGAAAAAAGTCCTGGCTATAACCTGCTTTTTGTCTTTTTCTGGCTGGTTTTGTTTAAAGATTGAGAGGGAAATGGTAATGTCCCTTATTGAACATTATTCCAAGATGCACGAAAAGTAAGAACAAGTCAGGAAATGCAGATTTTCTTCAGTCAAATGCTATAGACCTCCAGCTGGGCATGCAGCCAATGTACAACTTGCACAACTGAAGCATCCACACGTCAGGATTAGGAAGATGAGATAAATTCATCAGTTTGCTGCCAGTATGCACTAGTCATTTCTAACTGCTTTTTAAACTTATTTTTATGCTACAATCATGCAATTCTGTTAATGAAGTTATAATTCTGTGTTGTTAGCATCAGAGTCTAAACCTGGGCTAGTAGTAGCAAGTCTTGCTTCTGAGGTTCCTTCAACCCTGACCTCCTGGTGTACCTTCCAGACACTGCAAGTTCTTGCTTCCCTCATTCTGGTCACAATCCCAGATGTCTACATTTCAATATGAAATCTAAGTGGTTTATTGTAAAAGTTTTATCTAAGGCTATTATTATCTACTCAGTGTTTCATTGTGAGGGAAGTTGTGATTATCATTCAGGAATCATGGCCACAACCAGGAGATCTGTATTCAGTTCATGATGTTTTACCTTAGGCCTCAGCCCTGCAGTGTTTCAGGTCCTTGGGCCAAAGCCATTTGGGCATGATCAGTATCATGGACTGGTAGAAGAAGGCAGAGGGTTTCTGTCCTCTAATCTGTTATCTCCTCTTATCTCTTGCTTCATTTATAAAATGGGGACTGTGTCATAAATGTTCCTTTATCAGCTTGTCTTTAGGGTTCTTTGAGTAGCTTTGGTCCCAACCATCTGTTGAAACCTGCCTACGTTCTGGGCTTGATCCAAAATCAAGGACATCAGAACAAGTCAGGCCAAACTCTCTCTGGGAGAGGCTGGAAAAGGTTAAGCTGTGCAAGTCTGAGGGGCCAAAATACCCTCAGATTGCTCCAGCAATGTCATTTGACTGTTCAGCTACTGAGCAGAAAGCAAACCTAGGAACAAATGCAAAAAATCTGCTGGGTTTCTGAGCTGCTGAGAACTACTGACTTACTTATGGGGAGACAGTGTGAAAATTACTTATGGCAAGGGTGGCCCAGCTTCAAAGCCTTCTGAGCTTTCACTGCTCCTTGTGGGATTTGGACTCCCAGGTCCTGTCCAGTGCTAAATTTCTTTCAGAAGTGCTAAGGAGGATTAGTCAGGCCTGGAACTATGGATGATGGATACAGAGTGGTTGGCTAGGGATCAGATTCAAAAAACATGTAACAGTAAGACATTGAGCTCTCGTGAGAAAAATGCCCCTGGACATATCTTGGGTGATTGTTTCTGCTCTTCTGCTGAGTGAGAGATGGGTGCTGCTTTCAGAAGCAGAGGGGCTAAAATACCCTCAAATTGCTCCAGAACTAACTGGCTCTGCAGCTGGACCTCCTGCCCCAGTGTGTTTGCAGCATAGCCAGGTTCCCAGGTGGATATGAGATTGATCCTGTCCTCCTCTCACCTCTCTCCTCTTACACCCTACATCACATTCAGTAGGTTCCTCTTGTCTAATGCTGTCTTCAGACAAAATAGCTCCTGCATCCACTTCAGCTGCTTTTGTAGAGCAGCCCACCCAGCAGGGAACACTCTCAGCAAGGGCAGAGTGCGTGGTGAGCCCACACCTGGAGCAAGGCTGGCCACTCCAGGCCATGGCACCCATCTCCCACCCCATCGGGCTGCTCAGAGGCCTTGGCCACTGTGGCTTCTGTGCTTGGGCCTCTTGTAGAGTCTGACATGCAGACCTGGAGAATTCTCTGCATGAGGACAGTAACTCAGGAGGCAAGAGGACAGTGCCTGAGCTGCTGGCCGTGCAGTGGCTGTGAGGAAATCAATGTGGCATTGTTAGCACAGGTATCACAACCACTGTCTCATCTGTCTAGCCTTTAGTAGCAAACACCACACATGTTACACAGGCATTTTATCTCCTGGCTTTACAGAATCCCCTGATTGTCCAGGGAGCACCTCAGCTGCCTGCCAGGGGTGGCCAGCAGCTGCCTTTGAGTACAGCTGGGTTATGTTTTTCAAAGGGTTGCTTCCACCCCACACCCCCAGTCTGAGGACAGGGAGGAGCCAACCACAGGAGAAGGAGACAGTGAACAAAGAGCTCAGCCTTGTCTCATTGGGCTGATAAATGCCCTCCCTCTGCCCCCACCTGATCCCTGTGACCTGCTGATGCAGAAATCAAATAGTCATTGGCAACAACACATGTTGGACTGAAAGCCACAGATTAGCTTCTGAGAAAACCTGATGTAACTTTTCATTCTCATTCCCAAGTCTAGAGGGAAGACACCCCCTCACACGCCTCCTCCCTCCCCTTGGTTAAAGGATTCCAAGATCTGCTTAGTAGGTGATGGTGGTGGATGTGATACATGTGCTTGAATGGATATGTTTAATGTGAGCCAGGGAAGAGCTGTTCTCCTCTCCAGGATGCTTCAGCCTTATTTTCCCACTGAGATTGTGCACGTGCACAGCACTGACTTTCCAGAGAAGCTGAACCAATGGGACCTGTAAAATTTCAGCTTGTGTTTCATCCCATATGTACTTTGATTTCGTGGTAGAGAAAGAAAGAATATCCCTTCTATGATGTAAGCAATATATTCTCAAGTGCTGATTATGTTATGTTATGCTATCTTATGTTATGTTATATGTTTTCAAAAGCTGAATACTGATTTTTGCCAAACTGGTCAAAGTCCAGCCTTTCTCTGCTGGGTTTGGGGAAGGCAGTCTGGATTTGTCCCATTGATTTAATTTCCAAGCAATCATGTCTTCACACTTCCAAAGTAATTACATTTAATCTCATCAATATGAACAAAGTATGCAAGCAATATAGAAACACTAAGAAATGGGGGAAGTCTACCTTGAAAGTGCAGCAGGACCTGCCCTTATCAGCCCAGGACATGTAAATTAGTTTCTTTTCCAACTCATTTAACCTTGGCCAGTGACTTTTTGCCTCAGCTTGCTTCACTTCCAAAAATGTATCCAGTTCCTCTCTTGATGCATGACTAAGACTCTCTTCTATTGCTGACTCTGTCAACTGGGTAGTATCCCAGCCCCTCCCCTCCTCATTGTGTAATTCTGCCTCAGTTTAAATATATTATTCCCCTTTTGGTTTCAAACGAGTTATCTCAGAAGCAGCACTGGCACCACGATGTCCCTTTAGCTTTCTGCTTTCTGTGTGCCTTTCTCAGCCAAGCTCTAGCTGCTAATTTAACTCTCACACTCCCCACTATCCCATGTGCAGCTGCTGCTGGAGTCCACAAGACACACAGGCAAGAGGGAAGGAGAGACTCAGCTGCTCTTTAACACGAACAGCTCAGAGCTCAGTTTAGTGGTGCCAACCCTGAGAGAAGCTGCAGAGATGCCTACAGCTCAGCCTCAGGGGTGGTTTGTGCTGTGGATATGGGTACCCATGAGCTCCTGAAGCCGATACACCTGCTGTGCTTGACATTTGGAACAAAAATGTGCCACTGCTGTTATGTTTGTCCTTTGGTGGCAGCTGGAACTCAAAAGTGTCTGAAGTACACTTGATGGAACAGCAGGAGGATGAGCAAAAGTGTCTGTGACCCAAGGGGCTCCTGATTCAGGCTGCTGGCATTGGCCCTGTAATGACAGCTAGTCTGGTCTGGGGGCATTCATGTTTCAGTATAAACCTCTTAAAGGGCTAATTACAATTAAACCAGACAGATTGCTGACAATTAAATCCATGGGCTGTGCATAGTGATGTTACCTCCATAAGGAGATAACCTGTGTCATGCTGGGTCCCAGGTCTGCTGAGAGTGGGACACAATGAGCTGTGTGGTTTGTGCATGAGCATGAGGGGCAGAGCAATTCATTCCTTCTGCTGCTCATTCTTGCACAGGAAGGCTGAGAAGACACTATGATTAGTGCTAATCTGTTCTAAATGGAGCCAGTGGACCTTGGGGGATCAGTGCACATATTCCAGCACAGTGGGCTGTAGGAATTACAAAGCATTATGTAGTGTGCAATTATGCAGATGTGTAGTGTTTCCATCATGTATTTCTCTTTTAGAACAAATTGTATAAATCTCTAGGTTTCCTGCAAAAATGCCCACTGCCAGCTTACCAGGCTGTTTTGTCATCTGCTCAAATCTTGTTAGGGCTTTGGAGTGCTGTGCAGAAAAATCTCTCAGTGAGATGTGTGTTGTGAATTACAGTCCTGACAGCTATCAGAGGGTGCATGCTGAGGTGTAGCATTAATATTTATTTGGGAACAGATGTCCTGACTATTAGCCTGGGCATAGCTTTGTTGTGTTAGATGTTGGTGAACAAAGTTCTGCCCCTAAGAACTCAGTCCCTATATAGCAAGTATTAAAAATATTTATTGTTTAAAAGTTAAAAGAATTAGGTAGAATAGAAGTGTGGGTGGAGGTAATGCTGTAATAACTTCTTTTCCCTGAACTGAAGAAAACATTTTCAAACAAAGGCTAGTTTATATATTTACTTTAAATGGGGATTAAGTATCCTTTTTTGTCCCAGCATTTTTACACTGAAAACTTTAACTATAGAAGAATCTTATTTTACTTATACACTGATAAAGATGCTAAATAAGAATTCTTAAACCATTTTCCTGCTCTGTCAAGACATGGGAATGTAGCAACACTATATTTAAAAGTGTTCTTTCCTCTTCCTGTCAAGATTTTTAATTCCAGTGAAGAATGACAACATCTCCTTCTGCTTTGTTAGTGTCATGCATGCATGTGCCTGCTGTTAGTTGCAGGCCAACGACTTCACACCAGACACAAATGGGCAACAATAGGCAAAGCCAAAATAAAATTTTATGTTAAAAATAGCTTTCCTCTGTGTTTTGTGTGCTCCTTCTAGGGCAGAAGCTAATTCCAGTTTTGGACCAGTTTGCAGCTGTTTATCTGCTCAGATGGATTGAGATGTCATGGTGTGCTGCAGGGTTAAAATATGTACAGATTCTCCCAGTGCCATTTGCAGAGGTGAACCACAGCTGGCTTGGCAGAGGTTTGACACTCCACAAGTCCTGCAATGGCTCCTGTGCCAAGTCTGGGCAATGACCATCCAAGAGCTAAGCTTCACATTTTTGTACATCCTCTCCATTCTTTGTGTGTGCAGCAAGATGAAGATTGCCTCACTACTTGCTTTTCTAAATTAAGGTATCTCCTGGCAGGGCATCACTCAGGAGCTCAGGAGAGCACTGCTTGAAGTGATGCACACCTACTGGGAGGAACCCAAGGCTGCTGGACATCCAAACACTCTCCCTGCAGATCTGCAGATGTGGTCTGCACATTGATGTCAGCACAGGGAAATGTGGAGACCTCTTCCCAGTGTGTATCATTTCTATAAGCCATGGAATTCAGCCTTCAAAACTAGAGGTTAGGCAAGAATTAACTCTATATAATGAATATCTGTGAAGCATGTGGATAGGGAAAAATTGCCCAGGGCCCATGAGCTTCAATCCTTCACTCTGGTTACTGATGAGGAAAGAGTAAGAAAAATCATATGTCTTTCTGTGACCTACTTCCCTTCCACAAGAAAGGAGAGGTGAGAAGAAAAACAGCCTTTCTTTGATTCACCATATTAGTTCATCTTCCCAGAAAGAAAGAAAGAAAGAAAGAAAGAAACAAAGAAAGAAAGAAAGAAAGAAAGAAAGAAAGAAAGAAAGAAAGAAAGAAAGAAAGGAAGGAGAAATTTCAAATCTTGTAGCTCTGCTGAGGAAACTCCTGGTTTTTTTTTTACCCCACATAGAGGAACAGTGGACTCTGCACATCAACATTGATGACAATCCAACAGAAAGCAGAGAGCAGAGGTTGACTCATCACCATGGGTGCAAGAGCAGTTCTTTGAAGCCACTGCACTCATCTTTCTTGGAGAGGTGATTCATCACTGAGGAAGTCCAGGATGAAGTATGGACACCACCTTCCCAAAAGGGACAGCTGTGATCTCACACAAACTCCTCCCCTGGCTGCAGTAGCACTGGAAATGACTTGCTGCTTCTGGGAATGAGCTGCCTGGTGCAGATCTCAGGGACTCACTGTCAGGTCTGAGTTACTAAAGCTGAGCCACTCCACGTCTTGTCCCCTCGTAACGGGGTCTTTGTCAAAAAGGGCTTGCAGACAGTTTAATGGATCTTTCTCAGGAGCCATAAAGATTGCATGGGGATTTCTGGAAGGACTTAAGGCTTTTGTCTTTTTCACACTGCAGAAATCTGATGGGTGTTCTGTCCACCTAGTCCGAGAGTGTCACACACTCTGTGGTCCAGCCTTAATTACACAAGATGACAGCACCAAAAAATTGGTCCACTTCTAATCAGCAGCTCTGCTACAAAAAAACCAAACATTTCAGGGGAGATTCTCATAATCCACTGAGATTTTTGGGGAGACCCCAGGTAAACCTCAAAAAGGGGCACCAGCCTTAGACAAAGAACTGCAAAAGTGAAGGGTCAGAAAGAAACGGTGTGGGTGAGGAAATATGGGACAATATGTGTCCCATGGAACCAAAAGGTTTTGAGGGTTTGTAGCAACTTTCAAGTGATGGACAGTCCCAGTGGGTGACTTTGAGCTTTAGGCATCTTCATGAGTTGTGGTGAAGTTTGAAGGATGGAGAAGAAAGGAGGAGCATGCATGGCTAAAACTCTGTGAAAACACAGATGAATTATACGGAGGGGCATACATCCAGCATGAAGACAATGAAGAGCATCTGAAGGGCAAATAAATAAGAGATCAGAAAGAGTAAGTCTTGAGAAAGCATAAGGAATAGAGAAAGCACAAGGGCTGTTGAAGGATGCAACCCAGGGCTCTAAGTACATCAAAACATCCTTGGCTCCAAAATTTTCTAATCTGGAGATGGTGGCTGTGAGAGCACTCAGGGGAAATATTCTATGTGCTTACCCTGTGTTCATACTTTTCCCCAGGCATTTTGCTTTTGCCCACTGTTGGAGACAGGAGCTAGATGGACCTTTGGCCTGGCCCAGTGTGGCTGCTCTTCTGTTCTTGTGCTCGTATTGTGAAAGAGCTGGAGTCCTTGTGGTAATTCTTGCGTTCTTTAGCACAAGCTGCAGGACAAACCATGCTTATCATGGTGCCATTGCTGAGTCAGACACAAAGGGATCTTGCTGACAGTCCACATTGCTTTGCACACAACACGCTGAACAGATTGTGAAGAAAAGACTCTGTATTTCCCAAAAACAGCCGGGCTCTTCACCAAGATGACTCTTATGTAGGTACAGCACATTGCTGTCTCCTACAGCCAGGCTGCTCCAGCTTCAGGCTATGGAAGGGTGGCAGCAGCAGCTTTCTGTCCAACAGAACATGTTTTGGTTTAGCATCCAGGGTGATGTATTGCTGGGACTGCCTGGAGAGCCTCTCTGGGGCATTCCCCTCACCTCTGTCCCAGTGCAGCCCAGGAGCCTCTGTTCTTCAGGCTGTTGCCTACAACGTGCCTGTCAGGCTGCTTTAGCTCTCTGAGGGGATGAAGGTGTTGGCAGTTCTTCCCCTTTCTCTCTTTGCTTGCATCTCAGCAGCTGGTGACAGGAGAACTCTCTGAGCCTCTCTACTGGATGTTTTGGCTGCCTTGCTCCTCCCCCAGTGCTTTGGCTGGTAGTCCCCACTCTCTGGTGGTTGTAATTATCTCCATGAGTGGTGCTATCCTGTCTTGCTATCAGGGCTGGAATTACCAGGAGAGGTCTCCATTTTTTCAAGAACACTGTGGCACTTTTAAGAAATAAATATCTCCCAAGGATATGAATCTCCTGAGAGCTGCACTCACCTTTTTCCTTTTTCCTTTTTCCTTTTTCCTTTTTCCTTTTTTCCTTTTCCTCGTTTATTTATTCCCATGTTGAGAATGGCAATATCATTTATTTTGCACAGTGTTTTTCCCCCCAATATTTTATCATATATCATATTTATCGGGTAGGAAAAGGGAAGGAATTTGTAGGTAGCAAGAAGGGGAATTTGCTTCCAGAGTGAATGAGAGTCAGAGTTCCAGAGCAATATTTAAACACACATACAGTAATTTCTTGCTCAGTGTATGCATATATATTCACGTGAACTACATATGTTAACAATACATCTTTTCTAAGGTCAGTGTTCTTCTCTGCAAAGCCCAGACCCCACTTAGGGGAGAAACAAGCCTTGCCAATAAATGGATTCAATTTAAAAGAAACTAGGTGGAAATAATGATGAGGAAATGAGAAAAATAAGCTTTTGATGAAATAATTAATGACCAGTTGTGACACAATCTCACAGCAGCAATCCAAGGCTCAGGGAGATCAGAGGAGACAATTTTCTGCCAGACAATGCTTACTATGCAAAGCCAAGTAGCCTCCTGTTTGCAATCTAAAATCATACCCATATACATGAACTGCAGCTGGTGGTGGCTTGTTTGTTTTAAACTCTCTCCTAACAAAGTAAGAGCACTCCCTTCACGTTGCATCTGAAAGGGGGCAGACCAGTGGGCTTGAGCAGTTCTGTGGCATTTAGGACAGCTCCAGCTCTAAGGCAGCTAAAGCCAGGAAAAGAGTGCTTCAATGTGTGAATTCTTTTACTGCCATCAAACCGAACAGAGCTCTGCTGCTTCCAGATCTGGTCCAAAAGACTGAAACCAGTAATTCTTAGCTGGGGGTGTCTGGGTTGGGAAGGTCTTCTGAAGAGTCTGCAAAAGGTGCAAAGGGAAAGCAAGCCTTTTGTCAGCAGGCTTGCATTTGCTGTCACCAAGTCCTCACCTCCAATAGGGGGATTGGCAATATTCTTATGAACCCACAAGTGGACAAAGAAGAAAAACGCTTGGCAGAAAATATTTTTGTGCAGAAGGCTCAGTTGTGCCCTGAGAGATGCTGCTCCTTACCCCAGCCATGCTGAGCTGCGGGTGGCAGCGCCTCGGTTCTCCTGAGAAGTGGCTTTTGAAGAAAATCTTGCTGTTGTCCCCGCTCACCCAAAACTGCTTCCATGGCAGCACGGTCTTAGCAATGCAAACTGGATTGCTCTGCCCAAAAGCACTTCAGGAGTGCACCAGATGGGCTGTGACTGCTAGAGGGGGTGCTCAGTCTGCATAGCCGAGCTGCAGATAGTCGGAAACCTCTGCAGTGGAGACACAAGGATGGGCACACGAGCACTTCACAGCACACCCTGCTTCTCTGTAGGGCATTACCTGTCCTTGCAGAGGGGCCACTGCCACCATTCCTCACTCAGCTCCTGAGACAGAGGCTGTGGAGCTGCAGAGCCATCCTCTCCCTGCTCAGCCCAGGGGTTTGCTCCTTGCACTGGGCTGCCCTGCACATCTGCCATCCCAAGCAGATTAGTGGAGGAAGGCATGTTAGGAGACAGTCCACCCCTAATCACTTCCAGAGGTCCTGTTTCCAACTTGGTCAAGACACTGCTGAGTCATTTTCAGGCAGAATGAGTTATGGCTGTGTTTAAAACCTCTTTATTACCCTTCAGTAATCCAGAGCTCAATCTTGCATTTTTAATGTTGCTCTTCTAAAGGGCAGATTTATATGTAAAACACTTTACACTTTGCTTTCCCCCTAAATAATAACTAACGTTGTCCTTATGAGTGCTTTATGACATTAGCTAACTAGTCCTGACAACACTCTGGTTTTACATATGCACAGCAGAAAGCTTGGATGAGCTTCTTAAGTCTGATGTTTTCAATTCTCATGATTTTATTGTGAGTCCAGGGTGGGCTTTTGCTTCAAGTCTCAGCTTCTGGAAGCACACAATCACATGACCTTCTCACTTTTCTTTTTTTTTTTTTGACAGTAAATTGCTAATTCTTCCAGTTGCAGGGAAACCATGAAAATGTGATCCTAATGCATTACAAGGCTCAGAAACCAGATGCCAAATGAGAAGCCAAACCCTGTTGCCATTTTTAAATATCCAAACCTTTAAGGTAGTCTAAGGGTCTTCACCCATGTTTTCTGAGCGTGGAAGGGCTCAGCAGAAAGTGAAGCTTCACATTTTGTGGACACAGAGGCAAATAAAGCCTTCAGGGGTGCTAATATTCTCCATGTCCCCTCCCTTGCTTACTTGTTTCTGATTTTCATCCTGCACGTGCTTTGCTTTCCTCAGGTAGTCACATTCCCCACAGTGGTAAAGAAAAACACACAAACAAAACTCTGCTGGAACAGAGCAGATTTTAAATCAAAATTTTACATACAAGTCATGTCAAGGTTTTACACTCTTTCATCTGTTATTATGTACTTGTAGAGTGCAATTGCATCAGCCTGGGGAATACAGTTCATGGCTCTCAAGGCTACTGTAACACAACAACCATTACTGCTACTGATGCTTCTACTACCAATAGTGTTAAGTAGACTTTGTGATTGTGTTTATCTGCTTAAAAAGTTGCAAGAAAGCCTGCAGTAAGCTTTTCTTGTGCAAAAAACCCAAGTGACATACTATTTTATGTCATAGATTTTGTGTTTCTTTTACTTCATTATTGGTTTTATACTGAACCATTTAATTTTTTCCCATTATTTCCTGCTGACACAATTACAGATTAGAGACCATAGG
This sequence comes from Haemorhous mexicanus, assembly GCF_027477595.1. Lineage (NCBI taxonomy): Eukaryota > Metazoa > Chordata > Aves > Passeriformes > Fringillidae > Haemorhous > Haemorhous mexicanus. Next base: position 4,562,067 of record NC_082352.1, on the reverse strand, counting down.
CAGCTGAGCTGACTTTGGGGCAGTGATTTAGATTTCTCTCACTGCTTTTCAGTGTAATGTCCTATGTAATGCTTGCTGCTCTGCATGGGAATCTAATGCTATTTTAATTACACCAGACATGTATTTCTTCTTTAGCTATTAGAAAATCTCTATTAGACTTGGAGGCCAGAGCTTTCCCAAAGAAAATATTTCCTAGCCTGGTAATTCTAATGATACAAGATGGTCTTGGTATTTATTATCAACCCTCATTTCTTCATTTTGTCCCATGGCTTCCACACAAATATTTCTGTGACTCCTTGAACAAGTCCCTTGTTTCTCCAAGTTGGACATTTGCCTCCCTCTCACTTCTGCTCAGCTGAACGAGATTTTTTTCTCCTTTAAGCATTTTAATCATGCTCACTGTGTTTTAAACCATTGTCCCTGTTGCCCACATGTTTATATGCTGGGTAGAAAAAACATTTCCCAGGTAGAATCAAAAGAAGCAGTGGTTTCCATCCTGGGTGCCCAGCTAATATGTCAGCACACCTTCCCCTGTCAGACTGCCAGCAGAAGCCACAAAGGAGCTCTGCCACCATCACTCCCCTGGAAGAGCTGGTGGGAGAGTCAATTGCCTGCTTCAAGTATTGACCACAAACTTACTTACACAGGTTTTGTCTAGGAATCCAAGAATTCCTGTGTTGCAATCTTCCTAGGACCAGTTCTCTGCCCACTTCCCTTACCTATCTGCTTAAGTAAGGTTGTTTTAATTTTGCAAATGTCTTTTATTTTGTTCCAGTTGGGAATGTTCAAAGCCAGACAACCCTAGTTTGTGTTTACTCTTGTTACAGGCAGGCTATTCTACAGGCACAGCAGCACCAAGCCAAGACAGACACTGCCATTCACTGAAGAGTTGGACATGATGATTTTTGTGGGTCCTTTCCAACTCAGAATATTCTGTATATTGAAATTTTCCACTGAGGAAAGTGACAAGACTCCAGCTGATGGATTTGCTAATATCAAACAAGTGAAATACTAAAATACTATCAAGCACAAGACAACCACAAGTGGGTCCTTCCCAGGAAGGAGCTGACTCCCTGCAGACCCTCTCCCCTCTCTCCCAGGCTGAAGGGGCTGCTGATGAGCTGGGCTGTGTGCTGGTGGAGTGGCAAGGTGCCTTGGCAGTGCCTCTGCAGGCAAAGCCAGCAGCCAGGCAGGAAGCAGGCTGACATGTTTCTTGGACAATACAAGGCAAGGAGGGAGGGATTGACATGGGGGTTGTAGAACTGTGCTAAGGGGTATAGGATGGATGGGCAGTCCAGCAAAGGAGATGGTTTATCCATGCAAGGTCAATAGCTGACTCAGGGGGATCACAGGAAATATCTGCTGCACCCCGAAATGGAGGAGAGACACACACAGTACTGATTCAGCTGCCTGTTCTCCTCTGGGCCATTCCCTGATGGATTGACCTGGTAGTTTTGTTTGGTTTCCCCTCTCCAGTCCTTCAGAGATGATTCCTTTTGTGATGATTTAACACTCACCTCACAATACAGCACCTCAAGATAGTGGATTGAAAGTGGATTGATGTGTGTGTTGCTGATTCTGCAACAAACACATCAAGTGCCAAATGTGATTTCAATAACTTCCTGCACCAAGCTGAGCCAGGTGGCCAAAGGCATCCTCAGAAACACCCCTCAGCCACACCTGGGCCTGATTTGATTCTTTGTCTGTCATTCCCTGCTTTCACTGCAGAGCCAGTTTGTTTCCACTCACAGCTTTGCTCCTCCACCAACTACTGAAGCTGCTTAAATAAGCTGCACTCCAGAATTTGGACATTGACCCGTGTTTTACTTGTTTGTTTAGTGAAACTGCCACTAACTGACCCAGCAGAGCCAGGAGTTATAAACAAACTTTGACTGCAGAGTGTGTTCTTGGTTCAGCTTTCACCTTGACACAAACCCTTTGCTCTCTGGAGGAGCACAGTGCCCACCAACCCAGAAAAAGGCAGCAAAAAGTCCTGGGGCATGCAGGGGTGGTTTGTTCTTGATTGGTTTTGTTATTTTGTTTTATTTTATTTTATTTTATTTTATTTTATTTTATTTTATTTTATTTTATTTTATTTTATTTTATTTTATTTTATTTTATTTTAATGTGATTAACTTACAAGCTGTTTATGTTAATGTGCTTCAGTATTGGGCTGTTTTATACCTAAAATGTGTATAAAGCTGCTGGGAAGAGATTGGCCTATGACCTCATTTATGTCACTGTAAATCCAAAGTGACTCACTTGAAAATAAAACTTACAGTAAGTCTCCATTAATGCTCCTAATAATTAATTTTTCCTATGGCAGGTTTCTGTTCCTTACACATGAAAATGCAAGTATGGGGTTTTTTTTGAGGCAAAATTATTTGCTAAGGCTGGAAATATTTAAATTAGTCTAAATATTGTAGTATATAAATTCTGTTCTATTGAATATTTTAGTCTCAACAAACAGGACTTACATTGAAAATGTAATATAAAGCTCTTAATCCCTAGTTTAAACTATTAAAAGGAGTCCTACTGAAGTTGACTAAGAAAATAGTTATGGTATCAATTCTGTGGTCTGTTGCAAATAAGTGACAACTGTAACTGCCTGGTTAATATCAATGCCAGGAAATGACCCCCATCAATTTTACAAAGTTAGCAGTGCCTTTCAGAAATAAGTCTTTCAGGAACTTGTGGAGGCTTCTTATGACTTGGAGGAGCTTTCAGCAGGGACATGTCAGCTTGGACAAATTGACAAATCTTTAAAACTATATGTTTGCACCAGTAAATCCATTCAGAGTCATTTTTCCTAAAGAGCTTCCCTGCAGGGGAGCTATTATACATGCTCTAGCCTGAAACTCGAGCTGCCCAGAGAGTGGAAATTGTGTTTCACAGACAATTTTGAGATTTTGAAATTTGTTTTCATTCCAATTCAAAACAAAACCTCAAAATGTTGAAATTCTCCACAAAGGAAAATTCCACAAAAATAAATCGTTTAGGCTTATTTAAATCACTATAGCTTTTTAAAATCCATATATTATATAAAATAAAAATCTCTAAATGTTTTATTTTTTAAAATGTTGGGGGTTCTTTCTTTCTCCTTTTTTCCTTTTTCGCCCCAGAAAAATAGTTGGTAAAATGATAGTTTCACAAGCATTTTGATTGTGACAAAATGACATTTTTGGAGGAAAGCTGCTCCATTAGATAATTCTCCATCTGAAGTCCATTAGAGTTCCTATTGCCACATTGCCCAGACCTTTTGTTGTAACACAAAAACCCTACAAATATTCCAGTGCCAGACCCATGTCTGTAATGCTGCTGCTGCTGCTGGGACTCTTGCTGCACATTTGTGCTATGGCAGAGCTGGAGGGCCCACGTGGCTGTCTGTCTGTCCTTGCCAAGGTGTGAGCAGGGAGCAGTGAGCACTGTTGCTGGAAGGGCTCTCAAGGTGTGAGAGGGACAGCCTGCAGCTGCTCTTGCTGCTGTCAGGCCCCCAAACACAAGAAATCCCCTCCCTGGCAGGAGAGCCAGCAAACAAACAGCACTGGGCATCAGTGCTGGCTCCCTTCACTGAGGGGAAATGACCCAAACAAGGAAATGTGCCTCTTGTCTGTCACTGCCAGAGCAAAGTCCAAGTGAGCAGACTCTAGGACACTTTAACATATACCAGTGTCAGCAGCCTGCATCCCACAGGTCAGAAGAGACAGTGGTGACATGCTTTCAATGCCTCTGCTCAGTTTGGGAAGGCTTGTGCAGCCCATGGTTGTGCAAGCAGAAGGGAGTCTCATTTTTCATCCCTGTAAAACTGTGATCTATTTGATACCAGGACCAGATGGAGGATGCCTCAGAAGCTGAAGAGTGCCCAAAGAGGAGCTTTAGGTAATGCCAGGAGTGCTGGCCTCACTGCCCTGCAGCAGCACAGGGAGAGCAGCAATGAGGGCAGCACTGTGCTCAGAGCAAATGCCCCCCTGTGCCAGCTGCCCTCTCACCCCTCCTTAGGGACCTGGGCAAAAGGGATGAAGCTTAAAGGCTTCACGTGTGCTGCTGCCTCTTTGCTTCTGATAAGCAAAACATTTGGTGTGGGTTGCTGTAATGACAGTAGCAGGTAAAGAGGTTGTTGGATGACAAACCTGTTCACACAGGTCTGGTGAGATTCTTGCCCTGCATGCTGTGCCCAACAAGAAGGAGCAGTGCTTGAGTCCTATTGTGTGTACACAAAGCCAGCACGGTGTCTGCAAGTGGCACCCTCAGCCTTGGAGGGTAATTCTGGAATATGCTTTTTTCCTTGGGATATTTCTGAGCTGCAGTCACTAGAAAGTGTCATGTAGGAGTCACCCTTACTTGTTGAAAACTTGGCAGAATGTCTGTACAATATTATGGCCATCAAACTACGTCTTAACCCAATTGGCTGCATGTGGGATTAATTGCTTTACTATAAAGAACTGAATGCGCTGAAGACCTGCCAGAGGTTGTGGAGAAGATCAAAGAAGGTCAGATAAAAGGCCAAGGGGAGCTTTAGGAAGAGCAATTGTAGACTGTTATTCCTCCAGTGGAAGGGCTGGGCTGTGATCCTCAGGACATAGGCTCAGACAGAGCCTGCCCTTGACAGCCATGTCCAGCCTCTCATGGATGGCCCAGGCAGCTGCATGGTTTCATCTTCATCTGGGGCCAATAATTCAGTGTGATGAGCTCAAAATGCTTCAGTCCTCTGGGAAGTAAAAATCTCTCTTGAGAAATTTATAAATTAAGTGTCTTAAACCATTGTCAGAAACTCCATAAAAGCGTCAGGAAGGAGGCACCAACCTTCCTGGTAACACTGCCACCCTGCCATCTCCTGAAAGACCAAAACCACTGCAAAGCTGTTGCCATCACGTTGTGCCCACACACAACAGCCCCACTCAAGGGCCAGGAATTCAGGGCATTGTGAAGAGGAACCATTACAGTTCAATGCCAAGCATGCAGGGTGCAGAGCCCTCAGTGCCTCTCACAGGACCTCACTTGTTTTCAGAGCCCACTAGCACAGAGCTGCTCCTCCCTGCTGCTCTGTCAGGTGCAGACCCCTTTAGGGAACAGGCTCACCAGAGTATGGATGGACTATTTGCATCAAGGTGAGATCGATTTCTAGATGAAAAAATGCCATGAACTTATTTTCTCACCCAGCAGCCATTTGTGTCAGCTGTTCTCTGTTGGTGTAATGCCATCTCAAAGCATGTAAGCAGCCCTGCTTCGTGCTCAGAAGCAGAGAGCATCACTGAGTCTGGAACAAGGATGGTTTTGGTGCAGATCTTCAGCAAACATCCTGAAGCAGAGCAAAACCTCAGCCCCTGCTGGGGGCACAGCCAGGAGAGGCTGCCCCTTCTGCAGGGCTGCACATACATAAGATCCCAAAAACTTCCTCAAGGCTCAGTCTGTGTGATGGGAGATGCAAGACAGAGTTCATTGAACAGCACAAGGTGCTGCCATTAGGTGCACACAAGGCAAAGGATCAACTCCAGCACCTGAGCTTCATTTACATTTTTGCTGCCACGGCTACAGTGGTCAGGAAGGGAAAGGCAGTGCAGCTCTGAGACACAGAGCTGTGCTGGCAAGGAGCCTGCTGTGAAGAGCCAGGTCTCCTTTGTGCTGTGCACCCCTCTAGCAGGCTGGGGATGATCACACAGGAGCCTCTCCAGCAGGAACCTGTCCTTCCCAGATTGGCATCTTCAAGCTTCCAGGGTGTCCCTGACCAGGACAGGGCAAGGAAGACAGCCCACGCTGAAAACTGGAGTGGCACTGGGCTCCTTGTGGGGGAATTTCCCTGCAGCTCTGCTTATTGACAGCACATCCCAGTGAGGCTGCAGAGGCACAAGGACAAGATGCAAAAGCAGAATCTTGCCAGACATCAGGTTTAATCTGCACCAGATTCCCAAATATCTTTGGGGCTCTTCCCATCTTTACACAGGACTCTGTGTCTGGCCCAAGACATTTTAGGACTGGTCTTCCCTGATGGGATCTGGATGAATTATTCTATTCTGTTACATGTACAAGGAACTCTTGAGATATGCCTAAACACAAGCCCTGTAATTATGGTGTGTGTGTTAGCAAACTACTGAGTTAAGGTATTAGATGAGGCTGCAATTGCACACTTGCTTTCTGCTGCTGCCTGCTCAGAGAGGGCACTGGCCCAAAGGGAAAAGCTTGGCAGCATGTGAGAAGGGCAGCTGGCTGGTTCAGTGTCTGTGTCCCTGCCCAAAGCCCCTCAAGGTTCTGGGAGATAAGGGTGAGATGGACTAGAGCCATTTAAGCACAGGCACACCTGACTGAAATAATGAGCACATTTTAAAGCCTTTTATTTCCTTAAATAACTGTGTATTTAGGCATCTCTGAAAGGGCTATGCCTGCTTGGCACTCACCAGCCTGCCATGGCCCATCAAGGGCCTGCCTGGACTCATGGCAGAAGCCAGGACTGCTGTTGAGCACTCCAGAAATCCCTCTCTAGCTCCAGCTCTGTTTGTTTTATTATCTTTGCAGAGCAAGGCATCTAGAAGTCCCTTTCTGAGGGGCCCCATACTAAAACCACTCCATGGTGCTGAGTGGTGACTCAAACCAGGGTTATTTGTCCCCAGGAGGTTTGGGGCAGTCAAGGCACTGTGGCTGGAGTGTCCCTGTGACCTGTGCTCGTGACTTGGAATGGCTTCCAGTGGCCTTGGCCTTCTCAGCACGGGGCAGAGGTGGCAGAGCCTCCAAAGTGCTGGGAGAGAAGTATGACAGCAGCCATGGGTTTGTCATTCCTTTTTTAATTAGCATTTCTCTAATTAGTACTAATTTAGAGACCGAATGCCACGATTAGGACTAGAATGTAGGGAGGGTGTGGATATTGAGGAGCCTGCTCTGGTTTAAGTGAGGAGCTGCTGTCCTGCAGGGTTGGAAGGAGCAGCTCAGGACTCAGGTGCCCAGGGTGGCTGGGCAGGCTGCTCCCAGTGGGCAGGCACTGCTCAGAGCCCAGGGCTGTGTGCTGTGGGCTGCCAGCCCTCTGCTGCACACAGGGGGATCAGCATGGACTCGTGGTCCTGCAGAGCCTCTTGAGGCTGGCAGAAATCCTCTGCAGAGGAGGAGACTGTTCCTCTCTCTGGTGGGAGGATGGCCTGTGCCATTATCATGAGCGTTTTGACTGTGGTGTCCCCTTGCAAATGAGCAGTGTGCAGGACAGGGATGGGCACCTTGAGAGGCTGTCACAGCATCTGCAGAGTGTCCCAGTGGTGTTCATCCTTCCCAGCTTCTACCTGCTGCCATCAGCTCCCTGCAGCCAGCCTGCCTGTGTCCTTCACACAATCACTGGGGTCCTCCCCAGCTCCCAGGGGAGAAATTTATGTGCAATAAGCAATTTTTTCATGGCCTCTTCCCATTCCCATGCTGCCTGATTAGAAAAGAGGGTAAAATCTCTACAGAGAAGCTTGGACAAATGCTGTCCAAAACATGACATGGGGACCTGCCCACGTGCTGGGGGGGTGTGGGCACCCAGCAAGGGAGCTGGGCACTGATCTGGCACCCTGGCACTGCTGCTCCTGGGGTGCCTCAGGTCCCTCCAAGAGATACAGCTCCTCCAGTGCCACTGAATCAATTAAACTCCCACTGAGCAAATTTTACTGCTTTCATCAAAAGCATCACCACAGCCACGAGCTGTTCAGCTGATGCTGCACGTATCTCACAGACTGCTGCAAAGTCCAACTCAATTAGGAATTTGTGAGCCCAAAAATGGTCCAGAGGAAGCAGCAATTGTGTATCTATTGTCTGATTGCTGCTCTTTTTTGCAGCAGGCACGGCTCCTTGACATTAGGCCTATGGAATCTGCCCATTAATAGCAGTTTTAAATGGTCAAGAGGTTACAGCAGTCAGGAATGTTAGCAAAAAATGTCCCCGTGGAGTTTAAACAACCAGTATTTTAGGCAGGGCTTGGTGGGTTACTGTCCCTGCACAAACAACTAGAATGTGAGAGTCTGGGCTGGGAAATACTTAAACTGTTTGGAAAAACTTGTTTTGTGCAGCTTGAGAGTGTCCCTGGAGGCTGTGGCCCGATGCCATGACTCCTGGTAAAGGCTGGGCTGCAGTAACAATGAAGCTTTTATGGGGAAGCTGGAGAACAATCAGAAACTTTTTGGTCCCAAGGGATTATGGGGAGGGGAGTTCCTGGGTTCATGATGTCTGGCACATCATGCACATTTCCACCAGGATTTGGGGGTGTTCTATGGCACGCAAGGTATGCAAATTGCTAAATGTGTTTTCAATTTTGCTGTGTTGTGCTGTCTTTCTTGTGTGATCATTTTGTCTTCAGTGTAGCCAGAAGACAGGATGGGTTTGTAGCACAAGGGGAGAAGTGCATTTGTCTCACAAGCTGTGCTGACCTGTGAAGAGCTCATCTCTGATTTCCATCATGCTCCTGTCGGGGTGGCTGCAGGGAATTCACTAATTAAACTTTCTCCAGGACAAAGGGTCCTGAAGAGAAGGACATCTCTGATGGACCTCCTTACCAGAGTGACCAGAGGAGTGGGCACAGAACCCCATTATTGCCATGGCTTATCACTTGCAGGCTGCAGCAGGAGGTCAGGAAAGCCACTGAAGAACCACCCCATCCGTGTTACAGCAGCAACTCAGATTCTCTTCAGACATCACACTGCTGGTCATTAGCTTGAGGGCTTTGTCAGAGAAGAGAAGGCATTTCCCTTTAGACATTGCCTTCCATTACTGATGGTGCTGGTGCTAGGAAAACAGGGCAGGAAGGAGCCTAAAGCCAAAGGAGAAGTTCAGCCTGAGGGACCACTCTAGGTCCATTCCAGTGTCTGCTTTGGACACACTGAAGTGACCCAGAGCCCCTTGAAGGCTATGAACGCTTGCTGTGGGTTGCAGCAGAGCTGGGGAGGAGCAGGCAGAGCTGAGGAGCAGTGACCCAGCTCTCAGGAGCTCCCTGTGAGCTGCAGGGTGGGGCCAGCCATGCCCTGTGCCCTGCACACACATGCCAGGACAGCAGAGGGCTGGGCAAACCCTTCCTTGCCTGGGCAGGGGAGTGAAGAGCTTGGAAGCAAATCTCTTTTTTTAGATTACAGAAGCAGGGGTACCAAGCTGAGAGTGCCCCAAGAGTGTAGGATTCAATGGGGTTCATTGCTGCTCTCTCCTTTCTCTGGGCTCTCAGGGAAGTGAAGCAGTGACAATGGGCTGCCTTGCTGATTGGGTTCCCCTTACCCCCATTCTGTGCATCTTCCCCCATCATTTGCTGAGGTTTAACCTTAGGCCTGCTTCCAGTTTGGAAATACTGAATGGCCCTTAATGACAGCAGCACAAACAAAACCCTATAAAGGCAAGATTTGTTATTTACATGGGGTTAATTACCACATCAAGCATGTTTATTCACTTCTTTAATAAATTCTTGAGACAGACACATGTACTAGCTTGACCAGATTAATCTGTGGATATATTTTTCTTGTAGCCCTTTTTGCAAATCTGGATAGAAAGAGGCAAGGGATGTCCATCCTTTAGGCAATAACTCATGAGCTGTGAGCTTTTCTGCCTGAAATGGCATTTACTTCAGATCTGGCACAAAATGGACTTTATCAATACTTTTGTTGCCTTTCATTTTTCTTTTTTAAGGAAATGATTACAGATGAATGTTAACTACAGCAGTGTGATCTACTACTCTGACATGCCACAGGAGGAATGTGAGGTCTATGCCTGTTTCTACCAAACCAATAAGACCTGATCATTACATTGATGGGATTAAAAATCTGCAGAGGCAGATGCTGGTGCAAGCCCAGGCTCTGTGATGTGAATCTGTGCTTCTGTGAGGGTCCTACAAAGTTCATCCTTTACTTACACATTGCTGATGATGACAAGTTGAAGATTCACACCATTAATGTGAATTAATAGCTTGGTTTCATCATGACTTACTGATGTAGAGAGGTGACCAGTGGCCTCTGGTTGTAGGTGATGAATGACTTCAATGACTCCGTGGGACCAGAGTTATTAAACACTGCCTCTGATTCAATTGCAGAATATTCACAGGTGGCAAATGGGTTTTCCTCAGCTGTTGATTCAAGTGTGGCTTTAGCCACCTTCCAGGTTTTCAGTGCTCACACAGGTGTGAGGTTGGCTGCAGTGTCCCTCATTTCCCAGGAAGGGACTTGCAAGGGCTGAGCACTGTCCTGGATGGGAGCCCTCTGCCATTCCTCAGGAATTTGTGTCAGACAGAACATTTTGTGCCACGCAGCAGATTTTGTCACCTTCAGTGGAAGGAAGCTGTTTGTGTTAATGCTTAAAGGTAATGTGAGACAAGGCAAGCTCTTTCCTTCAGAACACACATTGTGCCATTGATGTACACAGTACAGTAAATATAAAACCACAAAGAATCCACTGTGGCATTTACCCTCACTGCAAATGCATTACCAAAATAGGATTATTTGCAATCAAATCAAATGGTGCTGCTCCTGGCTGTTCAGGGAAGTGAGCTCCTCGGGTTTTTTACCATTTATCAACCCCAACACATTCCTCCCCAATTTTTTTTTTTTTTTTATGCCTTCCATTAATAGTTAAGAAAAACCTAGGGAAAACAAACACTCTATTCCTGATTGTTTATTCACCAGTCTCTTAGGAACCATAATTACGTCTCCCAGGAATTGTGTTTTATCATACTGTATATCTTAAAGAGCCACTTTAGGTAAAATAACAAGGAGTGCCTTATGAAGGAAAATTGGATTAATTTTAAGACTTTTTTAACCCTCTGAAGAATGGCTCTTTGTTTACTTCTTTAGTGCATGTGGCAACTTGCCCAAGTAAATACTATGCTGCATAAATACCAGAGATTGGTATTTATGATATTACATAAACACACTGTGAATAATGAGTCATTGTAACAGTGAAGAAGAACACGAGCAACATACATTGCAGTCAATGCACTATTCCTCATCACAGAATTGAGTGCCACTGAAGCCTTGGAGGATGGAATGACCCTGAGTGGAGAGGAAAAACCCTACAGCGCTGCTCAGCACATCAGAGTTTACCAAACAAAACAGAAACCAGCCAAAACAGCAATTTGGTGAGGGTAAGAAACACAGCAGGGGAGCCATCACCGTGCAGGGGTGAGGAATCAGGGGTCAGGTGTATTTTGGGGTCGATTGGCAGAAGGATCTTTGCTCTTTGTGCTGAAGAACCTCCTGCTGCTGCTGCAGGGAGCTGAGCCCTCAGGGCTCATTCTGCTGACCCTCGGGGGTACAGCTCTGCCTGGGGATGTGCTGCCAGCTTTTCACTCACAGAGCCACCTTAGTTTCTCCAACTATAGTTTTATTAAATATTTACCTGCACTTCAGCAGCATTCTGTGTGTGCAGGGTTTTGTGGGGACAGGAGTGTCACCGTGCCACACTTGGCATTGATGCCAAATGATCTGGCTCCTCTGCTGCATGGGGAAAAAATCAGAACCCTAAAGGGAAGATGTGCATGCCAGACCTTCTCTTTTAAAGCTAGCAGGGTATTAACAAAGTTTATTTTTCAAATCCATGCTGTTGTCTGTCTCATCCAAACAGAACAAAAAAGAAAAAAAAGGCAAACACTCAAATCCTCAAAGGTCTACTGAGCCCTTCCTTTCAAAAGGATGATAAAAAATGCCACCCATAATAAAGCACAAGCCTAAAAGCATGATTAAAAAAAGTTTCCTCCTTCCCTGGAGCAGTCACAGCCCTTGAGGAACAGCAGAGAACTCCCAAAGGCAGAGCATATCCACAGAGGAGGTGCTTGGCCCTCCTAAAATCCAGAAGTTTGGGGGTGCACTCTGCTGGGTGCCCTCCCTCCCTGAGTGTGGCTTTGCACACTGTGAAGGAGGGGGGGCTCCTTGTGTTTGCTGGGGTTTGCTGTCAACAGCAGGCATTTCCTAGGTGTGCATAGAGGGATGAACTGGGGAAGAACCCTGGTTCTTCCACCTGAGAAGATTGGATATCCCCAGTGGCCTGGCAAAGTTCATGGGTTTATGGAAACCTCTGGGTTACTGCATGGTTAGTAGCTGTTTATTGTGGTTATTACACCAAACCTTATTCCTCTATTTTTTTCTTGGTTTTACTTCTTTATTCCAACACACTGGGTTAAACAGAGCTGTGTTCTGCTGTGGCTCTGGGTGCCACGTGCTGCTCCATCTCACACACAGGGCCCTACCAGAGGACTGGAACAGTCACTGACTTTTTTCCCTTGTGCTGTACAGATTTTGTACGAAATAGGAGGTGGCACAGGTGATGGGAGAACAGAAAGCTGCTGCTCTGCAAGCAGTGCTGTTTAGAGGATGTGTTCTGGGCCAGGACCCAAATGCATGGCAAGGTTTGCCATGGCATTGCTGGCAGCTCTGGGAATGGCTGGGGTGCCCCCTGTGCCATGCTGGATGACAGAGGATTCATGCCTGGGCCACCTGCAGACAGCTGCCTGAAGCAGGGCCAGGCAGAAGGTTACACCTTCAAGGTCTGTATTTCCCATTTTCCTGGACGAAAATGAAGCAGTAATGTGTACTGACAACGTTGAGAGAACAACAAATATGGTCAAATTTCAAATTCAATCACAGTTCCATTTTGTATTTTAGCATTATTAAATCAGCAGCACTGCCCAAAGCCTTCAGTTTCATGGTGTGTGATGCTCTTCACACACATACTGGGATATTGTGCCAAGACATCTCCCCTTTGTTTGGATTTTGAAGCCATGTCTTCTTAACTAGAAGTTATCTCAAAACACTTACTGAGACCTGTCCCAGGCAGCTTATACCTGAATTCTTTCCTCGTGTTGTTTGGGGACTTCTGTTCTCAGTTCCTGGGTTCTGGGTGATGAGGTGGAGACTGAGGTCAGCACCAAATCCTGATGACAAGCAAGATCCATCCAAGCCCCAGAGAAATCAAGGGAAGGCCTGGATGGACAGCAGTCACTTTGACTCAGGTCCAGAGATCCTGGGAAAATAACAAAGAAAATAACAAAGAAATAGCTTGGTCAGTCTGGGGGGTTATTCCTCCTGTCTTTGGAAAGGAATTAGTATCTGGCCTTCGTTACAAGTTTATCTGAGAAGCTGTTTGTGCTCCCAGCCAGCTGTGTCACAGCAATGTGCCTGTGTGATGGAGGCAGAGTTGACAAATCTAACATTTATTTTTCAGTGTAGTTCACCACAGGGGACTGTGAATCACCAGTCTGCTCCTCTGCCTGGCATGAAAGCATTCACAGCCTTGGCTGAAGCACAAGGGTCACCCTAGCAAGGAATGACAGCCCTGCTGCAGTTGGTTATTTATCCATTTAAATGTATGCAGATCTGAAGCAGCTTCCCCACCTCTGATTGGTTTGGAACTTTAATTCTGCTCTGGCTGGCCCAGAAGGATGCAGACCCCATCTCACTGACCATTGCTTTGCCAACACAGCCCTCTGTGGCACCTGCTGAAGGAGAACACAGGCAGGAGACAGCTTCTCACTATTTCTGCCTGAGTGAGCTGCACACCCAGGACCTCAGCTCTCACTTTGCCTGTAGAAATGCACATGAGAAATCCTGCTGCAGGCAAAATGTGTCCATGTGGGCCTAGTCCACAGACAGAACTTACAGTTCATGTTTGATGTTAACCTTTTCAGAAGTTCAGCTGTCTAAACAAGGCCATTACATTTTGGCTCCTTGTCCCATTTTTGGAGTGAGTATCCATGTGACTGCAGCACAGAGAGAGGAATGGTGCAAACTCAGCATATAACACTTCTTTAAATGGCTTAGAAGATAATCTTATGACTTGAAGAAGGTATCATGGCTCCTCAGTGGTCCTGCTTCCTTCTGCCACTCCACAGGTGCAAACAATGCAAATTCTGTCTCCCAGTTTCAGCTGTTGTTGTTTGTACAACAACTGGCATTTTCCAGACATCATTTTCTGGTGTTTTTCAACAGATCTGATATTTTAGTTTATTTTGAAAGCAGAAAGATAAATAAATCTGCAAACCAGACATGGTCAACTGTTAATCAAAGTTGTCTGCCAGGTGGGAATTTGGCGTCCAGTGACCAAAGCAAGAGACTTGAATCTTTTCTTGGCCTGTTCAATATCAGATTTTGGGGACCCTGTGAAACATAATTGATGTGTGGAAGAGAAAGTGCCTCCCCTGTATCTCAGCTGTGCTGAGGGGTAAGAATGGTTCTTATTAAGGATTTTCTACTCCATAAAGAATGTTTGTTTAAAAATATTTAAAGATTCTCACTTCAAAATTATGCATGGACCACATCCACAAATATTACATCAAGACAAGATGTATAACTAGGGATGTATTTAGACAGGTAACAAAGCAAAATTATTTAATTGAATTTTGTACAGTCCTGCATAGAGTTAAACCTCATTAAAATGAAAAATTGCATTTTAATTCTACATTTCACTCAATCACCAGCAAGTGATTGTGAGGCTGGTGAGTGAGAGGGCTCTGGGGCTGCCAAGTGCCTGTATGGCCATGGATGGGAGCTCCATCCTTCCTGCAGTCACAGGGCAGGGGTGTCACCATCACTGAGGGGCAGGGATGGGTCAGCATGCAGGTTTTGGATGGCACCTTCCCCTTGTCACCTGCCCAGCTGGGACAGGAGCCACTGATCCAGCAGCACTCCCTGCTCTGCATGGCCCTGCTCTCACTGCTCTGGGCATCCAGCAGCCCTGGGCACCTGAAATAATCCACCTCACCCCTGCCCAGCAGCCCTGGGCACCTGAAATAATCCACCTCACCCACTCACAGCAGCCCTGGGCACCTGAAATAATCCACCTCATCCCTGCCCAGCAGCCCTGGGCACCTGAAATAATCCACCTCACCCATGCCCAGCAGCCCTGGGCACCTGAAATAATCCACCTCACCCACTCAGAGCAGCCCTGGGCACCTGAAATAATCCACCTCACCCCTGCCCAGCAGCCCTGGGCACCTGAAATAATCCACCTCACCCATGCCCAGCAGCCCTGGGCACCTGAAATAATCCACCTCACCCACTCAGAGCAGCCCTGGGCACCTCACCCATTCTCATCCCCCACAGCTCACTGAGAACATCTGGCCTTGGCTTTGCACCTCTGTGGGCTCTTGGCTCCTTTTCTTTCAGCCTGATATCTGCTTGGACATTGGGACCAAAGTGCCCCAGACTGACTGCAGGTGAAAGAAGAACACATGGGAATCTCATTGAGAACAGGCAGACTGATGATTATGTTCTATTTAGATATTTCACTTTTCCTGGTATTCCTTCTAATTGCTGGGCTCTGCTAAGATTGTGTTCTTGAATTTCCAAATAGAAATATGCTGAAAAAATGACTATTTCCCCTATCCTTTCTTATGCAGATGTCTGTGAAATTACTTAAGTACATTTTAGCACAAGACCTTTAGACTAAAGATATATGAATGTTTATTTTCCCACTCCACAGAAGCCTCTGTTTCTCTGCTCCATTAAGGATTTGCCCCATCTCTGTGATACAGCTCACCTGCCCAACTTCAGTTCATGATAAAACATTTACTGCAGGCTCTCTGAAGAAAAGCTTCGTACCCAAAGGTACTAAATAAAAAAGGTACTCAGCTGCTTGGTAGCTGTACAAGAGATGTGGTGTCAGAGATGTGTAAGAGCAGCCACAGGTAATAAACTGCAGAATAAACTGGATTATAAACTGCAGCAATGGCCTGGGTAGTTGACAGGGTTGATATTGCTGAAAATGCTGGAACCTCCAGCCTGTGGACAGTAGTTAGAGGGTTCATCATGCAATGCCACAAGTATCAGTGCATTTAAGGATAACATAGTGTACTCAGGTGTATTATTCACAGGATATTTTCTAAAAAATCAGTAGTTTTTTCAAGGAAAAAAGATCTCAGTTTTCTTGTCAGGTACCTCCAAGTGAATCACCAGTCATTCTTGCTCACTGATGAGGTCAACTGATTTTTTCCCTATCACCAAATGCTTTAAATTCCACCTGTGATGTGAAGAAAACAGGCAGTGTATGCTCTCTCATTTTCATCAGTGTGCTAATAAAGATTCTGCAATTGGCTCTTATCTGAAAAGATGATTAATTGCATTGCTGCAGGAGTGTAAATAGAATTCAGTCCATCTCCCATCCCTGGGACTCTCCATGCAGTGAAGGCTTTTTGCTTTCTTTGTGAAAAGTGTGCATCCTGAAACAGGAGCTGCTGATCAACTTTTATTTTCGACCACTTCTATAACCTGAACTACATTTTTTTAAGAAACCTGAGATCAGCCTCATTGATGATATGATTATGATATGATTGATAAGATTGATATGAGTCAGAGACATGGCAGGGACTAGAAGGGTGATAGCTGTGCTCCTGCAACCACAGGCACTCCCCTGGGATTATTCCTGTGCCATCCTTAGTGGAACATGCTCAGACTTGAAGGGCTGGTGCTGACCTTCCCTTGCTAGCTAATCATTTATACACTCCTTGTTTTGAGTGCTCCACCTTAAGGTTTCTCATGACTCACTTTCTCTCTGCAGTGAGCAAATAAATGCTGAAGGACCCTGCACAGCCCAAGAGGGTAACCTGTCCCTTCACACTCAGCAGCAGAAGCTCTCCAGGCAGCAGTGCCATTTATTGTGGTGTGACCTCAGAGAAACAGAGCCTGGAGAGCCCAAGGCATGGGGGTGTGCTGGCTGTTTTAGGCTCCTCTTGGTGAATGCTAACTCAGCTCTCACAGGGGCTCTCAGGAAGGGAGACAGGGCATTTGCACATTTGCAGTTCACCCTGCAAAGAGGGAACCCCAAACATTCAGACAGATTACCTTGGCCATAGCCCAAGGCTTGTTGAAGCAAAATTAAACCTGATTATATCTCCTAGGGATGTGTATATATAATATAAACCATATATGACATGTGTAATATCTACAATTTGTTATGGTGCATTTGCAGTTCTGCCTTAGCTCTGCACTCTGCATTAGGAGGGTATGTGTGCATTTACACCCATCTATCCATATGTGTGTGTGTTTGCAAACACACCTCTTTTAAACCATTTTGGTTCATTCTGTGTGGCTGAGAGCTCTTAAGGTGACTCACTGAATGGGCACTGGCAGGCATGTTTTGTGTCTGAAGGGAGCTGTAAACCCAGGAGAACTATTTCTGATTTCTTCACACCAAAAGACACTCAGCCACCAGGGATGCTGCTGGGAACTCTTGTCCTCTTATCCTGGGGACTCTTGTCCTCTTATCCTGGGAACTCTTGTCCTCTTAACCTGGGGACTCTTGTCCTCTTATCCTGGGGACTCCTGTCCTCTTATCCTGGGAACTCTTGTCCTCTTGTCCTGGGAACTCCTGTCCTCTTATCCTGGGGACTCTTGGGGTTCTCATGCTGACATCCCCACTTCCCTCACACTGCTTCTAGGACAAAGAAACAGTGAGTGCTTGCAAAGGCTTTGAACATACACAAGGTGTACAAGGGAATATTAATAATGTGTTATTGAAATAGAATAATGGAAAAGAATCAATATTGCCATTAATAAGTCATACAGCAGTTCACAAACAAGGCAATGAGCTTGGGAAACCTAGTGGAAGCAGATATGAGAGTTCACAGGTACAAGAGTGTGCAAGGAAATTCCATCTTGCCTTTGTCCTTCCCCAGGAAGCCTTGCAGGGAAGCAAAGGGTGGGAAGGCTCCCTCCAAGGAGAGCTTATCTGCCTGCAGCAGGGCTGGTGTGTCTGTGAGCTCAGAGGGAAGGGAGGAACATCTTCTGGTTTCTGTTCAGCAGAGGTTGTGGGGCTGGGGCTTAATTCTAAGGGCTTGTGATAGGCCTGGCTGGGCAGGGAACACATCCAAGTGTCCCTGCAGAGAAGGAGGGAGATGTGATCTGTGCTCAGAGCTCTGCTGCCCTCCTGGTCCCTGTGAGCCAATCCAGGGGATGGAGCTGCTCCTCAGCAGTCACAGGGGAGCAGAGTGAGAAGCAGGGCACCAGGGCTGGGTCCAGGGTGAGGGAGTAACTCCAGCTGCAGGGCTGGGATGCAGACAAGGATGTGGTTCTTTTCATTCCTTCCCCGTGCCCCATTGTTCCCTTTCCACACCAAATCTTCCTCTGCCTCTCCCAGCTCAGCTTTCCTCCTCTCTCTGGCTTTTTGTCCTGTCTCTGCTGAAGAGCCAAGCTCACCAGCACCCACACCCAGGGCAGTGGGGGCTTGCCCATATTGAGTTAAATTTGCCCTTTTTTGCTGTTTCTCTCTATCTGGGACCCATATGTGAGCAAAACAATTGTAAATGGGATTAGTTCATGACTTTGGCAGGCCCAGCAGTGGCTCCTCACAGAAGGTTGTATTTCCCAGCTGTGCCCATTCCTGGTGCTGGGTGGACTCACTTTGAGGAACTGACAGTGTGTGACCACAGCAAGAAGCTGTGGAAAGTAACTCCAGGTTACTCTTGTACCTTCAGCAAAAATAAGTAAAATTTCCACAGGCACAATCTATTAATCATTGTGCAAAATACTGTGTTGGCTTCACTGGTGCAACTCAAGATGTCCAGCAAGAGCTGGATGCTGTACTGGAGCCCAGGTTAGGAGTGCCCTCCCTGCCAGCCAGGAAGGTGCTGGAAAGGCCTGGGGGCTCCAGTCAGACCTTGCCTGCCTGGGCTACAAAGGCCATGACCTGTCCTGCCATCAGAGCCAAGCCCTCCCTGGCTGCAGAGGACACTCTACGTGTGTGAAAGGAACTGTGGCAAGGTCAGGGCTGGATTGCTTCACTGCACCAAAATATGAATGCATAGGTTCAACCTAGAGCAAGGGTTGTGCAACAAAACTAAATGGAATAAAGTAAAAGCTGGGAACTGGAATGGGCTGCAATATTACTGGAGGAAGCACACCAAGAGCCACACAGATTAATGCAGTCAAATGAACCAGAGATATTTTTTTTTTTATTATTTTAATCACAGGCATGACCTTAGAGCTTTCCTTTGCATGCTAGAGATACCACCTGTGACACTGTGAGGTGCACTGCAGGACTACATCTTTTAATGGAAGTTCCCAGGCAGCCTGCCAGGGCTCTGCAAACAGATAAATTTATGGTCTTTCAGGTACAAACAGGCATGATTTGTGGTCTGGAGGAGGATGTGGTTCTTTCCATTCGTTCTCCCTTCTAAGCTTCCAAAGCACACATGAGCATGGCTCAGCAGTGCAATTGTCCCAGGACACTCAAGGTTACCTTCAGCAAAAATAAGTAAAATTTCCATAGGCACAATCTATCAATCACTGGGCAAAATACTATGTTGGCTTCACTGGTATAACTCAAGATGTCCAGCAAGAACTGCATGCTTTATTCTTATTTCTGCTACTGAATCCCTGCTCTTTTGTTACTTACAATCATTTGAAACTCCATGAACATGGAACAGTTTGTAAACTGGGAAAATTCCTCTCTCAGAATTGGAAGTGTGTTTTCCCATACTGATCTTGCACCAAAATAAACAGTGTTCCCCCTGGAACTGGACCTGGTTGTAAGTTCTTGTGTTCTGCTGAACAGATCTGTGTCTCCAGAGGCTGCAGACAGCCCTGGACTTGCTCTGCTGGCACTGGGAGAAGGTTGGATGTGCTCCACAGCCGTGCTCACAGCACCACACCCCAGCTGCAGAGCAGCATTTACCAGACACCTCCTTGGTCTGGCAGGGATGGGCAGAGCTGCTCTGTGCTCTGTGTGACACTGACCACGCTCAGGTGTGCAAAGTCAGCTGCCATCCGTGTTGCTGTGTTAGAAAAATTAAAAAGTAAAGCCCCATCAAGGCCAAGGTGTGCTGGAGTGGGTCAAAGTGACAAATGCAGTGATTTATAGTGAAGCACTGATTTATAACCCTGCTCTTTGACTGTTTTCTGTCAGCTCACAAAGAATAATTTGTGGTACCCTCTCCGAGCCCCCAGTTCATGGCATCATTGCTCAGGGACTGCAAGCAGGGTATGTTTGGCTGCTTTCTAGATTTTCTACCTGTAGTAATAATATAAACCCTCTGTGTACCATGGAGGGACAGAGGAAGATGTGAAAACTGCTGCATGCACAATGATTCTTGTGAAATCTTGTGCTTACTTAGTTCACCACCTGCTTGGTAATATGGCTTTGTTTGCTCCCTCCACTCAAGGGTCTGAAAATGCCTCGTAGTAATTCATTAAAGAGCAGTAACATTTTCAATAATTCAACTGATAGACAAACAAACTGATATTTAAATAAACAAACATATATGGAGCCACAAAGATCTGTCTCCATTTTAAAATAACCTGCAGCAGAAGCAGCAATTTTCAATGGTACATATGAGCTGAGTGCTGCTGTGAGTGCAGGGAAATGCTGCAAGGTCCTTTGCTTCTTCCAAGTGCCCCACTGCTGCTCAGAAGTGCAGGCTGAAGCACTGAGAGATGCCTTGGCTCTCTTCAGGTTAGCTGCCAGCTTTGAGAAAATAAGGAAGCCTTGATCCAAGGCTCCCAGTTTTTACTGAGGCCATAAAATCACATCTTCCTTCTTGTGGACCCTGTTGTCTCAGAAATAGTTTTGATTGCTCTCCTCTACAGCCTTTTTCTGCCTTTGGGATGTTAATGTTGGCATATAGGTGTTTTCAACCTTCTCCAGAAAATTTAAGTTGCTCTGAAAAGGGAATTAAATAGGGAAGATTTCCTACAATTTTAAAAATCCAGCACTTCAATCCCCATCCTCTAAGAAATGCTTTGTGATCCAAAGTATTGTTGTCTGTCATTGCATTGGCAAGCCTTCCTTTGTCAAAGCCTTTCCACTTTTCTCCCTAGGATATTAACACAGACATAATCATCAGTTAAAGCATCTAGTGAGATAAAACTTCCTTCTAAAACTGGGTTGGCTGGAAGGGACATCAAGTTATTTATCTTGCATTTTTAGTGGTATTTTTTTAAGCATTAATAATTATCCAGATTATTGGTTTTGCCTTCCTTCCAATAATAAGGACAAAATCTGGAACTCTTTCACAGTGATCTTGGAAGAACAAGGATGGGATGTCTTGCTCCCTGTGTAGGATTCATTCTAAATTCACTTTTATTCCCAGACAAAGTCTTCATCTGGCTGTTTGCCCTCTCTCTCCCTGGCTGTATGTTGTTAACCTAAAGATGATTTGAGATAATTACAAAGTGGCTCAAGCTTTACCCTCCTCAAGGTGAGTTAATGGAAGTATAAATGGCACTTTTTCCAGCTTTCTTGACAGAAGTGCTGTGTGCCATCACCACAGCTGGCTGTGCCCTTAAACCAAAGCATTTCCAGAGTCTGATTCCCCCAAGCTCTCCAGAGCCACAGCTGTGAGGGCTGAGACTGCTGCTGCTTGGTACCAAGTTGCTGAAAAGCTACCAATCATTATTCCTCTGTACACATCCCCCAGAAGGCAGATGTGTCTCCACAAAAGCCAAGAGTTGTGTTCAGGTGCATGGCTTGGCAGCAGCCTCACGTCAGAGGTCTGGGGTGCCCTTTAAATTCATGGCACACTTGGAGTCACAGCCAAGAGGAGGCTTTTGAGTCTTGGAAGAAATGCAAGTTTCAATGGTGAGTTTTACCAAACTTATTCCCTGTGGTGGAGAAGTGCTGAAGGACAGGTGGGACCCTTCCCTGTCCCTGCCCTCTGGGAGCACACGGAGCACTCAGGTGGCAGGATCAAGCCTGGGTCACACGTGGCACTGCCACTGTCAGTGTCCAAAGCTCTCCCAAGTGGTGGAGCAGGGCTCCCTTGCCCAGCCTTGCCCTGTGGAGCAGAGAGAACCCACATCATTTCAAAGGACATTTTTATTTTTAAACCTTCTGTGGCAACAGCTGTTACTTGCATAACAAGCTCTTTCTGCTCTGGATTTTCTCCTTGGCAGGTGAGTGCAGGTAATTGTGGATGTAGGTGATTTCTGCACAAGGAAGGAGCACATGGGGTCTGCTCAAGCAGGAGGTGCTCTGTCAGTGCTGCTCCCCCGTGCAGCCAGGGCTGGATCTCTGCAGGCTGGCACACCCTCCCTCAGCCCCACTCTGGTGGTGTCTGGGTGCCCTGAGCCAGCCCCAGCTCCCTTCAGCCACTGCCAAATCCCTTGCAGGGCCAGTGTTTTCCTGGTACCACATCAAGAACCTTTGGGGAGGTGGTCTTGCCATCTCTGCCAGGCCAGGCATCACCTGGCCAGGCCCTGGGCTGCTGGGCCATTGCTGCAGAGGTGACTCAGGGGCAGGGAGCCCTGCAAAGCCTGTCCTGAGCCACTGCCTGCAGACTGCCCAGCTCACCCTGCCTGCCACCTTCCCCCCAGGGTCCTAACTCCCAACTTTGTTGCTCTATAAACATAATAACAATAATTATTCTCTCATTGGACGCATAGCCATCTTCTTTGTTTGCAGGCTTAGATAAATATCGTTCAAATCACGGAGTCTGATTGGTGAGTCAGGGCCGTGGCAGCCCTCCAAAACCTCCTGCCCAAGGAGTGTGTTTGTGTGAGAGGGAGAGAGAGTTTCACTGTATGAAGAGTAAGAAACTGGAAGCCAAGTGAATTAAATACAGAGCAGATAATTATGTGTAATTCATTTACTGACTAATGATTGCACCTTGGTATGGAGGCTCATGAATTCATTTGACTCTGCAAGGTTCTCAAAAACAATCTCCCTGCTGCAAGATAAGAGCTGGCTGATTTGTTTACAGACCAGTGTTTACATGGGTGTTATTGTAAGAGTCTGCCTTTTTGGCTCATTTTGTGTTTTATCTCATGGCCATTCCTTTTTCCTGGTTCACCTGGTGTCTCTGTGACACTTCCAGTTGCTCAGTGCTGGTCAGGGCTGGGTGTCACTGCAGACTGAGGACATCATCTGCTCCTGAAAGCACTCAGACAAGGCTCTACTCTCCCATCTGCTGCAGCCAAACCTTGCCATGGAGGCTGTGACTGTGGCAGGGAAGCAGCAGGTCAGAGCCCCCTTTTCCCCACTCTGGGGTCCCCAGCAAGCTGCCACTCTTCATGGTGTCACCCAGCTGCCACCGTAGCCCGATGCCACCAGCACCTTCCAGCCGACCACCAGCAGGCAGCACCAACCTCCACTAGGAACACTGGGTGGATTTTGGGCTGAAGACAAGGAGACAAAGCCTTTGAAGGGGTGGAAAAGCCCGTGCTAACCCAGTGAAACCAGCAGCAGTGCCTCAGTGTTGATGTCATTCTCAGTGCCCCAGCCTGTGTGACGCCACGCGCGCCTGGCACTGCCAGACCCCAGTGCCCTGGGCAAGCAGGGCCTGGGCTCTGCATCTGCACTTCCATGAGGTGTGAGCCATGCCAGGCAAAGCCTCAGGGCTCACTCAGTGCTGCCAAGCAGCACAGCTGCTACCCAAGGTGACATTTGTGCCGAGGGGCAGAGACAGAAGAGCTCTTGCAGTTGTGCTCCCCATGTCATCACTAGACCTAAGTACAGTCCCTCTCCCCTCCCCTCCAGGTACAGCCATACACTCAGTTAATTGCTCAGGACCTCTGTGAGGATGCTTTGTCAATCAGCAGACATTTGACTGGGCCATCATGCACCTGGGAACCATTATTTTATCAGTCAGTTTGAGCACAGGGTATGTGAGAGGTAACTGCACAGCATTTGTGCACAGGGCTACATCTGCAGGCACTGGAAGAATCTACTTCTCTATGAGATGCCCTTAAAAGACTGAATTTGGGAAGGGAACAAAACAAGAATGACATATCCTTAATGGAATAATAAGGGAAAGGAGATGTCATTTGGTAATTTGAATAGAGACTATTTAATAAATCATGACATGATCACACTGGAGGAGGAAAACCCACTAAGGTGGTCACACTTGCATACACTTCCCATCACTGCTTGCCATGGTGTGTGCTGCAGGGTCCCCCTGTGAAGCTGAGCCATGGCTGCCAGCAGAGCAGAGCAGAGCAGAGCAGAGCAGAGCAGGGTGGGATGTCACTGCCACTGCTGCAGGAGCCCACACTTGCAGGTGCCTCCTTGGAGCTCACTCAGAGCCAGCCCTGCAGTGCTGGCCTGGCCTTGCAGCCTCCTGGGCCAGTGACAGAGGTGCTGCTTTCCACATCCATGGCAGCCAGAGAGTGAAAAATAACCCAGCTAAACAAAATAACCCTCTGCTCTGCTGGTTTGGATGGGAGCAAGTTGTGATGAGAAAAGCCAAAACCAGCTCATCTCGTTGCCATGAGTATTCCCATTGACTAAAATGCAGTCACCATGCTCCTTAATTCTGAGCCTGTGCAATCCTTTTCTGATGAAGATCTGGCAAGCCAGGACAGATTTCAGCCCGTGAGATACTTGCAGTGTGATAGTATTTTACCTGTAGGTGGATCTTCATTTTAGATACTGAGAAGCAGAGCCAATGAGCCTGATTCACTGCTGTGTTACTCCAGTTTTTCAGTGGAATAACACCACTGAATCATCAGCAAAGCTGAAATAACAAATGATAAAATGGGAGCATTGTGTCAAAGTTTGCAGCAAGTGCATGGAAGTGACTAGCTCCCTCTTGCAGAGCCATTAACTTATTTGGACTTTTTTTCAGTTTGAAATGTATCAAAAATATGACAACGTGCCTAGGCTAAAGTTTTACATGTCAAAAAAAATTTAAATTTAATATAACAGCTAGCGTGGGAATCCCTCAGTATCTCTGTGTAGTAAGTAAGATTTTATTTTCATTCAGAAAAAGAGGATTTTTGAGAAGAATCCTTAAACAGCTTCTAAGAAAATGCAAGTTGAGATGCAGTTAATTTCTTTGCACCAGCTGGGCACCATGTAAAACTTAGAAATAGGACAAGCTGAAAAGACAGTCCTGGGTTTTTTTTTTTTTATTTATGAAAACACTCATTGAGCAGTTGAAAACAACTGAGTAATTGTGAGGTTTTTGCAAGTAATGCTCTGGAAAAGCCAACTGAAGGTAGTAGGCAAGCTTGCAATTAGTATTTCTAATTATAAAGTGCATACATAAAACAATGTAGCATCATAAATAAAGGCCAAATGTAAATGATGCAATAGGAACAGCAGAACATCATATGAAGATGGACAAAAAAAGCCAGCAAGTGAAATACTTATAAATTATCTATATTTTTCCAATTATAGCAACAAAAACAACAACAGCTAAAAGAATTGAGGTGCTTTGTTTAATTTTATGCAGCCTATCCAATATCCCTGTCTCAGTGCCCCCTGATGCTCCTGCTTGTGCTGCAGACCAGAGCCTGCCCTGGGTGGGTCCCATCAGGGGGTCAGAGCCAGTCCTGACAAACCAGCAGCCCCTGAAGGTGAGGCTGGTGTGGGAGCCCATGGCTCAGGCAGCAGGCTCAGACAAGCCCTGTCCTCTGCCTTCTCAGGGGCTCATGGCCATGGTTTCCACCATGGAAAACAGCTTCCCAAGGCCACAGTGGTGGGGTGGTGGAGCCTGACCCTGCAGGGCTGCGTGAGCCAGGTTTGTGCCAAATTCCAGCTGTGGAGCTTGAGCAGGGGCTGACTGAGGTGTTCAGGAGTCTGGGCTATGTTCAGACACTCCCTAAGCTTTGCCAGCCTGTGAAATCCTCTCTGTAGCACGTGGGCAAGGGGGAATTCCAGGGCTGTGGAGCATCCCCAGTGCAGCACTGCTCTGAGTGACACCTGTGCCAGAGCACAGCAGGATTACGTGCTGCACTCCTCACAGAGCTGCTCTCAAATCAAGCCCTGCATGCAACTAGAGAAGGTGAAGAGACACAATACCTTAGGGAAATGTTTTTATTTATTCTCCTTGGGTGCATATATGGCAATCACCCGTGCAGCATGATCCAGGATGTTGAAAACCATTTCATTATGTTCTATAAATAAAGGACTGATGTGGTTCAATTGTATCAATTATGCAATTCTTCTAAGTGGTGTAGTCAAGGGTAAATTCAGGCAAAGGGCACTCCCTCTGTAGCTACTTCTGCTCTGTGCACTTCTAGTATTTACCTGCTCCTCATATACCACAGAGAGATGAATCTACCCACTATTATTTACCACCCTACCACTGACTCCTCTTTGGCCAGGAGCTTTTCCTATGCACAGATGACCCAACGAAATGGAGAATGGAAGTCAAGGCACTGCTGTGTGTTAGTCTGTTGTGCAAGATATGTGGCTATCCAGTAATTTTGAGCAAAGCATCGGGTTTAAACAATGTTTAAACCGACACCATTATTATGCAATATTGTTAATTATGGCTAGGAGGGTATTTGAGGTTAGTTGGTGCTACCTGTGTCCATTTTATAATTACACCAAGAAAAGAATGACTAATTTGTGCCCAAGCTAATTGTATCCATTTGATTTTATCCCTCCTCTTCACCACTCTAAGTCACCTGCATTCTGAGCTGTAAGTTTTTTTGAGGGGTTTGGGTGCATTTGAGCTAAACACAATGGAGCTCAGCACCGACTGGGCAGCTGCAGGTGACCCTCCAACAGCAGCACTCACAACAGCAGTAATAAATACAGCTAGTCCAAGTGACACATACACAATAAATGTCACTGTTACAGTTTCCTGCTAGAGGTTTATCCTTATCTACCAAGTGTTCTAGGATGTGCTTGAGCAGGAGATGATGAAGCTCTGCAGCACAACATGCTGCTGTCCCCCTGGTGTGACAGCACCACATGCTGCTGTCCCCCTGGTGTGACAGGTCCCAGGAGCAGCTGGGGAGCAGGAACACCAGGTACAGCCACACACCATTGCCAGCCCTCCTGCTGCCTGTGCTGCAGGGTTTCAGGACTCGAGGCATGCACAGGACAGCTCAGCTGCTCCAGCTGATGGAGATGGGCATCCTGAAGTGCAGCCATCCTCCTGCTCTTCAGCTGCCCCAGCCAGCCCAGCACATCCTGCCATGGCCCCCAGCCTGGGCCAGTGGCTGATGCCAACGTGACAATGTGCCATGTGAGCTGTCTCATTTGAATGGTACCTCTCAGTGTCAGGAAAAAAACAAAACTAACAAAGAAACAACCAACCCCCCTCCCCCCCCCCCAAACCCTAACAAAAAACACCACCCAAAACACCCATAAACCCCCCACAAAATCTAAACCAAAAAAAAAGCCCAAAAACCCCACCAAAACCAAACCAAACCAACAAAATAATCCCCCAGTGTGAATGGATTTACCCCAGAAAGTAATTTGGTAGCTCATGGTCTTGTTTGCCTATGACAAAAGGCTGTAGTCTGCCATGATGGCACTTATGTAAAATAGAACTGCCTGCAAGGCCTGAATGCTGTAATTAACAGGCAGTTTTAGAAATTATTGGCTAATGCTATTTAATAGAAATATTGCCAACTATTGTTGTAAAAACTTGGTTTGTTCCTTGGGTGTTAATATAAAATGACTCAACATGGCTTCATTGGGAAAGCATACCTGCCACATATCATTACCTACATCTTCACACTGGTTAAACACCTCAGTGCAAATTTTGGAATTTAAAGGTTTAATTTCTCAAAACTAACTAGAAGGTCACCAGCCTGCTGAGCAACTGCAGTGCTGGTGATACAACCTGGCATTACTGTAACATGGCATTACTGCCTGGGCCTGCTCCCATGGCAGCCAAGGCAGCTTTTGCCACTGCTGGTGTTAAAGTTTAAAGGGTTTGGGATCAGGGAAACACTCCTGTAAGCCTGAGCAGCATTTCCCTTGCACTGTTTACAGTATCAGTCAGAGAATTAACACACATTCTTGTTAATAAACTCTCTGGGTCACACTGGAGAGTACAGGAAACTCTGAGATAACGTGCTCTGCTCATGTGATGTAGCTGTTCTATCACCTAAGAACATTTTCACCTATTTCACTTCAGTTGCAAAAGTGACCAAAAGGTTATTTCTCAAACCTTGTTAGCCAGGAGGTATCAGCTGAAATGTTTCTGTTTGATTGCTAAAGAGTAGAAAGCAGCAAATTAATATTGGCAAATTTTAGATGAGGCATGATGTGAATGTTGCACACCTCAGCCTAATGCCCAGCTCCACTTCAGGGAAAGCAGAAACCAGACACATTAACTGCCTCCTGGTTTGAGAGTTCCCACTCACCTGTTTGGAAATGAACTCCAGAATCTCCCTGCTTTCTCTTTACTGCACTGAGAGCCAGTAATCCCAGAGTGCTTCTAACGAGTCATTAATTGCACCCCCAGCACAGCATTTTATGACACCCTTTAATGTATAGATTTAAAAGAAAAGGCAGCCCATACAGAGATTGACCTTCCTGATAGATGGAGAGGAGGCAAAGTTCTCTCTGTTCAGCTGGAAGTAGCACAAAGGTGACACTGCCTGTGTTTGGGACAGCTCCACAGCGTGGGCAGGGACACCTCACCTCAGCTGCAGCTCTCCCAAGGGCAAGGACTGGGCAGTGTCAAACAAAAACAGAGCTCCCAAAGTCTTGCTTCTGGCTGCACCCACTGGGAGTTTGAACACACAGGCTGTGCATCCTTTCTGGGCCAAGAGCCAAGGCCCTGACACCTCTCCTAAGGGCAGGCACTGCACAGCACACAGGCACGGATGCTGCTGGTCAGCACCTTCTGGACATGCCTGAAGTAATCAGGACAGGGACACTGGTAGCACCAAGGGGATTTGGGTACCCTGTCCCACTGGCTTTCAGAAGCACTTACCCCAGCAAGCTCCTGGAGAGCCCTGTGAGAGCCAGACCATGATCCAGGGCTGCTCCAGCTGCCGAGCTGAAATGCTGCTGGCACTGTCTGCAGCCTGCTCTGCTCTGGGAGCAGCTGCTGTGCACTGACCCTGCTCTGGAGGGGCACAGGAACTCCCCAGTTCCCTTCTGCAGACCCCACACACCTGCCTGTGCATGCTCTCAGTGGGGAGCAGAGCAGTCAGGCACAGAAAGGCACCCAAACCACTCCCAGGTCTGGAGGATGGATAGCCCCAGTGCTGGGGTCAGAGGCAAAGCTGCTGCTGCAGCAAACATTGCAGTGTATGGCATGGCTGGCACTGGCCTGATCCCTGCCTC
Organism: Haemorhous mexicanus; assembly: GCF_027477595.1. Taxonomy (NCBI): domain Eukaryota; kingdom Metazoa; phylum Chordata; class Aves; order Passeriformes; family Fringillidae; genus Haemorhous; species Haemorhous mexicanus. The sequence continues at coordinate 4,533,180 of NC_082352.1, read as the reverse complement.
CTGTGCAGCATCCCTGTTAGGTGGCATGTCACATGGCTGGACAGATGGCACTGATACTGCAGTGAGGCTCTGGAGGCTTGTATATTAATATACTGAGTGAATTGATTTCACCTTCCATTGCTGTCTCTTCTCTTTCCCTCCATTGATCTGCACATTAAAATACAATGTCCAGGCCCCATGTATCCTTGTATCAGGAGAATCCTTGTCCATTGCTAGAAACAGTGAAGATGTTAATGCATCTTCTGTTTGGCAGTGTCATTCCATCCTCCCACACACCCTTCTGCCGTGGTCCCCACAGTCACCATCCCCCAGGACCTACTCTCACTCTGATCCCAGCTCACTGATGAACATACATAAAACCAGATCTTGCTAAAGAGATTGCTGCTGCTATTCCATGGTGGGTTTATGAGCTCCTTTGGATACTATATCTGACCCCTAACTGTGAGCCCCCTTCCTGGGTAAGGACTGGGCTTTAGCATTCCCTCTGTGGAACAGGTCACTCATCACAGCTGGGGAGGCTACCCCTGCTCCTGATGGAGGGTTTGGGAACATCCCCCTGAGGGAATGGGCTCCACAGAGCTGAGCCCACCCAGAAGGGGCCCCTCAGCCTTCTTGCAGACTGTGCACCCAGCTCGGTGTCTGAAGGTGCTCTTGGGCCCCTCGCCTTGCCCCTGCCCCTCCTGCCCTCCCTTCCCAGGCAAAGCCAGGCAGAGCTGGGGCTGGGGCCCTCCCGACATGCTTGGCCTTGCTTCTGGTAAAAATTGGCCACTTCATACTCACAGCCCCCTGGGATGGTGGAAGAGGCTGAGCAACCCCAGGGCTTGGTGTGGGACACTGGTGCCAAAGGGGTTTCAAGAGCTGAAGGGAGGAAAAGTTGCCTGCTGCTGGTACTGTAATGGCTCAGCACTGATGCCATGAATAATAGGAAGTCTGTTGGATGTTTTGTTTTGCTTGAGTGTAATCTGTACAGTTAGAATACAAATAAACATATTTTGTCAATTTTATTACCTTTTTGATATAAAAATAAATAACCTTAAACAAAGAAGTGGAGTGGAGGCTTGCTAAGCCAGACTGGTTCAATAAGGACCTGCACTGAGAAGGGAATCATTTGGTCCCAAAGATAAGGGGATGAAATTAGAAGCTTTCAGGATGAAAAAGCCCCTACAGCAGGAGCTGTGTTTTACACAGGAGACTGTGAGAAGGGGGCTCTTTGAAAAGGAAAGGAAAACCAAAAAAGGCTATAAATTTTTTGTTACCAGAGCTGCTTTCTAGCTGAATGGGAAGGCTGCATGCAAACAGCTGCTGAGAAATAGAAGTGTGGCGGGGTAACAGCAGTTAGGGACATTGTAAGGATCATTACAAAAATCACAAGGAAATAATACCAAGTATTAAGTAACTGAATATAAAACAGACATCAAGAAATCATGCTTTTACTTTGCAATGCATGTTAGCAGTGAGTTCTAGGCTTACCACTGATGCCAACATGGGAACTTCCAGCAGGCAGCAACACATAATTACTGCTGGGTGGGGATGAATCAACCACTTTCTGTCATGAAGCAAAGGAGAGACCCTCAGACCATCTGCCAAAGGTGGGAGGGTGGGTGGGTGGGGGGGTGAATAAGAGTGTTACTTTCTTGCTAGACTCCAATCAAGGCACCACACCTTTTGATGGTATCTCTGTAATAAGCAAACAACTCTAAATGATATTGTGTCACTGCAGGAGGGTGACCCAGCAAATCAGGTTTCTCTGATGCAGGAGGACTGCAGCGTGCAGTGCTCACTCACCTCGGCACCCTGGAGCCCTCAGCCTGCCCTGCAGAGGAATCCAAGCTGTGTCTCCTTCACTAGCAATGCACCTGGCTCCAAGCAGCACTGGCACTACACTAACATCCTTTTTGCTTTTCTGTGCATCACTCTTAGGAGTCTTCTGATGTGCTGCTAGGGAGAGTACAGGTATAAGTGCACCACAGAATTGCCATCCCATTAGTGTGGATATGACAAATGATGACAGAATTACATCTGCTTCTTCCAGTTAGTAAGACATGCCCGATGCTGCCTGCCTGAGTGCTCCTACAGCCCTCCCCAGCCACTGCTGGGCTGCCTCTTTCCTCGAGGGCAAGTTCCTCAATTCCATGGTCCAGTTCCAGTCACAAGGAATGGGGCTGCTCTGCTGAGTCTGTCTGGTTGGGAGGGCCCCACGAATCCCCACCTGTGAGGCTGGGAGGCTGTCCTTGAACTGAGCAGAGTGCCCAGGAGTTTTGTTTTCCAGAGCAAAGGGGAGGTTCAGGGGCTGTCACAGCCCTGCCCTGGCTGGGAGCAGGTGCCCCTGTGGCAGGAACAAATCTCAAGGCACCCAGATGCAAGCCAGCTTGGCACAGTAGGATTTGTCCTGCTCGGGCTCCACAGTCAGACCTGGTGGCTCTTCAGCCATTCTCTTTCTTACCTCCTGTAGCAGCACCACTGCCCTCAGCCCTGTTCAGATGCCTGTGAACCAGAGTTATAACTAGTGAAACTCAACTGATGTCTCTGAATTCAAACCACTCCAGGCCATTGTGCAAATGGGGTTTTTGGCAAATGCCTGGCCCTCTCTGTTTGGCTAGAAAGGACCAGGCCCATCCCTAACACTCCATGCAGATGACCCTACCCTTTCTTCCTGCTTATTTTTTCCTTTTACTCCAACTCTTTGAACCTTAGCCAGGGCCAGGACACACCATGCTGTGCTGTGCAGTGGCCTGGCAGCCTCATTCCCCTGCTCTTCCCATCTCCTCCTTGTAGGGCCCCTGCTCTGAAGTGGCACAAAGACCACAGCAGCAATGGCAGGGAGATTGTCAGTGGTGGTGGGGCTGGGAAGAGAGGGAGTCCCAGCAGAGGGGAAATAGGAGTGCCCTGTTTAGGCTGCTTCTGGGTTTGGCCTGCTCAGCCACTCCCTAAGAAAAATTTCGTCAACCAAGAGCACAGGCTCATGCTGAAGAGCTCACAAATTTAACACATGTAATCAACCTGCTTGTCCTGAAAGGGATTAGCCAAAGCAAAGATGAAGATGTCTTCCATAAGATATCAATCCATTTTTCCTGGGAATCTTATGGAGCAAATCCTCAAAGAAGCCATGCCCAAAGACAAGAAGGCAGCTAGTAACAGCCAGTGTGTATCTAACAGAGACACACTGTACCTGACTGGTGTGGGTGTCACCTGTACTGGGATGATGTGCTCATTGGACAAGGTGGGGGAAGCAGTGGATGCCTCTTATTTTGTTTTAGCATGGTCTTTGGCATTGCCTGAATGGATGCACCACAACCTGGCTGAAAAGAGCTCACAGCTACCCTGTAAGGCTTAAAGGATAATAAAGGTCAAGACCTAGACACTCAGTTGGTATTAACAGATGGTGTTCTTCAACAGGGCCAGGCTTCACCAGCAATCTGGATGACAGAAAATAATCTGGATGACAGAAAACAATGGTTCCTCAGCAAGTCTGTGCAGGACTGAATTGAGGCTCTATGTCCTTATGCTGGAGGACAAGGCAGCCATTCAGGTGGTCTTCCACAGCCTGGAAGACAAGTGTAAAAGAAATCTGTTGAAATTCATCAAGGACAAATGTAAAGTGTGCACCTGACACAGAATAAACCTGTGTGAGAGGCAGCAGCATGACTTTGCAGTGCTGATGGGCAATGGCACCTTGGCCTGCATGGGACAGGCTCTCTGCAGAGCTGAACAGCACAAGAACAGAAGAAATGGCAATCAACATCATAGAAGAAATTTTTCAAAATAAGAGCAGCTGAACTCCAGCAGGTGCCCAGAGAGGTTTGTGAAATCCCCATCCTTGGAGATTTCAAAATGTAATGGACAAAGCCCTGAGCAGCCTAAGCTGATGTTGAGGTTAGCCCTGCTTTGAGGAGGTTGGGGTACAGCCTCCAGATGTCCCTTCCAACCAATATTATTTTGTGTCTGTTTTGTTGGGCTTTTTTGTTTGTTTTAACTGTATTTAGCTGTTAACCAGGGAGATTCATCTGGAGTTAATGATTCCCCAGAAAGAATGGAAGCTGTTACCACCATTGCAGTTACCTGCCAGTTATTTATTTATTTATAATATGAATGAATTCTGACTATGCATCACAAGTTCAAACAGTCAAGAGACTTCACTTCAGAGGTTGTAAGGATCAAAGATAACTTTCTTTCTCAGATCTTAAAACTAAGCAGAAAGGAGGTCCTGCCACTCAGAAGCACACATACACTCACACTCTCACACACACACAGTGTATAATATCACAGAGCAAAAAACTAAAGAGTTTAGAGTTATAGAATGTACTAATATATATAAAGCAAGATATAAGTTTTAAGACAGAAGCTAGTCCTTCTCCTTTACCTTCCTCTTCATAAGTTTAGGTAGTATTTTGTAACTCCCCAGCTGCATCCCAGCCAGCACGCTGGGCTGTGCATTATTTGTGTGCAGCCATTTGTCCAGCAGCCCAAGCTGCCTGGAGTTCAGGAAAATAGCTGCTGGTTGCTGTGTCTCAGCAGAACTGTGCTGCAGACACTGGGGTATGGGAGAGCCTGGATCCAAACAGCACTGTCTGCAATGCCAGGTGTGTCACCCAAAAGTGGGCCAGCATATTGAGGTATGTAGGATATACAGATAGACCTGCTGGTCTCTGGAGAGACACAGGTCACTCCTGTGAGTCACAGAGCCAAATTCTCCCCAGCCCTCAGCCCTTCTGTAAGCTGATTGTTGTCAGAACAACAATGAATCTCAGAAAAGGCATTAAAAAAAAATAAATGCAGATCTCTGCATTAGTTGGGTTTTGTGACACCAACACAAAACCTGGGCTAAAAAAGGAAAAAATAAATAAATAGAAGTAAAACCCCAAACCTATTTGAAAGTATCTTTAGAAACTAACAAGCAAAACCTCTTACCCAAACAAATTGTAGTTAGATCTTGGGTGACACCATGCTTATCAAAGCTTAGCCAAGGAGCTTGCTTGGAGATACTTCTCCAGCCTTAACATAACACTACCAGCCTGGACAAGTGCTGCTAGAAAGCACCTCATTACAATGCTCTTGTGGTATTTATGGATAGTCATTCCTATCACATCCATCATACACACTGAGCTGGAACTATGATCAGCAAATTGGACTGCTTCTGCCATGGCCCTTCTGGCCCAAATCCTGTCCCCCACTCCCTACCAGCACAACTGCTCCCCCCTGGGTGCCTGCATGTCTCCAGCCTGGCAGAAGTGTCATTCTCTGGCTGCAGCTCTCCAGCCCTGCAGCACTCCAAACGTGTGGTGGGGTATCAGAGATGCAACAGCCACATCAAGAGCAGACACATCTGTGGTGCTCTGCAGGTAGCTGGGCTTGGGTGCAATCATCAGAGGCACCACAGACCTTATCCCTGCAGTGGACAGGCAGCTGGAATCTCTGTTTGCTGGAGAGCCCAGGTGGCTTTGGAATGCATAAAGGATAATACCAGAGAAGCACATCTGCTGGTCACAGACACTAGTGCAACAGCCAAGGGGATATAATGTGACCCTTATAGAAAAGCACAGGGTGTGTCTTCTGTGGGGAAAAAAAAAAACCAAAAAAAAAGGAAAAAGGAAAAAGAGAAAAAGACTGGCCAAAAAAAAAGAGATGTTAGGTAGCTAGGTAACGAGGTAGCTGGGACTGCCAGGAGCAATGTGAAATCAGTTTACATTAGAGCAGGTTGCTCTTGATTTCAGTACAGCAGTCGTCATGCTTGGTAAGAATAACAAGCTGGCAGCCACCATTGTGCAGCTCAGCACATGCAGCCCAGGGTAAAAACACCCCAGCAAATGCAGTGCCTAGGATGGGGCTTTTTCAAAAAAGCACATAAGATGGCTATGAAAATGAGCTTCCACTTCAGGAATCTGTGAGAACAATGGTTCCCCTGTAAGAGGAATTTGTTCCTGGAGCACCTGATGTTTTACCTGAAATCTGCACTTTGGATTGAAACACTGAATACATCCCCCTGCAGCTCCTAGGTCTCTCCCACTATCTGGCCCCTTCAGTCTCCAACTTACTTTAATACTTTCAAGCTCAGAAGATCTCGATTTGCACCTTCCTGCATGCCCAGAACTGCCCTAGCCCTGACGAGGCCAAGCAGCTCAGCCCAATTCACACCTATGCCCGATCAGGATCAGGACAGGAGGCGGTGCTGAGCTCAAACCCCCTGCGGGCTCTGATCGGGGATTACATGTTACCTGGTGACTGTTTCGTGTAAAATGCACAAACAGTCCCGGGAGCAGAGTCCAGGATCTCAAACTGCCTTACAAGTGCTGGAGCCAGCAGGCAGGACAGCCACGCTCACCTGAGCCAGCTCCCAGCCTCGTGGCCTCCCTGCTCTGCTAGAGGTGAGAGCAAACAGCCTCTGGAGAGCAGTGACCCTGTCTGTCACTTCCAGGCTGCTGGGAATCCACATTTCACTTTACATTTTTGTGCTGTGACAGAAGGCTGCTTCCAGAAGTCTGGATCATGGCAGCAGCAGCATTTCAATCTTACAATTTCCCCATTGATTGGTCACCACCCTGAATGTTTTGCTCCTTGTGTGGAAGTGCCAGGCTTGGCTCAGGCATGCTGCAGGGATTGCTGGCTCTAAAATCAGGAGCTGGGCATAGTAATAAGAAACAGAGAGTTAATACTGAGACATGAAAGTATGATATAACTTAAAAAACTTGCAATTGCATCTGCAAATGGATATACCACATGGTCAGCCTAGGCACTCAGGTCCTGGTGTTTGATGTGAGGTGTGTCATGAATTAACCTGTGCTAAGTGAGAAAGCCATGGGGAAAATCTGTGCTGCTGCTATTGCTACAGGGAAACAAAGTCCTCCCCTACCCAAAATGTACATCAGCTTCCCCCTGATAATGCTCTTCCCTAACAACTAGTGGTGCATTTGTCTCATTCAGGACCACTGAGAGGGAGAGCTAACAGCTTTGTTTCTTCTAAAAATGGGGGGGAAATTGCATTTACATCTTTAAATAGCAAAAGTATTTCTGTGTCTGTTTAAATTACTCATAGAAGAATTATTTTACCATAAAAATGCACAAATTATTGCATTTCTCTGAGGAAATCCAGCTTCCATCTGGACCAAATTCATGACAGTGTGCAGCTTGGTCTGGTTGGTTTCCATTTTTACTATAAAAATTATACTTGTGCTGGTAAAAATTGATAATTCTGCCCTGGAGCAAATACACAAAAATGCTTTGAAAAATGCTGTATCCTGCTTATAAATGCAAAGCAGAGGTTGTTTCTGAGTTTCACTTATTCAAGAACTCTTCCATAGTGAATTTCCCTATTTACTACAGTGCTGAGGATGTTCCTGTGGAAACCACTCAGCACACCCAGTACACACACCAAAAATACCAGGACAGAGCCACAGGCCAAGTTGTTTCTCATAAATGCTCTCAGGCTTCCATCTGAGATGACATGATAAAGAGCAAAGCTATTCACATTGCTTTCATGCCAGGATCTGGAGGCAAAACCTCTTTTTGATACCTCAGAAGAACGACAAGAAAGGAAGAGAAAGCTGGAAATGGGCTCCTGAATTGTGCACTTCAGCCAAAGCCAGCTCCACCACGACTTCATGACTAATGCCACAGCTCATCTCTGGACTTCCACTGCCTTTGCCATCACAGGCAGCACCAGTGACTGCCCAGCTGGAGCACTGCTGACTGAGCTCTACATCACCATGGCTGCTGCTCTGGGGAATTGGGCTCCTCCAGCACAAGGCAGAAGCAGAGCAAGTCCCTGGTGGGTCCAAGCCCAAGGCCACCGTGACCTAGAGAGACCTGTGGATACCACAGGGGTGGAAAAGAATTTTCTCTGAGGCTGGTGAGTGCCAGGGAGCATGGAGCTGCAGCAGAGGAGCTGAGGAAGCAGGTGGCTGTGCTGCTCCCCAGCAGTGCAGTGAAGCTCACCTGGCCCAGCAATGGCAGTGCAGAGCTCTGATTCGCAGCACTGCGTGCAGGGCCACCCTGCAAATCAGTCACAGCCCCAGGGGAAAACCAACAGATGGTCATGGGGAAAATTCCCAGGGTTTCTTCCTCCCTCCTCTGTGGTAATAGGCTGCTTATGATTGTCTGAAACCACCTGCATTTTTTCCCAGGCATCCTGGCTACCAGTTAGAACAAAGTGTATATCTCTGCAGTGGTGTGGGCAGCATTGGGCTCACTTTTCATCAAAAACCTCACGTTTGTGAGCAAGAGACTGAACAGTGCAGAGGCTCACTGCCATGATGCCACTGAGGGGTGACATGGTAGTGATGAATAACAGTCAGGCTTAGGTTCAGGGAATACTTAACATTTTCTAGCTAAGCCCACTGCTTCAGGCAGCACATCCTGGTACCCCAGTTTTTCCACTGCTGTAAGGAGAAGAATTAAATCATCACCTGGTTTTTAGAAAAAAGAGTGCAGAGAATCAGACTTGTTAAAGGCTCCTGCACAACATGAGGAATCAGCACACAATCCAGGGAAAGGAGCAGAAAAAGCTATCACCCCAGGTATATACTGCTGCAGCAAATGTGTATCTCATGTGTAAGGTGAATTTTCATGTGGCATCCCAGTTCTGCAAAGCCTGCCATCTAGTAACACTTACTGCTCTCACTGCCATGACATGTGATGTACAGCATGGCCACATGCTCCTCCAGAGCAGCATGGAGGCACAGGATCTGGACTTTTTGTTGCCCTCCTTCTAGCCTTGCTTAAGCTACAAGATATTTGCCAAAATCCCCAGCTCAGCCAGACTTCATAAAAGTGAGCATCAATTTCACTTAACTCCCTGTTTCTGACACAGGGTTTTCTGGGAGGAGCATCCTGCACACACAGGTCAGTTCCAGGATCTGTGAGCTGTACTGCTTGCCAGCCACCCTCTGAAAGCCATCCTGCAGGCACAGACACACAGGGCAGCACCAGCAGTGCCTGCTTCCCCAGGACACTGTGTGTCCTCCACTCCCCTCCTTCCCATCCTAGTGTCAAGAACACAGAACACAGTAAGACAAACATGAGGACTCTGGAGAACCCAAAATATCCTTTTCCTGGCAGCAGGTGCTGCCTCCTGATGTTTGTGAGCACTCAGTTGCATGACTCTTCTTTTCCTCCCACTACAAAGACCCTACAACACATCCCACATATGTTCTTCCCAGGATACTCTGTTCCTTCACATCAGAATCTGCTGCTCAGCCTCACTGTCTTCTGCTTGCTGCAGAGGGTACAAAGGTACAAAGCCATTCCTTCCTCTCCTGCCAGTGTGGCCAAGCCTTGGATGGAGGCAGGCCCTGCTCCCTCTATGACTACAGAGCTCTAGAAGATTCTGTTAAAAGTCTGGCTCTCGAAAGATGCTCTGAGTTCACAGCCAAACAGGACCTGCTCTGCAGACATCACCTCTCCTCACCCACCTCTCTCCCTGGCCCTGGGTTAACAGGCACTTGGGACTGCTGGAGCAGGGGTTGTTGATCTGTTGAAGGATCATTGCCTTTCCAAACTGCATTTCAGGGAGATAGGAATTATAACCTGCAGTCTGCATGATGTCTGTGTCCAAAGGTGATCCTGTGTGTGCCTGTGTGTGTGCCACCCTCCCTTGGGAAGTAACCCTGCCTGGGGCAGACCACCCCCAGGCAGCAGCACTGGGGGGCCACGCCAGCCCTGCTCTGCTGGCTGCACTTTGCTGCTGCAGCCCTGTGTGCATCACATCCCCTCTTCTGAGGACTGAGATGTGCCTCAGGCCAGGCCACTGGAAGGACAGGAGCACTAGGCTGAGCAGCTGTGGTTAGCTGGCAGGTGCCATGAGTATTACTTTAATGATCAGTGGCTCTAATGGCAAAACCTTTTCTAGGGAATCCTACCTACAGCCAGCAGGTGAACCACAAAGGACAGACTCCAGCTATTTTCCAGAACACTGGTACCTAAAGACAAGTGTTTCTTAGAAAATGACCCTGTTTCTTAGAAAACCCCCCTGTTTGGGGTTTTTTTTGCAAAAGACAACGACAGAACACAGGTCACAATGCATAAAGTGCACTTATGCTCAGTCACTTGGAAGAAGGATGTGCTGGAGCACCCATGTTTGAATTTTAACTGTTGACTGTGAGCCAGCTCCAGAGGTGACGTGGGTGTTTTTGAAAATTACATTAGTAACTTAGTGGGGTGTCTGTAAGCAGGCCAGCTGCACCACAGCTCTTGACTGGCACAATTCCATAGGGAAGATGCACAGGTCTGAGCCTACAGGAGAATTTCCCAGGAGATAAATAATGCCCTATCTGATATTTCAACCTTGATTGCCTGCAATGTCCCGAGACAAACACTGGAAGATATATGGAAAAGATTTTGTTGTTATTGTTGCTGTTGTCCCCGGTTACAAACCCTCTCAATAGACTGAGAATCATCTATGAGAATGTGGATCATTTTTAACTGGTATTTTAGTCCAGAGCTGGAAATAATGGTGATGGAAGAAAAGCTAAGCCAGGCTGTTTTGTTACAGTAAAGCTGTGCTGTACTTTAGATTACTTATTAACAAACAGCAAATGGGCCTCTGCCTTGACCTTTTTCATTTGAGCAAATATACTCTTCCTACCCCTTGTAAACAGAAGTTACTGGTAACTGAGTCACGTACCCCTCACATCCCTGCAGTTAGTTTTTTTCATCTGTGGCAAGGGTTTTAGTCAAATTGAATTTTGCCAGGCTCTCCAAGATTATTAGCAGTATTATTAGTCTTAATAATACAACAGTAATAATACTTATTGGGATCACCATAAACCTGAAAACATCTAAGTACCTCACAAATATTAATTAAAAAAACTCCACAGGAGATCTGAGAAACCAGCAGAAATTGTCAGCTTTGCTTCAGAGCTGCAGAGCTGAAAACAGCCACCAGCAAGCAGAAGTGGCAGTTTGCTTGATGAATTTCAATTAATGGCTGCTCCCTTGGTGTCACGAAATGCCAGGTACACAGTGCCTCTGGCAACACTGCCAGGTTAAAAACAGCAGCCCACAGCAGAAATCTGGAGCAGCAGAAGTCAGCAGTAGGTTTGGGAACTGGAATCAAAAGGACAGGTTGTTCCACTGAGAGCTGGGTTTTCAGTGGGAGTGCTGGACATGCCCCGGGTATCTCGTGCCTTAGGATCCATGGTGAAAGGCTCCTTTGGAATATCCCATTCTGCAGATCTTCAGTGAAGCTGAAGATCAAGAACATGCCTACAAATCTGCAAATGTCCCAACAAGCTATGGCTATCCACTCCTTTGGCAGCTTTCATGTTAAACTTTTTGAATGAAGGAGGCAAACTCTGACAACCACAAGGAACTCCTCTGCAAAGCTCACGACTACTTTTCCTACCTAATTATTTCCCTGACTTGTCTCTACTGGTATGAGACCTCCAGTGGTGGCCAAAACATGACAATAGCACCAAGAAGTTTGTAGAATTCATCTTGATTTTAAGTTAATTTATCCTGTAGATATCACCCAAATCTATTTAGTAAAGGAAAACATCAGATACTTTGTTAAAAAGTAAGTTTCATCTAGATTCTTAACTGGTGATGTCCAACAGATTTTGTAGCATGGGGTAATTACTTGTACTAATTGCAGACTCCTCTAAGGTACATTGTGCCATGGCATTTGGATGATTGGATGCACAATTTGGAGGAGTGACATTTTTGTTTTGTTGTTTTGTTCAAAAAACTTACCATTTGTAGGCATAGAAAGGACACAGACAAAGTCAATCTTCACTTGAAGTCAGAAGGACAAAGCCCTAAGAACAGCAGCCTCACAAGTGAGAGATCCAGGTGCAGCTTCTCACTCTGACACAGACTGCCCATGTGATCTTGAGCATGTCACATAAATTGTCTGTCCCCAGCCATAAAGTTAGGATAATCGTAGTTAGTTCATGTCAAAACAGTATAAAAACCAAAGTTTGCCTACACTGAGTCTTCACCCATCAGTGTCTTCTAAGAGAAAAAGCATTGTGACCAGACTGATTCAATTTTCTTGTCTGTGATACAATCACTCATCTTAGACAGGTGGGCAATTCCCTAATTTGTGACTGTGCTCTCTCCCCATGCTCCACACCCTGTGAAGACATTCTCTGAGAACCTCTTCTCTTCTCTGGAAAGCTGGATGCTCTACTTCACCATCAAATTCATCCCATTTACTCCATTTATGTCCCCAAGTTCTTTTGAAAGCTCTCCACCTTTGCAATGAATTTGAAGCATCTCATCTGTTGACAATACATCCTTACATTTCACATGTTCCTTTACATCCCCTGTGATACCTACTCCAATTGCTCCTCACAAAAAAGACACTGGTGCTGTGGCTGAAATTCTGTAAGGTCTTGCTTTTGCAGGCATGGCAGAGTTCATTTCCCTCCACCTCCCTGTGTCTCAGCTGCCCCAGCCTCAGCAGTTCCTCTGCCCAAACCCACTGGTGCCACAGAAGCTTTGCCATGTGATGCCTGGTAACTTAAATGAGAACCCCACAGCTGCCATCCCACACAGTGCTTGGAAGATCTGGGCTCTGGGTTTCACCCAGATAGACAGTCTGTAAAACTACTGCAAACAATTCAGGCACAGTCTCTGGCTTGGCCAGCTTTCTCCACCCTCATTTCATTCTAGAGCAGAAGCAGCTTCTGGGGCTACACTCAGGTAGGAATGGAAGTGCTGCTGCATCTCTCTGGGAGCCCTGCTAGCCAGCAGATCCTAGAATACACAACCCAAGCAAAGGTGGGCGTCCTCTGCACACCCCACTGGTCTTGCACTCTCCAGGTATAACATTTAGCAAACATCAAAGAGGGGCAGGAGGAATCCCACCCTCACCCCCCACCCCATCCCCCAAGCTTGTCAGGAGTTTTGGGAGTTTCTGCAGGGTAAGGCACTGTCCAGTTACACACCCCTGGCTGCAGTCATTCACAGAACCATGGAATTACACAGAGCTTTCTGAAGAGCTTTTGTGACTGGGATAGGAACAAAACAAAAGCAAAGGCAGGATGAAGGGAAAGATGCTGAAGGGGAGTCTGCTGCCAACCTGAGAGGACACCTTTGTGTGGGAGAACTTCCTGTTCACAGCCTGGGGACAGCTGTGTATAACCTCCACTTGCTAAGAGCAGAGGCTTTCTGGATTTGTGTGGACCCCACTTTCTCCTAGCTCTGTCTCACCCAGCTGTGGGCTGGCCTTCACTGCTGGCCCCATTTCCCTCCCACAGCAGGGAAGGACAGACAATCCTACAGGCAGACAACAGGACCATAATGTGGGACTAGAGTAAGGAAATGGGCTGCTGAGGTCCCAGACTCATGGGCACGAGCCCAGTGCAGGCATCAAAGAGAAGGATCATGTTGGCACAGCTTTCTGCATCATTCTTCCTCACTTCCATGAATCCATCAGCTGCCAAGAGCAGCTGCCTAATGGGGTATGCCTGCTCCACACCACCCAAATACCCAGGAGCTGTTCTGCACCTGCAGCAGGGCAGCAGTGCAACACATCACGCCCTTGCTTAACCCACCCTTTCCCCTTCCCTTCCCTTCCCTTCCCTTCCCTTCCCCTCCCCTCCCTTCCCTTCCCCTCCCCTCCATTTTATCAAGCCCTGGGTTTGTTGGTAGCTGTGTCCTTCACTGAGGAGCACACCTGGGAGTGATGTCAGGTGAACAGGGAGCAGTGGCTCACCATCACCCCGTTCCTTGGCTCTCACACAGTTGCAGCAGAGGGTGTGGGATGACCATCCCTAGGCCTAGCTCAGTGCCCAGAACTTTAGCCCTCTCCTTCTCTGTGCAGGTCCCCCTCAGCAGTAAAATGAAACAGAAAGGATCTGGAAAGCTCTGTGACCCAGTGCTGTTTTTTCATCTCTTTACACACATTACTCTCTGAATGAGCAGAGATCTGTAAAATTGCTGATTCATTAACATCTTTGCCATCTTGGCTGCTTCAAATCATTCACTCTGACCCAAGAATGATTTATTTCTCTTGGCTGTTCATCACAAACTGATACTGTCTCTAGTCCCTCAGATTTTGAGGGATTTGTGTAAAAATAAATTTTATTGAAACACTTGTGAAGTGGTTACTTTTGAGCAGTGAAACACTCAAGTCTCTGACAGAGAAGGGAATAGTATCCAGAGTTAGTGCTGGGAGAAGACTACTCACCAACTTCACACCCAGCCAGCTTCCTCAAACCTATCAGTATCAGCATATTTGCCAAGTCACAGCTTGGGACCATGGAAGGATGGATGAGAACTTGTGACACTCAAGGGCCCTGAACTGTGTCTGTGCATGGATTGGAAATAGGTTTCCAAGCTGTCAAATACTGCACCTGTCCATCCCACACAGGCTACAGCCACCTTCTGTCACATCACCAGAAAAGCTTCATTTCCTCCTTCTCACCTCAGCTGTCAGCAGCAGCTGTTTTTGCAGATGATTTCAGCTTTAGTCCTATCGCCTTTGCCTCATTTCTTTTCTCATTGTGCTCTAAGGATCTGTTACTGCCCATCTACTTTCCCATGAATGATCACAGTCTCACTGAGCAGGGCAAAGCTGTGGTCAGTAAGATTTCCTGCCAGTGCATGTTATATGACACTATTGTGGCCAAGAAACTGCCCCCTTCCTCCCCCCTAGCTACATCTTCCTCCTTGTGAAACCATCCCCTAAGAACCAGAACTCACTCCAGGGTAAGATGCCTGAATAGGGCCAGCAGGATTTGGCCCTGAAACTTTGTTATTAGATCTGACACCAGAATCCAAAGAGTGCAGCTCAGCTGCACCTCCCATCAATCTCACCAGCGTGGAAGGTGGTTTGCACACCTCAGTATTAGCCCCAGCATTATCATAGGACAAATCAAAACCATCATAATAAAATTTTGCAATAACCACAGTTTAATTAATAGTAAAAAGAAAAAAAGTCTTGCCAGGCCAGATGGCAAACTCTTGGTTTCTCACATGATGACTGTCACATTACCATCTCCACAAAAGAAAGTCACAGAATATATTGAATAAACCTTGGAAATGTCTATCAAAGTGGCAGTAAAGTTCCTGACTGATCTGCCTGGATCTGTCCACATGAAAGAGCCAAATGTAGGCTAGGTTTAAGGAGTTCCACCAATAAAGGACTCAAGTGCATTAAGCTAGAATTAACAGTACTCAGGCACTGAAGTGCAGAGTCACAGAGGTCCTGCTCTCATGTGCCTGTACTCTGTGGTCTCTCCTCGGCTCACATTCCAGTTTTGTGCTTCCACACCTGGCCACAACAGCATCTCTGAGGAGATGCACTTTACACTATCCTCCACGGGCATCCAGAGATGAGGTGGCACTTCTCTGAATGCCCTAAGGGATGGGGTTTGGTAAATCAGCTCCAAGAACACCAAATGCAGCCTGAGGCTCCTCAAACCACGGAGCTCTAATCCCTTCACTCTCAAACAGAAGCTGCCCACCAACAGTGGGACAGGGAGAGCAACCATCCCATTAGTGGAGGGCATGGTTTCACTCTGAAGACCTTCACTCAGAATAGCTGATCAGCTGGCAGTTAGACAGTCTCATGGGAAGTGAGACAAACACTCTCAGATTGAGGAAGGCATTGAACTCAGGTCTTGCACTTCCTCAGTGAATGCTCTAAAACAAAAGACAGTGACTTAGACCCCAACCACAAGGAAGGAACACTACTCTCTTATCTCCAAGAGCACTGTCCTTGGGGAGATGCATGCCATCAGAGTATTTACAGGACTCAAGCACTAAGTCCTGAGTGAGGTTTCCGTGCTCTGATGGAATGGCAGGGATGGGAGAGTAGATTTCAGAAATACTGTGTTTTCAGTCTGCCCTCAGACACCAAACAAGGTCTCTGTTTGGGAGTGAGATGTCTCAAACATCTGGGTTAGGTCTGAAAGCAGTCCTTACTTGAACAGGGACAACGAGAGGGAGGCAGTGCCATGTCACTGCAGCTCCAATTCTTGGCAGCCCACACTCATCTGGACCACCATCCCCTCAGCCCATCCCAGCAGCCTGGCCTGCTGGCCCCTCCCTGTCCATGGGCTAGGAAGCCCTGGCACAGCAGTGCTGCTTTTGGCACCAGGGTCTGGCTCTTGGGACCAGAGACAGTGGCACCTCCTCTTTGGACCCTGAGCCTTGCACACCCTGACTTGCAGTAAGTCAGCAGCACTGGGGTGCCTGGCTGGCACTACTAGCACCAGGGGCTTGTCTTTCATCCATGTTCTTTGGATGAAAGGATGTGCTTCACTGAAGCTTTATAGGGTTTTGGCTAGTGAATGGACAAGTTCTATGGGAATTTGTTTTGGTTCTTCTATATTGTTGTCTTTTGGTGGGACAGTACACTTTGAAAATTCATTTCCCTCCCCCTTATAGTATATAGGAGAAAAAATGACTTGACTTTAATACTGCAGCAAAACAATCTTTACACTGTACTAACTTCTGCCTCATCTGTGCACAGTGTACTTTCATGGACTTATCTGTTATCTTGCAATAATAACACAACAACAATAAGAAAACAAAATTTTCCATATAAAACAAAGCAATAGAAGTGCATCAGCTGCAAGTGCTGGTTGTTAATCCCATGAAAAAAGGCAATGACACAATTTTTGCAAGCTGTTTCCCTTGGCAGATGTCATTTCCATTTCCAGTGTAAAGGCTGAAGTGACTTAACACCACTCTTAACTTTAGTTAAACCCTGCTATAGCTGCTGAAGCCACTGCAGAGTTCTGCTTTCATGTTGCTGCTAGCACAGGGAGTTTCAGAATAATTTTGGATTGGCTTGGATACAAGTCTAGCAGGGTGCTACAAATAGAAATAGCAGAAGAAGGTAGTAGAGCAAAAATATGCAGTGTTAGATCACGGGTGGAGAAGTAACACAGACAGGAAGCCAATGAAAGCAACAGGCATGCTGCTGCTCTCTGCCACTTGCTAGATTTTGAATGCACTCTATTTCCAAACTTCTGAAAAAACTGCCACTTGCATTAACCTTGCTCCTGCCTACATATCAGCATTGGTAGTCATTCTGGATAAAAAAGCAGCCATGACAGGAAGGGGAACATCTGCTTTAAAAGCTGCCCTTTGAAAGCCGCCCTGTGCATTGCATCAGAGCTCACACAGTCACCACGCTATGAAGTTTCACCTCATAAACAGGTCCACTGGGGCACAACCCTGCACCTGAACCTCTCTGACCTTTGGGGATACCTGTTTGCAGCCTGGGCTCAGGCCATTCCTATGATGGCCCACATCTGACAGTGCATGCCTGCAGCCAGAACTGGTTGATGCACCTAATGGCCTGGCTTGCTGTCCAAGACCACGGCCAATTCCCACTGGATTTAGGAACCTGGCCTACAGCAGTTGGAGTGGAAAACTTTAGCCAGTGAGACTGCACAATCCTATTACCATGACAGCTCAGGAATGTCAGAACTCAGCAATCTGCAATAAGGTGCCACTTTAAATGTAGATTAAACTGAAAACAGCCCTTATGGCCTAGAGCGCCTGGGACAAGTGTCTGCCAGCTGAAATGCCTTGAAGGAACTATTGCTAGTGAATCAGGGGATGGTTTAAGGTGCCTGCAGTTGCCTCAAGACACAGACAGATTTTTTTTTCCAGAGACACTGTTTTGGTTTTTTTTTTTAGTACCGTACGAAACTTGGCAGCTCCAACCCTATGGAGATCTGTGCAAACCTCCTGCTTGCTGTGGTTCCCATGGCACATCCACTGAGTTTCACTCATTTCAGCATCACAAATCTCCAAACTCAGCCTACAGATATAAACTATGCCAAGTCCAAGCTCCAGCTGTGGAGCAGGACTGTTCCCCTTCCTCTGAACACTTCTGTATGAAACCAAGTTGCCCTCCTGTGACACAGGAAAAACATGATCAGCATCCAGTGTGAGATGTTGGGAGGATGTATTTTCTCATCTGTTTGCAACCTGAGGGTGAAACAAAGGGTGAGTTTTTTCCCTGGCTGGTGTCTTCCAGCTAGCCAGGGACAAAGTCACTTGTCCTTTTGGTTCTCTTAGATCCGTCCAGCAATGATCTCAGAGATTTGTTGACATGCCAGTGGGCACTTCTGACATTGGATGGGGTGCCAGTGGCTCTGCGTTTTCTTTTCCGACAACTCCCAGAGGACAGTGATGCTTTTATGCTTAATATATGCTGTCATTTTGTATTATAGCTTTTCTTTGGAAGTAACTTCATAAAGGACCAAAAGAAAACACAATCCCAAACCCCAGAATCCAAACAGCATAGAAAACTGAGGAGTTCTGCAGACATCACACATGAATTACTGCTCCTCCAACTGACGCAGAGCCAAAAGAAGCCATAGGCCTCCCTGCTTTACAACATGATCTGCCACTGACTGGTGGTTACTGGTCACCAGCATGACTTCCCTAGATTTCTGCTCTTTTTCTTCTCCAGTCCCATGATGTGGTGAGGCCCCTGATAGAGGCTTTTGCTGCTGCATCAGCATTTCTGGCATGAAAAAAAAATTTGTGACAATAGAGCAAAACTTTGGATTCCACAGCTATGTTGCTTGAAGACATAAATGACCAAGGACAACCCCAGCCCCTAACTGTCCTCCTCCTCAGTCTGTCCTCCCAAGCCTGATTCATGCAGCAGTCACAGAGTGACAGCAAGGGTTACAGTCTTGCATCAAGAACTGACAAATGACTTGCTCAAAGCAGACTGGATGGATTTGCATGTAATGGTTCAATGTGCTGGAATAATATTACAAGCACACTCCATCCTATTTCACCTTCAGCTGAGTACAGTAATTCACTCAATATTGCAATACGCTTGACAGATTAAGAAACCTTTTTTATTTTATTAGGCTTAATTCCCTTTTTTCACTCTTGTTTTCCCTGCAGGACTGTTTGGGAATGTCATACAATTGCAGGACCAAAAATAGACTAGTATATACCAAGTATGTATATACCCCATGAGAAAAACAATGCCATAACTTTGGGGTGACTTTTCAGTAATTCTATTTCTGCTGATACAGGCTGTCTGAAAACATAACTGACTAGGTTCTGGTGAATGAAAAAAAAACAGATAAATGATTGATGGGAATATACCTCCTTCATGTCCTGGGTTTTTCAAAGGCATGCTTACTCCCTACACTCTACACACCATCTATATATTTTAAGATCCAGAAGGCACCTTTTTTCACACTTAACTTTATAATTTTACACTATGCTTTGTAATCCTAAAATACCTCTGTGGCACAGAGCCGCATATACAATATGTGGGTGGAAAAGCTGTTAGCATAGTGGGAAAATATTCTGCTGAAACTCAAAACTTGGAAGAAACAGCTGAGTCACTCTTTCACAGTTAAGGTAGTCTGGGCTTGTTCCTCTCTCCTGTGCCCCTGGATGGTGTCTGGCACACTCCCCCCATGCTCTGACTCCCAGTGACTCCTGGACACTGCTAAACAAGAACTGCCTTGGAAATACTGAGTTTTCCTGACACAGGTGAACCTTTCCATCCAGGCACACAGACTGAATGAACACTGATTCTCCTGGGGACGCCCTGGGCACGTGCAGCAATGCAGGTACATCTGCACTGCCTGACTCAGACATCAGCTCTGCCTTGCTATTCAAGGTGATATGCAGCAACATCACCAACTTAACCATGTGATCACAGTTCTCAAGGCAAACCATGTTTTCCTAGCCTGAAAAAAATCCTTTTTTATTAAAAATTATGAAGATTGGCAAAATTTCAAAACCTAGCTCAAGTGCACTAAGCTAAAGGAATGAGACAAAAACTTTGAAAAAATTATCTTCTCTTTTCTTTTCTTTTCTTTCTCCTCTCCTCTTTCTCTTATTTTCTTTTTTCTTTTCTTTCTCCTCTCCTCTCCTCTCCTCTCCTCTCCTCTCCTCTCCTCTCCTCTCCTCTCCTCTCCTCTCCTCTCCTCTCCTCTCCTCTCCTCTCCTCTCCTCTCCTCTCCTCTCCTCTCCTCTCCTCTCCTCTCCTCTCCTCTCCTCTCCTCTCCTCTCCTCTCCTCTCCTCTCCTCTCCTCTCCTCTCCTCTCCTCTCCTCTCCTCTCCTCTCCTCTCCTCTCCTCTCCTCTCCTCTCCTCTCCTCTCCTCTCCTCTCCTCTCCTCTCCTCTCCTCTCCTCTCCTCTCCTCTCCTCTCCTCTCCTCTCCTCTCCTCTCCTCTCCTCTCCTCTCTCCATTCTACAGTCAGCATTATTACTTTGGCAAAGAAGAGGGAGCTGCCTATGAGCCATTTATTACTGCATAAAATTACTGAAATTACAAAGGTCTATAAGTAATAACTGCCAACAGATTATAGGCTCTACTAATGCAGTCACCCATGAAATTTATAAGGCTTATTTTAGAAAGAACTCTAGTACAGCCTATACATTTTGATCCCCAGAAAATAAAACTTGGCTGGAAAATATTTCAATCTTTTGACCTGCATTTTAATCATAATGCAAGATTTTCCTGAAAACTTGTTTTTGTGTGTACAAATCAGAAAAGCTAACAGAGATGTAAACAGCTCAATTTGTATGTGTAACAAGGTGCCAGGTTTTAGGATAATTTTCATGTGAACTGCAACAACAGCTGCATTGCAATGATGTGTGAGATGCCCACTATGGAGTACAGGTATCTTTGTTTTTGCTGGGCATTCCTGGCTGGCTTGGGAGGAGCTTCCTGGAAGCACATGGAGTTGTGCCTGCCTTCTGGGATATGCTGTTAACAGAGAGAAAGTTTACATATTGCTGTTCTGCTCTCCCTCTGCCAGTGCTGCAGCTGACAATGACAGAAGCTCTGCTGGTGCCCTGCCCCTGCTTGCTCACACTGCAGCAGGGGCTGTGCTCAGGAGTGACTGAGGAAACAGGCCTGAGCAAACGAGCATGGAAAGAGCTTCCCATGAGTCTGGCAGGGCTGTCTGCAGGGCTGCTGTACCTGTAAAACACGGGTGGATGAGGGAGTGGATTTCCCTTCACCAGCATGGGTCATTGCAGGCAGTGACAGGCACCCACCAGCCAGCAAAAATGTCACTGGAGACAAGGAGGGATGCATGTGATACTGAGGGAAGACTGGAGAAGAGAGGAGAAAAAAGGCTGCTCCTTAGGATATGAGGCTGTTTAGAGTTTAATTCTGACAGTGGCAAAATTAGCATCGAGTTTACCTGGACTGGGAGCAAATGTTCAAGGACAAAAATCCAGGAAAAGGAGAAAAAAGGCCCGAGAGAGAGAAAACAGCCAGCTGCTCTTGGAGGGCCTAGCACTTGAAATGTTATCCAGCCAAAGCCTGGGCATGTTTGAGTGCTTGGTGATGGCAGGCAGGGTGTAGGCGTGCTGAGCCTACTTTATTTTTTTTAGTTTTCACGCTATATAACATAATCTGTTTATTTAGAAAAGCATATTTTTGCCCCAGACAGAGTAATTTCCAGTACTGCGAAATGTGAGAACAACAAGAAAAGTTGTAGAAAATTTTTGAAAACATAGGGGAATCCTTCCCTCCATTTCTTTCATCAACAAGAGTCCCACCCATAATTCCAATGTGGTGGTAGAGCACAGTAAGGTTATTGAAGTCTGGAGTGTGTTCACATCCTGAGCACTGCTTTATGATGTACAATATGGATTATATCCTCCCAGCAGAGGAGGAAACACATGGGTGTTTTTTCCTCCACACATTAAACATATCAGACTGACTAGAAGCTATCACATCAGCACATAACTCAAAACTGGGAAACAGGCTTTTATGGAAGATTTATCAGTAAAAGTGGGCTTGTTGTTAAAATGCAGAATTTTACCTGTGATATTGCCATTTTGGCAAACATGTCCCACAAGCCACCGTGAAGCCCAAGGGTGGCATTTCCATGGCTGTGTGTGTATGGTGCAGGTAATTAGTACATACAGTATGTAAGCCTCTAAAAATCATTGCTCAGTTATGGGCACAGAATACAAATACCAAAACACATAGTGTCCAGCTGAGCCCCAAAACGTTTTCATTACTTAAAATCTTCTATTGGCTACTGAAAGGGAAAGAGCAAATTTCACTCTACTAACTGAATACATGAAAACCCTCTCAGCTGGCTGCTGATGAGCTCTTGCAGGGAATTCAGGTCACTGAGGAATACATCCAGCCACTGAACAAAAGTCATGATGAACATCAGTCATATCAAGAAATATCTGCCACTGTTTAAAATGCTAAGGAAATCAACCATATACAAATTAACTAATAAAAACTAGTTATATTACTGATAGCTAAAAAATCAGATTTCCTAAAGCACTTAGTAATCCCATTACATAATATATTACATGAGATAAATTAAAAACATGAATGACATTCTTCACATATTATATAATGACCTATATATTGCTATGGGTCTCGTGAAATATCCACTTGGAATTTGCCTTAGCAAAGGCTGCCTTTACACTCTTTTTATCAACTCAGAATTCTTGATGTGATATCTGTAAATGTTATTACTCACAATGCAAACAGAAGGTAGTATACCTAGAGCTTTATTTATTTACCTAGCTTACATGTTCACTTAAAATCAGAACTTGATGCTGTCCTGTGGAAATCATAGATTGACTTTCTCAAATAAATGTTGCCAGTAGAGTTGTTATATACATTCCTCACTTAGCAAACCAAATACACAGTGTTACTCTTAAAACTGCAGTCTAGGGAATCAAATCCCAGTTTTATCCCAGTCAACAGGGTCTCCCCTCACCTCCAGAAACAATTTGAATAAGTCAATTCTGTAACAAATAATAAGCTTTGTCTAGAAATTTTTGGTATGGAAACTCTGTCAATCCCATTCCTTTGATATTTAAAATGAGTTCCAGTAAACACAGGAGGGTTGCTGACTGGAATGAAGCAAACAGCAGTGGCACATAGCCTTTCAAATTTTATATTAGATTACGAGAAGTCTAAATGCTAATTTGCACAATTATGAATCAACAACATTCATTTCAGCCTGACTCTGTCATCAGCATTTTATCTGAACTGACATACCAATAAAAATATGAACATAACTTTCAAAAAGTTTGGGAAAATACATTCCCAGTCCACCAAATTGAACATGTTTCCACCACAGCAAATTAAACTGTAATGTATAAACAACAATATAAGAAAGGAAAATTTATATGACAGAAATATAAGAGCTAGAATATGTGACACTCAGTGACCACAGCAGACCTGGCATTCAGCCCTGATCTCAGAGCTGCTGGTTTGTGTGCACTTACTGTTATCCACAGAGTCTTCCCTCCCTGAGGGATGTGAATTCAAATCATATGGAGGATCCAATATGTAATAGCAGCTCAAGATTCACTTGGTTCTTGAGGCAAGTCTAGAGCCAGATGCATTAGGAGCTGCAGAGAGAATACCCAGAGCGAGAAAACTGATTCACAAAATTTCCACAGTATTCAAGAAAGTTCTGAAACCTTTTGAGGCATCTATTCAGGCAAGATTTTCCCCGACTTCAAAATGATTTTGCTAGAGGAAGTGGTTTGCATGTCTAAACTGAGGTTAAATCCTAAATGTTGTTCTTTATTTTAAATGTAAACAACTAAAAAAATCATAAAACCCCTCTCAGAAAAGGTTCTGTGCTAATTCCTCTCTACTTGTCAGTGAAGCTGCACTCAGAAAAGCATTCATTGCTGCCTTCTACTGAGCATTCTCACATTTTGTAGAAGTCAGGTCATCACACCAATAAAGAGTCATGCCTTAAACTAGGGGAGGTCTTGAATCTCTCTGTTGACTAAGAACTGTTGTTAAAATGTAAGTTGCCCTGCCACACATAAAATACAGTCAGGGCAGGTAAGCAGAGCCAGCTTCTACCACATGGGCCCAATCCTGTTCCTGCTGAAGCCAATGGCAGAACTCCAACCCGACTAATGGGAACAG
The DNA here is from genome assembly GCF_027477595.1 of Haemorhous mexicanus. Taxonomy (NCBI): domain Eukaryota; kingdom Metazoa; phylum Chordata; class Aves; order Passeriformes; family Fringillidae; genus Haemorhous; species Haemorhous mexicanus. The sequence goes on along the minus strand of NC_082352.1, from coordinate 4,509,362 downwards.
CAACAAGCCTTCTATCTACTTAATACAAATGAAGATACTCATCTCCTCTTTGACACATTTTGGGCTCAAAGCCATTGGCTGACACTTGTTTGGTTCTCTGCATGTATGTGACTCATGGGATAATATAATGCCTAACTTCCATTCTGCCAGACCTGTCTTTCTCTGTGGTTGACTATTAATTTCAGAGGCAAGATGCAATACTGCAGTAAAATAGGATGGTGTTAAACTAAGAAAATTGCACTTATTGAGAGTAAAATGAATCAGATTCCCTTTGTGAGGATTCCCTTCCAATTAAAGAGGTATACCCATGCAGTCCTGAAGGCACCAGCCCATTTCTCCTTTCTGCATAGAGAGGGAGTTTGTGGAAGTCTCTAGCAAAGTACGAGGCAGTAAAGGTAGTGTAAACATTCTGCTTTCACCCCACCAGGGGTAACCTGAGGAGCAACCCAATAATGGAAAGGACATAAAAAAAATCTGTGTTTCAAACAGCTGATTTTTATTTCAGGCTACATACACAGACTGGGTTAATCAGGATATACACTTAGCTGGTGTCCAACCAGCTAAGCATATGCTGATTTTCCACCAAAGGTGTAAACTCTTTGAGATATGGGCTGATTTTCTCTCTTTGGATCCATAGACTAAGTAGTAGTACCATAAAATAATAATAATAATATAATATGAACTGGAAGGAATATCTGAACAGACTTTCTAGTTCTTCTGAAGTTTCTTGTGACATGCTTATTATTACTAAGTCTTGGCTTTAACATGCAGTATGCATTTTGTGTATGATAGAGCAAACCACACTGTAACAGTGATATCTGTGTGATGTTTGTATGCAATTTCATGTGTATAAACATGGATTTCATTGCAGGGGAAGAAACACACACCCAAAACCAGAGTTGTCAATGTATAAAACATAACTTTTTACTTCATTATACCAAGACAGGGCAGTGGGCCTATTTCTCCACTCTTTACTCAGGCATTTGCCATTCTTCTCACCACTGAATTGATTCAAAGCCAATTCAACCAGCAAATCCAAATCAATAAGCACAAAACACCTGCTTTCTCTTACCAGCAAAGCATCTCTCACTGCCCCACTTCTGTGCAGAAATTTGTTCCTCTCCTCCAACCTCCTGAAGCGGGTAGAGGAAAGCTCCTCAGGGGCAATTCTCTTGTCACAGCAATAAAAAGCCTGAGAAATCATGACATTCCTCCACCACCCCCAACCTGCTACAGGACTTTGCCATGGTCATGAGCAATCTCTCAACTCTGTACACAGTGCTAGCAGACAACTACTCCCTTCATCCTCAACATGTGATTACTTGCTCAGCCCAACCCCCGCCTCACCCCCTCCATGTCCCCAGCCCCATGTCTGGGACTGGTGAGGGGCAGGGGTGGAGAAGGAAGGACTGCACAGCCCCAGTAGCGTGGCAGGACGGGCAGAGGCTGGCAGCATTGCAGCAGTGCTGTGTATCAAAGGAACAAGCTCAGTGGGAAAACCAAAAAACCACCCAGCAGTCATGAAGACAAATGTTGCTGAGTACATACACCCACAGCACCCTCCCAGAGCTGGAGCTGATCAAGCCTTTGCCCATGCCAGGCTAGCCTGAGTGCAGGGTGCCTGTGTGCAGGGCATGAGTGGAAGTGCCACATGTGAGAACATGTGAGTGGAAGTGCCACATGTGAGAACAGTCCCTGCCCACAGTCACACTTACCTGTGTGTCACAGCACAGCTGTGCCTGCCATCCTCTGCAGCAGCACGGACTGGCAGCTGTGCTCATGGCCATGTGCTGCTCCAGACAATCCCCAGAGGTCCCCTCCAGCTCTATGGCCCGTGATATTTGGAGTGGACAGTGCATAAAATCCTGTCCACCATCCAGTACATGCCTAAATGCTGCTGAAACAGGCAATGCATGGGGCCACGTGTGAGACTGGAGCACTGCAGGGCTGCAGGCTCCGACCCCGGGGCTCAGGCACGCGTTCCCGGACGTGTTGCTCTCAGAACTTTTGTCATCTGGGCAATGACTTAGGGACTTTTTGAAGGCTCAGCTGTGTGCCAGGGTAAGGGTTTGGTTTGAAAGGAAGAGAAAATGCAGATCTGCAGCTGGGAAGGGCTGGGAGGGGGCTGCCAAAGCAAAAGGCAGTCCGCAAAGAGCATGTAAAGACTGCAAAAAGCTCTGTGCTGTGAGAACTGTTTTGTCTAAGCCATGACTGAGGGCCTTGTCGAGGGCTCAGCCTACAGTTAGGGTTAGGATTAGAGAACGCTGCTCACTTTGGCACTGTGTTTAAGGCAAGTGTCTCTAAACACTTTTATGCTATCAATAATTTACCCTTCGTACTATTCCAGGCCATTCTGTGTTTATATAACTATTGAAACACCTATGTGGTAGACAGGTGATCTTACTTTTGAATCACAGAATGGCTGATTCTCGTGCCACTGAAGACTAGTTTAATCTACAGTTCATTTAAATTAATGGAAAAATCTGCTTTGTGAGGCCATAAATGATTTGCTGAAACCACACACACACACGGTGAGTCACAGTTCAGAACATAACTCAAACAACCAGGACTGTATTCCCATGCTCTAACCACTAGATTAGAGTCCCTCCCACATATACCCTGCAATAATCTTTGCTCAAATGATAACAGCATTTCCCCACTTTACACGTTGGACAGCATTACTCAGTTAGGCACATCCGACCCGACGGGTGTATAGCTCTGCAGGGCTGAGGAAGGAAGGAAGCACAAGTAAAAGTCATTATTTTTGCCCAACACCACCAGAACTTAACTCTCTCCTTGGAAAATTACTAGCTCTGGACCCTACAACTCGCATTTAACTGAAAAGTGAAATCCTTGATCCGGATTTGCACTCATCTTTCACCATCCCAAGCAGCGAGTGCTTGCAGAATCACCATCACATTGGATTTCAGAGGAGCAGCCTTGCCTTCCCTGCCCCTCCCGGCCCAGCACGAACCTCGCCGGGAGAGGGCAAAGCCCCTCGGAACTGCCCCATCCAGCCCAGGGCCCTGCAGGCCTGGGGGGCTGCACCTGCCCCGGCTGAGGCGCTTCGGGAGCCAATCTCCCCCCAGAGTTCGCGCATCACGGGTCACACACTTGCGGATCCAATTCTCTCCCTCTGCGGGGTTTAATTTCTGCTGTGATGTGCGGCGCTGGACACGCACAGCATGAGGGCAACGGGCACACTATGGAGCACTGAGCGGCGGGGAGCAGCGAGCTGTGGGGAGCGCGGCTCCCCGGGTGGGTTCCCCTCCACGGGAAAGGTCCGCACAGGCGCTGCAGAAGGGTCGGGGTCTGGGCCGCTTTCCCTTACACGCCTGAGGCGCAGTCCCAAGCGCCTGCCGGAGAGAAGAGCGGGCGGCGCCCCGAGAGAGACCCCGCTGCCCCCTCACAGGGCACCCGGGCACTGCGCCACACGCCGGGGGCTCCTTCACCTCAGGGCCGGCCGCCGCCACGGCAGAGCTCCGGGACGGGACGGGACGGGACGGCCGAGGCGGAGCCACCGCCCCCCTCACGGCTGCCCCTGCCCGCCCCCGTCGCCGCCCGGTCTCGCGCCACCTCCCCGCCATGGCCCTCGGCCGGACCCCGCCTGCCCCCTGCCCTGCCCCGCGTCCCGCCGGCACCGAGGGGCCGGGGCGGCGCCTCTAGGCCCGACCCCGCGGGAGCGAAGCGTGCCCGGGGACGGGAGGGCTGCGCCTGGCCGGGAAGGGACGGGCAGCGGCAGTGCTGCCGGGCGAGCGGGGCCCGGCCCGGCCCTGCCCGCCCCGGCTTTGCCCCCGCGCCCCGCTGAGACCCGCGGCGTCCCGGGCGGAGCGCGGGCTGCCCGGCCGGCCGGGCCCGGGGGAGCGGGCGGGCTGCGTGTCCTCGGCACCCGGCGCCTCCCCCGTCCCTGGGGCCGCCCGTCCCCGCAGCCCGCCCGCAGGCCCCCGGCCCGGCCGCGGCGGGGTGAAGGGTGAAGCGAGGCGTGACTCACGGGCTCACATCTGCCACCGCAAGCGTTTAGGAAATTGCCGTTCTCTTAAAGGCAACCGTGTATTTATTTCTCTGGGGTGAAAACCGAGGAGTTGCACTCCATTAACGCGTTTCAGTCACCAGCCCTGGCAGGGGATGCAGAAGTCGGTGGAGAGCTGGATGATGGTCTGGAGGAAGAGGAGAGCTTTGGCATTCCTGCTACAGGAAGAGGACTGGAAACAAGCAGAGAGGCGGATGGTTATGGTAGAATATATGCTGTTTATTTATGAAGGTAACCAGGACTTCTGACAAATTTTATATGCGGTTCCCTCCCCCCCCAAATTAAAAAAAGCCCACCAATGTGTGTGCATATACATACGTATACATACCATACACACACTGCACACACATACACACGCTGCAGCACTGTGCTCTCACTGTCATGCTTTCAAACAGCTCCATCCACCTTGTTCTCCTCTCTTGTCAAGACTTACTTCAGTTGGACAAATTGTTATGCAGCTACAACACAAGGAAGAAATGTTCTGCATGGCTACCAGAATGCCCAGGGGGTCTGTTTGTTTGTTTATTTTTCCCTCACTCTGGGAGAAGCTCCAGAGTCCAAAGGTGCAGCAGCACCAGGGACAAGCCTCCTTGCCCCACCACAGGCATCGTGCAGCCCCACAACCCATGCCCCATTCCAGGCACTCCTGCCTTGGGGTCAGGAGGCAGCAACCAGTACAGGACAATGTGAAGAAGGCAACACACACTCACACTCACCCACCCATACAAATAATAAAATAACGTTGCAGCACAAGGGCATAGTCTCTGTCACCAGATAAGAAAGTTGTGTGATGGCAAAGATCTAAGTAAGGCAATAAAGTATAGCTAGTGTACATGAAACGGCTTTCACATTACATGAGGCACAGTTTGGGTGGACAGAGACTTGGAGAAGAGCAAAATGTCCTGCAATAAAGCAAAATACACTGAAAGTTCATAGTAAATACCCGCATCAATAGGTATTTATTCATTTGTGCTTCGCCACGTCGTGACATACAGTACAAGACACTGCTGCTCTTTCTGTCGATGGAGAGAGCTCACCACACTCTTGCAAGCTGCTGCTCCATCAGTCCCAGGCTGTCCATCGGTCCTGCAGCAGCTCTGGCCCCTTGTCCCCCTCCCAGCCAAGGCAGGGGACAGGGCTCGGCAGAGGCAGCCCGGCCAGGCTGTGACAGTCCTGGCAGCAGTCTGGTGGCTGCCCCACACCTCAGTGCTCCTAACGGGCATCCAGTGCTGCACATCTCTCAGCCTCAAATCCTCTTCTCATCGCTGGCTTCCCCAAAGCTGCTCCTGCCTGCTGCACTGCAGGCCAGCTGGAAGGGGTCTGGCAGGACACCCCAGACACCGCAGCCCTCAAGCCTGCACGTCCCTCATTCCTTCTCCTTGCACCCTGCAAGACTGGAGGGCATAGTAAGCCCCAGAGCTCCTGCAGCCAGCTTTTAAGGCACATCTGGGTTGCTATGTGTGCTTTATTACTGTTTTTGTTATTATTATTATTATTATTATTACTGTTATTTACCCTGTGTAGACACGTGGTCTTTTAATTCTTCCCCTTGCCTTTCTCGTTAGAAAACCCACCATGTTTTCAGCTTACTCGTGTGTCATCTCTAAGGCACAAACCTTTTAATACTAGAGCTGCCTGACTTCTTGTATAGGTCGTGAATTGATAAAAAACAAACGAAACAAAACAAAACCAAAACAACCCCCCGCTCCCCTCCCGCCGGCACACGGCACTTGCCGCACGCCGGTACATATAGTATCTGTGCGCGGGCAGGGCAGCCCGGCCGGTCCCGGCGCGGCGCTAGGCGCAGCTGCCCATGGCCTTCACCAGCGAGCTCTCGGGCAGCTGCCTGAAGATGCCCCGCAGAGTCTCCAGCTCCCGAGTGAGCTGCTCCACCCGCTTGCGCAGCCGCTCGTTGTCGGTGGTGAGCTCCAGCACCTTCTGCTGCGTCTCCACGTTGCGCTGCTTGGCCTTGTCCCGGCTCTTGCGCACCGCGATGTTGTTGCGCTCCCGGCGCACCCGGTACTCGTTACTGTTCTTGTCCACTGTCTTTTTCGATTTGCTCCGGTGGTCCGAGGGCATCATCTTGAGGGTGCCCGCGGCGGACAGGCCGCCGGGAGGGTGCGGGTGGTGCGGATGGTGCGGGCTGGGCACGGGCGTGGGGGGCGGCGTGGGCTGCCCGGGCTGGAGGTGCATGGTGGTCTGGGCGCAGTGGGCGATCTGGTACTGGAGGTGGGACGGGTGCTGCTGCGGGGCGTGATGGGGATAGAGGGCCGACAGGGCCGCCGACTTCACCTCCTCCTCCTCGCGGGGCTCCTGCTTGATCACCAGCGGCCGCAAGCCCGGCGCGGCGATGCGCTCGTAGAGGGGGTCGAGCTTGCCGTCCATGTAGCCGGGCACGCAGCCGAAGAGCGGCTGCTGGTGGTGCTGCGGCTGGTGCCCCGGCGCCGAGGCGGCGGCGCCTGCCCCATGCATGGTGTGGAAGTCGAAATCCCCGGCCAGGATGGCCTTGGCTTTCTCCTGCTGCTTGCTGTGCTGGAAGAGGTCGGCCAGGAATTCGTCGTTAAAGGCGGCGGGGTCGATGTAGGCGCTGATGTCGATGGAGTTCTCGTTCTCGCAGATATCGCCGAGCTCCGCGCCGCCCGCAGCAGGTGCCGCCGCCGAGGGTGCCTCTCTGTAGCTGTAGGTGCTGCCGGGCAGGGGAGTCTGGAGCTGGTGGTGCTGGCCGCTGCTCATCGGGGGCCGGGAATCGACCTCGTAGAAATTGGCTTGCTCCATGAAGCAACTACAGTCTGCCGGGCATGGTGAAGGGCTCCTGCAATCCAGGTTTCGAACGGGACGACGGCGGCAGCGGCGGCGACTCTAGCAATCTCGCGGCACGGTGCTGCACGGCACGGCTCGGTGCTCCCGGAGCCCGTCCCCCGGCCCAGCCCCGCTCCGCTCGCTGCCTGCCCTGTTGCTAGTGGGCTGCCGCGGTGCTGCGTGCCGTATATATACAGCCCGCAGCAGGGCCGGGGATCGCCCTCTAGTGTCCAACCTCCTGCTGGGAACCTTTGACCGCCGCGCAGCCGGCGCCCAGCGCCCCGGCCGGGCACAGCCGACCTCCCGCCCACCCCCGGGAGCCGCCGCTCCGCGGGGAGAGCGCCCCACACTCCTCCGCCCTCCCTTCCCCCTCCCGCCGCCGCCCCGAGCTCGGCGGGCGCTGAGCGCTGGACGGCTCCCGCCAAGGAAACTCCGCGCTGATTAGAGGCCGGGGGGACGGCGCGGGGACTTTGCGCCCGCGCTGCCGGGGCCGCTCGCGGGGCAGTGCGGCCAAACGCGGCCGGTGCTTTTCCACCGCCCGCTCCCGCCTCTGCGCCGAGAGCTTCGGCCCGGCGCTCCCCGGCCGCGCTTCGCATACAGTCTCAAAGTTCACCATCTGCTCAAACTTGCAAATATTTGGCCGGTCGGGAACATTCGCCCCGTCGGGCTTGGGAGCCAAGGTGCTGCCTCACCGGCGGTGGTTACCTGCCGCAGGGCCGCCGCGCTCGGAGCAGCCGGCCGAGGCCGATCGCGCCGCATTCCGCCGGGCCCGGCTGCACCGGCGGGACCCGCGGGGCTCGCCCGGCCACAGCGGGACCCGCGGAGCCCGGCCGCGAGCGCCGCCAGGACCTGTCCGGGATGGCGCCCGGCGGACAGGGGCGGAGAGCTCGATGGCCGCGGAGGTTCCCCGGCTCGGCTGCTCTGAGGCGATCGGCCGGGCCGCCCTGCCGTCTCCGGTGGTCACCGCCGGTCCCGAGCCCGGAGGAGCTGCCCCGCCTGCACGGAACAGCCCCAGTCGGGTCACCTGCGGGCCGCTTCATTCCCCGCACGAATCGAGCAGGTAAATTTAATGACGGATTTCCCCAAACGCACACTCAGCGATCTCGACCAGTGCCGGGCACGGGCCGCCTCCCGGCCTTGACCCGGGATAACCGCGGGGCCCGGACCCTCGAGCGCAGCGCTGCAGTGGCCCGGTGTCCCTGTGCACTGCGGCCGTGTGCCCGGCCCCGGGAGCAGCCTAGCAGCCTTCCCAGCCTCCGCTGTCTGCGGCTTTTGAAGGCGATCAATGCTCCCGCAAGTGCGGGACGGAGAGGAGCTGCGTGTCCCAGCCGCCGCTTCCCGTCTGCGGGGTGTGCGCCTGCATGTGGCTCCTGTGTCCGGGCCACAGCCTCCCCACGAGCTCCGTCTCAAGCTTCACTTCGGGCGGGATGAGGATGCACAGAATTCCTCTTGCTGCCATCACTCGCAATACGAAGAACAGATGTGTCTATCGCTCGCACAGCGCCCAGGTGCACCACGGGCGTTTAGCTCTGCTGGTCCTGAAGGTCCCTGTGGAAGGACAAGCCAAGCCCACTGGAGCAGGTGCAGGCTTAAAATTGCTAGAGAAAGATCTGCAGGGAAAATGAATCAAACATAGTGATGGCTGGAGAAAAAGAAGATGCAATTCTTAGTTCTGAGTGTTTTAGTAAAACAGAAACTTGTGACAGTAAATTACTCAGAAGGGGTTTGACAGATTTCTTGCAATTAAAAATTTAAAGGATTCAACAGGAAACAAAAATGACAATGCACCAAACCTCCATGTTTTTGTTTCACACAGTGCAGGTGTGAACTTTTGTTTCATGAGCAAATGCAAGGCCAGCAGAGTCAGTTGGCATACTCCAGTGTCCTCTCAGGAGAATGGATTCTGTAATTACAGCAGGGAAACATTAATTTACAGATTACAGAGTATACTTTTCACTATCAATAGAAAAAAATTAATCCCAAATAGTTTTATATGCAGTCAGTATTTTCTAAAATTATATGTCATGGTTTCAATGCAGTAGCAGTGCCTCACAGGGCTGCTTCCACAGGGAGCTGCAGCACTGTCTAAACAATGAAAACACTCATAAAAACTCTGAACAAAGTCCTGAACAAGGTTCAGAGGAAAAGCCTCAAGTCTGGGACAGGAGTGAGTTTTAGGTGTTTCAGAGTGGAGAGTAAAATGTCCCTGACTGCACCCAACTGTCCAAATTCAGCTTGTTCTACTCAAGTGAACCCATTTCCAGAAATGGGACAAACCCAGAGCTGGACTTTTTGCCTGCTGGGAGAAATATCATCTGGAATAAAAGCTGGTAAGCAGTTTATGCTCAGAGTTTTCAAGAGGGCTTGTCTGACTCTGAAGTCAGCAGAAACAAGAATAGGCCATGAACATTAAAAATAAAAAGTCAGTGCTGCACAAAACAGCAGGATAACTAAGAAAGGTTAAGCAGAATTGTATCACTAAGTTTGTGATTTAATAACAATACCTATTCCTCTTTAGTCTTTAAAACATACTCACATTTTATAATCATTCTAAAATGAAGGCCTAACTACATGTTTAAAAAAATTAAAGTAAATCAGAACGTTTAGGATCAGATTCCATTCCTAATTACTGTAATTAACGAACAAGTCCCCACAATTTAAGGACTGGTTTGCTCAGTTTTTTTTTTTTTTTTTAACATAGACCCCTTTTATCTAAGTTAAGAACTTCTAAGTCTTCTATTTTTACACAGAAACCTAAATTCCTGTTTAAATTATTTTAATATAGTATAAAATAAAGTTCCCAGACTTATCAAAAAGACATATCTTTGGCTTTTTATTTTCCCTCCCTGTTTGAAGACAAATAAAATATTTAGAACCAGCTCATCCCCAAACAAGCACAAATGCTTATTTCCCCATTCATATCAACAGTGATTGATACCAAATATTTCAAATATTAAAGAGAATTATTATTGTTGCTTAAGTTACATGAACAGGGAGCTGGTTTAACTGAGAGGAAGGATGCATGTTGCATACTATGGCTCCTGAAGCAGCACTGTCAACTCTTGAGGGTGCTATTCTTCCATCCCAAAGCAGACTTTGCTGTCCAGAAGCTCAGGGAGGGCGAGTAAAGTGCTCCACAATTCCAAACAGCAGCAAGAGTCGTCTGTGCCGAGCCGGCTGCACGCCCTTCTGCTGAGGGAAGGAAACTGATCAGAAAAACAGAACTGTGAAGGAACGTGACTAAGTGCATTTGTGACTATTGAGAGTTTTTAATTGCACTGGACACTGAGGTCTCTGTTTCACCTGAACTCTGCTCCTGTGTTGTTCTCAGGCCTGTCACTCCATTTCTGGGCTCCAGAATGAGTTACTGGCTGCAGGAAGGATGCAGGCTGGCTCTGCAGGCTGTGGGCAGGATGGTGCTCTGCCTGCTGATCCAACAGCCTGGCAGTTTGTACACAGCATAGCATGTGGCAGCCCTGTTAGGAGCTGGAGTGCAGCTGCACATTTATTTTACTACCTTGTTAAACCAGAATATTTCATTGCTACTGACAAAGCTCCAGGCAGGAGTCTGCACGCAAAACTTCTTGGGGTGAATGGCAGCAACAGCCCAGCCTCTCCTCTCTCCCCCCTGAAAACTGGGAGGGGGGAGAAAGAAGACCAGGGTGGGCACTGTGGAGCAGAAAGGATGGCAGAGCTGAGGTGGGAGTGACAAGAGGATATTATCCTCACTGCTTCCTGAGTGCACCTGGGGAGTAGGCAGGGATGGAGCAGCAGTGGTTTCCTATGCAAACACAGAGCTGGCAATCTACCATCTCACTTGTTGTGGTACACTGAAACACAAACTTCTCCCCTCTCCTGTTGTGTTTTCTGCCCCAGGGAGGAGACACATGATACTGCACATAAAAGCTGCCACACATGACAATTTTCAAAGGAAAAGACTTGATATGCCAAAGCCTTGGAGGCCTGTAGATCAGTGTGCAGCAGTGTCTGACAAGTCAACCAGAACCTTCCCTTCAGCTGGGAAAGGCAGCTGGGGACTGCTTATCATTTTTTAATGTGCATTTTGGTCCAACAACACATAATTTAATGACTTATCGTTACAGCTTTTCTCCTTTGGAGAAACACAACTCCAAGGTGAACCAACTCAAATCCATGCTATTTTCCTCTTCCTTTTTTGTACCATTCCCCTTGTCTTCAGGGTGTTTTCAGGTGTTTTCTATGACCATGCCTCAATTCTTGCTATCCTTGTGCTCCATTGACTTCTGACTCTTCTACTGAGAGCTCAGCCCTTTGCAATTTCCAGGCGAGGTGACTGAGGGCATCTTTCACTTCCATTTACCTGATAATGCTCACTTCCATTCAAATGACCCTCACAGCCCAATCTGTTTCCAGCTTGTCACCTGTAATCTTGCACCAATCAGTCTGTGAAGGTTTTTTTATCCCTTCACAATCTTTGCATGGTTAATGAGCCATTGCATACACAATTCCTCTCTTATAATTAAGACCATATTTCATTGACCACATCCACAGTGCCCAAAACACTGCAGATGTTTTTCAGAGACAGGATTAAGTCCTGTACAGTTGAAATACAACCCAACCAGTGACACTGTTGCTCCTCACCTCTCAGTGTACTGTTTCCTTCTGCTGTACTGGGCCATCACCTTTGCCTTAAGACTTTCACAAATGATGTTATGATGTTTACCAGCAGTTCTAATGAGATGCATCAGTTATCTCTTTGCTCAGTATTTGGCCTATCCACAATCACCCATGCTCTCTCTCTCTTTAGTATTTCATCTCTGATTAAATGATAACCTCCTTTCTTTCACACCTGAATCTCCAATTGTTTGTCTTTACCTTACAAACATCAATGGTTTCTCTCACCATGAATGGCTCATCATCTTTAATTTGTTCATGCTACATCTCCCTGGATGATGGAGCAGTTTATAACTCTCTGTTTCTCAACTAGAGAGCTGTGAGATGAATGACTTGCCAAGGCCATACAAGAAATACATAACAAAGCTGAGCATTTAATCTCTCCTATGCCCTAATCCCACCAATGAGCATGCAAAAGTTTGACCACTGCACTCCTACAAAGGAAATCCTTTCATACAGTGCCTTCTTGTTTGTTGGTTTTTTAAATGGAAATAGATCAATTTTTATCTGAAATAAATTTATCTCTGAGGTGAACTGCCAAGAAATCTGGAAAGTACAGCTTATTTTCTTCTAGACCCTAGCCCTACTTGATTGAAGGCTCTCATTGATCTCTCTCAGTAGGAACCTGTGCAGACCCTTACCTGGCATACAAATTATGCAGCAGAACAGTAAAAGGGTATCCCACCCCAAACTCAATTCCCAGCTGTGATTTCAGGGAAGTGTTCTCAGAATAGTCCCTGAACATTATGGCTCTCAGACTTTGGCTAGCTACTTTTCATGCTGTTATACAAGCAGCAATTCAAACCCAGAGATTTAAAATCCTGGTAAATCCAGAAAAATTATACTTTTAATTTTCTTTTTTGCCACTCAGGTGGCACCAACTTCCAGCATTCAATTAGGATGCTCTCAAAGTGCCTACATGAGCTGTGCATGGAACTCAGATTTACAAATCTCAGTGTCCTGAACTGCACCTGAAACTAGATGCTGAAATAACAGCCACTTAATAGTCTTGTCAGCAGGCCTGCACACCTGGGTTAGCATCAGTATTTACCAAAATCCTGCCAGTTAGAGCAGAGTAGCATCTCCTCACTTGTGTGAGTAATTCACTCTGATACCCAAAGTACATTATGATAATGAGCTTCTCCATAAAACAGCAATTTGCAATATTAACCTGAAGTGGCATCTAAGACCCAACAACTACACACAGCACACCTACATGAACACTGGGAGGTAACACTGAATTACAAAGGAAATACCCTTGTTTGTCTCTTATACATGACTGTGCATTAATCCTTTGAAAATATTCATGTAGTCATTCTGCAACATTATTCATACCTTTTAATGTAAAAGGTTGTTTTTGAGCACAACTTTGGCAGTCCATAGTCAATCCAAAACCATCTGGTTTTGAGAAGGTACATCTACAAAGCTGAGCTAGTACTTGAGAAGGCTGCTTAAATAATGAAGACTCTTGCCACTGACTTGGATGTTACATTTTGCTGTTCTAAAAAGACTCAAAAAGAAGATGAGACAGAATGTCTCAGGCTTCATCACTCTTTCTAGGTAGTTGCACTGTAGACATTATTTTTTGAGTTTCTAAAAAAAAAATATATGACAAAAATACCAAAAAATGTTAAGAATTTTCCAGAAGTATAGAAAGAGATGCTTTGCTACACAAAGAATGCACAATCAGAACATATCCTGTCATAAAACCTAGTCCTTGACATGGACAAAATTCTATATTCTCATCCCACTTACTCCCCTTTAGGAGAGATTGTTACAAGGATCAGGATTAGGCTAAAGAGTAAAAATGTGGTAAAAGTTTTCATTCTGTAGTACATAATGGATCTGAAAGCCTCATGCTGTTGTCTCACAGATGAAGACATTACTAAATCCATGTCAGACTCCAGCATGAGAGCCCTCAGAGAACTCAAGGGTCTGGTGGGCTTTTTCCCCTCCTCTTGCAGTGAAGCTGTTGTGAGATTGACTGCTTGGACACTGGGATGACCCATGACCTCACAGTTTTTGATTGCCAGCCTGAAAATACTTGTTGGTCAAAGTACCTATGGAATTAAGCACTAAGATGATAAAATATGAAGATAATATACTTTTGGTGCAAGCCTTCTTTTATTAATGCCATAAAGCATTCAACTTCAGTGGCAGGAAGTTTTGGGAACACACTTGTCTCACATTTTAAAATGTGAGGTTCTGTAAGTATTGACTCTAAACTGAGAGGAAGCAATTTTACTGCTCAGAGCAGATGCCATCTTGGATCTTAAAATGTGACCGCCCTGTTGAGATAAATTCAATTTTCTTTAATTATCCCACTATTAGCCCAGGGATTACTGGCATGAGTGATCCAAGCAAGAGCTGGTCTACTAAATAAAAAATGTCAATGGCAGCAAGAGGAAAGGGAGCTGAGGAAGAAAGGAGGCTCACCAAAGTTCTGAGAGTCACTCAGTGACACCACCAATGAATCCAAGCCATGATCAAACCAACCACCAGCATGGGGGGACAGGTGCACAGAGAAAGGAGCCAAGTCAGAGGCAATCTTGGCTTGAAAAGGATCACAGTTTTGTTATCAGTTTCAAGCTAATCATAGTGGCACTAGGATTTCCTGGACTCTCCTAAGAGTAAGCCCTGCACAGAGGAGGAGCTCATCCTTTGGAGCTGGCAGTGCTGAAGTTCCCCCTGTGGCACACTGGCCTGCAGCAGGCTCAGGGCAGCAGCAGCTCTCCTGTAGCCACTGGCAGGTGACAGGAGATGTGGCCCTTCCCTTCCTGCAGGGATTTCCACTTGAACACATCCAGAGAACCTGGCACTGCTGGCATAACACCTATGCTGACCTCTCAGAAACTTCCCACTTCACTTCTTCCTCCAGGAGGAGAAGCTGCCCACAGTAACGTTCAGCATGCCAGTCCTGTTAATTGAAATAAGGACTCTGCTCACCACCACAGGAGCTCCTCCAGACCTTCAGATTTACATTTGTTTGTTCCCACTGGAATCTTATGCTTTAGGTAAAACAAGTCTTAAGTGAAATAAGACTTAATCACAAAGCAAGAGAGTCTAATGATCAGTAAGGTTTTCCTGAAAAGATCACAGACATATAAAAATCTAGAATCCAAAGTTTCAAAATTTTGGAGGAAAACAGGACTGATGATGCCTGGAATAAACCATTCCTTCTGCTTAGTGTTTAAAGGCAGCTGACAGAATACTACAGAATACTGCAGAATACTTGAAATAAATATATTGAGAATTCATACAAATACAATCAGAAGATTTCTTTTGATGGAAGCCATTATATTTTTTACTCATTTTATGGAATCATAAAAGTATTTTGTTTGCAATAATATTTCAGAAGGTAAAAAGCCAGTGGCAATATGAGTTTTTTTGCGAGGTTTGGGTATCTAAAAGCTCATAAACAATGCTGAACAGACATTGCCCTTCAGATAGGAGGGAGCAACAATGCCATGTGACTTACCTGGCCATAGTTAATAGAAGAGCTAAGCATAATCAAGGCTAATCATTCAGCAAGAGCCCAGGGCTAAGAGGTTTCTAATTCCAAACAAAAAGTCTATGCAAAATACATGTGTTTTCAAGAAAAAAAGGAACAAACTATGAAATGGGCTCCCATACAGAAAAAAAGTCTATTTTTTTTCTTCTGCTGTAATTAAAGATAGGAAATGGGAATAAGGTTTTGGACTCTAAATTATTCACTTTGAATAATTCTTTCAAGCTGAAACAATTATGCTAGATGTTAATTTTAATCAAATTACATGTAATATGTTAATATGAGTATAAATCCTACATTCCTTGACAAACACCAAGGTTATATTAATGTTACATAATTATATTAATGGGGAATATGAGCTGTACAAGCTGCTCACGTTTATGACATGAATGTGGTAAATATAAAGTGAATTTCACCTTGGCAAACTAAAATTTAATTTTAGAAAAATAACTCCTGTCTTCTTTAAAGCAGGCAAAAATTCCAGATTTTTAATTACACGAGTTGCATGATTCTAAAAAGAATTCATGCAACATGTTTTAGTGTTGGGTGCTACAGTTCTTGCTTTTATTTTACTGAAATATATGACTTTAAAAGGAAAATGATGATTTAAAAACCTGTGTGGCACAGAACCCATAGCATGGGAAGGCTGAATCCATGCTGGTTGTCTGCAATCTGACACTCAGCTGCAAAAGACAAGGACAGGAAAGTGTATTTTGGCACAGAAACCTGTTGCTCCCTGTCAGAGAAACAACTGCTGACAGTTACCACAGCCAACACAGCTGGCATTTATGTTGGGTAAGAGAGTACAGCTGATAGTGGGTCAGTATTTTCCATTTAGAAAGGGGCTATTCCCCTCCAGCATGAATGTTCTGGGATGCTTTAGGAAGGCTCTGTAGATGGAAGCATTTATGTGACTAAGTGCAGGGCTTATGGACCATTTACATTTAATTTAAGTCATCAAGAGATCATTTGCATCTATGGTAGGGTCTAGACCACATGGGAATTACTTTTCTCCTTTATTAATAAACTGAAATAAGCACCACTTACCCAGGTCAGGATGCCACTAATAAAATCTGAGCCTCCCATTTCCTTCTCTTTCATGGAAGTTGAAGACACTGTGGGACTCCTGCCTGGAGTTGTCCCTTGTACATATCTGTGCAAGTTCAGCTGCTGTTTCCACTGGGTATACAAAAAGTGGTGCCAGTGTTAATGGAAGACAACCCATATAAATGTATGTGACCCTATTAAGAAAAATGCTGTATGTTCAAACAATGGAAAACGTGCAGGCAGAACTCAGATCTTGTGACATATCAACTGCAAACTCAGCCTCCAGGAAGGTGCTTTGCCCCAGTGCCCCTTACAGCTTGTTTCAGTGGGCTCAGAGAGGCACAGCCAAAGCTCCCTTGCAGCACTGAAATACCTCTATGTCCTTGGATCTACATATTTTGATCACATCCATCTGGTGGGAGACTATCTGAATGTGTGACTTACCAAATTTTCAGTGGTAACCTTTCCAGAAATCTACTAAAAAACAGCCAGAAAGAAAGTAAAAGCATGCAGCTCTTCAGTTTCCATAGCTCAGCTACCAGTGCTGCTATAGCATGAGGTGAGCTGCCTTGAGAGCTACAGCCTTCATGTGAGGGAAGCCAAAGACACGTGGGCTGTTTCAGACTGCTGCAGTGCTCTCTACTGATGTCATACACTGGTGTTGAATAAATGCCCCTACATTAAATCAGTGTTCACATAAATATTGTGTTATAAACTTTTTGTGTTTAAGGCATTGACATTTGTTTTGAAAAGCTGAGGTTTTTTCAGTTACCTGAAGTACAACATCCCACATTGCCTCAGTTGCAGGGCAGAAGTTTCCCAAAGCTGGAGTTCTCCTGGAGTGGCTGCCCATGTGCCTGTTCCTGCCAGGACTACACTACACCTGAGTGCACTCATCCTGTCATCATTTTGTTCAGGAAGGAAAAAGACCATGTGCATTAGACCCTTTGTCCCACTTGCTGAGTCCCCTAATGTCAAAGGACTTTACACAAGAAGAAAAAGAGGACATGATACAAAAGTACACATAAACAAACATACCTTGAAGAATCTCTTTTCCTGGTAAGCAAAGTCCTTTGCTCTGACTGCCAAATCACATTTACAATAGGACTGCAGGTGACTTGAAAGCAAAGCCTGTACTCCCTGGGGGAGAGCCTCAAAAAGCTGCACAAATGATTGTGACTTTTACCATATCCCTTACACACTTTCTACAATTTCTGTGCACCTTGCTGAAGCCCTCTTTAGAATATGTATGCTCAGCAAATATTGAGTGTGCAGTAAAAGACTTGAGGGACAGCAGTGCTTTTATAGAGTAGGTCTCAGTCTCTGCCAGCTGGTGCAGGTGCTTGGTTGCCAGTGCACTTGGGAGTCTGTGAGAGCAGCTTCAATGTTTTGAAGTGTTCTGTGCTGTCATCAGCTTTTCCTTTGCATGTTACTCTCTTTTGCCCCATATTTTTGCAAACAGGTTGTTCCACTGTAAGTCACTGACATCAACATTGTTGTAATATTGCTGAGCCTGAATTCTCTTCTTGGGAAGGATTCCTGATAACTTCAAAAGGTGTCTTGACTGTGGGAGAACTTCTGAAATAAGTCATGCCTGCTGCCTGAAACCCCCACATGATGGCTAAAGAACTCAGAATGAGGAGACTCCTCTGTACAGAGATTTGCCAAGTCGAATTTTACAGCCATTGAGGTGCACAAACATGAATGCAAAGGATATGTAGTGATGGAGGGAGTACAAAGCTTCTCCTGTCAGAGGGAAGTCTGATCTACTTACTGCTGAGAGGAGAGAAAACCTGACATGGTTGTTCCTGGAACATGCTACAAAGCGTTTCTTTCTACAAATTTGTCTGCAATGTTTATATTCAATACAGACCCAGACTGTGTCTTGTAAGTTCACAGTGACAGAGATATTCAGATGCCTGCATTGTAAGTGCAATTGCTTTGCTCTTCTGGGAGCCTGCATTAATTTTGAAGGTTGGCAGAGCCAAAGCAGAAAGCTGTGCCCCACAGTTTCTTTGGAAATTCTGTTTCAGGAAGCAAGAGAACTGATGCCTTGGAGTGGCTACCTAAAACAGAGGCTAGACAAAATTCAGAGAATAAAAGTGGGTATTTATTGAAGACCTTCCAAAGGTACACCTTGGGCACTCAAAGCCTTGAGGGGCTACACCTAAGATGGACAATGGTCACAAGTTACAAGTTTTGTCCTTTTACATATCAGGGGTTAATCCTCCAATTACAGTTTCAGGTAATGAGGTAATTTACTCCAGGTTTGCCCCCCCACAATTCACTGTTGTTTACATCTCTCTGTCTCTCTGAGACAGTAAGGTGTCCTTGAGTTTCCTAGAGAGGAATTGCTTTGTCTGAATGAAATGGGAGAACAGTAGCTGACAGGTTTTAGAGCTATACACTAAAGCAGTACAGGATCTGAAAAATAGAAAAGCTAGATCCTAAGGCATCAGAACTAGAAACAGTTAACTCACTAAATGTAAGGAATTGATGTTCTGGAAGGAAGATGGCCCTGCTGAATACTTACCTTCTTTTATGTTGGGGAAAAAAATTGAGTCTGCTTGCCTGACCAAAGTATCAGTCACTGATTATCTCATCTAAAATTCTCCTCAGTGTGAGCAGCAGGAGGTCAAGGACAGATGTTTTGCAATTGCCAGAACATTTTCTCAAACTGTCCTCCCCCATATTTTGTACAATGATAAATAATTCATTTTCTATTCATGTTCATGAACGGAATTGAGGTGGAGTAAACAATCAGGTGGACTGTCCTCTGCCAGGTGCCAGACTCTCAGTTTTGTGTTTCAAATGGCCATTCCTTAAGCTTTTCATGGTATTTCAGAGGTCATCTTGGTTGCAGGGAATAATAAAGCCATTTATAAGAATGCAGTTTGTGTCCTCATCTTTCCAAAACCATGAGACCATAAACAAAGCAATGTCTTTCCAATTTCATTGCTTTTCTGGAAGGATATTTATTTTAGGCTTCTGTTCTGAACCATTTTGAAGTCTGGATAAAATTATTGACTAAAACTATTCTCTCTTCTTGATATCATAGGAATAAGGTGAAGTTCTTCACGAGAGTATGCCCTGTGATAAATAATGCCCTGGTAATTATGGGTGGGGATTTTCACGCGGTGACTGATGATGCCTTGGAAAAGAGCCATGGCACTGTGCATTCAGAAGCTAAGCTATCTAAATCCTTGCAGGCCTCATTTATGCTTTTGGGAATATAGGACAGGTGTGGCAATTACTAAACCTGGATACTTGAGAATTCACCTCTTATTCCCAGGTGTGGGCCATTAATTCTCGCTCAGACTTGTTCAGTTCTAACAAGTCTCTTTTGAACCAGATTTTATATATGCACATATACTCACACAATAAACAGCATTTTCCTTTCAATCAATTTATCTGTTCTGGTTTTGTTTATCTTTAGCTATGCAGCCCTCATCTTACCTAACATTTTACATACACATGGCAGCAAACCCCCCAAACAATCAGTGGCAGTCTACGAATCCCTGCCATATTCTGTAGATACCAGAAGACTTGCAGTTTGCATTGTTTAGTACAATTACTAGAGAAGCTCGGGTAAAACTCGAGCCAAGCCCCAGTGAAATTCACAACAAAGACTACACTAATTTTTATTGGATCACTAGACATCAGAGAACACTCAAACATGAACACGTTTGTAAAATCCTTAAAAAAAAAAAAAAAAAAAAGGAGTATAGTGTTCATTCTTTTTGTTAGATGATCTTCTTTAAGGTTGACACACCTAGAAGCCTCCTCACAGACCAGGCATTCTTCAGGGACATATTTGATATTTTTAAACTCAAATGCTGACAAGAAAGCTTCTAATTCCATATTCTGATATTTCCAAAGGTCACAGATAGTAACCTCAGCTGCTTCATTCACTCCAAAGGGACTTGTGGCTACTGGACACTAATGTATATCTGGTCATCTTTCTACATCTAAAATATGTTGGTCATCTCCTAAGCAGTCCTCTGGAATACGGTGAAGATGGGATGATAAATGCTAAATTTTGAAATAGCACACATTTTTGTGACAGTATTTTTATGTGCTAAGAATTGTCACAAAGGTAACAAGATGTTCCTCTACCTTCAAATCCCTCAAGAAGTCACGGCTGAAATGGCACACTGCTCAGGTCTAAGTACCATCTGGTGAAATGGGATATTGGTATTGGAGAACCTTGGATTGAAGAACAAATTCCTGATAGCATGACAGCACAGACTGAGTAAGGGTTCTATTAAAATATAAATTACAATCCACAGTATTTTGTAGCTCTGAAAGAGAAAACTCTGCTATGTGACTGCTGAAGAACCCAACCTGCTAAGCAGAATACCACACAAAAAAGTGAAACTTGCCAAAGTGGGCACACCTTTATCTGTGCAGTTGGCTGATTCTGAAGTGCTCGCTAACAGTTTCTGATTAAAAATTTGCCTTCCTGATAACAGCATGAAACAAAAATAGGGCAATTAGGAAATCAAATCTCAGGGCACCACTGTGGCAGACCCTACCTAGATGAAACCAGTTCATTAAGCTCAAAGCACCAAACCTCTCAGTCCCCCAAAGCTGTAGAGGGAAAGGTGAGCAGCAGTACAGCATGTAACGCCTGTAGAAGTGACTGCCTGGGTTTGTTCTAACAGCATCCAAATCATCAATGCATTAGTTTTCTGCTATGTTAGTTTTTTCAGACTCTCTGAGACTTCTGTGTTAGCCTGATTCCTCTTGCCATCACCCAACAGCCTGCTGAAGCTGTGGGGAACAGCTGTCTATTGTGGGGTTTTTGTCCTCCTCCATTTGAGAATCACTGCATTTAGTTTGCACGTGTAATTGAGTTAATTGACTTTCAGAAACCAGTAGAAGTAACTCCAGATATCTAGATAACCTGGATATTTTGATAACTGCAAATAAAGGGGAGTAGTTCTGGAAGATGCAGAACTAGAAACTGGAAATACTTCGTTACAAGACTTATTCGCTGCATAGAGAGAGAGAACAAAGGCACTCGATTTTTCCTGCAAATGAACTCCAGGCAATGTGACAATAAAATGGATGTTTGCTATTAGAACAGATTGGTTCCTTGCTTTACTTACTATTTGCTAGAACAAAAGCACTGTGACTTTCCAAGGCTGTAGTGAGTCAGTGCTAGAATTAGCAGTATGATACTGAAATAGTGACCACCACTACACAGTCTTTCCTTTCTCCTCACCTAGTCACAAAGGATGCCTCTGACAAATCAGCTCTTAGATAAGTTTCTGTCATTTAAATTATTAAATCATAGTGAAAAACCCAATTCTGTGCTTAGGAAGTATAAGCTTTTTCAAACCAATAGGCAGAGCTATTCATATTGCTTTTTCTCTTTGTGTTTAATTTTTTTTTTATATAGCCAGAGTCCCAAGAAAAGAAACTCAGCAATCCTTTAGCTTTTTGAAGCTTTAACAGCCTCAGCTCTGCAAAATTCTGTTTTCTAACAACAGGATTTTGGTCTTGGTGCAGGTCAGTCCTGAACACGAAAAGTATTTCTTGTAATACCAAAATGCAGGGCTGGGAAGAGAAGGGAGATTTGCAATAATAAGATTACAGAAAACCTCTATGACAGACTTTGTATTTCTGGGATATTCCTGAATGAATGCCATCTGCTTGGTGATCATAAGGAATGTAATCATATTGAATCTTTCCACTTTTGAGTAAAGCTAGGTTGAGATTACCAAGAAAAGGAGTAGCAGTTACCAAGAAAAGGTTATATTTTGGTATCATTCAGTGCATTTACCCTTAAATACATCTGAGTGCTCCTCACAGCCTGGAATTATGTGTTTTTTACTTAAAGGGCCTGTTTATTTCCACCTGTAAACTATATATACAAATATATTTATTCTTATGCCTTCTAAATCACTGGAGAGAAATAAGTAGTTTCTTCTCCAGAATTCAAAAGCCAGGCTGTTAGACTAGAGTGAAAAAGTACACAGCAGCATCATGTATGAAAAGTAAATTTTAACTGAAATGTGCAAGTCTGAAGTAAAAAAAAAAAAAAAAAAAAACCAGCAAAGGTGTACCCATGAGGGAAACAGAGGCAAACACTTATGGAAATAAACATTTTTTAATGTGTAGGTTGCAGTCCAGGAGTTTGTAGGGTTTTTATTTTAAGACAAAAAAATAATTGCCCATGAAGGCAGAGGAAACACGGGTGAACAATGGAATCAGACACAACAGAAACTATTCCAAGGGCAACAAAGCAGTTTTCACTCTGAGTAAAAGGCACCAGGGAACTTCTTAATGTTTCTGTGTTAAGGGAACACACTGCGTGGGCAGTAAACAGGGACATTTGTCCCTACAGGCTCCTCTCCCCTTTGTACCTCCTGCTTCCATTTCCTCAATGGCCTTTCTGCCTCTAAAAGGGAATTGCTGTAGATTACTTGAAGACACTGAATTTAGGGTAATTTTTTTCCAGGACTTAAGTCATTAAACAATTGTGAGACTGGTTAATGCATGTGAAAGTAAGACACTATTCCAGCATGCTCTGCATATATGGGTAAGCAGTTGCTGTAGAAACACACCCAGGATCAGAGGGAGAAGGGCTCTGTCCCAGCAGGGATCAGGCTGCTCGTGACACCCCACTCAGAGCTCCTGCTCCTCTGGCACAACCTGTACAAAAGCAGGGAAGGTGTCTATTTCAGTGCCACAGCCCAGCTGTCCGTATATTTCTGTGCTTACTTTTTAGATTGCTTCCATGATATTCTATTTTAAATCCTGCAAAAACTGAAGTACACTGGGTGATGGTTTCCTTTATAATGCCAACCAAGCACTGGAGTGTCTTGCATGCAGGGAATTATGTGTGAGCTTTAATGTTTAAAATAGTCAGACTCCCTGAGCTAAGTGTGTCTGCATTTTATTTTCTTCAGCTATCTTTGATGAGGATTAATGAATGAATGGTCATAAAGAGCTCTAAAATCCTACGAAAGCATACTAAGAGCACACACACTTAACTATTGTGAGCAAAGCTTACCTGGAATTCCACTCCAGCTATAAATGGATGAGTCACTGTCACAGAAAATGTAACAGTTTCAATTAAGAAACAGAAAAACATTAGAGAAGTTAAAGAAAATACTTGATGACTGACAAGGAAAAGTATCTTTGTGGTAAATGAGCTGAGTAAAACTGTTTGCCCAGACTAACCCTCAGAATTTTTCTGCAAATATGATTTATTTTCCTCGGGGCTTTACAAAAACAAAACCCCTCCACAACATCAGCCAGCCATAAAAATGGTAAATATAAATAATTGTATCTACATTACTGAGCTCTGCAACTGTATTAACAAATCTAATTATTCACAAGTCTTTTGCAGATCTAAAACATTTTCAAGCAGGTCTATGTGCATAGGGCCTTAACTTGTTTTTTCTCTACATTAAAAAAATCCCACTTTTCCAACAGTATTGTTTTCACTGCCTGCACACTTGAACTTGTTCCAAACTTGCCTGCCTTATTAAACAGATGATTTTGAGACCTGCCCACTGCAAACACACACACCTGTATATTGAAGTGTACATTTCCCACTCAGGGAGCTGCAAACACACCTTGCTCCCACACAGCTTGAGATGTGAGCACATGTGTAGATATATATAGTAAGTATATGCTTGTTTGGGCAGAACAAAAGCGATACAAAACAAAGGGTCTGGAAAATATCAAGGGCAAAAAGAACTTTTCTCCGCAAAAAGTGATGTATTTTATAACAACAAACACACCAATGAAATAGCGCAAAACCTTCCTTTGACATTTAACTCTAAGATCCAGATGTTTCCTAGTCTGCCAGCATTTAGGATTTCTTTTCCAATAGTAAGTTAGAAAAGAAAAATTAACCAGGAAACTATGAAATTTAGAATTTTGCCTTAATTCTAATTGTCAAGAGAACTGTTGATACTTTTTTGGGATGTCTTTGGCATTTCTTCCCCTTGATCTCACAACATTCTAAGGAGGCAAACCACACGGCAGCTAGGGTCGAGATGGGAATACACTGCCAGGTGCTAATTAACAGCCTGGGAACAATTAGAAGATGCCAATCAGTACAGAGGCACACCGCCATCAACTCCGATGCCTGTGGGGCACTGGCCAACTTCACCAGAATGACAGAACATTATTCTGAGTTGGAGGAGACCCACAGGGCTCATGGAGTCAGCCCCTAGGCGAGCGGCGCATACGAGGATCGAACGCAGGGGCAGTGCCAGGTACGCCCAGGACACCGCCCGGCCCGGGCGCACCGAGGCTGCGCTGTGCCTCCCGCTGGGGCCGGGACGAGCTCCCAGCTCTGCCCGTGCGGAGCCTCGGCCGGGAAACGCGCTTTCGGCTTCTCCGCCTCGGGCTGAGGGAGGTGCTGGAAGTACGGTCGGGCCCCCGCTTCCCACCGGGGCGGGCACGCCACCGCCTCGCCAGCCCGCGGGCCGGGCAGGGCGGCCTCTCCACTCGTCCCCCCCCCCCCCATCGGAGAGGGGAAGACGGCTCTGGGGGCACAGCCGGCGCGGCGACACGCGTGGCCGCGACAGCGTTTTCCTTCAGCGCAGGGACACCCTGCGAGCGGCCGTGACAAGACCCCGGCCGTGGCCGAGCTCCCTCGGGCCCGTGCTCGGCTCCCTCGGGCCGCGGCCGTGACCAGATTCGCTTCGGCCGTAGCCGGCTGAGGCAGTGACCGGGCTCCCTCAGGCCGTGGCCGTGCTCCCGCGGGTCCGTGCTCGGCTCCCTCAGGCCGCGGCCATGGCGGGGCTGGCGCGGAGCCCGCAGGCCGCGCAGGGCCTCGCCCCCGCCCTCCACAAACCCCTCGGGGCGCGGCCCCGCCCCCGGCGGGCGCTGATTGGCCGCGCGCGCTGCCGATCCCGCGGCGGCTGCATCACCCGGGGCGGGGCCGCCGCGCGCGGTGTCGCAATCGGCGCTCGCCGCACGCGCACGGTACCGAGCGCGGCCCGCCCGGCCCCTCCCGCCGCTCGCGCCGCTCAGGTAAGCGCGGGGGGCGCGCGCCGGGGCCGGGGGGCCGCGGCCGCCCCCGCCCGCCGGGCCCCGCTCGGCAGCGCGTGATGCAATCGGCGGGCGGCCCCGGCTCCCTCCCCTCCCCTCCCCCGGTGAAGTCACGGCTTGGCAGCGCCGGGCACCCTCGCGCCCCGCTCGGACGGGGGAGGAGCGGCGCGGCCTCGGCGGGCGGGCGGCCCGGGGAGGGCGGCGGCGGCGCCATGGGCCCGCCGGGGAGGGCCGGGCCGGGCCGGTCCCGGTCCCCGCGGTCGGTCGCGGCCCGGGGGCGGGGGGAGCGAGGCCGCGCCGGGGCGGCTCCGGGGGCGCTCGGCGGCGGGGCCGGGCTGCCGCTCACGGCCCGGCCGGGGGGCAGCCGGGGAGCGCGGCCCGGTACCGCCCGCGGCGCGTCGGGGCAGACGTGTCGGGCTCCTCGCGAGTGTCCGTAGCTCCAGGGGCAGGTTCGAACCCGGGGCTTGGGCAGGCAGGGAGCTCCGCGTCGGCCTTGGCGCTGACATCCGGCAGGAAGAGCCCCAGCTCCCTAACGGTGCCGTGCAGAGCCTCTTCGCAAAGTATAAGCGCTTGTCATTTGTAAAACTTTGGGTTTTAAGGAATTGGTTTATCGTTAGAAGTCACAGCTGTCGTTTTAATTCGCAAGACAGTATTTTGATACCTCCTTGCCTCCCAGCGTTTGGGGTTCTGTCATGTTAAAATACATGTTTATGTGTTCTGTTCCAGTCCGTTAAGAATGTCAGAGTGTATTTGTCTTTTAAGATGTGTATTAAAAATGGAGATTCTGAAATAAATGTGGAAAAGTAATGTTGTCAGCTATGACAAAAATTAGGATTGAGCTACCTAGTGTCAAAAGCGTTGTGTCCCAGTTAGCACCATCTCCTGCAAACCTGTGAGTGTCACCCACGCAGGAGTCGGTTGTTCAGCACATGTGTGCCTGGAGTTCCGTGCCACTGTCCGTAGTAGGGGTCATTGGAATCCAGACTCGGATCCTATCACGGTATTCCTAGTGGAGTCTGAGAGAGGTCCCTATTGCTGTTCACATTGGGACCGGTTTTGCATTTGACAAGACAGCTTTGTGAATTTGAGCAATAAAGTTATTCTGACTGATGATCAGAATCACCAAAGTCACACCTCAGTAATGGAGCAGAGAGAATACTTTGTATTTTTTGCTACCAAGTTAAAAAAACAAATACTGATTGAATTGGCAAAACAGTATTGGGGTTTTTTTGTTGGTGGTGTTTTTTTTTTTTTTTTTTTTCCCAAGCAAAGATTTGGAAGTCTAATGTCTTTACTTTTATTTTTTGTATGTGTGAAAGCAAATGAGGGCCTTCATTGCTTCATTGGTCCCTGAGGAGTACTGTGAGACAGTAAGAAACATCTTTCTGCCTGAGAAGATACCTCTTGAGTTACCAGCTATTATGCTGTAGTGGGTGGCCAGTTGGTTTCCTGGGTGGCCAGTTGGTGGCCCAAGGAGAGAACCAGGCAGTTCTAACTGGCCACTGGAAACAGTACCATGTGTTGGGTGGAACCAGCCTAGGGCTGTTGCTGAGCTGAAGCTCATGAGCAGCTTTATGGGAACAAGATGCTGGGAAACTGGGCTGGCTCTCTGAGGAGTTGTCTCCTGCTGTGCTGGGGCTGTCAGCAGTCGCAGGAAAGCAACCTGTGTGGAGGGCGTGGAGCAGCTGCGGGTGTGTGCACGGGTTCTGAGAGGTTTGAGCCCAATCTGCCTCCCCTTCATGGCCTCTCCCAGTGACCATGTCCTTCACCTCACCCTTCCTGAGAGTCCCCTCTGTGTGTCTTGTACCTGCTGCCTTTAAATCTCCTTGCAGTCTCTGCTGAAGGATGCCCATAGCACCTGTTGCTACCTGGGACAGCCTTCTGACAGATGGTGATAGGCATCCAGCCTCCAAATACCAGGGGGAAACGAGTTCCAAGCCTCAGCTGGCACTCTGTAGCTCTGTGATGCAGTTCAGTGCTAATTAGTGCTACTTGCTCTGCATATTCTTTGGAGCAGGACAGGAATCCAGGTGTCACCTGTCCCAGTTAAGGGTTCTGATCATCAGGCCAGATAAGAGCATGTCTCACTCAAGAAAGAGCAATTTAATAAAAAACAAATCAGTTCCAGTGGGAAGGAACTGAGGGAGGTCTGTTCTAGCAGGCAGGGCTGGAATTCTTGCTTGAGAAGTGTGACACTGGTTATCTTCTCTGCTTATATCCACGTACTGGCCAACTAAACTACTTCATTAATATTAGGTTTAATGGAACAAATAGTCTTTTCATTGAATCATAGGGAAATTTAATAGAGATAGGAAAGAAGTGTTAATGCAGTATAAATAGTTTTGATAGCATAGAGAGAAGTAGCACATGGAACCTGGTGATGTGAAGAAACTTGTTACGTGTCAGGTGGGGTTTCTTTAGGGGCAGGAGCCACCCCTTCCTCTGTAGTAGGAGCACAAAAATCAGGTTGTGAAAATGGTGTGGGTTACATAACTGGGCTGTCCAGGTGAACTTTGCAAACACTGAAATATTTTGAAGCAGAGGGGCCAGCAGAGCATTCTGTTTGATTTGGAAAAGGTGTCAAAAATCTACTTGTCAGAGACAACCTAAGAGAACTGTATACACTTTGAGGGCTGCAGAAATCCTCTGTTGTAAAATATAGTGCAGACAAGGCCAGTGTATGCTCTAAGAGGAGCAGGCACTTACACCTGGACTAAAAATGTCTGTGCAATTACACATGCACAGCTGCTACAACCGGCCCTGCCAGTTTGGTGCTGGGGCACAGGAACACCTTGTTAGCTGGGTGTTCAGTGTAGCTGCCCAGCCTAACTGCTTGTTAGGTCAGCATCTGAGACTGAAACATGGTATGCAGAAGTTGTTTTAAGGGTTGCAGTTGGGGAAAATACTAACACAAAGGTGTTAGATACTATGTATTTAGATTCAGCTCCACAGATGTCAGAAAGTGGTGATGGTCTCATTCTGCCCTGAAATGGGAAAATGAAAAGATTTCTTGATAGGAAGGGTGTGGGTATACTCACACATCTTCACAAGTGGGAAGACCTCTTGGTGACAGAGAATGTTAATTTTGAGTAACATTCAAGCCAAATTTAGTGGGCTTTTCCATGAATGTTATTGAACCACACTCTGCAGCTGCATGTCATTGTGGCTCCTTCATCTTGGAAGAAAATATGCAGTTGATCTGCACAGTTGAATTTTAACATTTTAATGGTAGCCCATCTGAAAGTAAAACAGCAACACAGACTGCTGAGAAAAACAATCAGGAACAGTACACAGCTGATGAACCTGTGAGTTTAGAAGGACCAGTGACACACGGGAGCTCACTACAGACCTCTCACACATCCCTCCATTCCTCAGCCATCCATCTGCTGTTATGGATGTGAGAGATGTTCCTGGGCTGGACACTGCCCATCCTGGCAGTCAGCTCTGCCCAGTGCTGCTGCAGCTGCTTGCTTTTCCCCAGCCCTCTGGAGCATGTGTCACACTGGTTGTGTGATACTGCACGTCTGTGCGACAGTGCTGGGCAGCACTGCTGCCACAGTCTGACCTTGCAGTAGGATTGTTTAGTGCCACTTAAATGCTTTTCTTCAACATGACAATCCACACTGATTTGACTGATCACTGGGTATTTTTCATGGGAGCCATAGGTAGGTGTTTCAGGAGCTTAGGACCATCCTGTTGTCCTTCCCCTCTTCTCTCCCAGCCATACAGGAAGTCATCCTGTGAGATGAGAAGAGAAGGGGACCAGCTGTTAGCCTTGCCAGGGCCATGGCCCTGCAGCTGTGGTGGAATCCTCCTTGTGCCACCAGTAGGGCCAGGAGCAGGCTGACCTCAGCAGCGGGAGCACGTGAGTCAGGTGAGAGGATGTCTCGCTCATCAGGATGGTTTGTGTGCTGCACAGGAGAGTGGACAATGACCAGTGCACGAACCACGCAGGTGGCTTTATTTGTGGATGAGTCAGCTGTGGTTGCTGTCTTTCAATGGGTGACAGTCCTCTGTTGTAGTGATCTACACTGCCATCAGCCTGTGCTCCTGTCCCACCTGCTTGAGTGATACTGTTACAGGCTCAGCTGCTTGTGGTAGAATGTCTCCCAGACATGGCCTTTGCAATGCTCTACTTTTTCCATAGATTTATACTTCCACTCAGTACCAGTAGACCTTATGACAGCCATCAATTTGAACATCATCTTCAAAACAACAAGTGCTGTAAGGTGGTTGAGAAAAGGTGGACAGGCTGAGCACCCTTGCTCCAGAGAAAAAAGATCAGGGAGGAATTTGTCTGCGGATACACCCAGAGATGTGGTCCGAAGAGGACAAGGATCAAATACCCCTGTTGGTCAAGAGTCAGGCTGTTAATAGGTTTAAGCCACAGAAGGAAAACTCCAGTCTGAAAACTAAGAAAATTGTATAACTGGAGGAAAAGTTAGACAGTGGAACATGTTGCCAAGACAAGAGGTTGTGAAACTGGAGATATTTGAGGCTAGGCTAGACACCCATCCATCAGGGATGGCTTTGGAATAACTGAGTGAAGCCAGTGAACAATTCAAACAGCTTGACTAGATGACCCAGTAATAGTCCCATCCAATCCAAATATGTTGGAGACTTCAGAAATGTAGTTGGCAGCTTGTCCACTTCCAGCACAGTTACGATGTGTTACTGCCAGATGTACCATCAGTACTTTATGCTAAAGTCAGTGATGTATAAGATTGTAGCTGAATCTTAATAGCTTTTTTTTCCCCTACTAGGTTCACCTTGCTCTTAATCCATGTGAAGATCCGTTGGAAACACCTTCTAGAAACCCAAGAGTTTTCAGTCTCCTTATAAATTCTGCTGTGTCCAAGAACAGCCTGCCCAAATGAGCAAGACATCCCAACAGAACCCCACCACAGATGCGAGCGGAGTAAGTGTGATTCACACTCAAGCACACTCCAGTGGTTTGCAGCAGGTTCCCCAGCTGGTGCCAGTTAGTCCTGGTGGTGGAGGCAAAGCTGTGCCTCCGAGCAAACAGGGAAAGAAGAGTTCCTTTGTGGATAGAAACAGTGATGAGTATCGTCAGCGCAGAGAGCGGAACAACATGGCAGTGAAAAAGAGCCGCTTAAAAAGCAAGCAGAAAGCACAAGACACACTGCAAAGGGTCAACCAGCTTAAAGAAGAAAATGAACGTTTAGAGGCAAAAATTAAACTCCTGACCAAGGAGCTGAGCGTACTGAAAGACTTGTTCCTTGAGCATGCCCACAATTTTGCAGATAACGTTCAGCCTGTTGGCACTGAGACCACCACAACAAATCCAGAAAACAGTGGACAGTAGAAACCTGCGACCTTATGAAACAAACTCTTGAGCTGCAGCTTGTCTGCAGTGCCCGTGCAGTAACCCAGCAAAAACTGTACCTTTAGTCATTGTTTTGTGGAGATTTTCTTCTTTGAGATTTAACACTGAAGATTTGTAACAATTAAACCAGAAACTGGTTAACTGTTTGTTTTAAATATTTTTCTCCTCAAAGATTTATGCAGATCTGAACTCCTAGCTAACAAGGAATGTAATATTTAGGAGATAACATTTTCACAGAAATATTCACTTACCATTTTAGACTTTGCATAACGGGAGGAATCCAGCAGGATGGCTCACTGTAGTATCAGAAACTTCTGATTGAATAGAACATTTTTAAAATACCTGTTAGAGTATTTTAGCCCTTTGTTTTCTCCATTACATATTACAAACTGCAAAGGCTGTGGAGAATTTTTGCTTTTTACTTTAAATCTGTAGAATTTAAGTTCTGTGAAGCACCACGTAGGTCTCTCCTGCCCAGTTATAGTTAATGGGGAGGTTGTAGTAGTAGTGAGCTGGGATGCTTACCAATGTTCACCAGAAGAATAACAATATGCTCTGATGATATGTACAGGCAGTTGGTCTCCAAATGGCACGTGAAGCATCATGTACAAGAGGCAAAGCAGCACACTGACAAAGCCTTTTATTTAAGCTTGTATTTCATATTGCTCACATAGTGACTGGGGCCTTATGAGAACAAGAGCTTTCTTTTCAGAAAATTTCAAAATGCTACCAAAAATCTGTGCCCTACAAAATTGCATTCTTGCTGGGAAGGAAGTATTGGGGAGAACAAAAAGTGCAGCTTGGCTTAGCAGTGGAAGGGGCAGGACAGCAGGTGTTGAACTGGGATGTATGGATCACTGCTGGCTGACATTACAGAGATTTACAGTGATTTTGAAAATAAATGGCCCTAGTAACTGATTCAGTGAAATTTCTACAGCCATCATACATCTGTGTGAAGGAGTGTCTTTAGCCTTGTTTTATTTCCATAGAAGTTTTTCTGTAGCAACTTTTTTATTGCTGCTGCTTAGTCTTTGCCATGATCCATAATGCAGTGCTATGTGCTATACTGAGGATTTAAACAAAGTAAAGCAGGAACTTTGATGTAACTTTAATTTATTTTAATTTTTAAATATTTCATTGATGGTATGGTTATTTTACATTTAACCTGTGTGTCTGTCTTGTAGATTACTACACTGTCTCTTAATTTCCCTCTTACACTACCTTTGTCCACAGATTATTTTGGAGGATGCTTGTTTGCTCTGTATCTGCACTTAGGAAAAAACTTGGATGTTATCTCTATGAAGATACTGTTAGAGAATGAAACCTTGAAAAGTTCTTTTTTGAATTTAAACTTTTAATACATGTGGAAAACTTTGATGGATTGTTTTGGATTATGTTAGACTTTTTACAGATATGTTTTTTCATTCTAACTGCATCTGAAGTTGGTAGGGTTGAAATACCAGGAGCTAATAAAAATGTTTTGCTTGTAGTGGCCTCATTTTTCCCATCCCTTTTCTATCTCCCTCAAGTGCAGAGTTGCCCAAGTCACACAGCTGTCTTGGAGAAATCAGTGCAGTAGTCTCTGTTCCCCTCTTTCACTCAGGTTTCTGCTCCATGGAAGCCATCAGAAACTCACTACAGTTTTGTCCAAATGTCTGATTTAATAAAAAAGGCAAAAAAAAAAGAAATTTAAGACTGAAAATGTATTGCATTTAGACAGGGGGTGGGGAGAGAAGCAGAACACCAAAATTTCCAAGGGAAAAGATGACCTGAAGGCATCTCCTTTGTTAACTGCAGGTCCCCTGGTGGAAAGGCCAGCGCTGATCTCTTCCCTGGTTCTCTGACCTGCACTGGGGCTGTCTGGCCCCACTGTCCTGAGGTTGGTTTGCCAGGCTGCTAGGGGCCCTCCTCTGAAGTCTGAACAGGGGCTGCAAATCCTGGCTGTTTGTGGTTTTGGTGAATGTGATTTCTTAGATCTCTCGTGAGTGGTGGGGATCCTCTTTCCGAAGCTCTCATGGGTGACTTTTCTGCCTGGTGCTCCTGACAGCTCTGATCCCATTTCCTTCATGTTTAAAACCAAACCACTGAGTTATGAAAGTAATTTGTTTGGAAAATGAAATTTCTGGTTTATCAGCCTCTGCACTGTTTTTTTTTTTTTCCTGATGCTGTGGTTTAAGCCCAACTGGAAAATAAACCCCACGCAGCCACTCCTGTCCCTCAGCCCTCAGGTGAGAGAGATGAAACGCAGATTAGGGGCTGAGATAACAATTTACTGCTACTGGGACAATTTCCAATTTAACAGCAACCAGATGAGAAAACAATCAGTGACAGTGACACCACCAGTGACAGCAGCGTGTGACAGAGGGCGATGGCCAAAGCGCTCGGAGCCGGACAGGGACAGGGCCAGGAGTGACCAGAACACAGGGACAGGGACAAGGACAGGGCCAGGAGTGACCAGAACACAGGGACAGGGACAGGAATGACTGGACCACAGGGCCAGGGCCAGGAGTGACCGGAACAGCGGCGCAGCCTCCACACAGCACCTTGGCCTTGTCCCCGCTGGTTACACACAGGGTACAGACATCCTGGCCTTGGGGACAGCAGGACAAGGAACTCTGGCCTTGGGGACAGCAGGACTAGGACCCCTGGCCTTGGGGACAGCAGGACAGCAACCCCTGGCCTTAGCTGACAACGGGACAATGATCCCTGACCTTGGTGACATCAGGACAAGGATCCCTGGCCTTGGCTGACACTGTAAGAAGGATCCCTGTCCTCAACTGGCACCGGGACAATGATCCTTGTCCTCAGCTGGCAGCAGGACAAGGGCTGGGAGCAGCAATGGCTCTGTGCAGCACCTCACTCGTGATTGTAACAAATCCGTGTTTTAAACGTGCCCCAGTGAGGGCTGCAAGAAAGGGCTCAGGCTTTTTCCAAGCCCCCCTGCCAAAGCAGCTCCAAGGAGCAAGGGCCATTTCCCCCAAGGTGAAGCAGCCCAGTCTGTGTGGCAGCAGAGTACCTCCATCTCACCCTCCGCTGCAGGGCACAGAAAATTTCACTGTGGACCTATAAAAGTTAAGATTTTCCTTTTGACTCATGATTCTTAACTCCAGTCTGAGGCAGAATCCAGTGCCTGTCAGTACACAAGGGGTCACAGCACATTTCACCAGGAGACCTGATTGCCATTTTCTCACTGTCCCCCTAGGGAAGGGGTCTGCTCCAGCCCCCAGAGCCCTGGGAGGCTGCACGCCTTGAACAACCCCTGTAGCTGCAGCAGGGTAATCGGCAGGTAAATCCAGAGTGCAGCCAACCCCAGGGAGCTCCAGCAATTTGCTGGAACAATTTACATGTATCATTTCAGAAGAGCTCAGACGTTTCTAAACACACAAATTTGCTCAGCATAAGACACGTTCTGTTACTGCGGTGCCAATGCTATTCAGGTCTGTTTGTGCCAAGGGGAAAAGGCATTTGGGAAAACAGGACAGAATATAAAATATCTTGATGTAGTCAAAAAGAAAAATTGCCATAACCTGTACTTTCACCCCATTAATACACTTAAAATTATTAAACACCACTTTTTAAAGTATTAAATATCACTTTGCCTTTTTAAAAAAGGTTTATTCCCCCTCCCCTGCCCAATTTGGGAAAAAAGGTCTAATTCACTTTTTGCTTAAGTGGATAAAAATGATCATAATTACAGAACAATCTTCTGGAACGAAGGATGAAATTGACACTCCCCGAGCTGGTGGGCCCGATGATGAAGGGCAGGGGGAGGGTGCCCCATGCCCAGCGGAGCAGGGCCGCGCCCAGGCCAGAACCGGTTCTGCCTCCTCCGGGCCCGGCGCGGCCCGACCTGTTCTGCGGCCGGGCCCGCTCCCGCCGGCAGGGACGGCCTCCCAACTGCTCCGGGCTGGCGGCTTACTTGGAACAGTTCCAAAGCTTCCTCCTTTCCAAATCTGCGAGTGTTACTGTAAAGCAGTAACACTGCCGAAGCCCAGCAGCAGCAGCAGGGTCGGTGCCCACAGCAGGGAGCCGTCATCCCCTGGCGTGCTCAGATCCTACCACAGCACAGCTCTCGGCTGTGGAGGGAACGGGGCTGGGCCCCAGCACTGCTTTGCACTGAAAAAAAATGGGTTTGGGGGCAGATGTGCTCAGAGAAATGCCAGTATAGTCTCCGTGGTCTCATATCTTCAAGGCTACCAAAGCAAAGCCTGATGTCCTGGTGCAGGTAGTAGAATTCAGAGGTGCAAGATTCCGGTCACCACAGCAGGAACATCACTGCAGCAGCACATCCAAGCTCCTCATCTCACAACCTCCCCTCCTGAAAAACTGTTTCCCTTCACAGTCAAGAAGTGCAGCAATTCCTGCACTTGCCTCTTACAAACCAATGTCAAGAAACCTCTGAAAAATGTAACTAGGCTTATTTATTAATTGAGTGGCATGAATGAAGTCCTCTGGATTGTTTCACGACATTTCTTTGGTCTCCCACATGAAGTTTCCTACAGAGCAATGGATCACCAGGCTGTTGGGAATAAAGGGCAGGTTCTTGTCACACAGACCAACCCACTTAGCAAAAGGAGCTCTCCTGGAGCAATGTATATGAGGATTTTGGAGGAAATGATTTCAGGCCTAAATCCAGTGCTGGGGTGTCACCACATTTCTCTTCACAGAGAAAAGCAAGGCCCAATTCTTCCCAAGAATATTTCTGGGTTCCACATTCTCTGAACCTCAGAGAAAGGAAAAACAATTCTTATCCTTTGCTGTGCCTGTGTTTGTGCCAAAGTAGAATGCAATATGGAGACTGTTAACCTAGAGTGATGGTGTTTGGTTCCTTGGCCTGTCAGGGCCAGGGGTGTGTGTATGTCAGGATTGTCGGCTGAGAGTCACGAGATTCTGGGCAGTGTGAGCAGTTGAGTGCTTGGCAGATTCAGTTTAGATGTAATGTAACATAGTGTAATATAGTATCGAATAACATAGGATTATTAAGAAATTAATTAGCCTTCAGATAGGATGGAGTTGGACGCATCATTCTCTCCCCCTGTTGGGTGTTCCCTGCAATACTATACTGGGGGACAGGCAGCAAGGCAGTGGCAGTGGTTCCTCACACCACCCAAGCCCCCCAGGAGAGAGAGATTTACATTATTTCATTCTGAACTGTCTAACACTGAACAGTAAAAATAACTCTATCATGCAGCACAGCATATGCTGCTGAATGACCATGAGCCCTGCAGCAAAGATATTTCCTTCTTTCAACTTTTAAGGGTCATGAACACCACAGCAATCTGTGTTTTTAAGGAACAAATAGATGAACAAATCTAATGAGCATGGGGATGTGTTTGAAGGATCAGTACAGCCACTATCCAGAGCAGAGAACTCTGGCTAGTGAAGGGTAAAAGCTTGCAGGGCACAAATTGGTAGTAGGGTCAGATAAAGAAGCAGGAACTGGAGCAGAAAAGTAAAATAACCACAAAATTGTGAAGACAAATGATGCCAAGGTGAATTTTAATAAAAATTTGTTTCTGCTTAGTACATGGATACAGATCCATATGAAAAATGTCATTATGTCCACTGAGAACAACTGATTTTTATTTCTGTTTTTCACAGTACTTGTGATGAAGTTTAAAAAAGGACTTAAGAGTGTTACAATTGCTCATAGCTTTCAGATAATCCATTTGGTGTTTTAGAGTCCCAATCATCAAAATTCAGATTTAATTGCAAGATACATCTGAGTTGAGATCTGACAGAAGTATAACCCACACTGATAAGGCAGCAGGGTTATTTGGCTGCCACCTGGTCACCTAAACTGCTGATTTTCTTGCTATTAAGAATTGGATGCATTTTATTTTCTATGCTGCAGCATTAAATCAGAATGATGACTGATTAGCTGAGGCAATAAGTATCACCCTGAAGTTTACTGCTTTTGGCTGGAGAGGCAGCCAAATGATTTGGCACTGCTCTGGCCTTCTGCCATGAAAGCCTCAATTTCCTCCACAGTCCGTGGGACACAGGTGAGCAGCTCCATGCCGGTGGCTGTCACCACGATGTCGTCCTCGATCCGCACCTGCACAGGGAGCACACGGTCACCAGGGTGGTCAGATGGCATGAGGAGCACCTCAGGCAGCAGCAGCAGGGAGGGCACAAGGAGCTGCTGCAGCCCAGGCAGAGCATCCCACTGCAAGCACGGAATTGTCACCACCAGCACCTTGGCACGGGGCTCTGCAGGTTCCGGCTGCCCTTGGGCCGCTGGCCCCTGCCACCCTCCTGGGATCACCCAGGCTTGGGGTGACCCCAGTGTGCTGGTGCCTCTGCTGCAGTGGGTACATCAAGGACAGTCTGAGCAAGGTGCTGCAGCAGTGAGTTCATGCTGTGTCATTCCAGGGGGCCAGTAAATCTCGACCCCCTGACAGCAGGAGCAGTAAAAAGAACATTCTTCCCTGGATTTGCCTCCAGCCTTCTTAGCACATGCCTTGCTAGGGACAGTTCCCTGATGCCCACAGTGTCTGCTCTCAAAGCTCTCCTGTTTCTGAGCTGAAATTCAGGAAGTTTCTCTTTGCACTTGAAACTTTTCTCTTAACACAATAAACTTTCAAAGCAAAACTTTGAACATTAAATAGCTTGTGGCTGATATTCCAAACACTGAATTTTGAGCTGATGAGAAAGTCCTAAGCAGATCAGACATTTCTTTTAAAATACAATCACTAAATTTCAAATCCTGGAAGGAAAAAGCAGATCCTCTCAGTTTTTCAACTCTTGCTATTGAAATGAAAAGTGTGCTCCATTTCTGTTTGTCTCTAATCTCTTCTTACCAGTAAATGTGCCTACACAGTCATTCCCATTATCTTATCAGAAAAATGTTGCTAAGTTGCTAAGCTGCAATAAAAGCAATTTTAGTAAGGTGCAAATCCAAAAGAACACAAACCCTGGGTACTCCCACCTTACAATTGCTTTAATTGTTTCTGACCTCTTGACATTTTCAACTAAAAATAAAGCTGGTTAACATTTGTACTTCTGATTGCAAAATAATCCATTTGTTCAAACAAAATGAGTCATCCAGTCCTTATTAAACTGTTTAATGATGTCTTTGCCAGATTATTTCTTTTACTTGGTATCAAGTTAAGTGTATTATAAAGCAGAATTAAATAAACAAACTCCATTGAGTTTACACATTTGTTTTGGACAGCTGTAAATTTGAAAGCTGTGAGGCTCTGTATGCTCAGTGTGCCTGAAAGGCTGGTGCCTTGCTGCAGAAGAGATCAGCAACACAGGCAATGACTCTGCACTTGAACAGAATTTATCAGGATGGGCTTTTTGATTCACTGCTTCAAATTTGACTGTTGAGCAAAACATAACCCAAGGATTCAGCAGGAGGGCCCCACTGCATCCAAAGGCAAATCCTGCTGTGTGCCTGTCCTGCTGGGTCCTGGGCCTGGGCAGAGCCTCCCTGGGTGGATCAGTCCCTGCCAAAATCCTGATGGTACCAGGCTAACCCTGCAGGAGTGCCAGCATCCAGGGACAGACCTGGGAAGGTGGCAACAGCCAAAGCATCACATTGGCAAGCCTAGCCAGTGTAAATGCAGCTGGACACAGTGATGATGTGGAAAGTAAAAATGTCAGTGCAAAAGTAGGTCTGAGAGCAGAGGGAAGGCCACACAAAGCTAGAACTGGCTCTGCCTACAGAGAGAGCCTTTTCCCAAGCACTGCCAGCTCCACAAACCTCCACCTGCTTGAGCTGAAATTCCCCAGCTGCAGTGATGTATCAGCCACAATTCAGCCTCATGACCAGTAATTAGCAAAAAACCAAGAAAAGTGTTTTGTGCTTTCCAGCTCAGTGTTTCATGACTTCACAGTACCTCTGCACTCCTTGGGAGGATGGACTGACTTAAAAGCAGAGTAGATGAAAGCTAGACTACAGTGGGGAAGAACAAGTGGGAAAGGTGTCTGTCTACTGTTCTCTATCTAGGCCATAAGAGAAAATCAGGATGGGGAAGGAGCTGGGAAATAGGTAAGAGTAATGCAAGAACCAGGGAAAAGAAGGTACAGTGAGGTGAGACAGGACTGACAAATAATGGACAAAGAGAGCTGGGACTGGCTAAGGAGCCCAGGTAGGGAGATCCTGGTGGAGGTGAGAAGTGAGACATCCTGAATGAGGAGAGCACAGGGGCTGGAGCTGCCAAAGGCAGGGAACTGTGACCAGATGGAGGAGGATGAGGGCCATGCCCCGTGACTCCTTGTATAGCAGGAACATTGTTAGGAGATCATACAATTGTTAGGAGATCCCACAATCTGTGTCACAGCACAGCTGAGATCTGCTGTGAAAAGTAGGAGAGCCAGTACTGTCACATCAGCCTGCTCAGCATCAGCACATCCAAATGGTCTTTGGGATGTGGATGGAGGCACACAGAACCACTGGTCCCCGGGACCACCCACCACTCCCTAGGAACATGCCTCTTCTTTCCCCAGAATCTAGTCCTTCCTCTGCTGGATGAATATCACCTGAAATGGACTTTCAGTGCATAATTTTACCTTTGCCTAAAAGCAATATGAGTGCAGAGGAATAGGCTCTCAAGGGGAAGGAAATGGTTTCATTTGCTCTTTTCCTTCACACCCTTCATGCTTCACCCTGAGTTTAAACTCAGCAGCAGCAAGAAGCAGCTTCAGAGGACCTGCAAAACCTTCCCCACAGGAGAGCCTGTCATTTGGTCTTGTCTTCTGTCCAAATGGACAAAAGATGCTGGATCTCTCTGGCAAGGCTGACTGGTTTGGGACTGCCTTTCCCAGAGGGGGACAGTGGTTATGAAACTTGCTCTCAGAGCTGTCCCTGTTTGCAGGCTCTTTGTTCATCAGCACTGCTTGTTTCAGGGCTACAGAGTGGTTTGGAGTTGGGCACTGAAGTGTGAGGCTCACTGCACGCCCAGCTTTCAGGGTGCTCTGCAAAATCCTAGGGGAGGCTTTACTTTCTTGGTGTGAAATGGCAGACTTCAAAAAACCACTCCTGTAAAGATGCAGTGGCCAGGAATGCCAGGACTGCTCCAAAACTGCCTTTTTCTTATCAAGGGTAGTGGCATGATCTGTCTAGCTAGACCTGATTGCACAACTGCCTAACACCAGCAGCAGGCCATCATGTGGCTCCACTCAATGGTCCCAACTGTGTCCCAAAGCAGGGCCTGGGGGCACAGCCAAGGACAGCACAGGAGTTAAATACCAGGGCTGCTGTCAGCTCTGTACAGCCTCGCACTTTGTCCTGACTTATTAATACAGTCATGCTCCCCAGAGCCTCCTGTGTTACCTTCCAAGGGAAACAGGGTTGAAGCTCTTACTAATTTCTTTTGGATGATAATACATATGCACGGCTTTTGACAATCAAGAAACTCTTTTGGCCAATTAAATAATCCAGATTTGCATGATGACAGGTCCCAGATGTCAAAAAAGGCAAGTGATGAAATGTCCCCTTTTTTTTTTAAAGTCTATTGATTATTTGTTTGATTATGGCTGTGGAAAGCAGCAACACTATCACTGCAAGACCTTAGAGTGGGACACTTGCCTGGAAATGATGACAGGACGTGGCCACACATGGGACCATCCAGAGCAGACAAGCACATGTCTGGCTGGAGGATCCATGGGTCTCTTCCTACAGCTGCTGTCCTACAGAGGCAGCTGTGCAGCCAAGGGAACTTATTGCAACTCAGCCATTGACTTCCCAATCATTTTTAACAGAGCAAACTTATCCTGAGCAGAGTTTGACTTCTGCTCAGAGGGACTGGGTAGGAAACAGAGCTGCTGCATCAAGCCCAGGCTGCAGGGAAGGAAGGCACTTTGCTGCTGTTCCACACAGTGGCTGTGCCGAGGTGTTTGCTGTAGGGGCAGGCCCTTGGGCTTTGTGCTCAGGGAATCTCATCCCATGCTGTAGTCTTCTTGGCACAAGCAGGTTTCCTTCACAACCAAGCCCTCATGTCAAGAGAACCTTTATTTTAAATGTCCACATTTAAATGTTCACATTTTAATAGAAGAGGATCAATAGCAGTAGGGTGAGGCCATGTACTTTATTAGATCAACTGATACAGATGGAAGAAAAGCCTCAGGTGCCCAGTCCCTTCATCCAGGCTCAAAAAGAAGCATTAAACTACAAGCTAAATACAGGTTAGAAACAGCTGGTCTTACTTTAACCTAATTATGTTAATTAGGCAAGAGAAAAGGGCTAAAGAAGGTTTATAAGCACCTAGCAGTAGTTTTTGGGGTGTCTACACCTATCACTTCCCTTAGGAGAACTTTTAAGGGACGTTAAGTATGTGCATTGTGAAAACTGCTTTTCTATGAAAACTTTTGAAGAAATGCTGTGTAGCACTACTACTGTGATACAATAAGCAGTGTTAAAAAGTAGATGAGCATAATGTTTATTGCCTAGTAAACAATTTCAGTTCACAATACAAATTCACCATAAACTCAGAAACAGAGCCTAATCTTCTGAAAAATAAAAATCAGGACAGAGACAACTTTATGGCTCTCTGAACCAAAGGTAGAAGCAGTAAGATATCTTGCTCTTTATTTGGTTTAGCATTTATTCTGAGTAAGGGAGCTACTATTGTTTTGAAACATATTGTAATATTAGCAGATCTTCAAGTTCCTGGGCTTTGTAAATCTGTTTAATTTTTAAATGAGAAAAATCTGTAAATGAAAGAAAGTAATGCATTTACCACCCATCTGTCTTTCAGCATTTTCTCTAAGTTGCAAAGTTTTCAGATATTAAGTCTAGTGCTAGTTCTACAAATCCTAGGGAAAATAAAGCCTGAACAGAGACTGAATGTGTAAGGCCAAAGAAAGACTGAATGGCTTTACTGTGTCTTTGAGAAAACATCATATGAACTGCATGAATCAGTAATCAGCTTATGAAGAATGGAAATGTCAAACCCTAAAGGGCAGCATTTGGAGTCAGCATTTCCCCTTCCCCGAGGATTCAGCTGCTTTCCCTGAGCAATACATACAACTGTATGCACATCCCTGTATTTGCACATCTGTGTTTATTCAGGAGCCTCTGGGGCAGAGTCCAGGCAGAGCAAAGGTGCCCTGGGCCAGGCACTGTGCCAGATCCAGCAGCAGCCCTTGTCCCACAGGAGTTATGACCTCGATAAACTGGACCTTGGTTTTGCAGATGGAGAACTGAAGTACATGTGACTGAAACGTCCCAAAATTGGCCAAGGAAGTTTGTGAAGGACTGAACCCAACAGCTGTCAAGTAAAGAGTGTAGGGCTTCAGACAGGCAACATCCCCTGGGCACTGCTTGCTTCCCCCTGCAGGGACCTGTCCTTGACCCAGAGGAGGTAAAAAACCCCAGTAAGGAGGTCCCTGAGCAGCAGGGACAGCCCCAAAGGCTGGGGTGAGCAGGAGAAGGCTGTGATGGAAGGGCTGCTGATGGACCTGCCCCAGACACCTCACACTGCCTCTTCTTCCCTGCTCCTGCAGCTTCCACAATCTCCTCATGGCTAACTCCAGCCAGCACAAATTACAGTAAATGGCTGCAGGATTGCCCTTTCTGGCACACTACAAGAGCTTTGCTTCTCAATGAAGAGATTTGTCACAGTCAAGAAAACTACTGAAAGCCCAAAAAAGACATGAATTCAAGGTGAATTTGTGAAAAATCCCCAAATTCCCTGTGTGGACAGACTTACTTAGACTTCCAGTGGTGTTACTTCAGTGAATGTTAGTTCATTTTTGAAGTGAGTAACACTAAACCAAATTAAGAACATTTTAATTTGTGCTGAGCTCTGCAGAGAGACATGGACAACTGATTTCCTTTTGTAGAATGTGTTTTACTTTTACACTTAAAGGAAGATTGGACTGGCTGCAGTGAACTCTTCAGCTACAACTGACACCAATACTAGCCCCTATTAATATTTGTCAGTAAAAAAACAGGCTTTAAAAAAAAAGATTAAAAAATATCTTTTTTTCCCATAGAAGGAAAGTTTTCTGGCATGCTTTTGTGAGAAATACTCACTCACTCTGGATAAACTAGAATGAAACATTTTGTTCATAACTGAGCACTCTACACAGCACAAATTGCATCTTCTTTTTATGGAGAATCAAGTCAGAATGATAAAGATGGAAAAACTTATTTTGATTGCTCTATAATTCAGCTTTTGTGAAGAATTCAGAAATATTCAGATGTATTCCAGTCTTAGATTTTATTTTCATTCTTCTCCTGGACAAAATCAAGTGACAACATCTGGCTCAGGGTATGTGTGTATTATTATTTTTCTCTCTCTAAGTAAAATGTATTGTTCACAGGGGGATCAGAGATTAAGATTTTTGCTCAATCGTTTTTGGGCTGCCCCTTCTTTTAGCAAAGTTTGTTGGCTAGCCCTCCTTACAAGTCATCATTACAGGAAGCTAAACAAAAATGAGGGAACAAAGTTTGCTTGAAATCTCTGGAACAAAAGTGCCTGATCCAGCAACTTATTACCAAGGTAGAGATCCCAGGCTGTCACTCCTCTTGTGTGCGACCACAGGCAGAAGGTAAGCCACAGGCACACCTCAGGCTGCAGAAATGGAGTGGGCATTCACAGCCATTTGGGAAAAATGTGGGCTTTGCCGAGCAGTTTCAGGGAAAGCTCACCAGGAATCAATTCAATTGCTGAAAAACTCCCACAGAGCATGTGTACACGGAAAATGGAGACAGTTAGACCTGTTTCCATTGCAGTGTGAAGGTACACAAGCACATCACAGTGTTCTTTAAAAATACATTTCAGTGTGTGTTGTCACACAGAATGTGCTCACAGCTAGAAAATGCAGAATTAGCTGCCTTTTGTTCACCAGTACCTCAGCTGTCTGGCTGGCAAATCTTGATAAAGAAAAAACACAGAGACAGATAATGTCCCAGACCTCAGCAGTGAATTAAATATCAGCAAGGGTAAAGTCCTGTGTCTCTTAACAAGGCTGCACCCACACCATGGGTGGCTGCCCTCGAGCCTGGTTGGCTCACATGACTGGGGATAGGACACACAACTTTTCTGTCAGGGCTCGTGGTTCCAAGGCAGCTCAGACCAAAGTGCTACAGTAATCACCCTCTCAAGGCTGGGGTACAGTGATAAATCAGTCAATGGCAGCAGCAGACAATTCCTAATGAGTGACTTTTCCTACCAGAAAATCACTGCCACTGCAGGGACTGCTCGCTGTATTGAGACTTGGCAGAAGAGGCACGGGGAGGAGGGGGCATGGCAGCTGCCTGCTCTATCTGCTCTGTGCAGGAACAATGTGGCACCCTACAAATTTCAGCTTGTCCTGCTGAAATAAAAGCCCACTGGAAGCAGTGCAACTGCTGAATGCTCTGTGAGGGTGGTGGCTTTGAATGGGAAACGTGCCCTGGACAGCATGCACAACCAGGGCCCCTCCACTTGCCCAGCAGCTGCTGCATGGAATGATTGCCCAGATCACCTCTACCTCCCCTGGGCAATCCTCCTGTGCCCACTGCTGCCTGAGCCTGTCACACTGGGCACTGGGGCTCTGGAACCCCATCAGCCATTCTTCTGGAAACAGGGAAGGCTCCCCCAAGGCACAAGTTTCATGCCATTCTGTCAATAATCCTGTAAGAGCAATTATTGCTGTTTCCATCTACTGCCTCCGGTTCTTCTGCCCCGTCAGGAAGCGCTGGACTGTGCTGCTGTAAGGAATCCAACTCTGGACTACAGAACTCAGTCTCATATTTCATAACATGTTTCATACATGTTTCACACATTAGACAAAACACTTACCTGGCAAGCCACTGTATGGTGCTGACAGAGAATATTTCAGTCAATGGGAAAAAACGGGTCTATCATTAATCACTAGTAAAAAAACCACATTAAAAAATTAGAATAAAACCCCCCAATTTGTCTGCAGAGTCAAATGGTCCAAA
The DNA here is from genome assembly GCF_027477595.1 of Haemorhous mexicanus. Taxonomy (NCBI): domain Eukaryota; kingdom Metazoa; phylum Chordata; class Aves; order Passeriformes; family Fringillidae; genus Haemorhous; species Haemorhous mexicanus. Next base: position 4,465,078 of record NC_082352.1, on the reverse strand, counting down.
TGACTCAAGGTGCTGCTTCAAGGAACAGCCCTATGTGCAATAAATTACAACTCCCAAAAGTTGTAAGACTTTTGGGAGTTGTAAGAAGTCCCAAAAGACTTTTCCTCAGATACACAGTAAGGACAAAGAGAAAACCAATCAATGAAACCATCTGCTAAGAGCTACTCACCCCACCGAATCCCCGGAAGCGCTGCAGGACGTGGCTGTTGATGAAGCAGGCCTGGGCAGGGTCGTGCAGGGCCTGTTCCAGGAGGGGCTGGATGAAGTAGATGCCCGGCTCGATGGTGAGCACCATGCCCGGCTGCAGGCGGCGCGCCGTGCGCAGGCTGCGCAGCCCCGGCTCCTCCGCGCGCTCCACGCCCTGCGCGACACGCACCCGCTGCGGTCACCCTCCTCCTCACACAGAAAAACAAGGCAACTTTCCCATGAATATTGCTGGGATCAAAACAATTCTTGCCTTATTTGCTGTGCCTGTGTTTGTGCCAAAGTAGAATGCAATATGGAGATTGTTTGCCCAGTGATGGTGTTTTGGTTCCTTGGCCTGTCATGTGTGTGTGTGTCAGGACTGTCAGGGGACAGTCACGAGATTCAGAGCAGTTGTCTCAGTTTAGATGTAATCTAATATAATATAGAATAATACAGTATAATAAAGTAATTAATTAGCCTTCTGATAAGATGGAGTAAGGTGCATCAAGCTCTCCCCTCGTCGGGGGTTGCCTGCAAATACTATAACCCGCTCTCACGGACACCACCACATGGAGATCCTTGCAGCAAGCCCTCCTGTGCTGACTGCTCCATAAGACACACAAAATATAAAAAATAATCACAAAGGACTGAAACTTAGCTATGCAATTACCTCCCTCCCATCAGCCCTCATTTAGCTTTCACACAGAGTGATGACCAGTTTTCAACTCGATGCCCCAAGTGTTTTTTGCACCAGAGAAATCTTGGCTTTGGATATGCCTGGTACTGTTACTTGTCGCCCTGTTCTTCTAAGTTCTTCTAAGCCTTCTGATGTTTACATTCTTGTAATGAAGTTTCTCACGCACTTTTATGTAAATAATTATTGTTTTACATTCTTTTCTGGAGGAGGAGAAATTTGATGGACCGTTGGTTTGTCCAGTGTCATTGGAGAGGTGGCACTTTCATCCTCCAATCCACTGTCACTTCTGAAAGTCTATAAATGTTGGGAGTCAGAAAATAAACTTCCCTTCTTTTTACCTTGGAGGTTCCAGTGTGTGTGTAGCTTCATTTTGTGTCCTGTAGTGATAGTTACTCTCTACCTTGGGAGAAATACTGCACTACAAAGCCAAAATAATCACTTGCTCTATTCCTTGCCCTACCCTCCCTTGCAAAGTATGGTATTGTAAGTGACAGGCAAATCTTGAAATGCCCCTGCCACGTCATGGCTGAAACAGCTGAACTATGCAGCAGAGAACAATTTCTCCAAGGATATGCAAATACTTATTCTCACCAAATGTTATTTAAATTACACATTCATGATCTTGATTCAGGAGCAATGAGTCTACACATGACCTCATAAAAGCAGCCTATTTAAACTAAACTTTTGTCAGATTCAGACTTTCAGGCAACACAGTGCTGATTAGTATTATTAAAAGTTAAGTCAAAACAAGTCTGAACTAGCAAAATATTCTCTTCTTCCTAAAAGCTGGTAAAATAAAATGATATACGAGGACATGCTTAGTCAAGGAATTAGAAACACTGCAAAGACTAGTTCTGGGTATTAATTTTCTTCCCCTCAAATGTGCCAGGTATTGCAATATCAGAATAAATGTATCTCAATCCCATTAGCTTTTTGAAAATTCTTTGCAATGGTAGCAAAATTTCCCCAACAAACTATTGTAATGACCTGTGAACAGCTCACAGGCCCAGCAGCTTTCAATCCTGCACACACACTCTGCTCAAGAAACCTCCTCTGCTTTAGCCAGCACACCAGAGGTTAACACATCTGTGAGACCACAGCACTGTTTATCTGGTCTCCTTGCAGCTTTCCTGAGTCTTGCATCTGCCCAAAGCCACGGTGTTTTCCCTTGCTGGCAGGAGGGGCAGCTGGTGTCAGCATCACTCCCAGCATGACTGATGCCACGAGGATGAAACTTCCCCTTTCTCCCAGACAAACCCAGCCCAGCAGCACCCTCGGTGTGGGGCACCCTGTCCTGGCACAGCCCAGCTCCCGTGGTCCTGCCAAGGGGATGGAGGGAGGCTGGAGCACACCTGCCCATAATGAGGCTGGAGCACACATTACCCATGTTCTCATCTTCCTGAATCATTCCCTCTTCACAGGGGACACAGCCCTGCAGTATTGTTTGCTCCTGAGCTCCATTTTCAGTTCAGAGAAAGGCTATTTCACAGAAATACTGCTTTGCAGCAGCCCCTCCATAGTCCTTGCTTTCTCCCCACTGGTTACCCAAGCAAGGCTGGGGTTGCTTTTGTTCCCTTTGCAGAGCTTATTCTGTTCCAATGCACAGCATCTTACAGTAGCCAAGATTTCTAGAGCTGACCAGCCTGGACATTTGGACACAGGTTTGCCCCTTCTGACTGTGTGTTCCATGTGTTTTATGTCATATGTTTGATTTGGACTTTGCAGAGCACTATATATTACACCAAAAAAAGAAAACACGGTTTTGTTTTACTGAGCCTAGGAAACAAGAATACTGTAATATTAAGCAAGGCATTTTGAATTTGTACTCTTATCAAAAGTCAAAGAAAATCAATATATTTCTAAACTTGAAACAATAACTGCACTGAAATGGAGCCATTTTTTTCTCTCATACTGCCCTTTGGGGTTTGGCATTTCACACATTCATTGTAATGTGTAAAGGAAACGAGGGCATCCAATCTTGTGGATTAATCTCTCCATGAGCTGTAAACAATTAGATTAGTGTCTGGACCTTTTGGTGCCTCGCCAACTATCTATCGGCTACTTTACAGCAAACAGCCCAGATTTGGCTTTTAAGTACACTTCTCAATTCTGCTTGCAAATGCCTTTTCCAAGGCAGTCAATCCAAGACAGATGCTAGAAAGACAAATGCAGAGCGAGGAAAACAATCGCAAACATCCTCTGAAGGCAGCCCTGGCACAGCATCCGTATTTTTTTGCCTTTACTTGAAATAAATGGTGTTTAACATCATGTGTGACAATAAAGCCTCAGTAGCTGCCTTTCTTTACCTCTGTACAGCTGCTAAAGCAATGGTAGGCATTTTCTCTAGACTGCTAGCAGTCTGATCCTGCTTTTAGTTCTTCCTCCAAGGAGCTAACAGCAACAAGACCCAAGATACACATTTGAAAATGTCTCTCAGCAATGCAGGGAGACTTCCCAAGGCACCTGAATATTGCTCCTCACCCAAAAGTACAATCCTAACTTCTCTGGAAGGAATTCAGTCTTTTTGCTATTCCCTCCATCCTGTCTCAGTCCTGGGTTGTGTGGCTCTAGGTTTCATCTCCAGGTGTTTGGATTCTGTAGATGTAGCTCTATCCCTACCATGAAAGCATCTCTAGTGGGCCTTCAAAGAAAGGGGAACACTGCTCAGCTTTTCAGAGCTGAAAAGCAAGCAGGACAGCAGTGGGTGGGCTTGTCCCTTTGAACAGAGACTAGCAGGGTGTTCACCAGGAGAGGTGTGAAATGGCTGCAGAGAGACAGGTTCTGGCTGTGGCTTCTGTGTGGCCACTCACACTGAGCAGAGGACAGCCCCAGCCCAATTTGCTGTGAGGCTGAAGGACAAATGAGCTGGCACAGGAAATAAGCAAAGAGGGACCAGTGACCAAGCTGAGTGGATGACAAAATCCCTTCTTTTGAGAACAGTGCTGGATTAAAACACACATCAGGCTACGGCTTCAGCCTCCCAAGTGACATCTGATCTCTGGGCACTCATGACCACCTTGGTAGCCACCACACCCATCAGGTCCAGGGGCTGACAGCTCTCACTCTGCTGTGGTTGTTTATGAAAAGTAGGATGAACTGAGGACCTTTTTAATGACTGAAACACCACAATCCCCAAAGAGAAGATGACAGGTCTGAAACAAGCCTTGTCATTTTTCATCAAGCCAAACTCTCTTGGGACCAAAGCCCGACAGGGCAACCTCCCACTGTCATCCCTCAGTAGGACTCTTCTGCCATTAATGGATTTCCTTCTTTGTCAGGAGGAACCTTCCCTACATCTCACAGCTGAACAACTCAAGCTTTGTTTTCAACAATGACCATGATGTTTTTTTTTTTTTTCAGTAAGAAGAAATGAAGAATGAAAATGTGAGTGCTGGTACAGCAGCTGTGGGGGTACCTGTTCCTATCACCATTATATCCTGGAGTCCTGGCCTCTGAGCAGGACCCTTGTCACAGTGCTGCACAGAGAGAAAGTATAAGCTGATAATTTGCCCCCAAAAAGTGTACAGAATAGTCTAGAAAATATTAATGCCTAGGCATCTAAAAAGAGCCTTGCAGTTATATTCAGTGAAAACTAAATTTTGAATTTATTCTCCTGTATATTGCAACAACAGACTATATCTGAAATTGTTTTCTAAGACTGACTTTATTTGGAGTTCACATTTTAAATTTGATCACATTCTAAGATTGAGACACTCCTCCCTCAGTAAGCACAGATGTATGACACTGTCATTTGTGACTGTACTCCTGCCAAGAACATTGGATTCGAATTAATGGTTCATCTAAGGTAACAAAAACCAGCAGGGCTAAGCAATAAGGACTGTCAAGGGAACAAGAGAATTATTATGTAAACTGATTTTATTACTATGTAAGCAAAATAAAAGTTCAAATTAAGTGTACAGTAATACAAAATATTACTATTTTTGGAATGAGCAGGGAATTAGGAAGTATGCAAATCTGCCCATTTCCCAGAAAAAGGGCTGTGGAAGACTAGAATTTGCAATATCCCCAGATTATCTCAGTATAAAGATGAACTACTGCTTGCTCCTTAGCAACTCAACAGTTAACATGTTGCTTTTTCCATGGAAGAGCTCCATTGTGTATCATGCTGGATCTTGTTCCACAGGCAGAGCAATCAGAAGCAGAGACAGCTCCAGGCCCACTCGGGCCTGATCCTGGGTTTGTTTTTGGACCAGAACAGAAGAAAACCACAGGTGATGTCCCTGTGCTGGCTGCTGCTCACCCACAGGGCCCTGGCAGCAGCTGGAGAGCACAAGTGCAGAGACATGCAAGGGCACCCTCCCTGCCAAAACCAGGGGCTGCAAGTTGGCATCACCCCAAAGTTTCCTCAAGCCAGTGATGGCAGCAAACCCCAGCCATGGCCCAGAACACCTGAGGTACTCATAAATGCAAATACTGAACCACAGTAAAAGGCTCATTAGTGACACAATCTAGTTTCACATTCTCTTTTCCAGCTAAATCATCACAGAACTTTTTGGAGCCTGACAGACTGTCCCAGTTGGAACACATCCAGTACAGTGAAGTCCTAACCACTTTACCAAGCTAAGTGCAATCAAGTATTTAAATTAATCAGAATACTAACATTACATTTAGATAATATGAAATGAGCACCAAAGTGAAATCTCAGCTCTTTTACTCTTCCCTATCCTCCCACTGCATATACCTAACTTCTAATTAGCTCATTTAATGTAAAAAGAGCAGAGCTCTGTGCAGCCAGGAAAATAAAAGTCTCAAATTCCATTTCACGTGTCTCCTGGTCCCTTCTCTAAGCCCTTGTTTCACTTGCTGAGTTTGCTAATGAAGATTAGTTTATTCAATCTGTGCTGCTTTCCCCCAGCAGCCTGAGCTGCCTAGAGTCACCTGCAGGAAGTGCTGGCAGTCCTGCCTTTGAAATCAGCAGCAGGTTACAGGAGAAGGGGCCCCAAGCACCACAGATCACTCCTGGCATTTGCAAATCAAAGCTCCCACTTCTGCAGGAGAATCTAATTACTAGCTGGAGCTTTTGGGACACAGCTCAAAGTTAATATTGGGGGAATAGAGGACACATGATGTTTAACTGTCTATTTTACTTGAAGTGTTTTCTTCTTTTTCTAAGTATTAACTGTGGTATCAGGTTTAAGTTACCTAATAACTTTCCTGTTATTGGAGGCAATGAGGAAAAATCATCTGCCACTTATTTGAGGCACTGCTGGCTCATGATTCAGCTGGAGCTGGATTTCAATCCAGCACTACAGCATGGCTCTGAGCAGAGCTCCCCATATAATTTTTGCTTTCTGATCCTCTGATGTTACCAAGCTCCAGTGCTATCATAATGGAAATAACAAAACATACAGACTGTATTTTTTCTCTTTTCTTAGAACCTAAGTTTGAGAAAAAAAGAGATAGCAAATAGTAAAAATCACCAAGTTGAGAACCACAGCATTAACCTGGATGATGAGGAGAATATTTAGAATAATTTATAAGAGTTTTATAAAAAATAAGAGAAAGAATTGCAAAAGCTACCAAGAACACTGTTTTAAAATGAAACCAATGACAAGCACCATTTAAAATCTAATGAACAAATTTCTTGTGACACACAGAAAGCAGACATAGGCAATTCTCTTAAATGAAAGGGCTTTGTCTTTTGTGACCTTTTGATACCATGAGTGAAAATTGTATAGCAAAAGCCCCACAGTACACCAATGACACCTTACTTTTTTCATGTGATTGAAAGCAGAGCTCTACTGTTTTGGTTTTTGTCTCCTACTGCACCTGGAATGAATTGTTCAAAAACACACAAGCTCCATTAGTTGCTGCTAAAATTTCAGAAATATTTGGACAATAAATATTCAGATAAAAACTCTGTTAGCACACAAAATCTTTTGCAACAAACTTCAGTAAGTCAGAGAAACATAAGCAACTATCTCCATCAAAAAAAAAAATTAAACAGAACTAATGAAACCCAACCAAGCAACTAAAATCCTCAAGTCCTTAACACCTTCTTTCTCAGTGGAGGAGGGGAACTCTGTGGTATGGCAGGGCATGTCTGCATCATGGCACCTGAGCCTTCCCCCTCTTCTGCCTCTGCTCAAGCCCTAAGTTCCATAAACCCCAGACTCCAGCATCTGTCCTCACAGGGAAAAGCTGCTGGGAACTGATCACAACTTTTCTGAGCACAAGAGGACACAGCAGAGTGAGATCTATTAGCCTAACTCTGGGAGAGGTTTAAACCCCACAGAAGAGTCCTAGGCTGACTCTGGGAGAGGTTTAAACCCCACAGAAGAGTCCTAGGCTGACTCTGGGAGAGGTTTAAACCCCACAGAAGAGTCCTAGGCTGACTCTGGGAGGGGTTTAAACCCCACAGAAGAGTCCTAGGTTGCAGAAACTCTCCTGGTTGGTGTTTGACCCAGCAGGTAGCAATAAGCACCATGGATTTCAGTGCTGCTCTGCGTGGAAAGGCAGTTTCCACTCATCTGCTTCCTTCCTGCACACTGCCTGCTCAGTGCCTGTATGTTTGTTCTTGCTATGCAGGAATTCAAAGAAACAAAACAAACAAACAAGGGGGTCCCATGAAGCAGAAGCAGCAAGTTTTTTCTCCTCATCTTTTCCCAAGGTGTACAATCACTTGCAAGAACAAAAAGTTAAACCTAATGAAATGTCCTTTTACTCTTTGTAAGGTAAAGGCACTCTAAGTGCCTTCCATACAGGAAGGCAGGTTTCATGTTTGCAGGGCCTGGGTAACCAAAGCTGGAGCAAGGCTTTGCAAAGTTATGGCAAGTGAAGCAATTTGCAGCACCAGGGCCCTTCACAACAGCTTTAGGCTTCTTGGTAAATTCACTGCATCCTCTGATTCTTAAAGGAAAAAACATTAATGCATCATTTGCAATGCTAACCACAAGAAAAATGAAATCTTCTGCTTCAACATAAAGTAGGATACATAAGGAAAATAATTTTTGCCAGAACAAGATTATTCCTGTGTTCTCCAGTACTTAAATTCCCAGTCAGTCATCTGGGATCTGGGAGCAAGCTTTCTGTTAAAGCCAGACACAGCTTGTGCACAGCAGAGATGTTCCCCAAGCATGCACAGTGATGGAAGGATGTGGGTAACTCCAAAACAGACCTCCAAACTTCATTTGTGATGCAGAATAGCAACAAAAGGAGCAGCTTTTCATGATAATTGAATTAAAAATTAAAACTAAGGTAAATCTTATAATTTTAAAAAACAAAATGAAATTAAACTCTTAATTCATAAGATGTGAAAATCACAGTAGTTATTAACCTAACTTAAATTAACTGGCTTATTATTACAGAAAGTCATCAAATGTACTTAGTGTTCTTTAGAGCCTTATAGTCAATTAATATAGAATGAAATTGAATCAACTCAGGCATCTAGAGACATGGAACCTAGATTTAAATGAAAACTTCAGCCTCATCTACCTCAGGGCCTGAAAATTTGGGGCCACCTACCACATCTTCTTCATTGCAACAGGCACAAACCCTCATTTATATCCCATATCGAATTTACCCAGAAACAACTGAAAGAATGTGAGAAAACCATCTCCATGATTAAATTTTACAGCACAAGCTAAGCCCAGTGGGGTTTTCACCCTTTGAAGCAAGCTCAGTCTGACTGAGGGCCAGATTTTCTGAAGTGATTAGTACCACTGGGGCTGAATTTTCAGCAGTGCTTGAGCTGCAGTCAGACCCTCAGAAGGAACAGGCAGATTTTCAAAGCGGCGTGCGACTTCCCGCGAGGAACGCCGTGGTCCCTGGGGAGCTCCTGCTGCTCAGCCCTCCTGAAAACCAGCACCTTCACTTGTGTCCTTCACTGGAAACACCGTGCTCACACTCCTGTCAAAGTGCTGTCCTAAAATAAGGCTGCCAGAACATGTTCTTTGCTGGCAAAATGTGCAGCACTCGGTTTCCCCGAGGAACACCGTGGTGCCTGGCAGGAGACGCAGTCCCCAGGGAGCTCCTGCCCTTCCTGCCCTCCTGAAAAGCAGCACCTTCACTTGTGTTCTTCATGGGGAAACACTGTGCTCACACTCCTGTGAACGTGTTGTCCTAAAATAATGTTGCCAAAACACGTTCATGGCTGGCAAAATTCATGGTGCTTGGTTTCCCCAAGGAATGCCGCGGTCCCCGGGGAGCTCCTGGTGCTCAGCCCTCCTGAAAGCCAGCACCTTCACCTGTGTGCTTCACTGGGAAAAACTGTGCTCACATTCCTGTGAACGTGGTGCTCACACTCCTGTGAACGTGTTGTCCTAAAATAATGTTGCCAAAACACGTTCATTGGTGGCAAAACGTGCGGTGCTCAGTTTTCCCCAAGGAACGCCGCAGTGCCTCGTAGGAGACGTGGTGTCCAAGGAGCTCCTGGTGCTCAGCCCTCCTGAAAGCCAGCACCTTCACCTGTGTGCTTCACTGGGAACACTGTGCTCACACTCCTGTCAAAGTGCTGTCCTAAAATAAGGCTGCCAAGACATGTTCATGGCTGGCAAAATGCACGGTGCATGTCCGTTGCTGGCAAAAACCGCGGTTCTCAGTTTCCCCGAGGAACACCGCGGTGCCCAGCAGGAGACGCAGTCCCCAGGGAGCTCCTGCCCTCCTGAAAAGCAGCACCTTCACTTGTGTTCTTCACTGGGAAACACTGTGCTCACACTCCTGTGAATGTGCTGTCCTAAAATAAGGCTGCCAAGACACGTTCATGGCTGGCAAAATGCGCGGTGCTCGGTTTTCCCAAGGAACGCCGCGGTCCCCGGGGAGCTCCTGGTGCTCAGCCCTCCTGAAAGCCAGCACCTTCACCTGTGTGCTTCACTGGGAAAAACTGTGCTCACATTCCTGTGAACGTGGTGCTCACACTCCTGTGAACGTGTTGTCCTAAAATAATGTTGCCAAGACACGTTCATGGCTGGCAAAACGTGCGGTGCTCAGTTACCCCAAGGAGCGCCGCAGTGCCTCGTAGGAGACGTGGTGTCCAAGGAGCTCCTGGTGCTCGGCCCTCCTGAAAGCCAGCACCTTCACCTGTGTGCTTCACTGAGAACACTGTGCTCACATTCCTGTGAACATGCTGTCCCCTAAAATAAGGCTGCCAAGACATGTTCATGGCTGGCAAAATGCACGGTGCACGTCTGTTGCTGGCAAAAACCGCGGTTCTCAGTTTCCCTGAGGAAAGCTGCAGTGCCCAGCAGGAGCTGCAGTCCCCAGGGAGCTCCTGGTGCTCAGCCCTCCTGAAAACCAGCACCTTCACCTGTGTGCTTCACTGGGAAAAACTGTGCTCACATTCCTGTGAACGTGGTGCACACACTCCTGTGAACGTGTTGTCCTAAAATAATGTTGCCAAGACATGTTCATTGGTGGCAAAATGCGCAGCACTCGGTTTCCCCGAGGAAAGCTGCAGTGCCCAGCAGGAGCTGCAGTCCCCAGGGAGCTCCTGGTGCTCAGCCCTCCTGAAAACCAGCACCTTTACTTGCATCCTTCACTGGGAAACACTGTGCTCCCACTCCTGTGAATGTGGTGCACACACTCCTGTGCATGTGCTGTCCTAAATTAATGTTGCCAAGACACGTTTATGGCTGGCAAAAGGCACAGCACTTGGTTTCTCCTAGGAACGCCTCGGTGCCTGGTAGGAGACACAGTCCCCAGGGAGCTCCTGGCGCTCAGCCCTCCTGAAAAGCAGCACCTTCACTTGTGTTCTTCATGGGGAAACACTGTGCTCACACTCCTGTGAACGTGTTGTCCTAAAATAAGGCTGCCAAGACACGTTCATGGCTGCCAAAATGCGCGGTGCTCGGTTTTCCCAAGGAACGCCGCGGTCCCCGGGGAGCTCCTGGTGCTCAGCCCTCCTGAAGAGCAGCACCTTCACCTGTGTGCTTCACTGGGAAAAACTGTGCTCACATTCCTGTGATCATGGTGCTCACACTCCTGTGAACGTGTTGTCCTAAAATAATGTTGCCAAGACACGTTCATGGCTGGCAAAATGCGCAGCACTCGGTTTCCCCGAGGAAAGCTGCAGTGCCCAGCAGGAGACACCGTCCCCAGGGAGCTCCTGGTGCTCAGCCCTCCTGAAGAGCAGCACCTTCACTTGTGTGCTTCACAGGAAACACTGTGCTCACACTCCTGTGAACGTGTTGTCCTAAAATAAAGCTGCCAAGACACGTTCATTGCTGGCCAAAACCAGTTGTTCTTTATCACAGCAAGAAATAGGAAGGGGAAATGTTATATTTTCTAATATCCCAGAGTATACTTTACAGAAAATCTGCAAGTATTTACAACTTTTGTCAAAGAAGAAGAAAGTGCTGGTTCAATGCTGCATGCGAAAGCAGCTTACTGGAAAAGATGAAAACTTATTATTGCCAATTTTGAAAAAAGAAATCTTTGGCTACCAATGAATAACTAATCTAAGCTAACAATGTCTGGAAATAGTTTTTTTGGAACACACAAAACTTTCTGACGGATAAAAATTAGGAAATTAACGTTTATTGTATTATTTCAAATGTAACTGTTTACACTTGAGGAAAATAATGGAATAATATCCACTTGGAAAGTTTTTATTTTTAAAAAATCGTTTGTAATACTCCCAGAAATTCCCTCGGCCAAAAGCAAAGAAGTTGCTTTTTAACCAGCTAGAAAAAAGGCCATGATACTACAGGCATGGGCTCAGTGTACAATAAACACCAAAATGGCTTTATAAAGACCTTTGTGAAGATCTTGCTAGCTGGTAAAGATTTAAAATGCACCACAAATCACTCCAGAGTGTACTAGATGTCTTCAAAATGTGCTTTTTCATGAAACAATGAGGAATGGATAATAAGCCTTCTCCCATTTAATACAGACACGTCCCACACTTGTAGGAAAGGTGCTCAGTTGCTCTTGTTTAGATGAACTTGGGCAGAAGCACATCCCCTGCATCCTCCCTGGGCAGGGAGCAGGCTCCCATGAGGAGAGCCCAGAGAAGGCTGATGGAGCTCCCTCTCAGCTCCCTGAGAGGCTCCTGGAGAGTCCTTCCCACACCCAGGTTCCTCATCTCAGTCAAAGGGCCTCCTGCTTTGGGTCAGAGGGAAGTGAAGGGTCTACCAGAGGTGAAATTAAGGCCACACAGAGAGTTTAAAGGAATTGCTCTTCTGCAGAACCCAGAACTCCTAATTTTTCAAAGTGATGCCATACACTCATCTATGTGCACTTTTATATGCAAGTACAGAACATTAGCTATTTGTTAGTGAGCTTTCATACATGCTTCATATTCAAGGAATTTGCTATTTAGGATTAGATTTTTGAAGTAAATTAGCCATGCAAGCATTCTTCATGTAAGAATGCAGTTGCATGCCAACACAAACAAACAATTTCAGTATTTGCAGATATAAAATTCTGTGTAGAGCTCTGGCATTTTTACACACAGTAAATACAAAACTGGAGAGCCTAACTCATTTGACAATACAGTCTCTATATCCATTTTTATCTGTAGGCTGCTCTTTCAAAATTTTGGATAGATCAGTTTGCTTTCCAAATTGACCCTTAGATGATATAAAATACCATACAATAACAATTATAAATTCATTCACATGAAAACAAAAACTATTGTCAAGAAATGATTTCGTAGCTTGTATGCCACACTGCTGAAATCTGCTGAGAGATGGAAGGTGTACAGGGTCCATTGCTTCAGACTCACACAAAATCAGGTCTAGAAATCTCCCTTGACAGCAAGGTACTTGCTCTAACCTCAAAGAATACAGTTTTTAGGCAAAACCAAGAAGGGCACTTTGCACTCTGAGAATTCAAATTTAGTTATCTCTTCACCCTACCAAGTCCTGAACACATGCTGCTGTTTTTTAAGTCCACCAAATTCAGAGAGGTTATTCACAACACAAGTGAAACCAATCTAAGCAAAGCCATGCAACAGCAGGGTCCTGGATTTTGCAGTTTATGAACTCTCCAAGTAACCACAGTCCCTGTGCTTTGCTGGATGTCTCTATTTGTGCACAGAGAATGCACTTGGGAGGAACAAAGGGACAAGCATCCATCCCTTCTGTATCAGCTAGTGCAGAAACCTTAAAATCAGAATAGCACTGCTTTGGATTTTTGTTTCATTTTTATTACATGTAAGTTTATTAGCTGGTGCTAATACATCATTATCACAATATTGTATCTCAACCATAATTACATTTTGAATGTAATATGTATCCTCAAATATTATATACTGCTTCTCCCCTGCCTGCAAAACTGAACCAGCAATGGCAGCTGTTAGGTAGCCTGGTCACCCAACATGAACAAGCACCAAAATATGTTTAAATTTTACCTATGGAGTTCCTTGTTTCTTTTGCAGATTCTTGCAAAAGAACAGCTTACATATGAGAGGAGAAAAATTATCCATTTTTTTACTGTATTACTTAAAATCCTTAAACAGTTAGCCTCAAATAACCACAACCTAACACAAACACAATCCTTCTGAAATCTTTCCAAAGCTGCTGCAAACTTCCTCTATTCAAACATTAAGAACAATTTGCCTTAGAGATTTTATTCTTTTAGTTATCATTGCAGACCTACTGCCATTAACTGGTTACAGAATTTTACCTATTCTGCTTTCAGATCACAGCCATGAATCACCAAATTAATTCAAGGAAAAGGACAAACCTTCTGTGTTTTCTGCAGAAACTCAGAATACAAGAGGTTATGCTTTCACATCTGCAAAGACTGGAAGACTTGATGGACTTTTTTCCTGCTACATCCTCACCAATGCCCATGCTGGACATCAAAGCTCCAGACAGGGCTATGAGCCAGCTTGTTTCCACATGACACAGCCACTGGGATTTATTGCCAGGAGCAGGGGGCTCCTGCAGCTGCCTCACATCTGGAATGGAGCAGGTGAATCTTGCCAATACAGGACTCAGGTAGACTGAGATGCTCTGCCACAGCACAGGGTACTTGAGTGGTGCCTGCCAGAGCAGTGACTCACGGAGGAACAACACAGTGTATGTAGAAATTGAACAGGTAAGAATGCCCAAAGAGCACCATCAGTTGACTTCTTCCCATAAACAATTTATGTTTCAATGAACTAATAGATTTCCTTAGAGTAAACTGCATAAAAACCACATCTAAAAAAGAAAAAAAGATATGGTATTTTATGCAGACACTTAATTGCACATCTGCTGTACCTCTGAGAAGATGCAGCTGGGTAACCACACAGAGTATGAGCAATGCTGATGGAAGTGAGGGGGTTAATCTGCAGGGGAGTTGAGCATGGACTAACACTAACCTCTGGGTAGCCTCCAACATCATGCACGTCGATTCCAAGTAGATGTCCAAGTCCGTGTGGCATAAATACTGCACCCAGATGAACCTTCACCATGTCATCCACATTGCCTTTCAGAATGCCAATTCTAGTCAGCTCCTCCAGATGGACTCTGTCAGCCAGACGGTGCATATCAGGCCAGGCCACCCCTTGGAGAGCAGAAACAGGCAGCTCAGTTAACTATTGCTACAAGATTTTAACAACAGCTTTCAAAAACCAGATGTAACGCATGTGCCCTTTGTTTATATAAAAAGCAAAGGTGGAAAGAGCAACTACATTTTCACAAAAACCCTTTAAACAAGACAAAACTATTTTAAGATGTCTGTGAAGTACAGAAAAATATCGACAAGAGAAACAGCAGCACCTTGTAATCCAGAGCCAGATGAAAAGATGTTAGTACAATGTATCTAAGCATGCCCACACAGATGGAAATGCATCCCTGGGTCTCCTAAAAGAATGTCAGCTGTAGGCTGCAGCTTTTTAAAATGCAGAGCACAGAACATTACCATCCTTTTATTTTCAAGAATGATCATCCCCATTTAGAACATCTGACATGGACACTACTTTTCTACGTACACTGAAGATTTAAAGCCCACATCTTTCTGGCAGAGACACTCTCCAGAAATTAATGATTCCCTTGTGTTAATGGGCTGTGTAAAACACAACTCCTCTAATACATGTACTGAAACAGCATTACAAAATACTGTTGTTTGACTAGAGACAGAGTGCCAGGATACATTAGGTTGCTATTATTTTGGTATAGGATACAATTTTGTTTGACAAACTGCTGGGGAGAGGAGGGAGGAAGAAAGCAGCTCTTTTGTTAGTAACAAAGTACTGTCCTAATTAGTTCACCATGGCATTGAGTCATCATCAACAGAGCAGCAGTTGCAGAGTCAAGACAACTAGGGCTAAGGTACAGTTGAAGAATATTTTCCTTGTTCAATTTTGGCATGATTAAACACATAAGAACTGAGCAATTTTTAAGGCCAAACTCCCACCAAGTTCCGTTTGCTTTAATCCAGTTAAACATGCAGCTCTAGGGTCTTGAGAAGATAAATGTCATCTCTTAATTACATTATCACTTTTTGCTGAAAGTACTGAGGCTTCAAAGGCAGAAATAAAACCATCCTATGGGAGTGCCTGGAGAAAGCTCTCAGTTGTCTTTTGTGGCTCTGATATAAAGATCAGAATCAGACTGAGCAGCAAGTGGCTGCTCTGCCCTGTGCATCCTCTCCCAAACCCATGCACCTTTATGCTGCCATGAGCTCTGGAAACAGCTGGGTGTGCAAGCAGTGAGCAGACACCCCCTGGCCATCAGATTCCCCAGGGACCCAACCTGCACACAGCCTCCTGCCTGCCAAGCAAGGCCACAGGGCAGAGCACAGCCCCAGACAAACCCTTGGCTGCTGCTTCCTCACAAAAGCCAACAGTGCCCAAGGGTGTGATGCTCACCCACAAAGAGTGTGCAGTCTTCCTGCTCAAAATGTGATATCTTTATGGCTTCCCTACTTTAAAAAGGAGTTTAGATTTTTCATTCAATGCGAACCAATACAACTATAACCAGCTGTTCTTTGACAACTGTTCAACATATTCTGTAATTATTTCTCTTTCTGAATATTGGTTGTATTGCAATTTTCACTTCTCTAGGTTCGCCTGTGTTTCACAGCTCTCTCACATTATGCTCTACTCTAATGAATGATAAATTGAAATCACTACAATCCCTCACACCAATATTGCACATATCACACTAAAAGTATTACTGAATCACAGTTGATTTCCTGTTTATTTTATAGCTATGGAAATACAGAATTTCTATGTCTAAGTCGAGGTTCAGCTTTTGCAGTTTGCAGCTAACTCCAACTGCTCTAAAAGTGTTCAGTCTTCTTTCTGAGGACACTAGATGTTCTTTCAAGATCTTTCCCATGATTTCTTAGCTGAGTATTACTACAAGTCACCTATTTTCACCACCATAGCAGCAAAGCCACACGTAACAATATCTGACCCTGGTCAACTGCTTGAAGCCTCACCCTCTCTTGTAAAAATGAAGGTCAGAACTCCATGGCTGGAAGACAAAACACAGCCATAGCCTGGATGCTCTGGAGCAAGCTGAGCTGTCTGAGAGAAGTGGAGCTGAGGTGTCTGCTGTTTGCAGCTCAGCTTCCCTCTGCAGCTCTGCTGGCACTGCTGGTCTCGATCCACACCCACAGACTCCACTCAAAGTGACACAGTCACCTTTATCAAACTGAGGAAGAGATACAAAAGGAGATACAAATATCAAATTGATCAGAAATAAAACCACCAAAGCCACATATCCATTTGTCTGCAGAAGTTGAACACAGTGAATTAATGACACTATTGCCCTAACTGAAAAGGCTGCCATGGTTGTAAATCCTGAGTGTTTCCAGGCACTGAGCAAATCCATTAGAACTCCTTCTTCTCTCATCCCTTCTTCTTTTTCTCTCATTGTCTGAAAGTGCAAATACTTCTCCTCTCCTTCTTCCTTCTTAATTCCCTGTCTGTTTTGGTTTTTATTCATCTTATCTGCTCCATTAGAGACTGAGGACAACAAAAAGCTCTACTGTGAAATAAATAATGAGGCTGGATGGAAAATCTGCAGCTTTGGGCTCTCTCTTGGAGGTAGGGTGGTGTTTCAGACAGAGCCCAGCAAAATAACTCTGGACCACTCTTTTATCATCTAGCCAGTGCCATGAGCTTTGCTAGAGATATGAAATATGTCAGCTCCAGTTGTGTCCCTGATGCTGCTACAGCTGCAGACAGCACTGGGGCAGCTCTGGGCACAGGGAAATTAAACTTCTGCTGGAGGCCCCCTGCTAAATAATACAAATCTTGGTTTACAAATAAATAAGTATTCAAATAGTCTTAATTAAAAAGAAAGGGTTTATAGATAGATTGCACTTTCTATTTTATTGTCTGGCTTCATGCTTTATTCTGTTATGACTATGGGGTGGTGGCCACCCCCCTCCAAGACACTTAACCTACAAGCCCTGGATAAAACTCCCATATACAGACTATTACTTGAGTGCTAAGACAAAATAGGAAGATATTGAGCTGACTAGAGATAGTGAAATAAGTGGAGTGATTTTTTGGACTTCACTTAAAAAATGGTGATATCCTTGTCTTGTTTGATATGAGAGGATTCCCATCATGCTAGGAATAAACTTTAATAATAAGGTTCAAACAGATTTCTACCCATTTCTTAAACAGGTAATTTGACAAAGAAAGAGGATCTAAATGCAAATCTTCAAACATTTCCTACTGCCTTTGTAATATTAAAAACATTAATTTTGTGAAGAGAAAGCACTATTTTACAGTACTAAGGCAACTACTTAAAAGTATAGAAAAAATCCACTGAAAAAAGGAACAACCATAATTCAAGGAAGATGTCTTTGTCCATTTTATACAAAAGTATATTCACATGTATTTATTACAGAGTAAACAGAAATATATGATGCTTTAAAGTGATTTTAAAACTAAAATTGTATTAATTTTATCTGGCACTTGAAATCTTTATAATACAATGGCCTGTGCAAGCCCAGCTGTCTCTGGGACTGCCTGGCATCCCTGCACTCAGGTAAGTATACTCAAAGAGTTGAAATCCCTAAATTCTGCTAATCTCATTTTCCTTTGTAGATCCTGAACTTCAATAATTGCAAAAAGCAGAGAAAGGAGGAGAAACTGAATATCAGAGCTGATAGGTTCATCAACCTGACAACTTGATAAGAAGCCATGAGCAGAACTTTTTGGTATTCTCATATGATATGAGAATACCAAAACTCAGCAATCTGGAACTGCAGTGAGAATATGTGAGTTGCTCTGTCAAAGCCCAGAGGTGTCTCACTCTGCTCAGATGTCTGTGCACACATCTGTGTGGATAGCTTTAGCATGTTAAACCAATAACAGAGAAGAGTCTGCAGGCAGCCAGGGAACAATCTGCCCTACAGATTGCAGACTTGCAGGTGTGAAGAAGAACACTGGCTGAGCAGTGCTGAATGAACATTTTGTACAAAGAATCCTTGGTTTGTGGAGGTGCCTCAACTTTTGGATTACTGGGGGCCCAGCAGAGACCTCTGTACCTGCTGCAAGCTGACAGGAGAAGTCAAACACCTTATCAGCATTCTTGTAGGGAGAAAAAGCAGCTAAAAACCAACCAAAGCCCACAACAACAACTTCCAAGTGCCTCTGCCACTGGGTGTGTGAGTTACTTCAGTGGCTGGCTGCTCTGACACGTGGGCCAGCACTGACTCCCACCACCAATCACTCACCAGCATGTTTGACTCATGTATTATTATTTTTAAACCTTGGTGAAGTTTATCACAGTTGCAGATATGCTTTTTGTGTAAGAACTTTTATGATAGTTGCAGAAGTGCTTTTGTGTAGAAAGGTTAGTTCTGTTATTATCTTTAAGCCAATTTATAAACCAGTTATAGTCCAGAGACAGATGAGGTTTAAAAAGTCAGATTGGAGGGTCCTTGGACTTTGACAGTTGTACAAAATGAGTCTGTACTCAGGAAAATCTGCTGATGAGGTGTCTGCTCCCTTCCTAATTCTCTGCCAAATGAGACACTGGGTAATACAGGTCACTGAAGCAGGGCCTGGCTCCCCAGGGAAGCTCAGTCCCCAGGCTCATTAGGCTGGGATTTGTTACCTGCCATGCATGTGCTCAGGAGAGAGCTCAGCTCAAACCCACCTCTTCCAGCAACTTCAGATTCCTGGAGATACAGAGTGAATGAACTACACAGCAGCAACCAGACACTGGAGATGTCCAGTAATGAAATAAACCAGACTATGCATTAATTACAAAAATCTAGGCATGGTATTAGTTTTCAGACAGAATGCAAACAGTACAGTGGAGGTTTGCAGATGTGTGAGGTACCACTTAAAAATGGCAAACTTTGTGCATTAAGTTTGCCTGAAGTCTTTTTTTTAAAGGTATCCCCATAAAGCTAAATGATATCTGATACTCTTGGATATTATTGTGAAAGAAAGGAAAAAGAAAAAATTATTAATATTTTACTTCCTTGAAAATATTTCCTCTCTGATATCTGCTTGCCAAACCACACAAAATTTCGGGTTCAAGGACTCTGCAATCATAAAGATCTCTGCAATAATGTGTGACCTCTTTGATCACACCAACGGAGGGGATTTTTGTGCCCTCTTTGCCACCCCCCAAAAAGAAAGAAAAGCTTCTAGTGAAACCAGAAATCAAAAGCATTCCTATCTTTTGATGAATATACCATAAATTTTTAAACAGTAGAATTAAAAAGATGAGTTGCTATAACACATCACGCTATAAACTGTTCCTCAGCTGCTGTTAACTCACTGGTATTTTTATCCCAGTGATTATTATCTCAAGTTTTATTAGAAGCCATTTGAGAACATAAAGTAGAAACAGCATACAAAAATAATTTAGAATTACTGCATGGTATTTAGCCACTTTGGTCAGAAAGTACTCTGAAAAGGCCTAACAGGATTTTTTTGGCCACTACTTAGGGTACTTTGTGGTTGTAATGTGACAATGATTAAACCACAAATGATTTAACAGGTTTTTTTTGTTGTTGTTGTTGGGTGCGGGTTTTTTGCCAACACAGATGTCACAATCTTACTAAAAAAACTGAGTATGGCAAGGTTCTAGTAACTTCTCCCCAAATTGTGCTAAGGTTAAGTTACATTTAATTTCCAAGTGTCCACAGACAAGGGCAAAAGGCCCAATGTCCCCTGGCAGTGCCACTGAAATGCAGACAGAACACACAATCCCAGTCCAGCCAGCAACCCACTGGAACAGATTAAATCTGCCAACTGGCAGAGACCATATCAGACACAAAACAATAGGTCTTCAGAATTCAATCAGACCCAGTTTAAAAAACAAACCAAAACATAATTTAAATACTAAAAACCAATTATCTTTTCCCTCTTCACTTGGGTGCTAGAGAAACAATTGTCTTATTTGTGATTTTCATGCTTTCTTTTTGGCCCACTCCATGAAACACTCAGTAGTTGCTCTGCTTTTGAACTTGGTGTCTTGCAGCACCAGGTAAGACAACTCTGCCAAGGGGTAAACCCCCAAAAGCTGGACTCTGGCACTGCCAGTGTTTGGGCAGCAGTGAAGCTGCTCAAAGCTGTGTGGATGACCACGTGGCTCATGGGGTGAGCATTATTTGGCTCATGGATGCCCAATACAGGGAAGCAATTTTTGACTGTACTTTACAGCTGTGCCATGTGAGGAGAAGAGCCTGTTAACTCTCCCAGCCCAAAAGGGAACTGGACAGAATTTGCTGCTGTGTCACACCTGCAAATCCCTTCAGTTCTGACTGCAGGGATTGCCAGACCAGCCCCTGCCCTGTGCCTGGAGCCCCAGTGGCACAGCTCCACACCAGGATGGTATTGCTGGGCAATAAACCCATCCCTTTATTCCCCTGAAAGGTGCACCTGCCTTACAGGCATGGGAGTTACTGGAGGGAAACACAGATTGATCCTCATCACCTCTGAAATTTGGACTTCTTCAAAAGGCTGAACAGCACTGTGCTACCCAGCTGTACTGTGACATTCCTTTTGCATCACTGTGATGGAGGTTTTCAGCAGTAAATCCATCCTCCCAATCACAAACCCTGCACAAAGTGAGCTGTCAGGCATCAGAAGCAACATGAGGATAACATTCTGCCATGCAGAAACATGAGGAAAAGCAATATGAATAGATGCAGGTGTGGAGCAAGAGGAGGGATTTTTTGCATGTCTGGATGCAGCACTGGGATTGAGCAGTGCTGGCAGACACTATTTTACAGCATGCTCCTTCCAAAATAGGTCTATGTCAAAGAGGAAAAAAGGAAAAGGATTGACAGAATGAAGGAAGTGTTGGAGGGAGTGATTGCAGTGTGGAAACTTATCAATCTCTGAAGCTCAGAAAAGACCCTGTTTAGATAAGACTCAGGGCTAACAGCACAATTGATGTCTGGCAGGTTTGCACTCTGACAGCTACAGCTGATGCAGTGTCAAGACTGAAGGACTTGTGAACTTTGCACTTCATCTCAAACTACAGCAAATATCAAGCACAATTCCTGAATACTGAGCTGTGAGCACATCAGTGCAGGTACCAAAAATCAGACAAGGTACAGGCAGCTCATTCCCCAATGTCACTACTAAAACCAGAACTGCACAATGTTACGATAACAGCATGTTACAATTAGGAAAAGAGGATTTAAAAAAGAAAGGTCTTAAACCAAACCCCATTCAGTATAGAAAGGCAAAAAAACCTGCAGCCAATTTAGGCTGAGTCTGTAGAGATATCTAAATGTATTTGCTTGTGCAAGCCACACCTGTGAAGAATCCCCAAAAGTAGTGAAAAAATCCACCCCTGAGCCATGGCAGCTCCTGCAGACTCTGCTCAGGCACCTTGAGATGAGAGGGATTTCAGGGCAGGAACAGTTTAAAGTGCCTGGTTTTGTACCCTTGGGGGTAACTCAGCATTATTTCAGCCTCTGACTGCTGCAGAGGTCCTGTCCATCACAGCAGGAGGAGCAGCTCCCAGGTTTGCAGTCAGAGCCCCCACACTCCAACAGACTGCTGCTTTCACAGAGGGTCTGCAGCACCTGCTGAAGCTGCAGAAAACTGCCTTTTCTTTCACCTCTTGCCACGGGTCACTGCTGTACTGAACAGGTGACCAACAATGAGAGCTCCAGTAATCAACCATACCACTTTTAATTAATATCTTGAAAGAATAAAGAAGTTCAATTTGATTGACAGCATTGTCTATGCATGCTTTAGTGCCTTCTGCTTTTATTCCCTAAGTAGCAGCAATGCCTCAACCATTTACACTGCAAAAACCAGAATCAACACACCACAGAAAGCTGTTCTACCTTTGCTGGGTCCCTCTCAGGGAGGCACTATTCAACTTTTGTTGAATTTTTTGTTTGTTTATCAATTGATGAACATTAATGCCAGCAAAAGAGAGTACAGTCCACTCCATTCAATAGAGAAGAGAGAGCAGATTACAAATGGCTTTTAAAAACATATATTGACAAGATTTAATTCAAATCTGTCTTTCAACACAGTAATACATTCTGAACTACAAGGAGGGAAAAATAATACTGTGGTGCCATTCAGCAAGATTTGTGAATATCAAATATTGGTTACAATAAGCCCTAAAAGCATTTGTTCTTCAGAGGAACTAGAATAAAATCTTCAACTTTTGTCATTAATTTTTTATTCCTGAGAAGAATTGTTTTGCTGCAGATATTACAGCAGATTAATAAAGATCAGCAGTGCTTTGAGTAAAATATGACAATTTGAATGGGAATAATTCATATTGGCATCTTGAAATTATACAAACTGTAAAACAGATTGTGCTCTCATACACTTCCCTGTTGTGCTATTGTCAAAAATTCCAGTTTACAGTCCAGTTTCTTTTTACAAAGTCACCAAAGTCAGCTACTGTTTTTATACAGCACAACAGAGAAGCATGACCACATGCTGTTCCACTAAGTACAGCTCTGGATACACATCATAAAAAATACTTCCATGCAAAAAACTCCCATTGCAGGTGAATGAGAACTTTCTACCTGGGAGGATAAATATTGGTAACAGTTACAGTTATTTTCTTTAGGTATAACAGATTTCAGTCCTAGTTGGATACAGTGACAATTACTCTAAAGCAATATTAGAAACCAAAAATCAATCTGAATTGTAAAGAAGTTATGGAACTGTTGTGGACAAAAAGAAGCAGTAATCTGTGAAGCTGCAAATTTTGAATTTGCATATGTTGCCAAGTACAACTCTGCTCAGCTTAATAACAGAAACACCTGCTGGTAATGTGATCTGCTATGCCAAATATATACCCTAGCTATTAGTTTTCATTAAATTGTTTTTATTAAACAGTTCTTTAATTGAGTTATTTTAATCTTTGCTCTTGGTACTATTCTACCTGAGCTGGATTCTCCACTCTTCTTTCTTTGTTAGAGGCATTTTACTAGAAAAAAGAACAGGGAATCATAGTGCTGTTTTGAATTCAAATCACAGCATTTTTTGTTGTTTAAATAGGTTATTTATGAAACTAGCAGTGGTTCACTAAACTGACCTCTTGACAGTCTCCCTGAAAGAACTGTGCCTCAGTATTTAGGTACCAAAGGAGGAGCCAC
Source organism: Haemorhous mexicanus (assembly GCF_027477595.1). Taxonomy (NCBI): domain Eukaryota; kingdom Metazoa; phylum Chordata; class Aves; order Passeriformes; family Fringillidae; genus Haemorhous; species Haemorhous mexicanus. The sequence continues at coordinate 4,441,740 of NC_082352.1, read as the reverse complement.
CACCCAAGATCTACATCCTGCTGTACTAAAATAGAGACCACTCACCCTGCAGAGTCCCTGGGCTCACCCCTCTACCCCCATCAGCTTTACTACTTCAATCCTTTAGCATCAGGAAAACAGGGAGGAGGCAAAACACTGGAAAATAAAGTGGCCCCTTTGTTTTGTCCTTCTAATTCACAACATTCCTTGGAAGGCTGTACATGGGAAAGCCAGCTAAGACAACCCCTTCATTGCAAAGCAGTGAGGAAGTCACAACAATAAAAAAACCCTGAAGAAATCAGGAGAAATGCACAAAAAGTGGTCAGAGTTTCACAGAGCAGCTCAACTCATGCAGTTACAGCTGCCCACAGGACAAAGACCACGTGGGATTAACTCTGTTCTGCATCCTGCACCTACAAACACACGTCCTCTTGCAGCAAGGGGACACCAGGAGTGGCTGGCACTCAAACTGCAGCAGGACACAGCAGTCCCCCACAGGAACACACTGCCTGCCTCCCAGGCTGCCTGTGGAGGTGGCTCATGGCAGACCTGTGATGTTCCACCCTAGAGAAGTCCCAAGGACTGTTCCTCCTGGTCTTCAAAGGAAGTCCTCAGAGTCAGACCTACAGAAGGGCCCCTGAATCATTCTGTTTCTCAAATTGTTCATTCTGAAATTGTCTGAACACGACAAAGAAATGACAGAGTGGGAGGGTAGCTCCTAACATTAGAGAAACACCTTCAAACACCCATTCTCAACTGCAAAATGCAAGACTTGACCCAGTGAGGCAAAGACAGAGGAGGGACCAGCAGCTACAGAGAACTTTCTGAACTCTGCTGGCCTGTGCTCACTGGCTGTTCCAGCCTGCTCCCCTTGGCCTCTCCATCTCAAAACACCTGAGTCTTTTGGGAACTACTTACTTGGCATTTATTTAGCATCTACAGCAAAAGGGTACCCATTTCTTGTAGGCTCTGAGGATCAGCTGGTATCTACATGATTAACAAAAGGATCTTTTATTTGCTTGGTATGTAGGTCTACTTCTTTGCCTGAAATGTTTTTGACTGCACTTGAAGTGTACTTGATTGCACTTGCTTGGTCAAAGATTATATGGCAATCCTGGCACCAACATAATCTGCAAAGTCTGATCTTTGACCCTGGGAGACAGGATTTAAGAGCTTAAAGAACCCATGTCTTTAAGTGAAACTGGATTTCTGGGAGAGCCATACACAAGGAACCTTCCAGCCCTAACATGGAGAAACCTCCATCTGGTGTTATCAGAGATGTTAGTGCTGGGGGCAGAGATTTTCTTCAAAACCTTCCTCAAATGCATTTATTGGAAAAGCAAAGCCTGAAAGCCAGAGGCAAGGCAATACTCACTGTCTTGGATAGTAAAATGCAGAACTTGGGGATATGCATATAAGATGAGCTCCAACTTGAAAAATGCAGAGATAGAAATCCTATAGGGAAACCCTGTGGTAATGTCAGTATCCCAAGGAGGAATTCATGCTGCACATAAAGCGATGTGATGAACAACAACTTCTGTGCATATTTGGAACTAATTTTTATTTTTTGTTTTATTGAAACAAACAAACATCAATCAGCAAATATTCCCAGCTGCATAGCTAATGTCTGAATGCAATTTTGATTCAATGGGGACTCTGTATACACAAGCTTTTCAAATCATAAAAATGTAGAGATAGGGACTTGAGTGGCTGCCAACCTTGCCTTACTCAACTGTTCCTTGGGAGCAGTTTGCTAGACAAGGAGATCTTTTTTGAAACTGGAATTTAGGACAATGGACCTTACAGAGAGAGGTATTTAAATTCCTTCTTCCTTGCACCCCAAATATTAATGTATTTAACTTTAAAGATTAAAAAAAAAGATTTTTTTAAACATAGATTTTGCAGTAGTACCAGGCATGCTAAGCACAACCAGCTCTCTTCCTTCCCCTTCTCCTGTGATTTTCCATTAGTCTACAAAAAAGACAGAGAGTAATGCTTGGAGGTCCCAGGATGCAATTGCAAAAGGATGAAGATGGAAAGTATGTGATTGCTCCAATATTTAGCTCATTAATCTTAAAGACTCTGTTTATGCTCTAGTGCATTAATGCAAAATAGTTCTAATTGCAAAGCTGAGATAGGCATACTTCCTTTTTAGTTCTTCTCAACACAGCAGCCACTTGTTATATTTCAGAAACTTCAATGCTTCTATAAACAGAAACTGGATATGTAGCAACTATACTGTCCTCATCAACTAGGAATTAAATGTACAGAACTGAAATTATTAATATTCTTTAAATGCTTAAGATAATAACCCGACCAACAAATAGCAGAAATCACTTCAGAGGCTGCCCATGGTATAAATACAGAGTAATTTGCTGAAGAATAAAAGAGAAGCCCCTGCACAGAGACTGCCCCAACACCACAGGACCCTCTGTGTCCCAGGCAGTAACACATTGGTCCAAGAGCAGGGTGGTGCCCAGGGCTGGGCTAGCAATGGTCACACCTCACAGAGCCATCCAGCCCTGCCCTGCTGTGGGCTGGCAGCACCCCCTGCCCTGGGCACAGCCACAGCTGAGAGCACAGGCACTGCTCCTCAGCAGCATCTCCCTGGCCTCTACCACTGGCATTTCCATGGGCATGTGTCATGGTTTCAGCATAGCATGGAGTGGTTCAGGTTAGGAGGGATACCAGGAGGGTACCAAGCCCTGGCTCAGCGGAGGGTTAACTTGAAAGTTAGATCATGTTTCTTCAACAAATTGTTTTCTTAAGTTTCAGAGAGAGACTTACAGCAAAACAAATTATTTCACACTTTTTTTTCCCAACAGACTGATATTAATTCCAAAGAGCAAACAATAGTGGTCTCCCAGGTGAAACCAGTGGTAAATGATGGATAACAAAGCTAACATATGGATATTGGATCTAACTTATGCAACTAGGGTAAAGAATGGAGTGAGACAGATTTGGGAGCCATGCACATTTGCCCTTTCTAACCCTTCAGACCTCTCCACTATGAACAACATGCCCAACGTGCTCTCAAAAGAGTCTAATCTACTCTGCAGTTCAGGTTTACAACTGCTGCCATGAGAGGTGCTCCAGACACCAGAGCTGAGACCTCCCACCCTGCCCTTCACCACTGCCCTCAGCAGCCTCATGCCTACTGAGGGTGTGCTACACAATACTATTTTTCCACCAGAGTTTGCTTTTTTAAGCCTGGGCAATTATGGGGGTGGGGGAGAGCTCCACTAAAAGCAGTAATTTTATGGTTATAGCATCAAGGACTCCAGAGTTGAGCAATATCCACTGACAGTGTCTGTGTGAGCTCTGCTTGGCCCCTTGGTGCTGATGTGTTACGGTTCAGTCCTTCACTCACATGAACATCTACTCCTTTACACAGGATTTCAAATCACCTAGGCCTTTCTGAGGCTGCTGCCTATTCCAGCCCTGAAGTAAAATCTGTAAAAATGTAAAAAAAAAATTCAGTGACACTTGCCAGAGGAGGAGACCCAGGGCTACGTTTTGCACTGAAGGCAGCTGGCTAAAGGACAGAAGACCTCATGCAAGCAAAACTGCAACATCCATTCATGTGTTACTGCAGCCATGGAGGAGAGCCTCAGCAGTACCAGTGGAAAAGCTTCCACCAGACCATGCAGAGCTTCCCACCAACCACAAGATGCAAATCCACAGGAAGCTCCAAGTTAATTTACTTCTAGGGGTACCCAGTTTCCAGAAGACTCCAACTACCAAGGCAAGCACAGCTCCTGATAAACCACTGAAGATTTCTCTTCATTATATAACTCCTCTTCCATCTGTAACAAAAGCTGAAAACAAGCAAGAAAAAACCCAAGAGACTTCACAAGAAGGCAAGCATGGCAAATGCACCTAGAAGTTGCCTCTGGTAATCAGCAACCTTTCTTGCACCAGACTCAGGTTCCCAGGAGGATGCTAAGCAACTTGCTTCAAACACAGGGAGTTTTTAAAATTTATTTTACATCTTTTTTCAGTAATCATTTTCTTTCATTTTACCAGAGTTTGGCTTGACAATCTGGAGTGTAATTTGCAGAAAGGCTGGGCTCTCAGCAGCTGTAACAGAGGTCAAAACAGCTGTGGTTTGAGCAAGAGCAATGTTCAACTCTCTTAAAAAAGATCTTGAGTCTGAAGAATTTCCATCTTGGAATCCCAAATGAGTCAATACCTTTCACATTAACTTCTCTAGCCTGCTGGCTCCTGCCTGCAGAAGGGGGACTGCTGCACACTTGCACATCATTAAGATGCAGTGCAAGCAAACTTCCTTGCCTGCCCAGCACTGTGTACTGTTATGATGAGCACTCTGAGAAAAAACTGGTGAAGATGATGATAATTTTGGATTCAGAGCAGGTTTTGAACAGTAGGCCATAAACAGCTCCAGGCCATGCACAGAACAAAAGGTTAAACTAAATTACTGAATAGCTGCTCATTAGCTCAGCTCTTACTGTTACATGCATTGTGTGAAGACAGCAGAGTGAGAAACAATGAATGTATCTACAGAAACATTTAATTCCAATCATCCTTGGAGGTGAAATCTCTTGGTTGTCCCCACTTACTGTGTTTTTGTGTACACAGTGGAATGCTGAAGTGCTTGAATTCAATTCGTTTCAGATGAAAGTACACTGGGAGATGAGCTCCAGGACTGCATTCAATGTGCCTCAACCTTTGGCAAATCCAATGAGATTAAAAAAGAATGCAGAAGTGAGACAAATTAGGACACTAACTTCTGGAATATTCTGAGACATGTGGCTTTACAATTTCACTCTTTTTAAACTATTCTTTCTATGTAGCATATATCTGTAAAGCAGATATATATCTGAAAATTGATATATATCTGAAAATATAATATGAAAATTGTTTCTCAAATCACTGTTCTGAGAAAGAAACAGATGATGCCTCAGCCACTGAAGGAAACGAAAGTGTCAATTTTCTGCACATCTGCCCCTGTATTTTAGTTCTGTGGAAGAGGAAATTTAATGCAGATGGACTTGACACAATTAAGAATATCCCCTAAGCACAAATGCAACATTCCTCTCTGGCATCTTGGATCATAGGCCTGACTTTGTAGGAAAGAAAATCAGCCCCCTGCCACACAAGCACACTTTTTTGACTTTCTCTTCAGTGACAAGCATCACTGTCTTCATCAGTGCTCCACGTTCAGTGGTTTCAAATCTGCTGATTATGCCAGACTGAGTAAGTCTTCCTCCCCTTTTATTTTAAACAGATTTTGTTTGTGGCAGAAGTTGTGACAACTGCACTGAACTTGGGCTGTACTCCTACAGAGTGCTTCTTAACTTTCAGAATATATTATTTGCCTTGCAGAAGGAATTCTGTTCTTGGAGTTGTAAGGTAAGGAGACCCACATATATGATCAGAGCTGTTTGTACACTGGGTTCATGCACAGAATGTAGCAGATGAATGCTTCTCTATAATGAAGTACAATGTTTTGGAGTATTTTTAAAATTACAACACCTGTTTGTATATAGAAATATGCACAGAATGTATTAGGAGGTCTATTATCTCTCAGAAAATACCTGCACTCAAAAGTTAATTAGGATCACATGAGAGCCAAACTGTAAAAAGAAATGCAAATCTCTGAATTAAACACACCTGTCCAGAATGTTTAAGGTTGCTAGCAAGCTGTGTCCTTCCATAAACACAGTTATGTAACCCAGTATTTGGTCAGTGACTCTCCCTGAAGTACTCACTCCCTGTCTAGCACTCAGAAAGACCCCAGGAATCACAAACATCCTGATGACAACTGCAGTTAAGGAGACAAACAGCTTTTCCTGCAGCTGCTGACTGTGCTGTGCCCACTCCCACCCAGCCTGCTCCAGGAATGCTCCTGCCACCTGACCAGTCACTTGGCTGGCTTGGACCTTCAGGAACCCTGGGAAATGAAGACTAGCAAAAATAATAGCAAAGTTAACACAGGCTCCATAATCCAGAAAATCTCACTAAAACTTGATGGCTCTGGATTTTAAATTTAGTGCCTCCAACCCTGCAAGCTCTTTTGCCTCTACTATTGGAGACACAAAGTATTACAGGGAGAAGAGATTTGTGAGTTCACAGCATCATTTCTTGCTCCCCTCTGTGACTGTACCTGGCTTCCCCAGGGGCAGATCCCAGTGCTTTAGCCAAGGAGCTCCCAAATGAGGTTGTTTAAGGAGGCTGCAGCCTTTCTCCCTGCAAGGTGTCCCTCTGGACAGCAGTGACAATGGCAGCAGCCCCCTGAGGGGCTCTGGGCTTTCTCAGCAGCCTGACAAGTCTATGACACTAACCATGCTGTAAAGGTCAGCATTTCCCTTTCTTCTTTATCAGAATCCTGGTCTTCCAGAAGATCTTAAAAAGGACCCAAAGAGCAGACTTCTCAGATAACTTTTTGCATGTTACCAGACTCTTAACTGGATCTGTAATTCAAGAGTCCAGGTTGCATTTCACTGCACTCTGAAGTACAAAAGGAATGAAACCAATGAACCAGTCCACAGCCCATTTTCTGTAGATACAAAATTCAGCATTGCTAGTCTCATGAAGAGTGTAAATGCATTTGCACTGTTCTTCCAAACAGGCAGGACAACAGTAAGAACAGAAAGTTCAGTCCCTTTTTCTGCCAGAGATTAAGAATGATTTTTCTGTCTGTGGATCTCAAGCTCCCAAAGCTAGTAAAAGACCCTTGCAAAGACTTCCCAGAAATACTCAATGTAGTATGTCCTTACTTTCTGACACTGTAAATAAAGTGTTCAGCAAACTGAAAAATGCTCTACACCACCCTGAGCCCAACATCATATTAACTCTCAAATTCTGAAGACAGTTTGCAACTTATTAGCATAAAATACTGCTAAAAATGTTACAGAGAATTAAAGGTGACACGAAACGCAACACGAACTGTGAAGAGGAACAGGGATGAGTCTTGAGGGGAGGAACAGCAGATGATGAAGAATGCATATTGTTATTAAAATAGCAAAATATCTAGTCTCATTTTGCAGATAAACATCAACTGTTATTTCTCCTGATGCCTTGAGAGGCTACCTAGAAGAGAGGCTAGACAGAGTTAAAGGAATAAATAGGGATTTATTAAAAAGGCTTTCAGAGGACACACCTGGGGCAGTACAAGAGCCTGGCCAAGGCTACACCCAAGATGGACAATGGATCACACATTTTCACACTTTTATAAGTTTTGGTCCATTTCCATATTGGGGTTAATTGTCAATAACAGCTTCAGGTTTTGAAGTCCCATCCTCACAGACTGCTCTCCTCAATTCACTGTTGGTTACAATTTTAGACCTGAAGCTGCACTGGTGTCCTCAGTTCTCAGGCTGGGAAAGGATTGTTTGGTCTGACTGAACTGTGAGGAGAACCTGCTAACACTCTATATGGAGTTCAGAGTTCTGCACTAATGCAGAATCTGGAAAATATGAAAGCTAAAACTCAAGGCATCACTCCCTTTCAAACTGCTCAAATCAACAGAGCTGCTGCCAGCCTGTGTAACAGGAAAATTGCTTCTGTTCCAACAGGCAATCCAGAAAGCTCAGGCACTCAGGGCCTGATGACTGAAGACTAATAGAGCACATTTAAAGGATAAGTGTGCTTTGTGCATGGAGTACATTCTTCCTGAAGATGTTCCATTAGTAATACTGAGAAATGCTCAAGTACCTTCACCAGTGACAAAATCACAGCAGCAGCTAGCTCTAAGACATTTATTTGCTGGCCTGAAAGCAGAATGGGAGAAAAATAAGGTTTTCATTAAGCCAGACAGTTGTTTCAAATGAAAATGTGTATTTGTTGAATCAGTCTGCCTGCAATTTAAAGGCATACAGTGAAGTACCCAATAGCCAGTGCTTTTGAAAACTTTTTAAGGCTAATTATCCTTCTCAAAGATGCACACTCCATCCCTTTTTCAACAGAAGCTTTCTATTGTGCCTACACATAAAATGCAGAAGATACTTGAAACAAACTGAAGCACAACATGTGCTCACACGAACTCTGACTTCAGCATTTGTCAGAAGCTCCCTGAAAAGATGGCTGGCTGTGGAAAGACACATCTGAGCAACAACTGTCATCATTGCTAGTCTCATGAAGAGTGTAAATGCATCTGCACCGTTCTTCCAAACAGGCAAGACAACAATAAGAACAGAAAGTAGATGAAGGGAATTAAAAATAAATAAATATTAAAGTATGTTAATATTAATTGTGTTAATAATTGTTTCTATGTTATGTCTTTAAAAGTGTATTGAAAATGTTGAGTATCCTACCACCATATATTAGAAGCTGCTTAACCATGGAAATTAATTTGACCATCTTGTTCCCTTCCAACACTTCCTAAAATGCAAACATAATTGATTTGACAGCCTGAATGCTGCAACCAAAGCTCTCAACTGCTGGCAGATCTTTTACCTGGCTTGATTGCTGCCATGACAGCCCTTGAGGCCTTCAGCACTGCCTCATAGACAGCCCTCTGGTCAGCTGTGAACTTGCCATTGGCAGGGAAGGTGCAGGTGATGTCAGAGCTATAGCAGTAATATTCTCCTCCCATATCAAACAGGCTGAAAAGGAAACACAGGGGAAAGAAAAATTTAGTTCCAAAGCAATAGTAGAACACAGTGGATCTTTGTCTTGCTCTGCACATAAAAGCATCTACATTTTGGTGGGTCACCAGTAAAATCACTGCTTGAACCCTGTTCTAAGTAAAACAGGGTGACAGTCCCTTGGAATCTCCTGGCAGAAGGGCATGTGCATTCCCTATGGCTTAAATGGACACCCTCATGGGCTGTGCTGGTTAGGATGGGAATGCTCAGAGAACACAGAAAGGAAGATAAAAAGAATCCACTTTAAGCTCCTCAGTTCCAGTTTCTAGGAATTCTTCTCAGAAGAAAAAACATGTTCTTTTTTCTTTCCTGAAAAATGCTAGCACCACATCCAGCATCCAGCATCCAAAACAGAATCCCACTTAACAAAGAAATGTTAATGGAATAGGGACTATGGAAAGAGCCAACCATAAAAGTACACACAGTACAGCTTTCTGCATCAGAGGCAGAAGAAAGAAATTATGAAGTGCTTTCTTTTATGGGGGAAAAAAAACTGGCTTCCCCCTTGAGAAGTATATTCATTCTATACATGAATAAATGACTCACCACTGATTGCTCAGCTACCAGAAATCAAGCTAGAAGAACAGCAAGTGGGACTCAACACCCTTGTGAGGACCATGTCAGACATTTGCAGTACCATGCTTCTCCAGCCTGCTTGATAAGGCATTGCACTGCCTTCAGCAGGATCAGAAATCAGTAAATAACCAAATAATCTTTTGGACCAGACAACACTTGAGCAAATAACCCCCTTGGTTCATCATGTGTTGATTGCAGGAAGGCACATTTTACATACAAGATTTTGATCTTGACACAGTGTTTGTGTGACCTCCTGATTTCTGTGGTAATGAGTCAGAGTTGAAACCTGTGAATTTAAGTCTTCTCCCAACCACCTCAAACAACTATGAGAGGCTAATCACCATAAGAAATATGATTTTCCTTCACTGTGCTTGAAAACCTTGGAGTTTTCCTCCTCTTGCTGCTTTTTCACAGCAGGGTCAGTCAGACAGCACCAGCAGAAGGCAGGGCACTCCAATGGGGCAGGCACCCTCTCTGCCTCTGAGTCCTAATTACAGCAGCAATTAGGAAAACTCTGCAGAGTGGCTCTGTCCCCAAGCAGCATGTGTGACTAGGTAAGGATAAATACAAGCTACCACAAAAATTGCTATCACACTCTGCTGTAGCTCATCACCATTTCCAAACAACTCTACTGAAAGCAATGGGCAGTGAAAAAACAAAGCAATCATGATAAAACTGAAGAATATTTCAGCAGGGCTAGGACTCTTCTTGTTGCATTGGACACACAAGACACATGAAGATTTACTCTGAGAACTTTTAAAATCCACTCTACAATTTCCTCCATGAGCAAATCTCTGCCCTGAGTGACTCTCTGCCCTGCCTAGAGTCTTTGCCAGCCTCCCAGACTGGGCAAGGTTCAGCTGCAGAGACTTGCAGGACTGGAACATCAGGAACTGCCCCCGTGGCTGCAGCTGCAGAGCTGCATGAGGCTGAAAGCTGCAGGAGCAGCTCCTCAGGAGAATGCTGCAGAGAGAACTGCAAAGCTGCCTGTGTTACACACCACATCACTCACCTACATACAGAATATGGAATGTTACACCAGAGAGCTGCTAGTTGAAAAAAGATACAAAACAGGCAGCAAATGTCAGGGTGAAAAAACCACGACTGGACATCAGCACAGAAACTGTAAACCAGCCTGGCCAAACCTCAAAATCAGAAGTGCCATCAACACTGCCTAAGTTTTGATTTTATGGTTAGACTCGCTTCTCAAATTATTAAAGATGCAGCTAATAAAAAATCTACAGATACAGAAAAGTAGTTGCAGCAACTGAGAATCATGGAAGAAGCTGCTACATGCTGTAATGTACCAACAAGAAACAGATCACTTCTAAACCTTTGAACCCACCCCAGACTGACCCTTTCCAAGTCACAAATCAAGCTTCAAGATGCTCTGTGGGCTCTGCAGCAGTTCTGTGGCCCAACTGTTGCACTTACCAGTGCAAATGCCAATTCAGCAGGGTGACACTAAAGCTGTGACTAACAACTTGAGAACTCCCTGAACATGTCTACTGGAAGTTGCTATGCTTTGTATCTTTTATTATATATTTTACCCTGCAAAGTAGTTATTCTGAACTTACCAGAGGCAGAATTTTACCTATGTCTTTAACCTTACAATTATCAGCATTTTCTCAACCCCTTTCATCACTCAGTGGCTGTTAAAATAATTTTTGAGTTACAGAAGAACTGAGCAATGGAAAAAAAAAAATATCACAAAGCTGATGGTAGACCAAAACAAGGCTCACAAGCTAGGAAGCACCATTTGTTCAGGTCTCTTGGCTTGCAGACAAGAGGAGACATGAGGGAAGATGATCTCTCAAATTCCACCACGGACCATCCAGCCTGTATGCTTCAGTGAGAAAGCATCCAAACCAAATGGGACATCTGGGAGAAATTTTGGCTCTTATCAGGAATTCTCTTCCATTTAACTTCAGTTGGGAACATATGCATTAGCTAAAATGTTGCCCAAGACATGGAAATAGCCAAAATATTGCAGTTATACTGAGAAAATAATGGGAGCCTGAGAAGATCCCAGGTTCATATATTTGCTTGCCAGGCAAAATTAATGGTGAAGCACATTTATATCAAATAAAATGTATGACAGCTACTATCTTGTCCTGTTGACTAACCAGAAAAAAAAATTCTAAAAGAAGGCTCCTTATAAAAAACACATTTATTTTACCCTGAAATTAGATGGTAAATTGCTAGTGAAAAAGATACTACTAGTGCATTCTAGTGGGTTCTCAACTGCATGTACAAAATTACCTGTCTGATAGTGTAGTCTTAAAAGGGTCACACACAGAAACAACTACTTAATGTTGTTTGGACTGTTATCAAATGTAGCAGCAATATAAACAAATTAAATGCAGAAATGGAAACAGGCCTGCAGGCATCTTGATCTATAGCTTACCTCTTAGTTTAAAAACAGAACAACATATGCAATAATATCATAAACATTCACCAAACCCATCACATTTCCCTTTTAGATGAATTAAGTGCTACACATCCAGCAGACTGTCTATGTTGTCATTAGATACACATTGCATATACTTTACATTTTGTATGACAAAACAACTGTGAGTTCAGTTTTCTGAATGATGGAAAACTTCATTCTAAAAACACCCTTTCACCACTCCTTCTGCAGCAAGAACACAATTGTGAATTGCTGATTTCAATGAGATGAAATCAGGCTGAGGCTGTCAGGTTTCTGAGCCATTTGGAAGGGATGCTGAACAGAGGAGTGTTGTGACCAAAGAGAGACATTAGGTTTTATGTCAAACTGTTCATTGATTTAGCTTGGAGCTGAGGAGGCCAGCACAATCTCTTTCAAAGCCTTCTGAGAGAAAGCTTATCTTGCTTTGCATCATTTTGTTGTGAGCAAAAGCAACAAACACCCATTTCAGGGTGAAAATGCATGATGTATAAAGCAGATTTAACAGTCAGAAGACCTGAGCACTCCATGAAAATTCTATGCCACTGTTTCAATTTATTTTCTAGAATGACCAGGAAGCCATACCATAAGTAAAAGATGCATAGCAAAAATAGTCTAAACTTCTTGGAATTATGGACACAGCTCTCCCAGTGGAGGCTTCAGTTCTGTGTGTATACACAATCTTTCCTACAAAACATATTGCAAAATACTGTAAACATTACTAACTAAAACTGAACAATGCAAAATATAAGAAAAATCAGATAACATGCCAGTTGTTCTACTGACAGAATGCCTTGCTTATGAACCAGTAATCCAACATTTGCCAACAGCATTGGAATACAAGGTGCCTTCTGCCTGCTTTATAAACCACCTTCAAAAATAACTAAGAGCATTTAATTACTTTCACAGGGAAAAACATAAACCCACAGGTTTAAATCATTTTGCACATAAACCAGTATCATAGTCAAAAAGGAGAAACGTGTGTGACATGCCACAGCATTGCAGAAAGGCTTGGCTGGACATGCCCCTCCTCACAGCAGCTCCCCAGCCCTTCCCAGCAAGTCCCTGCAGCATTCTGCCATGTACAACACAACTGGGGCTCTGCTCCCCGTGCAGGAACCCAGGAGGGAAGTTTAGAGGAAATATTTCAAGTCCTGTCAATTTGAAAATGAACACAGGTTTGTAAGTCAATGCTGGAACTGAAACACAACGTGATGCACAAAAGCTCCTTTCCCCTCCTTTCCCTCTGCAACAAAATGGATGAGTAAGACATGGCTGTGTTACTTTCACAGAATATTGGCACCACAAAATGCAGATTTATAGTTACATTTCTTGCTTTCTAGCCAAGAAAAATAATATGCATTTTGATATTGATTTTAGCTTTCTTAACCTTTGACTGAAGCACCATGAACGCTTTGCGTAACACTTTAAATTTGAACACTGAGGACTATAAAAAGTCATAGTTCTTTTCTTCATAAAGTCACTGTATACCATTTTTCAAAAATAAAGCATCATCTTCCTTTAAGCATGTGTTTTACTTTTATAGGCTTGCTGACACTTTTATTGTCAAATAATTTGAAACTGCCAGGCAATGAAGCAAATTATGGCCAATATCACAATGGGAAGCAATACTTTATTTGGGATATCTGAGCCATGTGTAGGAATTGTTATGACCCAAGCACCAACCCAACCCAAAGACAAGCTCTCGCAGGCATTTTTTGGGAAGCCTGCATCTACTCCCACGAGCTAACACATAAAGCTGTCACCTTCCTGCTCCACAGAGCTGCTTGATCTGCACACTCAGAACTGGATCTCCTCATGATGGTTATAAAAGAATTACTCTTGTGCAGTTAATGTGGCAGAGCAATGGCTGGGGTGAAACCCAGGTGGATGTCCTTGTGCAATGCACCCCGACCCAGTGTCCCACTGAGCATCACCCACCTGCAGCCCACCTCCTCCCCAGTCTATTCTCAGGGCAAAATCTTTCCTTCCCCTGGGTGGGTTTGCAAGACTAGCAATTAGAAAACTGATACTGCCCTACTTACTGTGCCCTCCTTGCTCCTCAGGTTAAACAGATGTGAAAACTGAAAGCACTTTGCTCAGCAACATTTACTGAGGTTTTAGGGGTTTGAGCCATTACTAACCAACACTCCTATGAGCAGCCACACAGATGAACTGGTGCCAGCCAGTTTTGGGACAGCAGGAATAAAGGTGCACCCAGTTTTGTCTTCCTCTTACTGCCATAAAAGCAAGTCATCCCCAGCTGGAGATTTATGCTGTGTGATCTCAGCATACTCTGCTCTGAGTTCACAGAGAGCAGCCTGTGCTTTACACCTCACGCAGCAATTAAATCCTTAAGTATTCACACACTAACAAAACCCAACTGTTTGTTTGGTTAAACACTTCTAAGGCAATTTCAAGCTTAAGGGAACTAGGTATCAGCATTTCTATGAGATATGTTTTGGAAACAGGCCAGCTGATGTGGAAATAGGGTGGTTTAACAGGAGACCACAAGAATGAATTAATGTAAATGATATGACAAGGAAGAAAACAGAGAGATAAGTGACACATACTCTTTCATACACTTGCATCTTAACTAGCCAAGAGTTATCAATTAAAAAAGCAGCACAAGGTAAGATAAGATCACAAACCCCAAGAGAGAACTGGGACAGCATAGGGTATAGTCCTACCATGCTCAGGAAGAGGTTTTTTAAGAGAAGCCTTGCTCTTACCAGCTCCCATCTGACATGGCAGACAAGGAACTTGTACTGGCTCTGTCCTGAAGGCAGGCTTGGCTCACTGGTTTAAAGCCAGCTTTTTGTCATCAGCACCCACAGAGTCATGAATAACCTTTAAAAAACTTTTTGTGTAGGAAATTTGATTCTGAGTATTCACAAGAAATCAAGTTTTTGTTTAAGCCACCTTTTCAAAAAGAGAGGCTGTAGCTACACAGGTAAATGTACTTACAGCTGCATGACTACTTTCCACCCAGCTGCAAGTTAGGTAACCATGGGCTCCCACACTTGCTGTTTCTCCTCAACTGTCTTTTCATCTTGTCTACCTTCTCCATGACTTTTTTATCATTGCTCATCTTGTACCACTGTCTCACTTCCCAGGCTTTCCCAAACTACCTCAAAGATAATGGGAGTCTTGTCTCAAACTCTTCTCACAGAAGATGACAAAATCCACCACTAAGCTTTGCTCAGATAGAAAGAGTGCAATAAAAATAAATATCTCTGTCTACACTGAATTTTGAAGGAGAGAGGATTGCCTGCCTGTATCTCTACAATTCCAACTACAGAGATTTCAGTGGCTGCAGCAAGAATAAACAAAAGTTTGAGCTGGCTGGATTGAAAAATAGAAAAGAAAGCAACCAAACACAAAAGCTTCAGTGGGTGTTGGTGCCTGCACTGCTCAGGGTTTCCCCTCAGTGTCACAGACACAGGACACTGGCTGACAGAATCAGAGCAGCAGTGTGCTGTACTCCTGGCAGGGAGCTGTGCCCCTGCTCTGCTGCTTCAGCCCTGATGCTGAGAGAAAACCAACAACAGAGTGTGGGAGTGTCCTCTCTTACAATGGTTTGTGCCAAGCAGACCTTCAGATCCATTCCTCCCATAGGATGTGAAATCTAAATCTCACTGAATTTACCAGATGAGCTGCATGCAAGAGCTGGTTCAGTAAACACCTTGCTATTTTCACACACAGGCTAAGGAGTCCCTTGCTTACAGCATTTATGTCTTGAAGAAATCTGCTGTGAGATGCTTAAGTTTCTGCCCTAAACCAGCCAATTTCCATGACCAAATAGAAGCCCTCTTCTATCCCCGTGCAGTTTGCATTAATGCCTTCTAAAAAATGTTAAGTTTGCCCAAAGAGCCAAAAAATCTTCTGACTGGCTTGTTCACAGATAAATTCACCCCAAGTGCCATTCTCAAAGTTTCAGCTAAAGCAGAGGGATGTTTCTGATACAGAGGGGCTGCACACAAATCACCAGTACTGGGAACACCGTGCCAGTACTGCTGGGCTGGGGGAAGGAGCAATGAGGGCTCCACAAGATGCAGAAGGCAGCTGAAAACCTCAGCCAGATCCCTGCTGACAGTGTGCCAGAGACCAGGAGCAGGCTCAGGAGAAGTTCTGATGAAAGGGTTACCTATCTGACTTGTCTTTTTGCTGATTTCTTTTTTTCTGTCTTTACTACCCTAATTATTATCCCTTTTTAACAGACATATTTACTAAGCCTCTCAGCTCACTCTCTTCAGCAGTACTCTCTTTAGCAGAGTATTCCTTCTCTTTAGCAGAGACAATTTGCTGAAAAATCAGCAGAGGTGGCAGCAAACCCCAAGTTCTGGCTAGTTTCCATCCATTAGGAGCCTCCCCACTGGAAAAGCAGTAGCTGGGGCATTCATGGCTGCAGCTGACTTGCCCAAACAAGGAGCAAGGAAGCCAGAGCTGCAGGGAGGAGAGGGGGGCATCCAGGGAGAAACCTGTATTGGCAGCTGACTGCTTCCCAATCAACACAACAACAGCAAAGCTCACTGGCTCCTCACCAGGATGTGTCTCACCTGACAGGGGAAGAACACTACAGCTCCATTTGCAAGCTACTAAATGGCTGCAGTTGACTAAACCAGTCCATTTCTAGATGTCTGCTGAGAAGTGGAAGGTACTGAAAGGGAATTGCAAAAGTTTGATACTTCCAAAACAGGCCAGGATTCTTGGGTGCTGGCATTGAGAACTACAAGCCTTAGCTTCCAGCACCTGTGTCTGGACACTCTGACCTGTGCTGCCCTGACAAACAACCACTGGAGAGCAGCTGAACAGGTGAAGGGGCAGAAGTTACTTCATGATTTTACTGTAAATATTGTCACGTTTTCTTACGTGTGTGGGCATGCTCACACACATGTGTCCATGAAAGTAAAACACTTCCAATGTCTTTCCATGATGAAAACTGGGCCAGTGTCCAACAGCACAGGTTCACTTAGTTTTTTTTGAAAGCCTATGGGGTTTTTTTTGTTGATTGTTCAAGCAACCTCCAAATTATCAGTTCTCAAACAGAACACAACAGAGAGGAGTTTTAAATATTCTACAGAAGCTGAAAACAGAATGAAAAACCCCTGAGAAGACAGTTGCTAGCCTTTCCATGGACATGTCCAAAAATTCAAACCAAGTGCACAGCAGTGAAGGTAGCAACTAGTACTGCCAAAAAGGAGGCTGCCCATTCCCCAGCTGAGTGGGTTATTCTGCCTGTAAGAGCATTTCTTTCCTTTTTGAAGGGAACACCCTCTCTTCATGGCAGCCCCTGAAGTGGATTGTAGGCAAGTGCAATCAGGAGCAGTCCTGCCCTGAACAGGGCTGAGCCCTGCTGTGGAGCAGCAGCAGAGCAGCAGGACTCCCCCTGGGGCTCTGCCAGACTGTGCCCCTGCCGTGGGGAACAAGAGATTCTCTGGGCAGACACAAGGGAAGAACTACCACTGACCTGATACAAGGGCTGGGAATTGCATCTGCTTCAGGGGGGGCACACAGGAGTTGTGCTGGGGACTTTGCTCTGAGTGGTTGAGAAGCCAGGCAGGCTCCCACTAAAACTGCATTTTGACCTACACAATTGACTTCCCCACTCCAATGAGAAAGATTTTGCCACTGAATTCTATCCAACACAAGCAACATCCATCAAGAGTGCTTCTATCACACTGCATGTACATTTGTGTTAAAGACCACCACAAAGTCCAACAGCAGCCAGTTTTTTTTCAGAATATGCTGGGAATGCTATGCTAAGACTATGACAGATAAAACTCACAGTTGACAATTAAAAAGACATTTCAAATACATTACAGACAGCAAAAATTACAAGGCAGTCCATAATACAGCACTTAAAGGAAAGCTAAAATTTGTTACAGCAAGCACACTACTAATACTTAGTGATCTGAGCTTTGGTGAATAGGCTTATTCTTATTTCTGGCAGTAAGCAACCTCACAGCCTGAATTAACCAGTACCAACAGAACCCAT
Organism: Haemorhous mexicanus; assembly: GCF_027477595.1. NCBI lineage: Eukaryota > Metazoa > Chordata > Aves > Passeriformes > Fringillidae > Haemorhous > Haemorhous mexicanus. The sequence continues at coordinate 4,424,150 of NC_082352.1, read as the reverse complement.
TCAATTACAGCAAAATTATTGTTAATTCTAGCAAATACATTTCTCTATTTTTAATCAAATTCAATTTTTCTGAATTAGCATAAAATTAATTTAGTCCATAGGTACAACAAAATGAAAAATTCCTACACTTGATGAAAACAGTAAATATTAATCAAACGAGAGGAATCAGGCCAAAGGAATTATTTCAGAAATGGATAGCCAGTAAATTTTGCAATCAACCAGTAAGTAGCAGCAATGTACTTTGTATTATTATTAGAAACAAAACCATTACTACCAACAAGCTGTTTCAAAACTGCAGACTGAAAAGTTAAAGCTAACCATAATTTTTGCATATTATTACAGCACTGAACTTCAAAATGCAAAAAAGTGCACAAGGCCAAATGAAAATACTAGTCCCACCCACATAAAATAGTTGAGCATTTACATCTGACACATGAACATCCTGAGATCTGACAATCAGTGCTTTCAAGAAGTAATAAATACAATATTTTGTACCACAGGATAGATGGTTTTAATAGCAGACACTGAAGGACTTGGGTTGGAAAAGGAAGGACTTTTATTATCTGATGGAAAAAGAGGGTCAGTTCCTGCTTTTTAAATACAACATTGCCCCCACCTGGACAAATGAGTTGTGGTTCTAGGTTGATATTAGTATTGTACAACTTGATAAAATACTGAGAATTCAAAAAAAAAAGTTTGGAAAACAAATATAGCAAACTTTGATCATCCTTTCTGGCATACCTTTTTCAAGCTCACCTAAATCTTTTCTTGACTTATTGAAAATTTTCCAATATTTTCCTGCAATAAATGACAGCCTGAAAGTATTTTCCTGAAATAATGACTCAGTACTCACAGAAAGTCTTACACTTACTCATTCTTCCAAAGAAGAGAATAGTGCATTTCCTACAAATAAAACTGTATAATATTACAATAAATATGTGAATACAATTTCAATGCAATATGTATACTGCACATGCATAGTGTTTGCATATATAAAAGATAAATACACATGGATTATACATGAATTGACAATTCTTTTCATCATAGGAAACTGTGTATTACACTTTGAGGTCAAAGAATTAAAGTCAGCAAAGTAAATTTTATTTTAGCTGATAGAAGGCTGAGCAACTGAATGAACAACTGAATCTGGCAGGCTCTTGCAAGAAGCAACTTCCTTCTGTGATATTCTTCACAGAATCACAGAACAGGCTGAGTTGGAAGGGACCCAAAAGGATCACCCAGTCCAGCTCCTGGCCCTGCCCAGACCCCCCAGCAATCCCCCCTGGGCACCCCTGGTGTCCAAGCACTCCTGGAGCCCTGGCATCCTCCAGTGCCCATTCCCTGGGAGCCTGGGCAGTGCCAGCACCTCTGGGGAAGCAGAACCTTTCCCTGATCTCCAGCCTAACCCTGCCCTTCTTCACACATCTTGGAGTGCCCAGCCACTCCAGGGAACCTGAAAGCTGTCCTTTGTCCCCCTTCAGCCATTAAAAATAAACAGCCCCAAACATTCAACATCTTCCCTGTCTGCTTCATCCAGAACAGCCTTCCCCAACTACCTGTACTTGCAGCCAGGAAAAACTCCCTGTGATGAACAAAGCCTCTGAAATGACAACAGGAGAGGTGCTAGAAGGATCTTTTGAGAGCACCACAGGTAATAATAAAAAGAAAACACCAAAAGCTACGTCCAAGTGCCAAATGGAAGGAAACAAACCCAAGTGTGGCAGCTTGAGCAGAATGCATGCATGTAAAGGCAGGGCTCCCAGAGGGCTGCTGAGTGTTTGCTCTGGCAAGGGCAGGATGTTACCAATTTGAAAACTTGGGCAAAGCTCCCTTCTTTCCACAGCTCTTATTTTAGTGCCCCCTGCTGTCAGTGTTATTCTGATGATTTAAATTTGCACTGGGATATTAAGGAAAGAAGTAGAAACAAAAATATGCCTCAGAGTTAAACTATTCAGCTAAAAGCTTTTTGCAATACTAGACAGTTTTCCATATCCCCAGCTCTATCATTTGACTCAGCAAATAACCATGCTTGTTGATACAGGCAAGACACACTTAAATCATTTAACATCATGCAAAGGTTGTACTTTTATGACAGATGTGTTTGGTTTTGTGACACTAACAAAGTTTTCTGGTACCTGAATGCAATAAAACTATTTCCAGGTAAAACCTGTTTTACTGTCATCCACAGCAGTGATGGCACACCATGGGAAGAGCAGTGAGAGACACTCTGTGTCACCAAGGACACTGGACTCTGCCCAGTGCTGCCACTGAAATCTGTAAATTATTTCAATGAAATAAGTAATCAATAAGCAATTATGTGAGTGTTAAAATAAACAGTCAAATAAAATGAAAGCCATCCTCCAATGATCCAACCTGCTTCTATTTAAACTTCTAAAAGCTAGTTTTATTTTATAAATAATAGATAGTCTCACTGTGAATACAAGGTTAATGGATTCTCTCTTAGGTCTGCTACACTTCCCAAGCAGTTGATGCTGGTTGTACTCCCCTTATTTATGCTTTCAGCCCAGCCCTATTAATAAATCACACTCTGGCCCTGGCTCCAGGGAGGAGCAGGGTTCCCCTGCAGCTGCCCCAGCCCAGGGGAGTGCCTGTGTTCCTTGGGGTGGGGAGCAGCAGGGTCTGCTCTTCATTAACATTGTAACTGAGGAGGATATTTCAAAATGTTAATTTTTTTTTCCCAGCAGAATAGACAATTATTTTCATTATTTTGCAAAGCCAAAATGGACCAACTAACCCCCCAACATGTTATTAAGTGCTTGAAGGTCAGTGAACCTGCCAATGAGAGTTGTTTAAAAAATGTTGAATTTTCACTGAGGTACATTTGTCAGGTGCCAGAAAAGTACCAAGACCTGCAACCTGTGACACCTGCAGGAAAGCACCTCAGGGAACAGCTGTTTCTATTCAGTTACACCTTGGGTCAGGCTGATTTTCTTACATTTCTGTTAAGTGTAAGCCACATCATGAAGAATCAATGTTTATTTTAAGATCACAGAAGCATTTTTATTTGCCAAACACTGCAGGAGCCCTGCTGATCAACTGCAACAGAACAATCAACTGCTGCCATGAGTTTGGCACGTGGCAATGCCAGGAACCCACAAAGTCAGGCTGCCAGAGCCACCAGGCTGCAAATCAAATGCAATAAACTCCAGTTTTACTCAGCACCTTCTCAAATCCAAACACAAAATATACACCTCAGGTTCTCATCTCGGATTGTTTCTAGAACAAACCAGCAGACCACAGAGGTGAGCAGACACATTTGCCCTGCCCCTTCCTCTGCTGCAGGTGGCTCTGATGCTCAGTGCTCTCCCCTCTCTCCCCAGCCATGGTGTGGCTCCACACTGCAGCACTGGCAGGGCAAGGGCAGCAGGCAGAAAGGAGGACTCAGGGCAATTGGCCTCCATTATTTTTAAGGAAGCTTTCATTTCCCAGATGGCAGGTGCTGATTTGTTGAGCCAACACTTTTCAGAGAAGCACACTGGCTCTTACTGAACTTGTTCTGGGTGCTGCTTCCCAGGGTCAGGTCATCACTCCCAGCCAAAGTCAGAGATCAGTTTAGGAGAGCTGAAACCAGAGCTCCCACCTGCCACAAGGGCCCTCTAACCATGGAACCAGCATCCTCCTGCAGTGTGAACAAAGCCAGCTGCTCATGAGACACTTGCCCAGGAGAATGAGCCACCTGGGGGCTGCCATGCTCTGAGCAGGACTCCCAGGTGCACATTTGCTCTTGATTTGTGCCTAAAGGACCCAGATCTCTACTCCTTCCATTTATCTGGGTTATTGCCTTCTTGAGTAGCAGCTTTTAATTTCATTCAACTCCTCATCAAACTTTGAAAGACCTTTGGTTTTCCAAAATGCTGGAAGTCTCTTGTGTGCAAGGCAGGAGATTGCAAACTACAACAAGTATTTAGCTTATGACTCCACTTCCCCTACTACCAAATGCAGTTACAGAAACAAAAGGGTCTTGGCATCCCATTAGTAATGCAATACCTGGAGAGGATGCAGTGAACCTCAGTCCAGGGCTCAGCTCCAATCCAAGCTGTCAGAGGCTTTAAGATGACAGAAGAAAATCAGTATTTGTCAACAGCCTGGCCATACATCATCACTGCCAGCTGTGATTTGCTACATTCCAAGTAGAAGATTTTATTTAAAGTTAATAGTGAGTAAAAGGGCCAAGTGCCCACAATGGTGACTCAGCCTACCCCATTTATCTGGATGACCTTTCTGACCACAGAGACAACAGACACCTGCTTAGGGAAAGTGTTTGTTTAGAGCAAATTGATAATTTCAGTGTTCACCACAGAATGCTATAGTACATGAATCATTTATACAAATCACTGATTTGCTGATTTTGCAATATTTGCTTTTAATACCCATACTAGTTAAAGATCTGTATCCTGAACACCTAAACCTCCCTAAAAATACTGCTTTCTTTCTCTGTCAATCACAGTGCTTTGTGTTAGAAAGCTATTTCAATATTTAACAGATTGAAAAGGATAGCCCTGCTTAGCAAGACAATGTGTATTAACAAGAAGTGTCAGAAATTCCCTTGATAGCCCTTTGTTTTGCACTGGGATCTTTTAGTGCAGAAGCTCTACCTATAAAAAGTGTGGATTATGATGCAGTATCAGAGATACAATTCCATACCAGCTTCTTAGAGAAGCAATAAACCCACTTGATACAGGTTAATTTAAGAAAAAAACATCATAAAGCCTGGCTTTTCTAAAGCTTCCACAGCTTTTGACAAAGAAGTTAGAATAACAGCCTTAAAAAAGATATAAAAATGCAATAGCACAAGTATTTTGGCCTATGATCTTCTTTTAACAACTAAATCCTTGTTACTTACACTTTTGAAAAAGCCAGTAATGTGTGCACTCAAGCATTTCACAGAAGCAAAGCCTTAGTTTGCCAAATGTGTTTTTTTTCTAATATTCAGGTGCCTAGTTGACTTATTTATGATACTTCCTGCACTGTACTGCTTTGTACCTAAAAAACCTGAGCTGCACATTTCTGCAAAACCCATGAATGTTATTCATATCCACTAAGTAATGTTAAGAAAAAGGCATGAAATTCTACAGAATAATTTATTAAAAATCATACCAAATACCCAATCTCCCAATTCTATTACATACAACTTTATGAGTTAGAATAATGTTATGCCAAAACGCTGGCAGAAACAAAAATAACCCTTAAAATACTCTTACCTCTTTTTCACCATAAATAGTCTATTTTTTCCCATGTTCAGGGCTTCCTAACACTATCCAACAGAGGGCTCCCCATAGCTATTAAAAAGCTTAATTGAAAGCCAACATACAAATGCTAATATACACAGACAAATCAGCACACTGTCATTATAATGCCTCCTCTGTATGCACACACACACCCTTCTACACCCAAATTAGACATTTGTACAGTCCCACAGTGAAACCACTCAGAATTTGTATGCTGCTCATGCATGCTACACCTCAAGACTTTTTCCAAATCATTATTTTTAACTCTGGAAAATGAGTGCATTTTTAAATTGTCTTTACAGAAATTAAATCACTTTTTCTTATTATTCTTTTATTCTCCCTTGAGACAACCACTAAGAAGCCAGTGTGGAGCAGAGTCTGCTCTGTGAGTACCAGCCAGGGAAGGGCAGGGCAGTGGCTGGAGCCTGGCAGGTGCTCATGTGTCACATTCACATTTTCTGAAAAATCCCTTGCCCAGGATTGTTCTCCTGGGAAGCTGAGAGGCCTCAGAGAAAAGGAAAACAATTCTTATCTCATTTGCTTCTCCTGTGCTGTGCTGATGTGGAATGTGTTTGGAGATTGTTCACCCACAGGTGATTGTTCCAGTGCATTCTGCTGGGAGTTGTTTTCACTCTTTGCCCAATCAGGGCCAGGCTGTGTCAGGGCTCTGGAGAGAGTCACCAGTTTTCATTATTATCTTTATAGCCTTCTGCAAGTATCCTTACTGTATTCTTTAGTATAGTTTAGTTTAGTATTCTTTAATATAATATAGTATCATAAATTAGCCTTCTGAGAACATGGAGTCAGATTCCTCCCTGCCATGGGGCACCCCACAAATACAACACTCCTGCATCTGGAGCAGCCTTGGCTGACACCACCTGCACCTGAAAACATCTTCAGCAAGAGTAGGAGGTTATTCCAGACCCTGTTAAACCTTGCTCTCTTTTTTGAGGCACAGGTGCTGCTCAGCAGTTTTGAAACCCTGAAGTGATTGGTGTGTTTGGTAGGTTATGGTTTCCTGACACGGAGATACCTGAGGCTAGTAAAACCCAAACATATTTTAAAGACTTCCCCAGTACTGCAGAAAAGAAGGGTTTGCAAAGAGTCTTGTATGAACTCTTGTGGTTTAAGGAGGACTACAGCCATCCACTAAATTGTCCTTGGAGACTGTAAGGGAAAGATTCCTGCACACACCCTTCACCCTGAGGTCTCCCTCACCGTTTAAAGACCTTAGTTTTCAATCTGGGATATGGAAATGCACTGTGGCATAGCTTCTCTCAGTAGCACAGGCTGAGATTTCCTGTATGCTACACACTTTCCTTTTGAAATTTAATTGAATGACACAGCTGATACACTTTTATGTTGGTATGTCCTTCCTGATCAAAAAATGCTCATAGCATATTATCTACTTAAACACAACATAATCATAAATCAAAACTATTGCCCTGCAATAAATTAACTTTAGTATTTGATGGGTTTAGTAAGATATTAACCACAGATGAAGATAATACATAAACTATTGCACAAGAAGCTTTGAATAAAGTTTTTACAGTATTATAAAGAAATTATCTATCTATAATTCCGTAAGTTCACTGTGCAGCACCTGAAGATGTGCCTGGAACTTTAGCCAACAAGGCATATTTTTTAACTTCTGAGATTCAATTTGTTTTCCATAATAGGTTTTGAGCTTATCGATGATAATACTAATTTGCTTTTCTTTATACATTTACATTCCACTGTGAAAATACATACCTACCCTCCTCCTGAACAGGCTACAGAGGAAATTCTATACAATTCCTCCACTGAATTCTATACAATTCCTCCACTGATTAACTTCTCCAAAACTAGTTTTGCATTTTTATAAACAAAGGCTGTCTTTGGAGGTGAAGTGTGAAAGTTATGATCTGATCAATTACACATCAGACAAATAGGTCTGTATTTCAACTTATGGGAATGTATTTGGTGTTTCTATTCACTCTGCTCCCACCTGCAGTGATACTGCAAAGCAGGTGGACAGGTAGACAGAGAAAGCTTTATGGTATTTGCAGCTGTATTACACATCACTAAACTCTAAATAAATCTTTAGAGGGAGTTTTTGGCACAACACAGAACTAGAAGCACCTTCCCTGACCTGAACTGGGTTTGATCTCTTCACACATTCTAATCTCTGCTTCCTTGTGGGGGTGTCTGTGTGCACACAGGCATTTGTAATATCTAATCCATTCTGCAGTTCCATGCAATTCTCTGAAAGCAGCCAACACTCTTGTGATCCTCCACTCCACCACCAGAGCTGAGGTTTGGATCTGAGGTACAAGAGCAAACTCAAATGATGAATTTTCTAACTGCCCTTGTACTTAGAATACAGCAATTTCTTAAACTCAATTCTAATTGCCTCTGGTTCAGGAGTGTTTGAAACAATACCTCCTTCTCCCTTTCAGCTGGAGATGCAGATGTACAGAACCTTTGGAAGAAACCAGAATAATTTGGCATGCAAAGCTCCCTTCTATTTTAAAGATTTAGACTTTTTATCAGCATGCAGTTATCCTTTTTCTAAGAGTACATACAATTCCTGTATGGAAACAGCAGTGGCAAAAGAGAAATACCAAACCAACTGTAACCCTTTACTTACCATAAGTCTCCATCTTCAATAGTCTTATCATTTGGGGCTCCAGCATGGCCATAGTGCAAAACAGATGAGTTCTCCCCACTGATGGGCAAACAGAAAATTAGCACAATTAGTGGAAGAAGAAACATTAACACACACATTCATATGACATAAGAAGGAATTCTGTGAGCATCAGTGTATTCACATAAAAAGCAGCCTGTGAGAGCTGTCACCATCCCTGCCTGGGGTGGGCTGCAGCAGCCACACCACCCCTTGTGCAGCAGAGATGGGCATGGCTCAGGAATTCTGCTACTCTGGCTGTAAGGAGAGATGGGCATGGCTCAGGAATTCTGCTACTCTGGCTGTAAGGAGAGATGGGCATGGCTCAGGAATTCTGCTACTCTGGCTGTAAGGAGAGATGGGCATGGCTCAGGAATTCTGCTACTCTGGCTGTAAGACAGGACCTGGCTGCAGAAGGAACATGGCACAGCTCACATGAACATTTCCTATGTCCATGACAGTGTAAAGGAAAGAAATTTGTGCAAGTAATTTTTCAATTTATACCCACTGAATATTTTCTGGTGGGGTTTTTTTTTGGTTTTTGGTTTGGTTTTTTTGTTTGTTTGTTTTGTTTTTGTTTTTTTAATTACTTAGTGCTATTTTTCCCTATTCAAGGTTAAGTAGTCTGAGGCATAAAACAAACTACCTTCCACTGGGGTACAATCTGACATTTGAAACACTTTAGGAATCACTGGGACAGGAGGACTTGAGCTGTCTGAGGGAACAGCTTCAGTTGCCCTCTGGCATGGCCACAGGTGGTCTCTCCTGGAGGGATGCACTGCTTGGGGAACATTCCCAGCTCACAATTCCAGCAGCAGGAGCAGGGATGAAACCTGTCACTCTCTTCTTGGCTGCTGTTGAAAAATCACATTGCAAAGAAAAGATTTTTATTCCTGGAAACCTTTTAGAGTAAACTGCTGATTCACAAGAATAAAACAGCTCCAGAGAAGGATGGACACTTGTTCTGTGGTTCTGAAGTTCCATGATCCACTAGGTGACCTACATTTGGCCTTGGCATCCTCTCTTGCCTACTGATATTCCTCTGGGTCTATAAAATGTCAGTTAAAAGGCTGATAAAGATCTCAAGCTCTACCTATTTTTCTTTTACTGTTCTCTTCAGATAGATGCTCTTGCTTTTTCTCTTCCAAAAGCTGGAAGAATTACATCACATCCAAAAATACACACGTTGGGACAGGGTTACTGCAGCTTCTCTCCAACCCCTGCAGCTCCCTTGCCAGTCTGTACCTCAGCTGTAATCAAAACCTTTCACTGGTCACCCTGCTCAAACTTGGTTCTTTCAAGCTGTGATGCTGGAACAGCTTTGTATCTTGGATGTCAGGAATCTGAGGCTCAATTTCAATCAATCTTTTGTTGTGTCTGGAGTAAATGTGACATCTGACATACTTCTCATCTTGGACTTCTGATGTGTGCAATTACAAAAACAGTAAGCATGCACTGTATCCAAAAAGATATTACCTTCAGGATACATTAAGTACTTGTGATATTAGATGTTTACCAGATCATCAGTCAGACAGATAATTTCATAAACAATGATTATGGAGTAGAAAGTAGCAAGTTTCTGCAGGCTCTCAGTCTAAATGGCTGGACTGAGTCCCTGGAAGTGTTTAAAAAGAAATGTAGCTGTGGCACCTGGGGACACAGTTCAGCAGTGAACTTGGCAGTGCTGGGTTAAAGGATGGACTGGATGATCTCAGAGGGCTCTTACAACCTGAATAATTCCACACTGATATTTTGAAGACATTAAGTATTTATTGTTAAGTATTTTTTAGCATATAAGAATCACTATGTAATAAGACAGTGAAAGGTGATATTTCAGAATCAGGGAGATGATCTTCTGATACAAAGTGTACTTCATAAAATTATAAACACTCCAAACAGAAAAATTAGAACAATTAAAAATTGTTAAATCACAAGTTAAAAAGCCCCACAGAAGTAAGGCTGCAACACATTAATTTTGTGATGCTGGTCCAATGGCTTAAGCAGTTTGACAATGGGCTGGATGCTTTTCCCTTGCTGGATGCTGGACTTGAGAAGCTCTGCAGCTGTGCAGATAGCTAAAAATGGACCCAGAAAGCCTGTATACAAGATGAAGACAGACATGAACTTCTTTCTGAGATGTTCTGTCTCCTGGGCACTGTTGGAATATTTTCCACACCAGGACACTTTCAAATTTAGTTTGCTCTATCTGAAGAAAAAAATCTGTAATAAAGCAATGGAGTGCAATGAAAAGAAAAGGTGTGCTGGGCCAGGCAGGGTGTGCAGTGGGAGCTGTGCTCCAGCTGAGCTCTCCCAGCAGGGGACAGGGGGGCAGAGCTCCTGCCCCTGCCCTGCTCTGTCAGCACAGGGAGGGGAGGCAGCATCACCCCCTGCCTCAGGAACTGCTTCCCAGGTCAGGGCTAAAACTTTGGGAGGATGGCATGTGGAAATAACTGGAATGACCTTGCATGACATTGTTTGGTGTTGAAGGAAAAACACAGGAAATAATAAAAAGCACCAACTGTGGAAGAGGTTTTACAGTGACTTCTGTGACCCAGAGAGAAGTCTGATGAGAGGATCCATGTTTACCCCTGAAAGAATTTTCTACCAAGGTCATTGACATAAAAACCAAGAAAGAAGAAGGATAAATAAGAGAAACCTGCAACTGCCTATTCCAATGAGCACTTTGTCTGCCTCTTCTGACCAATGAGTAAAGTGTAAACTTATGAGTTTGTAAGAATGTATAAAAAGCATCCATGCTATAATAAAAACAGGTTTGAGGCCTTCTGAAAATGGAATGCTGCTTTGTATTGTCTCCATCTCAACTACGACAACCAACAGCTGGTGTGCACATCCACACTCCACAGCAGTTTAGCTGCAGATACCATTCCTTATCTCCCTCCAATACTGGGGATAAAGTAGGAGAAGCAAACAGCACATGCATATATTTATGATCAACTTTCAAAAAATTATCATGAACCTTAAGGGCATGACTCCATGCTTGTGTATTTGCAGACAGCTCGTTTATTTATCAAGATGTGCTGGCACCCTCAGTGACAAATACCATACCAGTGCATAAATAAGTCATATACTCCAATTTGACAACTGCACAAATGCTTTCAACAAAACACATTGCAAATACAAAGATATGGGGTTTCTTTTGCACATTTTAATGTAAAGGTTTTAGTTTACAAAATATTTCTGTCAGGCTCAGCACCAACTGTGAGGGGAGCTGCATGAAGGATCTGGTTTTCAGCACCGTTGGTGAAGCGTTAAGCAGGCACAATCTTTCTTGGCATTGGAGACTCCTGATCTGTCAGGCACATCTTGGCTCTGTCACACACAGGGGATCACAGCACACAGAGCACAGTTGGTGCTGAAGACCAGATCTGCACACCATATGCATTTCAGGGATTTACTGGCATGAGAGGGTCTGCTCCCCTGGCTGCCTCTGGGCAGGTACCCCGGGCTCAACACCCATCAGCAGCCAGGCAGAGCCAACCTGCTCTTGAAAGCTCCCCAACTGCTTTTCCCCCAAAACAAAACCAGCACGTGCACTGAAGGACTGATCCCTGGCTCTGAGCAGGCCCTGCAGCTGAGGATGAGTGGGAGAGCTTGACTCAGACATGCACTACTGACCCAAACTAAGACAGAGATATGGAAACCTCCAGTGGGATCCTGCTAAGAGGTGCACCTCCAATCTCCCCTGCAGGGTGCATCTTTGCTACTGTCCTAGATGAAGGCAGGAAGATGCTTCTGGAGCAATGCCACAGAAATGATGTGTAGCCACAAGGTAAATGCTACAGTTAGCCAGAAATTGTTCACACTGATTCAGTAAGCCTTTCAAGGTGGCTTTAAAACAATTTAAACAAAACCCCCAGCCACTGGAAAAGCACAGAATTCACAGAATGACCAGGTTGGAAGAGATCTTCAAGATCATTGAGTCCAACCCAACTCTAACACTTCAACTGAACCCTGGCACCCAGTGCCACATCCAGGCTCTGTTAAACACACCCAGGGATGGGGACTCCACCACCTCCCTGGGCAGCCATTCCAGAACTTTATCACTCAAGCAAATGAAAGCAAATGAGCCTCATATAGAAGCTACTTCTTTGTTTTCCAAGAGGCAACACTTGCAAGGTCCAGCACTGGAGTGCCAAGTCACAGTTTATGATGAAGCACCGTGGGAGGTGAGGACCACTGGCTTCGCTGCCTTCCTTTTGGTCAGCACCTGGGAAAATCACCACACATGAGGATGCCAATGCTCACCTTCAGGCAGCCAACCTGAAAAGTCCTCCAAGAGGTTCCTGTGTATCCATTTTTATTCCTTCAATAAGTTGCTTCTAACTGGTGTCAAAGACATGTTTGTTACAGAAAGAATTGCACGAAGCAGCAGAAGAGCTGCAAATTAACACTGAGAATGCAAAATGCAGTAAGAGACTCTGAGTACTAGCAAAGGAAAACAATCCCCCAAGATGCATTTGAGATCTGAAAGCACCCTGAAAATAAATCATTAGAAGAAGTAGGAAAAGTTTCAGCAATATTTTAAGAACAGGACTATGCTGAACATCAGCACTACAAGAAAGTGTAGTTAGTAGCTCTGTACCAAGGACATCTAAAGAAAAAACAAAAGACCATTGACTAAAACTGGAACCTATTTCCATCATGATTTAAATCATCATGTAATCAACCCAGAAGAAAGCATTAACCCTTCCTAAGCATTAACACTTTTTTTTCTAAGGCATGAAATCTAAAAAAATTGTACTGAAGTGAAAGAAAAGCTGATTCAATAATATCCTAATCTGGTCCAAAAAGCTTCACTTCTGGCAGCCCTCAGAGAGAAGAAGACATTCCACTGCACAGTGCTATTCTTGATGACTGACAGCACCTGATGAGAGCTGGCATCTGCTCAGAGACATCAGACAAGATCTGAACCTGAGCCTAAGACAAGAGAGTAACAAGCAGCTGCTGCTGGTGGCCTCTGTGGTGGTTCCAGAGAAACCAATGCCCCCACCACCACCTAACTCCAGCTGGAGCCTCTGCTTCCCAATGGATGCCACCCACCCTAGCATCAGCAGGACACTGGGAATGGATTACCTCTGCTTTCCCATTTGTGAAAATTCTTCCTTGGTATCCTAGGACAGTGCAGTGAATAACTCATTAGCATTTGGACTCTGCTGGGGAGTAGAACTTTATAGATGAGTGCCAAAAATATCCAAGTATGCTTAACAAATGCTCCTCTTCTCCTTCCATGACACTCAGCGACGTCTGCACCTCAAACCACTCCCCAGCTGGCAGCTTTTGAAAGTATCACTGCCTGCAGGACTAATCTCAAAAGGTAACACCCTGTCACACTCATCAGTGTGTGTTACTATTCTCATAGTAACAGTCAACACATTCAGACGTTTGGTCACACCAAATATTCATTCAGCATCTCCTCAAGAATGTAACACTGCACAGGGACAGCAATAACTAAATGCACCCATCACATGACAAGGGATTTATTTCTGTACTGAAATATTGTATTGATTACTCCTGATTTCCAGCTTAATCAGTGTATTTAAAAAAAAAAAAAAAAAAAACAAAAACCAAAACTTGTTTTTTATTTAAAAGGATCATTCTTTTCTACAGAAAATATTATCAGGCCCAAAATCTAAAAAGGAAAGATCCTGTCAAAATATGCCCATTTTAAGTGATCAGGAAAATATAAAATTCAGCATGACTAGACTAAAACATTCTAAAATCCTAATTGCAAAAGCTATTTTTAGCTGTAAATGTGGTTAAGTGAAATATTTACAATGCATGACATTTTCGCAGTATTAAAAAATGTCTATTATTTTTGCCATTATTATGTTAATTGAATTCATTCATTTATTAGGAGCTAGCTTAAAACTGTTAATATTATTCATTCTTACTTCATCACTCATAGTCAGAACATAGAATACAAAGACCTTTGTCTGTAAATTGCTGTCTCATGTAACTATTTTTTTTAAATCAGGTTTGTCTGCAGTTCTAGTGGTGGGATACAATGGCAGCTGCTAACCACACCAGTGAGTCACAATGTTGTTTGGATATGGCATTCCAAGGACAGCCTTTCTCTGTGATTTAAATCCTCCAGTAGCTCAGAGGCAGCTCTGATTCCACCCCCACGCCCTGCAGAGCAGGACAGGACACCCAGGGAGCTCCTGTCAGCACCCAACTCTGAGCTACTGTTGGAGCTTTCCTCCTGCTGGGTGTAATGCAGGTCCTGGGTTTTCAGTCCTGTGGGGAGCTCAGCCTGTTCCCACAGCTCACCAGGACCCACCACACCAACACTGACTAGACATTTCTGAAGGTTTAACAAAGTGATTTGGCCACCAGCACCCAAACCAGATCCTGCAGCACAGGTTCTGATCCACTCTAAGTGAATGTGAAGTCTGCATGGCTGTGAAAAATCACATCATCACTGTCTGTGACAAAAGCTTAGAGATGGAGTCTCATTTCACTGGGATGTTAATTCTCAAGTTATACAATGGTACTTAAACCAGGAAACTTTTCAGACAATTTAGATACACAATTTGCCATAAAACTGCTCATGCTCCTGCTGCAATTTTGCATATAAATTGGAAAATTGCATTTACAAATAAGCAACTGAGTAAACTGCAGAAAGAAGTGAAGGTGCTAATTGTTCTTATTACCTTCAAAGCAATACAGAATTATTGTCATTAACATAAAAATTATCTTTTTCAAGTGTATGTGACTTCAGTGTAGGGCAAATGTTTCTGAGTAGCAGCAGAACAAGTGGAACATACATACCAACATATATGGCTCATTTCACTGTCATACATTTCTGATTAGATTAATTCCACTAAGTAAGATTAATCTCTGCATGAAGCACACAGCTGTTCTTCAGCATGTGTCACACACTGTTCTCTTGTGCATTTCTACAACTGCAGGGAGAACTTTTACACCACTTTCCCAAATACAGTAACCTTCAACACTAGCTGTTCAGCAAGAAGCAGAGAGAGCAAAAAATTCCAAATTCCAAAAAGATTAGTTCAATTTGCATCCTAATTTTTGAGACAAAGAATTTTGAGGTTGATAAGAAATACTTAAAGTGTATTTCAAAGAAAGTATTTCTGAGCAACAGACAATAGCTGTAAAGCCCTTCTCCATGGTGCTATTTATTAAAAAAAGCCAAGTGCAGCACAGGGGTGAGCATAAACATGATCTTAGCAGCAGCAGGAGCAACCATTGGGGAACCTCTGGAGGGCTCTATTACCAAGTTATGTCTTCAAGAGACACAGGTAGCCACCTACCTCTCTTTGTCTTTCCCAGTGAAAACAGGTCAGAACTCACTCTGGTGGCATTTGCAAACACATGACATGCCTAAAAGGACCAATTTTACAAATATCCAGGGGGAAGCTGACTATAAAGCTTGCTCAGTTCAGTGAAAATCATCCTCTTACCTGCCACAGATGCAAGTGTAGGAGGTGTGGCGCATGCCACCTCGAGTGTAGCAGTAGTGCTGGAACAGGCTGCAAAGAAACAAAGGTGGTAATTATTGATTTCTGCAAAACCACCCCAAGACAGGTAGAAAAACAAGTTCTGCTTGAGTACAGCTGTGTTGGTGTAAATCCCCAGCTGCCCAACGAGGCTCTCTGCCTATTTCTGCTCAGCTGAACACTCCTACTGCCCCACATGCACAGCTCAGCAGCCCTGCAGGTGATTTCCACAGAGCCATTAAGCAACTCTGCAGCAGAGAAGAGGGGCTCAAGTGCAGCTCAGTGATCTCAAATGGCAAATGCTTTCCTTACAGCTCCATACCAAAAGGGAAATTACTGCTGGCAAGAGACTTCATCTGACCACAGAACTAACAGGATGGTAACAGTTAAAATGCTGAAGCTGGTAAAGCTGGCCAAACTCTCCAAAGTGGATTTGAGAAAATCACTGCATTGCTGCATTTCAGGCACACAATCACATCCATGCTCACCTTTTCAATCCTGCTGCCCTCAATCTATGTCATGTAGATTCAGCAAAAGTGAAGTCCAACCAGCCCTTCAGAGAGGAAGGAGCTTGCCAGACTGGTCAAAGCTTTTGAAAATAATTTTAGCTGAGGTCCTCTCCTTTTACCACCTCACAGACACGTTGGGGTGGAAGCTGAACTAATTATCTCCTAACCCTGATTTGCATCTGCCTGTGCTGTTCACCCTCCTCTCCAGACAAGGCAGCAGAGCTCTCCCTTCACATAAACCAGGTCCTTTCTGCATCACAGGCTGGGCTGGAATGGACACTCTCATGTTTTCTTGTCTGTAGCACAACAGACACAGAGAAAACAGAACTCTTACTCAATTTCAGATTGTGGTACCTAAATACCTCTATGATCTTCCCCTGTTCAAACATGGGGAAAAAAATTAACACAAACTCGATCCCAAGAGCAAGAAGATCATGTGGAAACATGAGGCCAAGTCTCCTGCAGCCTATGCAGGACAGTACAACACAGCATTGTTTGCTTTTGGGTGTGCTTGGGACAGGGAAGGGAAGGTTTGGGAAGGTTTGGGAAGGTTTGGGAAGGGAAGGTTTGGGAAGGTTTGGGAAGGTTTGGGAAGGGAAGGTTTGGGAAGGTTTGGGAAGGTTTGGGAAGGTTTGGGAAGGGAAGGGAAGGGAAGGGAAGGGAAGGGAAGGGAAGGGAAGGGAAGGGAAGGGAAGGGAAGGGAAGGGAAGGGAAGGGAAGGGAAGGGAAGGGAAGGGAAGGGAAGGGAAGGGAAGGGAAGGGAAGGGAAGGGAAGGGAAGGGAAGGGAAGGGAAGGGAAGGGAAGGGAAGGGAAGGGAAGGGAAGGGAAGGGAAGGGAAGGGAAGGGAAGGGAAGGGAAGGGAAGGGAAGGGAAGGGAAGGGAAGGGAAGGGAAGGGAAGGGAAGGGAAGGGAAGGGAAGGGAAGGGGAGAGCAGCCTGTGGAACTCCTCTTTCACTGCCACACTGCCATCCTGCTGGAGGAGCTGTTTGGCCTTAAAAAGCATTACAATATTTTCCTCTTCACTGTCAAAGTCCCCTTCAGATGAGGGCAGATTTGCCCAAAGCACAATTAATATAGGATTAGGTGCTTTACGAGCTAAGCACATATCATGGATCCTTTTATTCTTTTTGAAATATGCTCTAGTTACAATCCAATTCCCTGTAATACTGAATGAATTCCAAAACCTCATTTCTTGTAATACTGAAATAATTTCATTAACATAGAATGATAATGGTGCTATTCAAAGAATAGAGATGTTGTGATTTTGCCCTTCTTCAGCAGTGTGCCACAGAACACAATTCACATTCAAAAGATATTAAAGACATTACATGCTTGTAAATCTAAACTGGATTTTAAAATTACACAAAATGACAGTATTTAAAGAGAAACAAAAGAAAACATACAAATCAATCACATATGAAAAAAGAAAAGCCTCCACTTAGAGACTCAGTAGAGGGACACCCTGTCTACAAGATCTCTTTTCTGTTCAAAATACTGTGGTGGTTTACAAGGCAGAAAACACTAAGCTTGTTTTGGCCCATAAATTAATGATGGCAATCAGTAGGTCAAATGACAGAGAAACTATGGAGAAACTTTGACATGGTGAGAAGCCAGCAGAGATATTGCTAAACTGAGCTGATAAAATGTATCACCTAAACTGTCATTTTTTTCTGATACAGATATCCTTTCACAGAAATGGACATTTCATATGAAAACATTTGCTTGCAGGCAAGCTTTACTCTCTAAGACAAGACACTGTACAGAAACATTTTGCACAATAATTCTACTGTTATATATGTATAATTACATTTTAGGAAGCAACTTTTAGTGTATTTTATTGACCCTTCACCTTAAATGACTGAATAAACTATGTCCTCTAGACAGCAACTTCCAGTAACCTTATAAAGATCTTAAAAATGAAATGTAAAAGTGAAATATGAAGGCCCTAAACATCTTTCCATCATCAGTGATGCAGGCTAGCAAGGTTTATTTTTCCATATGATAACTGATCACATATTCATAGTTGCAATTAATATGGAACTGTGCAGCCACCTCTTGCAGTACTCCCTGACTAGCAGTAAAAAGCAATAAATTAAGACATGCATTGTGTAATCCAGCTGTTGCCTGAATTTTGCTTCTGTTTTCATCAAACATCATGGATTTCCTTTTAAGACTAAGAAAGAAGGGCTATCTGTGTGATTGAGCTGATGATGGTACAGCTCTGCCAGGTGATGAGTTTCCTGCTAGAAAAACTACTCCCATCACTTTTTTGAATTTACTTTTCCAGGGTATGACTTCATGCAATTGGTAAAAAAACATCCAAAATTTCCATCAGAGACAGCCAACATCCTTGTATGACATGGCACAGATAAGTGAAGGACTGGATGTCCCTTTGATGACAAAGGCTGGCTTTTCAAAGCTAGGAAGTATGTATGTAGAATTAGAGAAGTGCCAGGACTTGGAAGGTGAAGTCCCAGCTCCACTGAAGTTAATGCACATTCTGCACTTGACTTCATCTCACCAAGATTTCACTGTCTGCACTCTGCAAGAATCCTTCTCCATAAGAGCAACATGAAAGTACAGAGTCTGAAATAGTTGGATGGAATATAATTTAGTCTGGCACTCTGCATACACTGCAAATCTTGTATCCTGAGCTTCTCCTGGTGATTTTGATTGGAGGATTTGTGTGTTCAGGCAGTTTTGTGCTGGTGCTGATGCAACCAGCACAGGTACAGAAATGAAGCAGCTCTTCCTCTTCTCCTTGCATGGGTTTCAAAGCTTCATGCCATGTTTTTTTATGCAGTATTTCTCCAGTGGTTGTGTGTGTATCACCTACCATGGAATGATGGCCTCAGTGGTCTACACAGACCAACCACTGGAGCACTGTCACATGTCACCTGTCAAATGCAGACAACTTTGCTGGAGCTGGCATGGGCTGTGCATTGCTTTGGACACAACTGGTTTGTTCCTGTTGCTGTGTAGGGGAACATCCTGGGTTTGGTGCTCTTTTTTTTTTGCCAAAACTATCACTTTCTTTGACTGACAATATGCAGAGAGTGAAGGAAGTTTTAAAAACTCACTGGTTTTTCCATCAATTTAAAAAAACCCAAGTATTACTCACCATCAACTCATGTAAATATGACATGAGTGAACTTCTCCTCCTCACAAATTTGCTGAGGCACAAGATGATGTTAACCCCACTGCTCTGCTGAGACTCAGCTGTCTCACTGACTGTGCTGACTTGAGAGAAGAAAACTCCCCTCTCAGAAATCATGGGTCATTCACCAGTAGAAATAACAGAACAAGTGTATACTTGCTGTGTTTCAGATCCTATGGAGTACTGCACAAATCTCCTGAATGCTTAAAGAGCCTCAACTTCAAAACAGCCTAAAAAGCCATTAAAGTGAAACTTTCTATGAACAGTCTTTCTGACAAATTACCAAAATCACTCTGAAAATGATGTTTGTGTTTTATGGTCATCTTTGGTCCAGCTTCTACTGCTATCTAATGCACACTGACAATTACAATCATGTGTGTGCTTAGAATGGAAATTGCATTAACTAAGGTAGTTTAATGTTTCCTAATTTAAGTGAATTTACAGGACAAGGACACATAAAGCAGGAGGAATAGAACTATCTGTATTGATTGCTCTCTCATTTTGCTTATTTTCAGTTCTTCCTCACACTAGAATACAACACATCCATGCACACTCAGCAGAATTGTTTTTATTTCCAAAAGAAGTACATAAATAATGTCTAATTTTAATTCTTATCATCAGCTCTTCTTGAGTTATAAGAAATATTTATAAAAAACAACATTGGTATTTCTCAGCTATTCACTCCTGAAACCAAAACACTTCTAGATCAAAAAGGTTCCAATTTTAAATAAAAAATCCAATTGAGCACTTTGACCTAGATCTTGCTAAACCAGTAAGAAATGCAATTACAGAAAGTGTAATAAACATGGAAAAAAAGAGATACAGAAGGAACTAAAAGCAGCAAGAATAACTGAGCAAAAAAAAAAAATTAAAACCTTGCCAAGTTTCTGTAACACTGCCCAATAGATTCCTCAGTGACCTTCTGATGGTCCCACACCCTCAGTAACTGCAGCCAAGTGCTGCAGAATGAGACATGCTCATCACCTGAGGCTGGAGGGACAATTCCTCATCCCAAGGTTTCTGATGAGAGAGAGAAAACCACTGAATAATCCTGTTCATGATTGCCAGGTACTGCATCTAGAACACTTGTGGATGATGGTAGCTCAAGAGCCCAGATCTGGGCTGTGTATCAGAGGGATCTGCTGTCAGGCTGCCCTGTGAAGAGCAGGAGTACAGAAGAGTCAAGGACACCTGTGGGTCAGTGTCTCATTATGGGGTTTATCTTGAAAACAGATATTTGAGAAAGTTGCCTCCTAACAAAAAGAAACCTTTGTATACTTCAAAAATAGTATTCTTTGAACATAGCCCTTGAGGGTTGCCTTGAAATGCAAGCAGGAGGGTTTGAACTATAAACTGGAAACCACAGTAACTTAAGGGAGTTCTGGACAGAACTTAGAGGATTTTCTGCAGTTCCTTCTTTTATTTTTTATGACTACAGCTGGAAGATGCAGGTGAGTATTTATTAGTTACCTGTGCACTGAATTGCTTTTGAATTTCAACTAGAATGTGCCATGATGTTTTTGTATGGTGTAAATATGAAGCATAGCCATGATATAACCTAAAATCCAAAGCCCTTCTAAAGCATTCACCAAAGGCCAGATACTCCAAAGCTGATCTCTCCAGTTATACCAGGATTGAGAGCCATTGTTTTTTTCATTTAGACACATTAAAATCTCCACATAGGAAAGCTATAAAGCCCAAACCCCACAAAATTGTTGAGCCACAGTAAATATAATTTGCAAATGATTACTAAAGCATTTATACTTAACATCAAGCTAGACTGAAAGCACATGCTCAGAGGAAAGAAGATAAGGAGTCAGTAACAGCCCATCAATGAATACAGGAGCAAGGTGAGCAGTGCTTCCTTTAATCCCACACTACACACAGTGAGGCTCTTAAAAACAGAACATTTTTCTTTGTTAACCTACTTACTCTGCTAATGTAATTTATTTTCCATGGGCAACTAGATGCTTAAAGGCTTAGCCTATCTAATCCTATTTTCATTTAGTTCACAACAGCACACAGCAGTACTGCAGAACATCTCTGAGGTTGTTTTAATACAAAAACAACAACAACAAAAAAAGTCAGTACTTCTTTGCAAAAGGGTAAAATGGAGTGGAGAAGTCTAGGAGGAATAATCCAACTTGCTATTAATGAACAAACAATGGATTAGTAACTTGCAGCCAAACAAGAAAAATAGCACAATGAGCAGATGAGCAAAGTTATTCTTCACCTTGGAGACAATATACTTAATGATTTCTGTCTGGAAATTGTTTAGAACAGAACTTGCAGATCCATGAACAACAGGAAATAAAACCACTTCTGTGCACTGACTTCTTAAACTAACTGGTTACACTACTCCTAATGAAAATTTTAGCTTAAAATCCCTGGCTGGGTTATTTTGCATGCTCAGAGAGGAGAGCTGCTGAAGCTTACTATCAACCAGAGATACTGACAGGAGCTATACTTTGAAGCATCTCTATTTACAATTGTCCTAATTTGTATCATGCAGAAGCAGAAATAATATATGATTTTTTAAAAAATGTTGATCCTTCTGAATTCTAACAGCTAGATTCTGTTCTTATTTTTGCTGTGTTTTCTTTAAATGAGTAATTTTTCTTTATGTGCAGCAAATGCTGCATAATAATAGAAGCTTAAAAGTGACCAGTGTTGTCTGAGTTCAGCAGGGACAGAAGTGTAACTTTGGCAAGCAGGTATGACACAGAAAACTGGCAGACCATCAATGTAAATACATTTATGAAGTAAGGGAGAGCTGTGCAGAAGCAGCACAGAAGTAAGTGGGCTCACCTCTGTAATAAATAATTCATGTTGGGATTTCTAAGTGTGTTACTTCTCTGTGCTAAAATGGATCACAAGCCAGAGCTCAGGGCAGGAACAGAGAGTAAGATTACCCTAAAATGCAGATATATTGTAAGATACAAAACAAGAGATCAGAAGGAATACCATTCCTTCAGGAAGCCAAACCCATCAAGGTAAAGCCATTAATACTACCTGGAAACCAGAGACACATGAAACAGAAAGTCCATAAATAATACAGAACTCAGCACTGTCACATATGTCATATATGATTTGCAATGATTGAAGGTAATTGATAATATCAGTTCAAGAACAGAGAGTTTAGGTGAGGGGTAATTAACATTTTAATTGCATAATTGGGAATTATAAATTACCTGTCTTATGTAAAGAATAACTGAAGAGCTTATATAACATGAGCTGATAATTCATCTTTTTGTCTAAGCTAAATGGGTTGGAGAATTTAGAGAATCCAGAACTGCATTTTCCTCACACACAGAGACATTTCCTTTTAGTTTTTAAATTTCATAGCTCTTCTTTTTACTTATTCCACATGAAGAAAATTTTCCCCCATCAATTTGCAAATCTAGAACTTCTGAATGATTTTTGAGTCAGAGAACATGACTTCTGATACTGCAGCAGCAGTTCAAGATTTCCTGTGGAGCAATCTCCCTTTCTTGTCCCTTCCAGACAGATTGACATAAGTATTTTCTAACAGGACTGCTGGAGTTTAGTCCAATTTTTTTCTTTTTCCAGTGTGAGGAAAGGGCAAGAGCTTTCAAAGATGTGATTTTAAAGAAATGCATATGGACACTCTCACTTGATTTGCCTTTCATCTGATTCTACACTGGTGCCACATCTCTTTGACTCTGAAAATTCATCAAGTTATGCTTTTTCACAGAAGTTCAGCTAAGCCATTTCATTACCAATGTTCAAATGCAGACAATGATTATGTAAGCCTGTAACCTCCTACTCAGCTGCTGCTTTTCCAGAAGATTGGCAAGACAACGGAATGGGTACCCTAGAGACAGGACAGTTACCAAGAATGCTCTGTAAATACCACTTTTCAATAAGTCAATCTTTAAATTAACACTTAAGAAGGCTTCAAAAATGTCTTCAGCTATGACTGTCAAATTACTATTTTCCTGAAACTCTTTTAACTCTACTCAAAAAATTCACCTATCATTTGTCAGAAGTGTTTGATTAATCTGTATAAAACCCAGCTGATTGTGGATTCAAATATTATGAATATTACACTACAGAAATCTTTAACTATCAATCCTGTTGAAATTCAGTTGGTATTCATATTTCATAGTAATTGAGCTGATTAAGATATCCATAATAACAAAGTTTAATGTCAACTCTGACAGACTTGTAAGTCAAGGTGTACCTGCCCTGGTTTTTGGTAGGCAGAGGCTCAGAGGCAGGAGGTGTGTGCTCTGCTGGCTCTGCCTCCTGCAGAGCTGCCAGCTCAGCACAGGGGCTGTCACAGGGACACAGGCAAGGATTACCCACAGCCCTGCATGCAGCAGGGCTCCAGCCAGGCCAGGAACCCCACCAGGTGCTGGACAGAAAAAGCCTGCCTAGTATGGACATGGCCATGGCTGGAATTCCAGCTGTGATTAGACCAGGCCAGGGGATGAAACCCAGCTGCTGTGAATGACCTCGTGCTGCCTGCAGAGCCACAGCAGGGACAGGGGTCACCTCACTGCTCTGCACTGGCAGCTTCAGCACTCAGGTGGAAGGTGGGAACTTGTCCTGTGCTCCTGGCTGCTCCTGCCTCTGCCAGGCTGGCTGTACCAATGCAGAGAGCTCCTCCTGCTCTGCTCCTCTGCAGCAAGGAGGGGCTAGAAACTCTTCAACAGGATTTGTTTTCATCCATTCTCCAGGGCAGAAGGATTTTCAAATAGTTTTCAGTCTTTACTAAATACATAAATGGAAAGTGGATCCCAGTGCTGCACTGCAAGGCAATGATCATTAAAAGAGTCTCTGGTTTAATTCTTCACCAATTCCAAAGACCCCTTGGAATCACATCCATTACTAACAAGGCAGAACAAAGTTCTGCACTGGCCTACATTTCATATTTAATTTAATATTAAGGAAAGAGATGGCACAGATTTTTCTGAGACTCATTGCTCTATTTCCAGCTCTAATAATTCTAGATCACAACTGGCATATTTTAAATTAAATTTTTTGTGGTTTAAACCTATTTATCAACAGCTAATTAACGAGGTCTAAATCCTTTGATGACAGAATGATTAAACTGCATTTTAGCTAATCCATCTTTAATTAAAATGCTGCCAGCAAACCATTTCTGGATGTGTAAAAAAGACACATTTATAGATGCTCTCTCTTTAACTATGCATTATGTAAAGCCAATAATTAGAAGAACTCATGATTTCAATTATATTTTAATTACTGTTACATATAAAACATGCTTTAATAGATGTAATGCAATACATTTTCTTTCTTTACAACCCACTAATCATTCCTATTGGGGTGACAACCAAATAAAAGGAAGTTTAATACATGTGACAGTACAGGAATCTTTTTCTAGCTTTGAGCCAATCCTCTCTCCATTTCTTCTTTGCAGCAGAAAGGTACTTAATTATCTCCAAATCTAAACCACAAATGAATCCCTATAAATCCCTGTTAAAACTCTAAAAGGAGATTAGCAGTAACTGACCATAATAAAGAGAAATGCTTTATCCTTATTATTGCACCAGCAAGTCTTCAAGTTTCTTCAGCTCAAAGCACAAGGCTACTAAAAGCCTGCTCGTTAGGGAAGGTGACAATTAACCAATTTTCCTATTTAATTCCTTCCTAATTTTAGGAAACAACAAGAGCCAAGAGACACTTTAGCTACTGGAGGAGCCATCAATTTTCATTTCTTTAGGGCATCCCCTTGCCTCCATCTGGGAGGGGAGGGTGGAAGGTGAACATCATGCCATGGCTGCAGCCAGCTCCCCATCAGCTGCATTAATGGGAGGCTGAGACTTATCAATGTGACAATGATAAAAGTTTAACTGTTCTTCACTATGGCTAAGGCAGTTTTCAGTGCAAATCTTTCTAAAGCTCTTCAGGAAAACTCAATATCCCATAGCAATTCAACCTTTAAAGTTGCATGTTATTGCAATAGATTTTGTTCAGCTAAGACCAACTAAAATGTGATAAATTACAGGTTTTAAACATGCTTCTGAGCTCTCCATGTTCCAAGAAGTTGTACAGCACTGTAAACTGTTTTATGGCTTCGCTGCTTGCAGTGATCTGAATGTGACATAAGGAAACCAGTAACTCTGTAAGAGAATCCTGTTCACCCATGATATTGTCTTTTACAAATATTAAAAAAGGTAGATGATGTTATTTCTTCTAAGTCAGACATGTAAAAATTGAATTTTCATGTTGATTTCTACTGTTTGGATATGTTAGTGAAATCGCTGGTTTTTCAGTTTATTTTAAGTTTTCTCTAAATTATTTAACATTTAAAACACTGTGATGGTTAAGATGTTTTCATCACAGGCACCTATCATGAAGTCAGTGAGCATACAAATACTGGAATAACCACAAAACAAGACTTGAGCTACTGCCTAGTTTGATTTACATAAATCCCATCCTTTCATTTCCATTTTTGACTATTTCTGCTTATAAGCAAGCTCTTGGGGGCAGAGAATATATTTTACTACCTTACAAAGTGCATTGTCCATTTATATTCTGATGAAATAATAAGAACAATAGCTTATTATGAAGAGTATTTGAGCTGTATCTCCTCAAAAGAACATGTCTGGGAAGGTCATTTGGAATATCTAAGGGCTCATATCTAACAAGAACAACTGCTGATGTAGCCATGGGCTTTATCAAGGTTTATCAAGAGCACTCATCACTTTTTCAGAGATTGCAGTAAATCTGCCTGGAAGAGAAAACACACTGAATTTGAAATGCAAGAAACTCTCAGAACTTTAGGCCTGAGCTTAAAATTAAACACAGGATTTAATATGAGACCTTAGAAAAAGCTTCCAAATTGAAGTGCTAAAACCAAAAATGTAGATTTATAGTTTAAAGCAGAAACATGTTAAGCTAAATAAAAGAAAGTTTAGAGTTTTAGAGTTTAAGATATTAAAGAAAAAAATAGCTACAAAGATAGAGAAATTAAAATGCAGTACTGCAGGTTTGTGTGTCATAACATAATTAGCTAAGAAAACTTACACTGTAGCATGAGTCCATAAAATGAAATATTTAAAGATTAGGTCAAAAACATAAATATCCTTGTTGGCAGTGTTTTATTAATCAATAACTCCTTTAAAAAGTCCTGCAGCTAAGAGTCTTATAACCTTCTAAACCATGCTATATCGATGTAAACCAAACCCACCCTTCCTACCTCTATAAAAAATAAAAAAATAAACCACATCATCAAATCCAACTCAAAAGTCCCATCTCTAACTCATTCAAAACTCTTCCAAAAATCACCATACCTCAAAGCTTATTATGAGTGGTACCTGGTTGCTGTTCCCCAGGAGCCCTGCAGTGCCAACAGAAGTGACAAGCAGACACCCCAAACAGCATCACCCCACAGCACTGCTCTGCCACCCACATTACTGCTTTTCCTGTCTCTCAGGATGCCTTGGCAGTGTGGGACCAAGGACAAGCATGCTCAGGGACTGCATGCACAGTAATATTCAACAAGATGAAATATTCAAGAAGAAATATTTTAGCTGTTTGAAGCCCTGGGGAAGGACAGTAATACGGCCAATACTAGAAACAGCATTATGGTAGAAGCTAATCAGATGTATACTGACAGCTTGTCTTACTTTCAGTTTAATGCTCTGCTTCATTTAAATGCCAACCGTGTAAGTGCTTTTGTTTGAAGACAGCACCTTGGCCACTGAGTGTTCTGATTTCCTCCTCAGTCTACAGAGACTGCCAGAGCAAGGACACAGCACCTAAATGCCAGCTGTCACCTGAGAGGTGACTAACATCTTCTTGGGAGGATACTTTCTTGGAGAAGGCTCACACTAGACAATTTTCCTTGCCAGAATTCAGATCCCTGCAACCCTGCCTAGATCTCCCACATGCTTTCTGGAGTAACACAGTGCCTGACTGCTTCCCCAGCAGAGAATATGCAACCAAATATAGAAAAGCTGGTTAAGTATTTCAGAATCTTCTAGCAAACTTCACAACACTATCCAAATGTTTCTTAAAATTGCATTTACCCTGGTCCCAGCAGTCTTGAGGAAGATGGTGTGTTTGGCTGGGTCTGCTTCCAGATGCTGTATCGTCAAAAAAAAAGTTTTCTTGGCTTGATAAATAACAGATCAGAGATGTCCTTCTCTAATCTTTCTGACCATGTTTCAAGGGTCCCAGTCGCATAAAATGAGTGAATGGCTGTCCAGAGGACTACACCATTTACCACAAATTACTTCTTTATGGAAGAATCAATTTTATAGTCTCCTGAATTTCAAACACTTGCCTCTTCAATCCAGTGGAATTACTCTTTTGAGAGCCAAGCCTGAGATAGATGACTCCAAGGATCTACTCTTGGGGCTATGAAATATCTGCTGTAAAAATCAAGAGAGGACCTATAAGTCTTTGCAAAAGACTCTGAGTAAAGAAAACATGTATCAACACTTCAACATTATATGGCAAAAAGTGTCCAGACTAATCTGTTGAGTCTCCAACAATCTTCTGTCCTGACACCCCAGGAAGCTAAATTCAAGTCAATCCAATCCAACAGAAGTAGGAAGTGTTATCAAGAGACACCCCCTCCATGCTGTTCTGGAAACTCCCACGTGCATGGTGCTCTGCTCATGCAGGAGAGTTTTGCAAAGTGGAACTCATGAGAATAAAGCTTTAAAGACACTTTAACTGATTTAAACTCCTAAGGAGACAATATGCAACTTGGAAAACAAATACCACTGCAAGACCCGGGCAACAGAATGAAATGCATTCAGGAGAGATGATTCCAACAGCTCTTAAGCTCTTGCAGTCTCAAGAAGAAATCCATAATACTGATGATGATTCCCTTAATCCATGCTGCAGAGTACAAATCATCATCTGGGTGAAAGTGAAGGGAAAGTACACCCTCAACAGGACTTTCATCAATTCAAGCTGTCACACAAGGCTTGACAAATCCATTTGCCTGCTTTAAAGTGGCACACAGAAAATTCCTGACTTGGTGCTCATCAGTTTCTGCAGATCTACTGATCTCATTAGAAAGCATTAAAGCTGTAAGGATTGGAAAGATAGTATTAACCAACTATAAATGAATCTAACATTTGATTGCAATTTCACTGCATGCCTGAAACTCTGAGAGTGTTTCAGTTACTCCATTCATGGCAGAGCCTCCACAAGCAGCAAACAAAACAAGAATTCCAGTCCTTAGCTAACAGCACCATGTCTAGAACTGTGAAAGAATGAAAGAACTTTTGTCCTGATGCTGCATGTCTACTTAAAGATTGAAACTGTTTATGTCAAGGTGTAAAACTGCATAGAAGAGCCCATAGAAGAGTCTGTGGGGAGGGACAGTCCAGCTCTTGCACCAAAATTACATAATCTGTTCTCTCTGCATAGATTTGTTACCAACACCAGTTCCCTCTCCCTACAGGAAGATGAAGGCACACAGAAAAACAGTGCAAGAGACAGAGGCAGCACTTGCAGGACTGTGTTTCCCAGACTTAACCCCACAAACTCTTCTGTGCCTCCTGCTGATGTTGCTGGAGAAGAAATCACATCCCCAAAGATGGTTGAGAAAGCTCTACACAGTCACACTGCCTCAAACCATGTCCCAGTGTCTAAGGCCACATCCAAGCAACATTGGATTGATCTACAGAAATTCTCAACTTTTATTTCTTGTCATGTAAATCTCTGCAACAGGAATGTGAGTGGCTGCAACAGGTCATTCAGGATGCCTACAAGCCACTAACTCTGCCAGGAATATAAATGTCAAAATACCTCTTGATTCAGCTGGCAATTACCTTTTCACTAGTACACACTACCTTTCACCACCTCTGGAGGTGCCATATGCAGAATGGGTAAACATTTTCCACTGTATTCAGTAAACTGAGCAGATATAAACAGAAATATGGGCTTTGCCATTCCTCTCAAAGTGAGAACAGAGGAGATCAGTGCTGAAACCCCACTAACAGGCTATGGATGCAGTCACTCTTACCATCAGATTTCACAGGTCTCCACAAACACAAGGCTCATCTGGCTGATGCTCTGAGCACCAGGCAGAGGACCAAGAGCAGGAGGGATGGTAAAAGACCAGGATTGTTGAAGACCATGGAACATCAGGAAGCAGTGAGGGCTGCTGAATTCTCTGAATTCAGGGTGGTTAGGAGCTGCCCATTGGTTTGCTCAGACACGTGCATTTTTACACTGCACTTCTAGGTCCTTCCTTAAAATATTTTATGCCAAAACAAGCTGGTTCCCCATTTAAGAAGTGCTGATTCTGTAAACAGCAGAATTCACCATTTCCTTTCTTTATAATTTATATCTTATCTGTGCCCTTCAGTTTCTATTCAATGTCATCTATTCAAAGCCATCATCATATGGCCCCACCATACAGTTACTAAACACGTGGGGCCTTTTGTTCAAGCACCCAAGTAGCCCCCAAGAGAAGCTGAATGCTCCTTAAAGCATTTTCTGTATTTACCAAAATGGCTAGTTTTGGATAATGCTGTGTGTAGGCCCTCATATTTCTCAAGAAAGAAGTGTTCCTTCCCATCATTTTCAAAGTGGAGCTGACATTAGAAGACATTAGCTGTGACTTTCCACACAGGCACCAGGCACAGAAACAATACAGTGAGACATCTAAAAAACATTACCTTAGATTAGAGTCTCTCCCCCTGAGGTAATTAAGCCTTTGTTCTGATGTATATACAAACGTCTCATTAGCTCTTTCTGAGAGCTTACTACACAGAGGACATGTTCAGTTGTTTGCAAGCTCTCACATCTCAATTATTTCCAGATCACAAGTGCAGTGTTCTCTAGCTTTCATCTAAATTCTTTCTTCTTAAACTTATAACCTCCTTCTTGTTTATATTTTAAAAATATTATATTGATAGGCTCAACTCATCAGATGATCCAGATCTTCCTGCCCAATTCCCATCACTTTGATAACCTACTGACTTTCAAAGGTCTACATCTACATGATTTATTGAGATCTAGAAATTTCTCCTGAGGTGTCAATACTGCCAGATTTAACATCATCTCCTTTGTAACTCCACTTGTGAAAAAAGAACAAGTGTTGGAAGCTGACTTGTTCCTGACAACCACTTCTGTCAGTTAGCCAGGCTTAAATCCACTCAATGTGTACCTTATTAATATGGTTATACAGCTAATCCCCATGTTGTGTGATAATAAGTCAAATGCACTGCTGAAGGCTAAATATATTAAATATAAGCCATGGAATTAACTTTATCTACTAAATGTAAACTAAATAAAAAATTAAATCCTGGTTTCTTCAATAAGATGTCCTTCACAACACCACATTAATTCAAATTAATTTAATACTTGTCCTCCACTACTGGAACTTCATATCAGCACTGTTGCAGTTGCCAAATAAGCTTTCTTCTTCATGAATTCAGCCTGACACCACCCATAACCCTAGTATGCTCCTACTGGTTGCTCCCTCTCCTCCTGCCCCAGTGTAAATCAGAACCAGATGATCTGCTAAAATGTAAACCATGTTTTAGAATTTCTATATTGAATACACATACAGATAGTAAAATATTTAGGACAGTAAGAGCCACCATATTAATTCATTTCCTCATGGAACAAATGTGCAGTTTTTCCCTTTTAATAATCACTGCAGAAGACATGGAACTGCTAAAGGAGATCTGTCTACATCATGGCTTCATTTAATCAAGTTAATACTGAAATTATGTTTATATATATATGTATGCATGCATGTATGTATGTATGTATGTATGTATGTATGTATGAAACCTACATTTTTAAAAGGACTACTTATTTAACTACAGATGTCACATGAATGGTAATTCTACCAAACAATTTCCTTTTTCGCTTCATTTTGAGTTCAGTTACTTTTATTTGTCCTCAATTATTCAGCAGAAACCAGTAACATCAATAAGAAAATGTCAATTTTGATCTGCCTCTAAGATGCAAGAGCTGTAGATAGATTTTCAGTCAGCAGACAGGGTGAGCAGAACAGCTATTATTAACAGCTGTTAGACAGAGTGGCAGGACCAGAAGACAGCTCCTAGATTTAGGCTGGATTAAGTGGATACTGTACTCAGACAGACCTTCAAGCACTGTAAATAACTTTAAAACTCTACATTGTGGCTGTACTCTCTCTGCTGTCAGAATTGGTTAGGTCACATCATGAGATGGTTTACAGCAAAGTGACAAGGACTTTGCTGAATTGCAAACTGTATATGGCTTATCATAATAAATTAAAATTACTTACTACAGGTACTGGAACAAAGGTCTACAAGAACAAGTGAGGCAAAGAAGATTGACACAGAACTAATCAGAAAATCACTACAGGAGAGCAGAAAATACAGCAGCTTTGCTAGAAAGTTCACTAGCTTTTAAATAATATTTTTGGCCTCTCCCCATGCTATCAAATCATTCTTTGGTGTCTTAGGTTACAATGTAAGATGTAACCAAAACTATGTATTCTATCACTATCTTCATGAGCTGTTAAAAGCAGGTGGGGAGTGTTCTTCATCTCTTCCATGACTCATCCCTGATAACTCTGGGAGCTATGTCTGTCAAAGGGCCAGTGTCACTGCACAACTGATAAAATTACATCATCCCATTGGGAGATGCTCCACCCAGGGGGAGGAACTGAGTATTCCTATCTGGATATAATCTGAGGACTGGAACACCACAGGCAGCCTTATCTGCAGGATTCCCAGAAGACAAGAGCTACATGATCACTACTGGACCTTCAAAGGAAGATCAAACCCTTCTACAGGCCATTTAATGTGACTGCTACCACCACCCTGACCCACAGGGTGCCAGGCTCCATCCTGACTCTGGCAGTTTAAGCCAGTGTTTTCTGCCTAATTTTTTTTAAATTTTCCTAATAAATTGTAGTTCTCTGATCTCCCACTGTTTTTTTTTTTTTTTTAATTAGTACATTTGGTTTTATGCCACCTGTATTTAAAAAAGACTAGTCAAATGGAAATAACTTTTAACTGGAAAGACACCCAAGTTCCATGATCACTGGGGATAAATAGCCAGTCTTCATGAGCCAAAGACAGGACATCAGCGTTATTCATATTAAGAAAGGAATGAAAGCAGTATGTTTTACAGCAGTTCCTAATCCTGTTTAACAAAAGCACAGAGATCATCCTAGCATTTAATTTTCTTTTTCCTTTCATTTCTAATGCCATTTCTGTTTGCCAATATCCATCTCAAAAATTAAACCAAAACCCCATAAAATATAGAATAGAAAAAGACTCCAAACCCAAATAACCCAAAACAGCTACTAGTGAAGAGCTCAAATGATCACAGAAATGTCTGTCTTTTCTTTTCTACCATCAATATTTTCAGATCCCCCTTACTGCTCTCTCAAGTTCCTGGTTTGTTCTCTGTAGCACTGTAGCTCCAGAATAGAACAAACAATGAGAAAATTACTTTTATTCAAGTATATGCTAATTGCCTCCATGAACTTCAAGGGAGACCTTCAAGACTTCATGCAGCATCTCCTCATGCCACAGCCCTGCTCAGGGGCAGAGGCAGGACCAGTCCTTTTGGAGGTTCTTGCTGCCCTTGCCTCTGCGCCACCCCACACTCACTGCACCAAACTGGTGCCCTGTGTGCCCAGCCACCAGTGCTGCTCACCAGTTTCTGTGCTGGCTTCTAGGGAGGAAGGTGGCACACAGACTGCACACACTTCTGCTGCTCCTTTTCAACAGGAGCATCTCTTCATGCCCATCTTGCATCTTTTTAAATTAAGAGTAGCCAAGAAGGTAAGGGGATTTCTTTCAAGAAGCACTTAAGTATCTTGGAAATTTAAGCCCAAATCCCCAAAATATTATAGACTGATTTCTACTCTATCCAAAAAGAGCCAGTTGGCCTTAAAAATCTAGCCTTTAAAACTTTAAATTCCACTGAAAAGGTGATATGGAAGAGGAACTAGAGCACTTTTTAAAATTGAAACCTAAGTCTTTCCTTACATTAACAGCAGCTCCTTTGATAATCTAAGCTGAAAGGAATCCAATACATTTTTTACTCCCTAGTCTTACTTTTAATACCCTGTTAGCTTGGATAACGAAAATAGATGAATCCATTTCACTTGCAGCTTCCTGAGCACCAGGTGAGCTCACCAGCCCCCAGCACAGCCCAAGCTGCCTTTGGGAAAACACAGCTGCTCCAGGCCTCTGCAGGTAAGTGAATGGAATTGCTTCTATTGCTCTTCATTAGGAAAAATGGGAGAGGAGTGATTTAGGGCTAATGTTAAACAATTGTGGTTATTTTCAGGGAAGAATGCAGATTTTTAATTTCTCTTTTTGAATTTTTAGTACTTGCAACTGGAAAGGGATGCCATTGTTATAATGCACACAGTGAGGAAACAAACTGCAGTTCTCCAAGCTATTTTGTTTACTTTCCTACCAAAAAATCAATGCAATAAAAGCTCTTCAAACTGCTACAAGTCATCTTTACCAAGTTCAGGTAGGCATCTTTTTGATCACAGCTAGCCAAAACAAGACCATTATGTACAAAGCTCACCCACAGGAAAAAAAATTTTCTTTGTGCTACTAATTCTATAATACATTTTATCGTGTTTCTCTTGAGTGAGTTTTCTACAGAAACTTGCCAAACTCATTTACAAATACTCCCAGCTTTTGGGAGATAGTAAAAAAGTTTCACCTATTTACTCCAGCTGCTTCCAATACCTGCAGCAATCACCCCACTGAGGTGAACTGCAGTTTAGAGACTACCCAGACTCATGTTCCTATCCCCATCATTTACCAGCAGTTTAATTTTCTTCTTATATTCACTAACCCGTGCTGAGAATCTTTAAAAGCAAGTGTACCACTCCTTTAATTAGTGATTTCCTGAGTTGTATTCTGCTTTAACTTCACCTCTTAATGACTAACAATATCTAAACCCTACCTCATAACAAAAGCAATCTGAATAGCTCAACAGAAAACTGGGATTTGACTCTCATACTCCAAAGGAGCACAGCTGTGGAAGCACCTGAGCAGGAAGGAGGCCTGGGGTGGTTTTGGGGGCACACTTGAATGTTGCACAGAAGAACAGGAGTTCCAGCTGAGGATGGTCATTTGCTGCTACAGGTCCTGTAGGGGGAATTGGAGTTTCTCTGTCTCCACAGAGACAAGAAATAATGAAACGAAAAACAGAAGTTGGTCAAACAGATTTGTTTGGCATCTCCCAGCAGAGCTCAGCATGGAAACACATTTTGAAGTTCTGGTCCAAGCCTCAGCCCCTGGACACGCTGATCCTTGTCCCAGCTGGCTGACTTGGCAGTGTCTCAGCTGGCACCTTTCTCAGCTTCAGCTATTAGATGAGCATTTATTAATGAGCATTTATTAAAATTCTAGTTTTCTGTTCTGTTCTCTTATGAGAACTTCAGTGCAAGGCAAGTTCATCTAGCCTCATAAATGAATTACGTGCATTAACAGGATTAAAAACCCAAATATTTTTCACACCTCAGGATGCATAGGCTATGCACTGGCACACTGGCACTTGGTGATGATTTTTTACAATTCATAGCATCACTGAGGTTGGAAAAACCCTCCAAGACCACTGAGACCAACCTGTAATCAATTCTCACCTTGCCCCCAGCCCAGAGCCCTGAGTGCCACCTCCAGGCATTTCTAGGACACCTCCAGGGACGGGCACTCCAAACCTCCCTGGGCAGCCCCTGCCAATGCCTGACCACCCTTTGCAAGAAGAAATTCCTCCTGGTGTCCAACCTGAACCTCCCCATGTGCTGCTTGAGGCCATTTCCTCTTGTTCTATCCACCCTGTGCTTTGATGCCCCCACACCCAAACAACAGGATTCTTTAGCCTGGGACAAAATTGTACATTCAGGCCAATTCATAATTAATTTTCATAAGGACTCTCCTAAGTAACAAATATATTCCTTGAACAGGGAATACCAATGGACTTCACAGAAAATTAATCTGATCCAGTCTCCTAGCTGAAAAAGGATAAAGAACACAATATTCTAAGAACTATTTGGTTTTATTCAGAATACAGATAATTGTATAAACCATTTAAAGGCTTCTGAGTTTGCTATCTACAACTCTCAAACTATTACCTTGCTATAAATCTTCTTTGAAGAAAAAGGAGGAATAAATCAACAAGAAAGACAAGAAAAAGAAATTACCACACTGATGAAATTCTAGTGGCTTCTCAAGCTCTCATAATTAAAATGCTATCCTTTTGCCTCCTGTTTCCCACTCTCCTAAAAACCCTGATAACATGAGGAATCTGTTTTCATTTTTGCAAGTTTTTGATTTACTCTGTGTTGGATTTTTGCAGTAACAGTGAGGTCATGTCAAAGTTTTTGTAAATTTTTTGTTGGTTAAAGTTCATATCTACATTTACTTTTACTTGCTTTTATGTTTAGTAGCCTTATAAGCATTCATCTTCCCTAATCCCTTTGGACTTCTGCACCTTTCAACCAAGTCTCAGCACTCCTGCACTCCAACTCAGAGCAGCACTTCCATTCTCTAATTACTCTGAAAATCAAGACATTTGAATGGCATTATAAATACTGAGTTTGATATTATATTGCCTAGACTCCTGTGACAAGAGATCAGAACTACACACCAAACACACACTCCACCTTTGTGTGCTGCTGAGGCAAACAAACACCCAGCAATATGCAATGCCCACCTGTAGCTGCTGATACTGAAATCTGGCATGTGCTGCTTGGTACTTCTCGTTTCAGTGCTCCTCACCCCTGTGCTGAGGGAACCACCCAGTGTTCCCAGGCTGTACAGACATCTGTGGACATGTGAGGCAAACCCTGGGTAGGAGTGAAGCACTGGAATGGTCACTGGTGTTCTCCTCATCTCTGCAGGTACAGATGCTTCAGAGTTTCACAGTCCTCTGCCAGCTTTGCATGCAGATCAAGGAGGATAAAAGGGGAATATTGGGTCTTAGCAAGAAGAATTTGAACAGGTTCATGTGTCTTCTCTTTCCAAAACTCTGACTGTAGGATGAGGAATGCAAGAATCTTCAGAAGCTGCTAATAACCCCACAGGGCACTGCTACTCAAACAGTCTTTTGAGAGAGATGTGTTTTATAGCTGTAACAACAACTCCTGAAGCTGCTAAAGCATATCTGATGCTGTGTTTCATCAGGGCTTATTTAAAGCAATTTTAAATATTTCAGGGAGAGATATGCATGTGTGTGTGCACACTTAAATCCTCTAAAATCTGAAATATGTAAAAATAATATCTTAAACATACACAGTATCTAACTGTAGTACTGAGTTTCATTATTTCACCCATGCAGCTGGTTTCATCATATCACACCTTTCAGACATTCCATAATCTAATAATTTTCCCAATGAAGTAAATGCATTTTGGAAGCAAACCAGTGGCTTTTTTAAAAGTAACAGTATTCCTTTTGATGTCTTTCCACCTAGCTGGTACAAATCCTATTTAGAAAAGGCTTTGACAAGCTCCTGTATGTGCAGGAAGCCCTTCTGAATCTCTCAGCACATTGCAATACTGAACAGAGCTCCAAGCCAAGCACACAGATCTTGAAAACACTTCTGACAACCTCATTTATTTCAGAATTTAACCATTCAAAACCCACAGGTTTTCAGGTCTTAAGAGGCTTTAAGTTGTCCCTGCAATAAGATATCATCACGCCTTGATGGTTTTAGAAAGACAAAACAGTCTATGGGAACAAGCAAAAGATCAGGCTGATAACAAGCAAGATTCTCATCTCTGGTACTTCTAATTTCAACTCAAATCTCAATTTTTTAAAGTTTCTCTACTGTATAAATGATATGTTTAACACACTCCTTTCACCACTATTTTCTGAACTATCCTCTCCCAGGTTCATTACTGCCTGTTGTAATCTGTCCAGAACATTTTTACTAAACATACAACCCATATATCTCAAATAGTGGGACAGATACTGTAAGAGACTTCTCATTGGCTTCCTATTGAATGTGGCTGAAGAGAGACAAAAAACAATTCAAAAAAAAGGGGAGGGAGGGAAGGGAAGGAAGGGAAGGAAGGGAAGGAAGGGAAGGAAGGGAAGGAAGGGAAGGAAGGGAAGGAAGGGAAGGAAGGGAAGGAAGGGAAGGAAGGGAAGGAGCTTGCTGACTTGTTCTTCAGTGTAACTTAAACAGCAAAAATTCCAGTCTAGTATATTCAAGCAATTTCAAAGAAACAAGATATGAAAACGTTTATGCTGAAAATGAAGTTGGAAGTTTAAACTGATGTCTAATCCCACCTGAAGTCTGGAAAGTGGGGGAGCTGTATTTTCAGCCATGATTCTGCAGTGCTACATGAGTATGGGAGCCTCACCAGTCTGCTCTCTGCTTTGCAGTCCCTGTCAGCTGTTGGGAACACAGTCACAGCTGGCACAGAATTTCCATGTCACCTTTTCTCCACATCCCATTCAGAAAAAACCAGCATGCAGCATGCACGTAGAAAAAGCCATACTTGGAATTTTGAGCATTGTACATTCAGTCCAGTGTGCAGTATGGTTTCACAAGTATTTATAGAAGAATATCTTGCAAGACAACAGTTTGAAGCATTTGTTCAGTGAAATGTCATTCCTGTCAACTGCACCATTCTCTGAACAGCCACATCAGACCATTTTTTCACAGCAGGGGGTAGCATGAAAGTCTCAAGGCCAATGTGTTTTTCTGGGTCTTTTGTGTAAGATAAAGACTGCATCAGAAAAAAAGTAATACAGCTTTCCCCAATTCTTAACAGGTTTCTTCTTTTCTATTATTCCTAAAAGATGTTCCTCCGCACAGGCTGAAAGCTTATTCAGTTGCTCACACTCAGACCAGTATTACCATGCAGGGTTTGTAATATCTCAGACAGGCACACTTCCAGGGAGTTTAACAGATACTTTGTTTGTACAATGCAAATCAGCAAGACCAGTGGCTTTAAAAAAGTATTCTTGTTAGCAAAATGCTCTGTGAACATTCCTTTTATCAAAACCATGTGCCAACTCACCGCACAAATAAATTGCAACCTCATAAAATTGTCAAAATTGTATCCCTTAGGAGCAACAAAGCACTTTCTGCATTGTAAAGTATTTCATATTTTGTTTCTACTATGTAAAGTCTAATAGACTACATGATTTGATTTATATTTTGGGGATCCAGTACATCTATTAGCTAAGTAAAGCACAGCACACCAGATATTTCACAGTTTATGCTCTGAGTTTCAATTATTCCTGACACTGAAATAATGAACTGGTGCAGGCAACAAAGTACTGGGGGCAGGGGGAGCAAAAACCAAAACCCAAACAAAAAACCCAGCCAACAACACTGCCCAGAGGGTGCTGGCACTGCCCAGACTCCCAGGGAATGGGCCCAGCCCCGAGGCTGCCAGAGCTCCAGGAGGGTTTGGAGAACTGCCAGGCACAGGATGGGATTGTTGGGGGGTCTGGGCAGGGACAGGAGCTGCACT
This sequence comes from Haemorhous mexicanus, assembly GCF_027477595.1. Classification (NCBI taxonomy): domain Eukaryota; kingdom Metazoa; phylum Chordata; class Aves; order Passeriformes; family Fringillidae; genus Haemorhous; species Haemorhous mexicanus. Next base: position 4,385,664 of record NC_082352.1, on the reverse strand, counting down.
GGATGGTCCCTGGGTGTCCCTTCCAACTCAGCCTGCTCTGTGAATAAAAAAGAATTGTCTGCTGACTACAGCCAGCCTGAATCATTCCAGAGCAAAGCAAGAGCCAGACTGGGGAAACATTAAGAGCTGAGAGACCAGGAAAAGATTTAGGTGCATAAAAAAATAGTAGATTTCTAGTACTGGGGTGGAGAAACATTTTAATTCATGACTATACCATCATTAACATTGAAATTAATATTCCTATGTGAACTAAGAAAAACTATCTTATTATGACTAAAAATAATCAATCAGTTTGAAATATGAGGAGGAAATAAAGCTAGATAGATTGCTGCTATTAATGAAAACCCTACCTCAATTCACAAGTTACCAGTTTTGGAAATGAAGATCATATCTGCAAGTCAGTAGGCATTTTTTTTAAAGTGGCACACAAATCCTTGCTTAAGTCCCTCTAGAAGTCTGTCCCATGCAGTAAAATCCCCCAATACTATCTGTATGCCAACACAGGAACACTGACAGCAATCTGCACACCACAAGAGTCACACCAATACATCTGAACAATTCTTTCAGTTTTTCAGATGATGAAAACACAAGTGTGTCTTGTTTTTAATCCTAGACAGATTGTTCTGAGTAGTGGAAACAATTGCTCCAATACACATATTAAAACTTTAAGATCAGCTTTGTTATAGATGTTGAAGTTTTACTCAAGTACCACAAAAACCCTCCTGTGCATGTGAACAGCAAACCCCCAGGTCCCCAAACAATAGCTCTGCCCCCCTGCCATTAAAATGACAAACTACATCCCCAGCTGCAGCACACCCAAACTCCATAACAGATGAGATTTAAAATTGAGCAATGCACCAAGGCAGCTATTAGTCTTTCAACTCAAGTGTCGACTTCAAACAAATTAATGGCTGAGCAATCTCAGCCAAATGGTGTCTTGACAATTACAAACTGCAATTCTAAATCCAAATTCCAGTGCAAGATTACTGAGTAAGTTTTCTGAACCGTAGTAATTTGCTTGAGTAAAAGAAATAGTGCTGAATGTGGCTCTGCAAGTTATCACATCCACTTCAGCATCCCATTCTGTAAAGACACATACTGGAGATGAAAGAAGAAGAGATCAGAGCAGGAATTTGATATACAAGAGCTGGAAGTTACAACAAACACGCAACACTTGTCAAGTTCTTCCAACTACACCCATCTACACATAATCTACAGCTAAGATGAAACTGAATATTCTCCAACAACCAGCATGATGTGAGCTGTATCTCAGCTTGAAACTACAAAGGAATTGGCCATAGTTGAGATTTTTGCACACTATCATCCATTCTCAGCACACACTCTTGGAATGAGGGAAGACAAGTAAGCAGACAGTAGCAACTAATTGTATGGCCCTTTCCTTTTCCTTAGAGATTTTTTTTTTCTCTTCAAAGCTTTATAGATTGATTGCAAAGCTATGCTGTAAATCAAAAGGAAGCCACTACTCATTACCTAGTTAGAATTTTCTGAGCTCTTTACTGTGAAGCTATTTCTCTGCTGTTTGATCCAAAGGCCACTGGCAATGGCTATGAGTGCACTACCTGCCATGGCAGCTGAGACTCATTTTTTCCTAGATCCATTTTCAACAGCTTGATGAATTTACACCTGCTTCCAGTTCTAAAGAGAACAACCAAGGCATATGAATCATGGATTCAAAATAGTTGTTTAGAGTGAACAAAAAAAGAAAAAAAAAAGAAGTCTGAAAGTGTGAGCCAGAGTCAAAGAAGGTGCATGGTCTACCAGTGAACACCAACATGCCCAGCTGTGATTACCTACAGTCCACCTGAAAAATAAGGGAAGTAATGCCTTTTTCTTCTTCTTCAAGAAAAAGAAAATTTAAAAGTACTGTTGCCACTGTAAAACTTACCCCTCAGCAAAAAAAAAAAAAAAACCCAACATTGAAGGACACAAGCATCCTGCTCACCCCTATCAGCTTCCAACTTTCTTCTTGATGTATGAAAGATGGCAGAGAAACTTTCATTTTCTGAGATTTTTTTACCTCTGAAATACACCAAGTCTCTTCTGTCTGCTACTGCTGGAGGACACTACTCAAACAAAGCACTTCCATTTTCCAGTCCTTCAGCATGCAACAGTGCACTCAGTCCTTCAGTCATTTTCTTTCTAGATCCAAGCAAAGACTTTAAGCAATATTTTCATCACTACCAGCTTTGAGAAGCCCTGTGCCTCTTGTTTTAGTAGAGTGAACACAGCTCCAAATGGCAGGTCTCTGGCAGCAACCCAGCCTTGACTGGCCAAGCCCTACCAGCTACAGGAGGCACCTGAAGGGATATGGGTATATCTGGGGACCTGTGCTGAGAGCAATGCTGGATGCTAGCAGAGGGTTAGTGAGCCTGGGTGGAAGCACTGCAGGAAGATGAATGGCACCTGGCAATGACCTGGCATTTATCTGGAGTGACAATGGGGACATCTAGGATTTGCCATGATTTGTAGCTAGAAGCCAGGTGTCCTACACCCCATTCAGGTGTTGAGGATTAAGGCAAAGCCACCAGCAGATGTGGGATTCACATTCTCTGAACTTGGGAGAAGCAATGAGAAAAGCAAAAATAATCAAAAATTTTTAAATTTTATTTACTGTTCTTGTGTCATTCACAAGTGGAATGCATTGTGGAAGATTGTTTACCTAAAGGGAATTAATACTTGGATTCTGGTGTGTTTTGATTCACTGACCAGTTGGATCCAGGGGTGTGTGCTGGGACTGTCAGCTGACAGTCACAGGTGCTGTGCAGTGAAGTGCAGATGAGTGCTTGGCAGATTCAGTTTAGATGTAATGTAATATAATGTAATAAAGTACAGAATAATATAGTGTAATAAGGTAATTAATAAGGTAATTAATTAGCCTTCTGCTAAGATGAAGTCCTCCTCATCATTCCTTCCTTCACTGGGGGTGCCCTGCAGATACTATAAGCAGACAGTCAGGATGAAGGTGGTGCAAAGTGCTGACTGGCAGGAGGGACCCCCTGTCTGAGCTGGTCCCACTGACACCCCACACTCCCCCTGAGCCCCCTGAGCACAGCCAAGTGACCTGGCCCAGCACAAACCTGGGACACACAGCCTTTGTCTTGCACAGCCTCAAGTGAGATCCTTGAGCTGTCTCTTCCTACACTGCTGGAACCCTGGATGCTGAGAATTTTAAACCTTCTGTGCTGAAAGGCACAGACCCACAAGAGAATATTACATTTAACCTGAGGCCATAGAGAAAGCTTCCAAAATTAATTGATAGCACTAAAATCGCAAGTGTACAGTTTAAATAAGAGTGTGTAATATCACAAAGTAGAAAACTTATAAAGTTTAAAAATGTAGCAATATATATGGGGCAAGATAGAGGTTTTAAGGCAGTAGGTAGTTCTCCTTCACAAGTTTAGGAAGTGTTTTATAATTAGAAAAGTCCACATTGCGAGGCACAAAAGATTAGTTATTCTAAGTTAAAAGTGAAAATAATTTGTGTCATTTTTTAATTAGACAGCTCAACTTTAAAAACCTTATAGAGAAAGATAGTTAACCATTTTGTAACTTGTCAGTAGAAAGCTCTAGAACTCATGACTTATAAAACTGAAATATAAATAAAAGATAATAAAAGATAATAAAACTGTAATATAATAAAAGATAATAAGTTTGGACACAAAATATCATCTCAAGTGCTTTCAATCCCAACCTTAACAAAAACATTTAAAAAGCCAAGAACTAACACTATATGTTTGATTTTTCCAAGCTGTCTTCAGAGCATCAAAGCAGAGGCAAAGGGCATAACCCTGCCCCTCCTCTGTCACTGAGCAGGAGGGGAAAGTGGAGCAAGGTTAAATGTATAGACTGCACCCTGAAGGAATGAATACACCTGGCAAACAACAAAGAAATTTAGCTAAAAATAACCCAGAAGGATCCTGCTCACAGATGCATTCTGTGTAGATCAAGGGGGGTAACATGCAGGAGGTCACAGAGCTCCACCTGAGATCTGGCAAAGTCACCTGGCCTACAGAACAGGGTTTATAAAAGGAGAGCAGTCCATTTCCCCATATTTTGGAAGAAATTTTTCAATGCTTGTCACAAGAATCTGAAATAACATTCTGAACTGTTGAAAGGCCTCACAAAAACTTTTAAAATTACTTATGCATGCTAAGCAAAACTGAACCAAAATGTAACATCTAGGAAAGAAAAAACTTGTTAAATTTCACTGGAAGTTCTACATATTAACTAAAAGATATCACTCACGTCTACCCACACAAATGAAATCTGCAGCCTTAGAAAGCAAAAATCTAATGGATTTTTACTTACAAGGTCCTCTCTTCATATCTCAAAACCAGAAGTTCTTCACTTAATGCTGCCTGAGACTATTTTAAGAACCATCAATATTTTATATTTGGAAAATGACGTGATAAACACAAATCACTAACTGAGAAGAAAAAGTACAAGGAAAGGTGACTGGGGCTGTCTCAGGGTTGGTATATTTGGGACCCATTTGTCTTTATGTCTCACTGCAGTATTAGGGTGAGTGAATGACTAAAACTTCAGCTACAAGGCTGCCTAACATTCCTCTCAGCATCTCACAACTAGTGTCACTTTGCAGAAGTCTTTGAACACATGATTCAAGTTCTATCCATTTTTTCAAAGTTTTGTCACAGTTAATGAGCAGACTGTATCCAGCACCAAAGAACATATAAAAGAAAATAGGGAAGGGGCAGGAAATCCCCTGGGTTTGGATCTGTTACTTAGGTAATAGAAAAATATTATTTTAATTTCTGCCAGGAATAATGGACACTCTTTGATTTGGTAAGTCTTATACTGTGGCAGCAGCTCTCTGGCCACAGACTTCCCCAGAAAAATCCTGAGAAGCTGTGTAGAAGCTGTAAGAAACTTAGAGGAAAAGGATTCAAACAATTACTATCTCTCTTTCTGTAACCATTGTTTACAGATATACTTCTCTAGAGTGTATTATTGATAAGCACCAATAGTGTTTGAGAGGTTTTCACTTGAGACTAATCAAGTTGTTTCTGTAAGAACTGTAAATTTCTAATAATAAAGTGTCTTTCATACCTTCTAGATCACAGAGTCAATGCTAATTATTACCCAGCTAGAAGCCTACTACCACATGACACAAGCACCAGAATAAGGAAGCAGAAATGCTCACCCAGCTGCACCTGCCCCAAAGGATGGGGGTTTCCCCAAAGGATGGGGGTTGCCCCAAAGGATGGGGGTTGCCCCAAAGGATGGGGGTTGCCCCAAAGGCAAGAGCAGCTCCCCCTGCCCTCGGGCTCTGCAGAGCCGTGGCTGAGGAGGAACACCAAGTGTGCTGGGCTGCAGCAGAGAACACATCCAGCCCTGTTCCTAAGCAACCCCACACTCCCTCCACACTCTGGCCCTGCTGCCACCACCAGAGAGGTTTTAATCATCAATTCACTCTGCATCACACGAGCACCAGCCCCATCAGGAGAGGCTTGGGCACAGCACTGCAGCATCAGGCAGCTCCAGCCCCGCTTCTGTCTTCACCAAGGCAGGCAGGCTGACACTTAAAAGACAGCACTTTTACCTTTCAGTTGTTTATAAAGAAAAGCCTTTTAAAAAATCCTGGCTCAAACATGCAAATATGAGCTACAAGTTTTTATTCTTGCCAGCAGGAATGAAAACATTCTGTTAGAGGTACTGAGGGTTAAACTTTTTTTTGACATTTATAATATTCAGTGCTGGAAAAAAAATCTCAGCAAAGAGTAATTGCTCCCACAGGGACCAATCCATGGGTCACAGTTTTTTGCACTTGATGGCAACAGAGCCTTGACTGAGATTTTCTGTAAGACCCAGATTTAAGCTTGCAGCATAATCACAATGTTTGCCCTAGCTCCAGAAGCTGAGCTAAAGCACCACTTCTACAGTATAATTATTCTACATATGTTCCAAAAACCCATGGGGAAATTTTATTATTCAGAAGAATAAATAGGGTAAAAATAAATGGTTTTTAATTTTAGCCAATTTTTAAATTCCTTATGAATTTTCATTTTTCTTATGCAAGTTTAAGTCCATGGGAGAAAGGATTTGCCTTGAAGAAATAATTAAACTTTCATCTTCAGTTATGCTTCTTAGCAAATACACAGCCACCCACATAGCACACAACACATAAGTGCTGTTCAGTGACAGAGTGCCAACATAATCACTAATGCCTCATAATCTCCCTTTCAGTTTCAAATTGAATATTTGAAGTTTGAACTTGTGTTCAACAACCCAGAGCAAGCAGAAATGCAGTAAGGGCTTAGGTTAAAAGGGCCTTGGTGTCCCAGCATAGAGCTTAATTTGTACTCAATAGATTCTTGAATACTTGAACTATTCTGAGAGGAAAAGGCAGTAATTTGTCATTTGGGATATGCAAACCTACTACCTAAAGGATAATAAAAGATTATAGCACTCAGTTTATGATGCCAATGTCTGGACCAAATTTAGGCAGGTGCAGAAGTCAGAATTTTTAAGGGAAGGGAAGCTGAGGAAGCACGTTCAGGAAGACCCAGACACATTGTGCAACTAAGTCTACCATAAGACCTTCTCCAGTTCCTGGGAACATTTCAACATTCCTGTCTATATTCCTTTCAAATGGCCACACAGGTGCTCTGTAGGCAGGTCAAAAAATTGGCACATGCCATCACTGATAAACACCTTGCACCCTGTTCACAGGGTCCCCTGATCCATTCACTGCCCTCAAGCCACTCCCATCTGGACCAAGGCTGCTCCTTTTGCCTGGAGCTCAGGCTGCTTTCCAGCACCTGAAGGATAGGGCACAGAGACAGTCACCAACAGTGGAAACCAGAGGTTAATGCACACTGAGGGACTGAAACAGGATTAATTTTCAATTTTTATTCTAAACAGCACAAGGGACCCAAATCAAGCTTCAAGGGCCTATCATAGGTGACAAAATCACTACATTGATCCCAGGTATTAGAGCCAATATGAAAATGAAGCACAAAATAAAACAGAAAACTACCAGAAAGAAGTTTTATCAATTACCCAAGAACTCCTTCAAGTAACAGAGGCCTCCTTGCCCCACCAGCCCCAAATAACCTGATCCAAACAGATTCTAGACCCCCTCAGAGGTCTTATGGACACAAGTCTCTGATCTGCAGCAGCAACAGAAACAGCACTGGCCAGGACCTTCCCCAGTTTAATGATTTCTTGTCATACCCACTTGCTTCTCACAAAGACAGAATTACTGATGAAAAGCAGATGACTCCTTCCTCAACATAAACATCTCAGCAATGTCCCCAAATCTTGCAGGATTGAGAAGCCAATTCCTGAATGCCATTGCAATTTCCAACCCAAACAACATATTAGTAACAGACATGTTCTTCTTCTCTTCCTTCAAACACACAATAAAGAAAAATCCCCAAAAAATGGAAAACTGACCCAATGCAATGTATTACATCCAGCATCAAACCTTCCATCACAGAGCAAACCTAGAGGTTACACAGGCAAAAGGCTATTAATAAATCACATGTAACATCCTAAACTTCACACAGTGCAAGCACAGTTACACTGTGCACCCAAACAACCCCACACAATTTCTTCTGCCAACCAAAGACAGAAGAATACTTGCCCACCTCTGCCACTCAGTACTGACCAAGAGCACACAGGAGGCTCATTCTGAAATAAGAAAAGCAGAAATCCAGCCCAACACTCCTGAAGGATATGGCACTTTACAAGAGGTTTGTACCAACTAAGGAGTGATAGCAACTGTACCTTTCACTGACAGAAAGGGGCCTTCACATATCTCATTAGTTCTTTTAAAGATACAGGTTTCAATAGATGAGTTGGGACACCCAGAGCCAGCTGTCAGCAAAGCTCTTGCAGCTCTCACTTGCCAAAACTGCCTGAAGGTTCCATTTGATTTTAGCAGAAACATCACCTCTGCTGTCTAGTGTCATCCAGATTCCTCCTTCCTCTCCAGTCCCAGCATTTTCCACCCCTTTTGTGTGCCTGCCAGAGGAAGTGTCCTGCCAGACCTGTTTGTGAACAAAGGAGGAGTGGTGGGTGAGCGGTGCTCAGTGACCATCTTGGGCAGTGTGACCATCAAATGTCAGCATTTTCTACACTGGGTGAAGGAAGGAAGGACACCAGGAGAATTTCCACCTTGGATTTAGAGCAGGCAGACTTTGACCTGCTTAGGACATTGACTGACAGAGTTTCTTGGGAGTCAGTCCTGAAGGACAAAGGAGTCCAGAAGGCTGGACATGCTTTAAGAAGGAACTGTGAAGTATTCAGGGGCAGGCTGTCTCCATGAGTAGGAACACAAGTTCCTGGGGAGAAAGATCAGCCTAGTTAAACAGAGAACTTAGGCTGGAGATTAGGGAATAAAAGAGAATCTATAATCTCTGGAAGAGGTCAGGTAACTTGGGAGGACTACAAGAATGACAAAAGGTCACGTAGAGGATAAGTCAAAGCCCAACTAGAACTTGATTTGACTGCTACAGTAAAAGACAACAAAAAAGTTTCTATAAAAACCTTGGCAGCAAAAGGAGAGTCAAGAATGTCTCCATCATTTCTTGAATGCAAGAGGGTAGTGCATAGACAGGGGATGAGGAAACAGCAGAGATGCTTAATGCCTTCTTTGCCTCAGTCTTCAATGTCAGGACAAGTTGTCCTCAGGATGGTCAGCTCCTAGAGCTGGAAGTTGGTGAGGGGGAGAAGAATGAAGCCCCCATAATCCAGAAGGAGGTAGTGACATGCCCTGCCAGTTAGACACTCACAAGTCTATGGGCCCTGATGGGATCCACCCCAGAGTGACAAAAGAACTGGCCAAACCTCTCTTCATCCCCTACCAGCAGTCCTGGTTAACTGGAGAACTTCCAGCTGACTAGAAATTAGCAAATGTAACAGCCACCTACAAGAAGGGTTGGAAGGCTGACCTGGGGAACTCCAGGCCTGTCAGCCTGACCCCAGTTCTGGGCAAAGTTATGGAGCATATCATCCTGAGTGCCACCACATGGCATGTGCAGGACAGCCAGGGGATCAAGGCCAGCCACCATGGGTGTATAAAAGGCAGATCCTGCTTGACCAACCTGATGACAAAGTGACCATTTAGCAGATGAGGGGAAGGCTTTGGATGTGTCTGTCTAGACTAGTGAAGCATTTGACACTGTCTCCCACAGCATTCTCTGGAGAAACTGGCTGCCTGTGGCTTAGATGGGTGGACTCTGATGGGTACAAAACACGGCTGACAGCCTTGCCCAGAGAGTTGTGGTGAATGAAGTTAACTCCAGCTGGGGCTGGCTGCTAGTGGTGTTCTCCAGGGCTCAGCTGTGGGGCTGGTCCTGGTTAACATCTTTATTGGTGATATGGAGGGGAGGACTGAGAGCACCCTCAGTAAATTTGCAGATGCCCAGTTGGGTGGGAGTGTGGATCTGCTGGAGGACAGGAAGGCTCTGCAGTGAGACTTGGACAGACTGGATCAATGGGCCAAGGGCAAGGGTGTGAGGTTCCACAAGGCCAAGTGCCACATCCTGCAGGTCACCAGCTGCCTCAGTGTGAGCCAGAGTGTGCCCAAGGGGGCAAGAGGCCAATGGCACCTGGCCTGGATCAGCAGCAGTGTGGGCAGCAGGACCAGGGCAGTGCCTGCCCCTCTGTGCTGGGCACTGCTGAGGCCACAGCTCGAGGGCTGTGCCAGCTCTGGCACCTCAGGAAAAAGGACATTGAGGGGCTGAGTGTGTCCAGAGAAGGGCAGCAAGGCTCACGAAGGCTCTAGAAAACATGTCCCATGAGGAGTAGCTGAGGGAGCTGGGTTTGTTCAGTCTGGAGAAGAGAAGGTTCAGACCTCACTTTTTCCAACTACTGGACAAGAGGGTGCAGGGAGCTGGGGCTGATCCCTTCTGCTGTGCTTACAGTGAGAGGACAAGAGCAAATGGCCTCAAGCTGAGACAGGGAGACTCAGACTAGGTAGCATAAAAATATTTTTCACTGTGCAGGTGGTGGAATAGTTTGCTCAGGAAGAAGGTAGAGTCACCACCCCTGGAGGTGATGAAAAGGAATCAGGATTTGGCACTGGGAAATGGTTTAGTGGTGTGAGGTTTACAGTGGTGGTGCTGAGTTGGTGGCTGGGCTTCATCTTTAAGGCCTCTTCCAACCTTGATTCTATGATGGCATATCATCCTGTGATGACAACCCTGATCTTGCATTTTTCAATACTGCTGATAATGCACACACTCAAAAAACTACCACCTGCCAAAACAGTACACAATTCTGCACAATTCATCCCCCAGACAGATGATGCAACAACAGAAAACCAAACAAAAATCAAACAAAAAAAAAAGAGCCATCACAAGAGACATTAGAAATGCTGCTTAATAAGCTGTAAGGTGTCACTTGCACACTATGATGATGAGGATGCTCTGAGAACAAATTTGGAAAAGAATTATGCAGCGGGCATGCCAGCAGCAAGGAACAACATCTGTTTTTTCTTTTCATGTGTGTAAAATAGGTTTAATTTTCAGGTCAGTGTGTGATATCATGACATTAATGGACAGTTTTGGTACTCTACCTATTTCCTTCAAGTTGAGCTTCTGGTCTCTGATCATGATCACAAGCAATTCTGTTTATCAAAAGATGGCCAACAAACATAAAGCTCTCCTCTCTCTGCTTCATCAGTAATTAGCAAAAATTATTAAGGTAAAGCTTACAATGGAGATAAAGCTTCACATATGGTAGAATCTTTACTTTTGACTTGTCTGAACAAGCATGAACAAAATCCACATCAAATAATAATTTCAGCCTGCTGTCTTTTACAATGAGTTCCATTTCACATATCTCTTATCTTAGCTTGTCATTAGCAATGTTAATTAGTTCACTATCTCAATACCACACTGGATTCAGTAAAAACTGAGATCACTGCTAATTTGAGAAGAAAGCTTTTCCTTCCTTTAACATAGTAATAGTTGCTGCAGTGACTAATAGTGAGTCACTGTAGAAAATATACACAGAAATTAATAATGCTTGCAATTTTCAATCAGTTACAAAATTAAAATAAAAATGCTACTATTTTTTAACTTCCAAAAAGATAATCAAAGGATAATTATGAATTCTCAGATTTACTACATTACTAACCCTGTGAGGACAGTGACACAGCATTCAAAGTTGAGTTATCTCCTGCTATGCCATGAGCCAAGTTCTGTATGCACACACACATGGTGTACATCAACCATTTTCCAATATGAGCATGATAATTGTTCTTTGGTATCTCTGTGATGATAGAGCTGCTTATTTTAAATCTCTCACAGGGTCCAAGTTCACAGGTTTTTTGTAGAAGGTAAAAAAAATACCCCAAATATGTGAATTTCAATCACAAGTCACAAGAGTGGCCTGTGCAATTAAACAGTTCTCTTGCACCTGGAGGTGACTGAAAGACAGAACATCTGAGCTTCCCCCAGGACCTGGACCTCCTGCCAGGGGAAAATGCTGAGAGGTTACTGGGAATACACTGAAACTGCCCTGCTCCCTCCCAGCAGCTGAAGGAGTCCATCACCAACCACCATGAACATACTGACCAGCAGCTCAGGTAAAACAGGTCTCAGTGCCACAAGAATTGTCTAACTCCCACATTTCTCCTCTCAGCTGGGCAGAAGTGGGCATATGTTTGCTAGGGCTGGGGCAGCTGAACCTTCTGCAGTGGATTTACATCTCCTAAAGCAGATGAGGTGCTGAGACAGGAGGTCTCCATGCTCACAGGTAATCCTCTGCCCCATTTCTGCTGAGTCGAGTGTGCACACATTTGCAATTGTGCCTCTGTATGTCACAGAAGAGAAACAATGCTCAGGGGTTTTCTAAAGCAATTTTAAAATTTAGATTAATTTAAAGACTATTTACAACCTTACTTCAGCTGGATTAGGAAATGAGTGCTGACAACCTCATTTCCTAACATCAAAGGAGCAGCTGTACGTAGGGCAGGTGGGCAGGAGGGGAAGCTGCAGGAAGTGTCTCTCTGAATCCACTTGCTCTTCCAGGCAAACACATTATCCCTGACTTCCCTCTGGGCACTGAACACATAAGATTCAGCAGCTCACTCAAACAAAGCAATTAGCAGGCACCCAGCACTTGCTGTCAGAGCTGTCAGCACTAAGCTGCCTACTTGGCCCTGGACACTGCAGGTCATTTCCTATCACCATTTTCAGGAAGCCCTGGATGACCCCTGCTGCCCCTGGCACAGGTACAAAGCACTGGCTCAGCTATTCCCTCCCTGCCAGCCCCAGTGCATCCATGCTGAACAGAAGCTCCCAAGCTGCTGCATGGGGAGGATTTTTTGCTAAAAACAGAGATTGTGGCTGATCCACTTCTTCCTTCAACCTTTGTGCTAGAAGGAGATACATAGACAAATAAATAATATCAGGTACAGGATCATCTTACACGAAACCACATCCAGACAGCAGGCAGACTCCTGTCCTACCACACAGGCCTGCAGAAACAAAGGAAAAATTACTGGACTGCAGTGGGGTTTTTAAAATGCAGGAAAAGGTCACCTTCCACATCTCTCTCTCTGTTTCTCATGTACTTTAGAGTTGGAAAACTAACCTTTTGGTAGCAGAACCCTACACTGAAAAACACATCACCTCTAACTGCAAGGCAGGGAAATGAGGCAGTCAAGGCATATCCACGCTACACAACACTACTTGTTAAAAAAAAAGAAGGAAAAGAAAAGACATGAAAGATGTATCAGTAACTGAGCAGACTGACATGCTGCTTGAGACTAATGGAGTGCTGGTATCTTGTTTAATAAACATACACAAATAGCACTGAGGGTCAGGACACAATTCAACACCATTCCTACACCAAAAACCAACTGTGAAAGATTCACCTGTGTATTTCTGGCAGCTGCAGTGGGCATTCTTATTTACTATCTATGCACACATATGTGAAGGACTTACCAAGGTTATAATTGAGCTGAAAATCTATGCAGCCTCATGAAAAAAACGAAGCATTTTTGGAGATAATTTGCTGCAGAAGTCAGTGACTTTTTCATATACATTCAAAGAGCAAAATCATCAGGAAATGGTAAGTGGCAAATACTGATTAGCTAAAATCATCAGCATTTCACTAAAAGGAAATATCCAAAGGAAAATAAAATTATTCTGGCTATTTTCTCTGTTTAAGTGAAATAACATGTGTTTTTTATTTTCAGTTTGTTCCACTGCAGCAGAGGAGAGATAGAAAAATGAAAGATGAGAGCCATAATCTGTGAGAGTGCTCTCAGACTTCCCCAGATAGTGAAATTTAACACTGGCAGATACAACAGCAACTCATCTCAGAGCCCCAGCTCTGCTCTGGAATCAGGGACAGCACTGAAAAGAATATGGATAAAGAACTTTTATCAGCCTCAGCTGGCAGGAGAGACAAGGTGTAAAAATAGTCTGTAAGCATTGTACACCAACAAGAAAAAACCTCTGTAGCTGCTTTCTTGCCATTTTATTCTTCAAATTATTGCCGTTAGAGCAGAGTGCAGTTTAAGTTTGGTATTAACTGCTACAAAATCCCCACAATTACTTCCCCTTGCAATGAAGAATTTTTTCCTACTATCCCATCTAACCCTGCCCTCTGTCAGTTTGAAGCCATTCCCCCTTGTCTTGTCAATCCAGGCCCTTGTAAGCAGTGCCTGTCCATCTTTCTGGTAGCTCCCTTGAGGTACTGGAAGGTCACAATTAGCTCAGCCAAAGCTTCTCCTGGGCAGTGAGCAATGCCAGCTGTGCCAGCCTTTCCTCCCAGCAGAGCTGCTCCATCCCTCTGCTCACCCTGGAGCCTCCTCTGGGCTCTCTGAGCAGCCCCAGGTCCCCCCTGTGCTGGCCCAGGCTGGGGTTGCAGGTGGGCTCTCCCTGAGGGCAGAGGGGCAGAATCCCCTCCCTGCTGCCCACACTGTCTGCTCTGTACACCAGCCACTATCCCCTGTGCACTAGCCAATGCCTCCTGTGCACTAGCCAGTGCTCTCTGTACACTAGCCACTGCCCCGTCTGCACTAGCCACTGCTCCCTGTGAAGTAACCACTGCTCCCTACACACTGTACACCAGCCACTGTCCCCTGTGCACTAGCCAATGCCCCCTGTGCACTAGCCAATGCTCTCTGTGCACTAGCCAATGCCCCCTGTGCACTAGCCAATGCTCCCTGTGCACTAGCCAATGCTCTCTGTGCACTAGCCAGTGCCCCTTGTGCACTAGCCAATGCTCCCTGTGCACTAGCCAATGCTCTCTGTGCACTAGCCAATGCTCCCTGTGCACTAGCCAATGCTCTCTGTGCACTAGCCAATGCTCCCTGTGCACTAGCCAATGCTCTCTGTGCACTAGCCAATGCCCCCTGTGCACTAGCCAATGCTCTCTGTGCACTAGCCAATGCTCTCTGTGCACTAGCCAATGCCCCCAATGCACTAGCCAATGCCCCCTGTGCACTAGCCAATGCTCTCTGTGCACTAGCCAAGGCCCCCTGTGCACTAGCCAATGCCCCCAATGCACTAGCCAATGTCCCTGTGCACTAGCCAATGCCCCCAATGCACTAGCCAATGTCCCTGTGCACTAGCCAATGCCCCCTGTGCACTAGCCAATGCCTCCTGTGCACTACTCACTGCCCCCTGTACATTAGCCAATGCCCCTATGCACTAGCCAATGCCCCCTGTGCACTAGCCAATGCCCTGTGCACTAGCCAATACCCCCTGTGCACTAGCCAATGCCCCTGTGCACTAGCCAATGCCCTGTGCACTAGCCAATGCTCTCTGTGCACTAGCCAATGCTCTCTGTGCACTAGCCAATGCTCTCTGTGCACTAGCCAATGCCCCTGTGCACTAGCCAATGCCCTGTGCACTAGCCAATGCTCCCTGTGCACTAGCCAATGCCCTGTGCACTAGCCAATGCCCCCTGTGCACTGTACAGGGGTACACTGGCCAATGCTCCTCTGTGTTGAAAGGCTCCACGTGCAGGATCAGGCCCCAGGTTCTGGGCACTGCCATCCAGTTGTTTGCATGGTAACCCCCAGGTGCTCCCGTGTTCAGCAGCCACAGAGGTTTCAGAGACAGTCACACAATCCAGGGGGGTGTGGGACAAGGGAATGGCTGTTTAGGGCTGGTTTAATGCTGCCTGGCATCCTCAAGGCAGTGAGAAACAAACACATAATCATCCAATGAACCCAGGACTGTGCACACACTCCTATCACAGTGACACCAAAAGGGTTAATTCATTCTAAGGTGCCTGTGAAGCTTTTAGCAAAG
Source organism: Haemorhous mexicanus (assembly GCF_027477595.1). Lineage (NCBI taxonomy): Eukaryota > Metazoa > Chordata > Aves > Passeriformes > Fringillidae > Haemorhous > Haemorhous mexicanus. Next base: position 4,370,401 of record NC_082352.1, on the reverse strand, counting down.
AAACAAGGCATGCAAAAGCTGCTTTCAGCAGGGACAGTTGGAAGAAGACATCTGGCTCAAGAATGCCATGACAGAGAAAACAAAGGACTGAACCTCTGGGAACATGGGGTGGGATTCATGGTAATGGGTAAATTTTAATATGCATGTAGTAACTGTATATAAGAAACACACATAGAACCACATGTCCACATTGGGTTAGGATGTCCAGCATGAACCTCAGTTCTGAATAAATGATGCCCTCTTTAAGACAGCTTTATTGTTGGAGAGTCTTATTCTGATATTTTGGACATTTGGACTTTCAGAGCTAGCAAGAAGGGGATAAACCCCCACAAAATGGGCAATGCACACAACAGCTGTGTGTCCAGAACTCCTGGTGCAGGAAGTCACTCACTTGTTGCTACAGCATACACTATCACATCATTGCCCAACCAAACTGACATTCCAAGTAGCCACCCCAATCTTACAAGTGTTCTTTTTAATAAAAAGAGAACGAATGAGGCAATGAACAGAAGATTCCACACTTAATTTGATAATAGACATGAAATCTAGAAATTGATAAACACTGATCTACAGAAGTTATCTCCAGGCCTTCAGAGAACTCTGAAACAGATAACTGTAGGTCCTAATTAGTACTTTCAGTGGTTTTTTATATACACAAAACCTCTTTGTCTACATGCTCACAATCAGCTTTGCTGGAATCACAGATTTTATTCACACACTTCTCAAGCTGAAGACTTTTTTTACCATTTTGCTATATTTTGAACAATATATTCACTACAGAACAGTTTCATAATTAAAACCCTTTAATTAAAGAAGATTAATTAAACATGAGATAAGCACAAATACTAAACAAACTGCTTCAGAGAAAACCCAGAATCTGACCTACCAAAATGACTTCATATGCAATTACACATGCTGTGAATTATGGTTTGTAGATAATTGCCTTGGCTGTCTCCTTAAAGTCAACCGACCACACATTAAAGTTAAATAATATCAAACCAGAAAAGAAGTCTGAGCCAATTGGAGTTGCAGTTAAATGCATTTATTTTTTATCTATCTCAGCATTAACACATTACTGGTTCAAAATCTTTTACCAGTGTTTAACCAAATGGACAAAGAAAAGGCAACACTTAGGTTCTACATCCAGTAACAGACAATTTTAATTGCTTTTGGGATCTCTGCCATTATTCTTCCTAGCAGACAGAAGAATAGCAGACAGTTTAAATTTTTAGGGCCCTTTTCCCCTAAAGGAACAGGTGCAGGGATGAATTCAGTAAAAGAAACTGAAATTCTAATTAGAGTCTCCAAGGCAGACACAGTAGAGCAGTCTGCCAAGACCTCTTTCATTAGCTAAATAACTTCAAACTCTTTCAAGAAGTGTAATCCACCAAGATTTATGGAAGAATAGAAGGCAAGTTTAAATAGGTGTAGTAGCTGTTTAAGTTATTTATTTTTCTCAATTGAAAGACACAAATAATCTTTGCAAATGGTTGATGTGTGTGAAAGGAGCTAGCCAGGGAAGAATGAAAGTCCTAGAGAAAAAAGGTAATATACCTTGTAGATATACAGAAGAGTGTTTACATATGTTGTTGTATGACATTTAAATCAAACTGGCATTTAAAAGCACCTGAGAACAAATTCTGCTCTAAGGAAATTTTTGATTGCTAATGATTTCCAGAGCCAAAAATTCACTACTGGCATGTATAGCATGGCCAGTGAGTAAAACAAACACAAACACCAAGTTCAAAAATAAAGACAGAGTGTAAACAATATTTTATTTTCCCTGTTACCTGGTGGTATATGTAAATGCAGTTTGAGGCACTGATGAATTATAGCATGAGATTATAGTATCTTCAGAAATTTAAACTGCTTGAAATCCTGATGACAAATACTGTGCTCTCTTTATATTCCCTTCCCTGGGTGCTGCTCTAGCCTGCTTACAAGCCTTTGAAAAATTACTGCCAAGAAACAACAGTAACTGACATATGATTGCTATTTTCTATTTCTTCATTATGCAAATACTTTAAAAATTGAAAATACCACATACAATCTAAAAATAAATGGACTTGATGATCAAAACCATGCTTTATATGATAAATGCTGATGATCTAATGTAAATATTGATTCAAGAGAGGAGGCAATGCTTTCCTTAGATCTAGACACATCATGAATGTATCAGTTAGGACCAGCAAACCCCTCACGGATGCCTGTACAGCACACTCTTTTCAACACTAGAGATATCTGCTTTCTTATTGACTTCTCAGCAGCTGTAGAACACCCATCACAAGTGTAATCTGAGCCCCTTGTGCAGGCTGAGTACAGGTACTGCTGCCTTGTAATTGCAGGCAAAATGTAATTGCACACAGCCCTTCATAAGACACTTAAACACCCACTCATGCAGCCTTCAAACACAACCAGACTAAAGGCAATGTTTAACCATAAACACAGTTTTATTGGATGGCTTCAAACAACAAAAACAGCTATTTCATCAAGCTTCTGTAAATTACTGTAACTCCAGCAAGACAGATATGCTACACTTAACCAAAAAATAATCACCCCTCATCAAATGCATGTTTGAAACAGATGAAGTACCACCTCAAAATAACAAAATAATACTTACAATGGCCTTCAAACACCAATGAACTCTCAGTCTCAACTGAATCCGTGCTACTGCATTGTCTCAGCTATTGCTTTTCCCCCTGCTACAGAGATATTATCTTTTTTATTATAATTAGTGTAAGAATTCTTACCTCTCCATCTCGTATTCTTTCATTCCTACTTTTACAGCCTTCATTACCTGTAAGATACATATTAGCATGGGACCATCAAAGCAGGAGGAAATCTCATATTTATAAATGTATGACTTATGACTATCTCCAGAGAAACCTATATTACAAAAATATCATCTGTACTTCATTTAAATTTACATCAGTACATGCATTTTAAAACTACACTGGAATCAAACACTTAAATCTTTAAAAATGCCTGCAGTCTCCAGCAATAAAGCAAGTTTAATTGCCAAACTACTATATCCCAATGAAGTGCAGCTCATCAAAATACCAATGTTCAATTGTGAAAGCTGTGGTGAACATGGCAGCAAGTCCTTGTGTTCTCCTTAGGCAAAACAAAGCTATGAACTGGATTATCCTACATGGGAGAGTCTCTTTTATACTTTGAAATCTGAATCAACAGAAAATTACTAAAGTTAACACCAGTTTACAAGTCATAAATCTGATCCTTGTTCTCAGATTTGCTAAGTTTTATTACTTTGTCTGTTTCTGTATTATAGAAGTTCTAGGCAGCTGCTCCACGGAAAAAAATACTCTCAGATGTGATAGGATTATTCAAGGATGACAAAAAACCAAGGAATATGAATGCAAAATTACTATCCTTTGAGTTTTCAATTTTACAATATTCATTTTAGCACATTCTTACCCTTCATAGTTTGGATATCTGAGGAGCAGGAGCCAAGACAAGCTGAGACTAACCTCATCAGCTAGTTTTACCTAAGCTCCCACTGGTCATCACCAGTCTCAGAGCTCATGGGCAGATCTGCATCACTGTATGGAGCACAGGACTGACACCCAAGCTGGATTTGTCATGACCACCAGGAAAGGGGTGCAGCTCCCCTGGTGTAGTGCCAGGTCCAACCTGAGTAGCCTTGCTGGGAGCCTGGACTTGTCATTGCCACTCTGGTATGGCAACAGAGCAGCAGGGCTCAGCAGTGCCCCAGGGGCTCACCCAGCTCTGAGGAATCCTTTCCCTGTCCTACACTGTGCATGGAAAGACTTCCCCAGTCCAGCAGGATCTGGGGACAGTTACCTGCTAGTTAAGCTTTTCAGAGCTGCACATGGGCCTGAACAATCTTCATCTTTTATTTCTCTATCATGATACAGGCATTTGTGCACACAGAACAGACAGCCTGCAAGCAGGTCACCTTCTGCTGAGGTGAGCTCTTGCCCAAACCCACACTTCATTTCTCACAGATCACAAACGCACCGCTGAGTTCAAGGACAATGCAAGGTACATTACTGAGCTGTAATAGGAGGGATATTATCCTCTTATTTCTATCCAGCCTTTCCATTATTTTATTACTAAGCAATTCTGGGTTGCTGGGGACATTTTCTGAGTACCACTGCTACACTAAGAGCAAAAATTATTAACAGTAAAGGATCCATTACCTCTTTATGAGCTTCACTGGAGATTTTATTGGTGTAGCGCAGAACTTCCAACTCCATGTCTGTCTTAATGACACGACTTAAAGAGAAGAACAACAGACAGCAAGTTAGACTGCAACTCCACAGCTAAAGAATGCAAAATGAAAAAACCCTGAAAATAACATGCATCACCTATAATAAGATTAGATCAAGTACACCTCAAGAGCAAACAGCTATTACAGTATTCATGACAGCAAAGTATTGTTGGCATTGATTCAGCATTAGCAAAACAATCTTACAAAGGAAAGTCACAAGAATTTCAAATATCAGCCTATCCTATTTAATACTTATAAACAAGTGGTTCAACCAACACTTTTTCAACTCTTCTGCAATACATTAGGAACAAAACCAATGCAATTCTGCATTTGTCATAACTCTAACACTACTTCAAATGGAACATTTCTACAAGCATGCTCGATTTCCTTTTAAACTCAATTTAAAACTATTTTGCATATTTAAATTCCCTGAGCTCCAGAATTTCTGTTCAGCACAATCCCAACTCCCACCTATTTGCAATACCTCAAAAGGTGAGCAAGGGGTGGTGTGAAAAATGCTATTTTTGTTTGATATTCAAAAACCCACACCACGAATTCAGAAACCACAGCAGCAGTAATTACAGCCATGATGTCCATTCTTCCACATGCTTCTGAAGATAAAAAACATAAAAACCCCATCCTACTCTTTGTGCCTTATGAGATACTGAATTCATGTATGTTTATGAGTCTTGATAGTCTCTTCTGAACTCATGTCAAAAGTGCACCATTTAACTCTTCTCTACATGTATTTCTATCATGTACTTCAAATAAAAGCAGCTATTGAGTGTGACACACACAGTAAAGCAGACACAGTTCCATAACCTCTATTAAACACCACATACTCCTTCCACCGTTACACAAACCGAATTCCTGGTATTTTTCATGCCCATTTCAAAGGCAGCTGTGAAGTACATACTTACTGTTTACAAAGTACAGAACTACATCTATTGAATTGCATGAAAATATTTCAATCATGTTTTCAAGCTGCACTCCAGGGTTTGCAGCAGTTACAAAGAACCATAACTGTTACACTTTGAAACTGCCACCAAGACCCCTCTTTTTATTGTTACATGCTCCTCCTCACACTGCTGTAGAAAACTATTTACTGTATTTCTGCTCTGTAGTTTGCTTTAATGAGTCCAGAAACAGGTTTCTCAGCCATCAGTGCCTCTGATGTGAGATTACTGCATTTCCAGAGACAGTGCATTACTTCAGCACAGCCACTCCCTTCAAACACAACTCCTCTGGCAAGAGTAAAGGCACCTTTGTAAAATCCTGATATCGATCAGAATGCTTTTACAAACAGAAACACTGTAGAGGGGAGTGGATTGACTTTCTTAGTCAAACAGAAGATGACATAAAATAATCACTATGCAATTGAGAATGAGAAGTGCAAGGTTTTAAAATGCACACCCAGGTGAAAAAATTATACTGGGATGGTAAAATCTGCTGACTGTGAGTGAGGAAACAAACTTACACTCCTGTCTTGCAGCCAAGACATAAAAAAGAGTGGCTCAAATATATTTCAGTTAGAATGAGGCAGCAGCAAAGGCTTATAGATTTTTAAATTTTTTTTTAATCCTATTCCTTGGAAGACTCCATGTGCTAGCAGGATAATTTAATACTTGTTTGATGTGCCTTTATATTACCTTCAGTACACAGTACATATCCATGATCTGCAATTGCCCAAAAAATAGGTTGTTTCATAATTCACTTGTCTGATCTCTTTGTTGCAATCTGCTGGTAATAAAAGTTAGTAACTGCTCCACAGCAAGTGCAAACCGTGTTAGAAACCATTGCCCTGGGCTTGGGCATAAGGCTTCAGGATCAGTATTTGCATTAGATCACAACTTCTCAGGTATCTGTTTAAAAATAGGAATTCATGCCCAGCCTCAGACTGACTATTTATGCAATGCAGCTCCTTCCTTTACACAAGGTCAGGCACTGAAATACTTTACAGAAGATATTTAGTCATTCTGAGACCAACAAAAACCACTATCCAAGGAGTGAAGGAGAGGAGGAAGGAGAGGGAGGATTGTGCAGGGAACAGGATCACCTTTACCCAACAGCAGACACTGGGCTCCTGGGTTACAGTGGTACTGTTGATGGAGCTCCCACATCCTCTCTGGCTAGCAGAAGAGCCAGGATTTCACCACCTTCTCACTGCTTTGACAGTGTAAAAGGCAGCACCCTCCCAAGCCAGGTTATAGCAGTGGTTGGCACTTCAGGGCAATCTTGTGATGTGTGCTCATAGTTCTCAAGCTTTCCCCCACTTCCAAAATAAGGATAGGAAGAAAATCCCACCTTTTTTCATTAATATGAACTTCAACATTCTATTAAAAACAGGTCTTAGACCAGTTACAGCCTCTGCACAAACGCATTAATATTTTAATTGGAACAAATAATTTCCAGGTTCCAGCTGGAAATAATGCAAATTGCCCCAATGTACAGATTGCACACGTAAGGCACTCCTCAGATTAGCTGGGGGGCCACTCAGTGCAATCTAGCTGAAATTAAAGCACAAGCCTCTGAGTGTCAGGACTGACCTATAACTTTCACCTTTTTCCCTCCTCATTTTACCAGTGTAAAAGAATTTCTTCTTTCTCATTCTCCTTTTACACACATTTTCTACTTTTATTTTCACTTAGCCATATAAGCAGCTGGTCTTTTCACCCATGTCAGTCATCTAGCAGGACAGAGAAACTTTAATATAAACAAGAATCATTTCAATCCTGAAAGTGCATTTGGGCATTTTTAATGTCTAGATACCAAATTACATGCATGACCTAATCAAGTGGTGAAGAGCATATAGAATTTGAGGCAATTATGAGGCTGAAACTCACATAACTCAACTGTATTTTCCTAAACCAGTGCTCTCCTCCAAGATACATACATTGGTTCTCCATGTGCATTCTGCAGCTCTGATAATGCTGCCAGAAGTATTTGTTTCCAGTGATCAGATGAGTGCTTTATCAGCTGGCTTCTTTTGCTGCTTTTTGGTTCATGTGTGCAACCTGAATGTCTCCTTTCTGTGACACACATGGAGAACACCTGGGAATGTCCACTCCTCCTTTTCCTTCTGGAAATATTAGATTTACAGACCTCCTAATACATAAGGATGATGCCCATGTGGGCAGACTTCACAGACCTGCCTTATTCTTACCCTTTCTCACCCCTGCTGTAACTTTCCACGTTTTATTTATAGAAATTTCTCTATCACAGTTGATACATTTATGCTCTTCTGCAATGCATAAAAACTTGCTAACTGAATTAGCATCCAAGCCAGCAAACACAGCACTGCACATGTGCAAAGGAGAGGCATCACAGCACAATTCTGAAAGACAGGTGCAGGAACACCAAAGACAGGAGTTCAAAAAATGTTAAGGGGTTTCCAGCATAGACAGAAAAACCTCTGAAAACACAAAAAGCAAATGCAGAGTTTTAAGATATTAACACACAGATCAGTTTTCACAAAGAAGTATTTATAGCTTTCCATCAAAATAATGCAAGATACAGAACATTTGAAATCTTCCACATAAAAATATCAAAGCCCATTTTCACTGGGTTTACAGGAAAATACAGTATATACAGGCACAAAGCTGCAAATTACTAAATGTTTACTTCTAGCAACAGCAGGATTATGATAGACACTAGCAAATTAGAGGAACAAAAGGCCATTTGGCTGAGTGTTGGTGTCAAAAAAACTCCTGATTGCTAAGGAGATAATTTAGACAAGTTTGAATTTTTTTTCTTCTGTTAGATGGCATTTTCTTTTCAAAACACTGGAATCAATACTTAGCATATCCATTCACTATGAAATTTGAAGTGGAAGCCTTTAAATTTAAAATGAAAGTTTTAAAATTTGTTTGGAAATACACCCACTCCATAAAATGAGAAAAAAAATAAATAAAACACCATCTGCAAACTGCTGAAATCCAGTGTAAGGTGGAATTCTTCTGTTTTTTCTTTAAGTTCCATACCAAGTCAGAAAATAATGAGATCTTGAAAAAGTAAGCAAGAGAGGCAACAGATCCTTAACCACAAACACTTTGCCTCTTGTCATTTTTTCTGCATTTTATTAGAAGACTGTATATACTAGAGTTGCCTTTTGTAGCTCCCAGTTCCCCCTGGCTGGTTCAGAAAGCTCAGCCATTTCATCTCTAGCTGGCAGCTTGACAGCATGGCATAGAGCAAAGTTTTTCTGACAAGTACCATGTAAAACACAGTAGTTCAGAGCTTGCCAAATCTGAAATGAAATGCATCCCTGCAAGGAGATGATTCAAAGGATGCAATTTCCTACCCCAGAATATAACCCACAAGAATTCATCTTCCTAAAAGAAAAATGTTCTTAACTCTAAAAATATTGCTTTCCAAACAAACTTTCTTGGCTGGGAACTTGACATTCCAAGGAGATTTCTACTTTAGTAAGCTTTAATATACATGACCTGTCATTCACATGTTAATTTCACCAGACACTTAAATCCTAACAACCATCTTTAACATACTTCTGACTTAAAATGAAAGCCTCCAAAGTCAGTAAAACCTTTTAAAACATCTCTGAATACAAATCTGAACTTTCTTTTTACTTAGAATTCCCTTTCCATGAAAGCCAGGTGTAGGGAAGGTGCATACCAAGCATCCCTCTTCAGTCAGGCTGCAGCAAGAACTGAATCAGAATTCCAGGCTGCCACTCACAATTCACTGAAGAGATGATTCCTTCCACCCCAGCTCCAGGTGCTGCCTTTTCACTGCCTCAATGTTACACCTCTCTCAGCACAACCTCCAGGGCACTGACCGTATGGTTGTCCTTACCTGAGCTCTCTAAAGATTTAATCACCCTTTAATTGAAGCCACAGAGGGGAAAAGCTTATGGCACCTTATGGTAAGGTGGATGGAAACAAGCTGAAAGCTGCCTTGGGAAAAAGTCTGCAGCCCTACTCCAAAGCCTTCTGCAGCTAAAATTGCCTTCTCTGTCCCTGTTGTCCTGCTGTCTCTTCAGTGCAAAGCTTGGAAGTCAGACAGGGCCCTCTCCAGGTCCTCCCCCTCTTAAATTCAGAAGTCAAGCCCATAACATAACTTCTCTGTTTAGGAAAAGGAATGGCACAAATTCTGGAAGGACAGAATATGCAGCATCTAAAGATCAGTCCCCCTGGCACTGAGGAGCAGGCATGAGTCCCCTACCAGAGCTCCAGGCCCAGCCACAACTCAGGGATGGAACAATGTCTACACAAAGCCTCCCCACTTCCCACTTCCCTTTTGCAGCTCTATGTGCTGCCAAGCAATGAAAACTATCTGCCACAACAGATATGTGACCTTTTAACAATTCTAAATGTTCCAAAATCACTGATGTTCAAATAAAATCTCCCCAGATTTCAAGCTGGCAATTAGCTGTAGATGGAGACAGCAGAAGATGGTTCCCAGCACATGTGCTGAAAATAAGCATTAAAAGCATAATGTGCAGTAGCATGCAATACAATACCCTGCAAGAGTGGTAGCCAGAGGGTGCACCTGTGTTTTGTAGTTCAAGCTTATCTGTCTTAACTAAGGATTTGCTTCCTCATATCTAGATTAATGCACAAAAACAAACAAAAAAAAAAAGCTTAGATAAAAACCTAATTCATTAACAAAAATCCACTACTATGTTCTTTCATCCACTACTATGTTTCTTCAGTAATTTTCTAAATGGAAAACTAGAGAGCCTTAGTTGGAGCAATCCATGTGGACAAAGTCAGCAATGTTGACCAAAAGAGGAAAACTAATAAAATGGAGCAGCTTTGCACTTAGTCACACATCTAGTTTGTTTGTTTCAGGTAGGCTACAGCAGAATTCCCCAAGAATTACAAAGTACAGTTATCTGAATTTTATTCAACAGAATGAAGGCTGTTAAAATAAATCCTGGAGAAGAAATAACACCTAATTAAACACTACCTGTTTAGACAGCGTTTTGATCTATGTTTGATTTCTGTTGCTAGAACATAAATTCTCCTCAGTGCTTTTCCCATTCATACAAATTCATATTTACACAAACATGTCCTAAACCCTAACACATCCTAGAGAAATGTGTATCCAGATAAAATGCTTAAGAAATGATACATAAATTCTTTGGTTTTCAATGCTGTTACCTTGCCCTATTATTAAGTTTGTCAATTATTTCCAGTCATATCATAACATGAAATCATTTAAAATTAAAACTCCTGTGGTTAAGTAGGAGGCTTCAGCTGAGGGAATCTCTCTGAAGCAATGGTACACTATAAGCATGTTCAACACTACTCAAAGAGAAAGATTTTATGTTACTCACCATTCTGCAATTTCAGGATGAAGAATTTTGTTGTTCACATTAAATCTAAAAAAACCCAAAGATATTAATATTAAAAAGCAGCCAGCCACAACAGCAGAGACTATATACTCTTTCTTTTTTAACCATGTCTTCTCTGAGGAAGTAAAATGAAAACAAGTATTGTATGGGAATTCAACAGAGAACCCAGTGAGAAGGATGCTTTTAATTTTTAAATACATTAGACTAAACCATATACATAATTTTAAGAATGTGCAGCCAGTATAACAGTATGGTTGAGACGTGCTTATCACACTTCTTTTGGCAACAATAAAATGCTGGGTTATCAGTTCACTGCTGTGACTGTGGGATGGACCAGACTGACCTCCAGGCATTCATTCCAAATTATTCTGTGATTTTTGCTTTGTTCTTCAAACACACTTCAATGAAATCAAACCCAGCAAATTGCAGATTTCATCCTTTGTTTCATGCTTTCCCACTTCTGAGTGCACAGAAGGTGGCCATGTGATAAACAAGCTTGCTTTAGAGGATGGTGAAAAGGAAAATGACCTCTCCATGTCTTTTCCAATCTGCAGAAGAGGCAAAGCAGAAGCTCCCAACTCGCCTTGGCCTCTGACACTTCACTATTTTTCTGTTTATTTTCTACATGAGCAATTCATGTATTCTTGGAATGATTTTGAGGCTCTCTAAACAATAACACCACAGTGGCAAATAGAGAAAGCAGCTGAGTAATTAGGTGGAACACAAATGGATTTTCAAGCATTGTTAAAGGGGTTTTTTTGCTTACAATTGAAATGCCTAAGGAGTGTTCTGCATCAAGGATATTTTTGTCTGCTCAGGACTGTTGGCTTTCCAGTTAGGGTATTTAAGAGAATTAAAATGCTGCAAGCTTCCAACAGTTCTTCAAAAGATTGCCATGAGGCAACAGTTCCTTTTCCCACATTTTTGAAGGAAAAAATTAAATCTATTCCAGGTTATTAACCATTCTTTATACCCCAGAAGGGACTGATGAAAGCACAAATCCAATTAAAAAAAAATTACTTAGGAGTCCCTTTTAATTGTGTAAGGGTCTTCCTGTGTCCTGAAAAAGCAGGAAAAACCCCTATGCTTCTCTTTTTCAGAAACAGATGCTCATAAACTTATAAAACCCTAATAAGGAGAAGGCTAGTAGCTCAAACCAAAAACTTCTTATAACATTCAACGAGGACAAGTTGTATGGTATTCAATATTATGGGTGTTAAAGGGAAATCACTGTAAAAACATCTCAAGACAAAAAGCCACCCACCAGTGACAGAACAATGCATCACTACATACCAAAATTGGTCACTTGGAAACAGCAAAGTATCAGAAGGGCATATTTTCAATTTAATCATCACCACCTCAAAAATTATCACTTATGCAGACCAATGCAGAAAACTCAACAGGAAGAGCTTTTCACCACCAACAGTATGAGTACAGAAATGGTGTTTAATTCACATAATTTGTGCACAAAACCCTACATAAAATCCCCTGACCATGGCCTCCCTGCAAAGTTTTGATCTCACTAGACAGCAAACAACTTACTCATAACAAAACATGTACTACCCTAATGCTAGGGGGATTAGGCAGTGCAATCTAATTCTACATTTTTCAGCAATTTGCAAATTGACAATACTTAGATGATGAGATATGTGGTCTTGAGGAAGAAAACAAATTGGCATTTGCTACAGCTGCAATCTGTAACATATTAATGCTCTCATTTAATCAATGCAGAACTAAGAAATACTACACTTTAAGGCATGTCCAAATTGATTTCATACTCAGTTGTCCTTTCACATGCAAGACAAATTCATTAGTTAAAACAACCCTAGAAATCTACACCTCCCATATAAAAGCACTGTATAATGAGACTTCTTTCTGTCAGTTTAATGAATACACTGTGTGTGTCTACAGTGATAAAAATCTAAAACATAATGATACACAATGTTAGAATTTCTTCTCTTCTTCAACATGGAGAGTCTTTGTCCTAATGAACTGATCTGGCTATCCAATATGAAAAGAGGAATTCACTGCAAAACTTTAAACAGTAGGTACATTGCTTAAACTGTCCATCATTTACCTCAATTGACTCTGAGGATGAAAAAAACCCTGCCAACACGGTGAACAAAGATTTATTCAACAGTGATTTAAAGTATATGGTACATTACTGTTCAACCCCACAGGTTAAAAATACATTTTCTGTATGGTGAGTCACATCCTCTCAAAGCATTTTTACAAGGACTACATAACTGACATGATTAGATGAAAGGAAAACCTGCACATTTGAAGAATGGATCCATGAATTAGGGAAAAAACCTGCCAACACAGAACTGGCCTCTATTAGCAAATAGAAATATGAATTTCTAGAAAAGAAAGCACTAGAAATCTTTAGAAATCTGCTTCAGCCTTCTGGGGCAAGTGAACAATCCCCTTCTGCAGGATTCCTAGGAGCTGCAAACAGAGCTGACCTGAGGGGAGTTACCAGGAGCAGCACCAGGACATGGTCCAGGTCTCCTGTCTTAATCCCTCTCCCAGGCTGGTCCCTCAGTGCCCCTCTGCTGAGCAGGGAACCTTCCAGGTGCCACTGGCCTCTGTTCCACAGCCTGCAGCAATAGACCAGCTTTTCTGAAGGGCAACATCCCTTGCTGTATGAGAGAGCTATACATAAACTAATGGAAACCAGGAAATAATTCACCCCTACAGATTCTATAATCAGGGTAGAATCAAGCTTAGCTATTGCTAGCATGACAAAAATAACTTCAGGGTGATCCTCAGGGCACGGAAATAACCCACGACCACAGCAGTCATTTTGTCTCAAATGACTATTTATGACAGTAGAAAAATTAACCAAATAGCTTAAGTAATAATGTTCCAGCAGAAGTTCAAAAGGTTCAAAAAGTAAGGCAGGGAAGCAACATCACAAGGGCAAGAAAAAGACAGCTTCTGACAAAAGCAGATGAATTGCCTGCAAAGAGATCAAGATTCACCCTTTTTAGGAAATTAGACATAATTTTCATTATTATCCACCATGAAACATACCCACATCCCCTACCCCCACTGGGCCAGGTCATCCTAGGAGAAAAAAAGACATATGGAAGCAAGAGAAACACAAAATGGTCCTAGCAAGAAAATAGATCTCGGCCAGGAAGCCAGAAAACAAAACAAACAGGAGATTAGGCAAAAAATGGAGCATCATGGCCAGGGCAGAGCCTGGCTGAGCTGAGGACTGAGAGCCAGCAAGGCACAGCCACAGGCAGGCAGGAGGGAGTACACTTTGAAGGAACACATTGCTCTGGGTGAAATCCTCTTGGAAACAATCAATACATCTGAAATATATCTTTCTATAAAGGAAACATTTGCTACAGGAGAGGTGGAGAAGCAGAAAAGCAGGAAAGTTGAATTTGATTTGGGTCTGTATTGAAAACAAATATAAAATGGACTGGTTCATACAGACAGTTACAAAATTCTGAGGCAAGCAGAGTTTAAAAGGAAGCTCACCCCCTCCTCCAGACCATCAGTCACCCCCTGCACATGGACCAAGCAGGAGCTCACCAGAGCCACCACAGCCCAGGAGAAGACACAAAGAGAACCAGGGAAATCAAAGAAAGATTGGAGTGCCAAGTGCTTTGAAGGCATGGTCTCTGTCAGAAGAGAGGAGTTGATCCAACAACAAAATCAGTGCATGCTCTTCCATCCTGTGAGCTTGGGAGGGGAAGGCACCAACCAGACCTGTCAAAGGCAGCACAATGAATGACCCAGGGCCTGGGGGTGGAGAGGGATGAACATGTGCCAAGTCTCAAAGAGAAATATCTGCTGACAGCTGGAAATCCCTGCTAGGAATGGAGAAGCACTCCTCCTGGAGCACACAGGGAGCACACTCAGCACTCACTGAGAAGCCAATGCTTAAATATCATTCAGTGCTGTAGGAGACACTCATTTAAAATCTCAAATGAAGTGCTGAATGGAGTGGCTTTACAGCTTAATGTTGACTAGTGAATGGGCTACACTAATTAAACTCTTTAAACTGAGTTTAGTGAAATTCAGGGTAAAAAAGGTGGTTTTGGTAGTTCAAACAGACTTTTGTACATCATTCCAATAAAGAATTGCTGGTGAAGTTAATAACTGTTTGTATTTCATATGGAGGTGTATCAGATAAAACTGGAGATATTGCTCCACACAGATTTTGGAGTCCCCCTGTATGTGGAGAGTGTAAGATGAGCATCTACTTGGACAAAACAACAGAACTCACACTGGTTGTAACAGCAGAGAGGACACCAAATACTAGTTAGAAGTGACCTGAGTGTACTGTGGAATACTTCATATTTAACACAGTGGGCAGCAAAAGATGTCTAAATGCCTGGCACCTTGTTCCCAATATCCCTGACAGAACCACTAAACTCCCATTTAGGATACAGAGGGGAGAACATTATGAAATAAGTATGAAATCAGATTTCAGATCACTTGACACAAAGAAACAATCCCAGCAGAAAGCATGCTCAGATTACACAAATGAGTGCCCAGACTTGCAGCAAATTCTGTGCCCTACCATCCTCACTGTAGAATTAACATGCTGCTGACAGAGGAGGATGGAAAAAAATATAGTGAGGTGTCTGGGAGTCAATGAGCAACATCTCAGCACAACTGCTTCTTTTAGCAGGCCTTTTAATGAGGGGGGTCTGTTTGTTTTTGCCATACACTTGAGCTAAAACCAGAAAATTATCTTCTTTAAAAGATATTGTAACAGAACAGACAGTGGTGTTTCATTAAAAATTGATGCCATCATCCTCACATCCCAGAGCAAGCTGTGATCTATTTCTATTTACTGCCCTTTCAAAATACTGCATGCAGGAAGATATTTTTACCTCACTAGTAGCCAAACTTCATAAAAAGACAGTTAAGGACACTAAAAGCTCACATCTAGACAGAGAAAGGATTATTCCTTTTTCTTCTGTTTTGTGAATATATTTTACACCTGTAATGTAACATTTTTTCAGAAGACTGTGCATTACCAGAATCCATAATATCTAGATTAATAATGTACTAGGAACTCAGTAAGAGAAAGAGGCTACTCTTAATTTTTATTCCATCTGAAAATCAAATATTCCAATCACAAAAGTGGAAATGGATTTATGAGGATGGGTCTATTTGGTTTTATATAGCTACAGTATAAACACAGACAAACAGAAAATTTGGATTAACTTAGGTGCAAGAGAGATTTAAAAAAAACTCTGACTGTATTTCAAGTCATTAGAAACATGTATCAAAACTTCTTTGGAAATAAAATGTTTGGCATCTGATCTGCCATTCAACATCCTTCCATCAAGAAAAAACATAATTTAATTTGAAATTTGAAATGAATTTGACATAACCATGTAACAATTAATGTACAAAAAAGTTGTGTCACTTACTGGCTGATCCCCTCAAAGGAAGCTTCTTTGGAGACATTTCCACTATCAGTATTAACACCACGCTGGGAGGAAAAAGAAGAAAAAGGAACTGTGATTCTGAGCTAAACATGTGTATTTAAAATTGAAATCATGGGGAGAACTTGATTGCAGTAAGTATTTGGGAAAACTTACACATAAGTTTACCTGAATCACTATAAATAAAAAACCCCTGACTGTTCAAACACAGTCTAATATAAGAAATAATCAGTTCCATGGAAGACCAGCACAGAACTCAGGAACTCAAGATGTGCTGCTTAGGAAAAAGACAAGCTTGGATTTCTAATGTCCTTATGTCTTGAGAGGGAGAGGTGAGACCTATAATATAATTATACAGGGCATAAGAATGAAAAATAGAAAAGCTTCTTCTAGGGTAATTTAATATTAAAATAAATTATTATGCCCTGCCTTGGCAAACTAAATTTGCTTTGTTACTACTTAAATTTGCTTACTGCTCCCCTACAGCCTTCCATTCAAGCAAGCAGCATAAGCAAGAGTATTTTGGCTGCTACACAGAAGATGAACACTTCTGACATGTGCCTGGGGAACCCTGCAGAGCAGCAGCTCTGGAATGAGACCACAGGAGGAGAGGACCAGGTTTCCATTCAGCAGCAGACAGAGAAGAGCTCTTCCCTTCTCTGAATGCTTCTTCATGGCAGTGGGAGGAATGTGAAAGCACCACAGCACCCTCCTCTCAGCCACAAATTATGTGAAAATTCCTGATTAGAACAGGATGCTCCCAGAGTGATAACCACTCAACAACTCCATGTGAAGAAATGCACAGTAAGAACACAAGATAGTCAGACATTCCATTTCTCTCATTTAACTTAAAGAACATGAAATTAGGCCATAGGGGCATCATTTAAGAGTATATGTGGGCATACAAATATAAGTGAAAGAAAGACTGAAAACTATTTAGGGCCTCTGCTTTTAATAGATAAAGAATTCTGACATCTGAGGCCATGTACCTTCCTAAGGAGGGATTGTTTTGTTATGATTTCTGTCTGGTCTCTATCATGGGGAAAAAAGAGATCCAGGAGCTGCTACTGCATCTGCTGTAAGGGAAAGCTCAGAGTCAGTAAATAATTTTTATAAATATTAGAGACACTAAAACAGACAGTAGGAGTTTACAAAACACCTGTAAAGCAGGGGAGCAGCTGGGAGGTGATGGGAAGGAGAAACTTGCAGCCTTCACCTCCATTCATTCATGCTTCTTCCCAAGAAATAAGCAAGCACCATTCAAAATACTCAGCAAGCATTTGATATTGCCTCACTCCTCCCAGAAGCTGTTCTTACTAAACCACTCTATGGAAAAAAAGCATTCCTTGAAGCTTTGTGGGATTCCCACAGAAAGGCCCAAACCTGCCCATGACATGACCAGAACAGCATGAAAGGAAAGGGAGTTTGGAGTCAGAGTAGGGAGGCTGGAGGCCATCATGGTCAATAGGCTCACCATGTTTTACCAGAAAACCAAAATAGCTTTTGGCAGACAGAATGCACATGGGATGAGGCCAGAGGCTACAAATCTTGAAGCCATGGAGGGGCCAGAAGATTAGATTGTTGTACACAGGTGGCCTCTAATTTGGTGTAAAATGGGGAGGAAAACAGAGAATGACAGTGCAAAGAAATGCTGCATAAACTGGTATCCTTATTGAAGAAATGTAGTACTTTCCAAATA
The DNA here is from genome assembly GCF_027477595.1 of Haemorhous mexicanus. Lineage (NCBI taxonomy): Eukaryota > Metazoa > Chordata > Aves > Passeriformes > Fringillidae > Haemorhous > Haemorhous mexicanus. The sequence continues at coordinate 4,352,714 of NC_082352.1, read as the reverse complement.
TGACTTACCAAAGTGAGAAGTACAGCAGGTTTCTTCGAAGCCAATACACTGGATAGCTAAAAAGAGGGTTTAGATTACTGTTATTTGTCTTTTTCTTCCACATAACCACATTGATACCAATTTCATCAATATTCACTGCATATAAAGTAAGTGAGCTGCAAAGACAAAACTGTTCCTCTGATACCTTTCAGATATTGTATTATTACCTGAGACATGCAACAAGAGACAGCAGAATACAAAATATTGACAGTGATCAAGTTCATTGTGTCCTTTAAAGACATAAATACCAACTATAGCTCCTGTCTATTGTCATCATTAGAAAGACACAACATAGGAGCCAAAAAGTTGTAATGTCACACAGAAATAAGGAACACCAGGGTGCTCTATCCTGCACATATAAACATTTGCATTGATATTATTATGTTACAATGTGCTAAATGCTCAGCAAAGAATATTTACTGTTATTCTCACTGGGTCACTTCTACCGACTAATCCTTTTATTAGGCTCCTCCAGCCTCCTTCAAACATTCACAAACTGGGAACAAAATCACTGGGCTTGTAGAGTGCTGGGCTCTCAGAGCAGCTGCAGAAGGGTGGGTGCTGAATTACACATATTTTGAGGCAATGAACACATGACATAGCTGCATGGAGCAATATTCTATCAACTTTAAACCACCTTAACAGCACACCAAAAATATTAACAAAAGAAAGTGTATGGCAGTGAAGCTCAAAAATATCAATTCCACCCTTTATTTTTTTCATTTCTTAATCCCATGAAATATCAGGATAACACACACACGTTGGGCAATCACTGATGTAAAGCTATTCTATATAAAAGGCCCCTGGTGTCCTGATGGTGGAAAACAAATTCCTTGGCAAAAAAGTCAAAAGCTGAAGAACCATTGAGAGCTGAACAGTTATGCTGCAAGCTTCAACAGCTTCCTACTTGCAAATACATGCAAGTCCAAGCCAAAAGCAGCCTTCATTTTTTAATTTATTTACTGGTCCACATAAAGAGCTCTTTTTCCCATCAATGAAGTTTTTAAGCAGTAAAAAAGCAGAGAATAGAACATTTGTTGACAGAAAGTAACCTAAAACAACTAAGGTGAATGTGATTTTTAAAAATGTTATTTTTAAAAATAAAACATGCATTTTCCACTTGCAATTTTCATCACATGACAGATGAGCACTGGAGCACCTGGACACTACAAGACTCCAACTCACATATGGCAAAAATCAACCTCTCCACAGCTCCCTCCACTTCCAGCTCCTGACATGCAGATCAAACTCTACTTTGTTGCTGGACTCATTACGAAAAGTAAATGAAATCTCCTCACAGCTGATAAGAGAAAAACTTTTTGTCTAGAGAGTCAGAATTAGTGTTCTACAGGAACAGAAGAATCAGAGAAGTCTTCTTCAAGCTGCTCTCCATGAAAGTCACACACAGAGCCTGGCAGGAATACTGTCCTCACCTGCTGAGCCTTCCTACCACAGGAACGATTGCTGGCCAGGTGCACAAGTGTACAAACATCTGCTCAGAATTTAAATCAGAAACCTAACTAAGCAAGGCACACTTGCACCCAGAAATGTGAATGTATTTGCTTATTCAAGTAATAAGATAATTCTGTAAAAAAATAAGAGTGAGGCAGGCAGCCTTTCCCAACAGCTTTCTGGAGGCATAAAATGAATGTAGGCTCCCAAGTCCAAGCTAGGACGTGGAACCTCCTTGACAGCAATCTCCACAAATCTCCAAGGCATTCCAAAAAAGTGATTTAGTGACTTGTTTTAGTTGGATAAAGCCAAACACTGACAGGTCTCATCATGCACAGGACATGTTTACGAAACTGCCTTTGGATTAAGAACTTTGAGATCAAAAGGGCAGCCTTGAAAAAAATTTAGAAGTGCTCTGTAAGATAAAAGGACATTTTCCAGTAATAAGGGAGAGAAGATCCCACCAAGTCAGGAGACATCCAGGAAGAAGGGGATTAAAATTAAGCAAAGTCATTGCCACTCATTGATTTTGTATTCACAGAAAAAAATATTCAGAGATACAGACAACTCACCTCAGTCACACAGTAGGCTTCATCCACAGCATATTTGTTCTTGAAAAACTCAGGGGGATGAATCCTTTGGAAAACAATAAAAATAAATATTTGGGTTTAGCTTTGCTCTTACATTTCATAAGGCCACAGAGAAAGAAATAATATTCTCTACTATCACTGCAATAGAATCAGATATGAGGAATGTTTTACTAATCTTATCTTTATTTCTCAGAACAGGAGATTACACAGAAAGTAGCCACAGGTACAAAAATCAGTGTGCTTTAATCTAGTCCATGCTGATAGCACAGTCTCCTCAGAACACAAGTGTTTTTTCTATTCTATGCAAGACAGTTTTGTGAGGGACTTTTGCCACGCCACTTATACATAACTTTCTAACTCACCAAACTTTGGAAGGATGTAGAAAAGACAGAAGACCAGCCTGCCCTGTGTTACATTCAAAGAGTGAATAAAACATTCATTTTTTACCCCAGTAACCATCTAGCAGACTGAGGGCTATAAAGACATGGGCCATGCTGCCTCTATTCTTCAGGACACCAGAGATCCACTCCTCTAACCCAAGAGGGTGGGCAACTTTACAGGTCCATGTTCAAAACTAAATCTCTTCTACTCTTTTCTCCTGATATCCAGCCAGTGACATTTTTCTAAAGGCAAGAAGAATGTGAAGGATCTGCTTGCAGTCAGTCCCTCCAGGGCTCTCCTGCTGTCTTCTGTACCAGTGGCTGTACTGTTGCTCATTCCTTCACTGTATGGTAGCAACCAGTTATACAGGACACTTCAATCTCTGATTAAAATCTCCATGTCCCCAATACCAAAATAAATACAACCTCTGTAATCCTGAAATTGTGATCTCGAGATAATAAAATCACCCCAGTTGATACCCTTCCACAAAAAAAAAAAACAAAACATTTCTTTATTTCCAGGGTAAATAAAATGGGAGGAAAAAACCCATGGCTGGTGCTGGAGTTTGGAGGATCCTGTGCATTTTGCTTCCAGAGTGACAAGAGGTGTGGCCAGGACCAAAGCTCTGGCCATGCACATTACACAACAAGAGCACAAAACCACCTGGGGAAAAAATAAATGAGGCTGGAGGCCAAAGGGCATTTCTAACCCTTGCAGTAAGGACCATCAGAAGAGGTGGGGAAAACAGCACCTTGAGGAGCTGCTCCACACCACAGGCACGTGCCAGAGCTGCTGGCAGTACCAGGAGGCTGGAGCACTGCCTTATGTCCATTTTTTTATCTTGTGTGCTTCTTTATCATTTACATTTCTTCATGCTCCAAACAGTACTGGGCTGGGACATGAGCAATATGAAACCGTTTATGGTGTTCTCAAGCAGAAAATCACAGATTTTAAAAAATTTATTATCTGTGAAAGTACTACTCAAAAGTAACACAAAACTATCTCATTTTATGTTCTCTTTTGCAATACTCCTGGTGTAGACTCTTCCTATCAGTGACAGAGATTCCAAAGCAATTATCATTTATATTTTCTCCCTGGCTTATCTCACATAACATTACAAAAGCCCCACTATATCCTCTTATCTTTATATACCCTTTCTATTATAGGAGCCTAACCTCCAACTTTTGCACACTCTGTTTCTCCTACAGGCATCTCCTTATTCTTCCTTCTTTCCTCACACACTGAAGTATTTTAATAATCCAGAAACATGATGAACAGATTGAGCACCTTTTGGTTTTGTTCTCTTTTACAGTTTTAACCAATTCATCTGGTATCAGAAGAATCCCAACTGTAAAAGCAGCTAATGTATGGCCAATGGTAATTTATGGTAACATATGCTCCTTAGAGCAATACATCCAGAGCACCTTTTAATAATTAGCAGCATTGATAAATCAAAAAACTGTTTAATATAAAGTAAATATTTCATAGAAGTATACCCACAAGTGTGCTGGATTTTATTGACTTCATTTAATGCAGTTAAAGTAAGAATAGGTCTCATTTTCCATCACTCCAATAAGAAAATTTCCTTCCTTTTACAAGCTCTTTCTCAATTTTTTGTTCTTGTTGTTGCTAGTTGCCTTCTATAATTGTGCAGCCTACAGCACACAGGCACTAATCCAATTCTTTGGTTCTGGTTAATATTAATCCGTTCCAGCTTTAATCCCTCCAACATCTCTTTTCATCTACACTCTGACTCTTTTGAGGAACAAAAGCGGCTCATCGTTCTTTCAAGGCTGAATTTTTCTCTAAGAGAAAGAGAACAGCAGCTTCCCACAATCCTCCACCCTCTCCCTCAGTTGTTAAACTAGGTCATCTTTGAGATACTTTTGTCTTCATCACACCTAATGACAAGCTGCCATGATTCCCAGATGTGTACCTCCCTGCTCATCTTCCTCTTGCTACCTCACTCAAAAGTCAGCAAGACTTAGCATGAAGTTGAGAGCCAGACTTCTCAGCTCCTCTGTGAAGCACTCACAGCTCTGCCTCACTTTTTTTATACAAGCATTTAGCACCTCCAACTAGATGGAAAAATAAATTCATATACACTTCCCACAAGCTACCATCCCACAGGAGCCACGATGCTCCAGTGATGGAGCTGCCTCTCCCACTGGGAAGATTTCTAAGACCAACTCTGTTGCAGAACCTTAGAGGTGCAAGGAAAAAGTGAACTTGAAGTCTGTACCAGAGCCAAAAAAATACTATGCTGTCACACAGAGAAAAGCAGTATAGAAAGCAACCAGAGGTCAGGGAGAAGGAGAAGCCAGAGAAGCAAAGCAGGCCAGGGGAGGCAATTCTGGCCCTCTGCCCCTCAGGTGAGACCCCATCTGCAGAGCTGCCCCAGCCCTGGGGCCCTGGGGAGGACCTGGAGCTGCTGGAGAGAGTCCAAAGGAGGCACCAGGATGAGCAGAGGGATGGAGCAGCTCTGCTGGGAGGAAAGGCTGGCACAGCTGGGATTGTTCAGCCTGGAGAAGAGAAGCTTCAGGGTGACCTCAGTGTGACCTTCCAGTACCTGAAGGAGCTGACAGAAAAGGTGGAGAGAGAGTATTTGCAAGGGCCTGGTTCAACAGGACAAGGAGAAAAGGGCTCAAACTGCCAGAGGGCAGGGTTAGATGGGACACTGGGAAGAAATTCCTCCCTGTGAAGGTGGGGAGGCCCTGGCCAGGGTGCCCAGAGAAGCTGTGGCTGCCCTTGGATCCCTGGAATGGTACAAAGCCAGGCTGGATGGGGCTCTGAGCAACCTGGGATAGTGGAAGGCGGAGGTTGGAACTTGATGACCTTTAAGGTCCTATCCAACCCAGGCCATTCTATGATTCTGTCATCCTCAATGGTACCTTTCCATATTCTCTCTACTCTCTTCCATTTTTTGCCCAGTTTAGTGGGGCTCAATGAAAGATAATTATGCACAACAAGGTAGTTACTGTAAAAAGTACTAGTGCAGAGTTCCTGAGCAGATACAGGGCTCAGTACCCATTTTTATCCAATTTGAATGCAAACAGCCTAAAGCTAGCACTGGTCAGCATTGCCACAGGGTATCTTCCATGAAATGCTCACTTGGCATAACAAAAATCAGAAGTTTCATTCAGTTATCATCATTTCAAGTACATCTGATCCTTCCCAGGGATGAGGAGTACTTGTCTCTACAAATTACTCTCAAGAAGCTAGAGTAAGTTAACTGGTTACAACTTTTAGGTTTGGCTTTGTCATTTGTAACACTGCTATGGGCTGCCAGTTTTAGAATTCTGATTAATCACTGCAGAGACTATGTGCAAAAAACCCCACAGCAAGCCATAAATTAATTAGGAGGACTACCCAAGTGGAAGATATGATCCCAGATATTATTGAATCATGCCTATTTATCTATTAAAAAAAAAAACCCTCAACCCTTTTGTAAACAGAAGCAATGACCTAATTTTTATAGGGCTCAGGAAGGGGCTTGGGGTATGCAAAATTGTTTATATTGCCAGACAACACAACTTGGCAAAAACCCACACATAACAATGCATATCAGCCCTAAAAAGGCTCAATATCCTTTCCCTATGGTTTTATGACTCCAGCCAAATACCAGTGTTAATTAGAATTGTCAACAGTTAACTTCCAGGATAACAGGAATTATCATGTTCTCTTACAGTGGAAATAAGCAACTCCAAACTCCTGGAACATGCCCATGTACACATGGCCAAGCATCTAGGCAAAAATCTGGCATCTCAGAGTTCATGGCCATCAGAAAGAAAACCTTAAGAATCCTGCACTGATACTGATTTACATTAATATGGTCCTAGTTTTTCTCATTTTCAGCCACAAAAACCCCTTAAAGAAGAGACTTCTCTAGTTCATCACTTACAATTCATCCCAATTTCCAGGGAAAATGTTTGAGTTATTTTGAGTTAAACATTAAGCTGTTTACTTTCTGCTGATGCTTCCCATGAAACTCCTCTCTCTGCCATGTTTTCCTGCCTCACCTAGACCACCTACTTGGTTTCTTACTCTCAAGAGGATTGGGAAATGCTGAAGATGGCCTAAAGATTTGAAGCTATATTTTAAGAAGATCTGAATTCTTATACACTGCCTTTTTTTAAAGCTATGCTTTTATTTAAACACCAAATATTGGAGACTCATCCCTCAAAGATAACAAGTGACAGCTTTATTTTAAGCACAATGTTACTCAAGCAATGGGAAAAAAGAGGTGGGGGAGCAGCAGCAAAACTTTCACTGTAAAAATCCAGTGTGAAACATTAAATCAGAGAGTAAATTAATACCTTCCAATACCTGTACTTCATTTCTCTAACACACATTTATCATACACAAAAACCATGAGTAAAAGTGTAAGGGAGCATAGTATTAAAAATGAGTAATCACAGATCCCAGTCAGTTTTTCATCTTGGTGAAAAAAAATCCAGTTTAGAATAATCTTATGCATTTGGTTTAACTAAATTCACACAGCTCATGATGACATGTTTAAAAACCAAAATGCTTCATCAAATCCCAACCAAATCACACCAGTTCAGATTTTGCCAGACCACATTATTAGGACTGGCTCCACTTTGATGTGATCCTCAGATTGGAATTGGAAAGTGACTCCTCTGTTTATCCATCAGTTAAGATGAACAGCTATGACAGTTCTGTATATCTATAAATATACCAAAAATTTATTTTAAAGCTTTTACATATTTGGACAAAATTTAAATCACAATTTATTTGTAGCAGTTTATCAACCACATTGTGTTTCTACCTTAAACTGAATAAAAACTTGGTCTCATTGTCTGAAAACATTTTAAACCTCTTGTTCATTACACTGCACAAGAATTCATAACACAAATCTTAAGAGATCTGTACAAATTTGACATTACTGTAAGAATTCCATTAAGCAACATTTCTTTGTATGCTAAAGGACTCTGGAGCAATACCCTTGTAATATCAACATGATAAAAAGTGTTCTAGTTTTCAGAACTGTATTCAGAAGAGAGGTAAAATGAGATGGATCTAAATCACAAATGCCAAAGAAAAACTGTGAACAGAATTTATAACAGCTGATAGCTCTTCCTGAAAGCAACACATCTAAGCCACTTGCTAATATACTTGCAGCCTAATTGCTGATATACATTTTTATGTATATGCTTTCATTTGCATCCAAACATTCATCCAAACTTCAATATATTTAACATTTATTCCTAAAGGTTGCTTGGTATTTCCATGTTTCAATGTTCCTAGGACAGATTTTCAGTTTTTAGTTTTTAGAATGGATCGGCTCTAAAACGAAATTCAGCTTTTCCTGAAGCAGCCCAATTTAGCTTTTCTTCAACATTTCAGCTGGAGTTCCTAGTTCAAGATTAGTTATCCTACTGCATAGCCTAGAATGTAGAATATTCCTGTAGGAAAAAGATTCCAAATGGTATGTTCACTGTGAATATTAAACAAACTATACACCTTTCATGTTAAGATTTGAATTGTTTCAGAGAATTCCTCAAATCCTTCCATCTGGCCTTGTTTGTGTTTTGCAGCTATTCTGGAAGAGGGGTGCCTTACTCCACTGTTACACGTAAAAGAAAGCAAGAGGTGCAGCCTACCATAAGCACCAAGGTGATGTAACTGCTCTTCTGCAAAATGAAATACTAATTTAATATCAAAGGGCACAGACAACAAAGCAGTATTCTGGATGGCTGACCACACATGCTACCACTGAATGTATATTAGGGCAAGTAATGGGAATTACCTACCATTTCTAATCACTGTATCTGGCTTTAGTAAGAAAAAACAAAATAAAACCCAAAAAAACCCCCCAACCAACCAGCAAAACTCAACAGCATTAACTTAATGTGTTTTTTAAAAAGGAGCTGTAGGAATCTCAAAATAACCAGTCAACAACCATTCTGAGGAACTCCTACTATGTAGGGAAGAAGACAGCAAGTACTGACAGAAAGCAGCATGCCATGCTGAAGACTCTCTCCCCACAGTTCTTATTGTCTTTAGGAGCCACAGCTCCTGCTAGATACCCAAAGTGATGTTTTCATAAGCAGTAATTAAAAGTAAGGATTAACACAGTTGGAACAATAACAGAATAGACCAGTTACAAAGACCTCTACACAATAATGTTCAGGGTACAGAACTCTCCTCACTGGTTCTACAAGTTTTAGTGCATACAATACACAAAAAATTGTCCAAGCTTGTATCACAAAATCAGGAGAGGATGATTCTTGATGCAGTGAGACAGAAAGGCTAAAACTAGTGCACTTCACATTAAAGCTTTCTGCTTCTTCCATTCAACCCTGACTTTCATATTCAGAGTAACAGATATAAAACACCACTTTATGGCAAAATCACTTTGTCTTCAGCAAATTAAATGCCTACATTATCCTGCAGGCAGCACCTGTACATGGCACTGCAGCACACGGCATGAAATACATTACATTTTTCCTCACTTAAATGAGGGAATGCACATGCACAAGGAGAAAATTAGATAAGCATAATCTTCAGCACTTGAAGTTCTATACAGTCAACAGCTCACTTCTCAGTCCTTGCTAGAATGAGCTTAAAGCAGAATATAAATTTCAGAGAGACTGCAAACACAGAATAACAACCTAGGCAAAATTTAAAGCAGAAGAATAGAAATACATCAGGATATGTAGAGCTGAAAGAGGAAAAGGGATGCAAAAGCAATGTTTTAATGCTCTCAGAGATTCACCAATAAACTCCCTTCTCATTACTGTATCATCAAGTTAACAGATGGTAAAGCATTAACCAAACAAGAGGGTGTCAGAACTGCTAGGAAGAGCAACACAGCACACTTTAAAAGACACCAGCAGATGTTCCTGATTTTGTCCAAAAAAGTGCCATCACCTCTATATCCAAAAGGAATTTCACTATCTCAGACAAGAAGATTAAAAGGCATCAAGCTAGATTTAAAACAAAACATCACTAATGGGCTTGCTGGTATCACAGACAACCTCCAACAATGTTTTGACTACCTTAATGGTACTCCCTTTCCACAGTTCTCAAGATTACTGCTACACTCTTTGAAAGACAAAACTACCTGCACACACGTAAACTCAGACTGCCTGCTCCTTTAGATACAGCCTGCAGTAAGATGGATCCTGAGAAAATAATGGATTTTAGAAGAAATCAAGATTAAGATGAAAACTCAAGCTGATCTGACTGGGAAGCAAGCAGGATTGTAAGTGAAGCCCTGTCTGAGGGGCAGAACAGAGTTCATAAGCATGCAGCTGGGCACGAAGTGCTGGGTGTGTGATACTGGACTCCCAGTGCTACACAGATCATGCACAATCAGAATAACTAGGAGCAGCAATACAGGCCATTGGACTTAAAGTATTGAGGAGAGTCTCACAGTAAGTCTTAGCAAAAGCCAAACACTGACCTCCCTTTTTCATCTGCTTCAAGTATCCAGTCTCACTGCTCCTGCTCAGCTATTCCCACCACAGGCATTTCTAAAAGATGAGCAGCTCTTTAGACTTTCTATAAATTCTACCTCAAGCAGCAGTGTCTCAATTAGACATTTTAGAGATACTATCAAGAGCTACCCATCAAAAACACAGGAAACCTGCAATTGGTAACCTTTGTTTTATTCCTCTCTGCAAAAAAAATTTTTCCTTGGAGTTAAGGGCTCTGTACAGAAAGAACTGTGACTTAGGAAATGTTTACAAACCAAAATCCCCAAAAGATTTCTTCTAGCATTAAACTGATGAGACAGCATTAGAAAGCTCTCTTCTCAAAAAAAGAGCATAAGAATTATAGTGGTTAAGATACTAAGTGTAATTTCTAGGTCACTATATACAGTAAGTGTTTCACTCAAACACTGGTGTCAATGCTTCATGCTTCTTAACAAAGGAAGTTATAGAGCAAATCTGCCAATAGCTGATGTTCTGCTTGTACTTTGGAAAAACATCAGTATTGGGGGGGAAGGGGAGGGGGACACAAGCAACATTTAATATCCCACACATAAAAACACTAGAGCAAGCTCTGGAATGCGAGTAGCATGTCTCACAGCTCCCATATTAATCAGTAACAGAACAAGACAAAGCAGCAGTGATTTTTACAGCAGCACTAGATGACCTGAACAGCTTTGAAGGAAAGGGATGATGTGTAACATTCCCATGTCGCCACTTTTAAGGAAAGCCAAACCACAACGAAATTAAATGAACTCGACACAACTCCTCAACGGGCACAAAGAAAACACAGAACACAGCGCTGTATCCAGGATGTCACACTGCCCCTGCCAGACAAAGAAGCATCTGGTGTCCCCCAGGACTGGGGCTGTGACCACCTGCTCTGACTGCCAGAGCTCCAGCAAGGGGCACACAGCAGTAAAACACATCCTGCCTGCTTTACACTCACATTTAACTTTTAAGAAGCGTTAATATTAATGACACACTTCCCTAGCATATTTTAGCAGATCAGTTGGGTTTGTTTTTCCTTTTTTTGTTTCTCAAGAGAGACCACACTCTTTCAGAGAGTCCTTCCTGAGCATACAGACAGGTCACAGGGAATAAAAAACCTAAGGAAAACAAAAAACATCAAGAGCTAAGAATGTGGAATTTCAGAAGTGCAAGAACACAGGAACTACTGTAGGTATTTCACTTGAGGTTTTTCTCACTGAAGTGCCTTCCCAAATGCAGGGCAACAAAGAGCAGAGCTCTGCCCTCAGGCTGGGCAGTGGCACAGCAGAAGGCAGTGTGGAGGTGCAGAGCCTTGCTGGAGCACTGCTGGCAAACCCCCACGGACACTTCTTTTGCTGCAGCTCACCTTCCTACCAGCAGCAGCCAAGTCCTTGTGGAAAAAACACATGGCACACCTGATAGAAAAAGAAAAACTTGGCTTCTCTGATATTTCCAAATGTTATCAGGAGTTTATATCACTGAACTCAGTACTCCTGGCAGCACATTACATAAAGTATAAAATAAGAAATGCCTCCTGGTGGGGGTTATCAGCATTCCTGGCCACACCACTGAAATGAGACATGCTATCTCTATCTGTGGTTTGAAGCCACGCCCGGATATTAAAAAACTCTGGTGCTGCATCATCCAACAGATCTGCTTAGTGCTGTTTTTTTTTTTCTCAAAACAACTGAAGCAAAAATATGAGAGGGAAAAGAAGCACTTCAATGCTTACAAAACCACCAACTGGAGCATTCACTTAAAGGTGCATGATGGTAGAGATGGCCAATCAAGGGACTGATACAAATTGCTATTATGGTTTCAAGCCTTCTCAACAAGAAACTAGCTTTTTAAGAAAGCTGTAAGAAAGCAAAGATTTATAAAAATAAGTACTGAAGTAAAAGTCATAAAAACCATACACATTCATCCCAGACCAAGCAAGGTTGTGGACAATGAGAATACTGAGACAATGACTAAACTGAACATTTGAGAAGTCTGGGAATTTGAGCAGTGCTTTCAGAGAAAACAATTGCCAGTAAAGTGGCAAGAGCAATCCAGACATTGATTATTCTGAAAAAGTAATTTTTATCCACACAGAAATCAGACAGCTGGCTCATGGGAATCTCATGAGGTTTAACAAGACCAAGTGCTAGAGCTGCATCTGCTTTGGGGCAACCCTCAGGATCGATCCAGGCTGGGAATGAACAAGCCAAGGGCAGCCCGGGAGAGCCCGGGGGAGCTGCGGGGCAGAGCCGGCCCTGCCCGGCCTGGGCTGGGCCCAGCGGGGGCAGCAGGGAGGGGATTCTGCCCCTCTGCCCTCAGGGAGAGCCCACCTGCAACCCCAGCCTGGGCCAGCACAGGGGGGACCTGGGGCTGCTCAGAGAGCCCAGAGGAGGCTCCAGGGTGAGCAGAGGAATGGGAGAACTGGGATTTTTCAGCTTGGAAAAGAGAAGTTTTAGGGTGACCTAACAGCAGCCTTCCACTGCCTGAAGGAGAAGAAAGCGGGATAAAGTCCATTTTAAAGAGCCTGGAGTGACAGGACAAGGGGGAATAGCTTCAAACTAAAATAGAGCAGGTTTAGATTATATATTAGGAATAATTTTTTCCCTGTCAGGGTGCTGAGTTCCTGGCAAAGGGTGCCCAGAGAAGCTGTGGCTGCCCCTGGATCCCTGGAAGTGTCCCAGGCCAAGCTGGATGGGGCTCTGAGCAACCTGGGATAGCAGAAGGTGTTCCTGCCCATGGTGGGAGGTTGGAACTTGATGATCTTTAAAGTCTCTTCCAACCCAGGCCATTCTATGATTCTATGAAATACAGTAATAAGTGAATGGGGGACAAGGAATAGAAATCACAATCCAGGGAGAGAACTGCAATCATGGAAAATAAGCACCCTGGGGGATTGCACTAGTAAGTGTTGTCAATCAAAAGCAACCAGCTTTGTCGTGCAGTTTTGAAAGGATCAGATCAAGGGCAAAGCAACAGATGTACTACATGAATAATAGTAAAATATTTGACAAAAAAACCCTCTCAAGACTGCTGCTCTCCAAAATCAACTCAAATTGGCTTGGACAGAAACACTACAACGTAACCTGAAACCCAGTGACTAGTCATAATAAGAAAACAGAAAAGCCTAAAGCAGAAAATAAAACCAAATAAATAGATAAAAAGATGAGTATTCCCCTGGCTGGGAAACCCTCCAACTGCCACACTGAAAAGTGCTGTGTCAATTTAGACTAATGTTCCCAGAAGTTAAAGCAATAAACAGAAATGGACTGCAAGTCTTGATTAGTGGGATACTGCAAAGATTGAAATTATTTCTGACACTACTCAGAAACAGAAGCAGAACTGAGATGTTTGAGATCCACAGAGAACCTTTCCAGATGGTAACAAACTTTGCAGATAAGTTGCAATGCCAATTGGTACAACACAGTAATAAGATGACCTAAAGTGATTAAAACCTTGGGTTTTTTTTAAACAGCAAAATAAAGATTCAGAGGATACTGGGAAGTGACAAACTGCAGAAAAGGATCAAACTGAGAGACACAGAAAAATAAAAGCATATTTCATTTTAGAGAAAAAAATTACAATAAAAAATAGTGGGAGATGGCAGATCAGTTCTGAAGGTAAAACCAAAAAACACATCTCTGGAGCAGGCTATGAAGAAGAAGACCTGTATGCTCCACATTAATAAAACTCCTGTAGAAGATGTCTTTCATTCCTGCAAAATGTACATTTAGAAGAGCAATTAAGGTAATCTGGAGTTCATTCCCTATAACCTGCAAACACACTTCACTCCCTTTCCAAAGAGCTGCCCCCCCTGTCAGCTTCCCTTCTACAGACCTTGCCCTCTGCTTGCCAGAACAAGGGTCATTAATGCACCAGTCTCCTTCACCACCATACAGTCAAACATACCATGCTGTGCACAGTTTAATACTCACAATCATTCAAAATACAAGTGGCACAAAATCTGACCAATCTCCATTGAGAAGAAGAGATCAAGAAATCAATTTCTTAGCTTCTAATTTTCATAGTCCCAGAAAGTCTATAAGAAAAAAAAGGTTAAAGCCCACACAGACTGAGAGGCTACTTTCTTATACTGATCTGATCCTTTCAAAATTGAGATCCCTTCCTTTCTTGTATCTGATCCTTTTAAAAGTGTTAAGGGAAAAAAGCAAACAAACAAAAAAACCCCAACCATATATTTCTGCAGTTTTTCAAAAGGCAGTAAAACTATTCAGTTTTGCTGATGTCAGTCAAGTATAATCACCAAAACCAAAGGCTGATTTTGGTTGTAACCTACTTGAAATTTATGACAATGTTTTAAATAGCTTCCTCATTAGGTCACTGAGAAACAACTAACATTTGCAAAGCACTTCTCTGTGTGCTTTATTACAGCTCCAAGTGCTAATCCAAGGTTCAACTTTGACCACACAGATAGCTTTCAATCAAATTCATGGAAAAACATTATGAGTGAATATAAAAAAACATTAGTGAGTGAATATAAAAAAAACATTAGTGAGTGAATATAAAGCTGCAACTTAGTGAGTGCAGCTAAAGTCAGATGAAAGCTGCAATGCTTGCCAGTCATCCAGCAGAGCTTCAGAGAAAACACAGGCAATTGCACCATTAATTGGGCACCACAGCACCATTTTATTTTTCTGAAGCATTAATATATTTAATATGTATTTCTAAAGTTAGAGTGTGAAAGGGTTAAATACTTTTTGTCTTCCATTAAAAGCACTCTATGTGGCAAGGCTATTAAGTCATTCTGGCATGCTCTCCACATAAAGCAGCTGCTGTACAGTATGTTTTACTTTATAAAATATCTTTAATCAGCACGCTGACTAGTTCTGTCATTTATAATTAAGGAGGTAAATGGCAGGTGCAGCATTAATTAGCAAAACTGAAGTCTTTGTGAAGGCATGCAGTCATACCAATTCAATGCTTTCTAGGAACAGAAATGATGGCTAACAGCTTTGTTGCACCAGAAACTTGATTAGGTAAGACTGTGCCAAGAAAGAGGGACATTTACAAAACATTTACACTTCTGAAGCCTTTACTATCCCATGTTACCATATTAATTTCTAAACTTTTTCCTTCTAAAGCTAAAAACAGAAGAATATTCAGGAGCAGAAAAGCCACCCACTAAGCTCAGTCTGTGTTTCTGCCTTACAAATGACAGAGGGACAGGGGCAGAGGTACAGGTCAAGAGACAGGCAAAGTGGTTCTCTTACTTGAAAAGGTTTTTCCAGCCAATAACTAGGAAATTGGCTGGCCCAGTATCTGGAGAAAGGCCCACACCCATAATTCAAAACCAGAGCAGTGTTGCTGTGATCACTTCCATGAACACAGGACCACCAGTCCTACAATTATCTTCATAACAATTCTGCAACTGCCACCTTAGGAGGCTTTGGGTTTTTTTGGAGAAGGTCCATAAATCTCTCCTTCCTTTTAAAACTGCAGAGGTTATTTTGGCCTGAAGGACTTCTGAAAGGTAGCCTTACAACTATTTTTACACATCATCAGAGCACACACGTTCAGCATGAAGTCCTACCAGATCCATGACACCTCCAAAGCAGCAGTCACTCTCATCACCTGTACTGCTCAGTGCTGAGTTGTGGCTGACCCCAGCACAGAGTGGTGCAACCCCCCCTCCATGTCCATCTGTCCTGCAGAGTGCCCAGGCACCACCTCAGCACACAGCACCACTCATGGAAACAAGTGCAGTGGTGAGGCTGGGAAAATCACAGGGTTCCTGGTCTCATTTGCAAATGTACAGCCTGCTGATCTCCAAGCAAACACTCTCAGGGACTGCACTGGCTTTGGCCACAGTCACCCTGCAGTCTGAATGGAGTCAAGGAGCCCCAGATTTGTATTACTTCAAGGCAAAAAGATTAACCCTTCTGAATGACACATTATCCACACTGTGCTTCAAAAGCAACTCAAATATGTGTTCTTCAGTGAAGGCACAACACATCAAATGATGCATTTAGTAATACAGCAGTAGTGAAACTGTAGTAAAGAGCCTTTTGCATTAATTTTAAGAGAATCTATGTATTTCTGCCCAAATTCACATCTGTCTTAAACAGAAAGCAGAATAAACACCAGGCAAAGCAACTCCACCCTGTGCTATGAACTAGCAGACCAGCTGCAGACCTCTGTAAGATACCAACCCCTCAAGTACCACACAAAGCATTACAGTGATTTGTGCCTCACTGATGTTAAATGACTGCTTCTCCAGTGGGCAGATAGTGCCTTCCACGGGCCCAGAAGCAAGCACTTCCAAGGCAAACTATGGTAATGAACTGCAGTGGATGGAAGGCATGTTTACTTATGGTTTTCTTTCAGTGCTAATTTTGAGTTAAAATTGAATCTTCTGAGAGGAAACACAATCCCCAGCTGTGAGCAGTACCCACTGTCAACCAACTTATGAAGCAGAACTGCTACTGACTCACAAATGAGTTATTCACCCATCCTACTTCTGACAAGCAGAAAAAGTACATGACCACGGCTGACAGAAGAGAAAACAAGATTCAAACAGAGGCATTCAAGAAGGGTAAGGAGAAGAATTTAGAAAACAAGAAAGACCATTTGTTATACTCCACAAGAAGACACAAACAATGACAATAAACCACTTTTAACTAGACTGAATTAATTCTGTAAATGGACAGATAACAAATGCTGCACCAACATATCCAAAAGGCCACTAGTTATAAGCAACACAATACTTTGTTTGAGAATGCAAAATGAGATGCTGGAATTTCAATAATATTTTTAAGCTTTTTTAGATTAGGCACAATCAGTGTGGGTATGAAACAGCTGTTTTGAACTAGCAGAAGAGAACTGAAGGATAGGAAAAAACTTTGTCTGTAAGTGGAAACAGATTTCAGAGAGTACACATGGGGTGATTACAGAACCTGCCCTCCCAGACAGGAGTGGCTCACAGCCTAAATATTTCAGAGAGCAGTAGGCAGATTTTTATGCCATCACAATTTCAGTCCCCAGACAGGTCTAAGACAGTCAAATTCATATAAACTCTCTGAGAAGACAGCAGCCATGCCCTGCCATATGGTCTGACACAATTCAGCACATGGGATCAGTTACAACTGTTTTCATTTTCCCAAAATTAGCATTAAAATATAAGTGATAGCTTCAATTAGAAGTGAAGCAGCTTGTCAAAAGATTAAATTAGAAGCAATCCAATCTTCTGAGACAATGTCGATGATACAAACATTTACAAAAATTGGTAGAGGGTATAAATACAATTAAGACTGAGAAAATAAATGAACATATAAATAAATCAATTCCTCCACTACTGTGGCACTGTGCAGTATTTACTACCAAGGTGGATGGAGAGATGTTTATGGCATACTCATAGAATAGCATTAAAAGTACATTTTCCTGTCTGGGAGTTCATTTTAAAAAAGCCTATCAGAGGCTAAACTACCTTATGCCATTCAGAAAGCTTCATTAGCTAAGGCTGCTGCAAACTGGCAGCTTGAAAAAACCTGCTTTATTATTTGACTTGCTTGGGCTTAACACAAGATGCTGACTTTTCTTTATGGTTCATCTTCCTCTCAGAGCTACCAAGAGATTCATGGGCTCCAATTCCAAGGGTACTGTGTTCCAAATGGTGGTGGATCATTTCATATCACATGATCAATACCAACTGATCATGTTTTGTATCTCTGTTTGTATATATCACTCTATGTATATATCATTCCTAGGGCAGGATTTGGTGGAATCTGATTAAATGACACAACACTGGAGCTCTACAGGCAGTTACACTGAATGAAGTACTTGGATACCAGAATGCAGTTAAGAGATAGGTCTTACTTTCCCATCCAAACAGCATAGCTTTCAGGGAGTTGTGGAACAAAAAGCATAGATCTTCCAGTATCAACATCTACTGCTCCAAAGCAGCCTGCTTCAGTTACTCCAAAAGTCCAGTGAAAGTAAGATTCCTAGATTAAAACAAAATATATTCTTAGAAGAAAGACCTCACTTCTGCCAGCTTTAAAAATACACTAGAGTACACATTAATTCCTATTTCCACATATCTGCAAGAGAACTCTTGCTTTTGGAGCAGGAGAAGTGGTTTATGTCTAAACCTTTTCAAACTGGTTAGTTTTAGGTTAGAATGCTACAAATCCCTTTGATGGCAACTGGAAAGGATCAGACATTAATAAACTACCATAAAGAGGTTAACTCAGCACAATAAACATACACTACACATTAAAAAACATTCTTTTCCAATCTAGAATTAGGGAATGCATGATCAGGGAGAAACAACCACCTTACAAGAGACAAGGCAAAAAGCAGAGTGCAGCTTCATTGGGTTGCAAAGGCAGAGTGCTGAAGTGAAACCCCAACCTTCCCCAGAGAAGAGGAAGCTGCACTTGGAACAGCCCTCAGCCAAGAGTTATTTTTAGAACAAGCAAGCAAGAAACAAAACACCTAACAATACAGGATGTAATTTTGGTAAGGACAGCATATGCTGTAATACCCTGAAAGGGGCATATCCTCTAAAGCCAGACTAATAACTACATTAAGATATGTGCTATCTAAATTAGAACTTACTGGGTTTGTTTCTTCATATCACACAACAGTTCAATTAAGTTCACAAAACAAAGTGCTGCAGAAACCATGCAGGGTATGGGATATACATAATTTGAATTCTTTTACACCACCATCCCCAGAACATGTTAAGTCCTATTTGTGACAGAAGGACACATGGGTGCTTAAGAAGAGTCTAATTTAAGAAGACACATGTTGTAAATTCCAAGATATAGGCTGCTGCTTTATAAAACCATGAAATTCTACTTTTCTATTAATGAGGTCCACTGTAACATGTTTTATTACACAAAGAAGGTTGGGTTGTGGGTCACAGACAAGACTGAAAAAATGAAGAAATATTCCACTGCTGTCTTCAAGATTAGATTCAAACACTGATGAGCCGTAAGGCCTTGAGCAGGTTTAGGCCTTTAAACCAGATAATGAGCCTGCACTAAAGCACTGAAAGTAAGAGCAATTCAAAGCTGAAGAAGCAATGTTATAAAGAAGCCAATTTATTTAAGTGAAGCAAGACAATGCACATCCAAAAGATAGAGAAAATACTTTAAAATCATTTAAAAATCCATGCAGTGGAAGAGAGTTTCTTAATTTGAAGTTTGGATTCAGCTCTTACCTGGCGAAACACAATACCAGTATCAGTACAGTATCTCTGGGTTTCTTCTCCACCCTGCAGCAGAACAATTGAATTCTTCTGGACATCCTTATTCTGCCTCAGGCGTTCACACAGCCGTCTTCTGTTCAAGGCAAAGAGCGCCACAGGCACTTTCAAAGTCTCATTCCCCAGCCAAAAGGAGGGTCTGGAAGAGATTTTTTCAATTGGCAATTAATGGCAAAGACAGTGGTCAGCACAATTCAGATGCACAGTGCTCATTAGTTTAATTCAACTCTACCAACAAGAGGCTCACCACTCCTAGGGAAGAGATGTTGTACACACATTGCTCTCAAGCAACCACCAAGCACTGCTCACACAAGTACCAAAGGAAAAGGTGGAAACAGCAGACAAGGCTGGCTGCAGCTACAGCTACAGCCCACAGCACGTCCCTCAGCACATCCCTTTGGGTAATGCAACACAAAGTGACCACAGCCTGGGTCAGCTGAGGAGAGGCAAAGCAGGAGGGAAGAAAATTAGTGCTGAAAACAGAAGTGGAAGTTTACAGTAAGTCTAGCAAACTTCAGCAAGTCCTTCTGGGAAATAGGGAGTGGAGAGAAGAGATGATGGACAGCAGACACAGGCCAACAGCATTTCCCATACACAGGATGTGCAAATCTCTTTTCTATGCATGTATGTTTATTCTTGAACACACATGAGCAGCTTCAGCCAGTGACTGAACTCAAACACGTGGCCACAGGAGCATGGATTGGGCACCTCCACTTGTCCCACACAGACGTGCTGAGACAGCCCAGAAAGCTTCTGCAAGATTGTACTCAACAGAGCTGAACTGCGAGGACACAGTTTAAAAGCAGAGAGCTTGTGTTACTAAGTAATTTTAGATGTTGAAAGTACCTCAGGAATATGTGGCTGATTCATTCACATCTGTTTCAGCTCCATAAGTGCACCTTTTGGAGACTTCCAAGTAGAAACCCTATAGCTTTTCTAGGGTATGGAGCAGAGGGAGGAGTTTAACCAGATGATATGAGAAGAATCTAAAAGCAGTTTGTTTTGGGGGTGGTTTTTTATGCTTGAATAGCAAATCTGTGCTTTGGAGCTTCAATATTAGTGATGATCAATAAAAATTATCCATAAAATCTTATTATTTAAGTCCAGTTTGTCCCTCCACCTAAGCTTTTCCAAGCCTGACTGGATAGTCACTTTCTACCAGCTATGCCAGGAGATGCCAGAAAGGTGCAGTTACCTTGTTACTATGTTAAGATGACAAGAAATGAACCAACCACCAAGGTACTTAACCTTCGAGGAGCAAAGCTCCACATCTTAATTATTATATAGCTTTCATAGGCAATCTGAAAGGTAACCTTTGATTTATAGCTGCATAACCTCCTAAAAGACTCTATCAACCTCAGAAATGTAAACCCTGTAATTTCCTACTGCAGCCACAGCATAAAAGATCTAATAAAATACTTTATTTTACTTGCTTATAACCACTTGATGTAACAGTGTAAGTAATTTTAGAAGGTAAAGGACTGCTCTTGCTAATCCAATTTTCAAAATATCTGCTTACAAGTTCAGCTGATGGTGCACAAAACCCAAATGTGTTTATTTTTATTCCTTCCAACACACACCTGACAACCCCTCACCAAGGCAGGTAATCATCACAAGGGCTGCAGCACATCAGCACAGCCTGGAAGCACAGCACAAGCTTTTGTTTTGGGGTACCCATGCCCGTAGGAAGAAGGAAGCAAGTTCATAGACTCCTAGCAAAAGCTACTGAAAGTTTAGTCAGATAGTGAACCTCAAACTAAAAACAGGCAAGGCTTTGCAGGTACAAAGCTGTGGCTCAGTAATTCAGCAATGCACAGGAGGCTGAAAATGCTGCTCTCCAAGCATGATCATCCCTTGGAGTAAGTACATGGAACAGCCTGGAAATCATATGCTCACCTTATGGGGCATTTATAAAAGAGAGGAGAGAACATCATCAGATACCCTTATATCACATGTTTCTCTCAGATCTTTGTATCTGCTGATTAAAAAAATAAAAACCAACAAAAAACTAACAGACAGAGGTTGTAGCAGAGCCTGTCTCATGTTTTTGCTTCAAAGGAAGGAAAAAAGTCACCTTCACTGCAATTTTACTCACTTCACAAGTTTGGGGATCTTTTTCTGTGATTTAAAAAAAAAAAAAAAAAAGAAAAAAGAGAGAACTCTGACCTCTCTCCTCCAGGCCTATTCCTACACCCTGGAGTTCAGAGGAAGCTGCTACAAAGGCACATTTTCATCTCCCTTAAGTCTAATATTAATGCTTTTATTACACTTAAAACCTTTGACAATCCAAATGACACTTAAGGAGAAATAATGACACCAGGCAGCAATTCATACCAGTAGTTTTAATAAGCCACTAAAGTGTGCCTTTTACTGGGATCTTAACGCTGAAGCTGAACTGCATTCTAGTGCAAAATGATAGTTCTTATGCACGTTTTCTCTAAGTGAATGCATATTCTTCCTTGGACAAAACAGATCCCACTTTCCTGGCTGAATATTAAGCCACAGCAAAGCATGGCCTCTGCAGTTGTTTCAGAGTGGCACAGTTTTGTCAGGGGCATGGTATTGTAAATCAAAGGCGACTCCAACGAAGGGGAGAGAGCATGATGCATCTGACTCCATCATCAGAAGGTGAATGAATTACTTTATTATACTACACTATGTACATTTCACCTAAATTGAATCTGCCAGGCACTCACTCTTGCTCACAACTGCACAGAACTGCACTCATCTCTCCTTCTCTCCTGACTGTCCCGTGACAGTCCCACACACACCTGGCCCTGACAGGCCAAGGGAACAAAGCATCCTCACTTTGGGTAAACAATCTCCATATTGCATTCTGCTTTAGCACAACACAGGCACAGAGGCGAGATAAGAATTGTGTTTTCCTTCTTCTCTGCTTGTCTCACAGCTTCTCCCTGTTCAGAGGGCATGTGCATACCACAGGCATGGCCCTGGTCTCTGTTTTAAGGCTGCTGTAGAAATCACAGGAGCTGAGCATGCTGCCCTGCAGCATGAGCTGGGCTGAGTGCTGCTGCAAATCCTGCTCAGTTCTCAGGTTCCTGCTGAGCACTCATGTTAATTCACACCTCAGACAGAGTGAGCTTGCCAGGAAATACACCGATTTTCACAACTGGAATTCTGCAGAGAAAACCAGCTAGGTTTTAGGGAGAATATTCAGCTTAGACGAGTTTGCTTCCTCCACAGCTCTTGTTCTCTTTTTTTCTCCTGCAAGCACTCAGACACTAAACTGATGGCACCTCCTGGATGGACTGACAACATGGCAGAACACCCACAGGTGCTGCTTTGCCTGCAGAGATCCACTCACTTGGCAACATGAGCCATGCCAAGCTTTCCACAGCTAACACAGAGAGCTCTTTTCAGACAATACTGACAGGTGATGCATTGTTCACAGGGGTCTTAGGATGAGGGAAGAGACAAGAAAGTTGACTCCATGTTCAGAAGGCTTGATTTATTATTTTATTATATATATTATGTTAAAACTATACTAAATAGAAGAAAGGATTTCATCAGAAGGCTAAGCTAAGAATAGAAAAGGGATGAATAACAAAGGCTTGTCTCTGACTGAGACAGTCTGGACACAAGGACTGGGATTGGCCATTAATGAGAAACAACCACAAGAGGCCAATCCCAGATCCACCTGCTGCATTCCACAGCAGCAGATAAGAATTGTTTGCATTTTGTTCCTGAGGCCTCTCAGCAACTCAGGAGGAAAAAATCCTAAGGAAAGGATTTTTCATAGAACATGTCATTGACAGACAGGGGCATTTAAGTCTTATGAAAAGGTGTATGGTTGTACAACCAGCTTTCCATGGCAAATAAAAATTGGGATACCGAACTCTCATAATAGTCAACAGCACAAGAAAAAAATGTCACACATAGGACTGGCTGTTCAATGACTTGTAGTAAACTGAGTGGGTACACAAATGTAACTGTCTCACATGTGGATCAACCCTAGAAATACACGTGTAATTACAGTGTAAGCAGTGTAAAACTATGGTCTTGGCCTTGGAAAAAAACTGCCACAAAAATTCTCTCTAGGGAAGAAGCCACAAGCTTTTCATTTTGGTCCATGATCTCTAACCACTCAGTTATATCTCACAAGACACACAAATCACAGAATCATAGAAGGGGTTGGGTTGGAACAGACCTCAAAGACCATCTTGTCCCACATCCCTGTCATGGGCAAGGACACCTCCCACTAGACCAGGCTGCTCAAGGCTTTGCACAGCCTGGCTTTGAACACTGCCAGTGCTGGGGCATCCACAACCTCCCTGGGCAACCTGTTCCAGCATCTTACCACTCTTACAGTTAAGAATTTCTCCTAATATCCAGCCTAAACTTCCTCTCTTTCAGTTTCTACCCATTCCTCCTTGCCCTATCACTGCAGCTGCTGATGAACAGTCCCTCTCCAGCTTCCCTGCAGCCCCCTCAGATAATGGCAGGTGCTGAGAGTCTCCACACAGCCTTCTCCTTTCCTGAACAGCCCAAATTTTCTCAGCTTGTCTTCTTATGAGAGACACTTTAGTCCTCTGATAAACTTTGTGGCCTCCTCTGGACTTGCTTCAGCAGAGTTATCAGAATTTAATTAATACAACACATCTGCTGGTCCTTTAAGGTCAGTTTCTTCTGTTAGCACAAGGACTCCAGCACATCCAGCCACAAACTCAACCCAAAACTCTCATGTGAAATTACACATTTGATAAAGAAGGGTATTTGATACAAGCACTGCTTTGTGGTGCACACCTCTTAGAAGCTATGCAAGCTTCTGCAAATAAACCTTAGCTGCTGTCAAAAGTGGACACTTGCAAGAACAAAACAGGGCAAGAGAAGCTCAGCTCCCTTGTTTTCTCCAGTCTGATACCAGTATTCAACCACTGCTCAGTCTGGTAAAGGCCTCCCACAGTAGTTGACAGTTTCCTGCTGGCTGTCACATACAATTTTTATGATCACTTAGGCCCAAGCTCACAGACAAGCTCTTTTATTTTATTATACTGCAAGTGAAATATAGCTAGGAACATTAAACAACATCTGTTTCTTTAAAGGATATTTTTCCTTTGCCTGGAGCTCCTGATTTTCAATGCTTATTTCAGAAGTTTTATATTTTAAAAAGCATACATTCTGGTGCTATATAATGCATCTAACATTTTGGATCTGTTGTAAAACAACCACCAGAACACACTGGTAACTAAAACTCCTATTTTATTTCTGGTTTTCCTACCATTTTTCAGTTAACTTTCTGTGCTTCTGGGTTTTTTTGAGCAGAAAATTCATGGACTGCCATTTCTGTTCTACGGAGATCCCACAGAGAGGATCCAGATTTCAATGAAGATGAGAAACCACTGAAACTACCTTTCAGTAAATTACCACTTGTTTGTTGACCAGGCCTTATTTATTTGTTTGTTTTGAGCAACAGATTCATCAACACCAGCCTGAAGCGTAAACACTTTCCAATGCTGTCTCCACATCCCATATGTGAAGCTCAAGAGGCCTAGCACAAGGAAAGGGGCGATACAACCAAACAGTAATAGCAACTACGGCTGTTAAAGGTATAAAATGGGGATTTTCTTCACGGCCAACTCAGTGTTTCTTGTGAAGCTGACAGCTTGAAGTCCCAGCGCCGCTGACCCAGCGCTCCTTCCACCCAGCCCAGCCCGGGGTGGCCCCGGGGCCCGGGCAGGAGCTGCCGGGCAGGGACAGCAGAGCCAGGGGACCCGCAGGGCAGCGACCTCCCCAGCCCGGGTCACAGCCTGACCCGTGTTCGGCTACTTCGGAGACTTCCCCCTTCGTTCTGATACTGTTATAATGGCACCTTCTTATAGCACCAAGAAATGATCGAATTTTACTATAAAATGTGGGGAAACCCTTGTGCTGCTGTAATCCAAGCCACCTTTAAGCATCACTTCCAAACCTGAGACAACTTCAAGGATAACGCACGGCTGGGGACAAGGCACTGCGAGCCAACCCGCCCGTGGGACCCTTCGCAGCTCTTTCACAGCCCCGCGCAAAACCCGAAATCCCTTCGGAGAACCGCGGGTCCGGAGCACGCAGCCCGGGTCCGGAGCACGCAGCCCGGGTCCGGAGCACGCAGCCCGGCGCCAGCCTGTGCTCTGCCTTCCCGGCCCCGCCGCCGGCCCGGGACACCGCTGGCGCATCGGGCCCCCCGCGAGCCCCCACCGGCCGCGCCGTGGCCCTCGCAGGGAGCGGGCTGCCGGCGGTGCCGGGGGCCGGGGAGTTCGGGGGTCCCGGTGCCGGTCCGGCGCGCACTCACCCCGCCGCCGCAGCCATGTTCGCTCGCCGGCCCTGCGCCGTCACGTGGCGGCTGCGCCACAGCGCGGGGCGGGCGGAGCGGCCCCGCCGCGCTCCCCTCACGGCCGCCCCGCGCTGCCCTCACGGTCGCCCCGCGCTCCCCTCACGGCCGCCCCGCGCTCCCCTCACGGCCCTGCCGCGCTCCCCTCACGGCCCTGCCGAGCTGCCCTCACGGCCGCCCCGCGCTCCCCTCACGTCCCTGCCGTTCCCTTCATGGCCCTGCCGCGCTGCCCTCACGGCCCTGCAGCGCTCCCCTCACGTCCCCGCCGTTCCCCTCACGGCCCTGCCGCGCTCCCCTCATGTCCCCGCCGTTCCCCTCACGGCCCTGCCGCGCTGCCCTCACGGCCCCGCCACAGGCCCGGCTGGCACCGCACCGGGACCCCCCGACCCCGGGAAGTGTCTTCCTGAGGGACCATCTCCGGCCCTCTCCGCTCGTGCTGGCTTCTAAGGAACAATCTAGGCCTCGAAGCCAATATAACATAATGTAAATACAACTTTTTACAGGGATGGATGGCTGCCCTACCGCTGACCTCTCCTCAATTAACGGTTGCTAAAAAATCCACTTCATGTGCAGTTCTACTGTAATCCCTAGAAGAGATGTTTTCCACCGGCATTTTGAAGTGATGAAGGTGTTTAAGAGTAGCCTTGGGGCATGGTGTGCAGGAGCCATCGCCAGCCCTCGGGCTCGCTCCACTCTGCTGGTTTTTTCCTATTCACACAGATTTTGTCAGAACCCAAAATTACTCGTTCTTGCCTCAAAATTACTTGCTCTTGTTTCAAGATTACAAGATACCTGAAGGAACTATCATAGTCCAGGGTTCACATGTCAAGTGGCTCGATGCAGTTGCAAAAGCAAATAACGAGGAGCATGAAACACCAGATAAGAATGAGATTGGAGCACTGCTCAGTGACCTGAACACAGGGTCTGCTGCTGTGCAGAGACAGATGCAGCTCTGGTGGGCAGGAACCCTCCCTCCCTCCCTGGAAACAAAGTGCGAGTCCTTGCTCTAGGGCTGCTCACTAATGCCACTGCTCTGCTGGCCTGGCACTGATCTCCAAATAAATACTGTGATACCTGAAATATTCAGCTGCTTCCACCTCAAACACTTGGGGAAAGAGAGGAATGCAGGACAGTGCAAAGGCAGAGTATGATCATAAAATACATGGAGCTTAAAGTTCATGTGTGTTATGAAAATCAGTGCACTGTTACTAAGACACATGCACAATTAAGTCCCTTTTTCTCATTTGGTCATATTGTCCTCTAGAAGTTGTGAGAAAACTGCAGCTACTCATGCAGAGCTGGCTCTGGAGTGGTGTGTGAGAGCTGCAGGGCAATGACAAGCAAAGACTGATTTCAGGAAGTCTGGAGAGGTGCATGTAAATTGATAAAACTAGAAAAGTCAAGCAGTCATTCTCTAGCTCTTTATGTTTTTACATCCAAGAATCAGAGACCTTAAGTACAAAATATATAATGAAAAGTCTCTTTCATGAACTGCACATTCAACAAGTAACAATACTTATTTTAAATCTTTATCCAGATTCATGGATAAAGCCCCATTTTAGAAATAATTGATAAGTTCTTGAATTTCAAGAAACTTCCCTCAGTTTTTGCAGAATGGAGGAAAAAAAAAAAAAAAGTCAACTGTAGTGAAATATGTTACTGTTTTCAGTCCCCTAGAGAGGCTTCCTTCTGCTTGGTTCCAGCAGAACCACTCTTCCAGATAGTGTCATTAGTGGCTTTGGGCATTCATCCTTCCCTGCTCCCCTTTCCTACCCCCTACACTTGCCCTCTGTAGAGTAAAGGTCTCCTGCATTGTAGTATCTGCTCTCTCAAATGAGTTTTCTGGGTCTCTGCCCTGTTTATTTTAATTTCCTTCTTGGTCATTTTACCTGCATTCCAAAATCACCACAGCTATAAGTTACCTGCAGTATATTAAATCTCAGCAGGAATTAAGACTACATTCATTAGGGGAAAAAATAAATATCCTGTTCTTCTGTCTCAGGATTTGAAAGAATGAAACTGCTACACTGTGCACAACGAAAACTCATGTGCAAGGTGGCTGTACTTGAAATGGCAGCCACAGAAATGGCACTGGCTGCCAGACTGGGAGCAAGCCCAGCTTTATTGCACACATAGACAATTCTGATTGTCTCTAAGCTGCAACTGACTCAGCACCTGAGAGGAGTAAACATTAATATCTGAGAGGCTGAGTTTAGAACACTTCCCTCCACACCAAGGTTTGACTGACCATCACTGTCACTTATCTCCCAGCAGGACTCTCTCTGTGAGCAAGAACATCCTCTCTCGTACTGAAGTCCTGATTTTGCAATTCAGGCAGCTTCAGAATTCCCAGTGTAGCAGTTTGGATGTACAAGAGATGCAAAACTGCAACATGTGATGGGATTCTGCACTAGCCCTCTCTATTTCAACGGCTCATACTGCTGTCCAGGCAGGATCTTAGAGTTCAGCACCTCAGTGCTGATTGCTTCTGTTATCTCAGCTGAAAAGAAATAATGTTAGGTTAATAGACTTCCTTTTATGACATGAAAATTACACAACTGTTGTGAATACAGGTCAAGGCATTTGCTCCTGGTTTTAGAGTACAACAGATGAAAATCCAAAGTTAACAAGGGCAAATGCAGTCCAAATATGTACCAGTGGAAAAGGAAGGATGCTGCAGCTGTAGTCACAGCATGTGCTTGGGGAGCATCAATTCTCCTTCTGCCCTCCAGCCTAGAGTGGTGTCAAATCCTGGAGCTAAATACTCTGTCTGCTGCAGTGCCTGAACTTCTTTGGTGCTTTGGGAAAATGCAGTTGTTGAGAGACCAAATCATCTGGGGCTGCTGTGAAGGGTCACAGAGCCACACTGAGAATGTGGTACCACAGTAGGAGGTATTGAGCTGCCAGTACCATGACACGAAGTGGGGAACAGGGTCTAAGGCCCAGTGACTAAGGTCACCTCCCTAGTAAACCCTTACTTGATATATGATTTCAACACAAGTTTCAACCAATTTTCTAAATATCCAGAAAGCTTCCATATCATACATGCCACCACGAAAACAGAAATGGGAAATGCTGATTTTTCAGCACAGGAATTGTTCTAAGTTCCTCTTGATTTGTTTTTCTGAGTTCAGCTTGATCTGCTTTTCTGCTGATTATTCCTCCAAAACTTTGGAAGGTAGAACATTGCTGGCTGAAACACTCTGTGACCCTCTTCACTTGGATGGGGGAACACTGGCTAGGCAAAGATCAACAGATTAGATTTTGAATGTATTTGAGTCAAAGTCTTTCATACATTATAGGATCAGCTGTTAGTCCAAAGTAATTATGCAGACTGCTAGGCTAAAATGTCTTAATACTGTGAGGGTTTTTTTTTTAATAGAATCATTCTGCAGGGACCCCTACTGCCTTTGTTTGATATAATGGCCATGAGTCTTTAATGTGGAATTAAGATTACAAGGTCCCTTCAAAGCAACAGATTGAACAAAAGCATCTGCCTTTGGCATTTTCATCATGAAACGACTTTTAGTAAATTTCCCTGAAGCACTAAATGTATACTGCTGTATTGATCTTTTGGATCTTGAAATAAAAGTGTGATTTTCCTAAAGCTTGCTTGAACTAAATTATTATAGAGACAAGAAAGGTAAATCATTACATTACCTCATTACTCTCACCATTGACTTTCAGTTAAGAATAAGAAAATTTAGTATATTCAAAATGTGCCCATCAAGGATGACAGTCTAAGGTAGCTTCTCCATCTATTGTTTGATCTTCAGAAAAATGTATGATTTTTTTTTCCTTAGGTCCATTAGTATAGACTGTAATTGTTTCATTTCAATCAATCTGCCCACCACTATTTATAAATCGCTGCCACGGAAAGTCCTATCTCATCAAAATGTATTAAAACAGCACTAGGAAAACTGCTTCAAAGGCTTTCTTTTTTAGAGGTTTGAGTTGTCAGGATTTTTTAAGAATTAGTAGCAAATGTGATGTTCTCTGTGATGCTTCTCTAATATCTCTGGAAGCTTGAAAGAATCAATTTTTGTATATTGCAACATATTGCTTTGTTTCAATAAAAGGAGACGTCCCAATGATTTTTCAGTCTGTTTGCTCATATATTATGTTTTTTTGCTAACCCACAGGCCAGGAAGGCACAGTTTATGTTTGTCATGTGTCCTTTGCCTAGTGCCCAGCACCATGGCTCCTTTCTAGTTTTTAAAGAGGTCAGGTGTACTTGTACTGCATTAAAAATGTGACATGTGTGCATTTCAGTCATGGCTAATTGCCAGGTATAAGAGATGAGCCATTAAGGTATAAGAGATGAGCCACTAACCTGTATCTCCTTTTTTATAACTGATACTAGTCAGCATGATTGATGAACGTTTTTGTTTATTCTAAGTAAGCTTTAACAAACATCCTGTAGTGAAATTTTGTAACAGTGGTATGGGACATGAATGTAGTCAGTATCACTGAAGCCATTACCCCAACATCATCACCAAAGTTACAGCAGACACCACATCTGAGAACAAAATTCCTTCACATTACTCATGGTCTGTTCCTGCAGCATCTCTCACTTTGAAAAGCACAGCCTCTTTCTACAATGAGGGCACAACCAAAGGAGCTTTGCAGCACCTTCTCCAGCAGAAGCATGGGAAGAGGCTGCTGAAGCTTCTGCCCTGTGTTGCAGAGAATTTGTCTGGCCTGCACATAGGAACATGTGCCATTTGTACAATGGGAAAGCACCACTTCTCTTGCAAGTTCCCTGTGGTACCTTGAACTTACCTGCACCCTTGCAATATATTGTACAGTTTTAATACAGAACATGTTTACAAAGCTTACTTTTTCTTTCATTAGTGTCTGCATAATATACTCTCCACCCAGTGCATAACAAATCCCCAAACAAGCTTATAATATGCGTATGTAAATATTTTCTCAAAAGATTATTGCCTTCAGGTTTTTGCAGATTAAGATCCATATCTTCACACCAATTTAAAGTCAGATTTCTCACTTTTTTTGGTAGGAAAATCCTCTTTAAATATTGTTTATCTGGAAGGTATTTTCCACTCTGAAATCTTACAATAAAATTGTAAGCCACTG
Organism: Haemorhous mexicanus; assembly: GCF_027477595.1. NCBI lineage: Eukaryota > Metazoa > Chordata > Aves > Passeriformes > Fringillidae > Haemorhous > Haemorhous mexicanus. The sequence continues at coordinate 4,322,153 of NC_082352.1, read as the reverse complement.
GTTTAGCAAGATCTGTATTTGTTGATGATGAAGAAATTGCTGTTTGTTACACAGCCATATTAGAATTGTCTGAAATGAGTTCTTTCAGGCTTTGCATGGGCAGCATTTCTTTTTCTGCTTGGAGCAGTCCTACCCTCCTTGCTAGGGAAGAAGGGCATCTCCTGGTGCTGCCCTCTAATGCCAGGAACCACCGCTCCTGTAGCTTTTCCTTTCTTGTGCTGCTCTGCGGAGTGGCAACAGTCAGTCCAGCAATGACAGCAAGGTTGCCATGGAGCCGCGGCTGCCGCGGCGTGAACTCAGCCCTTCCCGGCCAAAAGTCATCAGTGCTGCTGCCCCAAAGCACCTCCCAGCGCTGGCCCTCCGTGCCAACTGCAGATGATGAGATAAATTACTTCCTTTTCCTGCAAACCACTCATCTAATCTCCTCTGCATCTGAGTGGAAATTTAACCCAGCTGGCTCCTGCCTTCAATTTAAACCTAAAAACCCCCAAGTGATAAGGAACTGGCCAGCAGATTATCTCATCACAGTCTGTGTCCTGGGACTTCAGCACTTTTTCAGTTTGGTCAGACCACTTACACTACCCAGTGTCCAAAGGCCCCTCTCATGAGCCAGCTTTAACCTGGGAGCTTAGGAAGGACCAGGAGGACTGTGCAATAACATACTAGAGGACAGAAAGGATAAAAAACTAGAGCTTGTGAATCAGAGAGTTCAATTATCTTCTGAACTGGAAAAAATGCCTGTTTTACACAACCACTCTCTCCCCTAAAGACATTACACAGCCTCTCTCCAGGCAGTGGAAACTGTGCCAAAAACACAAAGTTCACTAAGGATGTTATCTGCCTCTTTGCCTTTTAATGAATCAACTGACTAACATTTATTTTAAAAACAGGTCACATTTCCAGGCATTTTTCAAAGACTATCAGTTTGATGAGAGTGTGACTCAGTTTATTGCAGAGACAGCCCTTATTGCAGAGTGTTTCTTCAGGGGTAGAAGCTGGCACCTCCTTGCACATGTCACACTGGGCACAGGTATCTACAAGGTGATTTGGATGCATGCATGAAAATTAGGCTCAATAGAGTCAACTTGGGCAGCAAAAATAATATCTACAGTCACATCTTCTGCTGCCTAGCCTCTAAATTCAAATCTCATTGTCTGTTTTTAATTTTGCAGTCATGAATATAAGGTGATTTCTAAGAAATTATTATTTGCCATCTCAAAAAAACTTTTTGCTAAGCCACTCTTTGGTTCTGTACAAGTTTAAGCTTTTGTGAGGACAGCTTCTCTTGGCTCCTGTCAGCACTAGCAGAGTTAATGCCATTTGTGCAGAGGAGATTCAGAAGGGAAGCTCAAAGAATGTGTGTGGTTTAACTGTGTTTCAGGTGGCATCTGTCTGCATCCTTGAGAATAAAAAGGCTCATACAATTTCACTGATGTGGTGGTACAGCTGTGCCATTTTTTCTGCTTCAAGCCCTGTCAGGCATCTTTGTTTGTATGCAAGGGCCCTGTTTGAACTGTTGCCTGGTTTTGTAGGCTGGCAGGAGAGGTGGTGGGTTATTTTGGTTTGGTTTTGTTTTCATTTTCAGAAAAAGTGGTAACTTTTTTCTGTCTATTACTGTTGACAGCAATAACTTCTCTAGTCCAGGCTGATGTTTTATGATGGCCAGAGAAAAAGGATTCAGCTTCAGAAAATTGTGTGGGTTCTCACTGAGTCCCAGAACTGGGGAGATGCCAAGCAGCAATAAAGTGCAGGCTTCACCCTGGGATGCTGTTGTGGCAGCCTGCTCCCCTCCAGCCTCAGCTTCTTCTCAGTGATAACTCTCAGGGCTTTATGCTGAGTATCACGAGGTCTAAAGCAGGTATAAACCAGAACAGTTCCAATATTAAACTTGATCTAACAGTGCTCATTTAGGACATGGCTTTGTGCATTTACTTTCTGCTGACTGCACATCTAGCTGTGCAGCATCCCTTTGGTGATACCATCCTTGCTCTTGTATGAGTAAGGGCAGAAAAGGAATAATGTTGCTTTCCCAAGACTGTAAAGAGGTAATTTTCTCTTGTTTCCAAAGACATAAAAAACAGAGAAGGAAAAACCTCTTCAGGGTCAGGCTTCTTTCTGAAAGCACACCTTGGGGCACCATCCACCAGCTCATCACTGCTGTAGGCTGTGCCCATCTCCCTTGCTGGGTAAAGTCTTCCCAGTTTGACTTTTCTGCAGTAAGAATGGGAAAACAAATCACTGAGCCACACTGAAAAGCAGGCCCAGTGACATGGTGACTAATGGTGCTTTGACATCATTCAGTAGATTTTATGGAGATTAAGGTCCCATCAGAAATTTGTCAGCAGTAGTTTAGGAAATACTTCCTGAAGATTTGCAGAGTTAACAGCTTTGTGGGTGTTTGCTGTTTGGCTGTCTACCTAAACAAACAGCTGGTGCAGCTGGAATCAAGTCAGCCAAGTTGTTCCTGATTTAGATTCTTCAGGCATGTCTCTGCTCCAGGCACAGAAATGACTGTGCTGGAGCACACTGGTACCCCAGCTATTTTTAAAGCAACTAGCTTGTTACTGGAGGAAAGCAGTTACAGTAGCACAGAGTTCATCATAGATTCATTTACCCAGCTTTTTGGCTCAAATATTGGTGCCAGCAGGACTAACTAAACCCTTTTAAAATGAGAAAAAGGAGATAAAAGGACTTGATTCAGCAACAGTCTGATTCAAAGAGAAAACACACAGTTGCTCACACTAGGAGCTATGACAGGCTACATTGATGAAGACAAGAAGATAAAAAATTGAATTTGCCATAGTGAACAACAAGGTGGGGCATGGGCCAGTAAATACAGAACCTGCTGTGGAGAAGGGTCTGGCCTTCACTGTGAGTCCTCTGTGTCACTGCAAATGGAAAATGACACATGGAAATGAAGGAGGCTCCTATTAATAAGGAGTCATTGGGGTAATGTGCACTAGAAGAGGAGAGATTGTGTCTAGACTTATCTGCAAGGAGCTTTATGTGCTACAAGAGCTCTGATTTACTGCTTCTGGAAGACTTTTCTAACTCCAGTGTCAAAGTTCAGGGGCCTTTGGTACATTCCCAGTGCTAGCTGGCAGAACCACCCCTTTGTAATAATTTCTTTGTAACAGTGACTTGTTTTATGCATGTGACTCTTGCCTGTTAGGGGCTGGTCAGACAGGCAAGAAATAGCCCAAGGCAGTCAAATGTGTGGTAACCTCTGGCCAAGAGGAAGGACATGGCCCAATCACCCAATAACCTATTGACCTAGCCCTAACCTGAGATTTATGCCCCTTGCCAGCTTGAGCAACAGCGAGAATAAAAAGTACAATTAAAAAAAAAATGCAAAATTTAAAATGGAAATGTCCAGTAAAACTTCAGATCCCCAGCAGGAGCCACACTATTTGCTGGGATTGCAGTCTGTCAGAAGAGGACTTGCTGGCAAAGCGGTTTCTTGGAAAAAGCTCCTTTCTTGTTCAGAACATTAAGGGCCTGGCTAAGGCACAGACTGGGGCTAGGTCCTCACAAAACTGCAAGTGAACTCTAAGGAGCTGCACGTTAAGAAGCCTCCTAAAGCTATGCCAGCCAAGTCCAAAGGGGATGACAGTAGAAAATGTTCCCAGCTGTTGAATGGAGAGAAGCACAGCCCCTACAGTGCACCAAAGCAAGAGAGAGCAATGCCATTGCTGCAGCACAGCACAAGCCTTGCAGGCTCTAATGAGACAGGCTGACTAACAGGCAAAGGATATGGGAGACGTTCAGCAGAGCAGGCCTCAACCTTGGAACTGAGCCCAAATCCTGTAGCAGAGTAATAATGAGCAAGGCAAGATCAAAGGAGACAGCTCTAACAAAGAGGCAGCAGAGATGGGCGAAGACACGCGAGCACTCACCGAGCACTTGGCTGCCCGGTCCTTTGCTTCCTGCCTGACCTCCTGTTCTCCCAGCTCTCCCATCATCTCTGTACACCTGAGCCTGGTGAGCAGGGACAGCTGCAGCTGAGCTGCCGTGGGTACACACAGCATGCCTGCTTGAGACAGCCACTGCCATTATGCATGGGTAATTTTTATTACCCAGGGGCATTTCTCTTTTACATATCCCTAGCTCAAATTTTACTGAAATCATTTTCTTTTTTATTGGCCTCTTACATTGTTAGAGTGCCCATGATTTCCCCAAGGTTAGATGATGAATGACAACACATCATACAAAGACAAAATACAGGCATTTGCCAACTATAAAACGGATTTCTTTTATTTGATATGTTTCCTTTTCTTGTGCAACAATGGTAAGCAACCTCAATGGGATGAACAGTACAAATAGAAGTTTAACAAGCTCTCTTCTGAATCCAAGATCACACAAAATATAGATTTAGTAAAAATGCTAGATTTCTACTAACATGACAGAGCTTCAGAAAATGGAGTAACCATTATAAATTTCAAATATAATCAGCTGGGTTCAATCCTGCAATTAGTTGTGCCTGGGCAGACAGCTGAGTCCCTGAGAGGTTCCAGTGACCTCAGTAAAATCAGTGGGAATGTAGAGACATAACCTTTAATCTCTACACTATCAAATGCAGGCTCAACTCCTCATCAGTTTAAGGATCTCTATTCCCCTCTTCCCCAGGCCTCTCCCTCAGCCCAGCTGCACAGACACCAAACAGGCAGCAGTGCCCCTTTCCTTCCCATCTCCTTGTGAGCATTTGAGAGCAGCAATTGCTCCCAGCCAACCCTGTGCTGGAGGCAGCTTTTGTACAGACAGTATTCTCTGTTCAAACAGGCATTTCCAGCTGCTCCTGGGGAACAGAACATGAATATCATTGCTTTTCTGGCTGAAGCTGTGTGATCTAAGCCAAACCAATCTGACCAATAGGTCTTTCCTTAAAAAGCCAGGCAAGAAGTAGCAAGCATTGTGTGGGTGCCCACAGGCAGGTACCGGGGGTGACAGGGTTGCCTAATATCCTCAGGGTTGTTATTAATCCAAACATAAGAACAGATGTTTCCTCTCAAACTTATGCTCATTACAAGGGCAGCAGCAGTTTGACCTTAAAAAAAAACCCACTAAAAAGAGAAACTTAAATTCAGATTAGAAAAATAAATAAAAGATAGATGATTTGAGCCAATTTTTTTCAGCCTTCTTCAGTCCTGGCTGCTGAGAGCAATGAGCTGCCACCTGTTTTATCCCCCTTTCTCAAGGACAGATCTCAAACTCAGTGAGGTTCATTGAAAGACTTCAGCTGATCCAGGGCTTTGGTTGACCCTTTTACCCTAATTTCTTCTGTTACTATGATGGAAAAGAATTATTTTCTTTTATTAAAAAAAAAGATACCAGAAGAGCTAAAAATCCAGCAGAATGGAATTCCAAGGTATCAAACATAACGAAGAGGGGCTCCAAGTAGAAACATTAATAACATGTAACCCAAAAAGACCTTAGAAACAAGTTCCACACTGAACATTTGAACTCAGTCTTCCCACTGTACTATCATGTATAAAAATGGTATGATTTATGGGCTTGAAATTCACATTTCAAATTTTGCAGATGAGATTAAATTAGAGAAAACATCCAAACCATTTCTAATACCATGGAGGCGTTAGATTGATTATACTCATGGATTAATAGGTGGTAATTGTAGATACACAAAGACTTTTAAGTCTTCAAGCAAAGAACTTGCAGAAGAAATAACTATTATTTGGAAAGGCACTGGAGCAATCTACCTCATAAAAAAAGATAAAACTTCCAGTGCAATATTGTTAAGGTTTTCAGCCAATGTACATATGAAATGAAAAAATGGACAATCAGATTGCTAAAGGAATAATGGAGAGATAAAGGGAGCGACAGTTTTATTTTGTGAGGGACTGGTTAGATGTCACAGAGACTTCAATCACTGAAATGAAAATATATTTTCACTGTACCAGTAGCAAGCAGAGAAAGAGTAATATAATTAAGGATGTGCTCAGACACACAGTGTAAAATCTCTGCTATCACTTGGAAAAATCAACAGTAAAAAAGGCTGTTCCACACAGGGAGTCATGGCTGAGCTGCACAACTCTCCAGGTACTGCCAGCACAACACACCAGCTGAGCTGGGGAACTCAGCTGGCTGAAAATATTCATGGACTCACTCATTCAAGGGTTCAGGTAGGCCTCGAGCTCCTCATGGTGACTGTGTGTACCAGGTTATCACAAAATGTACAGCAACGACACAAATCTGTGCAAGTCTTCTGCTGTGTTTTCTAGACAAGTTGAAAATGGGAATCCCCAGTGTTTCAGCATTCAGTGGCAAGTGAAAAGGATACAACTGCAATAGCTATAAAATCTCTTGATTGATCTAATGTTTCTGTGCTTAAAGTAGGCTTTTATATCCAAGGTTCTGCCAATCATATGGAAATTGCTGACAAAACAATGAAAATCAAAACTAAGAGTTTAGAAATGCAGTTTTTCTGAAGTGATCATAATATTGATAAACAGACAGGCTGAGTGCTATGAATGCTCAAGCCTGCCCATACCAGGTGCAAGATTTCTGCTCTTGCCTACTCATACATAACCATGGTTGACTCTCACCTGTGTTCCTTTGATTAGAACTATTTATTTGGGATTTTTTAAAGCCTTCATGAAGGTAGCATATATTCAATGGAGAACTGAGATGATCAAAGTATTTGCAACAGCTACTACCTTTTGTAGTCCTGGAACAATCAATATTGGGTGTAGTATTATCCAGAATTACTGCAACAGAGCAGTGCTGCGAAAGCTTAAGGAAAAGCAGTGTTGGACCAGCCCTGAGGGCCAACAGGAAACAGATGCCACTCACCAGAATTTGTTTAATCTATAAAATAAAGTCCTTTTGTTCACATGCAACAATGGTTAAGAAGTATTAAATCTCAATCTCTTTGTCACAAAAATGCTGTGTGATTTCCAAGCCTCCCCCTACCCTTGGCATTTGCAAAACAGGAAAGCTCCTTGCTATTTATATTATATAAATGATCATATATCCTGACAAACTGGTGGCACAGCAGTGCAGTAGCCAAGGGCTTGTGTAGCAGTAAGAGCAGCTTCTTTCACACATGGGAGCTTTGGGGGTTTGGATTGAAGCACAACATTTATTTGTTCACTTGTGGACAAACATGGAACCTACTGAGAGAAAGCTATCTGGAGAACAGCAGCTCAAACTATGATCCTAATCTTACAGGCCTCAGCTGAACCTCTTGAATGTGGGAAATGTGAGTTCAAAGCCTTTCTGGGGTGAAGAAGTCCCTTGCCTTCTAACCATCACCAGATAAAAAAAAAAATAAAAAAAGAATGTATTTGTTGTGGGACAACTCATGGCAGCAGGGGAGACCTGTGCAATCCTGGCCTCCTCTCTCTGCCTTGTCTATCTTTGTAGTAAGAAACCAGGGCCCATGTTGAGACAACCTGCCTGAAAATCCTGCCTAAATGCCCATCTCTCCTGAAACCAGTCCGTTCTGCTGCAAATATTTTAGCAGCATCTCAGTTGGAAGTGAATTCTTGTGTAGTTTTCCAAGCACGGAGACACCCTGAGGAAGGGCTCCAGCCCCAGGTGTTCATCAGGAGAACCTCTCCAAAGTCAGTGTGTTGAGACTGCCAGATCACACCCTGGCACCACAGAGCTCTGACCCCAGCCCAAGGGGAGTGGCACCAGTGTGTGCATTGCTTGTCTGTGTCCAAGGCCCAGGGGCTGAGGCTCCATGGGGCCCTTGCCAGAAGGGATCAGGACCATCCCTGCTGGGGATTTGTCAGCCACACGTGGCAGGAGACTCCTGGGAAACTCCTGACTTGCCCAGTGCCAAGCACACTTGGGATGATTCCCATGACAGACTGCTCAGAACTATGAAAAGAGCAATCAGAAGACCTCCTGCTTTAAATGACCCATCTTAATTCACTCCAAGACCTGAAACCACTTTTGAGACAGAGTTCAAAGAAATCGAGCTTGTTTTTTACAAAACCTGCCAATGTTTAGTCCTAGTGGATTTGCCACCAAGTCTCATAATAAAACAAACCTCCAAAAACCCCCAAGCAAACTAAAATCTTAGATGATTGAAACTGATACTTGTTTTCCTGATGAGTTTCTGTTTAAATTCAGACTTAATAGAATTTACTTCCATAAAACAAACTAAGTCTGGAAAACAGGGAGCCTCTTCATCCTGCTTTATTGTTTAAACTAGACCTTCTGGAGACAGTTCTTCCTTTGCAAGAAAAACCTTGTTAAAGGTGACAAATAAGTCTGAGATCAATGTTTTATTAAGGACAGACTCTTGCTACAACCTACTCAGATTATTTTAAATCATGTCATTGTGTCTAAATTACAAATTTCATTTGAATAGGGTTTGAAACGAGAAAGGATTTATTCTAGAAGTCTGGAATTCCCTATTGGAGTACCAAAAATACAGCAGGTGCTATCAAAAAAGTATGAATTCTTACATTAAAGACATTATCCTGACCGGAGCTCATATGTGCAGCACAGCACATATACTTACTTGTAGCTATCTTTATTTCCATTTAGATATGTTCCACAGAAAAGGCAGATTTGTGATTCTAGCCATTGCAGCAGCATTGAAGAAATTTTAAAACAGGAGCAGATAGAAAGGATTTAATTAATCTTATCTCAGAACATTTGCACATTGCTCTCTTGAGAAAACCAAACTTCTGCACATACAGTTGTTTGCAAGCTAATGCTTTAGATACATTTCTGAGTAGAAGTTAAATTGCTTGCACATTTACAGTAAATTGATAGCTAAACCTAAGTTTGGCTGTCCCTGAACAAGGCAGAAATGATAGCAGCCATTAGGTTCTGGGACTTAATGCCTTATCACAGGGCAAGTGGCTGCAGGCAGCTGCTCTGAAGGAGCCACTTAGGTAACATTGTACTGGAAAGGTGCATAGACACCAGAGTGCAAAACCAGCAGATGTTTACACTTTTACTTAATTATAAAATGCATCTAGATCACATGCAAGCTATTAAGTGTAGCTCAGTGCTCGTACCATTGCCAGTATGCAGCCTCTGCTCCAGCCTGCCTGACTGGCATGGCTGAAGGAGATGTGCTCACAGAGCAGCTCACCCCTGAGCTTGGGAGATGGACAGAAAAATGGGCTCTGCAAAAGCTCCTCCTCCTTGGGGACAGAACACTTCATGTGCTGCTGCTGAGGCAGCAAAAATATGGGAAAGGCACAGACAGGGGAGACACAAGGACCTGTAGGATTTGGGGGTGACTGCCCTGAAGTGACACAGGGGTGCTTGCATGGGGGCATGCAGGGCCATGCATCCTTCCTCAGCTGCAGCAGGGCACTGAGGGAGCTGATGACCAGAGGTGTCTCCTGGGCTGAGCTCCTCCTTCCACCAGTTGCACGAGAAGACTCCTGCTGGCAACAGACACAAAATGGAGGGGGGCAAGCTGTAGGAAGCTCTTCATTCTGTGTGTGGATGATAGAGCCACACTGTCCTGCCAAACAACCCAGTGCATGCACATGATTTGATTTGAACCTGGAGGAGACTGAACCTCACTGCAAATTTGAGGACTGTAATTTTAAAAGTCTGGTTGAGAATTCAATCAGAATATGGAAATTACATGCATAAACTTAGTTTCTCTGCAAATGTTGACACATGCTCCAAACCCCTCCTATTGACAAGTTTTCTGTACTGAATTCTCTCTTGAACTTAAAAAAAAATCAGAGCTCCCAACTGCAAGTTTCTGCTCTATATGCTATATTTGTTAAAATTATCATAAAAGAAAATTGACATTTTCATAAACTAGAAGGTTTGTATTAAGGTCATGCAATGAGTATTTATAGTCTTATTACTCTTTAGTCCCTGGTAGAAACTACCAAAAATAATCATGTAATGTGATATGATCACACTCCTACTAGTTACAGTGTGAAAGTGAATTAGAACATGGTTAAAATGTTCTCCATGGAAGCTCTGAAGAGAGGCCAGAAGGACAAAGGAGGACACTGAAGCACAGATCTGAAAGCACAGCACATCCCGCTGTCACTTGGTGTGAAGATTAGTGGCCACCATGCCCCACTGGAATTCTTCACCATTTTCTCCTGCACCAGCAGGAGGAGAGCAAAAAATCTTAGCAAAGAAAGTGATATTTGGATTTGTACAGTAACAAGTATACCTCCAAAAGTTCATCAATTCAGGCTATAATTCCACCTCAGATTATGATCATGTCAGTAAGCAGTTCCTTCTGGTCACATGGATCTAAGACAGCTCCAGCCAGACTCTCAGAGGAATGAGAAGTGGGCACTCCCTGTGGGCACTGAGGGGCTGTTTCCAGCTCTGCTGGTTCCATTCTTCCTGAGCTGCTTCTCTTTCCTTCCATAGCACACCCCCTTTTATTCCCTGTGCACACACAGAGCGGACATTCTTCCTCCTCCCTCCACCACACTGCATCATTTTCGTCTGAGGTGGAAAGATGGAGCCAAGAGGCCAAAAGTTTAGCTTCATTCCACAGCACAGAAGAAAATGATAAATTTATGGCAAATCACAAAGTGTTATCCTGCAAACTGAAGAAGGTGCAAAGCAGAGCCATCTGGCAGTCTCTCCTCCCTCCCTCTGAATCGCTGTCACATTTCAAAATCAGCCTGTGTTTTCCATCAAAATTGGGAACCCATGGGCCACAGGCTGGGAAATATCTCCAGAGTAGGTGGAACAGGGGGCAGAAAGCTTGAATCCTTACTTGCTACTGCATTTTGTGGTGATTTACTTCCAATCTGCTGCTTCCCCTGCTCCTAGGAGAGGGAGAGGAGATGGCAGCTGGGCTAGGCACTCAGTCAGGCCTTTGGCTACAACCAGAAATGCTGGAGTAGTCGACAGGCAGGACCTAACTCCAAAATTTTCTGAAGGTCCTTCATTTCTCCAAGGTCATGAGATCAAAACAGTCATTCTACCCCTCCTCTGGGGAAAAAACCCTCCTCTCCCCCAGCCCCACTCCAAAGCTGCAGCTATGCTGACGTTTTTGTAAATGTTTTCTATTTCGCTGCTTTTGAGTAAAAAACAAGCTTCTGTGGAGAGACAGAGAGAAGCATGAGCCCAAATCCAGCTCTTTTGATGAAAAGAGAATTTTTCTTTGTGTAGGAATGTGATTGTTTAGGCTCCATCTGAAGAGAGTTCATGGACACACACAGGTACCCATGACAACCCAGCACACAGAGGCCTGGATATTCTGCATGGGGATGGATGGGTTAGAACATCCACAATGATGAGGATCTTCCAAATGAGGGATGACAGCAAATCACTTCCATTTGTGATGTAAAAGAAAACCTTGGCATTTCATTCTACATGCTTGATCCTCTCTAAGTACCTTCCCATTTGTTCTATAAATAAATAATAGTTTTACTTTGAGTGTGCTGTTCTCCCAGGTAAGTGGAAAAGACTTGTTCCCTTATCAAGCACAGAAAAGGTGCTATTGGCTATAGGACTGTCAACAAGGCAACATTTGTACTGCCCAGCAAGCCCCAGGAAAGAAAATAAAACAGGAAAATTGAGTGGCTCCAAGTTTAATTTGTTTGCTATTCTCATTCTGTCTGTTCATTTCTGTTATCAATCCAAAATTCTTAAATCTTTTGGGTAAAATACTAGCTTAACTAGCAAAACAGAACTACACTGTAATCACAGTTCTGACCCAATTATTTCATTCTGCTTGGTGATCTTTCCCTTGAATGGCTGAAAACAACAATACAGAGCCACAGTCTGGAGTGAAAAAACTGCCCAAGAGCAGGATGATGCCACTTTTTCATCCCCTCTGCTGCTGTGAGGCATCCTTTGGACAATTCCTTGTGAGCACACAGTACACTGCAGCATGTGCTGCCGTGCATTTGCTGACGAGTCATGGAGAGCTCCATGGACATCCAGATCTCCTCCACAGGACTACTTTTTCAAATGTTGTTGAACACAAGCCATAAATTCTTGATCCAAATAGTCAGCTTAATCAGAACTTGCTCTCATGTCTCATCCCTGCATAAAAAGACAGAATGTGTCCTTTAAATACTATGGAAATATTACCTCTGACAAAGATGCACAAAATGCCACAGAATGCAGAGTGCACTTACATCTCTTTTATTTATGCTGAGATATTGGAATAGTTCTACTATTACCATTTATTTGATTGGGGAAGTTTTTCCATGTTCATGCTAATTCTCAAGCAAGTGCCTCAGTCCGATTTATGATGTGAGTTCTTTTCATTTTTTAAGCCATTCGTGCAGGCTTTTCATTAAAGTAGAAGAGAATCTATAATGGATTCAATATGTAATGCAAAGATCAGCTTTGAAAATAGACCTATTTCTGCCTAAGTCATCAAATATTACATGTACATGAGTCTAAGTTCTGAGAAAGTCAACTGAAATGAGAAGCTGCCACTGTGGGCGCTGGGAATTAGAGAGATTTTCCATTTGTTCAAAGTCTCCTTTCTACTTCTGTCCTCAGATTTCCTTCCCAAGTCTGTGTGCCCTCCCTTCCCATATCCTGCAGCCTCTTTGCCACCCCTGCTCATGAAACTCCCTGGTATCTTGTCCTTTGGGCAGTCTTTTGTCCCCCATTGTGCTTGTCTAAGGCATGAGACATACAGTATGAGGCCTTCCAGTATTTCTGTAGCACTGAAACTGGTAACTGGCCCAAACCTTTCATCTTCTTTTGGCAAAGCTTATGCTGAAGTCATAGCTTAAACAGCCAGTGACTTTTCCTGATTTGGCTTTAAATGCTGTGTATATTAAAATGGGAAGAAAAGCAAAGAGGTGCTGTCAGTTAGCATCCCAGTCCTGAGCACAAAATTAAGAATCAAAGTCTTTTCTCAAATTAGAGCAGACATGAACTCTTAAGAATAGAGGAGAACCCACCAACAAAACATACAAATGAGTTCTCAAAAGGTATTTCTATTATTCATGAGTCACTGGTCCATCTAGGCAAGAGTTCTAAGTTCCCAGGGACATTTACAGGCTAATCAGTGAATCAAATAGGGTAACAAGGAGACCAAGGAACAGAAATCCTCAAGGCATCAGCTACAGCAAATGGAAGCAAATGAGAAGGTGTTCACAGCAGTTTGCTGTGAAGGATCTGCCAAGGGCAGAAGGTGAAATGGAACTCTGGAAGAGCAAACCAGCAATGACATACATCTATTTGGACATCTGGCAATGCACAGCCAAACCAAACAAACAAATTCATGAAGAGTCTGAGCAGCTTAATTACGTGGCCTACAGAATTTCAAGGCCAAGTCAACATCACTGGGGAGCCAGGCTAATGCTAATTATGTGGTTCTTTGACATACTACTAGAGGAGACCAAGAATTGCTCGATTCATATTTGACAAATAATTGATCAGACAGCTTATTTGATTTATTTGGAACAAGGTATATAATGATTGACCTTCCTCTTCCCCGTGTTTATTTTCCACTCATAGAGCTGCATAGATTACTTGTGAATATATTCATTGAACATTTTATTGGATCAATTTTTCAAAGTTGCTGATAGACAACCAATGTGTTTTCCTTTTCATTTTCTTGCTCATGTCATGCTGCTACACTGAGAGTTATGGATGGCCAGGAGCACAAGAATCAGAGCCTCAGGGAGCCCTCATCCTTCTTGGTTACAAACAACAGCAGCAAGAACCTCTTCATTAGCAGCTACGAGAGGACTTACAGCACACCAGTGGCAACCCTGCCTCCATCCATCAGGACCATTCCCCTTTTACCCTAGGAGTACCCAAACCACTGCCACAGTCTTGCAAACAAGAGAAAGTGTGTAGTCTTGCCTATTGCCAGAGCCTGAAGTAGTCCAGTAAGAGAAATTTTACAATGCTTAAAAGATTGCATTTATTTTTAATGTCACTGTGTGTAAAATCAGAACCATTCAAATTCTTTCTGTAAAGATCTTTCAGTAAAAGCTTTGCTGGTAAGATGAGAAGATGCCTGTTGTTTAATCCCCCACATCTTTGCTGTATTTCTCCTGCTGTTCTTATTGTGCTTGTTCTTTTGCTACTGGCTCAGTAAAAAAGCAGAACATAGTGGTACTACTTGTTTAAATACATTTTGGGGGGAAAAGGCAAGCCCTGTACAGAACCCTAACTAACAAGATTGCTGTGAGCCCTGAGGAGCTGCAGCACTGCCTCTGTGTGTAGGTGGCCTGAGCAAATGGCAGACACAGCAAAGCACCAGGAATCTAAATACTACTGCAGAGCTGGGCATGGAGCTCAGTTCAAGTGTAAACAAGTGTAGCTCCATCCAAATCAGTAGCTGTGCCTGCTTTTCCCAGTAGGCTTTTCTGCCAACTGTGTATTCCAGCAGCATGTCCCTGCAGCCAAGGCTGGCCAACCTTCCAGGAGATACTGCTGCCAGCAAGGAGGGACAGCTCTGGGAAGCTGGGTTAGCCAAAGCCTGCCATTTTGGAAACATTATTGTTTAGCATTGCTGTTATTGTATCTCCTCATTGTAGGCTAGGAAGTCTGCACTGCACGGGAAAGGCTCAGAATGATGAATTCCTGTGCAAGTGACATGTTTACGTGGCCTGCTCACACATCACCTTTGTTTTGCTGGGAGCAAGGCAAGGACCAGATCAGAGGCTGGAGTTCCAGTAGTCAGCAGGGTCCCCTGAGACTCCCCTCTGAAGCCCTGACACAGCAGGTGCTCGGTACAGGTCATGTGGAAACGTGCAGAATGTGGAAAATCAAACAGCAGTACAAACCCAGCTCAAAATTGGTGAAGGTTGTGCCATGCTCTGGTTCAAAGCATTCTGTTCTGTGTGCTAGAGATTGCAGTGACATCAGGGCAAAGCCTGAAGCAGATCAAAGCTCAGAGGGACTGCTCTCACACACAGACCTTACTTCAAATAGAGAAATCAGAGAAGGGGAACAGGTGATAAAACATACTCCAAATGCCAAAATTCATCCCCCAGCTACTGCTGAACCAGATTAACTTGCCGTGGCACACAGGGAGCAACAGCATCACCAGAACAAGCAATCCAGCTTCAGTGTCTGATAGCACTTAATCATAGTGAGAGATGTTTGGCCTGTCTACCCTGTGTACCCCAATCAGAGATTCCTCACACTTTTACAGCAAGCCTACTCATCTTTCTTCCTAAAACAAATAATCTCTCAGGCTCATTGCAACCCACCAGTGACACTTAGTATTCTGATCACTCCACGTGAGCCCACCTGGTATATTGTGTTTTAAATCCCAGCACTGTTATGGCTATGCATTTTCACTAGCTCCATGGTAGAACACAATAGCCCTGTTCAGTAAGAAGTAAATCTAAATTTCAATCCTTGACTGATGAGGGCTGTATAACAGTGTTTTTTTTACACTTTTATGCATCTTGAAACCAAATCTGTCAAAACATGTTAACTAAACAATAGGATACTTAAACACTCGCTGCAATATCAAGAAGCTTTTTCTTCCTCCCATTTCATTGGGTACAAACCTTTTTGATCTTAAACGGTGACAAAGGATCATTGAAAAAGTCCCCACTGTCTGGTAATGTCTGGAAAACACTATTTATCCTAGACAGTTTATCAATGTGTCATTTAGCTCAAGGAGATTATAAAAAGGGATGAAGCACATCAGCTGCAGAGGGACTTTCAGAACTCTGACAACACCCCCACTTGGCTCATGGCTCACCTGCCCCCACATCCCCACAAAAAAGGATCCTAGTAAGAGTTCTACTCTGCTGCCATGTGGATGGAGCTGTGCAGTACATCCTTTGGCACTGGAGGAAATCCCTGACCCTGCTTCCTGATGGTGTGAGGTGTGATCCCAGACTGAGAGGGACCAGGAAGCACATGGAACTTCAACAGCAAAGGGAAACAAAACACTGGGTCTGCTCCCAGGACTACTGACATCACTTGCAGTTTCTGAGGAGACCTCAAGGCCTTTGTGAACATTTTTGCTATTCTTTTAGCTAAAGTCATTGATAAAAGCTGGATAGATGTGAGTACAGATGTACCTAAGCTGCCAGATCTAAATAGTGTAATGATAGAAAGATCATTTCCTGTAATCCTGCAAGCATCTCTCATTTACCAGGGTCCAGCTCTCCTGTCTGTAGATACTGCTCATACTTCCCCATTAGCCTCTCTAGCAAAGATCAAACTTGTATGTCTCATAACTCCTTGATGTGATTTATAAAGCTATCTAACTTGTTTTCTTCCTAGCTTATCTCATGTAACCTATTTGTCTTTTTATTACAGCATCTTATCTGCCCCTTATTTGCTGTAGCTATTTATCAAAGACCTACAGTAATACCTATTCCTGCAGCATTATTGATGTGCTTGCCTGCACAGCCAAACCCCAGGCTGGCTGCACTGCTGGGAGGTGACAAAGCTCAGGCTGTGGAGCAGCAGCAGGGCTGAGCAGCAGGGTCACTCACCCCCCTCCACCCCAGCTGTGCTTGTAGGTCCCTTCAGTCACCTCAGGTGGGATGTCCCCTCCTGCTCTGTGCACTCCAGTGCAGGGAATGCCCAGCATGGCACCAGAGAGTGGCACTGGACACAAATCACACCCACAGGAGCTCTTTGCTGCAGCTGAAGAGAGTGCTTTTCAACTTTTGGGGCCTGACTCACACTGTCTGCCCTAGCCTGTCTGTGGTGAGTGAGTTATACTGGTATTTTGCTGCACAACAAAAGATATCCAAGTCTTAGATCATTCAGAATATAGAGCCCTCTGGAGATGTGCCTGGCTTTATAACTCTATTGCCAGTTCCAATACCATTGCTGCCATAGTTGTGGTTGTTTTCAATCAAATACCTCAGCCAGTGACAGCTCTCTGTGATTGGTTTTCAGTCTAATTTGTTACTTAACATCAGCTTTAAAGAGGTAATGAAAAGCAAAATGATGACAAAAATATTGATCATTAATATTCAAAAAAGGCAGTAGGAAAAATGCTTGTTAGGGCTCATGTATACTCATATCCATGTGCATTCATCTCAGGGAGAGAGATGTGTTAAGGTGTGTGGTCAGTGAAGGTCTGCCAGGTGTGATCTCTCCCATGCAGAAGGGCTCTGGTGTGCCCTGGGAATGCAAAGAGCACAGACTCCTTCAGAGCCATATTCTGTGTATTTTTATTTGTATCTGAAAGCTGTAGAAAACTGAAGTCCATCTAACTGTGTTCTTGTAAAAGATCTCATCACACTTTTCTGAAACACAGATGCCACTTCACCCATCCTGTAGAAAACCATGTGCAGCCAGACTGTCTGAAATTCCTGCTCTTTCCTGAGCCAGGAAACTCTGCTGGGTGCCTGGGGAGCTGCTGGGGCAGGGCCCCTCTGTTATGACAAAACTCTCCCATGAGTGGCTGCTGTCTGCTCTGAAGCCAGGGGGGTTCTTTCAATGGACTCACACACCTCTGAGCATACTTCAAGCATACATCTTATGAAAATTTCTTCTCTTAATTCAATCTTCTCTAATTGTGTGAATTCTGATTAGCCACATAAACAAATGCCTTTTCTCATGAACATTACTATATGTTGATAGACAAAAAGTAGCAAGTTCCAGGCACTTGTATGTTTAAAAACTGACTAGTTTTTGAATTGTTGTCTTTCTCTTGTCAATTTAATATTTTCATGTCCTTTTATTTTTTAAACCAGCAATTAGGAAGAAATTTGACTTGAAATTCAGATTTCTACATCAACTCCAACTAGTTTTCTTCCTAACTAGCTAATCCTGACCTTCTAACCCTGTCTTCACACAGAAATTTATCTAATCATTAACAATCCAATTCTCATTTACCAGATCTACCAGGTACAGAAAAACCTTAAAATGGGCGAGTGACAAGCATGAGAAGAATGATGAGAAAGAAAATGAGGTGTCAGGTTTATAAGTAAGGGAAGATACAAAAGAGGTACAGGGAGAAAAGCAGGTGAGACTAGCAATGCTTTATTAGTTGTGAAAGTTATTAGATTTTTCAGCTCATGCTTTGAGTAGCAGACAGGAGAGCACATCAGCTGGCCAGGAAAGCTGGCATTGGTCCTGTGCCCTCTGGGAAATGCAAATTCCCCAACCAGAGGATTAGGAGCCTCCCATGGCAAATTTGCTGGAAGGAAGATGAATCAGACTGAACTGGGACACTGGAGGAAGGATCCTGCTGGAGCTGGGAGAGGCCAGGGCTGAAACTAGAAGGGGGAATGTCAGGACCTACAAGATGGTCTCCTTGAAATGCTCCACAAAGGCTTCCTCATGCACCAGTTAAGCCCACAAAAATTGAGACATCAGAGAGATGTGGATGGCAGGGCAAGAGGAGAGGTCAAGCCTGAGCGAGGGGAAACAAAAGGCTCCATTTTATCTGCAGGAGGAAAGCAGTGGGATCCTTCAGGTACCGAGTGACCTGAACGAAGAATACAATAAGCATTACAAAGTCTGCATTAAGCAGGCAGAATAATTTCTTCTTTTCAAAATCAAATTCAAGTAGAAGCAGCCTTAGCAAAAGCCACTTTATATAAATTAACACAATTCTTTCATATTTCACAAAGACTGGCTGGGCCAGAGGACTTTCATTGTGTGTAATTTCCTCCCAGCTGTGGTGCTTTGGCTGTGCTGCCCACGGGTGTTTGTGACAGAAATGCAGCAGAGCAGCTCAGCAGGAGGACAGGGGCCCTCTGTGACATTCACCAGCTGCCTTCTGCCTCCTAAAAGGAAAATGAAGGCCAGGTCATCTGAGAGTCCATGGACTGCATGATCCCTGTGGGTCTCTTCCAACCCAGGATGCTCTGTGATTCTGTGATGTAATTAGTTTGCACTAACTCAGTACAGACTGAGAACCAGGGATGGAGGTGACTTAAGACAGGCTTATTTCTGTGTGATCACTGAGCAACCCTGGGCAAGCAGGAGGGCAGCAAAGCTCTGCCTGTTTGCAGCAGCAAAGCCCTGGTGTGCCCACCCCAGAGTCCCCTGCTGTGCTCCCAGCTGGGCTGTGTCACCTGGTGTGCCCAGCCCTGCCAGGGCAGCCATTGTCACCCTGCAAAGTGGGCTGGAAGGTCAGCTAAGGAATGACCTAAGAACCCTCATAACTGAGGAAACTGGAGGAAAACCAGGAGTGCCACACCTCTCTGTATGGCAGAGGTGAGTGCTGATGATTTCCAGGCTTTCTTGTGAACAATAATCTCCATTAACAGGTCCACAGTAGGTGGACAACAAGCAGGACCTATGATGAAAGTAACTGCATGGAGGGAAAGAAAACACACAGCAACTGAGTTTCAAGGGTGCTCGAGTAAGTCTGGTCTCTGTGATTGCCTCAGCCAATTAGTTCCTGAGGTAAATAGCTCATAGGGCATTACACAGAACGAGTCAGGGACATCACTGGGAATTCACCTTGGAGAAGTCATGGAGAGGCACAAAACAATTGGAAAGTGACAGTGCCCATGCTGAGCACGGGGGAGGATGGCAGAGTGAGGAATGAAAGGCCAGTTGAGAATGCTGGAACAAATAAACAAGTGATTTGTAAGGCCAGGGAGGACATGAAGGAGATGAACAGCCCTGTGCATGAATCTGTCATGTAAAAATAATATCAAAACAAAATCGTTGCATTTTGCAACAAGGTAGCAGACCTTGTGCTGCAGGGAGAAGGGCAAACCTCATACTTAACCTACTAAGAGTCTGACACTGTTTCTCATATTTTTATATGAGCTACAGATATACAATGTAGATTAAACTTCTGTAGGAGGAAGCAAGAAAGACAGGGTGACTTAAGCTGGGGAGGAGTTATTGATTGTTTACTGTTCAAAATGGAAGGATGCACAAAACCAAGGAATTGCCTGGGGATTTGTCCTGAGCCAGCTCTGCTCAGTGCCACATCCCTGTGACCTGGAAGGTGGGACACAGAGTATTCTCAGTACATTTACAAATGACCCCCAGCCAGAAGGGACTGCAAATGTGTGGGAGGACAGCATCAGAATTGCAAATGGCCCCAACAAGCTGGGGAACTAGCACAAACAAGAGGGTGCATTTCAATAAGAGCCTGCAAAAATACTCCACTGCAGAAATACAAGATATGGGAGAATTGGTTAGTTGGAAGTTCTTTAGGAAAGTATCTAAGAATTATAGTAAATTATACTGGGTGGCAATCAGGAATGCCACAATTCTGAAAGAGACAGGCATGCATAAATAAAGGGATAGGCTGCAGGTTGTGCAGTTTGTTGGGGAAGCTTAGCAGTGGGGGGCACTGTCCTTCAGGAGGGACCTGCACCACTTAGGAAGGGTCTGAAGGAGAACAGTGGGAAAGGTCAAAGCCTAGAAAACAGGCCCACATGGAACTGTGAATGAGGATTTTCATCTAGCCTCATGCAAAATAAAAGCTAGCTAGCTAGCTCTGGTGAAGAGACACAAGGAATCAAATGGTTTCTTTGTCCACAGCTGATGGAATAGGAAGCAGTGTGGAAGCCAGCATCCCCAGCCCTGCACAAAAAGAGGCATCAGAGCCAGTTTGTGCAGACACTGCAGATGAGGGGTTTTATTAGAGGGGAAAAAACCTTCAAACCCACTGGAAAAATCTGAAACCAGGTTAGCAAGGGCTCACACAGCTACTTCAATAATCAATGCTATGATGAGAAAGGCATAGTCAAGATCAACATACAATGATCAAGGAATGTTAACCACTGAGTACTTGAGTTCAAGGTGTGCCAGTCAATCAAGTTGAAAATAAAAAATGTAGCTCAAATCCTACTTCAAGGATAAAAAACCTCCATGATTTGTATTTTCAGGTGATTGCAATACTAAAAGAAAGGTCATCACATTGAATATTCATAGATTGCCTTAGGCAATGCCTTAAAGTGATCAGAGAAATCTCTGACTGCCCAGCAGTATAATTTTATTTGTTCCTAATTGAAATTTAAGATCAAACAGGCTTGTGTAATTGTCCTGAAAATGCTCCCTTCCTGGACCTTTATCCTGCCCAACCTCACCTCTGACTGTCTAGCCATGTTTCTTGGGCACTGCTTTTGTGTTAGCTGCACGGAGACTACTCCAAAACCTCCAGAAGGAAGCTCCTTCAAGCACAGGCAGTGGCAAGGAGCCCTTCATTGCCATCCCAAACCCTCCAACTCCTGCAAACCCCTTTGTGAGTAATGCCTCTTCATCTGAAACACAGCAGCACAGCCCTGCAGGCACCAGGACCCCTCTGGAGCCAGCCCTTGGCCCTGCAGCCTGCTGGGACCCAGCACAGGCACCACCAGCATGGAGAGGGACAGCAGGACACAACCACGGCACAGCTCTTTGCCAGCAGCCCACCCCAGTGCCTGGCTCACAGCCACCCTGCTCTTCATGCTCAGAGCCATAATAATATCCCCTGACAAACCCCCACATCTCATCCTGACAGTAGGCACAGCACTGCAGAATTAATGAATGAGCAGGAGGAGAAAACTACTCATTTGGAAGAAGTCTTCTGGAGCAATATAAAGCTGCAGGAAACCTGCCTGATTTGTCTTCTGGCAAGTTCTGCTACTAGCTCTAAATTAACACTGCAAGTGTTCTCAACTGATTCTCTACAGGAACTAGTCAAGTGAACATCAGCACACCTGTAATTGCACACTGAAGTTACTCAGACCTCAGTTTTCTGTCTTGGAACAAATTAGGTTTATTTTTAGGTTTTTGTCCTCACCTGAATCCAAAGCTACAGCTACAGCTTTGTAATGTTAAATTCACAAAGGTCAAAATCAGAAGCAAATTATTGCAGCAGCTGCTTCGAAGTGAAACATGCATTTTGCAGAGATCTGCTGGTAATGTTTAGTTCTGCTTCTCTGTTCTTGCACAATTTTCTGTGCAGAGACTCTTTTGACATTGGCATTGTATTCTGCAAGTGCTGGCTAAGAACAATTTCTCCAGCTCACACAAGGTTTTTAAAACTAACATTTTTTTTAGTATTATCTTCATCCCTCCCATGTCAACTTAGGAGTGATTGAGAAAGGCTAATTGGGGTTTTTGGCTTTCCCTTACATCTTGAGTGTAATAATGTGGATCTATTTGTTTTGTCAGATTAGAGTGGTGTAAGAGCTAAGGAAATCTTTATGTTATTACAGCTTCTGTATTCAAGTTAAGATATGATGAAGAGGAGGAAACTTAAAAATATGGTAAAAAATTGTGGAAATCTGATAACTTTCAAAACTATACATAAACTATCTAAGCCTTTAGAACTATATAAGTCATCCCACATGCTTGCTCCTATTGCTAAGAGCAATCTGGAAGTCAAAGTCAGCAAAAGCTCTCACCCCAAATTATCCATGTCTCAGTCACTATCAAAACCTCTAAAAAATGTCAGATCTTACAGTCAGCTCCAGTTAAGAGCATTTTGCTGACAGGATTTCATTCCTCCTAATCTTGGTAGCATAGCACCTACATTTTCTCTCAGCTTTTCTTCAAGCTTTGCAGTTTTCCCTCCAGGTCCCTGGTCCCCATTCCTAGGCCCTGCTGTCCTTTGTGGTGGTACTCTTCTGGAGGCTGCCATCCACCAGAAACACTCAGAGCAGCCTCCAGATGTTTTTGCTCCCCCTGGAAGAGCTACCCAGGGCTAGAGCAGCACAAAGGGAGGCAGTCCTGCTGATGCCTCCAGCAGGGACTCCATGAGCAAGCTCAGCTGGAGTGGGAGAGCAAAGCAGCAGGTGCCAAGACCCTTCACATCTCCACCATGTGGGGATCGTGGGTTTCATTTGGATTACATTGTTCTTGATCTTTCCTCAGGAAATCAAAACTTCCTAAAGGGAAAAAGCTATTTTAGAGGTGCTCTCTAAAATAATTTCCTGGTCCATGGTGCAGTTCAGTGCCCAGTGTCCTGTTCAACACTAGGCACCACCCAAATCACAGCACTGCCCTACCTAAGCACTGTGCCAAAGGCCTCCCTTCCTACACCTCTGTCCCAAATCATTGGAAAGTTTCTTAAGGTCACAGGGGAGGAATGTTGCAGATGCCTTGAAAGTCAGAGTATCATGCAAATCTATCAATCTCAGTTATGAAGAGCCATAATTGTGCCCCACTATCTTCATTCCATAGGTCTAATTTCCATTTGAAATGCATTCAGCTCCCAGCACAACCATTACATTTGGTTTTTAGGGAAGGGCAGCATTGCTGACTCACAGAAGCCCTCCCAAGCTGTTTCAGCCCAGTTTGATTTAAGGAGCAGTGCAAATTTCCCTTCTCTGTGCATTACAAACTTCATCTGCTTCCACTTAGTTACAAAGCTGAGATCTAAAAAAGGCAAAATCCCCAAGGCTGACACAAAGAAACCCCCTGACTTATAATCTCAAGGTATGAAGAAGTAAATTTCCAGCCTAGTGAGCTACCCACCTAGCTGCAGTTATTATGTGTTAAAATTCCCTGTACACCACACAGAAAATTTGCCCCTAAGCATTTTTAAAATTTTTTCCCCATCTCACAAACTGCCAGAATACTAAAGTGAATTTTAGGCAATTGCTCACACTGGTAAAAATTCACTATCTGATATCCAAACATCAGCCTGAAGCACAGAGGCCAGAACCAGTCCTCTACTTCAGAATAGGTAGGGGTTTTCTGACAGAACATGTTCTGTCAGAAAATGTCAATGAATCAACTTTCCCCCAAAAAGGAAACTTTATCTATGTCATGAAAATGCTCCCTGAAAAGTGTCTGACTGCCAGCATGGCCAAAGCAGGCTCCTTTCCTGCCTAACTCCCAGCAGAAATCAGACCAGAAGATGTGGGCACTCTTCTTTCCAGGAACTCTCCCAGCCTCCCATTTCTCCCATGTGTGCTGTCTGCAGAATAATTAACCATTTAGTGGCCCCAAGAGCCCACAGGGGCAGCCCAGTGGTTCTGCCACCCTTGGAAGAGCAGCAAATTAGAAAGATGTCTCCTCTCCAGGCTTAGTTACAAACCATCAGGACTGGATGCTTAATGGTGGTGTCCTGGCACGAGGCTCAGCCCTAACACTCTCAGTTAACCCACTGGAATTCTGTAACTCACTGGGAGCTTTGGCCAAGTACAGAGGGGAGCTTTGGGCTGTGGCAAGTTATTTAAGGCTAGTAAATAATAGGGGTTTGTCATTTCCTCTGCAGGACCTGAGAAAGGCTATCTGCCAATCTGCCCTGCTCACAGCACTATCAGCATCCCACTCCCTGCTCAGGCTTGGGTCAATCCATCACACACTGATGCTCCTGGCTGAAATTCATTAGAGGAGATATGTCTGGGTTCCTGCCTCTGCAGGAATGAGATTTTCTTCTGGAAACTGTGAGCTGATAAAAATTCCCTTTGTAAATATCAAGGCTGCTTGAAATTTTTCCTTCTAATTTTCTTTTATGAATGCGTTGGGGGATTTTTGTGAAGGATGTTCAAGGAACAGACCACAGAACAGGGAATGGCAGAATGTGGGGGGGTTTCCTACTGAAGCAGTCTGCTTTTTAAGGAAATGTTGAAAACATTTTCATTTTCTCCAGTTCTGAACTAAAAATATTTATTTTTGCATCTTCTAAGGCTTCTACAAGAAATCAAAAATTTTCTTCCAAACAAAAATCATTTTACCAAAGCAGGCCAGTGTTTCCCAAAGGAATGAATAGCAACTGTGCCTTTCAGCCCTGCTCAGCATATCCTGCACATCAAAAAGAGAGAAAGATGTGTAAAACTATTGATCACTTCTGCTTCAATGCACTGAAATTCTGAATTTAACAAAAGCACGAGCCCGGCAATGGAAATTTCTCCATGTTCCCAAGACAAGCACATTATGGGATGGCTAGTGGGGAATTGCTCATAGTGCCCCAAGTTGAGTCATTTTCCCCAGAAACAAAACCTGCCTTGGTCCTCTTGCAGGTTATAATCAGGTCATCCAAACAGGCTGTCAATTAATGTTCAGCTTGGGAGATTTTTATTATGTCCATAAAGAATTACACTGTGGCCATTGCACTCACCCACTGAATCAAGTGGGAATGATATACAGCCAGAGCGAGCCTGAAATAATGCCTTGCTAGTAATCTAGCCACATTATTTTAATTCTCTCTAATTCTCTGTGCTTGTGGAAATCCCAAAAGAGAAAATCTAAATAAATGAATCATAATTATAAACCTTGTTTATGTAATTGGCAAATGCTGCAGAGATAAGTGAGCACTGCTTATTCCTACACAAATACAAATTAAATCTGGACACTGCACCAAAGATCTGCCCTACAGTGCTCCAAATTGAACAAGACTCAAAGATAAAAAGCTCAGCCCCACTACTGTGATTTGTCTCTCTGTCTTACCACACCTTCATATCTAGGCACACCCATAAACCATGGTTCCCAAACTGGAATTATGGATCAGATATCTTAAGAAAACATAAGCACGTGCTTCATATCCCAAGTGCAAAAGGAAAGGGCAAGATAATCCTCAGCAAATGAACCCCTTATCAGGATCATGGGCAGTCCCATCACTGCCATGACAGCTAGCTCAGCTGTGAGCCAAATGCCTGGAAAAGGCCAGCCAAAAATCCATCAGTAACAGCTCATTTTTCAGTGCTAAAGGAGAAACCAGGCTGGCACGGGCAGGGCTGGCCAGCCCCTCTCTGCCAGGGCCAGGCTCCAGAGCAGGGGCTGGGGGCTCAGCAGGGAGCTGGAAACAGCCCCACTCCCATTCAAAACAAAACCTGTTAAAGCAGAAAGAAGAGCACAGGGCACGGGGATCTGCAGGGCTCAGAGGTGAGTGTGTGTCCTGAGCCACTCGGAGCCTCCTCCAGCAGGGAGCCACCATGCATTCATTTCAATATTTTACCAAATGAGCTTTAGAAGTTCAGAAGGGGGATTTTTTAGGTGGAAAAAAGAAGACTACAGAAAAGAAGACAGGCTTTTAAGCACATCCTAGCTTTTTTTCAACTGTCTATTCCAAGGAAGCACAGTGCATCTGTACCTTTCTCTAAAAACATCTTTGTTAGGCACTGCAGTGCCAGTGGAGATGGAGGATTGACAGCTCTGGAGATTCACTCTGCTGTTTACCCACTGAACAGCCACAATGCAGGCAGCACAAACTTTGCTGAGCCTGCCTGACCAATGTGCCTTTGGCACCTGCTAAAATATTTAACACCTTCCAGAGAGGGTGTGCACTGCAGAGGGAAGCGGGCTGGGTGCTCAGCTGGCAGCTGCCCCTCCTGCCCTGGCCCTGCTGCCCTCTCCCTCACCTGGCACTGACCAGGCCACTCCAGGCTGTGTCCCAGGGCTGAGCAGGGCAGAAGCACACAACACCATGCAGACTGAGAACTCTTCATTTTCAGCAAGAACCCACACAGAGCCTCTTAAAGCTGGTGCCAGGCAATTTGCCTGGGGGATCTCAGACACAGCAGATTCTCAGAGGTGCTGCTCCTCCTTCCAGCAGCAGCCTGGCACTCCCTGCAGAAGGCACAGAGATGCAGGAGCTGCAGAGCAGGAGATGGAAGTCTGCTCTTTAAATATCTTCTGTGCACTGTGTAAGCAGATTCGAGCTCATCTTGCTCAAATTGCTTTACTAACCACATTAACCTCTGGGACTCCCCTTTGTTTCCTGGGGTGGGTGAGTAATAGCTCAGGGATGCAGCAGTAATGGCTGAGCTCCCTTTCAGGGAGTACTGAACAGACAACATGGGAAGCTGTGCTTTCCAGAAATGATATATTATTAGTGCTGCATCTGAAATAACCCAGTAATTGCTTAATGCTTTATATTTACATAGGCTGTACATTATGTTTGCTCTGAGAGAGGAAAGGAAAACTAAGCAGGAAAGGAGTTTGCAATAAACCTACAGTAAGCAATAAAGAGCTATAAATGGTAATCTGTCAATAGCATCAGCTTCTTGAAGGGCTTGGTTTAGGAAAAGAGGAGCATCCTTAGCTCCCAACAGATCTAAATCAGCCCAAACTCATGTACTACCAAACAGGATTGAGTCCTTCCTGAAGGATGAGCTATTAAATGTAAACAAACATAAAATCTTATTTGAAAGATCACATTCACTATTAACAAGGGGAAAAACAATCTTCCAGATAAGGCACTGGTGTGCTGGGACTCTGCAGTGAGCTCCAGCTCTGCCAGATTCCTTGCTTCATCCTGACTTCCATCCTCAATGTCCCTGTTCTCTCATCTCTACCCTCACAATGGGGACATTCCTCTCCTTCCCTCCCTGTCCTGGGCTGTGCCATCTTTCTGTGAGCATGCACAGCTCCCATGTGAAAGGAGATGCCCCAGGCCAGCTGCAAACAAAACAAGGATTTGTAATATTAATTTTTGAGCTTCCTTCCTTCCTTCCTTCCTTCCTTCCTTCCTTCCTTCCTTCCTTCCTTCCTCCCTCCCTCCCTCCCTCCCTCCATATTCACTGAGAAACTGATGTTAAGGAAGTTTGGCCTCTTCCAGGTTTGCTGACTGCATTTAAACCTCCATCCCTGGGAGAACAGTCATGCACACCAGCTTGTCAGTGCTCATCTGTTTTCAAAACCAAAAAACTTCTGCAGATTTTAATAGCAAAACTACCTGGCCTGAGAAATAAACAGCCAAACCCTTGCAAGTAAGCAAGAATGTGCATGTGTATGCAAACCAAAATGAAAGTAAGCAAAGTTTGTAATCTACTGATTTTCCAGGCCTTCATTCTTCAATTTATGTTACATTGAATGCAAAATAAACAGCTCTTACATGTATAGGCTGAAGATCCCCTCTGAAATCAGCTGCAATGGCTAAAAAGCATTAGGCCAGGATTTTAAAACCATGTGCAACATGGGGAAAACCTACTGAGAGAGGACTGTGGAACAGCAGCTGTGGTGGAGTGTGGGGATGGAGGGGAGGCCAGGAGCACTGCCCAGCCTCCCAGCAGCTACACACTCTGCATGGTGGATGGTGCTGCACTGAGAAACTGGCAGGTATGAGGGTACAGGAGAACTGGGAGCCATAAAAACCCT
Organism: Haemorhous mexicanus; assembly: GCF_027477595.1. Lineage (NCBI taxonomy): Eukaryota > Metazoa > Chordata > Aves > Passeriformes > Fringillidae > Haemorhous > Haemorhous mexicanus. The sequence goes on along the minus strand of NC_082352.1, from coordinate 4,294,322 downwards.
GAGGATATTATACAAGGATTACCCTGGTATCCATATTGCAGTCCACTGTGGGCAGAAAGAAAGAAAAATAAGAAAGAAAGGGGAAAAAGAAAGAAAAAAACCCAACCAAAGCTAATTCACTCAATTTACATACAGTTGTGTCTTGCAAGTAAAATACAAGATTCAGCTCTTCCCAGCTTCTTGCTATACCAAGGGAAAAGCTGCTTGATTGGCACAGGGGTGAGCACAGAGCAGAAGGAGAAGCTGTGATAAAGAGCCAGGGGTAGCAGGGAGTGAAGGGCATGGATCCAAGGTTAGAAACCCCAGGCAGGTCTCCCATTAACATGACAATTGTTTCTCGAGGGTCTGCTGCCTGTACAAACTGCACAGGCCAGTCTGGCAACATCCAAAATCCACAAGCATGAGCAGGGCCCCAGAGCTCAGCCAAGCAGTGCCTCACCTGCTCAGGGATAATCTCAAGGTACAAATATCCATGCAAAAAGTTATAAAATAAAATAATTTTGTTTTATCTTCGCAGGGAATCTCTGACTGACGTGTTCTCCCTGCCCTTCATCCAGGGAGTGGGGTAGTGGGACTGGGGGGCAGCAGTCTCACACTGCCCCACTGCTGCCCAAGCTTCCCCTGGGGACAGCCACCAATGCCACCAGCCTGGCAGGCCACTGCCAGCCCCTCCTCTGTGCTGTCAGACAGCCTCTGAGCTGAAATCCAGCACAAGACACTCAGGGCTTTGGTAGAATCCCAGCTGCCACCCACGGGGTCAGACCCTGGGGCAGGGTTTGTAGGCTGGCTGTGAAGGAGAGCACTCCCTTCCCAGTGCAACTGCTTCTCTGCACCTTTCTGATCATTCACATGTATGATGATGTCTACAAAACAGCCAGGGGAGGTGACAGGACCCCCTTCCTGTCATCATTGGAGGGGTCACACAGGGACAGCTACACCACAGAAGGTAAGAAACCCTGAAGGAGGTACCACCATGCCTGGCTGCTGAGAGAGCTTTATGAAAATTGTGGGAAGAAAGAACTAATTAGCAGGGAGTGGCAGGAGCAGATGAACTTTTTAAAAAGGAAGATCTCCAATTTTATGCCCATGGCACCTAAGTAACAAGCAGAAGAAGAAATAAAGAAAGTATATGAGACTGATGAATTATTTGAAAATTCATAGAGCAGGACTGGGCATTTAGTTACAATGACTGAACAAGAAATGTGTTCCTGCTCCCTCCAAGGAGTCACTGCACAGAGAGAAGCCTCTTCAGCTCCAGTGTGCCTTTGCTGGGGCTGGGATTCCTGCAGGTTTGCAGGCAGGAAAAGGAACATTTCAAGGTGTAGCAACACCTCAGAGAAGGAGGCCTGCATCTCCTGAGGATGGAGCTGTGAATGCCATCCAATGTTCAGGGAATGATAGAGAGATCACACTTGCCTGAACAATCAATCAAAATCAGCCTGGGCCCTAATAAAATGTATCCTGTTATGGACTAACCCACACAGAGCAAAGACCTCACTGACCTCAGGGGAACAGCAGAGTCACAGGTGACATTTGCCAGAGACAGATGAAGGAATGTTTGCACAAAACAACCTTTAAAGGGGCAGTCAGCAGAAGTCCCAGGTGATACAGAAATGGAAACACTGAAAAACTGCCTTCCCATTGCCTTCAGAGCCTGTCACAAGATTCCTGGCAGCAGTCTGGCCATGAACAGCACTGCAAAGGCTGAAGAATTTGGCCAGCAATTTTTATTTTTCTGACAAAAACCTCAAGTCCACCCCCCCCCACAAAAGCTGTGCAATGAGATACTATTACAATAGCTCGCAGGGAAAATCTTCCAGTTGGTCAGTCCAACCATGGAGCTGAGTAGCTAGAGAAGCCTGAATGCATTGAACTCCCTGTTTTCACCATGGAAATGCTCAACAAAACTGACCTTTTCAATTTCAATAAAACTGGATTTTCCCGTAGGTCCCCTGTCAGCCACTGCAATAATAAGTGGGAGTGCTAAAGCCCAGAATTATTAAAAACTGAAAAAGAATAAAATGGTGTCCCAGCCCCACTTTTGCTGGGCTGGATCTGACTGCATTCACTCTGCTGGCAGAGCTGTACTCTCCTTCAAAAATTTCAGAAAATACAAATCCATCTGTGATTTTGCTGATGCCAGTCTGGAGGATCTGCTGACTTCTTGCTAGGTCCCACTCAGAGCAGGACATGGCCATGGCATCCCTGCTGACACTGCAGCTCCTTTCACCTGGGCAGGCTTTTCCTGGGGATTGCTGGGTACTCTGACAGTCCTGGGGTGTTCATCCTTCCTCAGCAAGCTCCTCATTCACCTGTTCCAAAGCAGAGCACTAAGACTCAGTCTCCTAGCACCAAGGAAGGTGCTTCTTCCTTTGCCATCCCAGATGCTGCTCCTCTCTGGCTGGCCAGGCCAGGGATGGACAAGGTGGGGAAATGGACAAGGGAATGGGCAGACACTCAGAGTTATTTCAAACTCCAAAGTTTCTTATGTTTTTTACCAAGGAGATTTGTCATACGTGTCCCTCAGACTATGATCAGTCTCAAGAATACCAGCTATAAAACATGGCTAGAAAAATATTGATGTCTGTTTAGCCCCATGCATTGTTAAGTATTCATCACTTGGCAGCATTTGAAGTAAGAAATTATTTCTTCTTTGTGTTTAACTTTCTCCAGTGTCTGTGTTCAGGAAGGTATCCTCAAGAGTGATGAAATTCAGGCATTCACATCTCAGTCAAGGCTTTTGAGACTAGGCAGTTCTGAAATATCCAAATCTGCATTTCACATGTCGCTTTTTTAGCAAAATATAGATATGGGGAGACAAAATGTGAAACAGAGCAGTTTTTAATAAACCCCTCAGGTTCCAGCAAACCACATTGTCATCAAGAGCTACAACCACGTTCCAGCATGGTGCTGCACTGAGAAACTGGCAGGTAGGAGGGTACAGGAGAACTGGGAGCCATAAAAACCCTGAGCATGTCCCTGTGCTCCCCACCCCATGCTGTATCAGCTCCAAAGGCTCTGTTTTCCCTGGAGATTCCAAATGGGCTGTTAACATGCCAGTTGTTAGCACTGTACTCAGATATTTCCCACGTCAGATAGACAACAGCATCTGACTGAAGCCAGGCCCGAGCTTGGGGCAGAGCTGCCCTCGGGGAGCCCCAGGACACAGCCCCAGCTCGGGGCACTCCCAGTGCCTGCTCTCCCCATCCCTCTCACACGAAATCAGGGCTGTGTTTGCCATCCTGCCGTGAAGCACTGCCTGGCTGTGACTGCAGTGTGTTACAGGGACAAGATCAGCCACTGCCAAGTGGTAGTGATGCCATTTCCATCTGAAGTGTGCTTCCAAGCAGGCTTCCATGCACGCTGCCTGCTTGCCTCAAAGAAAGATGCAAAACCCAGCTTAACCCTTTTCCTTGGCAGGTTTACAGATCCTTTGTACTTTCCAAAATACAAAATCATGCAAACATCTGTCCTCACATCACTTTCTTTCCTTTTGCTATAATGACAGAACTTTTGGGTCCCTCTGTTCCCACAGTGGAACTAATCCCTGGAGGCCCAACCTCAGCTGAACCTTACTCAGTGTTTGTTGCTGCTGCAGAAGTGCAGAACACTGCTCAGTAGTGAGTTCACAGCTTTTGGTGCCTCCCTGCTGCTCCTTGAGCAGAGACATGAAAGGAGAAATACTCACATTCTGCTCCCAGGCACCACGGACTGCCAGGTGATGGAGCAGTGCTTGTCCAGATCCCTGATCCCTTCCCAACAGCTCCTGATGTGCAGGTGTCCCAGTCCTCTTCTGCCTGGGCACACTCAGCTCCTGGACAAAACCTGCCTGGAACACAGGGCAGGCAGAGCCAAGAGCCTGAGTAGGTGCTTGCACATGGGGAAGGAACTGCTGAATGCTCCTGCTCCACCCAAGTTGCCTTAAGCTCAGTCTCTGCTTCAACACAATATTTTTTCCTTGACAGCTTGAGACAAATAACTTCTGTTATTCTGAAGGCTATTGAAAATAAAAACCAAAGGAAATAAAATCTCTCTTCCTATTTCCTACTTTCATGCAGCTTATTGCAGTTACACAGTGCCTGTGCTGCACAGCTCCTCCAGCTGCTGTGGGGTCAGAGCCTTTGGGGAGGACACACACCAGATCTGTGGGGTGAAATGATCCATGCCCTGGGCTAATGGCACCCTTGGAGCTACTGGGGCACCTTCAGGAAGGTCCAGGTTCAGAGAAGTCTGAAGAGTAAATTCAACTTTCAGAAGAGTTAAATCCAAGTTTTAAGCTCACCAGCATTACCAGCATTATGTTCCCACCCAAGAGCCCTGTCTCTGCCAGCTGCATGTGCACTGGAGAGCCAGCAATGCCTTCAGTGGGGACACTGGCAGGCTCTGCCAAGACACAGCAAATTACAGGACTAAGGGTTTTAATTGCTTATTTCATACCTCCTAAACAGAAATAATGTTCCTGAAAACCCATAGCAAAGCCAGCTGAAAAACAAGGGAATAAAGGGAGCAAGAAAAAACCTAATCCTGAAGTAAGGATGAGGATGAGCCCATCCACAAAATCTGAGTTAGAGCATTTTATTTAAGCCCATTTATCTTTGCTATGTCCTGTTTACCAGAGCTTTAGGTCTTTGATCCTACCAGTGCATTTGCCAAAGGCTGTACAGCAGATTGCACCTGACACGTCACCTTACCAGTGACATTCAGATGCCTTTCAGCTGTATGACCAACACTGCAGGATGCTGATGGAAAGTGGATTAGGAGATTGCTCATCCTCTCAGAAAGTCACCTGGGACAGCTGTGTGTTGCTAAGCCCTGCATCAGATGGAGAGAAAAGGGTATTTTGCACAAGTCAGGAATTTGGTTTAACAGCTTCAGCAGGAAGCCAAGGCATGAGGCTGGTGGTTCACACTGCAACAAGAAACATAAAAAAACAACCCAGAGGTTTTTCAAACAGGCATGGCACACCAGGCAAAGTCTGTGGCAGAGAGAGGGAAGATCCCAGAGCATCAAATCCCAGCCCTGCACCAGGCTCTGTGCACTCACAGAAAGGGCTCTGAGCAGCAGCCTCCCTCCCTGGCAGAGATGTGAGCTCTGTACTTCCTACCAGCCACCTGGCTACTGAGTCAGAGCACATTTTAAGCCAAATGCTTGTGAGATGGGGGTGGAGGGAAGGGAAAGCCTCTTTATTCTGCAAAAATTACAGGACTGACATGGTTCTTCATTTCATCCCTGCTCAGTACACACAGCACCTTCAGATATGTTCCTTCCCAAACAGGGCCACCAGATGCAGTGCTGGTGCCACCCCCCTGTCCCTGGGGTACACAGAAGGGGACTTGCCCCTCTCCTCCTAGGAACTGGGATTCCTTTTACCTTCCTAAGACAATTTCATATGAAACTGGACTCAAAGGAGCCATGCAGAATCAAAGACTGCCTGTGGGAAATCAAGCAAGCCCCTTTCTGCATGCCATAAAAGCCCAAATTCTAAGGAAATAACCTTGTGTGCTTCAGTCAGTTTGTTTCACTCGGCTAGTTTTTCAAATGATTTTAAATTACACATGCTCAAATAGAAAAGGATGGCAGTAAATAGGAAGCTGTAACTAAACATTGCTCCTTAACAGGTAGCAGATGAGATGCTAGCCATACCCTACAATGGCACCAAATCTATACAGATTTTCCTAATATTTCTCCATCACTTTGATTTAAGAAAAAGATGGCTCCTATTTGCAACCTGTCATGGAGTGCTCTGAACACTGCTGTGGTCTTCCTTTGGGTTCCCTGTAATTTATCTAATTTAATAAGCACATTTCTGGAGAAATATTCAGGGATATTTCCAAGTTTTTATACTTTTACTGAGTTTTCCTCAATCCAAGCATCCCCACAGGAATTAAAGCAACTGAACACAGAATCCTTACCTTTGTTGATCTGTCTTGTTTTCAAGAGATGCAGCTCTTTGTGTGGTCAAAAGAGACAACCCCAGGTGTTTGCTGCACACCACACCCCATCCTCCTCACTCCTTGTGCAGTCATTAGCTGAGCTCCCTGTGGTACCAAGACAGAAAGTGAGGCTTGATGTGCCCACACACACGTGAGCACAGACAGGGCAGCCAGGTTCCAGGCACAACTTCCCAAGGATATTTCCTGGGAATTACAGTGAGGAACCTCAGGGAAAGAAAAAACAATTCTTATCTCTACTTGCTGCTCCTGTTGTTTTGCACATGTGGAAAGTGTTATGGAGATTGTTTACCTGAAGGGATTTGGCAATTGGATTCTGCTGAGGATTGTTTTGTTTCCTTGGCCAGTTGGCTCAAAGTTGTGTCCTGGCTGTCTCAAGACAGTCACGGGTTTTTCTTTAGTTTGTATCTTTGTACAGTACAGTATTTATCTCTTTAATATAGTTTAATAAAGCCATTGTTCAGCCTTCTGAATCCATGGAGCCAGATGCCAGTCATTCCCTGTGCTGGGGGCACCCTGCATGTTACTATAGGTTCCCTGGTGCCATGGTTTGACACCAGGTTTGTCAGGTATTCAAATCTGAGTGCCCATTGGTTTGACCACAGCCTCCCAAAAAACTCACTTCCTTTTCACACCAGGGCCCACAGGAGCCCTGGGCAAGCCCAAGGCCTTGACAAACCCAATTTCAGCCTCTACCAGCACAGCAGTGCCCAGGCCCACCCCAGGAGCCTGTCCCTGGTGCTGCACCGTGAGCTGCCACAGCCTGCTGGGTGCCAGGGTGTCCTGCTGTGCAGGGACTGTGGGGACACTCCCCACCATGGGTGCCTGCTGGGACAGCTCCAGCAGTGACTCTGTGGCTCACTGCCAGGGTAGGGGTTCTGTGTTGCTGGCTGGGGTCTGTGTACAAACCACCAAGAGGACAGGACTGATGGGAACGTGCCTTGAGCTCTTTTATTTTCCAGCATCAGCCTCGTTACATGGCCATGACAATGGGAAGATGCCAGCAGCTCACATCCCTGACAGCAGATCTAGAACTTTATATTACAACTTACTTTTAAAGTTTTTTGACCAATCCCACAAAGCCAAAGCACACTGACAGTGGTTCCCTCCAACTACCATGAGCACAGGTACCTTTGGTTAAACAATGCTGGCTTATTTAGAATACAACACCTGCTTGTGAGCCTTAAACCCAATGCACAGAGCTCCATTATTAAGCTTAGAACTTCCCAATATCTCACTAGATATATTTTTCTGCAGCTTAGGGAGTTTTTCTAGACAAGTGTTAATACACAGACCACTGTTCTATTTATCCTTACTTTTTTACTTCTTATATAACTTTTCTGCTGACCAATCTCATGGCCACTGCTTGGCTCCAATCACAATTCTGCTTCTCTGAGGCCTGCCTTTTGAAGCTTTCCCAAAACCCTCTGATTTGAAGGATTCCCACAGTTTTGGTTGGTTAATTTGAGATTTCTAATAAGTGTGGTGGGTTCAGTGCTGGCTACTCACCAGTGCACTCACTAGGATGTACTTACCTATTTTTTGCTGTCAGGTAAGACCAGGAGAAAGGTAAAGCAGGCTTAAAACTTTAAAAGGGTATAAAGAAAAGTTTATTAACAGTAACTAAAAGAAAGAGTAATAAGAATCAGAACAAAACTTTTAGAATACTTCTCTTCCCCTTACAACCTTTTATTTCTCAATGACAATGTAAAGAAATAAAAGTTGAAATTTTAGTCAGTTTACTACATCTAGAACAGTCTTTCTTTGGTTCACTTAGGGAGAGAAGTCTCTCTTGTTAATATTATGGAGACTTCTCTACAAGAAAACAGTTCTCTTGTGTTTCCCTTCATGAATAGTGAAAAAAGTTCCTGGGTTTCTTTCATCTTTAACATGTGTTTTTCACAGAACAAATGCAGCTTTTGCAGTAGCTAGGAGCTTTGCATCACTCCCATAAATACCTCCCATGCAAAACCACCACAGCCAGCCATTGCTGGGAGCTTGGGCAGCCCCTGCTGCTGCAGACTTGTGCCTTGAAACAAACATTTCCAAAGTGCCCCAAAATAAACACTAATAGCTGCTGGGTCAAACTATTTGCTGGCTCAGTGGACACACGGGGCTTCCTCCTGCAGCCCTCTCTGCTTCCATTTGACTCCTTTGTTAAAAATGCTGAGGGAAAGATACTTTCTTTTATAAATTAGGCTATTACCTCAGATTCACCTTTTCCCTTAATGAAAAGCAAGTTTCTACAGCAGGTCAAATAAATAGCCCTGAAATACAATAAAGTCAAGTTCTTCCAAGAACTTCTCCCTGTTTCTTGGAAAACAGGGAGTTCTCATGGTAGGTCCAGCTGTATCTGCATCCCTCACAACCCCCAGCAGGACAATCAGCATCTCTGCACCTCAGGAGAAAGCAGCACCACCTGCCTTCTTGTTACCAACAGCCTCCACTGTCAAAAACACTCTCTCTTCCTTCTCCTCAGTTTCTGTTCAGGCTTCTCCCCCCTGCCATTGCTCAGCCTGTGAGGGAATGCTCTAACATCAAGCCTTACTCAGGTTCCCAGAGTCTCATTTTTTGAAAGGATGAGATTTCCCAGCATCCTCAAGCTACTTCACATTTTTCTGTTCTTTTTCTAACATATCCCCTATCCCTTCATTTGTGTTTACCACTCTTACCCCCTTTCCTATTTTTCCTCATTTTTTATTGATCCATTTTTCTTTTTACCCTCTTCCCTTCAGCTCTTTGCTTCTCTTTTTTCTCCCTGCCCCATTCTAGTGACACTTTCTGGCTAGATGTATTACCCACTGTGCTGAGGGGAAGCAGTGCATCTGAATTCAAGCTGCACTGTACAACTACAGCAATACCAGATATACTTACAGAAACAGCACATCAAACTCTTAGTGTTCTCATCTCCCCATGCTAAATTCCCAGAGCCAAATGCCTCCCATTATCAAAACAATTTTAAATAAAGCTAAGGGGAGAATTAAATGAGAAATAAATTGGGCATTTAAAGCCTGGTTTGCAGCACTCAGCTCCTCTCACTTCAATAACTGCAGTGCACACCTTCCATCAGGCCCCCACTCTGCAGAGCAGTCTCTGTTTGCTGGCATGTTCCCCACTCTGCCAGAGATGATATGGACACCCTGCACTGCCAGATAAGCAATATATGTCACTCTCCCTTGCCTAAAATTAAAATGGGTACATTAATTTATTTTCTATTACAGGCTAGAGCAGAAATCAGAGAGGGAGAGGGAGCACGTTCTGCATTGGCTCTGTGCTCAGAGCTGTGATGTGGGGCCTCCCAGCACACTCTTGGCCAACATTTTGTGGTTAATCCTCAAATACCTCTGCATAAAATGGGTGTCAGGAAATAGCTACTGCTCTGGGATGATGTGATTTTGTACTTTTTACACTTACAGCAAGTGAATCCCAAGCTACCTTCTAACCACATCCTTTTTGGACAGGCCCTCCCCAGCTGGATGGGGGCAGAGCACATCTGGGTGATGTGTTCCCTTCATGGCCAATGGCATATCATCTAAGAAATAAAAGTGCTTTAATTGAAAGCAATCAAAAATCAGAGGGATGGCAAGAAATTCTTTTTTTCAGCCTTAAACAAAATCAAAATCAAAACTGAGAAATTAGTTGTTCAGAGGTCAGGAGAGAACTAGCTAGAAGGGCTACATGTTTATACATTCCATGTATTTTCTTTCCATTTTAAAGAGAATAATTTCTAGAGTGGCTGACTCTCATGTGAATTTTGACATCTGGCTCTAGAGGTTGTAGATCCAGGCAGAGACTAAACACACAAATACTGCACCTGTCCTGCTGACACAGGGCTCTGGCACTGCTGAAGGGATGCAGAGGAAGTGACAAAGAAATGCTCATATTTAAATTAAGAGTCAGAAAAGATAAGTGTTTTTATTAGTGATAAACAACAGAATATTTACACAGTTGGATGTGGATACACATACACCTGTGCAGGCACTGTGGGGGGGGGAAAGGGAGAATGAGACAGGAAAACCATAAAGATCTTACAGTTCTCACCAAAACACACGAGTCCTGATAAAAGGAAAAGACCCAATCCTTGTATACAAACAAATTTCCCAGCTTGTGGTCTAATATGTATCTTTTGCTGTTTATTTAGCTATACTCTTGGACTACTGAAATACACAGAATCAGTGTAGGGAACTGTAGGGAAAAGCAGAAATAGGTTCCTCCTGAAGACTCAATTGAATTACTCTGAAAAGATTAATTAAAATTGAATTCTCTTTTGGCACAAAATCTCCTGTTTGCTAGTTCTTGGTACGTCTGTTACCTAGTTGCCATTAGGAGATATTATAGTCTGTAATGAAATTATCTTCAAGGGCCCTGTGGGATTAAACAAAAAGTTTTCTGCATTCTGAGAGCTGCAGGAACAGCGAGCCTCCAGTGCAAATTGGCTTGCTTAATGAGAAAGTGTTCACATGTCATCACTGAATTCATGGCAGGGATCTCCAGCACTGCTTTTCAAGGGACAGAAGGGCAAATAACTGTGTGGAGATTGGAAAACAGCTTGATTTGCAAAGTGACAGCCAAAAGTCAGGTCTTTATTCCATCTCTCCAAAAGCCTACGGAGAGGGGAGGGGAAGGAGGGTATTTCCTTCAGCCCTGAGAACAGCTTTGGAACTAGAATAAGAATTATTACAAAGGAAAGGCCATTGGCCCCCCCAGCATATGGCTGTGGTTCTGCTGTCAGGATTTGGGGAAGCCATCCAGGGAATCACCTACATTAGGGATCAGTGTGAGTGAATCAGATACAAACATGTGAGAGCATTAACATTGCAACTGGTGCTCCAGGTCTGACATGCTCTAAAATACTGCTTTGTGTTTTATCACACTTGGAGCCTAACGAGGCACTTGACATATCAAGAAACCCCTCAAAATGGACCTGGGGGCAGAGCCTGGCCCTGGATGACCCAAGGGAGAATTTCACTGCAGTGTTGAATTAACAGTAGCATAAAGAGTCACTGAGCACTTTAACTGTACAATGAAAATCAGTATGAGAGAGACAGAGCAAACATAATCTGTGTCCTTTTTTTCTCCATGGTGTCATTTTATGGGACTTGCAAGGACACTCTGAAATCCCCAGTGTCATAAGTCTTGGCCTCAGAAGCTGGCACTGATGTCAAAAGGATAATATTTGTGTGTTGGCTGTTTGGGGCACTGTAACAGAGCCCACCAAACAGGTACTCACCACATCCCAAATCTGTGCTAACAGCTACACAGCCAGCAGCCTTGTAATGGAAAGTTAAAATGTAAACACAAGCTGCTATTTTAGTGCAATCACACAAATGTAGCAGCTTATGTTCTCTTTTCCTTTCTTTCCAGAACGGACAGGGTACCTGAATCAAACTACAGCTCATCCTTTTTCTTTTTGCTCCTTTTTTCTTCTCCTGAAGTGCCCAGTCAATTAAATCTTGCTTACATAAGGAATTCTTACTTGCCCTATTCCTACAATGACAGTTGACAACGTTCAGATTAAAGGATGCCAAAATCTGTTTTTCCCTAGATAGTAAAAATACAAACAGAAATCAAACCCAAGCAGACTAATAAAGGATTACAAGAACTGACAATGAATTTATGAATTTATGAATTTGAAAGGTTACATTTCTTGGTTCAAAATGAACCTGAAATCCTGAGTCTGCCCTGAGATTTTTGCCTCCCCTGTTCACATTCTTCCCTTTGCCATACAGATAGTTGCTCACAAAGGAGTTCACTGACATCACCTTGCTCATCTAGTCCAGATGGCCCAAAGTGATGAAAATCCAAAGGTATTCCAGGAAGTGACCTTGCAGGTGCTTTAGTGATTCAAAATTCAAAGGCTGAAAGCCTGACTCTGGAAGCATCAGAGCTCTAGCTCTAAGGAAAACCAGCTCACCTAGGCAGCAGCTGCCTTTTAAAGGACAACAGCAGATTCCCCAGTTGACAAGACATCTGCTAGAGTTTCCCACAATTCCTGACTTACAAAGGAAATAAGAGCTGGTTTGCATCACATATGTCAATAGCTGGATTTTTTCCTTCTTAACCTTCAGCTTGTGTTACCTCTAATGAGACAAGATGGCAATGCCTGTTCAGAAATGAAAACAACAGGGGGAAGTCTACAGGACGAAGGTAGTTTACTTTTTTTTCCTCTAAACAGATCTGCTTTCCTCTGAGAAGCTGGCCAAACAAAATCACAGGTCTGTGCTGCTCTTACCCTCTAGGAGATAGATAGATTAGATAGATAGATAGATAGATAGATAGATAGATAGATAGATAGATAGATACTAGATAGATAGATAGAGAGATAGATAGATAGATAGATAGATAGATAGATACTAGATAGATAGATAGATAGAGAGATAGATAGATAGATAGATAGATAGATAGATAGATAGATAGATAGATAATAGATAGATAATAGATAGATAGATAGAAGATAGATAGATAGATAGATAGATAGATAGATAGATAGATAGATAGATAGACAGATAGATAATAGATAAATAATACATAGATAGATAGATAGATAGATAGAGAGATAGATAGATAGATAGATAGATAGATAGATAGATGATAAGATACAAAGTATCTCTTCCCAAACCACACCCAGCTTGGCAAAATAAAAATTAAATCAACATGATTTTGCAGCAGAAAAGCCAGCCTCTCACTTTTGCTGAGGACTGTTTGAAATAAAGATGGATCATAGTGTGAGTCATTTATGTCTCCTCTCTGATGCATTCACACACGCCTACCACTGCAGGGGGATTCAGAGGAATGACCTGAATCTCAAGCACCCGTGGGTTTGCAAACAAAACCCAGCAGATGAGGTCATGCAAAGCCAGGCCTAAATCTATGGCTTCCCCTTTGGCCCTGGTTTGCTCCTCTCAGTATTTCAAACAGTGAGAGTGCAGGAGGAACAAGGAGTGGTGCCACATAATGAAACCATGGATCACAGAGCAGCTCCAGAGTATGGCATTCCCATTTCACAGGGGGGTATTCAAGCAAGCAGACTAGGTGAAATCCCAGTTGACCACAATACTTGTACTTATTTTAATTGTTTATTGAAAACAGCATAACAGATGCAAAACTAAGGGAGAATAAAGGAAAAGAAACATCGGCTTCATTCACAGGCTCAGCTCCCTCTGCACAAACCACACACAAAATCAATTCTTCACATTATATGTTAAAAAAAGAGTTGAACTGCTAACAGTAACATGAGAGGAAAATGACAGAGGCAGGAAAGGAAAAAAAGAGGTGGCAGGGAGGTCTGGTCAAAGACAGGTTTGTTTTGGCAGCAGGTGGGTGGGACGGATGATGCAGAGGGGCACCCCAGGGATAGAGAAGCAGAAGGCAAGAGATGCTGAAGAGAGGGAAGGTCCATGATAAGGGATCAGGAGCCAGGCCTAACAGGAGGCTGGGAAAAGCCTCACTTTGTAGTTATTTTGCTTTGGTTGGTCCTCAGAACAGTGGTTCAGAAGCAGGCTTAATGCCTGCACAGTGCTCCCTCTCTGCTGACTCATACCACCAACTTACAAAACACATAAAATTGAGAAGAATGAATGCAAGTGTCAGGAGATCTGCCCCTGTTCCCAGCAGCCTAAAAAGGAACTTGTTTATGCCACCTATGAAAGAGCTGTGACACATTCCTTCAGTGATGGAATGATCCCACTAGGATCACTTTTACTGGCCAATATTGAGCATATTTTTCTCCAATTCATCTTTCCAGTGTGATTTATTCCACACAGCCACTTGGAAAAACATGCTCAGCACCATCACAACAGCTGCACAGCACAGTCCATCACTATATTGATAGATCATGGTTTCATTTCTTGCCCAAACACAGACAGGGAGCTGCATACAAGGCACATGCAAATTCTGTCCCTGAGCTTTACTGTCTCAGGAAATGACAAAGCAAATCCATCCAGGACAATGAAGCCAATCCAAAAGAGTCCCAAGCCCCAAATGCCAGCATGGATAAGATTTGAATAGACCCCCTAAAGACCCAAACTTAGAACAGCACCTTGTATCACCTGCAACAAGTTAGTCCTTAGATTACAACATCACCTTCAGGATTGGTTTGGAAAAGCATCAGCAATTCATCCATCTTAACCACCATTTTTCCAGGATGGACAACAAACAGGAGCAGTAAAATACTCCAAACCCCTGCAGCCTTATATGTTGCTCTGGGGAATATTTCAACACACACATCTTTGCAAGTGGAAAGAACCCCTTCCCACACCTACCCAGTAAGGAGCACACCAGCTCCAGCTCCCAGTTACTCCAAGTTATTGATGGAGTTTCCAAAGAGTAGTTTTGAATGCCATTTTTGGAATCTGAGTCTGCCAGGCTGCTCTCACTTAAGACTAAATCAAATGTTTCTCAGGCTTCCCTGTCTAAACCATATTGTTCCTTCTGGGCCCTTTGGCTATATTTTATGAAATAACTGATGTTCTCTATCTCCAGGGGGCAATTTATTACTGCTTCTACCAACAAGGAACCATATGATCTAATACATCTCTTCCAGTTCTGTCTTTTGAGGTTTCTATAATCTTTCCAGAGATTTTTATTTTGTTCCTAAAGAATGGTTTGTGTACCCTACAATTTGTCCCATGGATATTTCTTGGTCTGAAAAAGACACTGCCTCTCCATAGAAACCTTGCCAGATATACCTATGCAGAAGCATTGCTCCATGGGCAGAGTGCATGGAATTATTTAATATTTTCTTAATTTTGGTTAGCTCCCAGAAAATTCACTCCACTTTCTTCTATCCCTAGCATTACTCTGTGCTTTCCCCTCTTCCTTGACCCTCACTGGCTCTGTCCCAGACCCCAGCCTGCCCAGCTTATCCTGACTGGCTCGTTGTGTGTAAGCAATTTTAAGAAAATGGCCTTCAGAGAAAAGCTCTGTTCCCCCAGCCAGGTCTGGTAACCCTAAAGCAGCATCAGTAACACAATCAGATCCTGGAACTGGCCATAGGAGAAACTTTACCCTAGCCCAGGAGCCTACATGGGCAGATGTTTGAGGCAGGGCTTTACCAAGCACCTTGCACATGTTTATTTCAGCTGGGTGCCAGGGTCAGTGGAGTCTGCAAATGAGCTTGCTGCCATGTAGTTTACATGTGGGGCTCGATTCCAGGTGCATTAGCACCCTGTTATGAGCTGCTTTTTGAGGGAAGGATCCAAAGGAAATGAAGGATTAGAGATCTCAGAGACAGCATGGCCCAGATCTGCTTTAGACATTCCAATGAGGCTCTTAATTTGCTGCTTTGTTGCACTACATACACACACACACACACACACACACACACACACACATATTTATACATTTTTTCCCCATAAACCCCAACTGCTTTTGCTGCTTCTCAAGAAGGATGGTTTTGAAATATCCCTTCCAAAGCTGGGACAGATGTTTCCAGCGTTGGGGTTTATTAAGTTCATGTGGCAGCTATTTCCAAAGCTGCTTTGTCATACATTTCTTTGCAAGAGACCAAGAATGGCAGAGGGGCTTTGCAGATAAGCATTTCAATTGCAACCTTTATACTAAAGTGTAATAGGAACATCAGGGAATTTAATAAAATTATATTTTTCCTAGATGTCTGCTTAAAAAGGAAATTCAAGATTTTATGGATGCCCCAGAGACAAACTATTACATTACATTCCTTGCTGTTCTTATTTGAGTTCTGTCTGTTTGAGCACCTCAAGTAGCACGGAATCATTCATAAAAAATGGGCAAGAGAGACTGTGTCCCATCAATATTTCAAGCTTGGTTATCAAATCAAGAGAAATTCATGAGTTCTGCTCCAGCTCAACATTTTCAGGTTTGATACTATTGTTTGACAGTTTAGAGGGTTTTCCCTCTGCATTCTCATTGTCATTAATATTTTATATAATGTTCCAGTTGATGCTAGTGTAATATTTTTTTATTTTTACTGGTTGTACTAACCAGTTTTTTCTTTTCTCTTTCAGCAGGGAGAAATTCACACTCATTTGCTATTTGTGGGGTGATGACATAGTGTGAAGAAGCAGTAATGATGACTGACTGATAGAAGACACCATATGTTCTCTTCATTTTTCTCTGTGCTATTTTCTGAGAGATGAATAAAGACTCAGTATAAGATAAGCTTTCCTATATATAGAATTTTAAAAAAAATGACCTTTTTTCCCAAATAATTGGCAGGATGGGAGAAATGATCTTTTTCCTAAAGCATTCAAACAGTATTGCTATAAATATCAGGCTCCAAATCATCAAGATAAATAATTTCCAGTCTTTTCCACCAGAAACATTTTACATGTATCCAGGCACCAGAAACAATTTTACAATTAATTCCACTCACCCCCAAATGTTCTCCATCTTTCCACAGCAAACATTTGGAAAATATACGTTGCATTTGCTGATGACTAAGCAAAGGTAAACAATTCCTTCCAGTCTTAAAAGAAACTAGATTCTGTATAGGGCTCTAAGTGACTGTGTGCAATGCATGGGAATCAGAAATCCTGATTATAAGCACAGTACTAGCATCACCAGATCACAATACTAGATTATATGCTGGGGTGTTTCTTTGCACCCTGAGTGTCTGAGTCCGTGCAACTAATAAAACAGGTAATAAACCCTTCAATCAATATTGCCTTTGCTTTAACATGTTTTAATATCAAAATAATTGGAAATCTCATTTACTAGAAATAACAGAATAAAAATCTTTTACTGTTCTAGCATATGCATTTACCAAGTATATTGTTTTCCTAGATAAATATTTCCTTTTTTTTTTCCTCTTCATTCCACCCTCTCAAAACCAAGGTTTTGTGGCTGTTGCTCTTCCTCCTAACTTTGTAATAGTCACTAAGCAGCCCCAGACCACAGCAGAGCCACACACATATCTGCTAATAAGCAGTCAGGAGCAGAAACAAAGAAGTAAACAAAAGGGATTCACATTGCCTTCTGTTCCACTGGAGACAGAGAAGAAAAAAAAAGAAAAATCAATCCTCCAAACACAAAAATAACCCCCAGAAATCAGTGGTTTAAGATACCTTATTTTTCAAATTATCAGGAATTTTTTGTAAGTAATGGAGCCAAAATTGGAGGAAAACATAATTGTGAGTTCTGCAGGCAGCAGGGCAGAGAACTCGCTGTCAATGGACCCAGTGCCAGGACTCTTGTTTGGGCTTTGTTTTCAAGGTCATCCATTTAAAGCATTTTTCATAACACAACCTGAATAAAGAATACAGAGCCACACTCTGCTCACCCTGCTCACAAAGGCACCCACCACAGATGTGGCAGGAAAGGTTCCTTATGCCAGGGGATGGCCCTTGCTTGGAGGACATTTTCTCCCCGGTCACCTGCCATAGCAACAGACATCAAGCAATGTTTTACATTTATAGTATGCAACTCACTTTGCCCAATTACAGACTTATTATTTTGCTCTGACAGCTTATGCACCCTGCACCACAGAGAGCAGGACAAAAGGTGCTCAGGTAAAGCAATGAGTGCAGTTTTCACATGTTATTCTTCCTTTGAACTCCAAGTGGCATGAATGCATCTTCCCCTGGAAAGCTGTCACGTGCACCTTCTTTTCCTATGACAATAGAATTACACAAAGTCCGATCTCAAAACTCTCATTTAAATATTCCATCCTACCACCAATGAGCTGGCTTGCTTAAGGGCTCCAGACTTGGGTCCCTAATCAATGCTTTAATAAATAACACCTACTTAGAACAATTGATTGCTAGGGAGCAGACTAAGTGTAATATATTTCTGCTAATCTAGTCACAGGATAAATGTCATAGTTTATTTATAAGACACACCTGAAATTATTCTGAGGGCTGTGGATAGGATCCATCTTGACACACATTTCACACGGCACAGTGTCAGGTGGAGGTGGGTGGTGGGCACTCAAGGCAGCATGTCTGGTGTTGCTTTTTGGCAAGCTCCCACTGCCCCCAGGCTGCCAAAGCTCAGCTCCGTGGCTCCCTGGCAGCAGGGGCAGCTCCCGGGACCCACACTCCAAACTGAGGAGTGGGTGCAGAGCACAGTGTACCCCTTGATGGCAGGCTCTGGGGACATTATTCAGTCTGATTAAACGGCCACTTCATTACACCAGCAATAGCCAGGCATGCCACCAAGGCCATTCTTGGGGATTACAGCCGGGATTACAGCCATGCCCCGGTTCTGCTCTCATGAGACTCTTTATTCTGCTGCACAGTTATGTGGGAAAAGCCTCTCTGTATTTTAGGGTGGAAAATAGCCAGCAGAGAGTGCAAGAGGCCCCTTCTGTGCTGTTACTCCACAGTCCATATGCAGGCTCCAGATAAGGCACCTTGGTGCCCACCATGCCCTGGCTACAGTGTGTCTGCTCCAGTTTGTTCTTCGAGGACACCATCACTTCAATTCTCTTCCAATTACTTCTGTGTCTGCCCTTGAGGTGTGTGTTCACAACCGTCTTTTGGGAGCAAGTATGGGCCACCCATCTTCCCAAGCAGTCTCAAAATACATCTATATTCTACAAATTGCAGCCCGGAGGAGACGCCCGGCAGGCTGCTTGTATCCACACAGAGGATATGGAGGAACCTCCCTTCTCCTTTCTTCCCAGACGACACCCGGCAGCAGGGGCGCACAGGCTTCCCCCGCACCCTGCCCGGGACCTTTCTTTCCTCCCTCCCCGCAACGAGCCCTTCGGGGGCTGCAATATTCGGCCGGGAGCCGCGCGGGCTCGGGATGCGGGAGCCGGGAGCGCGCAGGGCGGTCACAGGCTCGGCCCGCAGCGCCCCGCTCCGCTGGAACTGCCCTGCAGACAATGCACGATCCGGCGGCCGCGGCGGGGAGCGACCGGCGCCGCCAGAACGTGTCAAACTTGAGGCGAGAGCACCCCAGGAAAGGCGGCGGCCCCGGCCGGCCCCGCCCGCGCCGCGGCGAGGGAAGATGCGCCGGGGCGCGGCAGGACCGGGAGCGCTCCCCGCCGGAGGCCGCCGCACCTGCTCCCGGAGGTGCGCGCTGGGCGCGGGGCGGCGGCCGCGGCCGCCAGCGGGGCCGGGGCCGGCGGGGCGGGAGGCGGGAGGCGGGGAGGGGGGCGGCGGCCTCCCGTCTCGGGCGGGCTGTCCCGCTTCACTCTCTCCTCCCCGCCGAGGATCGCGGGCGCGGAGCCGCGGCTGCGGCGCGCAGGGCGGCGGCGGGAGCGGCGCGGAGGATGCGCTGAGCGAGCGCGGGAGGCGGCGCGGCCGCGGCGCAGGTCAGTGGCGAGACCCCCCCGTCCCCGAGCCCGGGACGCGCTTCGCCACCCGGATCCCCGCATCCCCCGGCCGCTCCCCAACTTTTCCCCGCACCACTTCGGGAAAGTGACCAAACTTGCGGCGGGGCTGCGCTGGGGCCCCTCGTCCCGTGTCCCCTCCTCATCCCGGCGGCGCGACCCCCTGACCTCGGGGCTGCTCTCCCCGTTCTCGGCGCTGTAATTCCCGGTGCCGGTAATTGCGGGTGCAGGGGCAGCGGGCGCTCGGGGCCGGGCGCGGTGCGGGTCGCCCCGGGCTGCGGCGCGTCCCCTCCGCCCCAGCCCGCTCCGCTCCCTTCGCTGCCGGGAGGGGCCGGCCCAGCCCCGCTCGGGCACGGGGACACCGGCACCGGGACCCATCTCCAGGGGAGGATGGAGCAGCCGGCTTCGACGGGCTGAACGCTCGCGGGTTGGTTTCTGTAACGAAAATAACGGGTCCAAAGCAAACTAGTTGATAAATGCCGGCATCTCCCTAGACTGGAAACCCAGTTCACGCGGAGTTCAGTCTATGCGAGCAGGAGCGGTATGACGGGACTCGGAGGCACTTTCTAATTTCTGGAGCTATCTTTAGAGAACTGGGGGTTTCTTTGGGCGCTGCTCTCCCGCAGGAGTGCTTTTCAGCACGTCCCGATTGCCCTGCCCCTGCTCGGCCACACCGGCAGCTCGGACCTTGCAATGCCCCCTTTACACATCACCCAGCCCTCCAGAACTGCTGTGTTCAAACCACGGCAAGCATACAGCAAAGAATGATTTGTACAAGTATGTTCGCCCCGGGGTGCTGGTGATGGGCAACCGGACAGCACCCTGCTGACGTCTGGGATTCCCGGGTGCTGGTTGAAGTAGTTAGGAATGATGTGATACCTGGTCGTAGCTGTGTCATTGTTTTTTTAAGATTTTTCAGGGATTAGGAAAACCCCTTATTGTAATTGTGTTATAATATTGCTTTCTGTCTGTAGCTGACTGATGTTGCATGTAGATTGACATATTTTTAAAAACCCAAAGATGCTCTTTTTTTTTTAATGTTAGACACCTGCATAGAAAATTCTTGTATTTTATTGCAAGATTTAAAAGTTCCAGCTATTAAGAGAATAGGCTGTATCTACAGTACCAGAGAGAGAGGGTGAATAGCAAACCTGAGCAGTCTCAGAAATGAGAATTGGAAATGCTGCCACTAAATCTGTTTTGTTTATCAAGGATGCTCACCATTTGACAAGAAAGCTATCCTCAGTTTATCCCAAGAAGATTTCATTTTGTCAGATGCCTGGTGTCTCATCAATTCCTTTCATGTCCCTGGGATTTTCTCTTTTCCAGGCTCAGGCCACAGCAGCTCTCTGTGTTGGGGATAACTGTTAAGCTCTTCTTTTGAATTCATGAGCTTCCAAATTAAACTTTTGCTGACACCTGCTACCTAGCCTGGCTGAGCATCATGACAGTGTCACCCAGGCTACTGGAGCTCTGCTATCAAACAAAGTAAATTGCAACCAAAAATAATTTTAAGGTGCCTAGACTAGGTAACACAATGATTTGGGGGACATCTGGGAAACTCTGGCTACTGGAAATCCAATCAAAGTCTGCTTCTAATGGAGCTAACTTTCTAACAGCAATCACAGGCAGGAATTAAATCCATAGAGTAGATGGCAACAGAGATTAATAATCATCATCAATTAGCTGATGGAATCAAACAGAATAAAATGAGGGTAAACAAAAACCTGTCTCCCCCTCCCCCTTGAATGCAGTCCCACCTTCATTTATCCAGTCAAGGCATTTATCCACAGTCAAGGATCTCTCCTGAGCACTGGTTTCAAGCGCCGAAAAATTTAGCAGGTGTCATAACATAAGGTCAAGACTTAATTATTTATATGGAGACATCAATCATCCTGTGGGGATGATTTATTTATAAATCACCAGAGCTGTAACACAAGACAGTGAATTCTGATTTCCTCCTGCTCCTTCCTGAAGGGACCAGGAAGGTCCACCCTGTGGCCAAATGGCCTCAGGAGCCCATAGAAGTTTTTGCCCAGCCCCACTTGGAGGAGGGTTTTCTACACCTTTTAGATCGTGCAACCAAAATACCACCGGGGAAATCTCATGCATATTTCCTACATCTCAGTAATGAACATTTACTGATTATGGATTATCTGGAGAATTTAGCTTTTTAAACATTATTCAAATTTTTATGTTTATGTAAGCTAATAAGACTGAGGAGATTCAGTAACTACTCTTTGCCTTATGGTATTTGAAAAGAGTGTCCATGGGGCTTAGCTCAGCATCTTCCACAGTCACTTTTAGAAGACTAAAATAGAATTTTTCTGCCTGAAAAAAAACACCCTGTCTCTACTCAGTATAATGTTCTTTGCTCACAATTAATGCCGAAAATCAATTTTCTAATATGCTTTTTATGTTTCTGCTGAGCACAAACAGGATGGCACAGTAAAAGCTTTTATTGCCATCTGATTAGGCTGCAGTGGGGTGGGTAAGTGGCTTGGGCCAGCAGGGCTGCGAGATTGCTGTGCTGGATGCAGCCAACACAGAGAAGGGCATGGGATGCTGAGCACCAGCCACAATCCTGCTCTCAGGGTCATTCAGGGAAATGTTATCAACTCTGTGGGCAGAAGCAGGATCAGGCCCATTAGGTTTTCTGATAGCTGGACAAAGTAATGAGCATGCACTTGGGCTGTTCCTTAACCTCCTCTTCTGGGATTTTGATAAAGGGTTAATTACAGCCAGGGGTTCTCAGAGATTTGTCCATTTATTTATCTGTTAAGAGGAATCGTGCTATTGATCTTATTCACATGACTGTTTTTCAGGCAGGGAGGTGATTAACTTTGAGTGAAACTGGTAGAAAAAAGAACATAGGAAGAGAGATGGAAAAGAAAGTTATGGATAAAATAAGAGTTGGAATAGAAAGTTTCCTTTGCTTTTCCATCATTAGCTTGTGAAGCTTTTCGTGTAGCCCAAACCCACCAGCTTTACCATCAAGGAAACAGGAGCATGAGGAATATCCAAGGCATCTTGTGATCCTTCTGAACTTCATGGCAGGACTCCATTTTGGCAAGAGCAAGTCAATAAGTTCTCCTGCACATCCATTATTCTGTTCCCACTGATTTTAAAAGAAGACCATTTATCACTGTGTTTCAGAGACAGAAATACTAAAATAATGTTTCACTGGGCTTATAAAAGGGTGTGAAAAAGGATGGATGAGCTGGCAACGTCTTCAAGGAAAAATTAAGACATTAAGAGTGTGGGAAAATATTTTTAGGAAATAACTAATTAGTGAGAAAATAGGAATTTAGGACCCGATTCGGTTATGAGATATTCCTCAAGCACCCTCTGAATTTTGCTCAGAGCATGTGAAAAAAATGAAAAATTCATCGTATTTCTTGTAGGCAAGACCAGTCATCTGCTTGTGTGTTTTTATGGAATACTGGGTATATTTATAGCATTTAGTAATGCCAGCAACATTCAATGTAAAGAGTAACAGATGAATGTATCGTGAAACAAGGCACTGGCAAGGCAGGTGGGAAATTATTTCCAAAATATTGCGGCAACCAGGCTGGGAGAAATCTAGGAAGATGGTAAACAAAACAGACCTAGATAGCTTCAAGCAAAGCCAGGGTTAAAGCCCAGGCTGAGCCCTATGCATGTGTTCTGTGGAGGAGGAGAGCCAGGACTCCTGTGTGCCAGCCCCAGCAGAGGTGGCCTCCACACCACTCCAGCCTCAGTGCATCCAAGGGCACGGGTGACAGTAAAATTGCAGTGGAGGGCAGAGAGAAGAAATGAGGGGAATGAAATTGTATTGCCTCAACTGCAAGAAACAAATCACAGGCTTCCCTAATCAGACAGATGATGCCTAACTAGGGCACAACGTGAACCACAAAGAAAGGTGGCAGATTTCACAAATTAGTCATGGCAAAAACGGTGAATTTCACAGCTTGAAGTGAATTCACGTTATAGGATGAAACAGCACAAAGTGATTAAGAGCTCTAACTGATAGGAGCAATAAGCATGTGAGACTTAGTCATCATACAGCAGCCGACATTTGTCTCTGGCTTCAGCTGAGCCACAGGAGCACCCTTCAGCCTCCAGTTTTTGAAGCTGAGTGGGAGCTGGTGGGGACAATCACAAACAAGATCCCACAGATGTTCGCTGGAGTTTTCTGTTTCTGTGAGGTACAGCCATGGCAGCTGGAGCCGTGGGAGATGTTCTGCAGGCACAGGCTCTGCTCCCGGTGCCACCACTGAAACCTTGGAGTTCTGGCAGCAGGACCAGCAGGAGCTCATCTTCACAGCATGACCCCACAGGTGAAGAGCAGAAAGGGAAGACAGCTGAGAAAGGTTGGAACGAGGGGGGACACTGTTGCAGCGCACTCCCTGCCATGCTGGAGATGACCTTCCAGGTCTGACAGTGCCATTTTTATAGCCACTAGGTGCTGGCATGTGCCACCTCATAGTAACCACACCACAGTATGCATCTCTAATAGAAAACAACCATTAAACAGTCTATTCACATTTTCTATTCTTTCAGGGGATCAAAACCAGTGTCACAAGCCTCTGTCACAGGTGGTGTTGCATGACTTTTGCTGGTAAAACATTTTAATAGATGTGACAGCACACTTTCAGGGAAATGTCTGTTAACACATAATAGAACGTTACCCTAGCACTTGTATCCCTGGTTAGGTGAAGATAAAAATTTTGGAGAAAAATGTCACCATTATATCTTAATACTTTTGTTTCAATGTACACTGTATTTTCATAGCTACTGAGAATCCATAGAGCAAAATGGAAGCAAAGTGAGCTAATCCCAACCAGGACAAGACTACCCTGGAGAATTCCTCCTCTGGCAGCATAAACCTAATTGATACTGCTGCCGGTGGCAGGCTGCGGCCAGGCAGGGGCAGTGCCCCGGCAGCCCCGAGCAGAGCCGTGCCAGGGGGGTTAACACAGCCCGAGCTGGCAGGCGGAGCCGGGAGCCGGGAGCCCTTCAGGGAGCAGAGCCTGGCAGCTTCCCGCTGCTCATTGAGGCCGTTCCAGCACCGTCGGCTCCGCTGAGCGCAGCTGTGTTAATATTGTGCAGGGACAGGGGAAGCTGCTGAAGTTGCCAGGACTGAAGCCATAGAGGAACGTAATGGGGCAGTGCCAGTTCCTTCAGATCCCACCTGGAACTCCTGAGCCATCCGCGAGGGGTGGCAGAGCACCTGCACGGCAGATTATCCAACACTCACCCTCTGTGCAGAGTCCAGCTGCACCTCCACTGCCCAGCCCACCTGCACTGCTCGGCCACAGCTCCACTCCTCACCCAGCACGACAGGATTTCCAGTTGTAACATGAAGAAAGACCCCAGGAGGGATTGATCACTCGTGTACAAGGATGCAAATACAAAGTTTGAAAAGAATTATCGTTTCTAAAGCATTTTGAAAGGAATGCCCTTGGAGCCCTGGTAAGGAACTGGAAAGGACTTTTAAGAAGGCAGTCAGGGTGAGAGACCCTCTTCTCCTACACTGATTTTGGAACCTGGCAGGTTTTAAGAGATCTTTCAGTTACATTTTGCAAATCAATGCTAATTTGATGTATTGGAGCTCAGCACTGTGCCAATTATTGTCAAACCAGTATTAACTAGGCATTTTTGGGAAATGCTTATATCTCAAGGTCCATTAAATATGCAAACCTGGCAATTATTTCACCACCCTTAAAATACTTAATTTGAAATGTGTATCAGAGCACCCACAAATGGTCTTTCAGTCTTCATCAGAGTGAAGCCTCCCTCTCTTGAAAGTGCAAGTCAGTGTCCTGGGAGAGGGGGCTGGTGGCTGTGCTTGGGATGAAGACAGGATGCAGGAGAGGCCTGATGCTCCCTGCAGTGCTGCCACAGAGAAGCACAGCCACGTTAAGGTCTGCTAGGGCCTGATCTGCTGACCACCATTCATTCATACAGCAACCAACCAGGAAAAAGTCAGGAAATGTTAAGTCAACGGTAATCCTGGAGAGAGCGCTAATTACTCACCTTGGGGAAGGTGGCTGGATCAGCTGCATGAACTTCCTGAGTTCTTTTTTGAACCTGACTGCCTGTCATCTGACATCCACTTAAAGCTAGGAGCTAAATAAAAGTTGCTTTATTTTTTAATAGTTGCTAATTTAGCCAAAGCTGCAAGAGATCCTGGTCTTTAAATCTGGGTTCCTTTAATACCTGCAAAGAAACACTTGGAGAGAGGTTGGTTTCTCTTTCTATTCAGTGTGGTCCTCAAATACAGACCCAATCCTCTTCAGAGCTGGGAGAATCACAGCAGTAGTTAGCTGGTCACATGTATATTAAGATGACTGACTTGAGGCACCTACATTTGAATATGTGGTTTAATATGCCTTCATTTTTATGTCCTGAAATGGGGATACTACTTAGCTCAAAGAAGATCAATTAATTTTTGTGTTGCTTTTAAGTTCTTTAATGGAAAATGTTACATAAATTATTATTTAATATACTTTAACAGGTTTTTTTGCATGAGCTGCTTGATCTGCTTAGAGCATATAAATCAGTATGAGCTGTATTAGTAAAATAAGTTCAAAATTCTAAAGAGTACATCAGAAGTTAGACTGGTGCATAAAAAGAGCTAAAAGCTAAGTTGCTCTTTCATTGGCAAAAAGCAGACAGATTGAGTTTTTCTGTGGACCTTTAGACTCCTCATTTCTCAGGAATCACAAAATCCATTTGTGAAAAGATCTAGGAAATAAAGAAAGAAATTGTGCAAGTGACATCCTGGTCAGTAAAGCATGTGAGTCTGCAGGCACACAGACAGGATGATGCCATGAATCTCCCCTTTGTGCTGCAGTTCAGAAGAGGAGTTATTTTCTTCATCTGAGCAGATGCCAAAGGCTCAGAGAAGGGTGAACGGGCAGAATGCAGCCCCTTTCTTGTAGCAGAAATGTATTTGTCTGTGAGAGAAGAGAGAAGAGAGGATCCCCTCCTAATCTGCAGTGATGAAAACCCCTTCATCTGGGGGCTATCACAGCACTGGGTGCAAGGTAGAGCATGACCAGCTATTATTTCATCCTTCCGTCCCTCAGTCCAGAACTTATTCCATCCAACACAGATTTCCACATCCACCAGTTCTAGGGAAAGTTCCTTCCCTGCATCTCTAAGATATACAAACACTTACATGCTTTTTTCCATCTTTCCCCAAAAGCAGATTTTATCACACTCACATTCAAAAACCTCCCTCTTCAACTACAGAAGCTAATTTATTACTTTTCTGGCTTTTCTTCTCAATCATTATTCAGATCCCATTGTTAGTGTTTCTTCCAATAATACCAAAGCCCTGTGACAATGTTTTAAAGAGTCACTTATAACTTACTAGCAAAGTAATTCACATCTGCCTGTTAGTTATGGCTGTGGGATCCACCCAAGGAAGCTGCTGTCCAATAAATTACTGAACTGTCTGCCTTCACACAGTGCTCCCCAAACTCTCCAGTATCTCTTCCCTGCTTTCTATCACCTAACTTAGTGCCAAAACAAAGGATGGCAGCTGTTTCAGCACTTAATGCCAGTATTCCTTTGCAGACTAGGGGGAAGGGATTTCCTTTCAAAATGCCACTCTCCCACTGAGACTGGCAGTAGTATTATCTCACATCTTTAAATACCAGTCTTGGAGTTCTTGGTGTGACAGCAAGGTGTGCAGAGATTTTACGACACAGAGAATTTATGTGAGCAATTTCTTTTTTTTTATTTCAACATTTAAAATCTAAAGTTACTTTTGAATCCTTGAATTAATTAATTATTCTATTTAATCCTTTTCTCATAAACACTGTAATTGTCTAATGCTTTGGAATAGCACTGCCCATATTGTTTTGTGCATGCTGTCACTCCTGCTGGTTTTAGTGTCTCCCCACAGCATTAGATGTTGTATATGCTCCTAACACATGCAAGTCTGCAGCTCACATAAAGCTCTTCTGTTCTGTACCTTACACAGGAGGGCTACTGCACTGATAGCAGCCAGTACATAATACCTATAAATAACAAATCATCACACCTGCCTGCACTGTGTTCTTCTGATACATTATTAACCTCTGTTGCAGCACTTTTACTTCAAAATACTAGAATCAGCTTGTTATTCTACCTTTAGTTTACACTGGGAGAAACCTCAGCTCAGGATAATGTCAGGAGATTATCTGAGGTCTCTGTTATAGTAGCAGCATGTGTTGCTAGCACAGAAATTCATCTGGTTTTCATAAATATTTGATGGGGCTCTATCATCCTCATCATCATTTTGGGCTGGTTGGAAGAGGATCCCCCCACGATTGCAGCCCATTTCCAAGTTGTGGTGGAAAGTCAGTCAGTGATATTTCAATCACAGTGCTCTTATAACAAATTCCATTCAAATGCTCTCTGAAAGGGAGTTAAGGTTTCATCCTGCTGCTTAGAGAATGATATGCTAAATGCAGCTTCCCATGGGCTTGGCTGCAGTCCAGCACTTTGTAATTTATAGTTCTCCTTCTGAGTTCTGGCTGTGACCTTGGGACTGCACAGGGAAGTTCTCCCACATTTTGCTAAAGCACCGTCCCAGAGCCCTCACCCCCTTCCCAGGCAGCCCAGGGCAGCTCCTGGGACATCCAGGAGCACAAGGGCAGGTGGGAGCAGCAGGGCAGGGGAGTGCTCATTTCCTCTTTTTTACTATTAGGAGCAAATCATGGAACGTTGTTCTTAAATGACAGAAATTATTAGGTAGCTTCAAAGCATGGAATTCATTCACAGAAGAGATTTAAATTATATTAGCCAAAAGCGTTTTCTGCAGAGACAGCCACAAAACAGCTCTAATTTGAGATCTCCAAACAGCTGTTGTGCCCCATGTATTTATATTGAAAAAATAACTTGGAAGATTATGTTAACATGCAATTAAATTTAAAAAAAGTTTTAACACAAATACTGATCTTATTGATAGCATACAGGGGGTGCCTAAGAGGCTTTTCTGAGAAATGTGTGTGTCCATGGCCAGAGGAACTGACAACCCAGATTGTAACACATGCCACTTTTAACAGAAAAATTGTGTAATTGAGAGAAATTATTGCCCCTTGAAGATTACATTCATTATAGATTGTAAAGAGATATGTCTTCAGAATGGCTGCAGTTCCCTTCAGTTAAAGAGCTATTCAGAAATACCAGTGTTTGAGCTCATGGACGTGGCTGCAATTGTTTTAGCAGAGTTACTGAGGGAAAGCAATTTAGAGGAAGGTACTGTAGACTCGTGCAGCTCTTTTGTTTCTTTATTCTTTCCAGATTTTTCAAGGACATATCTTCTGAAAGTATTTGTTGTGCTTACCTATTTGGATTCCTTAGGATGGGGAATAATTTTAAAATAAAAAAAGGATGACTTTTAAAATAATGATTTTTAAAATTATTTTTTAAAATTTTAAAATCATGAGAGAAGTCTCTTAGACACTTTATTTCACCAGTAATTGCCATGGATTGTCTGCAAACCAAGTGATATGGATGTAGCTTTGAAACCTAAGAAAAACAACTCTTCATTTTTTCATTTGGTCTTCAAACTATTGCACCTGACATTTTTTGTGATTGGTACTTACCTAAATGAACCTTCTCTGTAACCTAGTTGTATCTCAGTTGTATCTGTTTTGAAGTGCTTCTTCTATTACCTGATGTGAAGACATAAGAGAATAATTATGTTAAGTAGTTCTTTGTAAACAATAAACCAGCAAACCCAAGAAACTCCCTTTGCTAGGTGCTCATCACCAAGACACCACTGGCAAAACATTCATCCCCTCCCTGGACCAGTCTAAAAATGGTGGCACTCCACTGGAGAACTTCAGCAGAAATATGTTTGGCTTTTTTTCTTCACTTGTGACCCAACTCCAGTGCAATGATTACACCTGTGGGCAGTGCTCAGAGGTGAGGTGTGTGCAAGGCCCCAAGGCAGTGGTGCTGTGTGGGCAGAGACCTTTGCAGCAGAGCCCTGATGGGAAAGGACAACCGGCAGTATTGATGGCAGGTTTCTGTGCTAAAGGTTTCTGTGCTCTACACTGAGTATTTATTCTGGCAGTAGATCTAATTGTGCTGTAAACCACGCTGGGTGCTGGTTGCTGTGTGCCCAGGAGTTTGACTAGAAGCCAGCCAACACTGAGCTCTGTGATAATGGTGCATCATTTCGCCACAGGAGCCTCATGCCCGTGGGTAGCAACAGCCTTCCTGCTTCCTCCCACACTCTCTGAGCAACCAGATCCCATCTCCAGGGTGTCTTCTGGGCTATAAACTGCTCTTGTTTATTATTAGCACACTGTGAAGTGTGAGGTGTGTATCAGAGATACCTTTCTCTCACATGTTAGAGAATTAATATCAGCCTCTCTCCAACCCAGCTGACCCCATTCCCATGCAATTCTAGGGCAAAGAAGTAGTGGGTAGAGCTTGTGCAGAGGGAACCCACCACCAGAGCTCATCATTTCCTCCAGGAAATGTCTTCCCTTTGCAAAGTCCTGCTCAGCCCTGAGGATCTCCTCATTTTTTCAGTGGAGACCAGTCAGTGTTGGCTTTTGCAGTGCTCTGAGCAGAGGCAGTGGTTTCTTCCAGCTTTTCAGCGTTGCAGAGTTTTTTGTATGACCATTGGCATTATTCATGCACACCTCCAGCTCCTCATCCTTAAGTGACTTTGAGACTTCCTTCTATAATCCATCATATCAGCAGCCCTCTTGGCTGGCCTTGCCTTAGTAACAACTGCTTCTTCTCCCAGCAGTTCTCCTGACACCTCTTGTCAGCAGGACAGAAAGCTGAGCTCAGTAAGAGGGGATGATGTGGAATTCATCCACATTTGGATGGGAAGGGAGGGTGCATGATGGATAAAGGAGGTATGTGAGAGAGCATCAGAGGAAGCAGCTGGGCTCATTCAAAGAAGCAGCTCTGCCCTGTAATTCCATGCATCACTGTGTGCCATTACCTGGAGCAGAGCCTGTGAGACCAAGAAATCCTCCTTCCATCTGAGCTGGCTCCTGTGTGTCTGATCAAAGCCCCTCTGCTTTTTCCAGCCATAGACCATCTCACTGGCTGCACAAGCCTGGCAGTTATGCCACACTGGGACCTTCCCTGTCTGGCTGTTCAACTGCCCTGTTACTTTCTTTTCTCAGTGCTTCTTTTCCCCTCTAATATCTCACCTAAACTTTTTCTTTCTTAGCTTCAGGCCATTGCTCCCTGGCCTACAATTTTCTGAGACTGTGAATAACTTCTTCATGTCTGTTGTTCCTTTGATATTAGACTGTGGTCATGGTCACCCTGAGCCATCTCTTTCATTGGACTCTGAATTTGGCTTTCTCAGCCTCACCACATGTTATGTTCTCTAATCTACATGCCATTGTCCTGCTTTGTTTTCATTTTCTTTTGAAGTTTGGTTGCCAGAAATACAGAGCATCATGCTCTTAGATGGCTGTTATTTGCACTGACTTACATGCACTTCCCACAGTTAGCTGTATTTTCTTACCCAGAAGGGCTATTTTTGTTTATGTTGGTTTACTTTATGAAATTATCTCTCTCCTCTCCAAATTTAATTTTGCAAATGAAAATGTATGAAACAACTCTCCATTTTGCTGCCAAGGTACCAACAGAAAGCAGTAAGACTAAAGAAGGCAACTGGTTATAGAGGCTCCTAAGTACAATCTTTGTGGGAATTCAGTGCAGTTTCTGCACAGGTAACAGAGGCAGGACTGTCCTCTGGTTTATCCCTGTGCCATGTGTAAGGCTCTCTGCCATTTTGGAAAGTACTATCAGCTACCTTCCCCAGATATTCAGTTTCTCCAGTAACATAATTTCCTGATTTATCACCAAAATATGAATTTGTGTCCTATGGGAAGTTCTAAGTTTGGGGTTTTCTTTAAGATTAAAAAAATCTCCGTTTTAAAACTTGTCACGAAATACAAAATTCTTGGGAAGGAAATTCAGGTTGGTGAAAGCAGAAATGCTCCACCTAGATGATTTTGATCCAGCCTGGGTACTATGATTTGGCTGTACTGATGAACCTCCCCTTGTCTCAGCTCCCACAGGAGCTGCCAGTCCCAGCCCACCCTGCCCTGAGCTCTGCCTAGCAGACCCCAGGGCTCAGCCAGCTTCCACCACCCAGCACTGCCTCTCTTACCCTGTTGCTTTCCCTAGATAACAAATCTACACCTGACAAATGTGAAATGCAAAGAGCCTCAGGAAAAGGTTGTATCCCATCATAGAAAAGGAGATCATGCCTGGGAGTGAGATCTTTGTATGGGGAAAGAATTGCAGCTCCCCAGAGCAACAGGGAGGTTGAGAAGAAGGGAGAAATTTGAACCTAAATTTGTAAAATGAGGCCATATTAAAATTTATAGCAATGCCAAAGATCTGAAAGTTGGAAACAGCCTCCTGCACTGTAGCACACTGGGCTCTGGGGACTTGTTTGGGATTGGATTTCTGCTCATGTGCCATTCCCATGGTGTCCCTCATCAGACACAAGAACCCAGCAAGCAGCACTGCTTTCCCAACCTCTGCCTTGGACTCCCCCAGCACTTGTAACCTGTCCCTTGGTTTGCTTACTCCTTTATTCTGTGAAACCACTGGCTCTTCTTGTCCTGGGCTTGTAATGGGTTTGCAATGAGGGTCTCAGTTCTGAAAAAATCATGAGAGAAAGAATACCTGTAATAATACTGTTTTTAAAATAACTAATCCATAGTTCTACATTGACTTACTGAAATAAACCTCTCCAATAACTATTAATGGCAATGCACAGGAGGACTGCTGACATAAAGGACAGGGCAAACTTTCTAAAATATCTCCTATCTTTGTACTCTATAAATATTTATTTGTAATAATGCTGCTGATTTCACTGGCACTTCACCTCATACTGTGCCAGCAGAGCCATGACAGCTTCACAGGACAATACCAAGTGAAAAAGTAACATCTGCAGAGCCCCTTCCTACCAGAAGAATTGGCCTCTGAATAATTTTTATTTTCAGAGGTTGAACCAAAATCAGTAAGGGGAAGAATTGCTTCAGTTGTCCTAAAGGCAACTCAAGTGTTTAGTTTTTATCACTGAAACAGAAATCTTCAAAATTAAAACTTACTTCCAATACAAAAATTACTTTTTTTCTTATAAGTATCAAAACAGAACATTTGGATCTTTAAGTTCAGAATAAAGTTTCTCATGTTTAATTAGTTGCTACCCTCATTAACAAAAAAAAAAAAAATCAAACCCAACAAATAGTTCATAAAACGCTTAATAAATGAAAGATCCCAGCAAGCCTCAGCAAAAATTACAATGAAGTAATTGCCTTTTAGAGGATCAGTGTTTTTAATGGACACTGAAATGCACTTTGGAAATGGGCTGTTGCATCTGTCTTTTAGTTAATTATTAAATTCAAAATACTTGAAATATGTGTTGTAAGATTATTTTAATTTTCCCGGAAGAGACATTGACAGTTCCTGGATGATACTGCACCAAACTGTCCTCTTTAATGACATTTTCTTTTCAATAATCATTGATCCACATAAATTTGTGTGGATTGTCAGTTCCTAAATAGGAGCTCATCACTTACATTGCTTGTGAGAGCTCTGTCAAGGGCTGAGCATGGCACAGAGGATCTCCTGCTATGCATGTTTGCCATATAATCACATGACAGTTGGATGTGATTTGGATTCTAATATTTTGTGGCTTCTCTAAATACCACAGTGTACCAAAATACCATGTCTGTTGTCCATGTGTGCTGACAACATTCTGAGAGGGAAGGTAAATCCTGTGGTGAATCATAAGCAAAATAAACTGATTTGGAAAGCTGTATTTCGTGTCTGTCCCAAGAGCAAGAGCCTCTCATCTCCTTCTCCACCCTATTTGGGCCAAAATACCACCTTTTTAGTTGATTGTTTAAAAGGTTGACCATCCCAACCCAGTTGTTGATGCAATAGGAGCACAAAGGTCTTTGCCATCCTTCAGCAGATGACAGGAATGGCTTATCCTGTCTGGGCCCTCAGCATGAGCCCTGGTGCACAGCCCAGGGAACAGACTGTGCTCTGTGCTGAAGGAGCAGGAGGGCAAGGCAGGGTGGAAGAGGGCAGGGAGAGGCTGAGGAGCCTCTCACATAGCCCATGGTGAGACACCAATCCATTAACTGCTTTTGCCTCTCCTGACCTCCTGTCTCTGACATTGCTCTCAGCATATCCCTCCCCAGCCCCCACACTGACTGCAAAATGCACTAAATAAAATCAGGCAGACAGCAGCCCATGCACCTGCTTAAGGCAAGAAAAGAGGGATCTGGGCTGTCCAGGGGCCCTGGTGAGGCAACAGATATGAGGCAAAGGGGTAAAAGGGTACAAGAGGAAGCTATAAATTCAAGACTCAAATATAGGAGTAAGAAGCCAGATGAGCTGAAATGGGAGCTGGCATCCATGCTCCAAGGGATTCATGGAGAACAGAAGGCTGCCTGGCTGTTAAAGTGTCCTTTCAAGGGCACCAAGGAGGATGGGAACAGTTCACAGCAATTCCCAGTGGCAGAGACAGGATGAATCTCCCACAGGCTGGACCTTGAATCAGGCAAAGAATGGCAAAGCCTTGCTTTTCCCTCTCACTGCTCTAGGTCTTGTCCTTGAGTCACCTTGAATGTTATGAAAGCAAACACCTGGAAATGAAATTGGAACTTGTGGTATAAGAGCACATGGGAAGCCCTAAAAAACCACTGACATTGCAAAATCTTGTTTTAGTGGGTCTGGTCCTAAGGAGCAACTGGGGCTTCCAGGTGTTGTACAGAGCCTTGAGAGGCATCATCCTCTTTATAATTTTTAAAAGAAAATACAGTAACACTTTTTTGACTTCTTCTCTTTATAGGGAGTGCTATGGGGGAAGAGATGGGGAAGGCCTCCCTGTCCTTTCTCAGAGAATCCCCTGGATTAGGGAAAGGGGAGTCCTTTAGGACCCTCCTAGATACCACCACTACGCTTACTCTTCTCTAGTGATTTCCAGCAATTCTCACAGATTAGTGCCCCCTCAGGACAGTTCTGCTCACAGACACATAATGCTCTGTTTTCCCCTTCCCTCAGCAACTCCCCTGAAATGGTATCCTTGGGAAGGAGAAAGGTTTACAGTTCTTCCCCCCTTTTTTATCTTATGAACTGTACTCATTGTCTGCTGCTACACAAGCAATAAACCAGGCACCCAAGCAGAGATTGTCTTAGTAATATTCCATTTCTCTGTCAGCCTTTAGGTCAGGTGATAATTTTAGGTGAGGTATTGTCTGCAAAGACAATGAATGCAAGAAGCCATCTTTATCCCAGCAAGGCATAAACTAGATGATCCAAGTGATTTTCTCTGTCACTATCTATGTCTCTACTATGGAATAAACTGCTGGACAAGGAGAAGGATTTATTGCTTGGACTGCAGTGATGGAGGCTTCCAAAAAAGCTCAGCTCAGGTTATCTCCTCATAAGGGCAGTGTGTGACCAGCAAAAAAAAGGATATTTTGCTGCTGTGCAGGGACAACCTGGAGAGCACAGCATATTCCCCCTGAAGGGTGTCACAGATGGCAAGGATTCTTGATGTGGATGGCTCAGGTCTTGAATATCAGCTGGAACTTGAGGCAAATGTTGGCTTTCTTTGTTTTCAGCCTTTCTTGGACATATTTCATTCTAGAACAAATTCTTAGGACTTGTGTTCTAAGAAAGCTCTAGGAATACTGAAGTAGGGAGGAGAGTCCTGGGGAAATGCATGGATTACAGCTTTTCCCTTCCCTAGAAGCCTGAACCACATTCACAGCCTGTCCATGACCTCAAAACAGGAAGAAATTTGCAGTCCTGATGCCAGCAGAAAACTCCTCCATGAAGCAGTCTGTTTCTAAGGTCCTCTTCATTATACAGTAAAGGTCTCACAGGTCAGTCTGTTGTTTCACTTTTTAAATAAGAATGCCATAGTCCAGCTTATAACATCAGCGAGGTACCAGCCCTCAGCCTTGTACATTTGTTTTTCCAGGCAACTGAAGAAAAAAACCCTTTAGTGGGTTTAACAAAGGGAACCAAAGATAATTGTTTATAGTATACAGACATGAAGGTGACTCGTGGATGTTTACACTTCCCAGACTGAGAAATGTTATTCAAGGGAAAAGGATGTTTTGAGCCTACAGCATCCTATTTTTTTTCTGTAAAATAAAACTCCCTAGTATCACAAGGTCAATAGTTTTCTTCTGCTGTTAGTCCCTCAATTCTATTAAGAAATTCTTGAATATTCTTCTCCTGCCTCTTTTCCCTTTTTCATTTTTTTTGTTTTGGTTTTTTGTTGTTTGTTTGTTGTTTGGTTTGCTTACCAGATATAGAAATGCTTCTCTTAAAACATTGTAGTCAGTGAGTGTCTGTAGCTGACACTGGATAAAGTTGTCATGATTTAGGATTTCACTGATTGTGCTTTATTATTTTTATATTTTGCAAGAGGTTTTTAACTTTCCTTTTGTGTGTTCATGGAATTGTTTAAAGTGAAGGGGCTTTGCCATACTGAAAGGATATTGAGCAGAGCCTGTTGTTATTACCATGCAAGCCAGACAGTCTGAACAGTCTTTTAGTCAGATGTAAATCCACAATTATAAATCACCATGTGAAGGGGAATAGCAATC
Source organism: Haemorhous mexicanus (assembly GCF_027477595.1). NCBI lineage: Eukaryota > Metazoa > Chordata > Aves > Passeriformes > Fringillidae > Haemorhous > Haemorhous mexicanus. Next base: position 4,258,506 of record NC_082352.1, on the reverse strand, counting down.
ACTGCATTTTGATCTATCACCACAATACTTTTCATATAAATATACTGACCAGAATAGGAAATTTACATGTATTTTCTGTATCTTTATGCAGTAAACATCTCTTTGAAGCACCATTTGTGCTAGATGTCAAGAGTATCTCTGAATTAGAACAGCTCACAAAGAAGAGATGGTGCCAGCCTTATGCACAGCAGAGGGATTAAAGAAAAAAAAAACACAAAAAAAACCTGCTGGGTGGCAGAACTGTGTAGACCAGTAAAAATTCTACAAACTGGGGTGTAAAGCATGTATAGTTGTATAAATTTAATGCTTAAATAGTTCCCTCTGCTTCAAAGAGAAGGGCTGTCCTGGGAGCTATGGGGCAATCAGAGTTTAGTTCTTACTTTGCCATGGACTTCTGTGGTATTTTCTGCCAGTCATTTAATTTCATTGTGCCTAAGTTTCTTCATGTGTAAAATAAATCCTTCAAATACAATTGGATCAGCTTCATACAGCAAATTACATCTGATGCTGAATCATGTCTTTTATCTCTCTGCCTGCTTATTTTTATTGTGAGCTCCTCGGGGCAAAGACTATCACTTGAAGTCTCATATATAATAAAAGTGTCTTTAGCACCACAGATCCCATTCTCAGGGACTGGAAGCTTAGGGTAATAAAAGTAAACAAATGTGATCAGCCACGGGAATTAAAATAAAGTATCCAAACCAAAGAAAATCTATACTTATGACCTTCTCTCATGAATATGCTGGCCCCCAGAACAGATGCACTGCTCAGCTGCATCCCTGGGCAGATGTAAAACACTTCATTGTTTGGACAATTGGATGTGTTAAGAAAAGCTTTCTTGCTACAGCAGAGCCACGTAAGAATAAAATAAAGACCGTAGTCTAGGAAATGGGGTAGTTCATGTTTCAATGACCTTAAAAAGGGTTTGGAAAGGAACATTAATATTCCTGAACATCTATTTCTATTTGCAGGAGCAGGTTGGCTAGTCTAAACCTATTTGAGCTGGAGAAGAATAGGGGGGGAAAAAAGGATTTTTCTGGTGACACAGACATATGGGGGTGGGGTACCTGGAAATAGAGCTGAGGACACAAACAGGTCTGCCTGTTTCCAGAACCAGGGCTACCAGACAGGTTTTGTGGCATGCTCACATAGCAAAGAAAGACTTGTTTAAAAATTTCTATTTCTTAGAAGGCAGAAGCTAAAATTTTATTCTTACTGAAAATGTCATCTCCTGATACAGAATAGAGATACAACCTGAAAAGGAACATGACAGGGATTTGGTCTGCTGAGCAGTTTCAGAGGATGTTTACCACACTTCATCTGGTCAAAAAACTGAAGAATGGCAAAGATGGAAATATTTTCTTTTTTTAATGCCTAGTTTTTCTAGATTTGAACATTATTTGCAAATAAATACAGAGAAGATAATAGGCTTATTAGGCTGTAGAAACATGCTTGAGAACAGTGGGAGGATGTGAGGGGTCACTGAGGTCAGTCCCTGCAGGTTAAGCAGGAGCCCTTTGCTCAGACAAAGCTCAGTGTCTCCCATTCAAGTTGGTTGCAAGCCCAGAGCCCAAGGTTGTGTCCTAATGATAAGCTCATGGTACACTGCTCATTATTTTTCATACATATTAAGCTCATTTTGCTCCCAGAAGAGGTCTCTGGGGTCAGCAGCCGCCGATTCCTGTTCCCTTCACTGGCATTAACGCGGCTGCGGCGGCCGCTCAGCAATTCTGCTCGCTGGGCCCACATTTTAAAGAACATTATTTTCTTCCAGAAAAACATTTCAGTTCTTGCAATCAGTGCTTGTTTCTGTAAATTAAGGAATGAATTGTGCCAAATTGTTCTCCTCTTCTTCTCCTCTCTTCTAGGGTTATTTGCAATGTAGCTTATGCTACTGTCAGTACATCCACTCCGTGCTTTACAGGAAAATGAAATCATTACACACAACACAAATTGCTAGACCTCTTTCATAATCACACACTCTTAATTGGCATGTAAGCACCAAGATCCCTGTAATACATGCAGTAAAATGTCTCTGACTAATTTTTTTTCTCCCAGGTTGAAAGGTCAATGAGAGTATTTTTCTTTAATTTGACAGGCACACAAGAAATAATGCAAGACTCATTTATGGTCAGGTAATGCACAAAGAAATCTATAAATCAAGCTAAGGGGAATATTAGATCATGCTCATATCTGAACCCATCTGGCTTAGTTCACGAAAGAATCAATATGAGGCAGAGAGCTCAGTATTACTTGTGATTTATGCTCTTGCATCTAAGGGGAGAAACATTTGCAATTTTTAAGTCTCTTCATCTGAAACAAAAGGTGAAAAAGAAACTATGGCTGGCTATTCCAACACATGCAATAGGTAAGTGATATGGTGACAGATTACAGCTGCAGATGGTTCATTCTGCTTAATGACTCAGCACATTAGTATTTTTATCTTCACATCCCTCCCCCCCCAAAATTATCAGTACAGAGGTATTAAGAAATATAATTGGCTACATTTCCACAAGTTTGATATTTGTAAATGAATTGCCACTGATAGTTCACGGGCTCAGTACTGTTAGAAAATACAGCGTATTGTAACATACAGTTTTCTTCACTGTCTTCTTTCAAATACTACTTTCACTAATAAACCCCTAAACACCTAAAAAACGTGGCATGGCTAAATATTAATCCTGCCCCATACCATCATATACACATAAGCTTTTGATCCTTTTGTGAACACCCAGGATTTACATTAAAAATTTCTACTTCTATACTACATCTCTCAACTAAATAAAATCTCCAGTTGGCCTCGAGTTGAGCCTCCCCAAGAGGCAGGAGGAGGAGTGTCAGACAGCCCTGCTGAATGCTGCACCAGTGCACGGGGTGGGAGGCAGAGGCAGAGCAGAGATCTCACAAAGCAATTAGGGTATGAAAAACACACTGCAGTGATGGGTGCCATAAAAGCGTCAGGGGAACTGGGGCAAGTAAAACATCCATTTTGGCTCCAGTGATTTGTTTTACATGCAGTGCTAATATCCTTCACACAAATACCAAATGCAGTTTAATTTAAATCTTGGAAGCCATTTAGGCTAAAGTGAGAGCCTGACATATTTTTCTTCCAGCTAATGTGTACAAGAAGAATCAATAATTTTCCCAGTATAATTTGATGAATTATTACATCAGACATTATTGATCCAGTCAAAGAAGAAGGAGGTCAAAATAATGAAAATCAGTTGGTTGTGATTAGAAATGCTTGGGATATTCATTTGGAAAAGGTTGATAACTAAAATGGTCTATGGGCTTTACACTTATTGATTTAATAAATAGAAAAGCCTTGCTGATCCAAAACAAGGTTACTTGTATAGGTGTTTCAGGGGGTTGTGCTGCTGAAAGCCAGTCTATATGTCTTCTGTACGTGTTTAAATTATATTTTAGTTCAGCACACTGAAAGCATTCATTTTAAACATCTGTTCCTTTCAGCCACAATTTTCTACTGCACTTTGCTGCAGAGAACCCTTGGACTTCATTCTGGCAGTAGGCTTAGTACTCTTTCAAGTATTTAGTTTAAAGTTTTTAATATGTTTGTGTCATTATTAGTAACGAATCCATTTATTAATTTGCACACACTTTATAAACACTGGGAAGGATTCAAGGGTCTCCCACACAAGAGGCAATTGTGTTGGGGCTGTGTTATTGACTCCTGCTTGGATATGTCTTTCTAGCAGAGAATTATACAGTGTTGCACATTTCAGTCCAAAAGACTAAAAAATGTTTCAAAAACATGACTGGCAGTTAGCAGAGCTCATCCTCTATGAAAACCTCTGGGCACAGGGAATATTTCTCTGTCTGCTCTGGGGTGCCCTGACCCCCGGGGCAGCACTGACTCTGACCCTCACTCATGGAGAAAGTTTCCCAGATTTCAAGATAGACTGGAACCCACAAAAGTGTGAAATAGATTCTAGAGAGCAGTGTGGGTGTGTCACTGGGTGAGAAATTGAGGGTTTGGGATTTTCAGTGTGTTGTGGATGGAAGCAAGATGGAGGGCACAGGGTGTGGTCCTGGGTTTCTTCTTCATGCTGCTTCTTCCTCCTTCTCCATGGGTTTGGGTGGCATTTTGTAATTGGGCAGCAAAGTCCCCATTGCAGCTCTGTGGGATCAGTTATTGGGTTAAAAGGGAAAATAATCCAGGTGTCAGCTCTTAATTGGATAGTTTAGTCTTAAAAGCCCTTGGAACAAGAGATTGTTGGCCATTTTGTGCCTTCTAATGAAAAGCTGCTGAACTCACAGTAGTGAGACTGTTTTACTGATAAGAAATAATAAACACCTGAGTGTGAACATGAACTGCTGTCTGGAGTGCCTTCAATCCAGAGCCAGAGAAACCAAAACTGGGACCCCCACAACCCTCCATGGCAGGAAGGCCCAGCCCTGGAGGCACAGGCTGCCCACGGCCAGTGCAGAGCCCTCAGCACCGGCCGGGAGCTGAGCCTGCCCTATCACACTCCACACACCAGAGAGAGAAAAAAAGAGCTGGAATGGGATTGATCTGGGGAGACAAAGTCAGGATACAATATCCACAGCCAGGATGCAATATCCACAGCTTTCCCTCCCCTTGCCTTCCTACCACTGCAGTCTCCTGCTTAGAACATCCCCTAGTCTTGGTTTGCTCCCTCACTAGCTTTACTGTCTGGGCACTATTCCCTTACCTCGGGTTCTCTTTCCTTTTTTAAATCTCAGCCTTTCACCTCCGTGCTTTTGCTGTTTCCACGGGGTGCAGCTGCCCGTGCAGCCAACACTGCGGGCCACAGCCCAGGGTGCTCCCAGGCCCGGCCCGCCCTCATGCCCACCCTCCCTCGCGCCATCCCTCACACCCTCCCTCATGCCGTCACGCCCTCATGCCCTCCCTCCCTCACGCCCTCACCACCTCCCTCCCTCACGCCCTCACACTCTCCCTCACACCCTCACTCCCTCACACCCTCACACCCTCCCTCATGTCCTCATGCCCTCACACCCTCCCTCACGCTCTCCCTCCCTCATGCCCTCACGCCCTCCCTCATGCCCTCACACTCTCCCTCACACCCTCCCTCCCTCACACCCTCACGTCCTCCCTCACGCCCTCATGCCCTCACACCCTCACGCCCTCCCTCACGCCCTCCCTCATGTCCTCATGCCCTCACACCCTCCCTCACGCTCTCCCTCCCTCATGCCCTCACACCCTCCCTCATGCCCTCACACTCTCCCTCACACCCTCCCTCCCTCACACCCTCACGCCCTCCCTCATGTCCTCATGCCCTCACACCCTCCCTCACGCCCTCATGCCCTCACACCCTCACGCCTTCCCTCACGCCCTCCCTCTGTCCTCATGCCCTCACACCCTCCCTCACGCCCTCACGCCCTCCCTCATGCCCTCAGCAGCCCCGGCCATGCCCGAGGCCTCAGCAGTGGGCCCCCCATGGCTGGGAACGGGCTGCAGCACACAAGGGATCAGCTCACCCCAGCCCTTGCAAGGGCTCTGAATGCTCTCAGTAACAGCAATACCCACCAGCTGCTAGGAGGGAAGCAGTGGACCTGAATGTGTTTCACCTGCTCCCTCTCAGGCGGCTGGTGCCATCGGAGCAGGCCGGAGCACTGCCTCTGGGAAGGGCAATTTAACTGAGCACACAATACAAGTATTATTGCTATAGCCCTGAATTGCAGAAGAGAGTCAGAGCTCTGCTACATCTCTGGGAATTTGGGGTTGGTCACATCCCATCCGCTTCAAATGTCCTTCTAGCACAGGAAATGTGTATGTGCAGATATGGCTCATTGAAAGTTAAAATTTTTTACTCTATCTTCTTTCCTCACCTGGAATTATTCCAAAATTTCTCTTGAGCATGAGAAACTAAATATGCTTTCCTTAAGGTCTTTAGGAATTCCTTGCTCTGGTTCTGGTGTAATAAATAGCAGCTGACATTTGAGTTGACAGTAGTTCCAAAGCCTGGGCCACACAGGACAGCAGTATAGTGTGAAAAATTAAAACATCCGTGGGTGCTGCTTATTTGCTGCAAATAGAAGGAGATCCTGAAAAAGAATTCTATATTTCATCCCAATCATCCTCCAGCACGGCCAATGCCTAAAGATATGTGTGTTTTCCCTTGCCAGCAGCACATCTAGCAGGCACAGAGCTGTGTAGGAGTTATATAACCAGGGTGACAAAAGTCATCTCCCAGACAGGTAGAAAATGATACGAGCTCTGTGGCACATGACTGGATTGATCATACCTGCTCTGCACTAATTTGAAGGTACAATAGCAGAGCACAGAAAGTTGTACTGGCTAACTCAGTGTAACAGTATCACAGCCTCTCTGCTGAGCTGTAGTTATGAATCTCCTTTAGACAGCACAATGCAACTTTTCCTTCTGGACAAGATCTATTATTTTTGTCACCTGCTCTATAAGAAGACACCTGGACCATCATTATCCCAGGCCAACTTTATAGGTTCTTTTGCCTGCCCAAATTGGCTCATCCTAGAACTCACCAGAATGAACAGCATTAGAATGAGAAGAGCTGGCTGGGGTGAAATGGAAGAGGAACAATAATTTCCAGTTCCTGTACATGCTGCAAGATGAAGCAGAGTCTTCTGAGTTACAGCAATAGGACATGGCAAAACTTTCTGGTCCTTTCTAAACAGCCCAGATTCCACTGAGCTGAGGCCAGGCTATAAAGTATAAGACAGAGTGTTTAAAGAGCCATTGCTAAATATTTTCTTTGCTTTCCAGGCAGAGATTTCAGTTCTGGACATTTACATGCAGTAGTGGTTTAGGATTAGATTAAGTACCTCATGCTTAGGATTACACCCAAATTCAGGGAAGTTCAGATCCCTGAGGAGCAGTCACAGCCTAAAGCAGAAAGGCAGCTGTCCTGTGCATGGTGAGGTGCTGAGCACTGGGCTCCTAACAAGGTGCCAGGGAGTCATTTGGTGTCCCTCACCTGAAAAGAGATACGATTTCCCCAGTGGGGAGCCTGGTATTTGTACTGCACTCGGGTCATAATGTTTGTATCTCTGTTAAAATGGCACAATACTCCCAACACCAGTATCTTTCTGGCCACAGAGGCTAAAGCAGTATTTCTTGTTCATACCTTATATGTTTTTTTTTTCCTGCAAAGCTTCACTTCTTTGTTGTTTCTTATTTAGAAGCTCTGAGTTATGTAAATAAAATCTGTGACTTTTGCCTTTCCAGGGGCTGGAGCCAAGTTAATGTAGAGCAGTGCCAAGGAGCAAACGGGGTTAGAGCATGTTTTAAATTGCCATTTTCTTGCTTGTAATTTATTCTTCCTATCTCTAGCATTCCTCTGCAGAGATATTTATAAAAATAGGTGTTCCATGCACTGTATATCACAGGTTTATTTAGGATTGTTGTTGAAGATTTACACTGCTCAAAAGAGCAGTCATAGCAGATAATTCCATTTGCAAGCTTCAACAAAGTGTTCTGGGGAAAGTGCTGTTATCACCATGAAGAATTTTAATGATGGCAAGGTTTACAGACAACTTCTTTGGCAAACAAGGCTGCAGCAAGATAACTCAGCAAGTTCCTTTGCCAGAGGTGGTTTTGTATTTTTGCTGCTGCCTGTTAAACACACCTTACCTCCACCTCCCAACCCTCTCCAGAAGTTTCAGCACCATGTCTACCCTGCCATGCTAACCTTCCTAAACATAAAACACCTCTCAGGAGCTCACCTAAAAGGGTTGCTGGGCACCTCACAGACTGGCCACTGCTTCTTCTGTTATAAAACCTCTTGTTAAAGAAATGTCTTTTGGCTTTGCCATTACAATTAGGACAATGATAATTTTACTAATAACCTGATATGATTCAATGTGCTCTCTGGGGAAGCTGGGTTAAGATTCTTCTTACTTTCTGGGAGATTCCTCATTAATTCACATCTTGCTGACCACAAGTTTCAGTATTGCACTAAATTAATACTGTGTTTTAGTAATCCATTACCAACTGTTGGAGGGAGTGAGGAAGAGAGGAGTTTACAAATTGGTAAGACCCTTCACCTCACACTCCTCACTGACCAGAGACCCTTCCTACACATTTACACCTGCAGGAACATTCCAGAGAGATGTCCAGGATATTCTTGCTATATATTGCATGTAATACATAACTATTATGTGTCATATATTGCAGATAATATGTAATGTTAATACAGTGCTAGACATTGCAGTTACCCAGCTTAGATTCCCTTCCTTACAAACTGCTTTTCTGTGTCACAGCCTTGGTAACCCCTGAGAAGCCTCTGCCTTGGCCACCTCAGGCTCCCAGTGCTGCAGGCCATGCCACTGCTGAAAGGGAAAGAAGGACTCAGTGTCTGTGGCCTTCCCTTCACAACTGTTCACTGGTTCCTGGAAAAGGGAATTTTTGCTGCTCCTTCTCATATTGTTCCTTTTCAGCAAAACCATCAGATTTTGGTGTTGTCAGTCTGGCATCCCCTCATTAGCACTGGAAAAGCTCATCAGTGTAATTCTATGTATATTGCACTGGAAACCTTGCACAGAACTCCCCTGTGATTTTTTTCCTTTTTCTCATTGCTTTTATGTTGTTGATTAGAACAAAAGGAGTTTCAGTTAATTATCTGTGTATTTGCTAAAACCACTAACCTACATGCCCAGCTAGCACAAAACAGTTGCTTGACTGAAGTTCTTGGCAGATTTAAACACCTTCTGGTCGTAAGTTTAAAAAAAAAAATCTATTCCCATTTTCCAATTTGCATATTCAAATTTTCTTATACAAAAATAAACAAGATAAACATTCTATTTTTTTCACTATTCTCTTGTACCTGAGGAAAAGGAGGATGATTCAGTAGCTGGAAAACTAACCAGAACTGTGGAAGGTCCAAGTACATGTTCTTTTTGTCCACAAATTTCCCACTTCTGCGGGCAAGTTCTTCAGTTTCCTCTGCCCCAGCTTTCCCTCTGTAAAAGGCAGCAACAGCATTGTTTTAACATCTAAAGATTGTGAAAATCTCAGCTATTACAGTGACAGGAACGGTGCAGGTGATGGAATAGATAAACTATACTGTAAGAACAGAACATGGAGGCATTTAATCTGGTTTAGTGCTTTGAAAATATATGTATCTCCGTGAATATGACTTTATTTCAGTGCCATTCTGTTTTGATGCACTGTTCCTTTGTTGAATCCATTTCCTCACTTCACTTCACTACCCAAAATATGGTGAGAAGACAGCTTAAAGACACTATGCCAATGTCATGCAACACACAGGATGACATGGCTCCAAGTATTAACTTCTTGAGTTGAACCACCACCAAACAGCAAATCATAGCCCTAGAGTTTCAGGAGTCATTTCTTTTGCACAGTAGCACATGACATAGCTGGAACTCAATTAATGTTTCCACTGCATTGTCACAGATCTGTGCCCTGGCATACAATATCAGACAGATCACGTGCAGTCACAGCCACCTCACTGATGGATACAAACTGAGTGTCACCATCTATGCACCCACCATGTTGTCCTCACCCTTGATGGTAATTAAATGTGATTTTTTTCTCCTCTTGGGGAAAAATTAAACAGCTGCAAGATGTAGAGATTTTATCACGTGTGTGGAGTGAGAGGGTTCAGATGTCTCTCTTCTGGCAGATAATTGCTTAGCTTAATGAGGAAGTTTTGTAGTATTTTTAACCATTGCTGCTATGCCTTGTTTAGTTATTTGCATACGGCATCATCAAGTTAAAAAGAGTGCACACATTCAGAACTTCTTCTCAGTCTTGTGTTAGACATTAATGAAAAGAAGCTGAGGGTAGGTTTCTCGCTAATGATGATGGAAAATTAGTTTCAAAACCCCAGAGGTGTCTTGCAAGATACACCAATGATATATAAAGGTCCAAGGAGAGAAATTCAGCACAAAATATTGCTAGGCTCTTTTGGACTGTTTCTCCAAGAGATCCTTTTCCCATTTAATTTGTAGCTATGAGGGAGGATGGCAAAGAGTAAACCCAGAAGGTTCTCAGAGACTGCAAGCCTGCAATACTCCAGCAAGTAAGTGAGGCTGATAAACAGCGCAGGCGAGACAGCGAATGCCAGCATGGCATATCCAGTAAAGGTTACATGCCTGGAGACCTGCAGCAGCAGACAGATTCATGGCTTGTTTTAAGTCTTGAGCTACTGAAAAGTTGAGTGTCTAGAGAGGAGCAATGCTTTATGCATTAGTCATAACATTTGGAAGGGCAGCAAATCCACAGGCACAAGAGGCACAAAGGCACAAGAAAACAGTTGCTAGTTCTTTTCTTCCCATTCTGCGAGGTGCAGCCTCCAGTTATTGCCAGGCACCTCAGCCAAACAACAAGCACCCAGTTCAGAGAGGACCATGCTCTAGTTGCACTCTGTGCTACCCTATGCTTTAGCATCTCATCTGTAAGCTTGTGTATTCTCTGATAGGGTTGTTTGGGTTCAGCACTTGTTCTAAGTGAGAGGGGAAGAGACAGTGTTGATCGTTAGGAGTGACTGGTTCAGTCAGTAGTGACCACTCATGCAAGTGTGTAATACAAGCCACATTTAGCAGTAAGCAATCTGTTTGACCAACTTCATGTTTTCCTGCAGCTTAACTGGGAAGAGCTGCAGGAGGGAGGGTCAGGTGATGCTGCTGGCATGGCTCAACCGTTTTAACACATCAGATGGGTCTTCAGTTAGGGGGGTTTTTTATTTTCCTAAGCAAGAGACTCCTAATTTTTTGTTTGAGGGCCTGCATAGCTCTACAGATAAATAAGTCTATGGCAATAAGGCTGTTTTTTAAGATAATTTTTAGAACAGTTTAGAAATAGTCCATATACACACTCAGAAGAATGAGAGAATTCAGTTTGAGAATTCCTCCACCACACAGCTGCTGCTCACTACCTACACTTGCTGTTTGCATTGTCTCCTATGTCCCCTGGGTTATCCCTTTAATGGCTTTGACATTAAACACCTGAACAGTTGCTCAATATACAGAACAGAAAAAAAAGATGAAGCAAGATGGATAAAAGATAAATGGAGGTGACAAAGAAGGTAGCACTAATGGTTCAAACCAAAATAGCTCTTTTTATGTTTGAACAGGTCCTTGAAACACAAATGCATCACAACCATTAGCCATAAGATGCACAGTTTGCTTATGTTAGTCTCAGTGCTCTCAATTTACTTTGTTTTACTGATCTCCAATATTTTACACACAATTATGATTTTGTAGCTACAGTTTAGTGGGAAAGAGGCTCTAAAGTGTTCTTGACACACAGTGCGTACTGCAAGTGTGTTTAAACCAGAACTAAGGGTTTGAAGAGGTGTCAGGTCCTGCTTGTTTTGCAGTCAACATTTAGCAATAATATAGTCATGATGCTACTTTAAAAGGGTGCAAAATTCACCTGTAGGAACAATCAATAACATTTGAATCAATAAAAAATTTGGAAGAAAAATTAAGGGATTGGAAGCTGGGAAAAGCCTGAATAAAATCTGAAATAGTGCACTTAACATCCCTGTTACACCAGAGTATTTTGGGGATCTGACACTGGTCCAGCCACTCTTAAGCACACACAGCAAGACAGTATTTGGGCAAAGCTGTCTTTTTCCCTGTGGTGCATGTACATAAACTCTAGTCACTGTTAGCCCTGAAGAGGGCTGCAGAGCTGCAACATTGCTATCTGGAACCACAGGAGTTCCTCTGCTGGCTTCTGCACTTTGTTAAATTAAACTTTTACAGCAAGATGTGACACCCAGAACAGCACAGTGAAGTTTTTGTTCTAATCACTGCTTAGTGCTAGTGATCAGCCCACACACTGCTAATTGCAAGTGGGGTAGAAATAATGTGCAGCCTGACTTGACTTTAAAAAAAGTGTATTTTCCTCAAATCCTACACTGTTTTTCCTCTCTCGGAGTCACGCAAACCATGAAGTCATGATGAGGCAGCAGAACAGAAAAGGTAAAGATTTCAGGATTTCAGGCTCTGGATGTTTTCATCTTGCCAGGATGAGTAGAGGCATTGGTCTGAAAAGAAAGTTACTAAGGAGACAGAAGTTGCTTTCAGTGAACTTGAGGAAAACCAGGCCAGTGATAGGACTTCCTTGGGGAATGCACCCCAGAAAAGCTGAGCTATGTTGCTGTCAGCAGCCCCTCTCTCTGTGTGAGCAGAGCCCACACAGTCACTCTTCTTTAACCCCAACCCCTGTCAGGCAGGCCAGAATTGGCTCTGTCGGCCGTTCTTGCTGAGATTAAAATACACAAAATATGCTGTGGATTCTAACTTAGTCTAGCTAAAAGGGGTGGAGTGGCTGGGCAGGATCTGCACCAAACTAAAGCAAATTTAAGGAAGGATTCTCTTCCTTCTTAAAAACCAGACTTCTCTCTGCTGAGAGGTTTTATGGTGTGCAATTATTGTGGCAACATGATACAGCTCCAAGTTTTTTCCTGGAGGGTGGAGCTCTTTAGAGGGTCCTGTATCAATTTATTTTGGTGCCCTTAAGAGTGTTTTGTATCAATATATTTATCATGCAACATGTATGTATTATGAAATTATAGTAATATTCACAATATTCCTTTTGGCAATATAGGACACAGAATTTATCTTTATGGAGGAAAGCATCCCTTATATCACAAAATTATGACGTAAAAATACATTTTGAAAAAGGTATCATTTTATTAAAAAGCCATTTTGGCCAAGAAAATGGACTTGCTCTAATCAAAACCACAAAACTATATAAAACACAATATAAAATAACAGAGAGGTGACTACACTTTTGTGGGCATCTGAGCATAAATTGGTGAAACAATATGACCTCTCAAATGAAGGGACTCAAGGGCATTTTCTGTCACCTACCTACTGCTCTACCCATAGAAGGGAGAAATCACACTAGAGAGCACCTGAGCCAGGTAAAGTAAAATCAGTGGCATTTCATTTTTACTGATTTCAAGTGTTCAAAATTCTTGAATGACACTCTCCAAAATAATGAGGTTTAAAAATAGCAAATGTCATAAATGCTTTCTGGTTTTTATTCCATAATCAAAGTAATTGCAACACTATTTAAGGTTAAGTGCCTTATTATTAATCTTTCATTACCTGTGATTGAATTAAGGGCCAGCAGCATTCAAACCAGTCCTGCAGGCACTTGCTAGCTGCTGCTACCCCTTTCTTAATATAAGTAGCACAACTCTGTTGTCTCCAGGGACTCTAGCAAAACATTAGCTTTTGTAACATGACTGGAAAGGTACCAAGTTTGGGTTATTTTCAGTCTGTGGGAGTAAGTTCCAGAAAAAGAGCTGGTTGGGGAATTCTCCAGCAGAAGGTTTTTCAGCAAGAAAATGCCCTTTTCGCACAACCAGTGTTTTCTATGTGGAAAAAGAAAATTTTTAAAAATACATTTTTCCCTAGGAGAATCAAAACCAAAGGCTGGCCCAGCTGCTGCCTGCTACACACTCCCCAGTTCCACTTTGAGCAAAAAGTGAGTTTAACTGCTGCTTCCCAGGCAGGCTGCTGGAGGTGAACAGTCCCATCTCTCTGTCCTCCTGGCATGTGCCAGCTGCACAGGGAGAGGAGCAGGACAAACTAGGGAGGATTAGAGCCCTCCACATTCCTGGTGAATCTTTGCCAGTTCCCAGGCTTGCTGCACAGCACTCCAGGTTATAGCAGCCACCCACAATGAAAACACTACTTCAGGGCCCAAGAAATTAAATTTTTCTGAAAATCCATTTCTACAAAAATGTCACTTTGACATTTTGTCCTAGTTCAATACACCTGCTTTCCCTGGGGAACAGAGTTTCTGTTTCCAAGATGGTTCTGCCCACGCATCACAGGCTCTCAGAGACCCCCCTGCCACCACTGCTGTGGGTGTGACGAGGACACGTGGCTGAGTGACCCTGCTGGCCACAGCCATGGCCATGGGGAAGGGCTGACCCAGAGGTGAGGCCTCTGCAGAGGTGCTGAGGTAGCTGAGTAAGCAATTAACAAACCAGCCTTGAAATTAGAGCTGAGATCAGAAGAAAAGCTTCAATCCCTCTATCACCGGAGCTATGAAATGTTTATTCCAACCACAGCACAGAAACATGGGTTTAATGGCACTTAAATATATTGGTGTTTTACAGCATCCTAGGACATGAATATATTCATCTCTTTGCTTAGTCGTAGGAAATTGCAGTGATGGATTGACATCATTTTGTAATTGCATGCGATGCACAACCAAAACAGAGCTCAGGCAGTGAGCTGCATTCTAACCAAATGCTCAGTATTTGTTAATAATGAAAGTGCAGCTAGCTTGATATAAGAACTGCATATATAGGATGAAATATTAATTTATTATGCTTCGGTTGAAATTTTTAAGGTAGTCTGATTTTCCTTGAATGCATGTGTTTATCATTATCAGCCTGAACACAACTAGCACTCTTCAAGGTTTCTTGCTGAAAAGAAATTGAGCGTGCAAATACTCTTTCATCATAATCACACTGACTGTGCAGGGTAATTCATAAAAGAGCCAAAAATATATTGAAATTCAATATTATTTTAGTCCAAATCAATATTAATAATTGTTTGTATTTTAAAGTGAAATTTACAGTTGAAAAATGTGCAGAGATCAGCCCATAGTTGCTAACACATCAAATTTTCCTATTAAACTTAAAGGCACAGTAATTTTACTTCAAAATGTTTCTTATAAAGCAAGAGAAGGCATTGATCTGTGAAAACAGCTATCTATTATTTATGTGAACAACATTAGAACAGATTTTAATTATAAATGAGCTGAAAGGTCAGTAACTATTTTATTTTTAAGGTCTTGATTTTAAATTTGGATAGCTTAATAAAAATATTTATGTGGGACGGCTCCCAGTGGAAATTGCACAGAAGGATTAGGCACTAAACACTGTCTACAGTCAAACCCCAATACTATTGGTACCTTTTACAGAACCATTAAATGTGAGTGATTACAGTAAACTAATAATAATTTCTTTGATCTTCAGCCATAGAATCATAGAAGGGTTTGGAAGGGACCTTAAAGATCATCTAGATCCAACCAGATTTCCATCTAGTTTCTTTTAGGCTCTTTGGAGTGTGCATGCTTTGATTTCTGTACCAAATGCAGATAATTTGAGTTTGCAGTGATGTTGTCTGAGCCCTCAGCCAGAACTTGATCAGTGTCAGCCCACAGGGGAGGGGTGAATAACCCTGTGTGGCACAGGGCTGCCCACACCAAACAGGAAAAGATCCCTGGTTTGTATTAGATACCCTGCTTCGGTGTCTGGGCCCAGCTCCCCAGCGTGCTGGTGTCTCAGCAGTACAGCCAGAGCAGTGGTGCTGGGGAGAGCCATGCCAGCATGGCTGTATTCCCTCCCCAGGAGTCCTCTGTGTCACAAATACTTTGACAGTTGCTCCAATCCCTGGAGCAGGCACCATTCTGCCTGTCCACACTACAGCAAAAAGAGGGAGGAAAGAACTGAAGTTTTTTGGCTGTGTCTACCTTCTCCTCACTGGATGCAGAAGCTGAGAAGGGATGGAGTTACAAACCCTGTGTGGAGTCAATAGAGTATGTCCATTCCTACAGAGCATCAGTGCAACAACAGGAAGGTTGCTGGTGACATTTAATGATCTCTGATATTCACAGCACACGGGTATGCCTGGCAGCTACTTGCCTTATCTGTTCTTATTACAAATCATACAAAATGGACTTAAAAATATCTGAATAACAGCAAATCAAATACTAATATTCTCCCACTGTACCAGCATTACGGAACTGATTTTAAAGAGATTTCATGCCTCTTCAGGATTCTCATTACAGCTCAATATCAAAAATTGCATTCTGTTTAAAAGGCTGAGTAGTTGCCCTGGTATCCATGTGTTTCCTCTGGCTGCTCTAAGTGTGGAGTGTCTGGAATTCTGGTGCAGAGTAGCTTGCAGAAAAGGACAAACTGGAAGTGTATCACATGTAGCAGTCCAAGTTCTTGTACAGTGACCATCACACTGGTGTCTGCTCCCCGGTGTAAACGGGACCCACAGACAACCTTGCAGCTCCTTTCTCACCCAGCCAGGCTTACTCCAGGTGCAGGCACCTCCTGAGGAATCAGCCCCATTTCTGAGCACAGCTGTGTCCCTCTCCCCCTTCTCTGTGCCCTCCTGTTGCTCAAAGCATGGCTGTGCTGCAGCTGCAGGTGGGACTCCACCCCTTCCCAAAGCCCACTTGGCAAAAGGCAAAGCTTTTGGAAACGAGGGGCTGTGAGGGTAGAGCAAATGTTCACTGCCCTGTGTAAGCAGTGTTCCAGTTTATCACCAGCACACCTTCCCTCACACTGCCAGGCAGCTGGCACTCTCTACCCCAAATGGCACAGCTCTGCCCCTCTGCAGCCCTGCCAGCTTCCACATGCACCTGCCTTTACTCACCACCACACGGAACCATTTCACTCCTTAAAGTGATGGAAAAGTTTCCTGATCCTTCTCTTCCCTCATACACACCTGGAGATCTCTCACTTTGCAGATCCCCCAAGGCATGAGGAGGAGGAGGGGGCTCAGTCTGGGCCAGCCCATGTAGGTGGTGGCATGTCACAGCTGTGCCTCTGCACACCCAGGCAGCTCCCTCTTCAGCACTCAGTGCAGCTTCCCTTTATATGCTGCAGACACACAATGGAATAAAAATAAAAAATCTATTTCCTCTTGTTTAGAAAATGCACTTCAAAATAAAATGCAAATATTTGTTTCAGTTTGTTTTATTCTAGGGTAAAAGTTTCATTTGGGATCAAAATATAAAAGGCATTTTAAGGACAAAACTAGTTTCCCAAGTAGAACTAGATGTAGAATATGACTGCTTTATCTGCCCAAATTAAGAACAAGAGACAATATCTCAGCTCTGACATACAGGCATACGTTTAAGTGAAAAGGCACCTTGAATAAACAGATCTTTAATTAGGGAGAAGGCAAATTTCAATGAGAAACAAATTACTCATCATGGCTAGAAGGATTTAGAATCAGTATTAGCTGAGAACAGTCAAATGTACACCATTACAGAAGGTGCTACAGTCAATAAAGGAGCCCTCTCCACAGCCACAGCAAAATGTGCCATTTCAGGGTTAGGAGGCCTATTTTGTTCTTCCTCTAGAAGAACATCACCACAAACCCACACAGTGTGAGTCAGGAGCTTGTTTTCCTTCTGCTTTTGCAGAAATTTTGGTGTATTTTGTTTCCACAATTAAAACCACACTCACTGGTGACAAAGGTTTTTATTTTCTAGGTTACAGGGACCATTTCAGTTTTTTCTCTCTCTTTTTTTTTTTTTTTTTTGTTTGTTTGTTTGTTTGTTTTTGACTCCCAGACACAAATTCTCTGATTCTCTGCTTCAGATACTTTTGTCCTTTAGAAAAAGGAAATACCATCTAGGAATCACAAACCTCTGCACTGTATTACATGAGCTATGTATTATATATGGCACAGTTATGACAAAATGTTGAGGAAGAGGGCCCCACACATATATTTACATAAAACCACTCAAAGTTATTGCTAAAAAAACTATTTAAAATCTTTGATATCAAGAGGTGTGGCATGGGAGTAAAACTTTTCCCCAATAGAAAGGAACATAACTAACTTTTTATACATACATATATATATATATATGTATATCTCAGCTGCTCATAAAATCTTCAAGTTTTGTCATCTTTTCCTCCTTATCATAACACACCTAAAACTGCAAACAAAAATTAATTTATAAATGAAAAAATTCAAATTTATGTTTGCTCCATACTGACGTAAAGGAGGAAGGATGTCTGGGGTAATGACTTGTTTGGTACCCTTGGCAATCCAGCTAATTCCAGGTGCATTGCACTTCTGAAAGAAGACATTTTCATCTGAAATACCCAGGAAACCTATGGGCTAGACAAACGAAGCAAGATAACTGAAGAACAGTACAATATCATCTAACTGTTATATGACAGTGCAATAATCTAAAAAACCCTTTGAAGATGTGAGAGTTACTTTAAATAGAAGAGAGATTGAGGCAAGTGGAGGGAAGGGAAGCATTTCAAACTGGGCTGTAATGAGAACCAAGTGGGCAGCTGAATAACCAGAATTTTCTGCTGTATTTTACCAGAGTTCAGTGTTCTCCCCACAGCATATTTCTATATGTAATATTGGATGTGGATAACATGCCTGTAAAACCTGCTGCCAGGCAGTGCCTGGAAAGGCTGGGCTGCTGTGAAAATTGTGTGCCTTCCCCTCCAGTGTGGATAAAAGCTGGACAAGTTCATTATTGACACTCACTGTTTACACTGTCACTGTGCACTTCCTGTGAGATGGTAATTTGAAACACAGTAAAAAACTTTTTTCATTTCAAGGGGAAACTGCTTTTGAGATTATGTTTTAGTTTAGGAATAGAATTATAAGCCCTCGAGGATCTTGGAGAGGTGTGTTTTGACTTGCTGAGGCCCTGCTGCAGTACTGAGGAGATTAGTAACACATGAAGCCTGCTACAATTTGCACCCAGAAATATAAGAAAGAAATCTTCTTGACTTTGAAAGGATTATTTTGGTTGTTTACTGGCTGCTGTCCCTTTTGGTCTTAAATTGTAGATGAAAGTGGATGCCAGAAGTGCCCACTTCCTATTGCAATATGTGATGGGAGTGAGAGGAACAGTTTTAGCAGATTTGCCAGGGCTTTTGGAATGGGAAAAAGGGGTCATACATTACCACTCTTGACTTCAACCACATCAAACAATACCACAGCTTCCTGCAATTATGCTGAAATTCAGCCTTTGGCTCATTATATGGCTTTAATATCCCTTCTAGCACTGTGTGGGTTCAAAGGACAACACTGGTATTTGTGGGAGAGTAGAACTGGACCCACTAATACCTGGCAAAACAAGTTCCCACCAGAGTAAGAGAAAGCCTCTTACCCTCCTTTCCACACTCTTTTGGGTAAATGGATTGATGTATGGGTGAGCAAAAGAGGCTCCTGTTATTTTCAGGAATCTCATCCTGTCCAGAATTCCCTGTTTTGCATAATTGGAAGAGATGCTGAAAGCCAAGAACGTGTAATGACACCAGTGACTGGAGAAGAGAGCTGTTAATAGGCAATAAGTTCTGCCTAATTTGCTGCCACACTGCTGGAGTGCCCTGGTGGCAGGCAGCAGAGGTGGCCAGCTCAGCAAGTGCATCCAGGATCACTGGGATGCAGGAGAGGCTGCTTAGGCAGCAGGGGAAGAGGTGGCAGCTCCTCAGGCTGGTCCCAAGCTCAGTAGGCTCAAGTGCCAGGTCCTGCCTCTGCAGGACTCTCCTCTTGGGGAAATAGAGAGTGTAAAGCAGCACTGCACAAAGTCACACAGGGCATTCCCTTCCTGAATTCCAGCTGCTGAGCTGGTCTGTGCATCTGGCAGTGCTCAGGAGATACCCACTGGAGCCCCCTGGGTGAGGCTTCATCGTGGTCCTGAGGACACCAGGCTGAGCCACCCCTCTCCACTCAAGTATTTCATTCCTGATTTAAAAGGATCTCAGAGCTGGAGAAACTCTCAACTTCTCCATTGATTTTATCAAAGTAGGTTTAATTCCTTTCCCCACAGGAAGGGAAAATTTGAATCCAGATCTTTGCAGAAGAGGGTTTTGGGGATGTTTCAGGAGCAGGATATTTTGAACAGTTTCAACTTTAAAGTTAGCATTTCACCTTTCTCCAAAATGTGTCATTTCTATTATTACACAAAGAAGAATAATAATTATATACAAAGTTGATATAAGCCAGACAAAATGTTTTTATTTGAAATATCACCTGGAAACAAATTTGTTCTTCCCAAACCTCGGGGAAAATCAAAGTTTTTGTTCTGTTGATACATGAGCCTGAATATAGTGATAGAAAATACAGCACCCAAAGATGAACATTTAAGGAATGGAAGCAGCCACAGGATTAGTAGTTTCCTACTTCTTTGTATGCTAAAGAAGCTAGAGGATTTGGGGCATAATACTTAGGAGTCATTTGCATTTCCTATTTCCAAGAAATGCTGACAGATGACTTTTAGCATCTCCATCTCTACTTTTGTAAAACTCCTATTAAAGTTCATTTTGCTGGTGAATATGAATAATGTTCATAAATCCAATCTTTGCTTCTATAAATGTTATGATAAGCCTGGTCTAGGAGTCAGGGGGTAAAACAGACTGGACACTTGAGTGCCCTCAGTCTTTGAAGGCCTTTTGTCTCTGTAAGTGCCTTGAAGCCAGGAAACACATGCTTGGCTTGGCTGCAGAGTGAGAAGCAGCTGTGTTCACACACCTCCTAGAAGCAGCTAATGGATCTAGAAGAGATCACTTCAGTTATAATAGTAAATTTTTTCCTATATTCTTGTAGTAATAATATTCCCTTTTTCTTAATTCAGCCATTTGTCCAGTATCACTATCCCAGTCTCTAAGTATATTACACAAGCAAAATTATCTTAATCATGCAAAAAAAGTGCTTCATTATGATGCCTTTTCAGGACACCCAAAACAAAACCCAATAGAAGAAAAAACCCTCACATCTCCCAGCTGCCAACATTTCCTAGTGAAACTTCTCCAGATCAGCTACAGGGGTGCTGAAATTTAACATGTAGTTTTTATTGCTGTCAGGCAAACCTTGTCTTAGAAAACTATTTCTGCATTAAAAGTATCTCTGAACTGGCAATCCCAGCAGTGGTGCTTCAGCTGGGACAGGCCATCCAGGCTAGGTCACCACTGAGGCTGTGCCACATTTCTCTGTACACAGAACCTGGCCAGTGGCACCTCCCCAGAGCTCCACAGCACCAGAGGGATGCCCCAGTTTGCCTCCCAGAGCTGCAGGAGGGCCCAAGCTGATCTCTGCTGCTCAGCACCTGATCATCCAACAGGAATCACACAAGGTGCTGATTCCTGAATCCCTGCTTCCAAAAGACCCCTGCATCCCACTGCTTCCCTTGAATAAACAGGTCTGCTCTGAGCCACCAGCCTGCTCCCAGCTGCAGGAAGAGCAGCTAAACCTCACACAGCATGAGAGATGAAGCTTGCCATGTCTGTGGGAGCTAAGCATTTACATTCATTCACAGG
The DNA here is from genome assembly GCF_027477595.1 of Haemorhous mexicanus. NCBI lineage: Eukaryota > Metazoa > Chordata > Aves > Passeriformes > Fringillidae > Haemorhous > Haemorhous mexicanus. Next base: position 4,237,492 of record NC_082352.1, on the reverse strand, counting down.
TGGTTTGATTGTCCAATTCAGCAATCAGTAGTTTGGTGATTTGCAGAGAATTTGGGTGTTTTGTTGACTAGCTGATGTACACACAGCAATATACAATGCTGATGCTGGCATTAGACTGTGTGCCTGGATTCACTGGCAGCTGCCTTGGCACCTTGCAGTGAAGCCTCAGGAAGGGAGAGGATAAAGGTGCCCTGCACCTTTTCAGTCTCTGGCACACTTTGATCCTTCCCTTCCCCTGGTTCCACAGAGGAAAAAAACCCTTTTTTGCTCTCACCTTGGCACAGTGTCTTTCATCCTCAGGCTGATTTAGCTGGGCTGGTCACCAGCAGCTCTGCAGTGGAGGGACAGCAGCACCAATTACAAAGAGGGCCAGGCAGCTTGGGCTCTGCAGGGTGGCTGCACCAGCAGCCAGAGAGGGCAAGGAGGGGCTGTAGCAGCCTTGGACCCTCTGTCCCTCCTGATCTCTTGGTAAGCAACTGCTGGCAGTGCTGTGAGAGCTGCATACCCTGATACCATGTTTTTCTAAGCCAGTCTTAGATGTGCTACACTCATACTGACCTCAGCTGAAGATAACAAAGCTTTTTCTGAGGGAAAAGGGACAGCTTAGCCTGCCACTTTGCTCTGCAAGGTTTTATTTTACTTTCTTTGTTGCATCAGTGTGGTAAGGGAAAGATCCAGTTCTGGATGGACCAAAGGCTGAATCCTGAGTTTCTACCTAAGGATTACACCATGCCCTTAGATTGTATCTCATCAGTGCTGTTCTTCACACTGCCCTGATACAGCAAATGAGGGAGAGAATATCTTGTCTGCAGCACTCATGGAGGAACAAACAGCCATGAGCTGTCAGACACCCTGAGTGCAGCCTGCCTGACCCACCTCAGACTGGGGATCAAACAGCAGAGGTGTTTTCTTTCTTGGACTGATGCAGTATTGTAACAGCAAACTGCTCACAGTGAAAGTGTTTGGTCATTAGGCCTCCAGGCAGAGACTGCCAAAAGCAGACCTACATAGCACAACTTTGAGAGCCACTTTTGTCAGAAGATTTATATAAATCTTTGCAGGGTGCAGGGTCTTCCCATGCTGCTTGGGAGCAGGGAGAAATTAGTTCTGCTTCTGTGTTTGTAAAGAAAAGATTTGCTGCCAGGAAATTTTGCTATAATATTCAAGTATTTTCCATAAACATATTTGGATTTTTTTTTACCTTAAACTGTACATCTTTTTCCTTACCAGTCTTGCATAAATGATCCAACACCCATTCTCCGACCTGATGCTAATGCTTCCTCAGCTCACAATTCACAGGAGTACTGTGGTGATTGATAAATGTCTTTGAACTGGAAAGTGCTGAGTGCTAATTACTGTCTGTGCACACTCATACTTGTGCTGCTTTCAAGTGCAGGGCAGTCACATACCATGGTAATGGGAAAGCTTAGGAAAACAGATATTGGTACCTAGGAGTTTTATGCATCATAGGAATGTTATAAGGAAGAATAAATTAGAAATTAGATGTTTCAATTCATTATTGCACGTTCTAATGAATCATTTTTCCATCTGTTTAATAGGTTCAGGGCAGCTCAAAATGGAGTTCAGATTGGAAGCTGCTTGCAACCTTATCTGCTTGCACTCTGGGTAATGCTAAGAATTATAAAAAAATGGTTTTGTCCATTGTGAGGAGCACAGTTTAAAAATGTGACTGCAAAGTGCCAGCTGAAGGGTATGGATTGATCCAAACTCTGCCCCCCAGATGCTGGAACACTGGGTGGGTCAATGCAGAGCTCCCCATAAAGCATCCATCACATGCCTGAGGAAGTACTGCCTGATGAAACTGTTAGGTCAAGCTGCACTTAGGTTTTTTTGTAGGCTTTTTCCCTCATCCATCTTTAAAATGATGTGATTGGAGTGTAAAGGGTATTTTCAAATGTTTCCTTAATGAGGATACTTTGTTCACATTTATCAGGCAGTGCTAACTGCTTTCAGAGTTCCTCTGCTCCTGTAACTCAAGGACCAGCCTGGGAGGGCTTGGGAAGCACATGCTCAGCATCTCTAAACCAGCCACTGCCATTCACCAGCTTTGCTCACAGAGGACATGCTAATTAAAGTCAACTGATTGGAAAAATAATTACAGGAGAACAGGGAGGGAGAAAGCTTAGACCCATAATTTAAAGATCTCTGATGTTTGTGTGTTGTTGAGAGGTATCATTTGGTTGTGAGGAAAGAGGATCTCTCTTTCTCACACTCCTGTGCTCACTGCTTGCAGAAACATGCAATGGCTACAGGCAACAAACAGCAGTTTTTTCTTTAGTTATGTGGCCTTTCATTCTTTCAAATATTTGCTTTCACCTAGCTTTGTCACTCCTGTATCTTGAGGTGTCTAACCTTAAAGGTTTTGTGTTCCTGGGCGCAGTCATTCTATAGGAATGGAATAATGTAAACACTCTAACTGCTCAAAACTGCTATTGTAGCATTTCTTGCACTAATTAAAACCTGGCTAGGGATCTCCTTTCTTGATGCTGCCTCTACTTCAAACAGAAACATTTCAACAAATGAAATCCAGGGAAAATGGTTTCACATTTTAAGCTAATAATAATAATTGTTTCAAAAACCTATACTTGCTCAAGGGTATAATTCATTAAAAAAAGACCTTAGAATTCAACACTAAGCAAATACAAACCCCTTGTTATTTGGGGGTGGATGTTTTTCAGCTACTCCCTCTCAGGTGATGATTCTGCATTTCTCACCAGCTCTGTGTCCCTCCAGCTGGGGGTATTCCCACAGGGAGGGGCAGCACCCAGGGCTGCCAGACTGGAGCCCCTCCAGCTCTCATCATCATCTCATCATCATCATCATCATCATCATCATCATCAATCATCATTGTGGCCCTCCTGAAAAGCCTCGGGCAGGACATCTGCCTTGTGCCTGTTGTAGCTTCCTCCTCCCCATGGGTGTGCAGAGAGCATAAACAGGTGACAAAAAGGAAATCCTGTATGTCAGGAAACCAAATACAATTCTTAGAAAGCTCTGACTGGACAGATTTACCAAGTGATGGTGTGAGTTTGCTGTTCTGGCCTTGCCAGCTTTGGATTTGTTTGGAAGTGTCCATTCATCCAAACCCCTGCCTGTGCAGCCAAACAAACACTGCAGGGAGCCAGAGAGAGGGTGGCTTGTGTTCCCTGTGTGCTCATACCAGCAGTGGTTGGAAGGGGAACACAGTTACTTTGAGGGCTAATCTGACTCTGCTGGTGCTTTAGAGCATTTGGCATTTAAAGGTAAATATATGTAGAACATGGAAATGTCCATCCATACTAGATTCACAAAAGGCACAGATGGACCTGCACAAGGACTTATAACAACCTGGCTTTGCTAGGGCTGAAAAACTTAGCAATATTTTCTTTTACTTTTAAAGGTGTGAGAAAAGTTTAAGGTGAAAGAAAGACTACACAATTACTGTCTGCCATAATTTGAACAGAGAATAAAGCTGAATTTGCTTATCAGAGAGAGAATGCAGGGCTCTGCATTCATTTAAGATGCAGGCATCCTCCAAGTATTCCTGGCCTGGAGCTCTGGCTGCTTTACACCCTGAATAAATATAGTTGCCACTAAATAATGTTAATAACCTTATCAGTCAGACTTACAGAATAACTTCATCTTTCACACCTCATGTTCTCCTTTGATGCATTTTAGAAATTTAGAATGCCAGTACACTACAGAAAATTAAAAGCTTGCTAAGGAAACCATGAAAAGCATTCAAGTAGCCCTAACACCAAGTATTGCAGGTACATAAAGAACCAACCTTTAAAGACTTTTCCTGACCTATCTACTTTGAATCATCACCTCTCCATAACCCATCCTTCCTGCAAACTGATGTTTTACAGTCCTTCTGTATTTAAAATCCCCTTTGTAAACAAAGACCAGCTTCAAAAACTTTCCTTTAGAGCAGGTCACATTTGCAGTAAAAATATTGGGAAAGCAAAGTGATTGCTACCCCTGCAGCCTGTTGCTGACCTCCAGCTGAGCCCTTGTGTTCAGCAATGTGCTACTGAGAAATCTGGTTACATCTTGGGAACCAGTTCCACTGCCTGTGCTCTAATGCAGAGTGTTACTGAATTCTTGTGTTACTGAAAAATGCAGGATTGGCACAGCTCTGTGGCAGAAGCATTCACTTTAATTAATAAAGTGGTAGTAGTTTTCCTCCCTGGTTCCCATTCCTTCCCTTTCTCACTTCTTAGTATCACATGAGGACAGACACTGGTCCCAGCAGGACTTACCATGGGCTTAAAGCCTCAGGGCTGTGCTCAGTGAGGGCTTCAGGAAAACCCAGCAGCCCATGTGGGAGCAGGGCTGCTCTGGGGCTGCTCTAACAGCACAAGGCAGAGCCAGCAGCCAGGATTGGCACAGCAGCCCCAGAACCTCTGGGGGAGCTGCCAGGGGAGGAAGGCAGCAGTTCCTGCAGCTCCTGCACAGATTCCTGCTTGCTGCCCTCTCTGCAAGCCAGTAAAAGGGGGCCCAGCACTGGGACCAGGATTTGCCCTGGGAATCAGTCTGCCTGCAGAGCTTCCTCAGTGGGTGACCTGTGGTCTGAGCGTGGCTGTTTCTCCTCAGAGGTGAAGCAGCAGCTGCCAGCTCTGTGTTTGGCATGAAGGTGCAGCTTTCATGATTGTTCCCCACACGTCATCTCCCTCCATGGTTTTCATATTGTTTAATCAGTGAGAAGTAAAAATAAAAAGTGACACATTCTAAGCAAACTATTGAGAGGGATTTCTCTGAAAACTGAAGTTGTGGTGTGACTGTTTTTTCCCAAAATGCAATTTTTAATTATATACTATATCATCTTTTCAACATGTTAAAAAAGGATATAAAATTAAAGACAACTGATGGGACAGAAATGGATTGGATGATTGCAAGTAACTGTACAAAAGAAATACTAGAGAAATCAGTTATTGGGTCTAAAAGAGAACTTAAATCTACTGATCTGCATTGGGAAAATAAATGCACTCGATGCTAAGTTTGGTTTGATTTGGTTTTTTACTTCTTGTAGACATACTACACCAGAATTCCAGATGAGAGGACAAGGACTATGAGTGAGGAGTGCCCTGGAGATCACATGCAGTTCTATTCCTGGGTCAGAACTGGATTGATCTGAGAGCAGTAATTATGAGGCTGACATGTATGTTCTCCTTCATCTTGCTGTTTGGAGCAGTTGGGCTCGTGGTCTTCATTCACCTGCAGGATCCAGAAGAAATAGTTCATCAGCAGACACCAGGTTAGCATTCCTGTTTCTATTTGAATCACCTGTCCTTTCATGGTCAATATTTTGTACTTATATTCTCAATGTATTTTACATATTTCACAGAGGCTACCTCAAAAAAGGTGTGTCATGCTTAATGAAGGCTACCTTGAAAGTAATTATAAATTTATTTAAAAATCCCAAAACATTGCTGAAAAAACCAGTTCCAAGAACCAGTTAATTGATTATACAGGGACCTTTGCCAATGTGCATAGGGTCCAGCTGGGTGGAGTTAAGTTTCTGCTCAAGCTGAGACCAACTTTTGCTACCAACTATATCACTATAGATGTGAAAATGAGAGATTTCATTAAAAGTTCTGCTCCTGGAAATGCACACCTCTGAATTTGCCTTCACTTTAGTATCAGTGTGTCATGAGATGGAAAATAAGAGATGTATGAATGAGTCACATCAGAAACTTGAAATACTTCAGAATGCATTCACTTAATTTGCTTAACTTCAATTAAACTTTTCATAACCATTATTCACATGCATGTCACCTTCCTGCACTACTAACTTGAAGCTGTGGAGAGCCACAAAGGCCACAGAGATGAGAGAACTAGAAAATTGTGGGCTGAAATAGTAATTTCCTTTAAAAGGGAGGCACAAAAGTAGGAAAGGACCCAAGATCTCTTGATTTACTTACAGTCCTTTTCTCTTTGGCTGTGGCTGTAATGAAGGCTGCTTTAAAGCCTAGACAAATGCCAGTGCAGTCACTCTCATCCAGGATAATGTCACTGTGTTCTGGGGTTTGGCCCCTGTGTTTGCTCTGAAATTGTCCCCTGACTAAACAAATGCTTCATAAAACCTTTATTCATTTGACATCTTCATTGCACAGCAAACACAACTGTGTCTATTTAAAATAATTGCTAACATTTTTAAATAAGCTGAACTGTAACACAGGGAAATCTTAAATAATTACATTAATTGCTAATTTCTGTGTCTAGGTTTGTTAAGTGCTTGTTTCCATGTCACTAAACAATCTGTGCTTTAATATGTTGTTTATTTAGTCCAACTGCACACACACCAATTTTGAAAGCAGCCACTCAGCTGAAACTATAGAAGTAATGAATCTTCAGTGTAGTGCAAAGCAGGGAATTAACTAGTTCCTTCAGTGCTTTTGCAATTTATTTTTGTATGCTTAGATGCAAAAGAGTTTATAGATTAAAAGCAGAGGTACTGGCCATATTTGACTGAAACTGGCCAGTAGTTTAGGCATGGGGGAAAGATGTGTGGACAGCAAAGGCAGGCAGTGCTCTAATGCATCTAAGAATGTGTAACTTCACATTGAAAAGTTAATTCTTTGCTCCTGAGAGAGGAGATTTCCTAGTGTGTTCTCAAAACCAGTGCATTTTATTTTCTGGTTTTTTTTGCTCTCTGTCCCTCATCTTGACCTGTTCTCTGCCATAAACCACTTGAATGCTGACTGTACCACTCTGGGAAGTGATTTTTGAGAGCAGTGTAACTGGAGAAGGGGACACCCAAGCTTATTTCAATAAAAGCAAGTTTGAGCAGAGCTCCTACCCCTGGCAGGGAAACTCACTGTGTAATGTGCTCGATTGCTGTGGATACCTAAAACACAAACATGCCAACCATGCTGTTACTGCCAAAGGTGTGCAATCAATTCCTCAATTCTCACATTCAATTACTATTTATGTTAATAGGAACCAGACTGCACCCTTGAGTAAATGGTGCTCAATACAATTACTTTTATTTCTGTTTGGCTGATTTTCATGTGTGTTAAGTGCTTTCAACTCCCAGTGGACTGAGAAACTCCTCATATCCACTGCTTTTGAAAATTATACCAGTCATCACTAAAACACAGTGTGACTTAAAGAACACAGGTAAAAATATCCATTAATTCCATTTAAAAATACAGGCTGGCAGATTTCCTTCCTGGACAGTCTCCTGTGGAAATCTGTCAATGCCAGGTGACATTTTTGGCATGCTGAGAAGGATCCTTCCCTGGCTGTGCTCAGAGTGGTTCTCCATAAAGGGGCCTGGTTCTAATGGAGATGGGATGTTGCTCTAATTTGCTTGCCTGATTGCTCTCTCGAGAGAATTGAACAAATGCACGAATCATTAAGCTACTTAGGACAACAGATTCTGCATGGAAAAGCTTTACTGGATTAGCCTTTGCTTTTGTATTTCCTGTGTAGCAAAACACATTTGCCAGATGCTGGAATCAGCAGGGCTGGAGAGAAGTTGGTAACACTCATTTTCCACCAAAAAGCAGCACAGGAACCTTTGCACTGTCCAAAAGGACATTTGTCATTGTTAGTATGTCCAGTCATCTTTAATTTAGGATAGAACAACTTATGAAACAAGATTAATAAAAATACTTTGGTACTTCAGTTTTATCTGTCTGTTTCAGGAATTGTTCTTGATTGTTTTAGTCCTAACAAGCATGACAGTGAGACCTTGATGTACTACTTAAACCAGTATAAAATCCACAGTCATAAAACTTTAAGTAATGCTTACATTACTTTCACTGAGCAAAGTACTCCTGACAGTAGCTGTTTGTGTTGATTTGTTACTATTCATTTATTCTTTCCCTGTGCTTCACATTGCTACCTAATTGTGATGCTGTACTGAGAAAGCAATATCAAAGTAATTTTCCACAACATTAGTTACAATTTTCTTCTGATCTTCCAAGTGAAAAAATCCCATCCTGTTGGCTTCTGTGAGCATATAAACCTTGATTACATTTATCTGCTGGAAACCAATGCTTACAAAGTACAAGTGCCCAGGATAGAGGGTGTAGGGCCCTTTCTGCTGATTGACAAACATGCTGGCTATGTAGTTGATTTATATAACACACATCACTCTGAGCAGATCTATTTAAGACAGACAGCCTTTGGGATGGGCAGAACAGATTTCCCACAGCAATGTGTTAAATACAGTAGATATTCCTGTGGTCATTAAAGACACAAGGACTTCACTTAGGACAGTTGTTTTCTTGGTGTCAATGAAGAGTGCTCTTAGTGGGGGGACCCAGGATAAAAACTGAGAAGTGGAGTGAGTGATGGTCATACCCCACAGTGGAACACAGTGTTACTGCAATAATTCTCCCTCTCTAATTGTTTGTGCCCCCTGCACATGCATTGGTGCACAAACAGGCTGGGCAGAGGGTGGATTGGGAGCAGGAGAAGGACTTGGGGGTCTTGGTGGCTGAGAAGCTCAGCATGACCTGCACTGGCAGCCCAGAAAGCCAGCCCTGTCCTGGCAGCATGTCAAGGGAGGTGGCTCTGCCCCGCTCAGGTGAGACCCCACCTGCAGAGCTCTGGGGTCCCCAGCACATGGAGCTGCTGGAGAGAGTCCAGAGGAGGCCAAGGAGGTGCTCCAAGGGCTGGAGCCAGGCTGGGAGAGGTGGGGGTGCTCATCTGGAGAAGAGAAGGCTCCAGGGACACCTTAGAGCCCCTTCCAGTGCCTAAAGCAGCTCCAAGAGAGCTGAAAAGGGACTTGGGACAAGGGCCTGGGACAAAAAGACAAGAAGGAATGGCTTCAAACTGAAAGAGGGTGGACGTGGATCAGATGCAAGGAGGAAATTCTTCCCTGTGAGGCACTGGCACAGGTTGCTCAGAGAATCTGTGGATGCTTCATCCCTGGAAGTATTCCAGGCCAGAATGGCTTTGAACAGCCTGAACTGGTGAAAGGTGTACCTGGCCCAGGGCAGTGGAGCTGGAACTGGAAGATCTTCAAGGTTCCCTTCCACCCCAAACCATTTTACACCTCTGTGATTTCATGATATAAAACTTGCCTTCTGCAATAATCATGCCACTATTCTTAAACACACATTCTAAAGGAATTTGTTCTAAGTCAAGCACATTTGCACGTGGTACACAAGAAAAAATTAATACATATATCTCCATCCTAATGCTAATGCATAAATCTCCTGTCTGTGACAATATATTAAACATGAAAAAAACCTTTAAACTAACAAACTATTTAGCCACTCCACCACTGTGTTGGTCCTGGAACTGATGCTGGTTTGGGTTTTGCCTTTTTTTTCTTTTATATGTTCTCTGTATATATGTATCTATATTATTATGTATATGTAAATATGTAATATATATATAATATAATACATAATATATGTATTTTTGCACATGTATTTGTAGCTCTGTAGCCTATTGTACTAGTAGCTAGTTTTCCCAGTAATTTTCCATGGCCTTTCCCTAGGCAGGAAGACAAAACAAATTCCAGAGCTCCAAGCCCTGGGGGGTACAAGGCCCCTCTCCTGTCTTGGTTCTTCCTTGGAACCAAGGCTGAGAACAACTCTTCCAGATCCATTTCATGGGCCAAGCTCAGCTGGTGCTGAGGGGGGACTACAGACAAGGGCCTTGACCTGGGGGGAAATTGAATCACCACTTGTCCTCCTAATTGGTGCTTTTTATCAATTATGCAAATTTCCTAAAACCTCTAAATATGTACTCATCCCTGTGGGGGTGAGTTTTTGTGGACATCTTTCCATAACTGCTCCTGAAGGCCTTCAAATATACTATAAAAGATCCTCTTTTATGATACATCCTTACTACAATGATCTCAAGTTTCATTTCCAGGTTGGGAAAAAGGCAACAGAACCTCAAAAGAGAAGGGTCCTGTCCAGCCTGTGGTAGCAGGAGGCTTCTTCAGCACAGAGTGTGCTCCCTGTGAGTCAGGGTCTGCAGGGGAGTCAGCAGGGCTAGTGAGCCCTTCCAGTCATGGCCACAGCAGTTTGTGAGACCCCTGAGAACATGGGCTGGGAGAGCTGCATTTGGGCACGACCAGAGACAGAAACCTGGACCAACAACAGCACTGAGAGAGGAGTCAAAGTGTGGGGTTTGTGAGGGACCCCAGGACGGGGGAAGAGATGAGAATCTGACTCCAGGCTCTCAGAAGGCTGCTTGATTATTTTATGATATTATATTATATTAAATAATGCTATACTAAAACTATACTAAAGAAAGAGAAGGATACAGACAGAAGGCTTAACAAGAATGATAAAGAAAAACCTGTGACTGACTCAGAGAATCCAACACAGCTGATGGTGATTGGTCATTAAGTAAAAGCAATTCACATTGAACCAATCAAACCTGTTGGAAAACAATGCCCAAGCCACATTTCAAAGCAGCAAAACAGGGAGAAACAAATCAGATAATTATTGTTTACATTTCCCTCTGAGGCTTCTTAGCTTCCCAGGAGAAGAATCCTGGATAAAGAGGATTTTTTAGGAAATGTGACAGTGACATGGAAGGGCACAGCATACCCTGAGAGATCTCTGGTGGATTGCAAACACCACAGAGCCACAGAGCAGGCAGTCCATGGGCTGGAGACAGGACTGTGGTGATGGATAGCAGGTGGTGGGTGAGGTCCTGAGCACAGGAAGGATCTCTGCTCCCACGTGGGACACAGTGAATAGCTGTACTACAGTGCCCACAGCTGCTCACTGAACTTGACACTGTGTGCTCTATGGACTGCAGTCAGAAGAGACAGGGTGTTTAAAATAGCACAGACTTTTCTACTAGGAGATTTTGCCACTTAAAAACTAGAGAAAGTATTAGTAATCTTCTACATAAGTCGGGGGGGGGGGGAAATAATTACTGCATTTTTGCCATATGGTTACTGAATTCACAAACCTGTAAGAGTTTTCAGTTAGAACTTTTAAGATGAATATATATGGTCACATATTGGAATAAAATCCCAACATTGCTGGGTGGAACGTGCCTGGGCTCATCCGGCCCTGCTCTGGACCAAAGGCTGCAGCTGTGGTGTTTCACCTCAGAGACACCTTTGGCTGGCTGGAAGTTGCAGTTGGGCACTCAGAATAAGTCCATGCATGGTAGAAACTCAGTTTACCTCTGGTGGAAAAGGTTCAGGCAACAGTGAAGAGGAAAAGGAGCAGATTCTGCCGGAGGTTAAATCCAGAGTTTATTCCAGGGTCACAGAGCTCTGAATCTCAGTAACAGCTCCAACAGAATCCAGACTGCATGGCTTCAGTTTCTTTTAAGCTCACAGGGAGGGGAGGGAGAGGATAGGTGAGCCACCAACCAGGTGGGAGGGGGAGGGTCTCAGGGGACAATGACACCTGGACAATGAGCCCAGGTCTGAGAAGCATCTTTTGAACTTCTGCCAATCACACGATGCCCTTGCTGGAATGTGGAGCTTGATGGACATCACTTTGGAAAGGGGGCAAGGGGGAGGGGAAGGGGAAGGAAGAGGTTGGCACACCTGAGAAGGAACTGGGACAGGATATTGCTTCACACCGCAACAGTCACATGCTCATCTGGGAGCTGAAAAAAGGAGGAAAATTCATCTCAAAGGATCCATATTGTAAAAGCTCCTAAAGGGTCAAAACACAGAATGGCTTTGCACTCTGACTGTATCAGACTTTGAAAGTCAAATATGAATACAACCAAGCCTGAAACTCACCTGACTGAGATTTTCCAGTGATTGCCACCTTACCTCACTGACCACTTTCTAACATTATTCTATCATCCTCCTTATTTTCTGCTTTACTGAGGGTGTGATGGGGAGGAGAGGGAGGAAGGAGATGTGGGGAAGGGCTGGCACAGGGACAGCACAAGGCAGCCACAGCAATTATTGCAGCAGCCTGAGAGCAAACACCAGTGCTCCAGCTGGACTGAAAGTTCCTTTTTCAGACACACACACCTTGTTACTCACAAGCTACACTCCTGTGCACATCTCCATGCTCACTGTACATTTCCACAAATGCTGTCCCATGCACAGTGCACCATTTGTTTGCCAGAATAGAAAATTTCTACAAAAACAGTTGAAAACAAACTAGCTTTGCATAATTCTGGAAGTAATTTTCCTGCCATTTGCATCTTACTGCTCTTAGAAGCTAGAAGCCATTTAATCAGCTTCTCACCTGCCAGGATCAGCAGAAACAATGAGCAAAGAATCTGGTGACTGTAGCAGAGGTGCTGGTGTTTTTTTGAGGCAGAAGAAACATCTGTTATGTGTGGGAGGGCAGTTCTGCCAGCTCTAGAGAGGTTGAACCTTCTGCAGTCACAGACTCTGAGTCTTCTTAAACTGAACTTCCCCAAACAGAGAACTTCCCTGCAGACAGGTTCACAATGGTCTGCAGTTATTGGGATGAAAAGAGAAAAATATCTCTTTCCTTGTCTGCCAAGGCAAGGCACTTGGTAGGGTCTTATGAGTATGAAATTCCCTTTTCTGCTGCTTGAAACACTTGTGGTTGGACTGTGAATGTGAACCTGGCTGTTTTTCACATTGCAAAGAAGTGCTAGCAATGCCTTGGTGAGCCTGCTGCTATAAGGGATCAAACACTGGCCAGGTGGTGTCACAGGAAGCCCCACACCACCCTGCCAGTGCCAATCTGTCCAGAAGGAATGGAGTCTAGTGTAGAAAGCAATAACAAGTAAGCTGTTTTATCACCAGTGTACCATACAGGGGTTGTCTCCTACAACCTTTTCCCTGCTTTCAGGACTATGCCATATTCTTGGCAATCTTATCAAAAATGCAGCATTTATTTATTACATGGTATTGAGAAGGCACCACTTTTTTCCACTTTTTTTCCTTTTTTTTTTCCTTCTCTTTCTTTTTTTTAGTTTCTGTTAACAGTCTTGAGCCTGAAGCCTGGTAAAGCAATTACAGCCCTTATGCTGTAGCATGGCAGAGCAGCATTTATTTGACCAGTATTTCCTGTCCACCATCAGCAAGTTTTTCACAGGAGTCAGAGCACTGAGGTGTTGAGGCTGTGGAACTGGGATCCAAAGCTGCTGGGATTTGTCCCTGTCTTGCCCTGCTGCTCAGAGATTGTGCTGTATTGTGTTATATCAGGTAATTCACCCAGTCAGTGTTTCCAATTCCTCTTATAAAGGGAATTCTCTGCAGAGGATTCAAGGTACCTAAGGACTTTTAGACACCATGACAAAAGACCCAACCCTATTAACTCTGGTATTATCACCAAATCCAGTGCATTACCAGCAGCAGTTGCAATCCCACTGCAGTGGTGCACACACACATCAGATGGCTGAACCAGATGCCCTGCCCTTTTATTTGATGGCATAAAGACCATGTCACTAACCCCAAATGTATTTATCAGCAGAAAACCAGAGTGATGTAGTGCTGGCTCACTCCCACAGGGCACCTTTCACTTCCACAAATTTCCCTATCCTCCCTCTTTCTGTGAGCATTTCTTCTCTGACTGGTTAAAAAATATAATAAAAGGTTTGCTATTTCCTTTAAAGCTCAGTTTTAAAATCTGTCAGAGGTTGACACTTTGTTGTTGTGCCTGGCCAAAAAAAAAAAGCAACCTGCCATCTCTGAGCTGCATTCATTTATGGAGCTTGGCAGCATATCATGGGCAAAACTCAGCTGCAGCCTGTCAGCTTCCTGCAAGTATATTCCCAGGGAATGAGCCTGGATGCATCTAAAATTCCCCTGGACATTTTCAGAAGCATTACAAAAATGTGCAAAAGTTGATCAGCAGACTTTAGTTCCACCACAAAACATTTATTCTAAATATAAGACAGTATTTAATTTTCCATAGAAAACGTGTCTGCACTAGAAAGCCTCCTCCCATATGTCAGCTATCATTCAATTTGCATGATTTTTAAAATGTAGTAACATATTGAGGAGCTTAAGTGAGTATAAAATACTTCCTGGATTTTCTGCAGTTTATGCCTTTTTAAAAGTGTTTTATAATATGTGTTTCCATTTCTGAAAGTTATTAATATTCCCTTAAAAGCTTAACCAAAACTTCCTCTCTCCAGCAATATCATCCTTTTTCATTTAGTAAACATTAATTTTCCTTTCATGATTCTAGTGGAGCTTGAAATTAAAGGTGGCTTTCTTCCCTGTTATGGCTTTCTTTGTGAATCAGCATCAAAACTGCCAGTTTACTGCTTTAGCACCAGTCAAGAGAGCAAAAAACCAAAGTAACCAAAACCAAAGTAAACCAAACTTCTTGGGGACATCTTTACCATTTTCTCCAAACCAACAATCTATTTATTTTTGAAAATAAATGGCTGGATTGAGATCTGTCACCCCTTGATTTACACAAGGGGGTTCACTGATTTCAGTTTTATTCTGTGTAGGCCCTCTCCTGTGAGCCACCATCTCACAGCCATAGTGCAATAAAGCTCTCCCCTAACACCTGAGTGCCTCAGCTGCTAATTCTGCTTCAGTGCCTCAAGGGCTCTGCTGCCCAAGGGTCAGAGTATTCTGCATCTTGTGAAATTATTCCCATCTTTGTCACTTTTTGTTCTCAGCCACTTCAGAAGATCTGTGTGGTGATTAAGGGTCAAAATGCTCCTGCCAGGCCCTTCCAGTGCTGCCACTTCTGCACATCAGGGCAATTGAGAGATGCTCTTTCCCTCTTTTCTTTACAACCACCATCCATATCTGCAGAAATTGAGTCTTTGGGTCTTCTGCTCCTGTTGGAAGCCACACATTTTCTCACAGAGCTCTTGACAGGGACTGTATGTCTGATGTTTTGCTCCCTGTTAGCCAAGAAATCTGTGTTTACAGGCTTTGGGTGTCCCTAAATGAGGAAAGCAAACCCGAGGATGTGTGTGCACAGGGCCTGGGGGAAGGCAGGGACAGCAGGGCCCTTGATGGAGCAGTTGGGACTGAGCAGCCTCAGGAGGGAAAAAAGCAGGGTGTGAATGAAATTCCTCATCCTTCAAGGGTGCCCCACTGCCCAGTTCCTTCTGCATTCTAATTCATTTACCTTTCTCCTTCCCCTTGGCAGTGCTGAGCTTCCTGCAATGATGGTGCAGATAATGCTGGGGGCAAACAAAGGGATATTGGCTTTAGAATTACTTCAGGCTTGAATTTCCAGGAGTCTTTGGATGGCCTGCACCCAGTGCAGGCAGAGTGGGTGCTATGGAAGCAGAGGACACACACAGGTCCTTACTGTGGCCAGGAGGACAGAAAGCACAAACCTGAAAAGGGGAAACTGGTCACTTGAGAGGGCTGGGAGGGGACTCTCCTTTTCTCAAGCTGTAGGTAGTGCACAAGGGCCAAGGTCCTACACACCAGTTTCCAGCTTGTTGCATTTTTTTTTTCTTGACTTGTTTAACTTGTCTTCATTTGTTAATGAAGTATTGCACTACTTAATACCCCTAACTCAGGCCAGGGGAGAAACTACAGGCAGCAGTCACTGCTGCTCTGTGTGGATGCAATGCAGCTTTGATTGGGCCCTCCTAATTGTGTGTGTGCAGCTGCTCAGGAAAGCATGATGGTGCTTATCTCATACAGGAAAGCAAACTCTGCTCACTGTTCCACTGTAAACAAGTGAGAAGGTGTGTATTCAAATGGTCACTAAAGTAAATATACCCACCTGCAGGTAGGCACCAGGAATTTTATGCCATAGCAAAGCAATTCTGCACTCATTGAGACTTTAGTGTAGTTCACTGTAATTGTTTAAAACTCATCCTAAAGACTGTGGGGAGAACTTCAGCAGGGCTGGGAGACCATTGGCATGCTCAAGGTAAACATCAGCACCTCAGCCAGGGAGCTGTGAGCAGCCAATTCTGATTGCAAAGGGATCCTCTGCCTTTCTGTGAGCTGTGAAACTGAAACCTACCCCTCCCCTTCGTTCAGCTCGGGAGATGCTATTTCCTTGTAAACAGGAGGCATCCTTAAATCACTACCTAATTAAAATTCCCATTATTCTGCGTTTATGAGCTGCTCATTCTCCTGCTGGCGAAGGGAATTAGGTTGCTCAAGAATGCACCAAGTCAGGTGGTGTTTGACACCTCTGCACTGGTGGTGGGGCTGTTCAGTGCTGCATGTCAAGCCACATCCCTGCCTGGTCCAGTGGTGTGTGCCACCAATACCTGCAGAAGGCTTCTTGGCACGATTTATATTTTGTAGGAGAAAAACAAAATGAGCAGACCTTACCAAACCATTATAACAACAGTGTGGAGAACAAAAGGCAGATGATCTCTCCTGTAGCTCTCCTAGAGTGGAAGAGGAACAGGGGAAAAAAAAGATGTGTGCAGCAGAAGAATGGTGGGCAAGGAGGTCTGAGAAACATCAGCTGACACAACTTCTTCACATTTGAAATTACCTAATGAAAGGAGCTTTGGGGGGGTTTTGTTGGAAAACATACAGAGACTAGTTCTGCTAGACACTTTAACTGTTTTTAAAAAGGAAAAAATATTACTAAAATGAAATTTTTAATGAAGTGAGAATATAACATAAAATTTATTGCAGTTTTATAATGCATGCCAATAGGCAATGGGTCCAGAATCTGTGTGACTGAAGTGCTACAATGGAAACAAGGGAAGTAGGAAGGAAAATATACATTTACTAAAGTTACCTTACAGTAGTTAACAAACTTAGAAAGAACACCTGGAATTTTTAAAGCACTAAATATTTCCAAGCAACAGTAATGATATAATTACATGCTACTTCCATATACAAATCTTTGGAACATAATACATTCTTAATGTCTACACGTTTGCACACCATATTTTTCCTCCTGCTTATTTCCAGAGATCAAATTATATATTCAGTTTATTCTGATGATTCTCTGCCTTTTCCTCTAAAGGCAGTGGCTTCAATTCTTAATTGCGACCCAGTGGAGATAAGTTCACCACAACATAATTTAATGAACTGTGGAAGAGTTACCTCTTTCTGCATGAAGTATCAAGCTGCATGTCAGAAAAAGCGTATCTCCTAGGTGATGTTTCAGTAGATAATAATTAAGTAAGACATTTCCTACAATAATATCACCCACACACAAATGCAGCCCTTCCCCCCAAATTGGACAATACATGAAGTGAATTAACAAGCTGAGGACACTGTTCCTAAAAGAAATTCAGTCCCACGATTTCTTTCCTCCATGAAATCGTAGATTAGAAATCAGAAAGCCACAGTACAGACAAGGGAATTTTCCTGGTTTTCCCCTTCAGCCTCAAAGGCTGAAATGAACTTGATTTGCCCTTCACACCAGCCTTGGCTGTGCCACCACCAGAGTCCCTTCCAAGGGTGGAGGCTTTCCTTTTTGCCCTAAATGATCCTGAGCAGATCAGCAGCAGCACTCAGCTCACACAGCTGCCAGCTCAGCACCCCCTGCCCCCTTTACTGGGGCCTTTGGCAAGAGATTTCTGCAGCACCAGCCTTGCTGTATTTTTAAGTTCTTTATATTTTTGTGTAGGGAAAGAAACTCGGACTTTAAAGCATCCCCTGTGAGCAGGATTGAGCTGCCCCCATCTCTGGCCCCATCTCCCTGCCATCCTTCCTCTCCCTCGTCCACACCTGCTGCTTGCAGCCTGTCCTACCTGAAACAGGGAAGGCATCCTTGTTCTTGGTTTATTTTTGTTGCAGTTTAATCATAATTAGATTTCAAATTCCTCACATTAAGGCCTGCAAGTCAAATGCTGGCTCCTACTGAGTTCAGAAGGCTGTGTGGATTTTTTGGCACTTTTACATCATTCAGCCACTTTCATCACAGCTTCCACACCACCTCTAACAGATAATCATGTGATTAAAATGAAAGATGTTTCACAAAGAACTGCTGAGGCAGCATTTCAAAAATTCTGAATATTTTAATATTCATGTATTAAGTGTTTCTGTGTTTCTGTCCTTTTAGCAACCAACCACCAATGCTGTTAAAACATTCAAATGAAGGGCTAATTATTCATATTCCAGGAGAAACCCTATTTGCTACAACAGCAGCTGCAGTTAGCAAGGCAAGCCATCTTCATGCAGTCATTGAGAGGAACCAGAAACAAGCACAGAACTCTGGTCTGGATAGAAGCAAAGTGTTTGCCATGTCCTTCTCCACGAAGGAGGTGCATGGTGTTAGAGGCTCACCTTGGGAAAAGGCACTTCTGCTTTCTGCCTGTGACTTTGCTCCCTAAACAAAGCATTTCTTAGACCTGCTGCACACAATGACTGCTTTTGTAGCCTAGTTGCATGAATCTGTCTCTATTTCTTTTATTTAGCAAGCTTCACTCACCTTTGTCAGGAATTTCCCAGAACTAGGACTCCTTGAAAGCACAGCTGCATTTGGATTGTGTGTCCATCTTCTCCACAGCTGTGCCTTAGCTGGAGACCCCTGGAAAATGGAAATGGGAGCCCAGGAGCAGGTGGCCAAGCAGGATTTTAGACACAGAATGGGACAAACCACGGGTTGTTTCACTGATAATTTCACTGTTTCCAACCAGGAGGAGGAGCTGAAGCCAGACCCCCATGGCCTGGAGCCTCCAAGGAAGGATGGCCAGGTCAGGGTATGCAAAATATGTAGGAACCATTCTGTGCTACATTTTTGAGTGCATGGATTGCTTTTGTGGTAACTAAAGGATCCAAACCAAGGGAAAAAAATAAGGTTACACCCAGCAAACCTCAACAGGAGGAAGTCTGTATGACCACACAATAATTTTAGGAGCTCACAGACTTAATGGGTATTGAAGCTCCAGTTTGAAGGGTATAGTAAGCAGAAATGCATCTAAAGCTATGCATTTGGCTTGAACTATAAACCAGGAATAACCTCTCCAAAAGGAGATTGAAGCAAAGCATATCAGGAGTGCTGCACACCAGACACAAATAACCACCCAGCTGGAAAGTGGGTGACCATCCTGGACTGGGCCAGTGCAGGATGGTCAGCAGTAAATGTGCCTGCACTGAATGGCCCTTTTTGCAGCCCCACTCAAGTTCACAGGGAAAATCCCAGCCCCAGATTTCTTCAGAAGCCATATTTGCTTTGTCACTGCTCAGAGAACTTTTGAGGATGAGTCTTTGAGGGTGCAGAGCTCTCTTCCCTTCCCTGTGGTTCCCTGTGCTGCTCACCCATGGCTCCAGCAGTGAGCAGTGCTGTGTACAGATCACCTTAAATACACTCCCACTCCTCACAGCACCCACATTTTAACCCTCCTGCAAACATTTCAGATCTCTTCTGACATTTCTTTCTACATCTGAAAAGCAGCAAGATACATCTGGGGAAATAACCAAAGCTTCAGAATGGTTAGTCTGGTTTAAAATTCATTTTCCCCAAAAAATGTTGCAGAAGTGATGCATGTAGCCTCTGCTACAGCTGGTACAACCTCCTCCTTCAAGCTGTGCTTCCTTTCAGTCCCTGTCCCTCTGCCCAGGCCACAGTGCAAGCCCCTGTGGAAGTGAGTGAGACTGGAAGGGGACAGCACCAGAAATCCTACAGGCATCTCTGTAGGAGAGGGAGAGAGGGAAGGCCCTAAAGCAGCAGGGGTCACCTCAGCAGGTTCCAGTGACACCTCTGCTGTCAAACCTCTGGTGCACTGGGCACTGGATCTCCCTTGGGTTGCCCCAGCCACTCATACACATAAATAGCTGATTTGCTCAATGATAATGGCTCCCAAAGCAGGTGGAGGTCCTTTAAAATGTACTTTAAAAATAGCTTTAGAAAACCTGATTCAAAGACTGTTGGAATCTCAACTCACCTTCCAGTGTGTCCCAAGAATTTACCACTTCCTGCAGCCCCTGCTTCAATAGTTGAACTCAGCTTACTGAACATGATTCTCTGCTTTTTTCTCATTACTGGTTAGAATTCATATTCACAGTGCAGCACTTTGAATCAGAGGTTTTCCCCAGATGCCTCTGATGCTTATCCTCCTTTGTAAAAGAGAATGCTACTTCATCTTGCAGAGCTGGTGGCCTCTTTTCAAAATCTACCAGGCTGCAAAGAATGATGTTGTCAGACAGACTGATCTTTCTCCAATAGCTTCTGCAGCACTTTTGTTATACAGATGTTAAAGATAACATGGAAGAGAAAAGGAACAGATTTAGAGTCTCAGGATAACAAAATACAAAGCATGACAAAGAATCATAATACTGACACTTGTGATTGAAAGAGCTCCTGAGTAAGTCTGTTCTGAGTTTTGGGGAAGAATTAGGGAAATGAGGAATGTAGGTTGCTAAAAAGAATAACTAGATTTTTGTGAGAAATGATAACAATATTCTTTTTTAAGATTGTTCATTGCTCTGTTTCATTGCTGTAACTGATACTTAATTGTGCTAACTGGAAAGAGCATCAGTCCAAGACAGCACAGCCTCAGCCTCCAATTCACAGTTAATCCAGGGAGCTATCAGTACAATAAAAGGCCAGGAATTGCGTGAATATCATGGGAACAGAAAGCCACAGCACTTACTCTGGCTCTGTGAAACAGAAATTATAATGAACAGATTTTTAAATGCATTGATGTGGAGTCCTGAGTAACATTACACTGACTTCAAGTGATGGCCCAGCTTTTGGGGCTGAGTTCAGCTCACAGGGCCAAGGTCTGTATGTAGACTGCTAGAGGGTGTTTTCTCAAAGGAAATATCTCAATCCATCACTTACCGGTAACTCCATGTTAGCAGATCTCTACTGGTGCCAAACCCTTTGCAAAACCTGAGATACCAAAGAGCAGAAAGTCCCCTGGAGAAGATCTCTTAGAGTACAGGGGACAAAGCACAAGGTTCATTATGCAACTGCAACTCAAAGACAGCTTGTGCAAGAGTGAGAGAGATTCTTCCAACATCCCCCTTCATGGGAGTTGTTCTGTTCTTCAAGTGAACAGAAAGCACAGGTCCCCCTGAACTCACCTCATTTGGGCTAGATTTCCTATTTGGTAGAGTTAGCTCTCCTGTGAGAAAGAAAATCCCAAGGGAACAAGAAGCCCTGCGCCAGTGCCTGCAGTTAAATACAGCCTGGATCTCCCCAGGGCTGAGGGGCTGCCCCTGTTCCACATTCCTGCAGTGCCAGGAGAAGCTCCTTGGAGCAGAGTTTGCTGTTCCAGGGCTCAGGGCCCCCAGTGTGCAGCCAGCTGCTCCTGCACTCACTCCTGTGATGATTCTCTCTCTTTGCTGCACCTAGTGAACAAGTTCTAAAGGACACAAACACCACGTGGAGAATCTACCTGGGGGGCTCTCTCCAAGTGTCTTTTTCTTGCTTTCTGCCTTTGCAAACAAGTTAAAAATGCAGCAAAGAGGAAAATTACTAGTGACACTTCAGACTTTGCTGGGTCTCCTACTGTTACCACTCAGCACAGAAAAGTAATTCTGCCAATTAAAAGGGGTGGAGTAATCATTTGTACAGTAATTACATATCCTCTGAACAGAGAGAGACATAGCTCTCCCAGGATTTTAGATGTGGGAAACTTAGAGGAAAGAATTCAAACAATTTTTATCTCTCTTTCTGTAACCATTGTTTGTAGATATGGTTCCTCAGAGTGTGCTGTTCACAGCTCACCAGCAGGTGAGAGATTCCTAAAGGCCAATCAGGTCACAGGTCCACCATTGTTTCAGTAAGAACTGTAGATTTCTAACAATAAAGTGCTTTTCATGCCTTCTGCTGATGTGGTCTCTGTATCACCTTTGGCTGTCCCTGATACCCCTTTGGTGATCATTTGGAAATAGCAGACATCTAACTTGTCATTTCTGAGTGAAGTCATCTTACACACTTTCTGAATTCGCTGGATTTTTTGCACAAAGTATTGTAGCCTGCACAAGTCTTACAATTAAAACACTATCACAGTGAATAGCATGTACCAGAGCTGAGGATTAGGTGATCTTATTCCTGTAATAGGATTTGCCTGCTAATTGTCACTGAAATGACAGCAGCCTGTGTTATTAGGAGCAGAGGAATTGCCATGGTGGCTCAGATCAGCAGCCCTTCTGCCCATTAAAATATCCTGTCTTGAGCACCCAGCAGTATGTAATGGTTTGGAAGAAGAGGCAAGGCAGTCTGTTCTGGAATAAACTGCTCTCAGCTAAAGGTTCCTCAGCACTCTCATTACTAACACACAGGTCATGCCCTAACCCAGGAGCACTCATATTTCTTTCAGAACTCCTTTTATGCTGGCAAAGCAGCACAATCTTTAACTTCTCTTCATAAAATTCTCTTTCTGTGACCCCCAGACAATGGCTCAATTCAGAGGACACACGGTGTGATGGCTGTCCTTGTTCTACATCTGAATTTGTTTGTGGCATCCCTGTCACACCCAGAGCAGCCCATGGTGCTTGAATGGTTAGAACTTCGTGAGAGACAAAGACCAAAAATTGAGGGGTTCACCCAGGAATGTGTGACACAGTGATGCAAAAAGTGAGATGCATAGGGAAGACTCCTTCCTACAGCCTGTTCCTGAAATCATCAGGAGCTTCAGGATCAGTTCAAGAAATCTTGGACTTCACAAGATGACAGCAATGGTTGTGGAAATTGCAGCTGAATTCAGTGACAACTCCTCCTGGCTTTTAGAAAACAAATTCAGATCTTTAGGCAGGGCTGTCAGGAAAGAGGTGAGCTACAGCAGCTTCCCTGGGCAGCTTCCCAGTGACAAGGGATCCAGAGCACCACAGCACCACCTCTGTGCCTCAGCACAGCCCTGCCCTGTCCCCCTGTGTGTGGAATGTGCGAGGAAGGAGGAGGCTGTGGAGGGGAGGAGTAGAGGTGATGTGACAAGAGCAGCTCTCTGAATGCTTGTCTCATTGAAGCTCCAAACAATACCTGCCCATGGCTAGGTCACACACAGTCTGGTTCTGACTTCACTGTAAGCTGCAATAATTTAATGACTTGTGATTCTTCTCTCTTTATACTCCAAACCCAAGTGATCATTCTGAAAACTCACACCATGACTCCTGCATTTTTGTTTCCACTGCACAGGTAAGACAAAAGCAAGCTCTGAAAGCAGCCACTGCAATGTCAGGCCATTATATCACAGCACACTCAAGCTCTTTCCAACCATTCATTAGTCAAACATCTGCTGCAGGTTAATACTGGGCCAAACTTGTCTGGTAGGTGATTCAATGGACTCCAGTCCCATTTAAGCAAGGGATGATCTGCTCCAACACGTGTACAGTCTGTGGGTAATGTACTCTGGTTTAGAGCTTCTCCCTTGCACTGCTCCAGCTTGAAATCCTCTTGCAGTGCAGTTGCTCTTTACTGGCTTGTGCTGACACCTCCACTTTTTCTGACTTAATTCAAGAAAATTCAAAATGCCCACATTGCCAAGGAAATTAATTTATTCAATGAGCCCAGCAATGTCTACTCTTACTAATTCTGTAATGCTGGAATAAACAAAGTCAGAAATTATGCTTGGCTTTCTAAGCATCAATAAAGCCTCATAAAACTGCAAGGACTCATAAATTTCACTGTATAAAACCTGATATTAAGGCAACTCAACTTGGAAAATTCATATTAATTTTAACCAACCAGCAAATGAAGCTAATACGTATTGATTGCATTAACAATTCATAAATGCACAGAAAAGAAAAAAAACAGTCTTTATAGCGTTGCCATGTCTTTGAGGCATTGATTAAACTCTGAAGATGCTGGTCTGCCACTGCAGCAGCTGTTCAGCAAGCCCAGTGTTTGTCCATCAATGTCTTCTGTCATTGGTCTGGCTGTCCTGCTCTTCCCAGGTTGGCAGACATTTCCAAAATGAACTGTCACCGTGGGATAATCAATTAATCAAGCGTGAATTGCTTGACCGAATCTGCTAATGAATGTTAACATGTAAACACTTGTCAGGCACTCCCAGACCAGAGGGTTTCTGTGGTTCTCTCTGTGTCTGGGAAACTGACTGGCAGCACAGCCCGTGAGCACAGACCTATCTCATTGTGTTAATAATGCACATTGTTACAAGGGCTCCTGTACAATAGATTGGCTGCAGCCATAATGATTGTATTGATTTCACAATCTTTTCTCCTTCTGTGGAAATTGAGATGAATCTTTGGAGGAAGAAGTTGGTACCCTACAGGGACTAGGGGAGTGTGCAGGGTGTGAATGGTTGGTGCATTTTCATGAGCCATTGCCTCTCCTCCCAAGAGCAGTTTGTAGCCAATCCCTGTAATTACAATACTGCTTAGCAACACCCCAAAAGTCCTATTGCTGTTTCAATGATAAGCCTCATTCATAGGGATTACATTTGTTAAATTAATATTAAAACTATGCAACGGTTCTCTGTGAAGATGTACATTTTAATTATTTTGTATAAATATAGAGGCCTGAACCACTGTGGCTGTGATTAGCAGAAGAGTGGAGGGTAACTATTTCAGCAGTGTTGATTGTCTGCTATGCTACCCAGGATCCTAAGGCACACACGAAAGTGTCCATTTTTGTTCTCTAAACTTATTCTTGAACCTTTAAATAAATCATTTTATTATCCAAACTGGTCAACAGAATGGGATAAGGAGTTTTTTAAACAAAAGCATTTTGTTTCTAAAGTTCTCAAGCAAACACTACATTTTGTCCCTCCGAAGTTTTGTTCCCTTTTTTTTCCCAACAAAACTCACAAAAGAAAAAAATTCAATATGATGTTTTTCTACATTCAAACACAACAGTTTTACATTTAAATACACTTTTTTTCTGGAGCACTTCCCCTCCTGAACAACCTCCACTGAACACTGCACTTTTTTAAATGAGAGCACTTATTCAGATGAAGGATTATGGATTTAGTAATCCAACTTTGGTCAGGCTGGTTGCAAATTCAGAGCCTCTGGCCATGTGTCTGTAGGGATGAGCTGCTCTGTGCCCATTGTAAATGCTCCTGTTGTAAATGCAGGAATGATGCATCTGACTCCATCTTATCAGAAGGCCAAATTATTACTTTATTATACTATATTATATTAAAGAATGCTATACTAAACTATACTAAGGAACACAGAAAGGATACTTACAGAAGGCTAAAAAGACAATAATGAAAACTGGTGACTCTCTCCAGAGCCCTGACACAGCCTGGCCCTGACTGGGCAAAGAGTGAAAACAACTCCCAGCAGAATGCAATGGAACAATCACCTGTGGGTGAACAATCTCCAAACACATTCCACATGTGAGCACTACACAGGAGAGACAAATGAGATAAGAATTGTTTTCCTTTTCTCTGAGGCCTCTCTCACTGCCTGACGAGGTCTCTGGTGTGGGATGACCCTGAGGTGTTGGAAAGTCTCTTTTTCCCAGCCTCGAGACCAAAGAAGTCAGGATGTGTCAGTTCTGCTTTCCAAGGTTGTTTGTTTTTCCTTATCCATTCCATTCTTTCTCTGCCCTGCTGAGGTCTGTCTGGCAGGTCAGGTTGAGGCACACTGACCACCTCAGGGTGGTGTTGGCTTTTTATACTAAGAACATGTGTACTTTATTTACAATGATTTCCCAATACCCATCACCTGTGTCAGACAGTCTGTCTCTGCTCTAAACCAATCCAGAGGTGCCACCATCACAGCAGAAGGTGGAGGACAAGAAGAAGAAGGACAGGACACACCCAGATTCCTCCATCTGGCCTCCTGAACCCCCATTCTAAATCCCCAACATTCTACATTTTCACCCTGTGACAAATTCACTGTCATTCTACTCAAACCCTTGTGGCTTCTAACTCCTCACACAAAGCTGGGAATTGTTTCCATGGCTAAAATCCAAGGCTCAGGTGTCTCTGACTCCATGCCAAGGTTTCTGAGCCCCTGCCAGGGTCTCGAGTCCTCCAGGGCAGCCAGAGCAATGTCCTGGGTCCCAACAGCTGCCCTTCAGCTTCCCAGGAGAAAAACCCTGGGTGAAGGGATCATGTTCAGGGAATGAGAAGCTCCCCTCTGGTTTCCAGGGGAGGTGTGCTGGAGGCTGGCTGGCCAGGCAGCCCACACTGCCAGACTTTGCACACAGGAGCCATTTTACAGAATCGTCTTTTTAAAATTCAAAATCACCATTTATGGACAGGAACTATCTTATAACTTGTATTTTTTACCACTGCCTGTGCTCTGAGCAGACTTTTGAAAATGCACAAAGGCAGTTTGAATGTGCAGAATGTCATTGTGTGCTCATGGCAGCACTGCCCCTCTGTGGGAGGGCACGGCTGGGATGGGATCCTGGCAGTGGCACAGTGAGCCTGGCACATGGAGAGGGCAGGAGCCACAGCTGGGATCACCTGGCATCCATGGGCTGGGGCTGAGCAGGAGCCACAGCTGGGATCACCTGGCATCCATGAGCTGGGGCTGAGCAGGATGCACACCTGGGATCACCTGGCATCCATGGGCTGGGGCTGAGCAGGAGCCACAGCTGGGATCACCTGGCATCCATGGGCTGGGTCTGAGCAGGATGCACAGCTGGGATCACCTGGCATCCATGAGCTGGGGCTGAGCAGGAGCCACACCTGGGATCACCAGGCATCCATGGGCTGGGGCTGAGCAGGAGCCACACCTGGGATCACCTGGCATCCATGGGCTGGCAGAGGAGTGTGCCCCTTGATGATGGAGTGACAAAACTCTCCTTTGTATCCTCAAAAAGGAAAGAAGCCCAGAAGTTTCTCTCTTAGGTGAAAAAGCCACCGCATAGGACCTGGGGGATTTCACTTCAAATTTAAGGATGGCCAACTGGACAGAAGCCAAAAAGTCCCACCTGGGCAATTAACTAGAAAAAGAAGAGACCAAAGGAACTAATGGCTTTGGTCAGGTGTTTCACCAGGAGCAAGAACCTCTTGTACCTGGCTCGGTTTTTCTTTGTTTGTTATTTTGCCTTTTATTAAAACTTTTTGTTTCCAACACTTCAACAGGAGCCATCCTGCTGATTTTATGCCTCCAAAGGTAGCTGGGCTACCTTGAGTGTGTTGTAGACCTCCAAGAGCTTATGAGACCTGGCTCGAGGGGGCTCCTATAACAGACTGGGGCTAAGCTGCTTCCCATGGTGACAGAGCCCATTTCTGGATGAGTTTTCTCAGGAGCTCTGGGATGGAGCCATGGGGTCTGTTCCAGGAAGCTCCCAAAGGGCAGCAGCAGCCCCAGCTGGGCAGCTCAGAGTTCTCTGAGTAACAGCACACAGTAAGCCAGGAAAATGGCATTTCAATTAAAATCATTTTTATTGAGTGAACTTCGGGTGTGAAAATGGCACACAGACATTTGGAACTATGTGCATTGGCTTTTCATTCTGAAAGGAAGCAGAATGTTCCTTTATGCCTCCCAGATCACACAATGTTAATAATCTAATAAAGAAAGCATCAAAGAATGAAAATGGCATCTGAGACAGAACATATCACACTTAGAAATGCTTTGGAAAGCATATAAAAGCATGAAAATATGCTGCCAGTTGGTTTAATGCTAGTTACCCTATATATTTATATTTTTCATAGAATCATTAAGGTTGGGAAAGACCTCTAAGTTCACCAAGTTCATCAACTTACAAGGTCCAATCTTTTTGTCACATCATTGTAATAGAATATTTACTTAAACTTACTTTTAATATTATATTTAATGTCAGTTTCCAGAAAGTGACTGAACCTACAAACCTTGGCATTATCAACTTTTCAAAGCTTGAATTCAGATCAATGTACAGCTGTTTTGCTTCACTCAAAACTGATTTTTTAATATCATTGCCACTAGCTTCTCTGGGACCCCATGTGTGCTAGAGCAGAGCAGTGTGTTTCAGTCATTCCCTACATTATAGTTGGTAACATAAGTGCAGCTTCTGAATATCCATGAAATTCATGTCTAGATGAAGTTATTTTCTCAAGGAGACATGCCTTTGGAGGAGAGGCAGGCAAGGGAATCCCACCCAGGCTGCACAAAATATTCTCTAGCTGTGCCCTCTTGAGTGTGGTCTTCAAAATAAAAGGAAAAAGAGAAAGGCAGTGCTCAAGTGTAGCAAAAATTTATCAGTTAGTACAGCTATCAATTTTGCTTACCCTCATGGAGTCTGTTCTCATTTTTGCTTTTCCATTGTAATTTATACCCTGGGAAAGGTCATGTAAATAGCTAGGAAGTACAGAGGGACGTTAATGTAACTAAAAATAAGGTTCTCATAATGACTCAATATATATATTTATATATCAATGAATAAAACAGCCTGCAATTATCAGACATCACTTACAGCTTTTATTTAAGGAATGGACATTTTTGCTGCTTGCCTGGATTTAACAAAGTCAGTAGAAAGCATACATAAATATAAAGGATTGAAAAGCCATTCCCTACATTTATGAAGCCTGGATTGTCCCTACATGGCATTCTCAAGCCTTTAATATTCCGTGATGAATATTTTTGGGTGATAATATAACAATATTATAATAATAACTATGATATTGTTTAGGGGTTTTTCCCCAGGCTCATTAAAGCTTTCACATCTGTGTAGCTGCAAAACCCCAAAATCCAGAGAGAAGGGCACATTGTAGGAGATGCATTGAAGGTGTGCCCCCAGTGGAACCACCCTGCTGGACATCAGAAGGTGGTGTAGCCCCTGCCTCTGCCAGGGGCTCTGAGCAGGATCAGCACCCAGCATCTCCTGTCCCACTGCAGGTTTGCTCCTCTCCAGATGAGCAGGTGACTCCAGCAAGGCCTGGCACTGGGCTCTGATGGAGATGCCCAGGTTAGGTGTGCCTGAGCACGCTGTTGCAGTGGTGGCTGAGAGTCCCTTCTGCTTTCAGCAGCTCTCACTTTCCCTTCTGGAGCAGCACTGACATTTCTGACACATGCTCTGTGGCTGTCATAACATTTTTTCTCAACCTTTTGCCAAAAGCACCTGGGGCTGGAAGCTCCCCATGACCTGCCAGGGCCAGGTCTGCTCCCCAGGCACCAGATGAGAATTCCAAGGTCACCCCACAGCCTCAGCCCAGCAGGAGCTGCCTGGCAGCCTCCTGCATTTCCTTGTTCAACAAGGACTTGACTTTGGGGAATGTCTGAAATGTGTTTCATGTGGCTTCAAATCCATTTCCATACCTTCTAAAGTGCTTTACCCACAGCACATCTGTGATTACCCAACACCACCTTGCTGGGACCTTTTTGGAAAGACTTTGCCTGAAGCACAGATTTTGCAAACGTAGTCATACATGCTAAACCTTGATCCTGTGCCTGCTCCTGTGAAAGCCAGTGACACAGAGGGAATATTTGCTTTATACTTCATACACTGTGGAGTGATACAATGACAGAAAAGCTCCTCTGTGTAAACAGACTAAGAATTGTGAGAACCTGCACAAAGAAACAGCACCCACACTCCTCCCTTCTTCCCTCATTGCAAATTTCTCCCTCTCAGTGCTATTACTGTATTTTTCAGCTTCTAAACTTCTAAAGCTGATTTTAATTCAGTATTTTCATTTTAAAATGCTGGCTGAAGATATAAAGAACATCAGTATTTTGAAGGCTAATTAAACTTGCTGTATCCATTTTCAAGCTTTTAAAAATTATATTTATTTGGTTAATCTTAGCATAGCAGAGGTTTGGGATTTTTTTTTTGCAGTCATCTTTAATATTTTTCTGTTAAGATGAGGGCAGAACACTTATTTCATGAGAACTACTCCCAAATGTGCCTGATTGCAGGAGAAAGGGATTTGGAAAAAACCTCACGCTTTTGAACAAATTTTTTAAAATCATGTTTAAATTATGACAGCAAGTGTTTTTGTTGTTGTTGTTGTTGTTATTTCCACCTTTCCTCAAGGGAGCACAGTTTGCTGGAGCCCAGAGGGAAGCACCTGGCAGGGTAGGCAGGGCTGGCAGGTTGGCTCCCACTGGGGAAGGAGCAGGAGGATGCTCAGGCTGGAGCAGTCCTTACAGATTTGGGATTCCCCTGCTGGTGTAGAACTCCTGGGTGGGCCAGGGAGCAAGGACTGGGCTCTGAGGGCAGGTGGGAGGGATGGATGAGTGCCCTGGTGCTGGAATGCAGGCCCTGCAGCCCCAGCCCAGCAGCTCCTGGTGGCTCCCACAGGCAGCAATGCTCTGATACTGCTGCAGTGGCACAGCAGACTTTCATGTCAACTTTCTCCTACTGCTCTTTGAGATAAATACAGCATCCTCCTTAATCCTACCAGTGGCTTAGCTGTGCATTTGCACTACCTACAGCTTACAGGATCAAGCCTGGAGTTGTTAAATGATCCAAGAGAAATGTATTGCAGGATTTTGCTATCTTCAAGCTTGACAAAAAAAAGCTATTGGTGAAAAAGACAGTGAATAATCATATTTGTTCCACTCTCAAATGGCAAAATATAAAGAAAACATTATCTGAATTGGATCAATTCAAAATGTTTATGGTGCTGCTGAATGCCACTTGAATATTGCTGGGCAGATCAATTGAAAGATGGAATTTGCCTCTGGTTCAGAGTTGGAAGTACAGGTGCACATAGTATGCACCTGATTAATCCACAGAAATCAGCAAAATACACAGAAAAAGGAGAGTCTGGAAGCCCCCAGCCCCCTGTCTGGAAGCCCAGCAGCACCAAGTCTGATCTGAAGCTGATGCTCGTCTCTAACAGAAATAATTTAACGTTTACTGAGAGACAAAGGATGTTCTTTAAGAAATGCAAGATTGCTGCCCAGCTGGTGAGGCACACAGCACTGCAACCACTCCTTCCCTCATGCAAGCTCATCCCCCCCTCCCTCAGTGGCAAACCCTGTGAGCCAGCTGCCTTTTTCAGGCAGTGCTTTACCCAGGAACATCTTCTGGCTGCTGTTCAGTGGAGCAGGCATTGCTGTCAGAACATCCATTGGAAGATTTCATTTCAAATTTACCTGACACATTACAGATAACAGGATCAGATCTTCAGTTACTGTAATTCCATCAGAGAAATCCTTGTGGGAAGCTAAGGAGAGCTGGTTACCTGCTGGATTTCTCTGGCTAATTATGTCATCTACACCAAGTATTGTTTTGCAGACAGCATTGCACACATGCTGAAAGAGTTAATTAACCAGCAGAGCTGCTCATGCTAAGTGGTTGTACTGCCTGTACTTGTTAAAGAAAGCATAAATCTGTTTAGAAGAGGAATCCTTGCTATCATACAGGACATTAGCTCAAAGATACCTTATTTGTCAGCTGAACATATAGCTGCATCTCTCTCCCCACATATAGATATAAAAGGATAAAAATAATCCCCTTTGTGGGGTTTATCTGTTCTTGCTCTAAATTAACACCTCTGTGCCTAAAAGGAACACCTGGCACAGCTGATGAGTTCTGCTGAGCTGGTCCCTTCAGCCTCAGGGTGTCACAGCTTTTCCAGAGCAGAGTGCAATCCTTGCTGCCCTCTCACTCAGTGAGCAACCCCAAACACTGTGGGGGTCCCAGTTTGGGTTTCTCTGGGTCTGGATTGAAGGCACTCCAGACAGCAGTTCATGTTCACACTCAGGTGTTTATTATTTCTTATCAGTAAAACAGTCTCACTGCTGGGAGTTCAGCAGCTTTTCATTAGAAGGCACAGAATGTCCAACAATCTCTTGTTCCAAGGGCTTTGAAGACTAAACTATCCAATTAAGAGCTGACACCTGGATTATTTTCCCTTTTAACCCAATAACTGATCCCACAGAGCTGCAATGGGGACTTTCCTGCCCAATTACAAAATGCCACCCAAACCCATGGAGAAGGAGGAGGAAGAAGCATGAAGAAGAAACCCAGGACCACACCCTGTGCCCTCCATCTTGCTTCCATCCACAACATCCTAAAAATCCCAAACCCTCAATTTCTCACCCAGTGACACACCTGCACTGCTCTCTAGAATCGATTTCACACTTTTGTGGGCTCCAGTCTGTCTTGGAGTCTGGGAAACTTTCTCCATGAGTGAGGGTCAGAGTCAGTGCTGCCCCGGGGGTCAGGGCACCCCAGAGCAGACACAGAAATATTCCCTGTGGTGCCCTGGGTTTGCACAAAACTCAACCCAGATCATAGCATTGACTGATCTGTTTTCCTGGTTCTGTCTCAGCATTAAATCCTTGCACAAATGCAATCTGAAGTTCTAAACAGGCTCAACTCCTGGTCTCTGTGCTCAGGGCCCAGGGAAGAAGAATTCCTTCACCCTTTTTATCACATGGCAGCAGTGTCACTCTGCCTTAAAACTTCAGATAGAAGATGTAAGTACAAGTATCAGTAACATAAGGAGACCTTCTAAAAGCCTAAAATTCAAACAACTAAAGACCCTAATTTTCATAAATGTCCCGTGTGGCATCAAAGAAAGGCTTTCTGCTGTATTTAATAAACATCACGTTGCAGGCAGGCTGCCAGCCTTCACATGGGCCAAGGGACACACAGAATGTTCCTACATCTTCAGTGTTTACTTCATGGCTGCTTTGAAATCAACAGTGGCTAAGTGTGTTGATGGAAACCTTGCCTGAGGTGGCTGAGCAGTCATTAGACCCTTAGCCTTCTGTTCAATGTGAAATGACATGCTCATTCTGCATTTCTTTCACTGAGCTGCTGTGGAGGAGCCATGATTCAATTGATATGCCTGGCTCAGGCCCAAAAATGATTGCACTGCACTCTGCTGTAGCAGGCTGTCAGCTCACATTCAGAAAGCCATACAGGATGCAATTGTCTGGTCACTGGAAATAGCTTTGGTGCATATTTAAGCCATTTCAGTGTGGCAATATGAGAATTAATTCTCTCTTCTCCTCCTGGAAATCCATCATTTGCACAGCAGAGCTGCTCAGTGTGCACGGGATCGTGGCATCCCACAACATATCAATATTTTAGTTTGCTGTCTCTAAAGTTATTTTTAGCAGCCAACTGTCCTTGTGTGAAGGCCCAGCCTGCAGCAGACTGCTCAGGCCTGTGGTGTGCTGCTGTCATCCCAGCAGGCTGCAGCCTCCTCTGGGATCAAAGCCATCTCTGAACTACCACTCCAGCACATGGGATCAGCACACCCAGGATGCCTTTTCCCACCTCTCACTGCTTATCAGCCTCCTATCCTGCAAGTTTTAACAGCAACTTGTGTTTCAGCTGGTAAACACCTAGAACTGAGACTCACTATAACACACCACAGCAGTTTGGGATCCATTTATTTTGAGGGACTGGAGCATGATCTATTTTTTAGTAGGCATTTCTATTTTTAGCATTTTAATGATCGAGACATTTATAACGATCAAACTTTAATTAAATTTCAATATTCTGGCTTTACAGGCAAGAATCACATTTAATAAACCAGGTGGGTAATAGGTTCTATTGCTTTGTCCTCATTTTTGAAAATGCAGAAGCTTTCTATAGGAGCAAATATATTAGAATATCAATTTGGACATTCTAATATCAATATCAGAATAACCAATTTAGAATATCAATGGATTTATGTCAAATTTTATATGCTGAAAAGATCTGTGGTCCCCAACTACAACTTTTGTTGCTTTTTTGGGACCTAATAAAGGCTCAACAAGATCTATGATGTGTTAGCTGTTTGTACAACATACTAATTATCTCAATTTCTCTACTCCTTCAGAGCAGAACTTTTTGCATTTTGGCAAATTAACACAATGCATATAGGTATTAAGTGATATAATAATTTTATTATTTCCCCCCTTCCAACACAGAGAGTGAGAATATGGGTTGTTGAAATCTTCAGCAATCATTAATGTTACAGAATTTGAACTTACTAGTCAGAAAACAAGGGAAACCCCAATGTCAGTGGAGGAGCTCTGAGTCTCACAGGCTTCACCTTCAGGAGCCTTTCTGAGATTATGGCTTGGGTTTGCTTTCCCTCCCCACATTACACTCGTGATGGTCTCTGCACAAAGAGAAAAAAAATAAAAACAAAAAGAAAAGAATGCAGCTTGTATTCACCTTCAAAACTGGAACAAAAGAAGGGGGGAGAGCTCTCTCATGACTTTGCTGCTCGTGTGATTTCTGCCCAATCCTCTTCTGCATCTGCCACCACTGAGAAGAGAAGAGGAAACTTCCTAGGAAGTGCCATGGAGCCTCTCCTTGCTTGCTCCTGCACCAAGGACAGGGACACAGCACCAGCTGCTCCCCTTCCCTCCCCTCCTGCTCCATCCCCACAGCCCCCGAGGCCAAGCACCCCATCCTGAGCAAGCAGGGGGAGCAGCAGGGCTGGGATCCTCACCCTTGCAGCAGCCAGGCTGGAGCAGCAGGAGGAGAAATCCTGCTCCCTGCAGGGCTCCTCTGCCTCACCCCAGCAGAATTGCATCTCCAGGGGCTGAGCAGTGTTGGAGCTGCCTGTGGCTGAACACCACTGAAGGGCAGAAAACAAGAAATTCCTGATTTGTCAGAAAACAAGAAATTCCTGTGTTTCCCAAAACAGCTTTACTTCCCTACAGGGAAGCCAAAGTGGGGGATCCTGCAGTTGTTCTTTGCTGCAGGGATGGTTATGTACAGTGGAGGTTGGGTTAAGAGGGCACAGAAACACTAATGAAGAATTTCTCTACTCTGGTACACAAGTAATGACTGCTTATTCAGCTTTTGCATTTTTTTTTTGAGCCAATTCCAGTGGGGTTTTATTTTTCTTTCTTCAGTCCCTTGCTTATAGATACATCCTCATGTTCACTCCCTCATGTGGTATATGATGTCTGAACTTTTTAAATAATGTATTTTGCAGAAAAAACAGATTGTTTTATGTCTGAGGTCATCATATGATACAACAAATACTACAAAACTGGTATAAGAGGAATTCAAAATCTTAATTCACACTATGTAAATGAAATAATATGATAGCTCTTCTGGAGCAAATCATATTCTCCAGAAAAGAGACCCAGATTTGAACTATTTCTTAGGAGTAATTCTACAGTCATTCCATAATAGATTATAAAAATTCAGATGCTCAGTACCAAACTATCTCTCAGAATATAAGAGGCATCTGACAGGGAGGATATGAAAAGGGTAATTAATTGGTTCATCATTTATTAATTATAAAGTAAGGAGTTGGAAGGGGTGGCTTTGTTTAAAACACCTAGACTTCACTGCAACCACATGTTAAAATCTCAGCAGGATTGCTTTTAGGAGGAAATGGGATAAAATCACATCATTAATTAACTTATAATTTATTAATTAAAAAGGAGGTGGAAGAGGCAGAATTGCTTAAAACATCCATACCCCATTGCTAATGAATATTACAGCCTCAGTAAGACAATCAAGGCCTTCATTGTGCCCAACATGCAAAGCAAGGGCTGCCCCAACTCCTGTGCACACACCTGAGGGGTGGGCTGGGGGCTCCTGGCACAGCACACTTAGAAACAACTGTCAGGACTGTGTGTGAATGGCAGAAAGACAGCAGAGCCCAGAAAATGAGGAATGTGCTGTGATACAACACAGCCAGACTGACCCCTCCCTCTTACTGAAATTCCCAGCTCATGAAAAACTTGTTCTGGATACTTGGTCAACACATCAACTGCCCCAGGAGCCTTTGGGCTGAGAAATCTGGGATGAGTGCTGAAACCTAGATAAAAAAGCACAGCATTTGGTAATTAAAGCTGATAATAGGTTGATTGCAGGTCTGTATCTAGCAAAGCACCTCCATGCATGCTGAGCTTGAAGTAATTAATTAGTTTTGCTTCCAAGCTTTAAAAAAGTCAGGTGAATGACTTCTGTAAGCAGCAGCAGATCTGGAAAACGAAGCTGAGCCTTACTTTGAAAAGCAATTTCTAAAACAACCTGCAGTTTTCTTTCTGTGTCACTCATATTTCAACCTTGTTAGGTCCTCCATGGCAGATAATTAGATAACACAACATGTGCATTCACTGCTTAAATTCACTGCATGTCCCGAACAAGCCAATAAACAAAAGGTCTCAGGTGCTCAGCAGCACTTTCCAGGATGAGGCTGGTAATGAGAAGCAGCTACTCACAGGACTCTTGCTTATGTCCACAGTAAAAGCACTCCTGGCTGCAGCCCAGATAATCTGTAATAAACAGATTAATAAATGTAATAAACATCACTTCTGTTGGTGTGGGCAGGTAAGAAGTGCCAGAGCCCCCTGTGAGAGAGCTGTTGGTCATTTCTTTCTGCTCTCCTGGAAAGCAGCAGCAGCCCCCCAGGGAAATGTGATCAGCTGAGCTCTTGTGTTGGAGTGGTTTTGGGAGCAGCTGTACGAGGCACAGATGTCCTGTGAAAAGCAGGGCTGTGTTTGACATGGCTGCAGTGGCTCATGAGCAAAAGGCTCCTGGCTGCTGAGCATTGTTTCACACAAGTGTCACCTGTGTCTCTGCCCAGGCCAGAGAGGGCTGAATCCATATTTCATGGGTGCTTCTGTAAACACATCTAATGGAAACTGTATTTGCCAACCAGGGCAGCTCTGCCCCTGGCTTTCAGTGGTGAGTGAAGAGCCCCTGTGCTTTCCTGTGCTTGGATCTCATTCTGCACTGCAGAGCCTGTGCTCCTGGCCATGCTGCTAGAAAAAGTACACTCAGGCTGTTCCCTGTCTGACTGTGAAGGCAAATGCCACAGTTAGCACGTGCCCCAGGGCAGGAAAAGCCAAAAGAGCCAACAAAATCTCTGTGTGCCATCTCAAGGAGCTCTTCTAAGCTTCACTCTTAAAAGAGTATCTGTAATTATTGAAATAATTAGATTAGATTTACATAGAGGCAAGACACTGGTCCCTGATAAATGGGTGATTCATTTCAATGGCTCATCCTGAGCACAGAGAAATGATTGCAGACCAAACCTGACCCCACCTGTGCCTGCCCACTGCACCTTTCAAAAGACTTGGAACAAATCCTACTCAGGACCACAGCAGGGCTTACCTGGAAGAAGCAGCCCTAGTTTCATTCATGCATTTCAGTTATTTTAATTTTTTGTCAGTGTAGTCTGAGCCAAACTCCCCAGCCCCAACTAAACACTGCTGAACTCTGGATCCTCCTCGTGTAATTGCCAAGGCATTTCTATTTGTGATGGAGCTCAGCTTTGTATCAAGCTTGACTTTCTCACAGAGATTCATTTCCACAGTCTTTTATTTCCCATTGACTGCAACAATTCAGAGCCACAGCTCCTCCTGGTATGGTGTGATGAAGCTGCAGAGCTCTGGAGCTGCAGGAAACCATCACCAGAGTGGGTCAGTGCAGGGCCACCAGCACCCACTGGATAGTAAAGCTCCTCTCATGCACAGGGCTGTGAGACAAACTCTGCTACTGCAGAAATCACACTGGTACCCAGGGCTGAATGCACACAGGTGCTGTTTTAGGAGCTCAGAACAGCCAAACCCACTGCTGTAAGAAATCCTTACTCTTTAGAAAACTCAAACATGCGGCAATAATACCTGAGAAAAATAATATAGGAAGCAGAAAACTTAAAGAAAGTACACTTTCAAACACATTTAAATATTTGCATATTTGCTGAAGAAGAGGAAGAAAGGACCCAGGCTGCCTGAGAAATGGATTATTCAGAAGAATAATGTAAAATTCTTTCCCACTAGGGGCTGCTTGTGGTAACAGGGGAATCAGACCCTGTGTTTAATTTCCCCAGACAGCTGTGCAGACCCAAACAATGTCACAGATACTGCTTCAGGGAGTGCTACATCACACACACGTGGCAGTTTGCTAAACCAAGTCTCTCTGCTGTTTCCCACAGCAACCTGATCCTCCCCTTTGAATTTTTATGAAAGTGTGGCACAGGTACAGCGAGGCAGGAAAGGGTTAAGGAGAAAATGTGGTCTTCATACTTTTCTGATTTTGTGAGCATGAATCTCTTTCATGGAACAGCTGTCAAGTCAGCCAAGGAAACAGGTCTGCTTAGGTCTCCTGACAATACCAACTGCTGCTGTTCATGTATCCTCAGTGACAGCAGCAAGATGAAAATCGAAATGAATCGCTCTACAAATGAGACACTTTTCTGCTTTGACTTTCCAAATGTGACAGTGTTGTTTGTTTCTTCAGTCAGCAACATTTAGAGATGTTAGGAGGTTCTGGTGTCAGGAAGTTGCTCAAGGGGCAGGTTCAAATATTTAAAAATAAAAGGGGGAGAAATCTGCATAACAGTTGCTTGCATAATAATGTTTGAATTTCTGTCCATTAGTACTAGTGCCACAAAACTGAGCAGCAAAATATTCCTAACCAAACAAACGGCTGCAGGCTTTGAGCAACAAATGGGAACACTTCATATCTCACCACAAAGTATTTATTCATTATCCTTGCTGTGCTAAGGGTGCAAAATGTGGGTTCTGACCACAAAGCTGAGCCCCAGCTCCCCTGGAGGGGCTGCAAAGCACAGATCCATTCCCCTCTGCCCTCTGCTTGATCTTTGTCAACAGATCACAAATTACAGGGGAAAAGACACTGTTAAAAGTCTTCTTCTTCAAAATGAGTTTGAAATAAGGACATTTGCCCTCCTATGCAAAGAGCTGAGAACACCCTCCAAACCAGCATCTGCAGTATAGCTGAAATAATATTTCTCCCCAGCTTGTACCAGGAGAAGCCAAGGCACAAGGTATGCACTGAAACCCATCAGTTCTCTCTTGTTTTGTGCAATATGCAGCAAGAAACAAGAAACAAAGTTGTAAAAGACTGATTTTCTAACAGTTGCATTAAAACTCATGAGCCATATCAAAAAAACCACTGAAATCTATTTTGTACATCCAAAAAAAACCTTCTTTTTAAAACACACCTTCACTGGGTCATTCTTCTCCTAATGTAACACCAATCCAAATCCTATTACAAAAAGCACATTCCAGCTTTTAGATTTCCCCACAGTTTCAAAAGCAGAAAAAATGAAATGTTATCCTCTCCTCTCTCCAAAAAAAAAAAAAAAAACAAACCAAAAAAACCCCAAAAAATGGAGAAGGCTTTTAAAAATGCATTATGTATTTAATTTTATTTGGCTTCAAAGGAGCATAGAGCTTACAGACTCCTCTCCATGGTGGTTACAGAAATGCCTCTCACAGCAGATCAGCCCAGGCAGTAGTGCAGCAGCACAGACAGAAATTCTCTCACATCAGAATGGCTTTGGAGTGTACTTGGGGATTTCTTGTGTAACTGGCTCAGTTACTCAGTGATATCCCAAATCTCTAGGAACTTTTGGAAGTTTTCTGTAAATCCACCAAGAGAAAATCTGTTCTTAGTCCATGAATAGTTTCTTTCTCCAAAGCCCATCCTTGTCAAACAATCAACTTTAAAACTTTCTGTAATGTCAAGCAAAATTTATTGTAGGGAACAGCCTCTCAAAATCCCTGGATTTGCAGGTGCCAGCTGTGAGACATCCACAGAGCCCAATTTTGCTTTAATAATTAATATCAGCACTATGTGCTAACAACACTTCCAATCTGAGAGGCTCAAAGTGATTTACAAATACCAATTAAACCTCCAAACATGCTGAGAGTGTCCCCACATTAGCAGTGAAGGAAGAAAACTCTGTCATCTGGTCACTTTGTACAGAAAACCTGTGGGATTTGTGTCAAGAACCCCACAATTCCAGTTCTGTGCTGCCAGCACAAAGCCATCTTGTGTTCCTGAGGTTTTGTTAATCTTTTTTTGGAACTATTTTCAGATTATGCAGTATTGTCTTGAACCACAGGGGTAAAGAAGGACAGAAATTCTCCATCATGAACTGGTTGTTTATGACAACCAGATTATTTTGCAGATTCTCTGAAGGTGAGGAATAAGTGAAGATGGGCACCATGTCACTGCAGTTCCCAGCACTGCCTTGACAGACCTTGTAGTTTGGCTGCTAAATTTAGAGCTGTTCTTTAAAACTCTTCATGCTCAGAATGTCTACTTGGGCTGCTTTCTTAACTCTCTTTTTGTTTTCCCCACAAATTATTACAGCAGATCTTTAAAAATAGCTGGGGAAGGGGAAGAGGCAATTTTTTTGTTTCTTTTTAAATTGCTGCAATCAGGAGGGTTCTGCTGAACAAGTGGCACTGTTGCTAGTAAAGGGACAGTGCTGGTGACAGAGATTTGCCTTTTGATCTCCTTGCTGAAGAGCACTCACACGTGACCCTCTGCTCTCACTGGAGACAAATTCTTTGCATCTCTAAGTCAAAGACCTGAGAGTCAGTCCAAACTTAGAGCACAGAAAAACTCAGAAACTAACAGAATAGTCAATTGTACAAAACCCTCACCAGATGACTGATGGCAGTGCTGCTAGCATGCTTTCTCTTCATTTTAGTGCTGATGCTTGTGCACCACAAACTCCCTCAGTCCATCTGTGGAGGATGCCAAAAGCCAGAAATATTCAGCATTTTCTTTAGGCACCCTGAATTCCTGTACAAACAAGCGTGAGGCAGCTCAATTAGCAGGGCTGCACTCCCAAAGATGTAACAATCCTGAAGTGCAGGCAAAGGCTTCCAGTGCTGATCAATCATTTCCCACCCTTCCCCAAGAAAGCAGAGCTGCTGCCAGCTGGCACAGGGCCAGCAAATCCCAGTGAGGGGCTGCTTGGTCAGGAATGCAACAGAATCTAATTCTGGGGGGTTTGGCATCACTAAGCTGAAGACAGGGGAGTAAGTAGGGACTTCCTTGGCTGTTAGCAACAGAATATTGCCCTCCTCCACAGCAAGCCCTGCCACAGGGACAGCCTTGTCAAAGGAGCATGTAAACCACTACAGACTTCACCCTGTTGATATCAGGCCATTGCCTCCCCCTTCTGATAGTTTCTATGTGCCTGCTTCTCCTTTCTGATTCTTCCAGAGCAGTAGTCTCTATTTTTTTTAAGCCTCCAATATTCCCCACCAGTGCATCTGGTCCTTTTCCATTTGGCCACTCCATCTGAAAAGTGGCCCCAGCCCTGGAATATCTCTGCACTCCCCTGACAGCCAGAGGAGCAGGGCCAGAAATTATAAATTACTCTATTGTGCCCCAAAACTGGCAGCCCAGGCTGCTTGCTGATGCATTAATCTACAAAGAATATTCCTGTCTTGGCCATCCATGTGTCAGACTGGAGCTGGGGTGGAAGAGCCAGCCTGGCCAGAGCCAGTTTTTTCCTGGGCATGCCAAAGGGAGCACCCCAAGGACATCAGGTGTGCCAGCTTGCCCTGCTCTAGGATACCAGTGGGTTTTTTCAGAGCCTTTTAAATGTATAAATAAACAGCTCTGGCACAACTGAGCTGGGTTTGGGGCTGCAAAAAGCAAGAAATTTTCACATCTGTCAGATTAATTTGAATGAGGTTGGTTAGTCAGAGCAGTTCAGTGGTTTGGAAAGTAAAAATAAGTCCTCAAGAGAGGAGTGAGGCCTCAGGGAAACTGATGATAAACAGACTTACCAGCAGGCTACACAATTTCCTGCAACATATTCATCCATGAGTGTGAAAGCCATGTGTGTCTGTGTGCCTGTAATTTGTATGTGCACACACACAGCCACACATCAGACTAGAGAAAGAGCAAGGGGTCCTTTGTCCCTTAAGTCATTGGAGCTGACTGGATTGAAACAGCAGGTGGATCAGTTATCACCCCCTTGATTTGCTCAGGTGCCACACTCAGAGTTGTGGCAGTGTCCTGGACAGGGATGGGTGGCAGGGCCATGCCTGGCCCATCCCCAGGCAGCCAACAGGCAAGAACTGCTCCCTGCCAACCTGAATTTCCTGCTCTGTCCTCCTTTGCCCATTGAAGGAATCCTTCTTGCCACTTGCAGCTTTTAAGTCAATCCTGCCTTAACAGTTTTCCCAGGTAAATGTTTGAAGAATCCATATAATACACATAATATTTTACATTGTATTTAGTTATTATATTTGACCTACACCAGAAAAATGCAACATTGGCTGTTTCCCAGCATTTTAGTGTATGCTTTGGAAACCCAGGATTCCTTTTCTTTCTGCCTGAGCATTTCTTTTTCAGCCCAAGTCCTGGTTTGACTAGCTTTTCTGAATGTAGCACCATAAAGAAGCACAATATTTCCAGGATTATAGAAAGTGGGTTCACTGCAGGGTTCAAGCATCAGCTGTTGATCTTTGCTCCTGTACTTTGTCATAGTATTACTGCAGCCCCTAAATAACACAGGACTGAATTGCCAAACTAAAACCACCTCATTTGTACAGATTCCCTGTGACAAAACCAGCAGGGCCCAAATTATTGGGTAACGCAGCTTCTGGTACTGCTCAGAGTAGATCAAGCAGCAGATTGCAATCTCTTTCAGACCAGTATGAATAACCAGATGTAAACTGGTCCAACAGGGGCCAGAACCTCCCCACAGAGTGCACCCAGCTGTCCCTGCTCATTTGCTGTGCATCAAGGTTGAGGCAGGACCCTCAGGCAGGGTGTGCTGCTGGGGAAGGTCCCACCTGAGCCTCAGCCTGGCTGTTGGACAGCTCCAAAAGGGCCTTTCTGCACCTCATCAGGGTCTCTGGCAAGGGCTAAAGTGGCCCAGAAAGAATTATGTCTGAAATACTTGGGAAACATGGTTGCAAATTTTGTATATTACAGAAAATCCAACAACACCCAGAGTAAGAGAATCCTGTATTATCTGGGAGTAAAATGCACATGAAGGTCACACTGGGCAGTGTATGGTGAAAAGCACATTTTCTAAAGCCATCCTGGCATCCCAGTGTATCTGTGCAGTCCCAACTCTGTGCTCAGTGCAGGTGGAACCTCACCTCATAGGAGAGACTCCCATCTTCTGTCATTAAAGGTACATGGAAGACTTGGCAAATTCAGAGACTTTCCTGAAAACTGCTCCTGTGTTTTATTTCAGGTATGGTTTTTGGTCCTGTGATTTATTTCAGGTATGGTTTCTGGCCCTGTGGTTTATTTCAGGTATGATTTCTGGCCCTGTGATTTATTTCAGGTATGATTTTTGGCCCTGTGGTTTATTTCAGTTATGATTTTTGGCCCTGTGATTTATTTCAGGTATGATTTTTGGTCCTGTGATATATTTCAGGTATGATTTCACTTTAAAACTGGAAGCATTAATGGCATAGACAGAAAATATAGTGCAAAAAGTTTCTGACAGAGAAAGAAAGGAGCTTTGAGTATCCAGAAGATCAGGAGTGGTTACATTTTTTGTTATTGTGATCTGATTTTTTTCCGATTTTATTTACTTTGTTTTAGACAAAGTAAAATTTGCTGCAGTACAAAACCTCTAAATAAGCTCCTGCCTGGAAGCAGGCTGGAATGCACCTTGCTCATATTCCCCACCTCCCTCTCTAGGGGAATTTTTCTGTGAGCAGTTGTTTAGAAAGTTGTTCTGCCAGGAGCTTTTGGCCATGTGCTGCATGCAACATTTTCACACAATAAATTTAAGAGAAGGTAACCTCATTATGCAATTGTTCTTGTGAACATTAGGAAAGCTATTAAAATTTGATGGGATCATTTATCACAAGCACAGTTATTACAAATACTAATACAACAGATGTGATTATAGTTTACAAGTCAGTGCTGCATGGGAGGATGGGATGTTGGCAATTGTTTGTCACACTTGGCTTAGAATTAATTTTTATTAAATAATATTATATATGCATCATTTTTTTTTTTCAACTGTGCTCACAGATGGATGTTTGTCTTCTAGTGGCTCACTGTTTAAGTTCCCTAAATAGTTGTAACTTCTAATATTAAAATGGGTAAACCACCAACTAATGCCAAATATTTGACATGCTCCACCTGTCAAACCCAGTTTGATACAAAGAATTGCTTGTGTGTTTTTCAGAATGCAGGACACATTGTACAAGTTAACCAGCTTTATAACAAAATGCTCCTTCTGGCTTGATGCTAGAAAATATTGCTTCTGAAAGGAGATTATTTATTTATTCAGAACAAAAAGCCAACAGTCCTACCATGTGGTTTGATGTCAGATGTGCAATGTCAGACATGCTCTGTTAGCCAGGACCATTTGCCTGCCCTGTGTCATCTATAAAAATCTCTGAGCTCTGCGTTTACCTTTTGGACCACTCCTTTTAGACACTGGTGTTTGCTAACATCCAAATGCTGAATCAATCAATAACAAGTCAGACTTTGTGCAAACAGGAACAGAATTTGGGGTGTCAGAGCATCAGCCTGGGACACATGACTGGCAGTTAATAATTTCCTACCTAGTGGTCTATAGATAAGCTTATTTTTGCTTTCACCTTAATACCAGGTTATATGCAGATGGCATCAAAAATACCTCTTCTACTGTCATTTATACTGACACTTGCACTCAGCTCATCTCACAGCCTTATTCAGCAGATACTATCACAAATATGCAGCCAAATAAGAGTACTTCAAAAATTATTATATTTAGTTTTTAAGGCCTTAATGCTACCTTTAATTAACCATAGAGCAGAAACATTGTCACTGTCAAGTGTAGGTTAATCCATTAAATTTAGGATTTTGAATCCTTGGTGGTGCCTGTGACTCCAGGATTTTCCTCCCCTACCTCTTCTGCCTGGTTTCCAAAAAAAGTTGCAATGTGCAAAATGTGGAGGTTCTTGAATGATGTCCTTAAAACAACAATAGGGGTGAGCCCAAATACCAGATGGAAAATTAGATTTAAGGGTATATGGAAACACCCCTGCCTTGAGTAGCTAGGATGAAATGGAACAGATATCTCTCAGTATGGGGCTGTCTGTGAGAGAGCTGAATTCACTGCACTGCTTAATCCAGGGAGAAGAGAAACAGAGCAATTTATCAAAAGCATAAAACAGTGTTTTCATCCTGCTGCTCTCCATTCACACAGAAAAAAAAACGTGAGTTGTTTAGAGAAACCACAGATAGGATTGTGCTCGAGATTTCCAGGGAGAGGAACTAAACTGGGCTCTGTCCTTGACTGCTGCAGCCCCTGCTGCCTGTGGCACTGGGGATCCCACCCTCCCTGTCCTGCCAGCCCTGTCCTTCCAGCCCTGTCCTGCTCCGCCAGCTCTGTCCTGTCCTTCCATCCCTGTCCTGTCCTTCCATCCCTGTCCTGTCCTGCCCCATCCTTCCATCCCTGTCCTGTCCTGCCAGCCCAGCTCTGTCCTGCCCTGTCCTTCCATCCCTGTCCTGTCCTGCCAGCCCAGCTCTGTCCTGCCCTGTCCTTCCATCCCTGTCCTGTCCTGCCAGCTCTGTTCTGTCCTGCCCTGTCCTTCCATCCCTGTCCTGTCCTGCCAGCTCTGTTCTGTCCTGCCCTGTCCTTCCAGCCCTGTCCTGTCCTGCCAGCTCTGTTCTGTCCTGCCCTGTCCGTCCTT
Source organism: Haemorhous mexicanus (assembly GCF_027477595.1). Classification (NCBI taxonomy): domain Eukaryota; kingdom Metazoa; phylum Chordata; class Aves; order Passeriformes; family Fringillidae; genus Haemorhous; species Haemorhous mexicanus. The sequence goes on along the minus strand of NC_082352.1, from coordinate 4,192,560 downwards.
CCATCCCTGTCCTGTCCTGCCAGCCCAGCTCTGTCCTGCCCTGTCCTTCCAGCCCTGCCCTGTCCTGCTCTGTCCAGTCCTTCCATCTCTGTCCTGTCCTGCTCTGTCCTGTCCTTCCACCCCTGCCCTGTCCTGCTCTGTCCAGTCCTTCCATCTCTGTCCTGTCCTGCTCTGTCCTGTCCTTCCACCCCTGCCCTGTCCTTCCATCCCTGTCCTGTCCTGCCAGCCCAGCTCTGTCCTGTCCTGTCCTTCCATCCCTGTCCTGTCCTGCTCTGTCCTGTCCTTCCATCCTGTTCTGTCCTGCCCTGTCCTTCCATCCCTGTCCTGTCCTGCCAGCTCTGTTCTGTCCTGCCCTGTCCTTCCATCCCTGTCCTGTCCTGCCAGCTCTGTTCTGTCCTGCCCTGTCCTTCCAGCCCTGCCCTGTCCTGCTCTGTCCAGTCCTTCCATCTCTGTCCTGTCCTGCTCTGTCCTGTCCTTCCACCCCTGCCCTGTCCTTCCATCCCTGTCCTGTCCTGCCAGCCCAGCTCTGTCCTGTCCTTCCATCCCTGTCCTGTCCTGTCCTGTCCTTCCATCCCTGTCCTGTCCTTCCATCCCTGTCCTGTCCTGCCCTGCCCTGTCAGCCCTGCCCTGTCACTGTCCCCCCCAGGGCTCCCAGCCCTGCACACACCCAGCCCTGGTGAATGCTAACATGCTGAAATCCATGATACCTCATGGGGCAAAGGGGTCAGCCTGGGCCTCCCCGTGGTTTCTGTGAGGACAAATCAATTCTCAGTTTTTCACCTTAGATGAGTTTTAAGTTTTTAGCCAAGTTTTGTCCTAATTTTAATTCCCACAGGAGATAGAACTGGAGTAGCTAAGCTGCTGCTTTCACTCACCACAAACACTGGCAAAGCCAGGGGGTTTTTATTCAACCCCAAATGACAGCTTTAGGAGGAGACACAGCCAGAAGGCTCTCTGACCTCCCAGGTGTGGCATTCACCTGGAATACAGATGACCTAAGATCCTGTCCTGCTACCAAATTAAACACAACAGAAGGTTCAGCCTGAATTTTGCACATCCCTGTCAGCCACACACTCTGACTCAAATGGTATTTAATTCTTTCTGCAGAAAGGAAACTCTTGCAGCTGAGTTTGAGAGCAGCACCTGCACACAATTAACCTTGTAAAGCAAGTTCAGCCCTAATATTTACACCCTTAAAAGCCAGACAGGAGGCTGAGAAGGCTGACCAATCTTTTATCAAGGGATCATTCACTACCAAACACATTAAAATACATTTTGTCAGCCACCTAGGACAGAGCACACAGCACCCTTCCCTAGAAAAGCCACAAACACAGACACTTGCAGCGTTTCCAGACCTGCCCATTTTGCAGCCAGTTACTCACCAGGCACTTTTGGTCCCTGCCCACCCCAGGTGCCACCAGTTTTTGCCTTACCTGCAGAGGGACACCCTGGGGACAGCCCTGCATGGCTGGGGGCCCGTGCCCTCCCTGGAGTGCCATGTCCCAGGCAGGTCCCTCCTGCCCTGCCCTGGCACAGCCAGCAGAGCTTTGAGATGCACAGGTGGGGGCAGGATGGAGGGAAGGCCTCAGCTTCATGGAAATGGCGTGGAAAGATCTCCAAAAATTGCTTCTGGGGTAGTAAAAAAAGAAAGGGGAAGTGAGTATTGTTAACAAAACTGAGTCCCTTGAGACATATTTTATTTGCCAAGCAATGTACACAAAACCCAGATTAATTAAAGTTACATTGGTATATTTTAAACAGCCTTAAATTATTGATTTCCATTTTAAAAATATATGCAAGCACAGTTTCTTCAGCAATAAATTTTTAAGATGGTGGGACATTTTACATCAAACTGTTCTCTGGAGACTTGTCCTTGCATCTTGGGTTGTTCATGAAGCCAGGAATAGAGGAAGAGGAATACTGTCTCTGTGGGCAAATCAAGTCACCCTTTCACAGGACAGCATCATTTTTCATTCTAAAATTGCACAAAGAAAGTGGTAAAATAGACCAGTAAGGCAGAAATTTGAACAGAATTTTTAATTCAATTTTTAATTCCAATTGAGTGAAGTTTTACATGCAGGTGATATACAGAAAAATCTTCATAGGTTGAGATTTAAGTCACCAAGGTCTTGTAATTTTTTCTCAAAAATGGGGGACAGTAAAAAGCATCTAACCTGCCCCTCCCCAACTCCACAGAGTGAACAGCATGTGCAGGGCAGCACTGTCAGAATTGGTGCTTGATGAGAAGGACAGCCACTGAAGCTGAAGCTTGCAAGTTTTTGACAATTATAGCTCTACCCTGCTGTCCTTCAGTGAAGCTGATGGGAGGTTTGCCTGAAATTGGTTTTGTGAAGCCAACAATGTGAGACTGCCATGAATATTTTAAAGTAAAGTAAAGGAGTTGGAATACTCTAATGATCTTATGTAAATCTAGTCTAAGAAATTCATTGGTAATTTTTTTTGAATGGGTCATTAAGCAGGGGAGAAAAGGTTGGAAAGCAGCCTGAAAAGGAGAGCATTTTCAAAAGCCAAAATACTCCCCAAATGCTTCAGAGCCATCCAATTAATCTAGCTTGGGGAAGCCAAAGGAGAACAAAGTGACAGAGCATCAAATACATGAGTAACTATAGGCAGATGCTCCAGTTTTTTCAGCAGACAGCAGGAAGTCAGTAATGCATAGTTACCATGCTTAAATGCTGAATTTGAACCTTGTATGCATTCAAAAATGCCTGTGATTTAGCATTTTGCTCCTTATCATTAGTGCTAAAAACAGAAGTCCTGCAAGAATTCCAAATGGAGCATGAGTTCAAAGCATGGTGGTGCTACCTCTGGTGAGAGTGCCAGCACCTCGTGGCTCCCTGGCTCACCCAGAGCCTCACCACTGCACAGGCTGCTGCAGGACACTTGTTTGATTGGCTGCTCAATTAATTCTTTTTTCTATTTTTTCTTTTTTTTTTTTTGGGGAACAGCACAATTATTTTTTAAGAAATCGATTTTTGAAAAAACCAACAAAACTGCCCTTGGCAGCTGAAAGACTTTTAGAGCCTGATTTCCTCAGTCATGATGTGAATGCACACTAGAATTTGGAATGTGGGAAGAGCACCCTTATGAACATTTCTGGTGAAGAAGTGGTTGGGGTGGGGCTGTGTGTGCACAGCAGACAAACACTTTAACAGTCTGCCTGGCACAGCTCCCTCATTAAATCCCATCAGTTTTCTGTTACTTTTCTCTTGAAGATTTATTCCAGAAGCAGCACTATGTCTGCAGCATCCATGTCATGTTAGCAATTACTTACAAGTGTCTGGGATGTTGAAATAAATATGTACTTGTTCAGCTCATGCCCAGGGAAAGGACTTTTCTCCATGTGAGGTCTGGTTGAGCTGCACTCAGATTCTAGGGTGCTCTCCAGCCCTTCTCCTCCTGTGCTCAGGAGTTGTAGCAGGTTCTCTCTCAGGTTCTTGAGTTTTGAGCTAAGGATTGATTGCACCTTGTGATTTAATTTGGATTGCCAGCCTTGCCTGCTCAGGGAGACAGAAGGCATCAGTAACCAGGATAACCAGGATACATTTAGATCATATTCCCACCAGTTCCCACAAGAGAATTTTTTCTCTAATTCCTGCTGTAAAAGTTCTGTTCCTATCTGATCCTCACAACTGCAGCACAGTGCCCAAGTTCCTGGCAACCTGCAAGGCACCTCCTCCCCTCTGTGAGGTAGAGAAGAGCCCTTGTCTTTGTTTGGAGGGATGTGAGGGTGACTGTGCCCAGTGCCAGCAGGCAGAGTGGGCACTGCAGTCAGGCCATAACCAGAGAAAAAGGGGCTGCAGAACAGCAGTGGGCACAGATTGAGGAGCCCTCCCTCCATATTTCCAGGGTTTGGCAAATTTTCCAGTGAAGCAGTCATCTGAAACACTTGGGTCATTACAATGGGTCAGCTATTACCTATGCAAATACCTGGATTAGCTTCAAAGAGGTATGGCTTTGAAAAATTATCCCAGTATAAATACCAAATAATTTTTTATGAGGGAAAAAAAACCAGATTTTCATGGCTTTACTTAGAAGTAATGCTGATGGCAGCAGTTCTGGGAAAAGACAAGTTTGGGTTTATGTGACAAACAGACCTTCACAAATTACTGAGGCTGCTCTGTAAGCACTTGGTGACCCACTGAAATGGGCCCTGCAATATACAGAAAAGATCTGGGGTCATTGCAGTGGTTTAATAAGACAAGGACAATGCCAAGTACAGAGGTAAAGTTTGGGAAAAACTCTAACAGTGAAACCTCCTGCAAATAGCTAATCCAGATAATTAATTAAGAAAATCATTAAGATAGATATCATCCCTAGTAGCATACTTAGTGACTTCAGAAAGAACTCAAAAACTGGTGTTTATGTGTGCTGGAGGAAGAACTGGTGCCCAAAGATGTGCTCATCATAGACAGAAGTATTTACATTGCTCTTAGGGAGAACTAAGAGACCTGGACCTTTCAGGAAAGTGAATAAAAGACTTTTTTTGTTGACAAAATAACTAAAATTGGTCAGAAGAATTCTACCTAAATCCCTGGTTATGGATCAGACACTTGAGAATGTCTTTGTCTGTGCTCCAGATCAAGGAACACAAACTCCCCTCTGTTTTTCCCCCTGACACCAAGTGGCTCCTTTGGCCTCTGTCAAAATGCTCTCCCCTGAATGGGGCTCATAAAGCAAAATAATGCTTCCCATCCAAAGATCAAAAAGTAAATTTGTACTGGAGATGGCAGCTGAGTACCAAATGGTTTGGTGGAAACACAGCTCATGTTTCCTACATAAACTCTATGCTTGAAAACACCACACTGATCAGGAAGCTCACAGTTTTGCATGCCATGAAGCATCAGAAGCATTCCTTTCATTCTTATTAGGAATTAAGAAGTAGAATAGAATTCTCTATACTGAAAAGGTTCTATATATTCTCCATATTGAAATATATACTTTTTCCTCTATATTGAAATATATTTTTTTCTCTATATTGAATATATATTCTATATATTCTCTTTACTGAAAGGGTTGGAAAGTGTTGCCTATATTTAGACATTACAATCATGTCCCTTTCCCAACCCCTGGATTGCATTTTGGATATTTATAAACTTGTTCATTAGTGCTCCCTTCCCTCCCACGTCAAGTTACACAAGGAATGAACAGGAGCACAAAAATTCACCCAGGGCCAAGGTGTTATTGATCATCATCATAACATTCCAGTGACAGCTGCTTACATTTACTGCTGCTCTAAATATTAATAAGGGTTAACTCTAAGTTATTGGCATTATTATAGAAAGAAATTGGATATCACATTTCTGTGTAAATTCCACTTTTTCATCCTGTAAATATCAGTGCATGTTAAATATTTGAATTTTCACTGTATTAAAGGTTCTAAAGTTCAATGGTAATTAGTGTAATCAGGTGCCAAATTATTCAAGTCCCAGGAGAGCAGTATTATAGAAGGAACTATGGCAAAACTTCAAGGGCTGAATCTATGCTATAATTAGTATAAACATTTTTAGCATAATATAATACTTCATTTGTTCTGTGGATTTTGCAAAACACTACCTACAAAAAATTTTGAAGGACCTTAATTTGACAAAAATAAGCATTAAATTATCTTATAATTATGATAATGTTTGACAGAGAACACAAATTACTTTAGGGAGAAGCCTAGCTGGTTGGGTAGATGTTTCTGCAGCACAATCCAGAAATCAAAATTATATAAATCTAAGTGCTCTCTAATGTTCCCTAATATTTACTCTAAGTCTCATTTTCCTCCTACCAGAATATTTTCTGTTTCACAGGTTTGATACTGAACCCACTCTCAGGGAGAGGTGGTACCTCAGAAAGGAGAGCATCAAAGAAAAATAACTAAGCTGTACACAACAATTAGCAGCCATCAATTCAAAATCTAATTTTAGACTCTTGATTCTGAAAAACCTGACAAGTAGTTGTGATTTCACTCCCATGAACAGCACTGAGGGATCTCTGAGAAAACATAGTTAAGATCTTGCATATGGGCAATGATGTCTTTCTGGAGAGCATTCGATTCCAAAGGTAAATTCAAAGATCCCTGGTGCTTATGTCTTATTAAAACCAAAAATCTCCAAAGGTAATATTTTAATTAAAGCAATATCATTTCCTTGAATACACAATTTCCTCTCTGTCCCTCAGTCTGTTCAGCCTGGCCTTGGGTAGCAGGAGCAGTTTGTGAGCCCCAGTATTAATGAAACCCCTTTCTCCTGGAGATTTGTGTGCCTTCATTGACAGAGAAACTGAGCTGGTCATGCTGAAGCTTTTCTAGCAGCTGGGACATTTTTTGAGTTGTTTTGTCCTGCAAATCCTTGCACACTGTCTGGCATGGTGTCTGCTGGCCTTTCTTGTCCAGGGGCCAGCCCCATGAAGCTCTAAGGGTGTGATTCCTGCTGGGATCCCTCCTGCTCCTTTTGCCTGATCCTGACTAGTGGCTTCAACAGGGATGAGAGGCAGGAAAACACACATGGACCTATACACTTGTAGAAGTCTTTTCTCCACATAAGCCAGCTTGTTTCTAAAATAAAAGTGTGTCCCATGCCTGCAGTGACACAGCAGGGAGGGTGGCTTGGTGGTACAGACACTGCAGCTGCTGGCTGCCAGTGCTGTGCTGGAAACACAAATCTCACTCTTCCCTCTGGCCTATTCCCATCTTACTCAGTGTCCTGCAGCCTCGTGGGGGTTCTCCCCATGGGAATCAGTGTGGGAGCTCTGAGTCTTCTCCCTGTAAAGTATTGGGAGTTCACCACTCCTCCCAAGCAGCCCCAAAGGGAGAATCATTACAGCTACAGCATAAACAATGTCCTGGTAAAGGTTGTTTTCACCATTTTATATTGCTGGGACCCATCATACTGACCTTTCTCCAGAGAAGCTTATGTGCTATGATGTGAAATACTCACCTGGTCTAGATGACACTGCAACAAGCACATACCCAGTGCACCAGGTGGGTGTTTTCCCCTGCTGAGGGAACTGGCTGTGCCAGGCTGATTAGTGCTTAACACAAACCAGCCTGGACATGTCAGGTCTGTCAAGAGCTGCATTTTCTGTGTTTCACACACCATTCACAGAATCAGAGACTGTGCTGAGCTGGGAGGGACCCATCTGAGCCATCCAGTCCAGCTCCTGGCCCTGCACAGACCCCCACAATAATCCCCCTGTGCATCCCTGGAAGTGTTGTCCAAACACTCCTGGGGCTCTGGCAGCCTCGGGGCCGTGCCCCTTCCCTGGGGAGCCTGGGCAGTGCCAGCACCCTCTTGGGAAAGAATTTTTTCCTGATATCCAACCTAACCCTGCCCTGGCCCAGCTCCAGCTGTTCCCTGAGCTCCTGTCCTGGACAGGAGAGTGAAGAGATCAGAGCTGCCCCATTGTGAGGATGCTGAAGACCCCAGTGAGGTCTGACCTCAGTCTCCTCTCCTCCAGGCTGAACACACCAAGTGCCCTCAGCTGCTCCTCACTGAGGGCTTCCCCTGCAGACCCTTCCCCACCCTCAGGGCCTCCTCTGGGCACTCTGCAATGCCTTCCTGTCTTTGTCCTGCTCTGGTGCCCCAGAGTGCCCCCAGCACTGAAGGTGAGGCTGCCCAGCCCAGAGCAGAGCAGAACAATCCCCCCTGGCCTGGCAGAGCTGGGGCTGATGCCCCAGGACAGGGATGTCCCTGCTGGCTGCCAGGGCACTGCTGGCTCAGCTCCAGGGCCCCTGGCCAGGAGCCCCAGGTCCCTTCCTGCAGCTCTCTCCAGCTCTCCCTGCCCAGTGCCCCCACACAGCCAGGGCTGCCCCGGCCCAGGGCAGGGCCCAGCACTGCCCGGGCTGAACGGCACCTGCCTGGGCACTGCCCCTCTCTGCCATGCCTGGGGCTCTCTGCAGGGCCCCTCTGCCCTCCCAGGGCCCGACAGCTCCTCCCCATTCAGCGCCATCAGCAAACTCCCTGAGGGCTCCTCTGGCTCCCGGCTCCAACCCAGGAATGAGGGGTTGGGCCCGGGGCTGAGGGTGGAGCCCTGCAGAGCCCCACTGGTGACAGGCCCCGGTCTGGTGGCACCCAGCCGCTGCCACCCTCTGTGCCCAGCCCTGAGCCAGCTGCTCACCCACCCCACGATGTGTTTGTCCAGCTGTGGCCTGGGCATTTTGTCCAGGAGGGTCCTGGCAGAGATGGCATCAAAACTTTGCTGAAGTCCAAAAGGATTCCATCAAGTGGCTGCCCTTGATCAGCCAGCTGGGTTCCCCTGCTGCAGGAGACCAGGTCTGACAGGCTCTGACTGCGTGGTCCTGGCACACCCTCAACACCTCCCAGAATAAAGTTTTCAGTGATTTTAGCAGGCCCTGAAGTGACACTGACAGTCCTGTAGTCTCTGGGGTCCTCCTTCTTGCCCTTCTTGAAAATCAGGATACCATTCACCAGCTTCCAGTCAGCTGGGACCTCTCCAGATTCCCAAGACTGCTCAAAAATCATCAAGAAAGGCTTTGCAATGACATCAGCAGCTCTTTGAGGGGTTTTGGACGAATCCCCTCAGGCCCCATAGATTTGTAGGGATCCAGCTGGAACAGCAGATCTCATACAATTTCAGGGTCAAGTGGGAGCTGATCACTGTCACAGTCATGGTCCTCCAGCTCAGGCCACTGAGCCCCCTTAGTCCCTGATCTGTGTTGAAGACAGAGGCAAAGAACACAAAAAACACTTCTGCCTTCTCCCTGTCCCTGTTTGGGAGGTGACCAACCTCATCCTGGAACAAGACAATGTTATTTCTGCACTTCTTTTTGCCATAAATATGTTTGAAAAACATATTTTTTATTGTCCCCCACATTTCTAGCAAGTTCAAGTCCAACTGAGCTTTGGCTGCACAGACTTTCTCTCTGCGGTGGTGAGCAGCATCTCTGTGTCCTTCCCATGGCCCCTGAACTTGCTTCCACTGGGAGTAAACCTTCCTCTTTTGCTCAGTTTCCAAGAGGAGATTCCTGATCAGCCTGATCTGCCTCACCTGCTTGACCTCTGACATTTGGGAATTGCTGCTCCATTGCCTTTAGGAGGTGATGCTTAAAAAGTGACAGCACTGATGGGCCCAGCACCTGCCACAGCATTTCCCTGGGGATTTAACTCACTGGTTCCCTGAGCTGCCTAAAGTCTGCTCCACTTCATAAAGTGTGTTTTCTAAACTCCTATCTGTTTGAGTGACAATTTAATATCCTTTTGGATCTTTTTATTCCCCATGAAAAAAGCCCACCACTTCAAATGGAGGATGCTGTGTTTTTAATCAAATGTCAGGGCTGAGCACCTCAGCTCCAGTGCTCTGGTGGAAAGCATTTGGCAATACAGGGCATGTCAAAATGAGTAGAGCAGTAACAGCCAAGCAGAGGAAGAGAGCTCCCAGATATCTTCTCCTGCTTCAAGGTTATCTCTTAGGTTGAAGATTAGATGTTCATTTGCCTTGGCTCATGTCAGGGAGTGCTGCCTTGACTTGGAGAAGAGTTTCCATCCCCTCAAAGTGCTGAGTATGCTGTATTTAAGGCTGAAATCTTGAATAAAACCATACCTTTTACATACTGCTGTAATTGTACAAAACAGGTACTTTCCAAGCACTTCAGCCCAGTCTCACAGTAAATATCTCTCATTCTCCTCCCAGAGAAGGTTTATGTAAATCTTAATTACTGCACCACAGTTCCAATATTTACTGACATGCTGTAAATCCATTGTGTACAAAGCAGACTAGGATCCAGTAATACAGAGGCATTGTTTAATTATATGTTTATTAGAGCAGTAAAACTAATAATCCCCAGTAAAATCTTTGAAAATTATCCCGTCATGATAGAGTAATCACTGTCCTTTCAGAGAGGATAAAAGCACAGCAAACAGACATTGCTTTGTCACAAAGCTGCAGCAGGCACAGCACACAGCTCTGAGCCCAATTCATTCTGTCAGCCTTACACAACCCATGGATTTAAAAACATGCATTAGGAAAGCAATGGAATAATTCAACTTTCAGTGCCTGTATCAATTATTTCTTTTCAGTGAGTCTCACTCACAGGGAATGGATTCTAAAAGCTCATTTTATACACACAGCTCTGATCCAAGGCCAGAACAGTTAGGGGCTCTTCCCTTTGGACCAGCCATCTGTGTGTGAGGCCAATCCTGACAAGTCCTCTCTGGGGCAATTCAGCAGGGTTCTGGCAAGAGGGTTTTGATCTGTACAGAGCACATTTCTGTTCAGCCAGGTAACATAAGGGCATTTTGCTCTTTGCAGGTTTACTGTGCACGTGTCCTCTTGGTTAGAGTGTCCCATAATGCAGGAGGATGCAGGCTGGCCATGTAGCAGAGAAAATGTATATTTATCACCAGCTTTCCCTATAAATTAATTCTAACAGGGAGAAGAACACTTATTACAATGTGCATGTATTTTTCCATGTGGAGACAAAGCATCAATGTCCCTTTACCTGCCTGTGAGTTAAGAAGCTGTTCTTCAGCTTGTGGGCTGTGGCTGTTGCTAAGACAACTGCGGTGCAGCCGTGACAATGGCCGTGATCATGCACCACAAGCTGCAATTTACCCACAGGTTCCTCATTTATTAGAGCACAGAAACAGCAGGGTGGCTGCTGCACCACGTCCCACATGATAGAGCACTCTGAGCATGGTGTGAGTGGCTGTCACCACCTCCTCTGGGTCTAAACATTTGAAAGGAAACCCAATGCTGGGTAAATGCTTTATCCAAGGAAAGTGTACCCTACCACTTTGGAATTGCCTCAAATAAAACACAGCTGTCCACATTATAAACTTTGAAGGAGTTCCTCAATTTTGGTGCACACCTGTAATGATACCTAAATGTAAGAGTCCTTTGGAGACTGAGGAAACAAGCAAGAAACAGCTTGGGGGCTGGGGCTTTGCATTTTGTCACTCCATTACCTGGCAAGGAATAGGGCAGTAATTGGGATTCTCATGCAGAGCCAGCACTGCTTCATGTAGTGTGTTTTACCACCTGGAAGGATGAGCTAACAACAAGAGTTCTTGGCTCTCTAAGTGGTCTGTACCATGTTGTTTACTTTCTGGGAACATCTTCAGGATCAGTTAAAGTGTTGTCCAGCTCCTCATGAAACAGTCCTCCCTACTGCCAGCAGGGTTCCACAGTGCAGAGTTAATTTGGCCAGCAGAGGCTTACATTCCTGTGCTGGCTAAAATATAAAATTATTGGGATGCTTTTCTAAAAGAGGGTGTGTTGTAATCCTATGACCATGCAAAAGTAAGCCATGAGTCACTAAAGGTTAATGAGAGAGGGATGTGCCCTGTGTGGGCTGGGCTGGGCTGAGCAGTCACCTTCTTGCACAAAGGCAGGGCTGCAAGATGTGGAGGCTCAGCAGGCAAGAGGGAGAAAAGAGCCCCTGAACCCTCAGATTACTGGGGGAGCTCTTAGGGCAGCAGCGCTGCAGAATTCAGTGAGGCACTCTGATATTTCTGAGTTTCAGTTTTAATATCTTCACAGTGCTTGCAGTGCACAATGGAGTCATATTGCTGCTGCAATGACACTGAGACATCAGGAAAAGGTACTGCCTGTCTTGTTTTGTGTATCCAGCCTCCACAGACATGCACCTTGTGTTCAGGGGCTTGTCAGCACCCAGCAGCTGTTCCTGCATTACTGCTGATAACAAGCACTAGGGAGGTGAGGATTGAAAGGCAACTATGGAAGGTGGCTACAAAATGCATGTCAAATATTCATTTTCTTGTAATCCAGTACTTCCATTTCTCTGAGAGTCCCCCACATCACCAAGACATTTGTAACTACAGGTTCCCATATGGATTTTCTCACGGACATCAACCAAGTCAGTCTCATTACTTGAACAGTGCTTCACACTCTACAGTGTATAGGTCTTTAAACTTCTTCTTCTGCCTCCTTGTTTTATCATGTATTTATTTTGTGCATAACTATTTTAGTTTACTGCAATAAAACCCATTCTCCTTAAGGCCCAATCTATAATGAACAAATAAAAAAATGTTATTTTGTTCAGAATGCATTATGAACAGCTTAGTATCAATTTTAAGGAAGTGTGACTAGCTTCCTAATGGCTTCTTATTTCAGTTATTTCTAGCTGCAACTAAGCCAGACAAATGCTTTAAAATCATTCCTATTAAAGCACTTGAGAGGTTTTTAGCAATGCTTAGATGTGCCATCAGTAGGACATTTAAATAACACACCTAAAAATAGAACTGTTTCTGGAGATCATACAGGAAACGTGCCATAAGGGAAATATGCTTATGATAAAAGAGATTTCCTATACATATTCTTAGCTTCATGAAGCCACTTGAGAATCCTATTTTAGAGACAGGAAATTTATGTACCTTAATCCTTATTTATGTTCTTCAAAAATCAAACTATCATCCAAGCTGCTCATGTCTGAATGCTCCAGTTATGTCCTAAAGGCTCAACATTTTGGGAAAATTTCTGCCTTGCAGGACCTGATTTCAGATTTAGGTTTTGAGTATCATTTTCCATACTTGGAGTCATATTGGAGTCCAATACATCTGAGCTCAAGAAACCAGCCCAAATTTTCCTGCAGCGATTCACATCTCCCAGGCTTCAACACATACTTTGATCAATCTATTAATTCCCTGATTTCAGCTTCATAATGGAGTTCTCCAGATTCCATGGAGCTCTGTGGGAGTGCTGAGCATGAAAGAAATGCCAGAGCCGTGGCTGAGGTGCACATGCACATCCCACTGAAAGTCTTTCTCCTGCTGCTCCTTCCTGCATTCCTTGCCTTTATCCCAAGAAACACATGGATTGTATTTGCAGGGTGCCCCAGGGCAGGAAGGAATGATGCATCTGACTCCATGTGCTCAGTCGGCTAATTTATTATTTTATGACACTATATTATATCAAAGAATACTATACTATACTAAGAATACAGCAAGGATACTTACAGAATGCTAGAAAGCTAATAATGAAAACTGGTGACTCTCTCCAGAGCCCTGACACAGCCTGGCCCTGACTGGGCAAAGAGTGAAAACAACTCCCAGCAGAATGCAATGGAACAATCACCTGTGGGTGAACAATCTCCAAACACATTCCACATGAGCACAGCACAGGAGAAGTAAATGAAATAAGAATTGTTTTCCTTTTTTCTGAGGTCTCTCAGCTTCCCAGGAGAAAAATTCTGGGCAGAGGAATTTTTTTCAGAGAATGTGAATGCCACACACATGGATGTCATGAACATTGCAATCAGCTCTTAGACCACTACAGATATTCAAATCCAAGGAATGGTTCCTATTGCTCTCCATTTTTGTTTCAATTAGGGCTGTTACACAGGCATCCATTTACTCACTCTGACATTTCCCTCTCATCCCTGGAGCTGAGCAACTTCCCCAAAACAGGCAAGTCCTCTGGACTCCATGTGGTTTTTGGCTCTTGGTTTGCATAGTATGACAGAACCAAATTTAAGAGACAACTTCTATTTTTAGGTAGAGGAGAGTGAGTGTTTGACACTGTTAGAACTGAGTAATGACTGTCAGTAAATGCACTGAGGGTCTGAGCTCCCTGCACTGCCCCACAGCACCTGGTGATGTCTGAGTCTCCCACACATTGTCCTCAAGGCTTCAAACCACAACCATCACAGGGGAATTTGCCACTGCACAAGAGTGTGGTCAAGAGTTAGACATCATCTAGCACACTTAGCAGGTCCTTCATTTTCCTCAAAACAGTACCTAGAAATAAGCAAAAAAGAATTTTTTTTTTTTTTGCAAATAGTATAATAGGAACTAGAGAATGTCTTATGTGTCCCCTAACTGTAGGAGTGGTTGTTAGAAAGAATGAACAGCTCCCTCTGCTACCTGGCTGGACAGCTGCTGCTGATGAATTTTGACATGGATACTATTAATGACAGTCATTTATGTGGAAAGACAAAAGCCCAATCTTCTCTTCACCTATCTTTTGAGATAATGGTAGAGATTGCTGTCCTATTCCTGAAGGAAAAACAAAAAAAAGTCTATAAATTCACTTAGACGTGTGTATTCAGCTTTCTATACATCACTCTGCAGTTTTAATTTTTAGCACATTATGTCATTCCTATTTATCAATAACCTGACTTCCCTTCTAATGTATTACATTTAGAAATCCATTCAAGAGTATGACACACAATTCAGTGTGGCACAGAGCACAAAGCATTCATATATTCCATTAAATCCCTACAAGCCCCTTCTCTGTCAGTCAGAAATCACAAAGTGTAATGCAGGTGCCTCCTCACTTCCCATCACCTTGGACTCAGCCAAAAAGGAAAGAGTTAATTTTAGAACAGAAGGGCAAGGTCCACTCATTTAATTCCTTTCTTATTGACTCATTTCTCTTAAATCAGCTTAAAGAGCAAGTACTTTGTTTTAGAAATTGAACCACAGTTTCACTTTGGAAAGGCAAGCCCTGTCAATATTACAGATATGAAGGGGGTTGTGAAAATTCAGACCTGCTTGGGTCCCACAGGGTGATACTTATCTCTGCTGGGTCAACTGCAAAAGCACTTAATTCAGAAGTAAAACAATGTTATAAATTATGTCATAAATGCTGGACCAGGAGTGATTGGAAAGAAAAGAGATTAAATGGAGTAGACCCCAAAAATGTAAGATTTCTTTTCATTATTATACAGATTAAAATAGTGAATATAGAAATTTGCATTTAAAGGGATGTATGTTAGGTACTAAGTCAATAATTCAAGGACAAGAGAGGCAGCAGTGACTGAAAGATCTGTTGGGCTGCATTTCTGACTGATGGAAGTATTTGCATTTTCCAGGAAAACAAAACAAAACCCTCAAACAAACAAAAAAGAAAATAAAAACAAACAAACAAAAACCCACAAACAAACCAAAAAACCCCACCACAAAAAAACAAAAACATATTTCATAAAGAGATTTAAGTTTTTAAACTTATCCAAAACAACAAAGGATTTTCACTTCTCTGGAGAATTAAGCTCGATGTACAAAAAGCAGGTTTTTTATTAAGTGGGGTTGAGATTCTCCATTCTCACACCCTATTTCTCCCCACTGCCCCCAGCAGTCCTTCCCCATGGCACCTCAGCCTGGAGCCTCTCTGACAAAGAAACTCCCTGAGAGCAGCAAGAGGAGAAGAGAAAGAGAGTTCAGAGAAAAAAGGAAATTTGATGTAAATATTACCTGAGTAAAAGGGTTTTGGTGGCAAGAAAATGTTTTGGTATCATAGTGACAGGACATGGCAAGCTGCAAAAGTGTGTGAAAAGAAAAGAAAAGGATAGAGAGGAGTTGCTAAAAAAGAGATCAGGCAACTAGGAGCCACCAAGGAAAATTCATCTCCCAGGACAAAATCTCAAATTCCAAAGGCATGCAAATTTCCAAAACTAGGCATCTATATTTGTTTCAGTCTCCTGTGAAATTAAAAACCTTATTTACTGATAGAGAAAATTCTTTAGATGTAGTTGTTATGGTAAGTTAATTATTCATGGCATTTTAAAAGAAAGCTGCATTGGGGTTTCCTCCATGGGTGCACCTGGGGGGAGGAAAGGAAGGAATCAGTGACTGTGAGGGTCTTTTTCTTAGACCTTTTCTTTCAGACATTAAAGCAGCTGTGGTAAAACTATCACTAACAAAATCCAGATGATCAAAGAGCTTGCAGTAAGTCTGAAATGTCCCAAATAAAAACAGATTACTTAAATTGCAAATCCCTGAACACAGGGAAGTGTCTCCACAGTTTGGTGAACTACCCAACTAAATGGAGGAAATATAACAAAACTGGCCTAAATAGCTTTTCAATAACTGCCACCAGTGAACCTTCAAAAGGAACTAATTTTTAAAATGTCTTGATTAAAAGCAAATATAAAGTATTCCTGCAGAGCAATTACAGGATTCTTTATGTCTGACATGCCTTCACTAATGAGGAAAGATACTGAAGTTAATTTTTATGAGAGTTCTTGTCATCTAATATTATTAAACTGGACTGGCTTTCAAGGGGCTCATAAGCAATTTGTTGACACTGTATTAAAAGGTTCATGTACTGAATTATAAGTAGTATAAAATTTTGGAACTGAGGCACAGAGAATATTTTTGGCTTCCATAATTGTTTACCACGTGTACCATTGTTTAAAATGCAATGCCTTGTGATACTCATTTGTATATTACCAAATGACACTGAAAAGAATATTGATTCCCTTGCACTAAATGAAATGGCAGCAAAACCACAAGGACTGAACAAGTGCCTTTGATGACTTGGTAAGAAGGACATCAGCATTAGAGTCTGGCACTTGAGGAATACTTACAAGTCTGTGCTTATGACATTCAAAAGAGTTTACTACTTTGTTCAAATAAAGGACAAAAGCCCTAATAATTATTTTTCTAAATTAGTTTTTTAAAATCTTTATTATCACTGGTGTGAGAACTTGATAGCATGCTGAAATAAAAGAGCTGTTCCTGGATTTGGTTCTGAAATACTGACAAAATAAACAAATGAAATGCAAACAGGTTTTTATTCTCAGCACAGACTGCATTGTAATGATTTAGACATATAAAGAGGCAGCTACATGGTGTGAGAGCCATTTCTGAAATGGCTATTCTCTCCTATTTCTGAATTTTACATGCAAGTGATGAAAAGGTTCAACCTCCTTTGCTGGTGAGGTGTCTTTGTTATCCCAGCAGCCAGGCAAGCATGTGAGCAGCAGCACATTGCATTTCCTTCCAGGGAAACACCCCTGGGGGACAAGGGCAGCTGCACTGCATCCCTCAGGAGCACACAGAAAAGGAAAATCCCCAGTGGGGCTGCTGTTTGGTTATTGCAGAACCAAGAGCTTGCTCTTTATTCCCAGGGGTTCAGTGAGAGGTCTTGGCACTGCTCAGGTCCTCTCCTCCCCTGCCCCATTGCCAGTGGCTTTGCCAGGTCTGACCCACCTGCAAATTCCCTCCCTGGGGTCTCCCCACTCACACTTTGCATTGCACCCAAGGAAGCTCAGAGTGCTACCAGAGCTAGAACCAGGACACTTGGGCACAAAACTGCCTTTTGTTGTTAAAGCTTTGTGCAGATGCACAAACATAAAACAATTGTAATGCACATACAGCTTTATCATTTTTATAAACTGTTTTAAAACCAGCTGGTTGTCCTCAGCTGTATATTGTAATTTTATCCTGCTCTCATCTTGCATATACTTTGATTATTTTTTTGTAATTAATCCTGTGCCCTTGATGAATATTTTAAAATTTTCCCTATCCGAGTCTTTTCCTTCCTCCCCCCAGAAAAAAGGTTTGCAATGTAATTAATTTTAAATGGTAGGGAAAAAACCCCAACTGAATGGAATTCTATGAGGTTTTTAATTTTGGGTGCTTTTTTTTTATTTTCCCCCCAAAGAGGATCAGTTTTTAAGCCTTACTACCTTGATATTGTCCCTTGAAATTAAGACCTATAAGCAAGGTGGTTGCCTTGCAAACAGCACATTTGGAGCATTTTAAACAAAACTTGACATGGTCAGCAAACACATGTAACTGAAATGAAATTCTCTGAAAAGCACTTGTTATGGAAGGAGCAATTTCAGGCAGCAGGGGTCAGAGAGGGGGTGCTGGGCACGTTCCTGTAAATGAGGGGTGTCCCTGTCAGGTTCATTTGGTGAAGTCCTGATCCCACTGCTCCTGGGGGGAAATTCAGACACCAAAGTAAAGGCCTGGCATGCAGGCTACTTGCAAAAATGAAAACAGTGGTTTTCAAAGCATATGATTAAAAATCAGAGCTTACCCTTAGCACTGAATAGCTTGATTTGATGGGAAAGGCCTGCCCTGCCCTGCCAAGCACCCACCCAGCAGCACTGCCCAGACTGCAGCCCTGCCACACAAACATCTGCATGAACATCTGTCAGCCTGCTGCAGAGCCCAGAGGAGGGACCAGGGTGGGCAGAGGGATGGAGCAGCTCTGCTGGGAGGAAAGGCTGGCACAGCTGGCATTGCTCACTGCCCAGGAGAAGCTTTGGCTGAGCTCAGGGTGGCCTTGCAGGGCCTGAAGGAGCTGCAGGGAAGATGGAGAGAGACAATTGCCAAGGGCTGGAGGGCCAGGAGCCAGGGAATGGCTCCCAGTGCCAGAGGGCAGGGCTGGGTGGGAACTTGGTGTGGTAGATGAGTAATGTGATGGTTGACTCTCCCAATTAACAGACAAATGGCATGTATATAGGTTAAGAGAAGTTTTATAGGTTTATAGTGATGTTTTATCCCCTTGCATGGTTATCAAGGGACATCTGGGAGGGCTGGCTGTCACTGTGGGACACCTGAGCTCCAGTCAGGATTTGAGGAAGAGATCTCGACCCCTGGACAGCAAAGAAGGGGTCGATGGGCAGAACTTTGGAGGGGTGAAAGGGTTAAAAGGTGAAATCTCCATTGTGTGGGTGAGCAGAGGGTGGGGAAATCCTCTGCTCCCGGGGCTGTGACCTTTTCTCTGTTCAGTCTTCTGTTGTGTTTTTGGTAAGGTTTATTAAACCTTTCTAAACTATGAAAAGTGAGTAACCATTTCTCACATTGGCAATGAGGAATTGTTCCCTGGTAGGGTGGGCAGGCCCTGGCACAGGGTGCCCAGAGCAGCTGGGGCTGCCCCTGGATCCCTGGCAGTGCCCAAGGATGTCCAGGCTGGGCACTGGGGCTGGGAGTGACCTGGGACAGTGGGAGGTGTCTCTGCCATGGCTGGGGTGGAACAGGATGGGCTTTAATGTCCCTTCCCAGACCTTTCTGTGATTCCATGATCTGGGCACCTGTTTTGTAAAGCTGTTGGGAAGGAGAGCCACAATCAGATGATGTTTAAACCCCTTCTGATGACTTGATAGGCAATAAAAATTGTGCAGGAGAAACACTGAAAACTGATTAAATATAAATGTGTCAGATGCAGCACTGAGGGTATGAGAGAATAAGGAGTTTAAACATTTGGATAAGCATTTTAACTCTCCACACACACACTTCTCCATCAAAACAGTCTGCAGCATGACTCCCCACAATTTAGCCTATAGATCAACCTCAAAGCAAATTGGCTCACAGTAAGCTAAAAAAGAAATGGAAATTGCTTTCTTCCCTGCTCTAGAAGTGATAAAATTTACCCACAATATGAATCATTTGACTGATTCCAAATCTCTTAGCCAGACACTTCTACTGATAGGATAAGAATAAACTTTTCTATTTAAGGAATGATTTTATAACCTGTTATCAAAATTACAATTTATTTTTCTTCTACAAGCAAACAAACAGCACTCTGAAAGAGAGATATTTTGTACCAGTCTGGCAAGCACTTAGGAGAGACCAAGGTAGGTGAGAGTGCTGGGAAGGTCAGCTGAGCAGCATCAGCTGCACAGGGCACGGCCCAGAGATGCTCCCTGGGCAAGTTCCTGGGCTTCCCCTGCACTGCAGCCCCACAGAAAAAACACCTGAGTGGGCCCAGCTCCAGAAATACAGACAGGGGGAACAACCACAGAAAATGCAGAGAGCTGCAGCTCAGACAGAGAGCTCCAAGCCATGCCCAGCCCTGCTTTGCTCTGATTTTCCTGCAAGCCAACCCTCAGCTGGCATCAATACCCCAAAGAAAACAATGCCAGGAGGGACAGAGCACACAGGGTGTGCACCTGAAAGCAAAACCTTGTTTGGGGGATCTATTGACCAAGTCAAATAGACTCCAAACCTATGTGGTTGTCCAAAATGGTGTGTCATCATCTTGCAAGAGGAAGAGGAGAGCAGAGGCAGCAGGGGCCGAGGCTTTGTGCACAGACAGAGCTCCTGAGAATTCCCAGCCTAAACCAACAAGGCAGAACCAATCCTGTGTCCCAGGAGCTGAGTTTGTCCTCACTCTGTGCAGGGTGGCTGGGCCACAGCAAAGTGAAATCACTTGTTCCTTCCGCCAAGGAGTGGGCTCAGAGCCGTGAAAAGTCAAATCTACTCAATCCTTCTCTTCAGATTTTATCTGCAGAAGTTTCTTTCCAAATCCCTTGGATAGCAAAGGTATTTTCCCCACATTACTAGTTTTTCTTTACACTAGAGAATTTCTAAACAATTAAGTGTCTCAATTAGAGCTGAAGTTTTAACCAAAGTGAAATATTTCCCAGGGCATTATGGCAAATCTGGGTGCCAGCAGCACCTGTAGCTCTCACCCAGGACAGTCCAGACAACCACCCTGCAGCCACAGACACTTCATAGGGTGGGAAACCTCTGGAGAGCCACAAGGGAGATGGAAACAGCCTTGGGGCAGGATTTGGAAGGTAGGAAGGCAGTGCAAGAGTTGTGAATGTTCTAAACATGGGATGCCCCTGAACTGTGCCCAAGTGCCAACATCTGCTCTCCCCACAGCTGCACAGCCCAGAGCAGTGGAAGAATTGGACCCCAAGTTTGCTCCTGACCCTTGACAAAAATACAAAAGTGAGATGTGAAAACAAGCAGGAATGCATTTTCCATGCTGACAGTGCCAATTTATGGATGGCAAATGTAAAGGCAGCCAAGACTTCTGCAGAGGAATTGGGGAGTGGGGTGACAGGGCCATAAATGTGAGGCTTTTCCCCTACACTCTGAGAAGCTGAGCTGATTTTGAAAGCATTCCACATCCACTTTCTCTACTATTTGTAAAATAATTTTCCTTCTTTCCCAAGATGCTACATGGTCATACACAGGCCAAGTTTAGAAATTTAATCTGAAAAATGCTTGAATCTGCACTGGATATATTTACAAAGAAAAATCCTAAACCTGCCAAGATTTGTAACGCTGCAAGATGAAAAACTCCAGGGTATTTTAAAGAATAAGTGATTGTGTACTTGATACCCCAGAAGAATCAGCTGCTACTGCAAAGCAAACTGGAGCCAGAGGAAATACTCCTGCTACCTTTTGTGGGCTTTATGCCAGCTTTTGTACGTCTGCAGCATTTGATGCCAAGCTAGAGATGGAATGGAAATCACTAACCAGCTTTACATCACTCTGTTGGCTATATTTCATGTTTTACTTTAATTTTAACACAGTCTCTGGCATCATATTTCCCATTTAAGAGTAGAGTACTGAGTATTTAAGAGTGAGTATCCTTACCTTTCTTCCCCAGGTTATTTCAGTGAGCATTCAACTAATTGTTGTATTACTGGCACTGATTTTACCAGTTTCTTTAGGAAAGGCTGGTTTTAATTTCAATAAAATGCAAATTAAGATAAATATTGGACAACAGAAATCTCATAAGCTTTCACAATGGTCATGAAAGGTGCCAGGTAGATAAAACTGGGAACTGATATTTTGTACTTATCTGCATAAAAGATGCAGCCAGGACAGCAAATTTCAGCACCTTCCCATGCCATGGAGAACCTGCCCCTCAAACCAGCCACACCAGAGATGGGGAAAGGGGAGCAGCTCCAGCCTCTTCTGCCCTATCAAATCTCCATCCCTGCCACAATGACTGTGCCTAGTTTGCAAAACAAAAAATATTAAACTTCCACCCTCTAGCATTAATTTAAATCAGTGCCCAGGTAGAAACATTTTGAGAAACAATGGCAAGGCAGCTGGATCCCATCTCTCAGGGACACTCACACATGGGATTTCATTTGGGCACACACTCAGTTTGGATGCCATGACTATTTTACCATAGCATTGATAAATTAATTCAGAGGCATTACAAATTTGATTTGGGGAGCAATTAATTGACACCTTCTGAGGCAATTTATGTTGCCCAGATTTTGTCCAGGTGAAAACTGCACAAATGCTTTCTCATATGCTGATCTCTCTGATGTGACCAGTGGCTGTGAGGGCACTGCAGACTGCAGCAGGTACCCTCAGCAGATGGCAAGGCACTGGCAGCTTTGGATGCTCTAAATTAAATGAATCAAGATACCACTTGTTCCAAGTGAGTGGGTGTTTAATCACATTCACCCTTTCTGTTGTTCAGAGATAGTGTTGATTTTGGTAATAAAAAATATGAGAATTTTTCAGAAGATGGAAATGTGTTTTAGATTCAAAACAAAAGGTCAATTTTCCACTCATCACCAACTCTTCCATTCTCCTATCTAATCACATTTGAAATAAAAGAATTTTTGAAGGTAGAAAAATCTGGCAGTTTCCATGGTGAAAGTAAATAAGTTGTTATAAGGTTGTGTGCAACTGGTCCTTTCTGTTACTCAGAAATACAGTACAGATAATCACAAACCTTTAGGCTTTCCAATCCTTGAGCCAAACTTCATATAAAAATCATTGCCATGTTAATTGTCATATCAAATATCAGGTTTCTACACATCTATCATTAATCTCGTGTTGATAACAGATATTTGAATATTATTCCTTCCTATTTTAGCTTGCATGATAGGCAGAATATGAACCCAAAGTCAGAATAAACAGCTACAAATCCAAAATGAAAAATTCATTGTTTCCTTTTCTGCATGTGTTCACACACATGGAAGATTGAGCTGTTTTCAGAGAAGTCTTTGGCCTGATTTAGGGCCTTGAACAGCCATCAAAGGGATCAGTTGCATGATCAGTAGCATCAGCAGCACAGCAGACTAGTCACTGCTACTCAGAGTTCTCTTAATTGGGTTTTCCTCAAGGAAAGCAATTCTGTTTAATGACATAAATTGACAAGAGCTGCTACTTGAGCATGACAGCAATATCAAATATTCTGCTTAATGGCAGCATTTGGTCAGTATTGAGAAGCAAAGTGGTGTTTTACCAGGTGAGGTTTAGGCATGAAACACTCATCTCTTGTCTTTTATCAAATAAGATATCCCAAAAAGAGTAAAAAAGGCAAGACAAAAAAAATATTAAATGCAGTGGATATTTTATAAATGTAATTGATATTTTATTTTACCTCTTTAGTCTTATCTGCCATGAATTCTTCTCACCATGTGTGAACATGCTGCATTCAAAGCTCTACAGAATAAATTACTTTTCCTTTAAGGGAGATAATGGGATCCACTGTGGTCTCCCAATTAAGAGAATTCTCACGTACTAATTTCATGCCATCTAATTAAGGCTCATTTATGACTCCAGGAGGCTGACCTGGACTTGTGGTGAATAGCAAAGACTTTGAACCTCCAAGGCTGGAGATGTTCACCCTGCTAGGTCATGAGCAGCCTTGAGATCTGCCCAGCACATGATTGCAACAGCAGCTGTGCTGCAGTGGGGCAGATGCAGACCAGATGTGCAGCACCCCCTCCTGAGGCTGCCCTACCCCCCTGGCTCTGCTGAGCCCAGCTCAGCCACACTGGCACTGGCAGAGCCTTGCTGACAGCCCAGCCCTGTAAAACCCAGCTCAGCCCTTTGAGGTGGGCTCTGGAGAGAGGGGGAATCCCCTCTTACAAAGCCCCTGGGGTTACAAATGCTCACTCTTTGTCTGGGATAATTTCTAGAAGCTACCATTTTGTGATAAAAGAGCATAAACAAGAGCAGTGTGCTCAGGACAAGGAGCACACCCAAGCACCCTGTTTGCTGTCACCTTGGTGGGGTGGCCCTGGCACTGCTCAGTGCTGAGCTGCTGCCCCAAGGAGCCCAGCTGCTCTGCACTGACAGCAGTACCAGGTATTTATTGCATCTCTGTGCTGGAGACAAGGACAGGGGCTGAAGCAAACCTTCCAAGGACTTCACTGCTCTGGAGATGTGTCCCAGCAGCCAGCAGAGCCCTGGCAGAACAGGAGGAAATGTTTTCAGAAGGATAAAGTGCTCCTGAAAAAACCCTCCAGTGTACCAAGGCACAAATAAGCACTGATTCAAAACCAGCCTCAAATGTCTTCAGCCTCAAACTCTCCTCCCCAGGTGGGCACATTTCTGGAGCCAAAGCAGGGTGTCACTGAGCACAGCTGGGAGCTCTCCTTGTGGAAATGTTCCTGCTAGAGGACATGTGCACACACACATTGAGGGTACAGAGATGTACAGACACAGGCTCTTGCCACATTTGGTGTCAGGGAGCCACAGAACAGAGCACCCACCCCCACGGGGCTGTTGGCCTTCCCAGCATCAGCATTTCCTGCTCTGTGCTGTGCTAAGAGAGCCCTCAGAGCTGAGAGCACCAATTCCCCAGCCCTGCAGCCCCACAGCTCCCCGTGGGCCTCTGCAGCTCCTGAGCTGTCATTACTGAATGTCTGACCAGCCTCCTGCTCCCACAAAACTCATTACCTCCTCTGGACAATCATTTCAGCAGAGAGCAGAAAATACTATAGGACTAGAAAAAGAAAAATGAGAGCTGGTAGGCTTACAAAGATTAGATGGGTTTGTTGGGCTGGGAACAAAATCAGGTTTCTTGTTAGGAAAGGAAGAAAGAAGAAGCACATTTCCAACCTTAATTTTAGCCCCTTCTGGAAAGGCTGTGATGGGTTTGGAGGAAAATGCTCTCCTCCTCAAGTTTTCTACTGCTTCAGTTGAAATTCCACTGGGTGGTCTGCAAGCGTGCCACAGAGACCTGATACAATAATTTTTATTTTATGCTATAAATAAATAATATTGTGAAATAAGAGCAAAATGCAAACTTAAATATCTGTGTTTACAGTGCACAGATGAGAATTCGTGGGCAGAAATGGAGAAGCTGTCAAAGCACAGCAGCACAGATGCAATGGTCTTGCTGTGACACTTCCTGCATTTTTCAGGCATGATAGCAGGGAAGGAAAGGCAGCCCAGGGAGAGAAAACACACCAGCTATTACAGCTACATCTCCAGTAAGAATTAAATACAACCAAAACCTAAGTATCATCCTGGAACAGTGAATCTTCTCTTTCTCCACTTGGTATAACATTAAAATGAGTACAAACTGCATCAGCATTGTGTGATTATAAACCTGCTGCAAGAGATTCAAAGGGCAGCTTGCCTTCCAGCACTCTTGTTACCCAGGAATATGTTTTTGTTAGTGCTGACTCTAAGTCTCTACTCAGAAAAAAAAATGTAATTCCACCACTAAAGAATGGCCCATGACTCTGCTGAGGTTGCTGTGCTTTGTTATGCTGGGAATCCAAAGGAAGGTTCACACCTTGTAATATTCCCCTTCCTTCTTCCTTGAATATAAGGAAAGCCTACTGGAAATACCTAAAGAGAGACAAAAAACAGCAATAAAACTCAGCACAATTCCTGGGTAACCCTGTTGGTACCTTGTGGCTTTGAGAGCAGTGCAGCACAGAAATATCCAGAGGCAAAGAAGCAACCCAACTCCAGTCTTTAAACCAATATGATTTCCTCCAAATCTCCATGCCCATGCTGAAACTTTTCTGTTCTAGATATTTTCTTTCAAGGTTTGAAACCTGCTGGAACAGCCCTTTCCTTGGTGCCCCATGCTGAAGGCATGACCTCCAAGGGTTCTGAGTAAGGAGATCCAGCTGAGGGTGAGGGTGTCATTTGGTGAGAGCAGTCAGGAGCTGCAGGTTTTTCTTGCCTTTGCTGCAGGAGAATTTACATGTTACAAAATAACTGACTGCATTCTCAAAAACATCTTATTGACTTTCAAGTCAATGGTACTTGTGATCTTAAACTCCTTAAGTGCTTTCAGAAATCCAGCACTAGTCTGTAAATCAGATTTGTTCTGTCCACTTTGCCCAAGAGGCAGTGCTTTCAAGTTTTCTTCCAAGTCCCAGAATCAGCAGTCACCTCCAGCAGCTCCTTGCTTAGAGACAGAAAGTGGAAACTGTCTGAATTGAGAAACCTGTAACACTCAAAACTTCTGAGACATCTGTTTCAGGTGTGACATATGACTAAACGTTCTTGCTAAAAATAAAATATTAGGAATAACTCCTTGCAAAATGGAGGAACAGTTAAATTGCTAAGTTTCAGTTCAAAGCTTTCCCTTGCTAAGAGAAAAACCAAAACTAAAGAGGTGAGAGAGTAACATTCTCATTTTTGCTATGAACCTTGATGATTCTAGGATTCTGTAGTGACCCCTGGGCCAGGACAGCGCATTAACAACCTGGGCAGGACCTGCCCCCCTGCCCTGCTGGTCTGCAGGCACTTGGAGCAAAACTGCTCTTACTCATCTCAGAGCTCAGGAATCTGCCTGAGCTGTGCCAGGAGCACATCAAATTTCAGTCTGTGTGTTAACCAATGCCAATGTTTTCCAAGAACTTCCAGGGAAAGCAAACTACAGACAGAGCTCATTCAAAGATTTTCACTTCTGTAGCATCAACAGTAACAGAGAAATAATACAAAGAATTGCAATTCTCACCAGCTTTTGTCAGTCACAAGTGCTGGACATGAAATGTAATTGGCAGGAGGAGAGAATTTCAGATAAATGCAGAGATTGCCAAGAATAATAAATAAATGCCAGATAAGTGCCTGCTGCAGCTCTGTCTTACCCTCTGTCCCCAGTCCCTGTGTCCTGCCATCCCTTTGCACAAAGCTCTTCTCACCACAGCATGTCTGATTTAATCATGCACAGCTATTGTAAAACATAAGGGCAAAATGCCTTTTTTAAAATTGGGCCAAAACATATGAAATTAGGTCTTCCATCAAAATTCCCACTGCTTCTAAAAAAAGCAGGAATTATATTTACTAAGTGAATTACAGGATTATAAACAGAAACTGATAACTGCAATTAAATATGACAGAGAACTTGAAAATTCATAGGGATATTATATTCTGAGGCTTTCTTTGTATTTCCTTCCCTCCTTTCCCCTGTAATGAAGAAGCTGTTAGTGGCAGCTGGAATTAACCACGAGCTGCTTTGAATGCTTTTAGGCTGTCAGCTGGCTTTACACTCAAGGGCTGACACTGAAAGTAAGTCCCTTCTAATAACCCCACAACATATTTTCTGACTACTCTGCTCTCTAATCACAACCATGGGCGTTTCCAAATGAGCCCTGACAGCCCTTGGCCTGTCACTGGCACTTTGAATGCCAGCTGAGCAAAGTCTCTCTGCTGCATGTGAACTTTGGGGAGGGGAAAAACTTTGGTTTTCTTCTGTTTCCATCTGTGAACATCTAAAATGACTGACATGATTCTTCCACTCTCCTCTGCATTAGATTTATATTAGATGTATGAAGGAAATTATTTACTCTGAGGGTGGTGAGGCCAAGCACAGGTTGCCAGAGAAGCTGTGGCTGCTGCATCCCTGGAAATTCCAAGGCCAGGTTGGATGGGACCCTGCCTGTGGCAGGGGGGATTGGAACTGGAGGAACACTTCTGCTCTATTGCATATTGTCTTTTCAGGAACCTTAATTAAAGGGAATACTGTTGACTGCATCACACAGGAAATACCTGGAAGAAGTAGAAATAGATCTGGAAGTTCTGTCAGTCTGTCCTCCCTTTTGGTTATGTGCATTCAACTCCCATTCAATCACTAAATGTGGTCTCAGCTAACTAAGCCATGCTATGTTTAGAGTTATCCAGGTGTTCAGAAGGGCATGAGATGTTCTTGTGGTGGGCATAAATCCCTGCATAACTTACCCACAGCAGTCTCTGTTGCTGTACCAAGCCACTTCCAGAGGAATGGCTGAGCCAGGCAGAGTCCTGGAGCCAGCCCCAAGGCTGACACTGCAATTTTCAGCAGCTGTCAGTGGCACAGATCTTTTTTCCCTTTGTTATGAAACTTGCTTTAAAACATGGGTCACAATTTATATCTGGAATAAGTCAACAGTGTAATTGGGCACTGTTCCACTGGAGGGACAGACTGCTGTGTGCCTGCCCGTGGATGCCATCAAAATCCTGTGGCTCATGTGATGGCACCTCCTCCTGCCCTGATAGCTTCATGCTCTGATGGAAAACTGACACCAAACTTATGTTCACCATAAATCCTCACACAGTAGTTTATTGCTATTATGCTAGGGAAATGTTCCCACTTACCAGGGCTATCCAAGGATGGATTCTGTGTGAGTCTTTCTGACAGCAACCAATAAAAACCTTCACAGCTATGGCTGCAGAGATAAATCTGCACAACAGGCACACAGCTGCCAATGAGAAGTGTCTTGTGCTGGCCACAAACTGCTGGAAAAAAGGAAGGTGAGCAGGGGTAAGCCCATTAAAGGCACAGCAGAGATACAACTGGAACTGCACAGAGTGCTTCTAACCCAAAACTTGGCTGGCCATAACCCTGCCAGGCTCCCTTCCCATATGTGTCTGACAAATTCCCTTTTCTAGCCTGTTCAAGGAAATCTCTTATCAATCACATTTAATCTTAAGTATAAAAAAATCAGAGGTTATCGTCATTGATTAACATTGGAAAGGGTTTCAGCCCTTTACAAATCTGTGAACTGTTATCTAAGTTTTTATGATATCAGATATTAGTTTTTTTCTCCTAAGCTTTTAGATGTTTGCATTCAAAATAGATTCTATCCTTTAAAATTAAAAAAACAACCAACCAACCAAACCAAACCAACAAACAAACATAAAAAAATTAAATAACAAGTATTTCCCCAGACAGCAAAACTAACGTAGGGTATGGAGTCTCTGGTGGCTAATAGGGTGCATTTGACCATTTGAAGGTTTTCTTGTGGCTTGTGTTCATAACATGTTAGAGCACTTGTGGAGCTGAAAAAAAATCATCCAAAGTTGGCAGCAGTGGTGGATGCACAATCCTTAGAAAAAAATAGTTCATAACTTTGGATAGCAACTGGAGCTCCAAAATCCAAAACATAATGAAACTTCCCCTCTTACATTTCTTTAGAAAGGCTCCAGGTTTTTTGTTTGTTTTTACCAAAGCAAACACCTCGAGAGCTGTCCCCAGGCAGCAGCCGTGCTACCCTCACCTTCAGAGACCTCCACTCCCTTCTGGCACAAGCAAGCAAAGCTGGCTGACACAGAAGGCTCCCAGAGATAATCTTGCCAAAGAAGAGCTCCTGATTTCACCTGTGGTTTTTTGCATCCTGCCAGCCACAGCACAGAAGGCAGTGCTCTTGGTGCAGCAGGTACCACACTGTGGGCACTCCCATTAAATCCAGCTGGGTGCTCAGCAGAGCAGAAAGTTGTTCTAAGCTGGGGGCACTGCATCCTCAGTGCTCAGGAAGAATCCAGGCTGAGCTCACAAGACACTAACTGCATTGGTTTAGTTTGTTCCACAGATCTGTGTCACTGTCATATTTTCTGAAAAATCCCCTTGCCCAGGATTTTCTCCTGGGAAGCTGAGAAGCCTCAGAAAAAAATGAAAACAATAATTATCTCATTTTGCTTCTCCTGTGTTTTGCTGCTTTGGAATATGGTTTGGACATTGTTTCCCAACAGGTGGTTGTTTGATTGGTTTCATGTGAATTGTTTTTATTTAAAGACCAATCACAGCCAGCTGTGTTGGGACTCTGGAGAGTCAGGAGTTTCTCATTAGTATCTTGTTAACCCTTCTGTAAGTATCCTTTCTCGATTCTTTAGTAAAGTTTTAGCATAGCATTCTTTTATATAATATAATACAGCTCATAAAATAATAAATTAGCCTTCTAAGAACATGGAGTCAGATTCATCAATTCCTCCTTCATCCTGGGGACCCAGCAAATACCACAGACCTGAGGTTTCAGAAAGGCAACTGTGATGTATCTCATTTCATCACATCTATTTTTCAGTCTGTTTGTTTGAACACATTCAT
Source organism: Haemorhous mexicanus (assembly GCF_027477595.1). NCBI lineage: Eukaryota > Metazoa > Chordata > Aves > Passeriformes > Fringillidae > Haemorhous > Haemorhous mexicanus. Next base: position 4,163,082 of record NC_082352.1, on the reverse strand, counting down.
AAAAAATGTGCAACAGACACTGTCAGGTTCATCAGCATTCAGGAAAAGACATAAAATTCACGAATGTGTTTCAGTTTATTTTGACTATTTCACACACCTTTCACTTTGTATATTCATCAGCCTTTCAGCAGCTGCAGGGATCTGCAGGCTCTGGAAGTCATCCCACAGGTACCAAAGATGCAGTTTGTACTGCAAGAGTTTTAACACTCTGACCTCTGCTTGAAGAAATGTATGTGTGTCCACACCTTCCTAAATATTGGAGGTGTCATGGTGAAAATGAAGCTGGAAGAGAATTTTTTCTTTTCACTTATAACTGTTCTCTTTTTTCTGAAGTTTCCATTAAGGGTCCAGAGACCTTCCTGTTAATCATTCCATTTTTGAGAAGTTTTATTGCCACTGAACAAGGCTGGAGATTCAGACTTGCTAGCAGACTGCACCTGAGCAAGGGAAGCCTGCCCAGGCACCAGTGTGGACTGTAAGACTGGGGTTTCTTTTGCTCATTTGGTGCCCAGAATTATAAATGCATGGTCTATAACCCCAGCTAATGAAATTTCACAACATCAAACATCTCTTGGAATTCACAAAAGAAAAAAAGACCAGCAAGGTTGCCTGAGCTATCATCCCCAAAACTCTGGGCTATTCTTTGCAGCATTTTTTTTTTCCAAACCAAGTTTTAAAAGAGCAAAGTGATGGGGTTTTACAGCCCTTTCCTTGCAGCAAACAGGAGTTCAGAGTCCACATTATCCCTGGCACAGAAATAGCCAAGGTCCCTCTCACTGAGCAGATGCAGAGCACAGACAGCTCTGCCAGCAGCACTTCCAGGGACACTCCAGAAAAACAGCAGAGACTGGCACAAGCTGCCACCACAGGAGCCTAATTAGTGTTTTCCACAGCTTCAGTGACATTTTTGCCAATGTAAATGCAAACATGCTGTATTCATTGTCATTTCATTAGAAATTTAATAGCTTCTGAGTGGATAATAAAGAGAAGGGAAAAATATTCATATAATGGGAAATTAGCTCCAGAAAATCTTGTAATATGGTCATTGCTAAGCATGTGACCACCTTCTTTCTATGATAGCTTTTTTCAAATAAATGCAAAGCAAACACAAACGCTGCTCATTTTCTAGAGTGCCATAGGTACCCCTAAAATAACAGAATAAAATCAATTTACTAGAATTTTTGGCCACTCCAGGCTCTCCTGAAAGGAAAAGGAAAAAGTTACAGATGCAGGTACTTTTCAGACTACAATGCCCAATTCTATCCTTTTAGTTTTGGCACCTTTCAAGTCAAGCCTTTACCTTTTTCTGAAGGTGTGAGAGGCAGCCACTTTGATCCCTACCTGCTTGCAACATTCCTTTGTTCATTCACAGCATTGTTCTCTATAACAAATACAGGCAAAATTGTAGCTTAAAAATAAATGAACATTGTGCAGCATGGGGAGTTGATGTCAAAGTAGACTGAATAGGTTTTTATTTAATACTGAAGTCTGTGCTTCCTAAAGCTCCTAGCTCAAAGCATGGTAATTCAATGGCAAATTAACACAAAGTAACCTCATGTAGTAACTTTGAAAATTAGCATTATATGCCTTCTACCATACAGAAAAAAAAATATATCTTGCTGTAATATATGAGACATTTTCCAGCTCTGATACCCTGGTGACAAATAAAAAAATCCTCAGGTGCAAACCCAGCAAGCAGTACCACAGCTCAGGCATGGCACACGTGAGCCTGAATGACACAAATACCTCTGGCAGGGGTGAGCTTTAGGGGAAAAAGGAACAGGACAGACTCAGAGTGGAGCTATTCAGAGCACTGTTTCAGCAAGAAGGAAATGTATTGGTAATTCAGCAAACCCACAAATTTGTAAACCCACAAAGAGGAGTGTGGCACAGCAGCCTGATCACCCTTTACTGGGTGCTCTGACTGAGAGATCACAGAGTCTGGAGCTCAAGAGGCTTAAAAAACTAACTTAGCAGCAGAAAAAGTCACCAAGGGAAAACCATATCTTCCACCTCTGCAGATGATCAACAGTGGTTCTGCAGTATGATATAAATATAGTTTAATAAAATTTAATATCATTTACCCTGCTGCAAAGGCACTGCAATCTGGTCTCCTTTCAAACCCTTGGTTTCTAACCTCAAAGAAAACTCCTTGGTTTCTAATCTCAAAGAAAACTCCTGATCTGGAATACAGTCTTTCCCACAGCTCCATTTTGAAACTGCTTTTTCTGTCCAGCCCCTTTTGGGAGCCATCCCAGCTGATCCAGACCAGCCCTGCTGTGTGGCTGTTACAGCATCCCCTGCCCACCACACCTGCTGCTCCTCCAGCACTCCCAAAACACTTCCAATCATAGCATAAAGTCCTGTTTGACCCCAAAAGTGCAAAAATAGCCAGGCTGTGCTATCATTTCTATATGTGATTGTGCAGCCTCCAGTGTTTCAGCACCTCACACCAGGCACAAGCTACAGCACACTCTGCTCCTTCCACACACATCATTAATCCACAGGATGTGCAGGGTTAGGCCAGGACTGATCTCTGAAGAGCATCATTAGTAATTGCTGATAATATCCCTTTTAACAGGATCTGTGGCAACCTTCTCTTTAGTTAGTTCCCCACAATCCTTGAATTGATTGCTTTGTGTCTTCAAAAAGGAGAAACTACATGTGCAGCTATCACACTATCAGCAAGTAGCTGCTTATCTCTCCTTCTGTTTCTTTTATCTGATTGGCAGTCTTGTTACCTGACCATAAAATTACAGGAGATAGAATTAAAAACATAATCTTACTCCTTATTTGTTTGTAAAATCTGCAGAACCATTTTGCTGCTCATAATTTTGAAGATGGCAGCTCTTGACAGTGCTGCCACTAACTTGGCCAGCTTTATTTCTAATTTAAAGTTATTCTGGAATCTCTAATCCCTTATTGGAAATTTCCATTAGTCTAATCACAATTGCCTTGGCAAGAAATATGTTCACACAGCTCCTGTCTGTTAGTGCCAACCAAGTCAGACACTCCATCAGAAATATCTGCTGTCAGGACAGGAGGTGCCTTTGCACACACACAGGTGTGCACTCACCCACAGTCAAACCATTACTACTTACAGGGTCCCTTGAACCAGAGGGTTTTTCCTGAGAACACTAAAAAAATCAGGATTTTGGGGGAGTTACGACATTAATGGTAAAGTCAAAATTTTTCCTTCTTTTTTACCTGGCAAGTTCTTTTTGGTGAATAAAAGAACAAATAGCTCTCTATGATATGAATCAAATCTCTATCATATGAATCAAACAGCTTGAACTCCACCCTTTCAAGCAGAAATACCAGTTTGTAACTCATTTAAGGAATACTTGAGCACTTTGTGCAGTTTTGGACTCCACAATATAAAAAATGCATGAAGTTATTAGACACTGAGTTCTTGTTAAGTTCTCCAAAGGAGCCCATGAGGCTGGGGAAGGGTCTGGAGGGAAGGTTTCATGAGGAGCAGCTGAGGGCACTTGGTGTGTTCAGCCTGGAGGAGAGGAGACTGAGGTCAGACCCACTGAACTTTTCACATCCTCCAAGGGGCAGCCCAGGGGCAGGTACCAGCCTCTGCTCTGGGACCAGGGACAGGACCAGGGAACAGCTGGAGCTGGGTCAGGGCAGGCTTAGGTTGGATATCAGGAAAAAGTTCTTCCCCAGAGGTGCTGGCACTGCCCAGGCTCCCCAGGGAATGGGCACAGCCCAGAGGCTGCCAGAGCCCCAGGAGCACCAACCCCAGGGATGGACAGGGGGGTTTTGGGAGTCTGGGAAGTGACAAGGGCTGCACTGGATGGTCCTGATGGGTCCCTCCCAGCTCAGCACGCTCTGTGATTCTGTGTGCTTTGGTGTGATTTAGCCACTTCTAAAGCTGTCTCCTGTAGATATCTCACTTTTTTGCTTTCTTCATTCCCCCAGGACTTCCACTCAGGCTGTTCATTCATTCATTGCCACCTTCTTTATAGGATCACAGACTCAGCTTAATATAAAATACATTGCATCCTTTCCAAACTGCTCCATGCACTTATTTTTAAAACTGTTGATTAATTCCATCTCTTATGCTGGAAATAATAGAAAACATCCTTCTTAAACAAGGTGAAAAATATATAAGTTATAACAAAGTAATTATCTGTAATTTCATCTTTGCTCCTTCCATGAAGTTCATTAAGCCACTCTAGAGAATCACAGGTTTTTTTGGATTAACTGATCACTGCTCCAGGTAAAGGTAATTTTACAGGATTGTGTCAACTCCTTTAAAGGAGCTTTTGTTCACAGCTGCTTCACCTTACTCTTTAAACCCCAAATGCACAGCTTGATTTTTCTTTGGCCTCTCTCAATTTGTCATAATTTTCAAAGCATTTCATTGCAGAACTTGTGGTCACAACTACTTTTAGCATCTACAGGGGCTCTGCAGGGGCAAGAGCAGGGTCAAGTCTGTTAATCCTAACACTGATACCTCACCATCAGACATCCAAGATATAAAATATTCATGCACAGAGATAATGCTGTTAAAAGGTTTATTGCAAATATTACAACTCTCTCAAGCCTGTCCCCTCTTCAGGGACACAGCATTGACAGTTGGTTCAATCAATCAGTCATGCTCAAGCTCTGTTCCACTCATTGGTTCTGTTTGCCAGCACACTCAGCCCAGCAGGTACCTGCAGATACACACTGAAAATTCTCCTTCAGCCTGTGTCACATTTAACAAACCTCTTAAAGCAGAATCTTGGGAATAACCTAGCCTTTAATAAACACATGGCTTGCATGATAAACACTACCCTGATTTTTAAAAATACTCCCTAGAAAGAGCTAAATATTTACTGTTGGTGCTCCATCAGGTCTTTGTAAGGTACTGGTGTCATTTTCATCCTGAAGATGAGAATCAATACTTTCAGCATGTGGTTTTAGTCAGCTGGCAAAGTTACCAGAAAATGTTGTAGCATAATCAGAGTGGAAGAGAGTGAGCTTTGGATTGTAGTCCATGCTCAGAGACATTAAAAGGGAAGGTTTCTGTCCCTTCCTGAAGGGCTTTTATTGCATTGCTGAAGGTTTGGGCTGGGGAAGGTCAACACCAAACAGACAGACACACCTCAGCACAAGAACACATTTCCTAGTGAACAGCCAGAGAACTGGAAGGTGCAGAGCAGAGTATCTACACTTGAACAGAATGCAAACTGACTCCTTTGGCTCCAAGCATCAAATGAGGTTCTTTAGTAAATTATACTTTCAAATAATTGATCTACTACATGGTGTGCTTTGGACCTTCATGGTACACACACTGGCTGTATGTTATGGTAACCATGCTAAGGAACTAAATCTGTGCATTAAAAATGGGGAAAGAGAGATCCTGGAGAATTTGTTTTCCTGTTTAAACAAAACATTTCTTCATGCTGAAAGGGAGATGCATCATTTGGCAAACATACATAAGCAATTAATTTGCTAAGAAGATTTATACTTCCCATCTAAATAGATTACTAAATGGGGAGGAGAGAGAAAGCTCAACATTCATTAGGCAAAATGGGGAGGGGAGAATTCATCTGATTAAAACATTAGCATGTCTATAAGACAGGAATCTTGAACCTCAATGCATTCCAGCCACAAGTTCTGAGGGGTACAAGTCATCCCTGTCAGACATAAAACTGCAGCAATCAAAATGGCAGAGAGTCATTGGTAGGAAGGAAATAACAGCAGCTTTGAGGAAAAGGATGGCTTTAGCATAAGTCCTTTCTAAAACTTTGTGATACAGTATTGGAATGCATCATAAATTCCAGAGGCTGTTAAATATATTGCCTGGGAAGAAGATTGTAAAAAACCACAACTGGAGTACAATTACAAAAGCTTTATAAGTTACTGCCCTTCATCTCAGTCACTGCAACTGGTGCAGGCTTTTTAACTCAATAAGGACTCCTGCAGTAAATAAATTTCAATTCACCATTGCCATGACACAGAGTTTGTCCAAAGGCAGTGGCAGCAGCTCAGCTGAAAATGGCAACAGAGGAAAACACCTGGTCACATGGAGCTGCCAGCTCACTTCCTGAGGGGGAGTTTTGCTGTGAGGCAAAGGCAAAAATATTTCAAATCCTCCTGATATTAGACAGAACTTTATAAAAAATATCTTCCCTTACCCAAATCCATCTTCTACTTTATATCTAGTAGGTATCAGCAGAGTTAGCTGAAAACACAGTATATAATGGGTCTATACAAACTCTGATCATAAAATCTTGGTGTTATATTATCTCAATATTCCTTTGTTTCACGGTGGTAAATTTACTGTTGCTAAAGGAAGCTGGATGTAGATCATAATATTTCTAAAAAGTGTTCAGAAACATATTCAGCCTCAACCTTTATTATCTTACTTCTCTGCAGCGAGCAAACTCACCCACAGACTTGTGAATTCTGCTTCTCCATAAGAGACTAGGCATCCCAACAATCCTCACATGCAGAAAAAAATTGCATTAATTTCTTTATCCACAGTTCTCCAGCTCTCAGAACCAACCAACAAAACAAACAAAAATTTCCATCCAACTAAATCTCTCCATAAATCCGACCACACAATTGCCTTAATTTAGAGATAAAAAGATAACTGCATTGCAGTTTATGATCACAGATCCAGAGATTAAAATGAACTCAATAAATAAACAAGCTGTGGTTTGCTGCATCCTGCAAACCAGATTCCTCTTCTGCTTAAGGTGTTACCAGGGATATTGTCTATCATAAACTGGATAAATGATCAGCAAAGGGGGGGGTATCCATCTTGCAACTTACAGAAGGAGAATCCAGTAACAGAAATGCACTTCCTTGGCTGACACTGGTTAAGAACACTGCCAAGATAATAAAGTGAATTGGAGAAACTGGGCTGATGGTATTGGAAATAAATCAGAGGGGTGGGAGGGCAATGGGCAGGAGCACTGGGTTATAGATTCAGTGTGACTACTCAGACAGCAATGCTAAAACTCAAAATTAAATCCAGGGAACTGAAATCTCAATGCAGAATTACTGTATTTGCCAGGATCCCCGACGAAGGAAGGAATGATGAGTCTGAATCCATGCTTTCAGAAGCCTAATTTATTATTTTATGACATTATATTATATCAAAGAATACTATGCTATACTATATTAAAGAATACAGAAAGGATACCTACAGAATGCTAGAAAGATAATAATGAAAACTGGTGACTCTCTCCAGAGTCCTGACACAGCTTGGCCCTGATTGGGCAAAGAGTGAAAACAACTCCCAGCAGAATGCAATGGAACAATCACCTGTGGGTGAACAATCTCCAAACACATTCCACATGTGAGCACCACACAGGAGAAGCAAATGAGATAATTATTATTTTCCTTTTTCTCTGAGGCTTCTCAGCTTCCTAGGAGAAAAATCCTGAGTGGAGGGATTTTTCAGAAAATGTGAATGCCACACTGAATTATTTTCATTGGGAGATTTACTCCCTTTGTTCCTGGTCCCCACACAGAGCTCAGCCTGCAGAGCCCCCAGAGAAGCACAAGGACACCTGCAGAGCCTTGCACAGGACTGCAAGGCTGGGCAGGCTCTGCAAAAATCCAGGCTGGTTTTAAGGACATGGCAGCAGCAGAAACCCAACTCGGGATTCCCTGGTTCTCCAGGAACAAAAAGGTGAAAGAGCCCAAAGGCAGCTGTACCTGCAGCCTAAATGTCCAACTGTGGGGCTCTGCCACCCACAGGGCTTTAACCTCTCACTCAGTCTCTCAGTGTGAGACACTTCCTTTGCTGTTTGTTTTTTAAGGTGTGCACAGAGCTTGAGCAAACAGAAAAATCACCAAAGCAAGGAGTGGGGTGCCTGCAGGGGCAGGAACCTTCCTCAGAGAGTCGGGTGCAGCTTCCTCAGCACCATGGCCAGCTCAGATCCGTGCCTGGAGCCAGCTTCGACTTCATCTCCACTGAGTCCTGTGCTACTTCAAACCAGCTCTTACAGATTAAATTATTGCAAAATACCAGAGTAATTTTCCTTCCTGCATAAAAAATAAGTCCTATTTAATTTACCTCTCATTTACATAATTGGTAACATTTTTCTTCAGCAATTAAGTTTGTATTTAAATTAATTTCTTCAGACATTAAAAGCTGGACATCCTCTGCAAGCTAGAGCTTTTTAAAAAATATTTGATAGAACTGGGACAAAGCCAGAAAAAACATTTTCTCTAACTTTCAAGATTCAACTAAAAGGTCTTCAAAATCTTCTCTTTTTTTTTTTTTTCTTCTGCATTTGTCATTTATGAAACATCTTTCAAAAACACGGTCATATGGACACTTCAAATTTCTGATAATTACACTTCAATTATCACTACAGCTGTGCACAAGTGTAAGCATGGATCCAGATTTTACCTTTAGTTTGGAAAGAACTTTGGTTCTCACCAGCATTGGTCTAGAAAGCAGCAATCCCAAATGGCCTCAATTCCATAGTGAATTCCCATTTATTTGGTGGGATTTTAGACATATAACAGAGTCTTCCCATTACATAAAGTTATTCTCTTCAAGTAAGTCTCTATCTCCATCATTTACAAATTATGTCAGGGCACAAAGAATAGTTGACAATTGGGAATTACAGCAAGCCATCATCACTAAAGGTGTTTAATATCCTAAATGCAAAAAATTGAATGCTTTTACTCAGCCCCAGTGTTAATAAAAGACTGCCAGTCAAAATGGGGGGCAACAATTATGAAAAAATAAATCACGCTTTAAAATATTTATTTCAGCATTTGTTGACATGTAACTGCTCAGTGGAATAATAACTGCAAGAACAGGAACCTGCTATCATGGCTGGAAATTTAATCATTGAAGTACTGCAAACTTCATCACTTATTGATGGTGTAGAACATCTCCAGAGCACACAGGACACAGAGCTCCAAAAAAAGCTGAGACAGAAAACAAGAACATTCCCCCACTGAACCTGAGCATAACTGTACTTTTGGGGAGCTTCCTTTGCTGCCCCACAGCTCCAGGACAGTGGCCAGAAGGGGACCATGTGCTCATGGATCTTGCCAAACACAAGACACTCATAAGATTCTTGCTGAAATCACCTGTGGTGTTTTCAGGGTCCCCCGTGGCAGGAAGGAATGATGAATCTGACTCCATGTTCTCAGAAGGCTAATTTATAATTTTATGATGTTATATTATATCAAAGAATGTTATACTAAACTATACTAAAGAATAGAGAAAAGATGCAGACAGAAGGCTTAAGAAGATCCTAATGAATCTCATGACTCTCTCTCCAGAGTCTGACACAGCCTGATGGTGATTGGTCATTAATTAAAACAATTCACGTGTTGGATAAACAATCTCCAAACCACATTCCAAAGCAGCAAAACACAGGAGAAACAAATGAGATAATTATTGTTTTCCTTTTTCTCTGAGGCTTCTCAGCTTCCCAGGAGAAGAAATCCTGGTGAAGGGATTTTTCAGAATATATGATGATGACAATCACCCACCAGGCACCCGGAAGATCTGGAGAGAGAAATTTCTCTTTTGGGCTTCCAGGCACAGCCCATCACAGCTGCAGATCCAAACAGGGAGTTCCAAGGAAGTTACCAAAAGCACTAAAAGCTTTGGGGAAAATGGAGGAAAAGCCAGAGATTCAGCTATTTTCCTTTTAATGTAGAAAAGAGAACAGGAGAGGACAGAAAATGAATTGTCTTAATGTAAAACACTTACTGAGAGGGAGCTTGATGAATGATTTTCTGTGTCTGCTGGGGAGACGACAAGACAAAATTGGCCTAATTTTCAGTGAAAAGGACTTAGATTGGGATAAATTCCATACATCAAAAGGCAATTAGAACAGAACAGGCAGCTAGCAGAGGTTATGCAAACCCTGTCATTCTTTACAGGCACAGGTTAGTGAGACATTTGTCAGAGTGCAGGTATAACCTTCTTCTCTCAGGAGCTGCTCTTCCTAAACATTTTAAGCCTGGAAAAACTTTATACACACTAGATTTCAGCTTGCCTCAAGGCCTGCCATGTGACCTTTATAAAGTGGGATGAAATAAAACCACTATCAGAGGTATGACCTCGTGGAGTGGCTCCCAGGGAGAGGGAGAGGGAGAGGGAGAGGGAGAGGGAGAGGGAGAGGGAGAGGGAGAGGGAGAGGGAGAGGGAGAGGGAGAGGGAGAGGGAGAGGGAGAGGGAGAGGGAGAGGGAGAGGGAGAGGGAGAGGGAGAGGGAGAGGGAGAGGGAGAGGGAGAGGGAGAGGGAGAGGGAGAGGAGAGGAGAGGAGAGGAGAGGAGAGGAGAGGAGAGGAGAGGAGAGGAGAGGAGAGGAGAGGAGAGGAGAGGAGAGGAGAGGAGAGGAGAAGAGAGGAGAGGAGAGGAGAGGAGAAAGAGTCTGGGGGTTTCTGGCTGCACCTGTGAGTAGAGCACAGCCTCCCCCAGCTCTGGCACTCTGGAGCAGTGACTGTGGAAGGGCTCCCAGGCTCTCACTCTCCTCACCTGCAGGAGAGGGGAGGGAATGTGTAAGACAGGAACCTGTACTTTGTCCAGGTCATGCAAACCCTCAGGTCCTCTGATCATCATCCCTGAGTACTTCTAAATGTGCATCTGCTTTCCTGACCTTGAATTTCCCTTTGTAGCAGGCAGGAGCTCCCCTCAGGGACAGCCAACATTTGCTCCATGTCCCACTTTGTGTCCTGCACAGCCACATCAAGATGAGGTACTGAGCTCTGTCAGGAGAAAGAAATGCTGTGGAAAAAAGGAATCTGCAGGATTTCCTCCCTCTTAATGAGTGGATGAGCATTTAATTGTTCTAAGTCAATTTAAACTGTCTGCTTGTTCTTCAAAAGCTTAACTCCTAATATTCCTTTTAACTGAATGCCACAGAAAGGACATCACCCTGTCACACCTCTGGTGTCCCAACATCAGACTGCATAGGGACATGCATGATTCCAGCACAGCAGGAACTTCTTCATTTGCCTGTAACTAGTGGAATTTTAAAAATACCTTCAGGAACTGGATTAAGTGAAATGTGGTGCTAAACAACCTGGCATTGTACAGGAGCCTTGGAGGTACCCAGGTCAGTCCAAACTGGAAGGAAAGGAACAGTTTAATTTCCTTGGCATCCACAGATTTTAAAAGCAAATTTAAAACAACAAAAAAAAAATCAAACAAAAAACCCCCCAAATTAAAAAACCCCCAAACACCACAACCCAAAGCTTCCATTCAACTAGGAATTCAAAGTTAACTGGACAAGCAACAGTTCATCTTGGTGTTCAAGGGTAGCTATTTTTTTAAAAGCATTTAAGTACCAGCCCTCTGGGTGGTGACATACAGGGGGAATGCAAAGTGATGTCATGCAGTGACAGTAATATTTTTCAAAGTCGTAATTTTTAATTTAGTTGCTACGCTCTACATAAACTGCTGGAACTATATAAAAAGGGATTGCAATTTTTCATTTACAGATAAAAATGACTAAAATTTACTTTTCTCATTATCCATTGTCTGAAGAAGGCCATGCTTATGAGGCACAGATAAAAAAGCTCATTTAGAGCTGTTTGTAAGAACTGGGATTTGCACTTGTGTGTTTGGTAATAATTATAGCCACATACTTACCCTGCCACACATAATCTATCATCTGATTATTACTGTCCACCCACTGAATTTTAGTGATGCCAAATGCCTCTCATTACCAGGGACACTGGCACTGGGAGGCACAGTAAAAGCAGAAGACAGCACTATCATAAATAGTATCAACAACAGGAGGTTGATATTTGATAGGTCTTGCTCCCAACCCCAGTATCTCTTATGAATTGCTTTCATTAAGTACCTCAGAAGCCTGAGGTTATTTAGGAATTTGTAGCTGTCAAATTAGACTTTGTGACAGAGCAGCCTTGGTGATGCAAGCAGAGCAGAGCAGGGAGGGGACGGGTGTCAGTGCCCCTCTGGGGGTGCAGAGCAGTGGGACATCAGCTCTTTGCTCTCCTTGTGCTCTCTGCTGCTCCATGAGGAGCCCTCCAGGCCAGCCCTGGCCCCAGCCCACATTCCTGATCTGTGCTGCTCTCAGAGAGGTGCAGGAGGCAGGAAAGCTTTGTACAGACTCCCAAGGAGAGGGGGAACCTGGGAGGGAGTGACTGCTGTGCCCAGAGCAGCTAAAGCCACCAGCAAGGAGCAGCAGTGCAGGGGTTTGTTCAGCTCTGAGCAGGCCCTTTGTCACCGACTGCTGGCCCTGCCTCCCCTCCCTGGCCAGGGAGTTTGGCCACCACGGTCTCAGCAATGGCTGAGGTCCTGGTGGCCAAATGGGGGATTTGTAGCTCAAATGGGGACTCTGAGCCCAGCTCGTCTGACAGTGAACAGCTGTCCTGGTTTAGGGCAAATTTGGGAGAAAACCTCCAAAGGGGCCCCTCCAGAAAGCAAACCCACACGGCCCCTCCCCCCAACCGGTTCGGGAAGGATTCCTCGGAGAGAAGTGGAAAGAAGCTGTTTGTTTAACAGGCACAGCACCCCCAGCACACAAAATGAACAATACCAGGTGACAGCACTCTGTCACTGCTCTGAAAAAGACAAATTCAGAAAGTCTCTCCTGGCAGTGGTCGCTCTGTTATCCGTCCCTCTGGCACTCGGGATGGCTGCTGCCCAGAGCAGGCCCCGCTAGGCCACACGGTGCAAACTCCAGTCAGGAGCAGGTTCGAGTCGGTCCAAAAAAGGGAAAGGAGAAACAGTCCAGGGAAAAATTCGGGCTGCTTAGCTAAACTATCTAATGAGCAGAGGCAAAAAGCAAGAGCAAAGCAGAAGCAAGAGCAAGAGCAAAGCAAAAAGCCAAGCGAAAAGCCAAAGCAGCACTATGTACTGTCCTGTCTGTGTGTCCCACCAGCCATGGGGGAGCAGGCTGATAACAAAAAAAAACATTCACTCTTCAGAGCCAGTCTTGAAGGCACAGAACATAATATCCAGCATAAACAGAACACATGAATGGGGATACAAGCATCATAACGTCACCCTAGGACAAGAGCTCAGGCCCATGCCAAGACCTCCTGGAGCTGCAGCTGTCACCAACACCGTGGGTTGCACATCAGTCAGTTTGGAACAAGGCTTCCAAGCTCTACCACCACTACCAGCCTTCTAAATGCTCTTCATTTACAGGATAAAGCAGAAGAGGTAGAAATAGATCAGAAACCAAGCAGAAAACACAAACTAGGGCCATACTGAATTCTGGTGATCAGCACTTCTTTTCCCTTGCTTTATCAGACTGCTCCCCCACCTTGGACCAGACCCCTGGCTTCCCTCCAGTGCTGTGATGTGCAGCCTGCCTCCCTCTGCCTTGTGAGCTCTCTGATCTGACCCAACAGGCAACCACTGACCCCTGATTCTCTCCCTGATGCTCAGCACCCATCCCTTGCAATCACTGACCCCCAGTTCTCTCCCTGATGCTCAGCACCCATCCCTAAGCCAAGGTATGACTTTACCCACTGAAGTACTCCAAGTAACCCAGCCTCTAACACAGCTGGGTGTTTGAGACACTAACCCAGGACAGGGGTGATAAAATAACAGGGTAAGAGAAAGCAATGATATTGCATATTCAAAACAGAGTGCACAGACTGACAGAGATACACTAAAATTGCCTCAGGATCAAACAGTGCCCATGACCTCTGCATTTCCTAAAGCATTGCAAGCATCCTCTTTTAAAAATGAGCTTTGAACAGGAAAATTAACAAATATACAGGAGAGTTCTTCAAAATGTATTTCTTCTAAGCCAAGTCTATTTTAAGTACATCCAGCATGGCCATAACAAGTAGCACACACAGATGCAGAACTGAAATTCTGCTGTCCTTGTGCAAGCAGTGTTTTTACATCTGTAACCACACACAGGCAGAGCACAAACACTCTCAGAGCACCTTTACCTCTCCTCTAATCCAGAGAGACTCTAGAAAAGAGAAGATGCAGCCCAGACAAAGCCCATTTCTCAACACAATGAAGGAAGATGATTGTTCTTTGTCACCCAATTTTACCAAATTACAATTAGATTAACTATGCCATTTAGGCCATTTCTGAGATCAGCAGGTGTCAAGAGAGGCCAACACCTTCTGAGCAGCAGAGCAAGGGTGAAGTGCTTGGGACAGAGCTGCTGCCAAGGGGGTTGGATGAGAAGATATCTGCATGTTTGTATGTCATTATTAAAGCTCCATTTCGTTGCTATTTTAAACATACCCACAAGTGCCAGTCTGGGGAAACAACTGAAGCCCTAGGAATTTTTCATTCTATTTGCTTCTAAATACCTGAAAAAACCCAGGGGATAGGAGAAAACCCTGCCAGTCTTTTCCTTCTCTAGGTGGCTCTGTCTTCACACCTCCAACATCTGAACCTGTATTTTCCTGAATCAGAAATCTGCTTTTGGATTAATCTTTCTTAGTTTTATCTGGGTTGCTTCTTAGTAAAATCACTATTTCACCTACAATCTACCCAATCCAGTGGAATTATTTATCTTTTTTCTGTTGCAGTGGGGTTCTGTTGCTTTTGTCAAGCATTCAGGTTATGGTTCAGCATTTAACTCACTCCTAGAGAATTCTTTGCTGTCATCTGCAGTGACAAGTGGGTGCAGTTTTCATAATCACAGCTAAAAACTGTAGCTTAGAAAATAGATGTGTGACTTCAAGCCTTCACAAGGAACATCTTGACATTTAAATCCAATTACCCTTTCTCCTTCCTGATGAAAATATGATACCAACTAGAGGAAAATTCTCCTAGACAAATATATCATATTCTCCAGCTCCTATAAACTTTTTGGCACCACTTCTGGTATTACACATTGCATTCTTTATCAGTCATTTTACAAAAATAAAGAGTTAGAAAGTGTGTGGTAATTGATAGGTGATGCCAACAAGTCTATAAAAAAAATGATTTGGAAGTCTTTGTAGAACGATGATCTTCTCCCCAGTTGAAATCATTAATTGCAAAACTGGAATGAACTCCAAGTTAAGACAGACTGCTGCTCTTTGTAATAAATTAAACTGTCAATCACTCAAAGCACCTTTAATAACACCCTGGTTCCCCAAGCTCTTAAATTACAGGCTGAATTTCATTTATCAGTCTGCTCTATGTGAAAAAGGATTAATTAAACTCATTCCAGTATTACAGTAAGGCTCTATTTCTCTTAGTACTACAGAATAATTGACTGCAAATGAATTGAAAAGTGAGTAAGTAATTGTAGTTATTATTCTGATGTAAATATTAGTTCTCTTTTGACATTTCAAAAGATTTAGTAGAGGCACTTTAGTGATAAGACAGATCATTACCCTGGCTAGGAAGAAGAGATAGCATGGAGAAAGTGAAATTACAATCATTAGTTTGGACACCTAAAAATACTCCTATTATTTGCTTTTTCATATAGTCATTATGCACCTTAAAGTACATTTTCATTAACTGTTGATCCTGATTTATTGTGCTAGGTATACTGCAGTAAAGGGAGTGCATTATGTCTGGGTGCTTTGGGAAGAACTCAGAGGTAATGTGAGTTCTGACAGAGGAATGAGCGAGGAGTTTGTCTCACAGTCAGTCATGACACTGCCAGTGCTATAAAACTCAAATCAACAGATTGCCATGGTGAATGACTAATTTTTATTTAAAAATTATACCAACAGGGACATTGAACAGCAAGAAATCACCTTTTAGTTGGACAATCACACTAGCTCAGATAAGACACTGCAGCATCTCCAGAATGAACAAAAGATTTGCTGTTCAGAATTGTGGGTAACAGGAGATACTGAAGCCATTTTCTAAATATAGCATCTCCTGACATCTGTCTAGAGACCAGGGCCACACACAGAAAATCAGCAGCCCAAAATTTAGCTTCCAAGTCTGCATTTTCATTTTGGGGGCAGCTAGACTGATGTCAGCAATTTTTTTGAGAATTGTTTTTTTTCATACAACAAAAGATTGGTTTTCTACAACATTATTGTAAAGCAAAACCTGATGGAAAAAAACCAAACCTGAAGCCTCTGAATCTGGGGGTTTTTCCCCAGGTTTTGCTTCTTTTCTCTTTTTACTCCTTTCCTTCTCTGCAGTTTTGATTCTCAATCTCTCAACAGAAGATCACAAGAGAACTTCAAAGCAGCCCAGCCTCCTGAGCAGGGAGTGAATGGAGCATTTCACTGCCCAGCAGGACCCAGGGCTGCCTGCTTTGACTGAGCTGCCAGCACAACTTCTGCACATTTCAGTCATTAACATCAAGCCACAGCTTAGACAGACTTTGCTTGTTATTGTTTATTTTCTGCTCCTCTTTTTTTTTCAGGCTAAAACAGGCTGCTTACCTCACAGAACTTTAAATAAATGTTTCTTCCTCAAGTGCACAACACACAAACCTGCCAAGGAATGCAGATGGTATCTAATTTCTCTGAGAATTTATCTGTTCTTTAGAGATATCCTTTTTCTTTCACTTTTTCCTCCTTTAATTGAAGGAAACTCTTCAGCAGAATATTTAATTTTACACATCTTTGAAAGCAGAGCATCATAACCTAGATATTTAGTACATATTCGGGCTTTCTTGTGGGTTTTCTATAATAGAAACAGATGGATAAATGCAAGTTTGTTTTGAATTATCATAAGGATACCTGAGGGTAAGTGGAACCAGAAAACCATTTAAATCAGTTAATTCAGGGAGTCAATTAGCACATTGACAGGTGCAATCATTGGTAAAGGAACTTCACAAATAGAACATTCTGCATCACTGAAATGTAAATGTAAACACAATGTTTATTAATAGCTCAAAACAGGCAAGACATTATTGAGAATAAATATCTAAACAACAATTAATATATTGAAGAGGATCATTAATTTTTTTTCCAGCTACACTTTGAAGACCTTCAATGTCAGAGATTTTTGTGTTTCCTCCTTACAGGTTTATTATGAAGCACTGCATTTTATAGATAACAAAGACATTCTGCAACTAGATAATTAAGTTTGCTCATAATTTGATGTACATTAAGGTAGCAAATCAATGTGGCCACTGAAGCAAAGTGATTCTTTAAATTAAAAACAAATGTGTCTGCAATTTGGGGTTTGCCCCTGCCCTCCCTGCCTGGCTTGTCACCAATTCTTTGTTTCAAACACACATTCAGATACAGCAGACATCAGACAATTTAAAAGCCTGGCTGAGGAAAATTAAAACAACTCTATTTTCATCACTTAGTTCCCCCAAAGTATGGAAGTAAGCAAAAAGAGAAATAAAAATAGATTACAAGGAAAAGGGATCAGGTTATTGATAAAACTGCTGTAAGACAAATAAGCCATAACATTAAGGGGTGACTGTTTACACTCCATGGAACGTTCAATACATTAAATAAACCTTTCAAAGGGGCATCAAAACCTGTAAAAATCCTCTCATCTGACAAAAGATAAATATCTACTTGCGAGTACAAACTAGAGGATAAGGTTAATTTCACAAACTTGTATATAAGATCATGAGTTTTATAGAAATCTGTAGCACTCTCTTGGAAATTAGGCAGAATTCTTGGGAAGAACAAGGGGGCAGGGGAGAAGGAAATGCATGGCAATCCCAGGGAAAAATATATCAAAGATGGGCTGAAAAATAACATGAGCCAAATAAAGTTACACTCATCATGCAGAAAAAGAAAGATCAGTGGAAGGGCAACACTTCAGATAAATGAGACATCACTCCATCAAAAACTCTGAGAAAGATGGGGAAGGAGACTTTCAAATTAGTTTAATTTCTAGGTGACAAAATTTGGCTGATAAAATAAAAATAAAATAAATACTAAAATAAAATAAACTTCAGTATTTTGCCTGAATCTTTCTAGGCAGTTGGAAAGACAGTAGGAAATAAGGGTCTAACTCTTTGATCTATTTGTCTTGGAATATTCTCCTGTTTTGCAAAGGGAAAATTTCTGCATCCCAAGCTCTGCAAAACTTTCCCAGCATTGTGTCTGCCTTTTTCCAACACTTTAGTTGGTAATATTATGCAGCTCCACAAAGTCATCATGCCCACTGCAGAAACCATTCAAAATAAAAACCAGAGCCTTCAGCCAAATCCTGAGATTTGTTTTTATTGAAATCATCCAATGCAGTAAGAACTGGCATACTTCATAGAATATCCAGGATTTAAGACCCAGGTTTCTCAAACACCTGAGCAATGTTGGATAACAAATGCAATTAGGGCATTAAAAAGTTAAACAGGATGGGAATGCAGCTGCCTAGGGGGGCTGTTGCAGAAGCAGGATACAGGACTGGCAGATTCTCCACCTGGCTAAACCTAGCTGTAAATTGGTGGTTTCAGGTAAAACCTGTGTCTTTATGTCTCAGCTTTCCAGCTGTGAAGCTTGAGGAAAATCCTCCCCTTTAAGACACTGAGATTTCTCGAACAGTGGTGTGTAATTCCAGTGTGTTTGCACCTTCCCAAGCTCCCTGCAGCGTTAGCAGCAGCTGAACAGGCACAAGCAGAAACACAAGGACATGGATTCCAGTGCAAACCCAGGCCACAGGGAATATTTCTGTGTCTGCTCTGGGGTGCCCTGACCCCCAGGGCAGCACTGACTCTGACCCTCACTCATGGAGAAAGTTTCCCAGACTCCAAGACAGACTGGAACCCACAAAAGTGTGCAATAGATTCTAGAGAGCAGTGCAGGTGTGTCACTGGGTGAGAAATTGAGGGTTTGGGATTTTTAGGATGTTGTGGATGGAAGCAAGATGGAGGGCACAGGGTGTTGTCCTGGGTTTCTTCTTCATGCTTCTTCTTCCTCCTTCTCCATGGGTTTGGGTGGCATTTTGTAATTGGGCAGGAAAGTCCCCATTGCAGCTCTGTGGGATCAGTTATTGGGTTAAAAGGGAAAATAATCCAGGTGTCAGCTCTTAATTGGATAGCTCAGTCTTCAAAGCCCTTGGAACAAGAGATTGTTGGCCATTTTGTGCCTTCTAATGAAAAGCTGCTAAACTCCCAGCAGTGAGACTGTTTTATTGCTAAGAAATAATAAACACCTGAGTGTGAACATGAACTGCTGTCTGGAGTGCCTTCAGTCCAGACCCAGAGAAACCCAAACTGGGACCCCCACAGATTCCATTTGAAAACTGCAGCTGAGGAAATGCTTTGAGGTACTTCCAGTGTAGTGACTTCAGGGAAATATCCAGCATGAAATGATGAGGAAATCAGGGTCAAACCATGAAATATGTGGATGAGGTTCTTGCTGACCCAGAAAGGCTCAGGCATTTACTCAAAGGGAGCAGGTATAAGAGCATTCTGGTTTTTAAAATAAGTTATCATAAAATTAAAGCAGAGTGGTATTCACATGCCCTCTGAACAAAGAGAAGCTGTGAGAGAAGCAGAGAAGGGAAAACAATTCTTATCTTTGCTTGCTGCTCCTGTTGTTTTGAACACATGGAATGTGTTGGAAGATTATTTACCTGAAGGGATTGCTTGGTTGGATTCTGGTGATGGTGTTTTGATTCATTGACCAATTGGATCCATGTGTGTGTGTCAGGACTGTTGGCAGACAGTCACAGGTTTTTGAGTAGTTATTTAGAAGTAAGTATGATGTAGTAGAGCTGTAGGATAGTACAACATAATATAATAGAGTTTTAATAAAGCAAGCCTTCAGCATTCCAAAGCCTTGGAGTCAGATGCCAGTCATTCCCAGACGTTGGGATGACCTGATTTTACTACAAAGCAATATTTGCATCCAATGCTGATTCAAATTGAATCAGTAGAAAAGCACTCATTAACTTCAGTAGAATTAATATCCAGCCAATTTGATTAAAGCTCTATGGACAATTACAATCTTGGTTATGTGTAACATAGAAGTAGTACTGATGCTTAAATTATCCATAAAGTTCAAACTGTGAACTATCCCAAACTTTCAAGTTTTAATGAGTTTGAATTTTAGCCTAACCAGTAGCAACAGCTGGAATCTGTGTGTGTTGACTCCTATGTTTTGTGTGTCTGAAGGTGTGAGTGCAGGTGGCCCTGGCTGGCCCAAGGGCTTCCCTCTGCCCACTGCTGCACACCCAGATCAGTTCCAAACTCCACATTAACTGAGAGGCCACAGCTGAGGCTGCACACAGCATTTCACTCCAGTCTTGCATTAATGGCATAGTTAAGGTTGATCACATTGTTTAAAATTTTCATTGCATAAAGGATTCAGGAGAATCTTTAGACTGCAGTCAAAAGCAGAGGTTTAACAATGCCTGGCAGGCTTCTCTCTTCTGTAGCTACATTTTGTGATCTTCATTCTAGTGACACCTCGTTACCCAAACAGGCAGCACTGCCTACTTTAAGTTTCACCAAGCTCCTGCTTATGAGGATTTCTCATCCAGCTGCTGTGTACATAAGAGGGGAGAGCTTTTCTGTATCCAGCTTTCAGTTCTTTCTGTCATCTCCCTTCTTGTGCCCCAGCTGACTGACACACTCCTGACTCTGTCCCCAGAGCAGCCCATCACACCCTTCTCATTTCATGTCATACCCTTCCCCTACTGTCTCTAATAACACAGCAATATTATTAACTGCTTCATCCAAATTTAAAAAAAAAAAAAAAAAAAACACCCTTTTTCCTTTAGCCTTCAGAAAAATGTGAGTCAAACACATTTCTAGGACAATGACTCATTTAGATTCTGCCTTCAAAGTTCAATTTTGTATGTGCCTTTTGAAAATTGAATGCCAGGATCCTGCCAGGAAGTAAAGGGCATCATTTCCTGGGGTTCACGAAGGCCAACCCCCCTTTGCAGAAATCATTTTGTTATTCCCCAGCCCAGATCTGAACTGTTCAAGTCAGGATTAAATGAATTTCTAGCTCAGCATGCACCATTTGCTTTCAGGAGATGTCCAGGCAAAGGCATCTAATCCCAAATCCTCTCTGGTCACAGGCACAGTGGAAAACATTCCCAGCACAGAGCAGCCTGTCTGTGTGCTAAATCTACTGCTCTGCAAACCAGACTGAGTTCATTTAAATCACCTTCTCTTTTTCATGTTCCCTTTTTAAAGTTTCCCAACATTTTAATGTTGCTTCCTGTTCCAGGGAACATCAATACCTGACCTTGTGTAGTGGGCAAGCACACAAACCCTGCATGGGAGCTGCTTTGCTATTCCCCCAATCAAGGAGGAATATTAATGACTGCTCTCTTCCATTCTCCTATTTCCTAGAATATTTCTTCCAGTTTCCAAATGTGCAACAGGCCAATGTTGAACTAATATTCTTTAATTATGGTCCTGTTACTGGATGCTACATCAAATTATGAGCACATTAAAATCCTGCTGTTCTGCCTACTGTGACACACAAAGCCAAGTTTATTTTCTCAGAACTTCAGGCATCATGATGCACTCAAGTCATTCACAAACACAACAGATGCCTTGATTGAATTGCTTTCTAGTTATTCTTAGAAAAAAAATTTAAATTATAATGATGCATGCCTAATTGCCTTGAAAAAAACATTCTTTCAACAACTTCCAGAAAAGAACATATAAAGTTTTTGTCTGTGCTCAAGAACCGACTTGAAAACAGAAAATAAATAAGCACAAAATGAATCTTAAAATTGTATTTCACAGTCATGCTTAGAAGCTCTGGAATTCTACTACTGATGAAAATGGGCTCCAAAACTTGTTAGCAGATAGAATTAAAAATTCTAATTAGAATGGAACATCACATTAGTTGAGTAATTTCAATCTCCAAGTGGTCTCTAGGAAGGGTTATTTTAAGAAGCTGTACCCAGCCCTCAGGCCCTGTGGAGCTGCAGCTCAGAGTGGGCACACAATTCCAACATCACCTGCTGTCTCCAGCTCCACGCTGACACCACAAAGCTGATTTGTTTTAACTGAAACCACCTTTGCTGAGAAGGAGCTGGCAAAATGGGTATCAAAGGCAGTGCAAAGCTCAGCTGTACACCTAATTATTTCTGGGCATGAGCAAATCTGTTAGCAGGACATCTAAATCTCCTTCCCTCCCTCCTCACAATATATGGCACACATGAGGCAGATGTGCAGTAACTGTTCCCACAAAATCAGACCCCACAAACCCACTGGCATTTTTTAAAATTCAAAAGCTAAATCCTGCTCCTTGGAAACCAAGATGTCATCGAGCTTAGTTTGCCCATTATTATTGGCCAAGTATTTCCTCCTCCCAGCAGGGCTGAGACACAGCCAGAGAGTTCTGAGGGCTCTGCAGACTGAAGAGAGAAGTCTGTGCAGCTCCTTTTCAGGTCTGGGGAGATGAAGGCATGCTTCACAGTGTTGTTACAGCACTTCTGAAAATTTAATTTAACATTTTCACTGCTAATACATATATGTGAAACCTGATCATCCAGATGGCAGAAGAACTTCTTAAAAATACAGGGTCACAAGGAGGGACTGGGGTTTGGGGTTTTTTTTGACTCTACATGAAAAGGAAACACAACCTTTTTTCATGTGTTTAACATTAATTAAACATAGATAGATCTCTGCTGACTGCAGTATGCTACATGGCCATTTCTTTTCAGCATGGAACTCTCTAATTTCCTTTGAGTCCATTTAGAAGTCTGTTACATTAAGGGAGGAAAATGCATCACTTTGGTAATTATTCTGTTTACACTCCCACTAAACCACACAGCCTGAACCACAAGAGGAATAAAGATTATTTCCCAGGTTAATAAGGGTTACATTCATGACACAAAACTCGTGCAGTGGGACACAGAACACCTTCAGATCAATGCTGTGCATGTCTGCTGCTGTAGCTCAGGACATGCACAGCTGGCCATGCACCAGGCTAACCCTGACCAATGCTGCATGCAACCTTCCCCTCAGTCTGCCTTACTCAAGTTTTTGTCATCCTCTGCTGGTTTGCATGCAGCCCAAGAGAAAAAATTGGGTCCTGTGACTTATTTGGATTTTTAATGAACACCCTTAAAAGGGTTTGTTCTCATCTACACAATATAAGTTTTGAACTGTGAGAGCAATACAAAGTGAAGGGACTAATCTCAGTTTTAACTAATCATGTTTTCTTGAATGGACATTAAGGATTTAGCTGTACAGGACATTAAAGAACCACCAGATATCTTTCTCCAGGCTCTCTCTGTTTCATGATTTCTTTGTAGTTAATTAGTGGGGAGATTGTCTGTCCTCTCCAGGCTGATGTGCAAAACTGCAGAGGGTGCTGAAAGGATGCCAGCAACCATCTGAATCCTCAGAGATGCCCTCAATGGTAATTAGCCAAGTTGAAATAATTTCTGATTCAAGGCATTAAAGTTAAAACTAAACTACTAGAGTGAGTTTACAGGAGGTTTTGTATGATAGGGACTCTGCTTAGGGATAAAAAGCTATGACTTCACCTATTTTTCTTCCATGAATTTACAGGAATTATACACAGTTCTCTCACAGAAATCCTCCTGAAGAAGTATTTTAAGATATTGGCATTTGCAGCTCCTTATGCTATTCTTAAAAATCATTGTCTGAATTACTGGGGGCATAAACTGGAGAATCCAAAATTGAAGGATGATAACTGTGTTACAGAGATACACAGCAAAGTTCAGAGCCACAAGCTGAACTTCCCAAAGCTAGTGGGAAAGCAAAGGGCTGTAGGAGGCTGCAGGGATCCATCAGAGAGGGGGGATTCTCTCAAAGGGCAGAGGGGATTCTCTCCCCCTGCCCAGGTGCCCTGGTCTGAGCACTGGGCACAACCCTGCTGTGTGCCAGCAGGGCTGCAGGGACAGCCAGGCTGCTGTGCCTAAATCCTGCACTCCCCACCAACCTGGAACTGTTCTTTTCCTTTCTTAGGGCCAAATCCCTCACTCACCAAGCCTTCCACAAATAAAGCAAAGGTTTTTTAAAGGAAGTTGCTGATCAATATATTGTAATCTCATGGTCTGTTTGTTGGTACTGCTGGTGCTTGGAGGAGTTCCCAGAGGGGCGGCCAGGCTGCTCCTTCCTCAGGAGATAACAAGGCTCCTTATCACTCCAGAGAGCCTGTCTGACACCAGCACTGCTGTCCCTGTCCCTGTCCCTGGTGTGGCACTGCTGCCAGCCAAGCTGTGCTGCTGATTCCTGGGGTGCAGCACCAGGAAAGGGAATTCTGCTGTGGGAACTATTCCATCACTGGGGCTTCTCCAAATGGCAGAGGAAATAGAACAAAGTTAATTATGGGAGAAGAGAATCTAGACTGAAATATGCATAGTACAGAGAGATGAAAGAGGACAGAATAATGTAAAAATTAAATAGTGAACAAAGGAAGGGAGGCACGCTGAAAAGGGGGTCAGGAGCCGTGTGAGGGAGGGCATGAAGGCCAGAGGGTAAAAAGCTGATTAGCTGTTAATGCACAAGCAGATCTGAAATGGTGATTGTCTTAGGAAACAAGAGAAACTTAAAACAGAAACACAATAACGACACTGAGTACAAAAAACCCTTTGAAATTTTTTCTTAAGAGAGCTTTATGCAATAGAAAGAACTAAAAGGGGAATGAGGCTGTGATGGGAAAAATCATTCAGAAATTGCAAAAGGCATACAAGCAAGGGGGAAGACACAGGAAAAGATCTAAACGTGCAGTGCATGTAACATCAGCTGCCCAGCATCTGCAATGTCACAGTATTGATGTTTGGTGTCCTGGAGCTTTCCCTTTGAACTGAAAGGGAAATCAATTGAACCTCAAATAGCAAAATTTGGGCTCTGTGAAACATGGCTCTAGGCACCACCTTTTGGTAAAATTCTTGTAGAAAATGAACAGCAGACAGGTTATTTAAATTATGATCACCCTGAAATGAGCAAGGAAAGGCAGTTTCAGAACAATCCCCTCCTAAATAATAGGATTCAACTTACATTTTTCTTTAGAATGCTCTCCTGTATTCACCTGTTCCTTAAGCCTAGCTGGGTCTTATAGTTCTGCTCAAAAGTACTGTTGAATGTAATTCATAAAATCCCTTTTAATTCTTTGGGGAATCATTGAAAGTGCTACAAATTCATTCCTTCATGTTTCCAAAGGCAGGTAAAGTGTTTTACTGTGGAGCTGTGAAAGGCAGCATTAAGGAGTACAAAATATGAACACAATAGAGATGTGATGACCTGCTAAACTCGAGGGTGTCATAGAATCACAATAAAAATCAGGTTTCAGGGCACTTCTGGAGGCCTCCAGTGCAACCTCCTGCTCAAAGCAGAACAGGCTTTAAAGTTAAATCAGGTTGCCATGGTCTATCACACCTTTATGAGAAATTACCACAGAGATTAAGAACAAGCAGATATTTCTAGGAGCCAGTTTTCTTCTGTTGTCTCTCAGTCAGAAGGAACAGTCTCTGAATTCTGCAAAGCAGCCTCCCACATCAGAGAACAATCAGACTTCCCTGTTAGTGGGGCAGGTGCTTTCATCCTGAGCAGATGATGCTTCAGTGGACAAAGCAATAGCCCTGCTCTGGTCAGTGCCCTTGGAAGAAAACCAGTGTGGGCTGCAGGCACAGTGAGCACAGGCTGTTACAGCTCTCCCTGCCTCCAGCTCACCCCAAGCCATGCCCTAGTACAAGGGAACTGAAAATTGCCTTCTACTGACATTTCTCTTTGGAAGGAGAGAGTGAAATGCTTCTGACCCCAACAGTCAGATTTTTAGAAACTCATTGTCCCACAGATAATGGATTTATTTCTACTGCATAAAGCAATACCCTCCTAACTAAGAGGATTTCAGGGGAAGAAAAATCTGCTTCACCCCCAGTGCCATCAAAATCCCAGTGACATTAACAGGCTCCTTAAACCACAGCCAAAACTGACCTCAGTCCCTGAAGGCACCAGTGAGCTGTGCAGGCACTCAGTGAAGCAACATTTCAGCCCAGCACAGACTCCAGGAACACAGAAATAGCACGGGGTGCTGCTGGCACACCTGGAGGTGGGGCAGGATGGAGAAATTTGGTAAATAGCCCTGCTCCCCATCCCAAATACACTGTGTGCTACACTGGAGAAAAGCACACACACACAAAAGTAGAACTTCTGCAAAACAGGCACTGGTTGCTTGGTTAACAACAACTCTTATTGAACACAGTAAAAGCTGTTAGAGCACCCTTTTGACTCCAGTTTCATCAAAACTTCCATTAAATGATGCTGACTGCAATTACTCTACTGTTAAATACCAGGCCACTGCTGAGCTTTGACTAAAGGCCACTAATGCATGTGCTGGCAAACAGGCACTGGATCTTTGTCTCTGCTGGGGAAGGCAGAGAGGCTGAGTCAAAACTGCATTAAACTTCTATTTCCCGTTGGTTTTGTAAGCAATAAAAGTCTGAAACAGAAGTACAGTGGCTTCTACCTTATAGCCACAATATTTGGCAATCCAAAGGGGTGTTTTAAGAGCAAGTTTGAAGAAGCAAGTTCAATGGTTGCAAGAGAAGCCTGAGCATTTCTCTGAATTGGATTCATGTCAAATAACTGACACTGTTAATAGAGCTACAAGTTCCAACTGATCTCAAAGTCTCAGTAGGAATTATACACAGTTCTCTCACAGAAATTCTCCTGAAGAAGTATTCTTAAATACTGACATTTGCAGCTCCTTATGGTATTCCTAAAAGTCATTGTCTGAATTACTAGGGGGAGAAACTGGAGAATCCAACATTGAAGGGTGGTAACTGTGTTAGACAGATACACAGCAAAGTTCACAGCCACATGCTGAACTTCCCAAAGCTAGTGGGAAAGCAAAGGGCTGTAGGAGGCTGCAGGGACCCATCAGAGAAGGGGGATTCTCTCAGAGGGTCCCTGCCCAGGTGCCCTGGTCATTCTGACCCAGGTGTCCCTTCCCTACCAGGTTCCTTGCTGCAGTCTCAGTCCTTCACCCCAGGTGCTGACCCAGGTTTTCTGCAGGTCCAGCAGGGGTGGATCACAGCTTGGGCCCAGCTGAACCAGAGGGGATGTCACAGCAAACTCTGGGTTAGGAAAGGAGCTGGCAGCTGGGTTTGGGCACACTGGAGTTGAACACACAGGTGTGACAACCTCACATGGGGCTCCCCTCATCACTGAAAGTCCCCTATGAAAAAGGGTGAGGAGAAAAGCAAAGAGAGCCTGAGGGAAGGGAAGAGCTCAGGAAGGAGGGTTTAAGCAGAGACAGAGAGTAGAACTGGGCTGTCAGAGACTCTGCCTGCCGATCCACCTGCAGATGTTCACCAGGATGGACACAGCACACACCCAGGGCCACCCACCCACAGCTCATCCTGCAGCTCCAGAGGTGGGGCAGACACCAAGGACCAGCAGCAGGGAACATCCTGCACCCAAGGGGGAGGCACCTACCAAGATTTTACTTCCCAGGCTACTGTGCTGTATTAGTCCTCTTAAAATTAAAATGGTTGTGATGAGATAAAGCAGCACTACAAGAAACTGCTGCTCAATCACCGATGCCTCTGAAAGAAGACATCACAAATAAATACAATTTAGGCTGTTAGAACTTCATTTTCCTACATTTTATTTAATGCAGGTGTATTAATCCACATTTACATGAAAGTAGAAACATTTTCGGAGAAGAGAAGAGAAGAAAGGAAGGGATACTTAGAACTTTCAGGCTGTTAGAAGACTACTAAACATAGGAGAGTATTATGAAAATCCTTATTTCATAATCCTTAAAAAGAATTGAGCTGTTTTTAATGTGAAAAACTTTAAACTCTTTCATTATTTAAAATTCATTGTGGAAAAAAAAATCT
Organism: Haemorhous mexicanus; assembly: GCF_027477595.1. NCBI lineage: Eukaryota > Metazoa > Chordata > Aves > Passeriformes > Fringillidae > Haemorhous > Haemorhous mexicanus. The sequence continues at coordinate 4,135,494 of NC_082352.1, read as the reverse complement.
GGCTAGGGTCAAATTTTATAAACAGAGACACCTACAAATACTTTAACATGAATCCATGGCTCTCTTTACAGAAGCATTTGCATAATGGGCCAGGCCTGTTCCCTGCACAGAGCCTGAGGAAGGTGCCCATGGGCAGTGGGCTGGGACAGCAGAGTCCTCAGCAGGTGCTCAGCACCTGCCCCCTCCCCTGCCTGGCTCCAAATCCCAGCTCTGCAAGAGGCTGACCAGGAGCAGAGCACAAAATCTGCCTGTGCCCCACCTTCCTCTGGAAACCCCTCACAGCCCCAGACCCTCCAGAGCAGCTGTGGGGGTACACTGGGCTCTGCAGCCTCAGACCTCCTGGGCACAGCAGGGATCTGGTGCCACCCTGGCCCCACAGAACTGCTCCAGCCCCACACACTGCAGAGTCCAATAAGTGTGGGGTTGTGAGGTGCCCAGGAGGAGGTGAGAGATGAGAATTTGACTCCATGTTCTCAGAAGGCTGATTGTTATGTTATGTTATGTTATATTATTATGATATGATAGTCTAAAACTATACTAAAGAAAGAGAAAGGCTACATCAGAAGGCTAAACAAGAATGAATAATAAAAACCCATGCCAGACTAGAGTCCTGACACAGCTGGACTGGGATTGGTCATTAAGTCAACACAATTCACATGGAACTAATCAAAGATGCACCTGTTGGTGAGCAACCTCCAGAGCACATTCCAAAGCAGTCAGACAATTATTGTTTACAATAATTCTTTTCTGGGGCTTCTCAGGAGAAAAATCCTGGGCAAAGGGGATTTTTCAGAAAATATCATGGTGACAAATAAGATGAAGTTTTTATTAATCCAAGTGCCCAGTCCTGCGTTTTGGCCACAAAAACCCCTGCAGTGCTACAGGCTGGGGACAGAGTGGCTGGGCAGGGGCCAGGCAGAAAGAGACCTGGGGGCACTGGTTGGCAGCCAGCTGAACATGAGCCAGCAGTGTGCCCTGGTGGCCAAGAAGGCCAATGGCTCCTGGCCTGGATCAGGAATGGTGTGGCCAGCAGGAGCAGGGAGGTCACTGTGCCCCTGTACTCAGCACTGGTGAGGGCACACCTGGAGTGCTGTGTCCAGTCTGGCCCCTCAGTTTGGGAAGGACGTTGGGATGCTGGAACACAAACCCTGTGAGGAACCCCTGAGGGAGCTGGGGGTGTTCAGCCTGGAGAAAAGGAGATCAGAGGTGACCTCATCACTCTGCACAGCTCCTGAAAGGTGCCTGTGCTCACCTGGGGCTGGGCTCTTTCTCCAGGCAGCACTGACACAACCAGAGCTCACAGCCTGGAGCTGCACCAAGAGAAATACAGGTTGGATGATAAGAAAAAGCTTTTCACAAACAGGGTGATAAAGTTCTGGCATGGCTGCCCAGGGAGGTGGTGGAGTCCCCATCCCTGGGGGTGTTTAACAAAGCCTGGGTGTGGCACTGGGTGCCAGGGTTCAGTTGGGGTGTTGGGGCTGGGTTGGACTCGATGATCTTGAAGGTCTCTTCCAACCTTGTGATTCTGTGAATTGTGAGCTGCTATTTGTCCTTGAGAAGCCTCATTGCCAAAGCATCTTGCTTGACTTAGATTTAAGGCTTAGACTACTTTAACTTGAGCAAAATTTCCCTGATAAGTTACCTGGTGTAACAGAACAGCACAAATTGCTTTGTTAGGCTCCCAAACATTGACAAACACCAAATTTCACTCAAGTCTATCATGATCCCTCAGAGCCATTGAAATCTTCCCAAACACACCACTGCTTTCAATCACACCCATGCAGTGAGACACTTCAGCTTTTTTACAGCCCTCCTGTTGACTGACAGAGGCTTCTCCTCCACTGAATTAATTCCCTGTGTTGTTGGAGCTACAAAATAAGCCACTCACAGCAGCCCAGGGTTGTGACTGGGCTGACCCCTCTCATCTTCCTCTCAAACACCCACTCTCAATGTCCTAAAATGCTGGAGATCCATCGTGCTGCAGGTGCCAGGGTGGCCTCAGTGTCCTGGGCAGTGACTGAAAGGCAGATCTGCCAGCACCAGGGGTTCCTGCTGTCCTGCACCTCAGGGCTCCTCTCTGCCTGTGCCCAGCAGGGATCAAACCCCCCTCACCTTGCTCTGAGAGCAGCCTGGGTCTCTGCACAGCCACAATCATCATGCAAAAGAGACAGAGGGAATCAGGCCCAGAAATCTGCTGCTGAAGTTGTCATTTGACAGGGGACTTGACAAATGCCAAGAACACTTCTTGGAGGAAACCAAGACCTTTAGCTGTGCAGAAGACCAGGAAGGTGCAGGGTTTTCTATGTGAGCTGTTGAAGGTTTAGTTTTGTGCTGCCCTGCATCCCCTGCTCCCAGTGAACCTGCATTGCTGAACCAGCACACAAAGGAGGCAGGAGGTTGGCCAAATCTAGGTCAAGAACTCTTTAGTAAAGACAGGAATAAAGTCCCAGCCATGGATGAGCCTCCTGTCTTAAGTTCACTCTTGGAAGTCAAAGCCTTGATGTACTTCTGAACTTGAGTCCTATGAACTCCAACCCATTGTACTTTTTGTGATCAGCCTACACAGCTTGAAAAAAAACTGAACTTTTGAGTACTTTTTTTCCAATAAAATACAGACAATAAAATACACTGCAAGTCTGCATTTTTTAACCTACTTGATATGGCACAGAAATCAAAATAATTCAGTTACAAGAATTGGGTTTAATTCTGCAGCAGCTGCAAGGTGCAGCTATATTGTAAAATACACCCTTTTATTTGTTTTTGGAGTCTAAGAATGACCTACCATTCCCCATTTCAGTGGTATTTGGATATGACTATGTTTCTGTAATATTAAAAATACCATATTCTTCATTAGTATGCAAATCTATACCATCTGACAAGCTCCTGCTCCCCTCCATGCACTCCTTTGTTGTTGCAGCCTCATGAATTTCATTATGACACAAGATTACTATCAGACACTGGGAAGTGGGGGTGGGGAATAGAATGATGTGGAAATTATAATCTCTTGGTTTAATAATGAATCCAGCTTCATATTCCAGTTTGGCTTTGCACAAGCTGCTTCTGAGAGAAAAGGGAGCAAAAGGGAGGAAATTATTCCAGAGCTGCTTCTGTCCAGTAACCTTTCAAGCAGATGCCACTGGAGGGGAGCACTGGAGGGAGATGTTCCTCAGCCCTGTGTCTCATTTACATCTCAAAAAACAACAATGATTCTATCCACATGTTTTTTCCTATTCATAGCTTTACAGATGGCAAAAGAAAACAAGGAAATTCATCCATTCCAAAACTCCTGGCCATTTCCTCTCCAGTTAAACTGATACCAATGATCAGTCTTCCTCTGCAATCACAATAATTATTAAACAACTGTAATTACTCTTGGAGCAGCCTGTGGTTGTAAAAATAAACACCATTTGACAGAAAAGAAAGTTGGAGGAGTGCAAATATTCCTTCCAGTGTGAAAACTCAGGGCCCACGTGCTGGGCAGGCTCCAGAGCAGCCAAAGCTGCTCAAGTCCAGCATTCCCAGCTCCACTGGGGGCCTCTCTGCTCTCACCCAACTCTTCTGTGCTTTTAGGCTGCAGGGACTTCAGGGCAAAGCTAAAGCAACAGAAATTATGGGATTAAGCAGGGAAAGCCCATTGGGCCTCCCTGTCCAGCCCTGGCAATTGTGCAGCTGCCCCCAGAGCTGTGGGAGACACTGCAGCAGGGTCATGAAACTGCTGCTGTCACACCAGGATAGTGCTGTCACACCACCTAGAATTTTCTTAGCAAAATAAAAAACCACTCCTTCTAAGTCATAAACAACCCAGCAGTTTCTAGAAACAAACATGATTCCTTAGAAAATAAACTGAAGTCACCAATGTTGTGTTGAGATCCAATATTAAAAACAGATTTCGATCTCTCCTGTAAAATTTTGTATTTCACCTGAATTACTGTTTAGGTATTATTAATACCTTAATTAAAACCCACAGTGCTCTCTGCAAAAGCCCACACTCAGGACCTGGTGGGGATGTTTAGTCAGTTGTTGAAAATCTGATCAGCATTAATATGGGATTATCTCCTCCTTTCCTGCTAAGGATGACTGCACATCATCGTGGGAACTCACATGGTCATGGGAATTCAGGTGACATTAACTGCTGTTGTTTATTAACCAATTTGTTAGAGGTTTCCTCTTCTCAAAGGAGATTTTAGTACCAGAACAAGACTTATCTCCAAAAGCTCCATGAATGGTATAATTATTCTAACCCAGCTATCACAGGAAAGATTAGTAAACTCAACAAGAATCCCAATTTCAAAAGCTATTTCAGATTACTTATCACAAAGAGGTGTGAATTATTACATTACGGGGCCTTCAGTGTAAGATTTCTTTGCCTTTTTTTGATTTTTTAACATTCAAATACTAATATAAATATGTTTATATTTTAAAATGCAGCAATTCAAAATCCCACATTAATTAAACCACTGCCAGTTTTTCTATTTTCCTAGTGGGTGCTGTCAAAAATCAGAACTTTTGTCACACTGAAGTTGCACTGACAAGCTCAGAGTTGTTCACTTTATTCTCCTCCTCATTAAGGAAAAACCTGTCATTAAAAGAAACTATTTGAAGCAAGAAAAGAAACGTGTGAGTCTATTTAAAGCAAGCAGGGAAATGTGTTTGGTCTTTGATTATGGCAATTAAAAAGCCCTGCTATTCAAAGATGGTGATTTTTTTACTATTCAAATAACACTTCACATTCTTCTAAGACATTTTACTAAAAAGATTGTTAAATTAGGTGATAAAAGGTTACTTTTGTCTTTGAAGCTGAAATATGTAACCATTATTTCTTATCTGTTTAGAATGAGAAAAGCTTCAATATCATATATTTTACAGGACTCATTATCAAAATTCACCAGGCTTCATAAAACAAACAAATGCTTCACTTCCTGCCCTTGTTTCATCTCAGTAAGACAAATTCTTCCATGGTTTGGAAAGGAAGATTTCTTTCAACATTTGATGGAGCAATATCTTTTTATTTTCATATTGCACAGGCTGTGGTTGGGAAGCCATAACCACCCTCCTTTCAAAGCATAATGGGAGAAACCCAGCTCACTATTTAGAATTTTTATAAAAGTTGAATAAGGGATAAAAGAGACAAACTCTAGCACTGGGGTGTTTTGGTGATCAGCAAAAAACCCACACCATTAGCTTAAAACAATGTTCTCTATATACTGTCACAATACAGGGGGTACATGCACATTCACAAGAGTTTATACATATTTTAAACATTCTGTGAGTTTAGGTGTTCTAGGAATTCTTTTGCTTGGGTTTAATCTTTGATTTGTCTGCATGCCATCCTTCAGATTAAATTAAGGTATTTTATTTTTTCTCATGGTTTCATCCTGTTGTTTTTATACTCTCTGATAACAAGGAGTCAATAAATTGGGTTCTGCTTTTTGTCACTGTTATCATTCAGATAAGATAGTTTACAAAATGTGAGGAACTACTTGATTATCTTACACTGTTCCCTGAGTTAGTTACATGAATAAAAGCATTTTAACATTACATAATCTCTGTTTTAACATTATGCTGTGGCTTAAGATCTATTTATCACACTACTATTTATATAAACTACACTGTGCAAACATAAACTGACAGATTATACTATTCTAAAAGGCAGGAAAAAGGAAATATAAATTGTACCATATCAAAATCTTTGTGGTTAATAATAACATGTAAAAGCTAATACATAAATGTGAGAGCCAATACTATACTGCCACAGACTTCACATTGTCACTGTCATTTATAACAATAAGAAACGGGGTGTTTGCCAGGAATGTATTTTAGGAGGAAGACTCAGATCAGGGTTTCAGGTGGCAAAGAAAAACAATGTGGTTTTTTTTTTTAAGGCCAGAACAAGATTAAAATACAACTTAAAATGTCCAAGTAGGTCAGATCACAATGCAAAAGGAAGCACCATGACACAAAATCATAACTATTTCAATAATACGTATTAATCTTTATCTCCTACTGATTTGAATGTTGGAAAATATTCATGCCATTTATACACACAAAAATTTTACTGGCAAAACACGCAGAGCTGAAAAATCCTGTGATGAATTACATTTTCATGTACTCTCTAAGTTTTGACTACTAATCCATCCTGCTGAAATTACATCATTTCACATCTCTAGGCAGACTTGCAAAGTACTGCCAGTTTTTAGATAATTCATCATTAGTATTTCCAACTGATACTTCCCACTAAATTCCAAATTTGTTGGTCTAATGATGTCAGGGTGCTGCTTGTTCACTCTGGGACAGAGAAGTAGGTGGAGTTATTTATAACAGAATTTTGATCAGAAGTACAAAATCCATTTCCTTCAGTGCCCTGCACCCATCACTGAAATCACAGAGTCACAGAGTCACAGAATCACCCAGGCTGGGAAAGACCTTGGAGTCCAGCCTGTGACCAACCCCACCCTGTCACCAGATTGTCACCAGACCATGGCTCTGAGTGCCACATCCAGTCTTTCCTTAAACAGCTCCAGGGACAGTGACTCACCCACCTCCCTGGGCAGCCCATTCCAATGCCCAATCTCACTTTCTGTGAAGAATATTTAATAATGTCCAGCCTAAACCACCCCTGGTGCAGCTGAAGGCTGTGTCCTCTTGTCCTGTCACTGCTCCCTGGGAGAAGAGCCCAACCCACCTGGCTGTCCCCTCCTGTCAGGGAGTTGTAGGGAGTGATGAGGTCTCCCCTGAGCCTGCTCTTCTCCAGGATAAACACCCCCCCAGCTCCCTCAGCTGCTCCCACAGGATTTGTGCTCTCTGACTGGATAACAATCATGCCTTCAGCAACAGGCTTCATTTCAAAAGTAAATCCCTTTGTGGATTCTTCTCCTTTTGTCTTTTACCTTTCCAAGATGATCCATGCTCTTCTTCCAGACTTAACCACCCCCAATCAAACCCATTGGTAAGTCAGTCCAGTGCTAACTTTTTCACCTGTGTTATTTTAAGGTGTCAGCCACGAAATCATAGAAATCAAGAGATATAAACACAGAACAGAGAGTCTCCCAATCCAGCTGCTTTCTAAGAGTTTTACTGTCCTCTGAAACTTTTGTGAGCCATGGCACATTAACATTCCCAGCACTGCTGCAAGGGCCTGAGTGTCAGAAAGTAAAAACTGGCACAAAGTCTGGAGAGAGGCTCACCCAGGAACTGCAAACCCCATCAGACAATTCAGCCTCTCCAAGTTCATGCATTTAAACAGCATAAACACTTAGGCCTGACACTTCAAGACCAGCCCTTTTTAACATGCTCTCTTCTGCAACCTCGAGTTTAGCAGGACTCTTTTCATTTCTTGTTGACTCCCAATCTGGAGCATGTCAGCCTATTATGAACATTTTCTTAAATACTAGCAAATTATTTATTTCATGAGCATTTTCCTAAATACTAGCAAATCATTTCTTTCCTCCATACTTCAATTAGGGTTGTATCCACACTTGTGATAGATATTTAATAGCTGGCAATATTTTTTTTGAGATCTTACACAAGGTAGCCTTGGAGTGACTGCATGTTACAAGATATTAAAGATCACAGTGCCTTGGTAGATAGAATTATAAAAAACAATATCAAAGAATATGGAAAAATCCTCAAAAGAAATTGTTTACTAAGAGAGAGAAGAAATGCTCTTTGACAGGTATCAAAATGAAAGTTCTTAAATTTTAAAAAGCCTTAAAAATTAAAAAACTCTTCCTTCAAGATCTGCCTCAACATCCAAACCCCAAGACTCAGTACTCACAATGATGAGCTCAATGCATGGCAATTGCACAGCAAAGCCAACCTTTATTTAACTTTTAACCACTTAAATGTTTCTGCAGCCCAGCCTGCTTGCTGCTGGTTGGTATTGACACCACCCCACATAAACAAAAACCCAAAAGAGACAAGAAGAACCATAGAAAACCAGAGCCAATGGGAAGCCAACCACTTAAATGTCTGCTGAATCTCTCCCTCATTTTTATACAGTGAGCTTGCTTGGGTAGAGCCCTATCCAAGGGGGGTTCAATATCACCTGTGCACTAAAGTTCTTACCAGCTGAGCTCTGTATCTCAGTGCTGCCCCCAAAAACCTGCAGGAGCCAAAGGAGGGGAGCAGCAGCCAGCCAGGAGCTCTGATCCTGGGCACTGCCACTGGCTGGGACCAGGGCAAGGGAAGGGGGAGAAACCTCATCTAAAGCTATTTTGCACAGCAAATGGTAATCAGAAGCACATACACACATCAGCCACAAGGATAAGGAAATCCCTTTGCTCTGAAATCTCTTGAGCAGACTGAATTTATGGGGAAAATGTCAGCATTGAGTCAGAAACAAAAAATCAAAGGGCAAAAGGCAGTCCATTTATTCAGTCCTCTCCTTTTTATACCTTGGTTTGCTCCAGGTGAACCCAATTGGTCATTTAACCAACACTTTTCACCTGGCTGGCTAATCAAGAAGACACCCATCTCTAAACAACTTTATGAGAAAAACAGCTTGTTAAAAACACCACCTGCAGACTGTTTCATATTTGACTCTCATGGTTTCTCTCCAGCTCCCTAATGCTTCCCAGACAGGTCCATGAGCTTTTCATGGGAAAACTCATCCAGCTTTCTCTGTCTGACCAGACTGTCACATCCACTGTTCTAGCTATGGAAATGAATCAAGATTTAGCAGTTAGAAATTATAACTATTACTGTTGTCACTGGGCTGTGATTCAGGCTTTGGCCAGCAAAATGCAGGGGCTGGAAGCCAGAGGGGCCTGGCTGGGATTTCCCAGTGGATTTTGGGTCCTTGGCCAAGCCGAGGTCACCAGGCTGCACAGGAGTGGCACAGTTAGTGCTGGCCCTTCAGTGTCTTGGTGACTTGGTTATTTTCACTTTTAACCTAATAATTAATCCCTCAAAGTCCACACTGTGGACTTTTCTATCCAATTACAAAATACCCCCCAAACCCATAAAGAAGGAAGAAAAAGGAAGTAAAAAAACTGAACCAAGAAAAAAAAAAAAGTAAAAAACCCAGCCTCCTTCCACCCTAAATCCTCCATCTTCCTTCACATTTATTACTATATTCTAAAAGCCCAAACTCTAAGTTTCCCACCCTATAATATTACACACTTCTAATCAACTACACACCCATAATCCCAATATTATTAATCAATTTTAAAAACCTCTTCCACAACCTCAAATTAAATGTAATACTCTCCTAAGAATCAAAATCTATTTATACAAAAAATTTAAAATTCTTAACATCCAGAACTCCAACAGTTAGTCACTGAGGTATAGATTGCATTTTAATTCCTTAAAAAAAAAAAACAACCAAATCACTTTGCATCTATTCAATTTAATTAAGCTGAACATGATTCCTACAGCACAATGTATTTGCAACCAGCAGAAGCAGAGGAAGGAACATAAATGATATTTTATTATTCAGACACAACTACCACCATGTCTGTCCATGCAAGCTTTTTATAGCCCATCTCATCCCATCTATTTCAATATCAATTGTTCACCAAACAATTGGAAAAATAATGTCTGGTGAAGAGTGAAATGCTTGGAATTGTGTCTGTCTTGCTAGAAAAATTTCAGGCAACAACATCAAAATATCCTTCTCAGTCTAAACAAAATGTTTCAATTTTCCCTGATCAAAGTAATTCTCAATTTCAAAAGCCTGTAAGGATGAAATGTGCAAAAAGTTGGGAAAAAATTTAACATTATGGATGTACAAAAATATCTCACTTATACCAAGACAATATTTCTTGTAAAATTACAATCTCTCGAAGAAGAAAAGTCTTTCTTCAGCCCTAATTATTTCAAATATGCAAAAGCATCCACATTTGGCACTTGATTCTGTGACTGCAACCCTTGTTCTTGTAATTGTTCCTGAACCAGGAAAATGCAGTATTTGTTTAAAATAATAACAAGGCATAACAGCAATCATACTTTGTTTAGTAAAAACAACTTTTATTATGCAAATCATTAGAAAGAATGCTATCTAATCCCTGGGAAAATCTTGTGTTAAATTGGATAAATTAAAATTAATAACATTACATTTACAGAAGGCCTTTTATCCCACTTTTATACCCAGCACGTTTCAATTCATAATTAGAAGAGAGGCAATGAATGTTTCAAGTTAAAACAATTCAATAAAACCTGAGAAATGTTTAATTTTTCCTATTATTAAATGGACCCAGGGAGGGTGTAGAGAGTCAGTAACACGTGGCCTTGGTAGCACCCACAGTAAATTATGGTATTTTAATTCTCCAACCAGAACCATTTTAGTGTTGTCCTCTCTGCCTTCTGAGAATGGCTGGTGTGAGTCTGACAGCTCAGGATGTGTTCTGCTTCCAAGGAAAGAGGAAAGCAGCTCGGGATGTCTGTCTGATCCCAGCTGGGACCTCCCACCATCCCCACAGCTCTCCATGGCACTGGGCTGGCTCCTGTCTCACAGGGTATTTCTGGGGCTCTTATGGTGCAAAATAATGAAAAATATCAGCCTCCAACAGAAAAGCTCAAACTCTACAAACACTGTCAAGCTTTATCATTCATGAATTTCTCTTTCAGTTTGGGAACAAAAAGTGATGCAGTGAGTGTTCTCCAGCCCTTCATGGTTTCCATTGTCTCCAAGTTTTCTCTTAGGCAGCAAAGTTTGTAGGGAATGGCCCCATAGCTGATTGTGTCTGAAAGCTCCAGGAGTCCAGAAATAACATCAACAGCATTTAAAGGAGTTGCCTGTATTCAAACAGATATAGCAAAGGGCCATACAAAAGTTTGCCTCTTCAAAAGTCAGAAACAATGAAGTGCACCTGGAGCCATTCCCAATAGGTCTTAAAAATGACCACCTAAAAACTGCCATGGACTTTGGGAAGGAAAGGGCTCCAGAAAGATTGCTGGAAAATCATTACATCTGCTCCAAGTTGAACATCAGCACATCTGGAGGCCAGAGCCAGCTGCTCTGGGAAATACATTCTTTCCAGTCAAACAAGGAACAGTTTACCTGGAGAACTGAAATCTAAAATTTAGCTTGGGATTTTTCTTTTTCACTTAATTTTCATACATTTCTAATTAAAAAATAATCTCTCAGCAGTATTTAGGGTGTCTTAATAAACCAACTTTTAAAATATTTTTAAGTATTTCTTCTATTCAAGAGAGCATTCTGCTAATAAGTAAAGCATCAGTGGGAAATTGCATTTTAAGTCCAAGGTGATGTAAACTTAAAAAGAAAATCCTTAGTCTTGTTTATAATTAACAGCATTATCCAGCAGCTCTCCTTTAAACACTCATCCTACTGCAGTACATGTTTGCTTTCAGAATTTTGTCTCATGTTGGCTTTGTTCCCTTTTCCCTCCAACTTCCCTAAACCACAACCCAAGACTCATAACTACAAATCAAAAAAGTAATTCCAATTTGGGGCTGACTGGCTAATTACACTCCTTCAAAATCTTCAGGTACCTTTTACTCTGTTTCAGGCAGATACAAATCTATTCTTTTTTTCAAACCATGGCCCACTTCATCAAGAGCATGTGAAACTTGGAGAGAACTGTCAGCAGAAATCACCTGAAATGCCCAAAACACCAACTTCATCAACAATTCAAAACATTGCTGCTTCTTCATTCATCACAAAAAACAGAGAATTAAATGTTTTCAGTTGTGTAATATTAACTCTTCTAAATAGAATTAATTAAAAACCTTTAATGCCCATTTATTTTTCTATGTTTCTTGGAAAGGTAGAACAATTCTATGTCAGGTATGGCCATATCTAAAGCAAATAAAGAAGGTATATGAGAAAAAAACCAAAGTACTGTCCCCTTCTCTGAGGTAGCAGCTTCCTCTGTTAGTTCATTGCAACACCAGGGATTTCTTTCTTCTTTTTCTTTTCTACTTGTGTGCCTCAGGAGCAATTAGTGAGAGCTAATGGGTACTTCAGGACTTTTCCTCCTATTGCAAAAGCTGCACACAGTATATTCTGTAAAATTATGGACCTTCAAAATGCCATTGTTGTTGATTGCTCCCCACTTTGCTGTGCACAGGGCATCCTATTGCCTCACAATCATTCCTGTTCTGAGTCAGGGAAATTGGTTGCTAAGATCTTCCTTTGCCCTCATATCTGTTTCATGGGCAAGGAAAAAAAAAAGCTTAAATAAAAAAAGAAAAGAAAAAAGTGGGGCTTGTCAAGCTGAACTAGCAAGACTTCCTTTATACAACATAAAAACCTGAAATGCCTGTTATTCTTGCTGGGTTTTATGACTATAATTCATTCCATCAGGCTTTCTTACATGGATCCATAAAGTGATGCAGACAACAGAAATTATCTCCGTGAATACAGGGTTGGTTTTCATTCTGTGCCTGATAGGAAATTCCAGTTATTACATTTAACATGTAGGAACACTACAGTCCTTCACAGGGATGGAGTTACATTAATCTCCACCAAATGGGGCTTTGGCTCTCACTCAGGGTAAGCTCTCATGCAGGGCTACCTCCATGATAGGTTTGATTCAATCTGTTCTGTTTCTGGCCAGGCTGGGGAGCACAGGAGTGCTGTATCTGCAGGGTCCCCAGTGGCAGGAAGGAATGATGAATCTGACTCCAGGTTCTCAGAAGGCTAATTTATTATTTTATAATACCATATTATATTAAAGAATACTGACTGAAGAATACAGCAAGGATACTTACAGAAGGCTAAAAAGATAATAATGAAAACTCCTGACTCTCTCCAGAGCCCTGACACAGCCTGGCCCTGGTTGGCCAAAGAGTGAAAACAACTCCCAGCAGAAAGCAATGGAACAATCACCTGTGGGTGAACAATCTCCAACCACATTCCACATGAGCACAGCACAGGAGAAGCAAATGAGATAAGAATTGTTTTCCTTTTCTCTGAGGCCTCTCAGCTTCCCAGGAGAAAAACCCCGGGTGAGGGGATTTTCCAGAGGATGTGAATGGCACAGAGGAGGGCACAGCTGGCTGAGCCTTGGGCTGGGAGGGCTCCTGGGCACAGCCCTGCAGGGGCAGTGCCAGCCTGGGCTCTGCCCAGCTACCCTCAGCCCAGGAAACAGAGCCAAGGTGCCTCCTGTGTTTGTAGCTGGCCAGCTGAAAAGGGCATTTTGTTGGTGCTCCATGGAACAAACAGCAGCACTGGGCTGCTCTGCTGAGCACACAAAACACCTTTTGTCTTAAAACGTGGCCACCAGAGCTCCAATGACCATAGCTGGTGCCTTGGGGCTTTTCCACTGGGGGCTTGTCTTGGCAGACATTTCCATATAATCTGCTTTTCAAACTGGACAATTCTCCACTCAGAAACAAGCCAGTTTTCACAGGCTCAGGTGCAGTTATGGCTCAGATAGAAATTAAAATGGTGACAATGAACCAGATTTGGTGCAGCTCCCCCAACAGCCCTTCCCTGCTGGAATACATTTCAGGTCTCAGTTAGTAGGAGTGGGTTAAACAGCTCAAAAAAATACATCTGGCCCAAAGATTTTCTGCCTGAGGCAGAAACAGAGCCAAACAGCAAAGCAATCATTATTCCCATTTGCAGGAAAGAATGACTTGCCTAACACCCCACAGGGAATCTGGAGTAGAACTAAACCTCAAAGCTGGTAAGCCCAGCTTGCTCCATCATCTGCCTGAAAAACATGGAGCAGACATGATGCTGCTGTTTAAGCTCTTTGAAATGAAAAGGATTCTGACCCCACGTGGACTCATAGGTATTCAGCATCCATGAAAAGTAAAAAGCTACATGAGAAGGTTAAAAAAGACAGAAAGAAAATGCATCTGTGCTTTATGGAGGTCGCTGAAATGGATTTCCCTTTTTGAACTGTGCTGTGGAGCTCAGTAGGAAAGCTGATTTATCCTGTGAGTGCACAGCAGTTGCTCCCTGCTAGAGCTGCTGCTGAAGTTTAATTGGAATCCACAGCATTTGTGTAATGTTCATATCATGGAGAACATTTAAGAAAAGCAGAAAAGCCCTTTGAGCTCAGCACACTCATTTCTGTTGTGATCCTGGGCACTGAACCCAAGTGGAAATATGAACCACCAAATGGTTTCTCTGGTGCCTGTTTCAGCCACTGACTCCAGGGCAGAAATGGCTGCTTGCAGAGGAGAGGGAAAAGGGGCCAGGCCTGGCTAAGCCAGGGGACTGGCAGTGGGATATGGAGCCTTTCATCTGCAGGGTGCTGAATCCAGCACAGGGCTGTAGCCAGCAAAAAATTATTCCCATCAAATGGAAGTTCAGTGGCCTAAAAGAAATCATTTAAATGGTTTCTGCTTCATACAGGCACTCACAGCAGAAAAATTATTGCTCCAATTAGCAGTACTGCATAGTCATCAGTGAGGTGGAAGCTTTTGGTGGTTTTTTACATTCCCAGAAACAGAATGGTGACCCTGAAAAAATCCTGTAATGATTATTTTGACCAAGAACATTTTTCATGAGCCTAAAGATTTGGTGGTGCAGGGGGTTTTGGTTTTTTTGCATTTTTATCATTATTTTAGATTTATTTAGGCTCCTTTGGTAGTTTTCTTTGCCTTACCCTATGCTATAGACCAGAAGATAAAAGTCTTCTCCAAATGACTTTTCCTAAAAAGTAATTTACACAAATACTGAGAGGTGAAAAACTGCATCCTGTCCAAAACAGAGCCTTCCAGTGCTAATGTGTTTGCATTTGGCTCAAACATTAAACACAAAGTATTTTTAACTGAAAACTTCCCATTTTCCAGAGAACTGGGTGGCATTTTTAGTTTAGGCTATCTATAATCTATAATCTACAAAACCCACAGTATTTCAGGAGAAATTTTAGCAAGACTAAGGCCAGTATTCAGTCATCAGGACCTGTGGGGATTGTTCAAGGAACCTGAAGGGAATTTCCCCAGGAGCTGGGAGCTGAGCCAGGGTGGCTCTCAGGACACAGGACCATGGAGGGGCTTGACCCACAAAGGACATTTAAAGGTCAGAGTCCAACACCCCTGCAATGAGCAGGGACAGCTCCAGTGGGATCAGAGCCCTGCCCAGCCTGGCCTTGAATGTTTCAGGGAAGGGGCACCACCCCTCCCCATGCAACCTGTTCTGCTGTTCCACCACCTTCACCCCGAAATATTCCTTCCCTACACCTAGCTTGGATCTCCCTGCTTTTATTTCAGTGGTTCTACTGCCACAGGCCCTCCAGGATGTCTGTCCCTCCTCGTTGCTGTTTTCCCTCCTGTGAGTGACCCTCAGCCCTGTGCAGTGACCCTGCTGTGGTCTGTCCAGGGGCAGCAGCTCCTGCAGGAGCCCCAGCAGCTCTGACCCACCCTCCTAAAGTGGGAACCACGTCTGGGGTCGGCTGTCTGTCTCTGCCCCACACATGCTCAGGATGGTTCTTGCACACTGGGCTTCAAAAGATGAGTCTGGACGCTAGGTTTTTTTGGTCTTCAGAATTGTTTATTATTTCTTATCTATAAAGTCCTTTCTCTGCCTGAAGGATCTGACCAGCACGGCAGCCAAAGGCACTCTGCCCACCCCCAAGGCGGCCGCATCTTTTATAACAAAAACTACGTATATCATATTTACATTTTGTCCCCAATACCTGTCATCTTCGTCACTAAGTACACCCTCACCCCAGACCAATCCACAAGTGCCAACACCACTCCAGAAGATGGAAGACAGGAAGAAGAAGGAAAAGCCTGGTGGCACACCCTGATTCCTCCATCTTGTCTCTGCAACCCCCCTGTACCAAAACCCCAAAATTTGTGATTCACCCTATAATGATATCTTCCCTTCACCATTTACACCCCAGTGATTCTCACAGGTTCCATTTCCTCATACATCGGTGGCACTTCTCTAGATGGATCAAAATCAAGCCACCAAGTGCTTTTGGCAACATTCTAGGACTCTTGAGCCCCCCAAGGGTTCTCTCGGTAGCTCTGGACATCAGGAGTGATGTGCTGAGCTCCCACAACCACGCCCTGACACCGGGCATGGGGAGGGCTACAGCCAGGACTGGGTCAGCCAGGTGCTCTCCTGTTGCATCTTGTGTTCCACTTAACATTTCCCATTGAATCCATCTCATTATGCAGGTGCAAGGCAGGGGTCACACACTTACTCACAGTTTAACAGTTAAAGACATGCTTGTGCTAAATGAATTTGTGCAGTTGCATTGTGGAAATTCTGTGTTCAATAGGTCTCATCAAATGCTGTTGCCCAAATTGGTTTAATGACATGTTCAGCTGTAGAACAAAACATGCAAGGGCAACAGTGCAAGAGCTTTTTCTACTCTGGGGGTGCAGGTAATGTTTCTGCAGTTAGAAAACTCACACACACACACACACATGCTCACTGGATTTCTTTACTGACTAAAAAAAGGTCTCTACATATTTATGGTAGCAGCTCTGCAAAGAATTCTGAACATTATGCAATTTAAAGCCTTATGACTACTTACATGTAAGATTTTTTTTTTTTTGAAACAAAATAACAGCAGACACTCAGAAGATGCAAAGGGATTGTTGAAAAGCTAGCAGTGTATGACAATAAAAATGCAATTATGTCTGTGAAACTTCATATGCTTCACACTGCAGTGTTACACAGCACCACTAAAGATATGTTACACAGATAGTTAGAAATTAATTTGGGGGTATAGCAGATTCCTGAGTCCAAAACAGTCACTGCAGCATTCCATTCAGGTGTATCCACAACAATGCATTTCCTGTTCTGAAATAAGATAGTGATCACAAAAGAGACAAGCTCAAGTGCAGCATGTGAATGGAAACCCAAGGCTTCTTCCTAGAGGATGTAGGACTGTTAAAGCAGCCTGGGGTTTTGTGAAGGCTAGGCCTCTCTATTCTGCCTTGTGATTATCTTGCAGTAAATGGCCATTTATTTGAACTTTTGGGGGTGGTTTGACATATTAGTTAGGTGCACAATGTGGTTTGAGCTATAATTCTCAGCTCAGCAGGCAGGCATGTCTCAGAGCCAGAGCAGCTCACACTTAGCTCTGGCTGGAGCAGCCAGCTCTGGTGTGGGAGCCAGCTGAAGCTCTGGGGATAAAAATCTGGCCCCAATGCAGCAAGCATCAGAAAAACAGACATTATACCATATATCATGTATTTGTATTCCTGCACTGAGGAACAAACCAAAGTATCTCAATGAACAATTAATTTAATTGCTATCCTATCACGTTTTAAGAGAGCACTATCCTTTCCCAAACCATCAGAGCAATGATTCTTTTCCAGTTCTCAGCTTTGTGGGGTGACTGTAAAACTCTGCAGGAAATCACTGACTTTGCTACAGAGGAGACTGAGGGCCATGGCAGCAGCAGAGCTTTTCTTTATTAAACTGAGATCTGCACCAATTTACACAACTATCCAGCATATCCCTTCAGTTCAGCTTTTGCTCTCCTGGTGTGAGGGGCTACCACAAAGACAGGATGGGGAAAGATCAGCCTCAGCAATGAGAGCAAAGCCCCCCCAGCCCATCACATCCCACTTCTGTCAGCCCCTGAAAGCCCCTCAGCCTGGTGACCCCCATCCTCCACGCCAAGGCCCAGCTTTGGGGGCTGTCTGAGCATCCCAGCCCAGGGCAGCAGGGCCTGAGCTCCCCCTGCTCACTGCAGACACTGCCCTGCTGGGCCAAACCAGCCCAGCAACAAAGCAGAGCCCAGGGCAGGAGCTGAGCATTCCCACCCCTGCCAGGGTCACCCCCATCAGAGCTGCAGGAGTGAAGCTCAGCCTGGACTCTGCTGCTCCCAGAGCTTTGTGGACAGGGATTCTGGGATAGTGATGAACAGCAGCAGCTTTTTCTCCAAATGGAATTTAAATAACCTGGGCATAAAGGAAAATTTGGGGAAGGAAAAATAATTGGTTGAAGAGGAGTGACTCCTTTGCTGTGTTTCTAACAGAGTCAGCAAGGAAGAGGCAGAGGAGAAGCAGAGGAAGGTGATCTCCTGGGGTAATGATGAGTAGCCAACCCCACACACACTTTTCTGCTCCAAGACTTGTACCTAGCTAAAAATTCTCCACAGCCACAATGGCTGAGACATGCCCTGAAGCTCCTCAGACCTCAGCCAGCCTACTCAGAGAGTTTCCACTGGTGACACACTCTGTGTCTCTCCATACCCCATTTTCCTCACCCTTGTGCCCCAAGACACATCTCAGCCTGCCCTGCTGAAAGGTCCCCAGGCACCTGCAGGCAGCTGGCACTTCTGCAGCTGCAGCATCTGTCAGGGAGGCTGTATGAGCTTCTTCCTTGGGAAATTGTGCAAACCCAGGGCACCACAGGGAATATTTCTGTGTCTGCTCTGGGGTGCCCTGACCCCCAGGGCAGCACTGACTCTGACCCTCACTCATGGAGAAAGTTCCCCAGACTCCAAGACAGACTGGAACCCACACAAGTGTGCAATAGATTCTAGAGAGCAGTGTGGGTGTGTCACTGGGTGAGAAATTGAGGGTTTGGGATTTTTAGGATGTTGTGGATGGAAGCAAGATGGAGGGCACAGGGTGTGGTCCTGGGTTTCTTCTTCATGCTTCTTCCTCCTTCTCCATGGGTTTGGGTGGCATTTTGCAATTGGGCAGGAAAGTCCCCATTGCAGCTCTGTGGGATCAGTTATTGGGTTAAAAGGGAAAATAATCCAGGTGTCAGCTCTTAATTGGATAGTTTAGTCTTCAAAGCTCTTGGACCAAGAGATTGTTGGACATTCTGTGCCTTCTAATGAAAAGCTGCTGAACTCCCAGCAGTGAGACTGTTTTACTGATAAGAAATAATAAACACCGGAGTGTGAACATGAACTGCTGTCTGGAGTGCCTTCAATCCAGAGCCAGAGAAACCCAAACTGGGACCCCCACAGGAAATGGCTGCTCACTGGGTCAAGAGCAGCTCTGCTGCAGCTGCTGCAAGGCTTTCAGGAGCCTGTGCAGAGGCTGCAGGAGTTCAGAGTTCAGGGGATACAGCTGGAGGAGAAGGGAATGCAGTGATCCAGTCTCCAGCTGGATCAGATGTGTCACAGACAGCTGCATTTGTCTGTAATGATGGCACACCACAAGCTTTTGAGGGAAGGAAAGCTGGTGCTGCAGCCTTCCTCTGAGTCTCATCCTGCTGGGCTTGGTCCCTCCCAGTTTCTTTAATCACATGAAACCCAGATGTCTCACACAACCCCTTCTGTTTCTCTCCCATTCTATTGAGTCTGTTTGTACCCAGAACCCTTTCATTCTTTTTTCTCAATGTTCATTTTCCACTAAATATTATTCTTCCCTGTATCTGGAATACCTAGTGAATGAATTAATTTACATTTAAATGGATTCACAGGGTGTCTGCTGCAAGAACCAGTCCCCAGACCAGCACATGGCAGACAACTCTCCCACTTCCAGGGGGCTGCAAGGCAATGATTTGGCAGGCATTGCTCTAGAACAGGCTGCCTGCTAGCTCACACAGCTGTGCTCTTCTATTAATTATGAGAGCACAGCCAAAGGAGAACCACTCAGTGGCCACTCTGTGCCTCAGTGGTCCTGCCCAAGGAATGCAGCTGGAGCAGGATGTCAGCCATGGGGTACAAAATTGGTCCTAACACCCATCACTTCTGGAGGGGTAAGAGATATGGGACTGAAACTCCTGAACCAATTAATAAATTTATGGATGGATATATTAATTTATTAATACACATTTATTAATTCAATAATATTGCTATAAAATAAATTAATCCTTCATTTCTTTTCATTTATTGATATCAATTTATAAAATAAAAGAATCCTTAATTTATTTCATAGGACTGAAAATCCGCACTTTATTTCATATCATTATTTTATTTTTATATATTTAATTTATATAAATAGATATATTTTATACTGAAAGGAGCAGTATCAAGAGTTGAGATAAAACACAAGGTGTTAAGGAATTAATGATACATGGAACTGTGTCTTTTTGCTCTGTAAGTGACCCTGTAAAGGGTCTCAAACAAAGGCTGGGAGAGAAACAACTGGAAAGCTGCAGAAACAGAGCAGTTAGGGAGAGGGAAAAAGCACACAAGAATGTCACCAGCTATCTTTGTTAAATCCCAAGTGTCTAATTGCCAGGGTCACAGCTGAGTGCCAGCCTCCTTTGGGCCACACTTTGCTGCCTGCAGCTGAGCAAGCCAGCATTTTACTGGGATTCTTTTCTTGCCAATGGCAAATACCTGGGAGCAGGGAAGTTGTGCACATTGCCTGGAAAATCCTCGGGTGCTTGGGCATTTCCCACTTTGTGCCCACCAGGCCCACGTTTCCCACTCAGCAGGAGTGTCAGAGCAATGCCTGTGCCTCTAAAAATCCTTCCTGTATTTCACCCTTGGGGAGCAGCCACCAGTTTTTGATGCATGTAAACCTGATTTTGTAGAGCAAATGTGATATTACTGCAGCCCATGTGTGTGGTGAGGTCCAGTCCTGGCATCCAAGTCCTGGATTCAGGACTTGCCTGTCTGACACAGGGGGAACACTTGGCAGGCTGCTGCAGGCAGCCAAATAAGCCTTACAGTAATGTATGCCTGAATTTCATCTTACAGTAACAGGAAGAAAAATAACAGGGCTACAGGTCAGGTGAAGTGCAGCCAGACCCCCCAAATTTCCCCCTGATATGCACTTAACACAAGAAATAGCAGATACAGAGCAGCTGTAAGAGTCACTTGCTAATAATTAAGTATTTATGATTTCATCTCCTTGCCAATTTTAAAATGCAGGCTGAAGGAGGCAAAACACATTAATCTGATGCACAGAGCTTTTGTTTGGAAAAATAAAATCTCTCTTTACAAAACCTGCACAGCCATCTAAAATACTGTTTACTTCCCTCTGCAGTTCTGTTTAATATGTATTTGGGACTAGAACATACCATTTAAATGCTGACTCTCAAGTGGAATATTCTTCTCCCCCTTCCGTGTGGAAAACAGAAATTTTTGCACAGAATCAAAAAATGGAAGAAGGTCATGACATCCTAGTGGGCTTTTTTTTTGGTTTATGAAACCCTTCATTAAACTTTTAGAAGCCAAAACACTGAATGGCTTTGGGAGAAAGCAAAAACCTGGGAGTGCTTCTGGGGAACATCACCTGTAATTTATTCACTTTGAATGCTTTTTGTGGAGCAGCTCAAGACAGAGGCATGACATGATTCCAACTTCCACAAACCCAAGGCATTAAGTAATTGAATCCATAACCAGGAGCTGTAAATGGGGGGGGTCTTATGAGTTATTCTGTAAGTGTGACATGGAGAACAGCTTGCTTCACAATCATTATTTTACTGTAGTGCAGAAATCACATAATGAGGACTTCATGCTGTTAGGATCCTAAGCCTTGATTGTTAGAACATTTCAGTCATATTAAAAAAATGATATATTGGGAGCAGATAGGAAGAAAAACAGTAATTGGAGGCTCAGCAGTGGGTTAAAGCCACAATTTATTTACCATTTCCCTTGCATTAGATGAAACATTACCAGGATTATTAATAAAGATTCTGTATTGGGTTTGTCACATAGCAGCAATGTGTCATCCCATTCTGCTGCCAAAAGCATGTCAGGATAGTTTTCTTAAGGCTGCAGAGAAATCTTCTCTAGGCTAAAATTACTGAAATATGTTAATTTTTATAGCTCCTTGAATTAGTACATGACCTTTAAAACAGAGAGGCAAAACCCATACATCCATCTGATGATATTGATTTCTTGGTTACACAAGGTGCATGCATTAAGGAAATTGAATTACAAATTAAAATTCAGCACTACTTTATTAAAAATCAGGTGTTGATGAAAAGTGATTCTCTTTACAAGATGCTCTTCTAATTTCCATTGCAGTTGCTGTCACCAACTGCAGACATTAGTCCCCAGAAAGGCTGGGTTTATTTTTGGTCATGCAGTTATAATTCAGAATATTTCCATGGTTTTTTGCATTTCTTTGCTGTTTATTTGGGAATACCTGGTTCTCTGATCTATGACATTAAACAAAAAAACACCTGTCCTCCTTCAGCTGTTGCTCAGGTGCCCAGAACAACCTCAGAAATGGGAGGGGGAAAGTGGACCAAGGGGTGGCTTTGACCTCTGCAAATGAGAGCAAGTTTGGTTATGGTAGCAGAGCACCTCTCATCAATTCTCTTTGCCAGCTGAGCTTCAAAGACAGCTCACTATCTCAGGATAAAGGAAAATAAAAATATTCCTCTTAAGAATACCTCAAATGGAATCACTCAGATTTTGCTGTGGCAATTTCTCAAGTGGCTTTTATTTTTAAATTCCTGACATGAAATAATTATATAAAGGATTCATTTTAATAGTTTGTAGAGCAACTGGAAGACAATTTCATTAAAATAACGTGTATACGACAATATTTATATATTAAGTATATAAGTATTATATTAAGTACATAAATAAGTATTTATATAAAATTATATATATTTAATATATATTATATATAAATAGTATATATTTGTATAAATATATAATTAAGTATATAAATATTATATTAAGTATATAATGATATTAAGCATGTAAGTATGATACTAAGTATATAAAATCTCCTATAATCTTAAAATATTCCCAGTTCATTTGCTCAAAGGAAAAATGTACCATGAACAGCTTTTCATTTGTTACTTTTATCTATTTTTGAATATGCAAACACATTTTTTTTAATAAGTAATATACATTGGGTCAGTCTCAGAACCCTAAACACAAGCCCAGCTGCTGCAGATTAGATGAAAAATCAGAAAAAAATAAACAGGAGAACTTCTGATCTCAGGTTGGGGAGGAGATGGGAGCAGCTTGCTTTGAAATTATTATTTTGCTGCAGAGTAGAAATGGCATAATGAGAACTCCCCACTGCCAGAAGCTGTAACCCTTGATGGCTGGAATGCAGCTGTCACATTAGAAATGACACACGGCCAGCAGAGTGGCATTGCTGCAGCAATCACACACCTCACATCTGTGCTGCACTTGCCCAAATCAGGAGCTCCCCAGTACAAGTCTAGGCCAATGAAATTATTTAACATGCTTTATTGCAGCAGGGTTCTTCAAGTAACTCAATGGAAAAGTACATTAAAACTTATTATTCTGATTGGCAATATAGAAAAAAATTGAAAAGCCAGAACCTGTTGTTCTGACAAAATGTCCTTCAGAACAACAGGTAGCTTATCCCATTGTTCAGTTGTATCTATGTACTTTCATGAGAAATGCTTAAATTAAACCAAGGAAAGCACTTTTCATCAGGACACTGCTGAGGAAAAACAGGTTTCTGTGCATCTTCAATGCAGATCATACATCTACATGAGCTCCACAGTTCTTTATGAAATCCCATCCCTGCGAGGGTGAGCCAGGTGTTCTTCACTGTATTTCAATTTTATTTCTTTATTGTACCCCTCCAAATAACAGCCAGCAGAAGGGATACCTGCAAGCCTGGAACTACAAACAGGATTGTAGCTACCAACAGGAGGGACAGCTGGCCACAGACTGAGCTGCTCTGGTTCAAAACAAAATAAGAGCAAATCCTTTAAAATAATAAGAGTGGCACCCTTTCACTGCTTGTACTACCTACTGAACAGAACACTGCCTTATGTAGGAACTTCCACGTTTCAGAAAGAGAAACAATGGGTTGAAATCTACCAAGTACCACTATTTCCTTACTGTGAATATCTTCATTATCATGAGTGTGACAACTTTCAACGTTTGGATGTGCTTGTGTGTCCTGAGGGTGGTACAATCTTCAGCTCTGGGAATAAATACCTTCCAGTGAAAACCCAGTCAGAACTCATTTGAACTCTTTCTTGTCACTCCCAAGATTTCAGGAAGCCAAGCAAAACCCTTATTCCACAATTTAAAATTATCTAAGAAGTTTCCTGATGCTGCAAATATTAGAGAAAATCCTAGAGCAAGTCAGATTACATTGGATTAAATACCCAGTCTCAGCTGGGTGGAGAGCATCTTCACACCAGTAATTCCTTCCATTTGGCTGTTTGGGGGTTTGGGTTGGGTTTTTGTTTTGCTCTGGTGTTTCTTTCTTTGGGAGGTGAGGGGGTGGTCCCCTCTTTCTCAAGGAAAGGAAGAACTTCACTGCTGGGATTTAACCCCAGCCAGCAGCAAAGCTCCACTCAAGGGTCACTCACTTCCCCCACCCAGGGTGGGACCAGGGGGACAGCTGGAAAATAAAAGAGAAAACCCGTGGTGGAGATAAAGACAGTTTGACAGGTGGAGCAAAAGCTGCCCAGGCAGGCAAAGCAAAGCAAGAATTCATTCCCTGCTTTCCATGGGCTGGTGCTGAGCACCCCCAGCACACACAGGGGGCTTGGGGAGGCAAAACTCATCCCAGCCATTGTTCCCCACCTTCTCCCTGTCCCTTGGGTCACTGGGGGTCAGCTGTGTCCCCTCCCAAACTCTGGTGCAGAACTTGGGAACAGAAAATGCCTTGACTCCGTGTGAGCCCTGCCCAGCAGTGACAAAATCATCTCTGCATTTCTACACTGATTGCAGCACAAATGGCAAACACCCCCTCACCCTGGCTACTGTGAAGAACTTTGGCTGAGGGCCACCAAAAGTCCCAACATTCACTAACTATCCCTTGGTGACAGGAGAGAAGGAAGAGTGGTTAGGAAGGATCTGAAGGAGTTCAGGAGAGGCAAGTGAACAGCAAACAGCAGGGAGGAGAGTAAGGAAGGTCACAGCTTGAGGAGAGGTCTGTGTTGTTGGGGACTCCTGGTTCTGGGACTGGGCAGAAGCCAAGGAAAGGAAAACAAACTGGGCACTGCCAAGGGCAGAACGTTGCCAGAGCTCTGGGTCACCTGCTGCTCTGTGCTTGTGCTTTGGTTTGTTGGCTTGGGGATTTTGGCTCATTTGTTTCATTTTGCTTCTTTAAAATCCTTTGTATAAACTATTTCAAACATGAGGAGGACAGGGAAGCCTGTCTAGAGTATTGTGGTTTTACCACGAGCCCTGGCTAGAGGCAGTGGGTGATGTGATGCACCCTCACACCTGCCAGACTCTGCCTGGAGGGGGGATAGAAAAAGAGGGAAAAAATGTTTAAAAAGAGAAATGCCCCATGTGTCATATTGACAGCCTTGAGCAATCAAAAACCATGAGTCAGACTCAAAAGTGCCATAATTTTAGTCTAATAAATCTGAGAGTTGAAGTAACAAAATGATAAATCTGATTAATTTTTTAATATTTTGAGAGGGCCTTTAGATCCTATTTTCCTGGCAACACATTTCATTCCCCAAGTGCCACTAGCATAAGAAGAGGCAGAGGAAAATCTCCTCATAAAAGCATGAACAGAAATGCTGCCTTTGCCAGTGACCTGCAATATTTTGAGTTCCCCTATTTAGGAATACAGCAGATTATGGCTTGGCTGTACAGCTTTAATGAACTCCACAAGCACTGATTGGCATGAAATCATTTACAGGGGCAGCAGCATCAGAGATTGAAGTGATAACACCCCACAGACATCCTTCAGTTGAAGCTCTGCTGCCCTGCTCCCCACACACCCAGGGAGGCTGCAGATACCTCTGGTACCAGTTCCTCTCCTCCTGCCAGCCAGAAAACCACCAGGCTTCATGGCAGGAGACAGAGAAATGCAGCTGACCCTGCAGCTAGACCCCTCTGTGTCTGGCAGGAGGGAGAGGAAGAGCTGACCCTGAAAACACCTCACACCTGGTGAGGCACATTTCCTAAATGTGAGTGGGGAATTGGAACAGGTCTCTGTGACAGAGCTCAGAGCCCAGGGGAGTTCAGGGGATTCACTGAAAAGTAGATTGGACCTGTGCACCTGGGCAAACACTCCAGAAGGAGATGCCCCAGAACTGCTTTAAGAAATACAGAGCTGATTTCTGCCCTGTGCCTTTTTTTTTGCCCAGACTGGACAGTTAAATGGACAAAAAGCCAATGGTTATAATTTGGGTAGGTGGGACCAGATATGGAAGACAGCTTTCCCACTCTCTGGAATGGCAGCAGGCAACAGCAAGCTTGTTAGTCTGCAGTTCTGAGAAAAATTCACTTTTACAACAGAGTCTCTTGATTTTCTAGACAAATATATTTATTTCCAATATATATATTATATATTTCAAATATATTTATTTCTCTTTTAGACAAATATATTTATTTCTTTGTACATTCTTATCTAGGACAGTGAGTACTATGTGCAAAGCATCTCAAGCCTCATGTCATTTCTCTGTCTGTCTCACTACAGTTTGGCACTAGCTCAGATAACCACTGAATAATTTAAACCACCAACACCTATTAAGATGAAGGAAGAATTTCTGTAGTTCTTGTGCTGTCATAACATGAACATACTAACACAGAGTGGAAAAAATGTACATCCTTGGGTGTAACTGCATTAATTTTCAAATAATTTGAGCTTTAAAGCTCCAATTATTTGAAAGCTGTACATTAGCAGGTACAGAAAATAAGAGAAACTTCATGAAATGAGGAAGTTCACCTCAGCTGTGAATCCAGCCATTGTGATTTTAATGGATATGAAGTGATTTCTACAAGTACAGACTTAGCTCACTGAGCAGTTTCATATTTGCAAGCTTCATTAAATACATACACTTACAATTTCCAATTGCAGTGAAAACAGAGATAATTTCAACACCACCCTTTTAAAAATAGCCCAACTTACAGCATCAAATTGTGTCATGCATTGCCAAACAAAAATAGTGCTATCAGTCTTTATTTGACACTGCTGGCAGAACAAAGCTCAGAGCACAAAGCTGCTGGGAGGCCTGCAGCTATTTATGGGGAAGGCTGGCAGTCATGGGAGTTTTTCAGAGAGTCTTTAAAATGTGACAAAGGGAATTAAGGTTAAACTCCATGTAACACAGAGTTTTTTTACAGTTTATGTTCCTATTGCTTTATTTTTCCTATGTCGAAGGTAGAGGTTATCTGAACAACAAGATTTAACAAAGATAGGGGAAAAAATAGATGTATTTCCAAGGTTTTGTTATTAGGCCTTACCAAAGAACTTAATAAGTTGAATTTTTCTATTAATGCAATTGAAAATTTAATGAGTTTCTTAATTTATTACTTCCCAAGACTTGACTAGTAAAACAATAACATAAGCTGCACCCTAATTGCCTGAGTCTGTCTGAAGATCATAGCGTGTTTAGGCTTCCACTTGAGCATCTAATCTAAATATTTTAACAAACAGCACAAAAACCACTGCAGTTGTTCAAAGAGACATTGCAGAATTACTCTTTTTTTTTGGTGACAAATAAAACCATTCCATGAAAGCAGTATGCTTGCTGTTATATTCCACATTGTGATGGGGAATTCCTTTGCCTAGCATTAGCACAGTTCTGTGGCCCCCCTGAGAGCTTGTTGAGGAAGATAATTCCCACAGAACCAAGCCCCTGAGCCAAGGCTGAGCTGGAGGTGCCGTGGCAGCCTGGGGGCTGAGGCAGGTCTGGGGGGCAAGGAGTGAGCTCAGCTGCTTGCAGTGGGACTGCAGCTGCAGAGGGTCTCTCTCCAGCAGCCAGAGCTGCTCTTTGCCCCCCAGCCCATTCCTGGGATGACTTTCACATCCATCCCAGAGCACCCTGGGCTCTGCAGCTTCCAGGAGGGGGCTGAGCTACATTCCTGCAGGTGGGAGCTGGATCTGACAGGGGCAGCTCCACGCCCCGGGCTCAGCCCCCCTGGGCTCAACCCTCCCTGTCTGCATGTGAAAACACCAATCACTTGTTCTTAAAAATTTAAAATTCAATAGTAATAAAATGGTTATAAAAATAGTAATACAGTTAGAGTAATAATAATTTGGACAATTTGGATTGGGACAATATGAAACAATAAAAACAAAGAGTTGCAGACAGTCAGGGTACCTCTTTCTGGGCAAAATAAGCCTGAAAAAGGCCCCACGTTAGCAGAGGATTAACCCTTAAAGCAACAGCCTGTTGCATATTCATACACCTCATCCATGCTGCATCAATTCCATTCACACACAGGATTCTGTCTGGGCAGTGCCAGCTTCTTCCTCTGAGTCCTGATGGCTCTTCAGAGCTGAGAAGTTCATTTCTTCTGATAAGGGAGCAATAAATTCCCTTTCTCTGAAAGATTCAGGTGTCCTGTGGCTGCCATCTCACTGCAAGTCCTTTAGAAAAAAAAAGTATCCTACATAGCACAGTTTCTATTTTAACATTTTGTTATAACCTAAAACTGTATTTAACACACTGCTTTAGAAATTGAATACAGCATCACTTTCTAACACAACACATATAATATTCATTTTAATATTTGTGAAAAGCCAATCATAAAATAGGCATTTTTCCCATATAGGAATGTGCCCTTGTCCCCTCAAAAAGGAAAGAAACCCAGAAGTTTCTCTTCTTGATTTGATGGAAAAGCCTCCTCATAGGACCTGGGGGATTTCACCTCAAGATTAAGGATGGCCAATTGGAAAGGAGCCAAAAAGTCCCACCTGGGCAATTTTCTAGAAAAAGAAGAGAACAAAGAAACCAATGGCTTTTGTGGGGTGTTTTACCAGGAGCAAGAACCTCTTGCACCTGGTTTGGTTTTTCTTTGTTTTTTATTTTGCCTTTTATTAAAACTTTTTGCTTCCAACACTGCAGCAGAAGCCATCCTGCTGATTTTCTGCCTCCAAAGGTAGCTGGGCTACCTTGAGTGTGTTGTAGAGCTCCAAGAGCTTATGAGACCTGGCTCGAGGGGGCTCCTCTTACTCCTGTCCTCAGCCCCCCCTTTTTGAGTTTGTTGTTGTTGAAATGGCTCCTGAGGTACTAAAAGGTCTTTTTCCTCAGCCCCATGCTCGAAGAAGAAGTCAGGATTCCTCAGCTTTCATTTTCAAGGTTGTTTATTTTTTTAATCTAATACTTTTTTTTTTTTTTGACCTGCTGAGGTCTGTCTGGCAGGTCGGGTTGAGGCACACTGACCACCTCAGGCTGCTGTTGGTTTTTTATACTGAGAACTACATGCACTTTATTTACAATGATTTCCCAATACCCATCACCTGTGTCAGACAGTCTGTCTGTACTCTGAACCAATCCAGAGGTGCCACCATCCCAGCAGAAGGTGGAGGACAAGAAGAAGGAGAAGAAGGACAGGACACACCCAGATTCCTCCATCTTGCATCCTTAACCCCCATTCTAAACCCCCAAAATTCTACATTTTCACCCTGTGACAAATTCACTGTCATTCTACTCAAACTCTTGTGGCTTGTAACTCCTCACACAAAATTGGGAATTGTTTCCATGGGCTAAAATCAAAGGCACAGGTGTCTTTGACTCCATGCCAAGGTCTCTGAGCCCCCTGCCAGGGTCTGGAATCACCCAGGGCAGCCTGAGGGATGTCCTGGGTCCCAGCACTCCCTGTCCTCAGCCCTCCCTGGGCTCACCTGGCTCAGATCTCCTCAGGACAGCCCCTCCCCAGCACACAAGGCACAAAGGATATTTTTGACATGAAACTCAGCACTTTAAATGCACCTCCCACTATCCCAAAGCAGAGTTTTCCTATCAGACAACATTTTAAAAAATATTTCTATCTAACATTTTTATGGTTTTTCTTGATGGTTTAATAATATTGTTAGCTACAATATTACAGTACATAGGAGTTGACATGTTAGCTTATTTTTTTAATTGCCTGTGCTGCTTTCTTCCCAACAAGAGACACACAAGGAAAATTAAAGCACTTCATATTGCAGTAATAGACCGAGTGGGTGGATTGCTTGATTTGGGGTTTTTTAAACATATTGATACTTCTGAAAGTCATAAAAAAATATACTCCAGAAAATACCATTACAAGAGAAACTGAATAACCCTAAAATGAGAACTTCTTAAATTAATCTGGTGTTTTCATTTAATGAAAACTTCCAATCCCAGCTTGAATCAAAATCCTGTTTTCACCTGAATCCAAACTGAAAAAAAATGTAGTACAGTTTTTTATTTTGTCCTTTGGAAGAGAGCTTTGTTGTTTAATTACCTGTACATCTGCACTTGTCCCCCTGAATAACATTATTCACAAATTTGGATTATTATGCCTGTCTGCCAGTCTTCCCAGCAGGTGGTGGTCAGGTTGGGGCAGACCCAAAGTAAGAGTTCAAGTAAATTCCAGTCCAGTTTCAGCTTCTTACAGAACATCTGTTAACTCTCACAATGAGAGCTGTTCTCTCCCCAGTAGGACAATTGGCAGCTTCTATAAAGGTCCCAGCCCCGTGTGGCAAAAGGAGCAGATTCCTGGAATTTCTGGTTGCTGTGGGGTGCACATCACTTTCTCATTGTCCCAGCTGTGTTACCACACCCCTTACTGCAGGAATACCAAAAACTCTCTGCGAGGGAGCTCAGTGACTCATGGCAGCTCCTCCCCGAGGAGGAATCCAGCTATTCCAGAGCTCCACAGGCTGTGCTGGGGGAGCTGAGTGATCTGGAAGGCTCCGAGGGACCGAAATGTCCCAGGCAATGGCTCAAAGCACTGCCATTGGCAAAAGCAGCCGGGCTTTGGTGGCCATGGGACTTTGGTGGCCATGGGGGATTTGGTGGCCACGGGGGATTTGGTGGTCACAGGGGATTTGGTGGTCACGGGGGATTTGGTGGCCACGGGGGATTTGGTGGCCACGGGGGCTTTGGTGGCCACGGGGGATTTGGTGGCCATGAGGGCTTTGGTGGCCACAAGGGCTTTGGTGGCCACAAGGGCTTTGGTGACCTCAGGGGCTTTGGTGGCCACGGGGGCTTTGGTGGCCACGGGGGCTTTGGTGGCCACAGGGACTTTGGTGGGCACAAGGGCTTTGGTGGCCATGGGACTTTGGTGACCTCAGGGGCTTTGGCGTCCACGGTGGATTTGGTGGCCTTGGTGGCTTTGGTGGCCATGGGGAATTTGGTGGCCACAAGGGCTTTGGTGGCCACAGGGGCTTTGGTGGCCACGGGGGATTTGGTGGCCACGGGGGATTTGGTGGCCACAAGGGCTTTGGTGGCCACGGGGGATTTGGTGGCCATGGGGGCTTTGGTGGTCAGAGGGGCTTTGGTGGCCATGGGGAATTTGGTGGCCACGGGGGCTTTGGTGGCCATGGGGGATTTGATGGCCACAGGGGCTTTGGTGGCCATGGGGGCTTTGGTGGCCACAGGGACTTTGGTGGGCACAAGGGATTTGGTGGCCATGAGGGATTTGGTGGTCACAGGGGCTTTGGTGGCCTCAGGGGCTTTGGTGGCCATGAGGGATTTGGTGGCCTCAGGGGCTTTGGTGGCCACGGGGACTTTGGTGACCTCAGGGGCTTTGGCATCCACGGGGGCTTTGGTGGCCATGGTGGATTTGGTGGCCTTGGTGGCTTTGGTGGCCATGGGGAATTTGGTGGCCATGGGGGCTTTGGTGGCCACAGGGGCTTTGGTGGCCACGGGGGATTTGGTGACCACGGGGGATTTGGTGACCACAAGGGCTTTGGTGGCCACAGGGGCTTTGGTGGCCTCAGTGGTTTTGGTGGCCACGGGGGATTTGGTGGCCATGGGGACTTTGGTGGCCATGAGGGCTTTGGTGGCCACGGGGGCTTTGGTGGCCACAGGGACTTTGGTGGTCACAGGGGATTTGGTGGCCATGAGGGATTTGGTGACCTCAGGGGCTTTGGCATCCACGGGGGCTTTGGTGGCCACGGTGGATTTGGTGGCCTTGGTGGCTTTGGTGGCCATGGGGAATTTGGTGGCCACAAGGGCTTTGGTGGCCACAGGGGCTTTGGCAGCCTCGGTGGCTTTGGTGGCCTCAGGGGCTTTGGTGGCCACAGGCCCAGGGCAGGGGGTGAACACCCAGCCCTGGAGGGGACGAGCTTGTCCCCAGGGAGGGGAAGAGGCTGATCAGAAGCAGATGCTGGACAGGCTTTGGAGCAGGGCAGTGCCCTCCCTTGCACCAGTGGCTCAGCTCAGAAACTGCCCTGGGGAAGGCCGGGGATGCTCACACAGGGAGCTGGAGGTTTTCATCCCTCCACATGGGCCACAGCTGGCTCAGCTGCTGGGAGAGGCAGGGCCAGGTCTTAGGAGGGGCCATAAACCAGCAGAGCCCCCCAGAGTGCCCCAGGATGCACAGTGTGACACAGACAGTGTAAAACTCCCTCCAGGGGAGTGCCTGGGCCTTCACCCACACCTGAACCTGTGTTAACCAGGGAACTTTGTGTTTCAAAGATCTGGCCACTTTCAGCACCACTTCAACAACTGCACACTGAAATTGCAACAGTCACACTTTGTCACTGGATCCACAGATGGTGACTTTTCTACTCTACTCCTTTCTGTCTCTTTCTTTCTCTCTCTCTTTTCCTAACTTCTTCTTCTCAGAATCTATTGTAAACCAGACTAGAAATTCCAGTCAGTGCCTTAGTGAGTGCCTTGCTGTGCTGGATATGTTCAAGTTGGCTAAGTCTGAGTTGGCTAAGTTTGAGTTTGCTAAGTACCTTATTTTGGATGTTGTTTCAAAGTTTGCCAAGTAAGTTATTCTACCTTAATGTTCTAAACTTGGCAAGCAGAAGTTTGTTATTGAACCTCTTGGGAATTTTGTAAAAATTTCAAAGTAAATCAAACAACTTTCCCATTTACCCACTGAGAGGATCAGAGCTGTGAATGGCTAATTGATATCTAACATGGCTTAATTTCCTGCAAAGGGTTTCTGTCATCCAACATCCTGATTTTTTTCTATTTTTGTAAGGGTGCAACTTCTGATTTTTGCAGTCAGGCTCAGAGTTTGAGGAAGGTGAGGAAAAGAAGGATGGATGCCATTTATGAGCAGCAGTATTCAAACTGCCTTGCCTGGCCTGCTCCTTTTCCTCCCTCTAAAGACAAAGAGGAAGAACATGAATAGCAGTAGGTGCAGGGTCTAACAGGGCCATTTGTCACTGCCAAGATTCATCAGTGATACAGGATTACAACAAGGAACAACTGAAAGGTTAAGGATTTATCTAGAACATCTGAAATGGATATTAAACCGAGATTAATAGCAAAGTCATTAATGAAAATTAATGTTTTCTGTCTTAGCTACTGCAGTACTGAAAACAAAGAAACTTGTTCCCTTTCCAGGAGCCATCACTGACCTCTTCACTTGCTAGCAACACTTAGAGTAGGTACATATGTTAAACATTTTGTATTTTGACTTTGCTGTGCAGGAATTTAGACAAGAAAATAAATGTGTTTTCAGGACAGAAGTGCTGTAAGCACAGAGGCAATGACTTCTGGAGATGAGTGTGAGAAACAGGTTTTAGTGTCTAAATGTGCTTCACTGCCTGCTGAAACTGAGACCCTCTGAGCAATAAAAAATTTCATAAAAGCTCATAAAGGCAGTTTTATTGGTTCTGTAGAGCCACGATCAGGATTTTCCTTTCAATATCTATCTGGTGCCATGCTTTTTAAAAGAGTTATAGGCTTGCAAAGCTACAGGAGGTATTTAAAAGGCACGGAGTCAAGGAGTGCCTGGGGGGTGCTGGGCAGTGCTGGGTTAATGGCTGGGCTCAGTGATTGCAGAGTGTTGCCAGGTGGGGGCTGTGTACAAACCACCAACAGGACAGAGGACAGGACTGGGAATGTGCCTTGAGCTCTTTTATTTTCCAGCATGGCCATGACAATGGGAAGATGCCAGCAGCTCACATCCAGGCAGCAGACCAAGAACTTTATATTAAAACTTACTTTAAATCTTTTTGACCAATCCCACAAAGCAAAAGCACACTGACAGTGGTTCCCTCCAACCACCATGAGCACAGGTACCTTTGGTTAAACAATGCTGGCTTATTTAGAATACAATACCTGCTTGTGAGCCTTAAACCCAATGCACAGAGCTCCATTATTAAGCTTAGAACTTCCCAATATCTCTCTAGATAAACTTTTCTGCAGCTTAGGGAGTTATTCCAGTCAAGCATTAATACACAGACCATTGTTCTATTTATCCTTACTTTCTACTTCTTGCATAATTTTTCTGCTGACCAATCTCATGGCCACTGCTCAGCTCCAATCACAGTTCTGCTTCTCTGAGGCCTTTGGCAGCTTTCCCAAAACCCTCTGATTTGAAGGATTCCCACAGCAAAGGATGTTTCCAATAAAAATTATCCTTGTAAAGATCAATGGAAAACTGGTGGGCCATGAGCAGAAGGGCTGTGAGCCTGACACAGCCTGGCACAGCCTGGCACAGCCTGGCATCTCCCTGCCCGTGCTGCCAGGTGGGACACTGAGAGACAGGGGGGCTGCTGAGCTGACTGAGCAGGACTGAGCCCCAGAAAATCCTCTCTGGTCCAGCTGGCAGCACAGCACCCAGCCATGACCTGCAGGGGTGTCGTGGTTTGAGAAGAAGTGAGTTTTTTGAGATGGGGTTCTACAGGAATACTTTTTTTTTAGTATGAAATCTCCAACCTGAAGTTTTTTCATGTGTGCATTAAAAATAGCAGCTTCTGCTATAGAAAGGGAGAAGTAAAACATTACTATTGCCATGTTGTTTTTTGCCATAAGTGTGCTTTCTCCATTTTAACCTCAGAATGTGGACACTGAAAATCAACTAAAACACTTTCTGCTCTTATTAAATTATATTTAGCAAGATTTGAGTTCTTAGTGCTGTAACTTGCTGTCTAAAACACTAAAGAGAGTTTTAGTTAATTTAACATAACATCTACTTGGAATGAAATCAGCAGTATTCTTATAAAAATACAGGATAAAATGTGCTCATTGCTATGTCTCTCAATGTCAATAAAGGTGATGTATTTCTTATAAAGTTCTTATTTAATCATTTTGAACTAGAAGTAGTATTTTTTATGTCATGAATATCTGGACATTTGTTTGGTTAAAGGAGACATTAAATACAGATAAATATAATTAAATGCAGTTGAAACAAACAGCATTTTTCACCTGACCCAGCATTTTTGCATAAATTTATTTTAGTGCTCAAAAATTCTCTAATTCAATAACAAGAGAATCAGGGTTCCTCAGTCCTTATGTAGATTTAAGGCAAAAGGAGTCCCTATCTGGATTTCTAATGATTTGTCATTTTATTGCTTGAACAAAGCCACATACAGTTGAGGGAAGGCAGAAAAGCACTCAAAACATTAGAAATCCTAATAGGCACTTCCCTTAAGATGTTTGCATACATTCATTTTGGCTACTGTGATGCCTTTAGGGTGTTGACAGAGAAGAAAGAGAACCCTGAGACCAAGGGAGAATTTGAGCAAAGCAGTAAAACAGACTCATTCCTTTTGGAGGACTCAGGGAGGAGATGGTTTAAGTAAAGATGCTACAGCTAGCTTTAGATCTCTGTAATCTTGATGTAACAGGCAGGGATTTCTTTGCATTATTGCACTGACAAAGGTGAAATCATATTTAAAAATTACTGGAACGCATTTTTAAGAGTGTTGGTTATGCAGATTTTGGGATTATGACCAGAAAATAGTATTAAAAAAAGAAAAGCAGTGAAACTACTCTGTATAACAGTCACATATCCTGTCCACATACAGATTTGTCTGAAACACTCTACAGAACCAAATAAAACTTAGAAGCCTTGTACTTAGAGTCACTGAAGTGGTTCACATACACAAATCTAAGTTTCTCAAGGAACATTTCTATTCTCTATATTCTCTACATCAGTTATTCCACTGTGGCACTCCAGGTGAAATAGAATGTGAGGCCAAACAATTGGCAAATGATATTTGAAAATCTGTGCTGTCAAAGGAGCATGCACCATAAGAGCATTGGGAAAATGTTTGTGTCAACAGCACCTCCATCAACATTAACATATAAACACAAAGAAAGAATCCAAAGAAACTCCAAGACAAGTAAGGCGACACAAAACAAGACAGGAAAACCTTTTGGGCAGAAGTTACCAAAAAAAAAAAAAAAAAAAAGTAACTTTGTTCAAAAGTACTGCTTTTAATTTCAAATTCAAAAGTAACTGCAATTTAATTCCCAGCAATTTGATAAGTTAAGGAGAGCACCCTTAGAATGTTTTCAGAGCACTAACCACTGCTGTTCCTGGTTAATGAGCTGCCAGCGCTGCGCTGCTCTGGGAGGGCACATCCTGCCTGTTTGACAGCCGAGCAGAGGCACGGGGGCAGGGATGAGCCCCAGCCTCCCGAGCAAGCCGAGCCTGCCGAGCTCATACCTTTATAACTTTATGTTACAAGGGCTCTGAAACCTCCCATGCTGAAAACTCTACAGGAAAATTAAGCCCATTTAAAATACAATCAGCAAACACAGGGTGATATTGTCTGCATTAATTAGCTGTCCTGGCTTTAACCTCAGCCAGTAATTAAGCATCACTTGCTCATTTCCCTGCCCCCTTCCCAGGGGGTGGGCGAGAATCCCAAGAGCAGAAATGAGAACTCATGGTTGAGACAGAGCCGGTTTGGCAGGCTGCCCCGGGTAACCCAGAATGTCACTGTACTCCACATCCATCGGTGCCCAAAACTGTCCCTGAGCCCTCAGAGCCCGGGGCCAGGGCTGGGAATGGGATCGGGGTCCTACCGAAAGTTGGGGTCCCTTGGGAGAGCCACCCTGGCTCCGTGACTGGGACTCGGGCAGGGGCGCTCGGCTTCTCTCCCTCGGGGCCTTCCCGGCCAGGGGGTGCTCCTGCCCCTCGGGTTCCTGGCACAGAGCTGGGGCAGCCTGGGAGAACGCTTCTCTTTTTGGGTTCCCCGTTGGTTTTCCCGGAGGGAGCATCCCTGGGTGCTGCCGTGCCCGGCCGGGATCGGGCTCTGCGTGCGCCGGAGCGCGGCAGCGGAGCGGGCCCAGCCCCTGCTGTCCCTGCCATCCCCTGCCATCCCCTGCTGTCCCTGCCAGCCCCTAAAATCCCCTGCTGTCCCTGCCAGCCCCTAAAATCCCCTGCCATCCTCTGCCATCTCTGCTGTCCCTGCCATCCCCTGCAGTCCCTGCCATCCCCTAAAATCCCCTGCCATCCCCTGCTGGGCCATCCCCTGCTGTCCCTGCCATCCCCTGCTGTCCCTGCCATCCCTACCGACCCCTGCCATCCTCTGCCATCTCTGCTGTCCCTGCCATCCCCTGCTGTCCCTGCCATCCCCTAAAATCCCCTGCCATCCCCTGCTGACCCTGCTATCCCCTGCCGTCCCTGCCCTCCATCCCCTGCCGTCCCTCCATCCCCTGCCGTCCCTCCATCCCCTGCCGTCCCTCCATCCCCTGCCGTCCCCTCCATCCCCTGCTGTCCCCTCCATCCCCTGCAGTCCCCTCCATCCATCCCCTGCTGTCCCCTCCATCCCCTGCAGTCCCCTCCATCCATCCCCTGCCGTCCCCTCCATCCATCCCCTGCTGTCCCCACGCGGGGAAGGCGCAGCCCCTGGCGGATTTCCCCTCGCAGGTCAATCCCTCTCCCCAGGCTGGGCTCCAGCCCTGCCCAGCCCATCGCTCCCGGAGCTGCCCGAGGGCTCGGGGCAGGGCTGAGGCCATCGCCCTCTGCCCCCCGAGCCGCCCTCGGGGGACAGGGATCCCCCGCTCTGGGTTGGGCCGTGTCCCCGGCGAGTCAGGGAGCCCTGGCAATTCTCTGTCTAGTCATCAATCACGGCTATTTTTACGGATGCTGTTTCTCCTTTATTTTTTCACTTACAGATATTTGTATTTCGTTTCTCCTTATTGGTGGAAAGGGATCACTTAAAGCTATCAGGGAAGGCAGCTCATTGCAGAGTGTCTGCCTCTTAAATTGCCTTAACACACGACACAGGCAAAGCCAAGCCACACACACACAAGGCAAAGCAAAGCAAAGTGAGGATTTCATTCCCTGCTTCCCAAAAGTTCAGCAGGGCCCCCTCAGGTGTCAGCGGCTGCTCAGCCACCATCAGTCCATCATCCCCCTCTTCCTCCTGTTCCCAAGCTTTACACAATGGAATGGCACACTCTGTAGAGTATCTGGGTCACTCGGGGTCAGCTGTGTCCCCTCCCAGATTCTGGTGCAAACAATTGGCAAATGATGTTTGAAAATCTGTGCTGTCAAATGAGCATGCACAGTAAGAGCATTGGGAAAACGTTTGTGTCAGCAGCATCTCCATCAACAGTAACATATAAACACAGCAGAGTTTGGGAGAAACTCCGAGACAAGTGAGGAGCCTACTCCAGCCTGCTCCATTTGAGGGCAAGGAACAGCAAAGGCCTCGAGTTTGTGTCAGCCCTGCCCAGAAGGAACAAAGTCAACCCTGAATTTCAACACTGATTCCAGCACAAATGCAAAATACAGCCCCATAATAGCTACCTTGGAGAAATTGATTCTATCCCAGCCAAAATGAGCACAGTAACAAGCTCTGAAATTCCCTGACCCACACGTAGCCATTTCCTAACTGCAGATTACTTCAGAATTTTTCTTCCATTAATTCTCTTCAAGACAATATCTGCTGACTTGTGATTTGACAAAACATTTTTTACTAAAACACACCATTATGAAACACAAAATTAAGCACTACAGAAAGGATCTCTTGGGGATGCAGTGTTGCAAAAATATATTCAGACTTTAAGCCAGAGGTTCTGTATCCAAACTTTTAGGATATTATAGCTTCTCTGCAAAAATAAGCATGCAATGAATCATTCAGTCTTTCAGCAAGCTCCCCCAGCTAACCCAGCAGCCCTGGGCTGGCAGCTGGGCTCAGCACACCAGAAGAAACAAGGCTGCTGAAGACCACACTGCCCATCTTTCCCACAGTGTATTCCTGTTATTACAAATGTAGTTTGAAAGCCTGGCCTGAAGTGTCTGACACTCACCAAGGAAATCACTCACATTGCTTCTTCCAGCCCTTGCTGTCAACAGATTGGCAATTTCCACCTTCCTTAATGGGGAAAAAAAGGAAAATTGTGTCAAGTGAGAGGCTGGAATCTCATTTGTTTGCAAGAAAAATTTGAATCCATAACTCTGTTTAAGGGGTACTAGATTGAGACCAGATCAAGCTTACAGTAATTTTAATTATTTCATTTTATTAATGTAACATATTTTTCTTATAAGATTACCAGCCCTGCACCTCATACAAAGCATACAAATGAAAATGCACATTTCTCAAGTTCCTCTGGGTAAAATTGGCTTGAGAGATTCCCTGAGGAATATGCCCTGAAGAATTTCATTTTTGTGCATGCAAACCAAATACACAAGGAGTTATGGGGAGGGATTTGAAGCCATGCTACTATGCATGTTCTCAAAGTGGAATCTTTATGTTCTGAATAGCAAAAAAAGTCTAGAAAAGCTATCTGAAATTGCATGTGATGTGCCTCTGCAAGTTTTAGTTCATTTGAGCTCTACAAAAAAAGTTTAGAGCATCTTTGAAAAGAGAATCTGAGATTGCATGAAAAGCAAAACCCAATTCCTGCCAGAAGGCCTTTGTTGCCTCCAGATGAAAAAGAAAATCTAAAAGGGGTAAAAAGCACCAAAGCTGGATTTGCATGAGGAAAAAAGACAGACATTTAAATTCTTTCTAAAGAATGATGCAAAACATTTTTATTTCTTTGTCCTTATGTTTTTGACATCTTCACTTTTTGCATAATTAAATCTTTTCCTACAGAGATTTATGACAGTTTTGTAAATGCTGTCCCTTTTTAGGCAAAGACAGAAGACTGGAAAAAAGTGAGAGTATGTGAAGAAGTGGTATTCTTTTCCATGTGTGTTCCTGATTTTTTATGGTTTTTTTGAGGCAGAAACACAAAGAAATGAAAAATGAGACCAAAACTTTACTCTGTGTATTTTTTAACACATACTGACTTTCTCATATTATAGTTCTTGCAGAAGTAAAAGAAGTGACTTTTAGACAAGACAATTTTAACCAATTTTTTTTTTCTTAAATAAAATTTAACAGGAAGAGACTGGCTTTTTGCAAGCCCTTAGTAGTTTTCAACTGGTTCCAGAGGAGCAGCACTAACTTCCCAATTCTTCCAGGGAAAAGTGCAGTGAGAAAAGGAGGGCTGAGTAAAGAGATGAGGAGAGCAGTTTACCACCACTTGTGAAACTCCATCCTGTGTTGCTGCTTGCTCATGGATCCAGCAGCCACTGAAGTAAAGGCAGATTCTCATATTTGAAAAGACAATCATAGAAAAGTATTGCTGAAGCAGAAGCTGTTCTAATACTGCAACAAAGGGAGTTTTAAACCCTTGCCTCCAATTCCAATTCTCATATAGCAAGACTTCAGAGAGTGGAGTGCAAAGGTTTTAAATATTTTATTTCTGAATAATGAGTAATAAAACTTAGGGAACTCAGTCATTTGAGTTAAAACTTTTTTTTCCTTTTTCACCCAATGGATCAACTCTAAGGCCATGAAAAGACCACCAAATGGGATTGCCAAATGTTTACACATAGAGTGCAGCCTGCAAGCAACAAAAACACCAGACAGAAAGCAGCACATCTGAAGGAAAAGGGTTGCATCTCAGGGGGAACAAACAGCCAGGTCAGCAAAGGCCTGCAGCAAGCCACCCTTCTGCAGTCCTGGGGTTTAAACAGCACCAGGCAGAGGCAGCCAAACAAGGGATCAGCTTGAACTGCAGTGTGCAATTCACACCCAGCCAGGGAAGAGCTCTGCCAGGCAGAGTGCTGCCTCTCAGACAAGCAGAGGGGCAGATTGTGTCAGAGACAGCAGAGGGAAAGGATCCTGTGTGAATGTGTGAGGGCACTGAGTGAGCCATGGTCACATTGAAATGCTCTGAGCAATTGTCACAGGAAAGGGATCAGTGAATCAGGCACATTCACACACTTTTATCAGCTAAATTAAAGTCCCATTCCCAGCTAACCATATTCAGCAATCAATTGGCTGCTCACTGTTTGTATGCACTGACTTTAAAAATCAGATGATTCAATTGTCAGAGCAACTGTATCCCAAATTCAGGCTGACAGGGTATGTGCAAACAATCCCTCTCCCAGTTCATACAGCCCCTCCCTGGGCTGATGCAGCAATCTGCACTGGGTACTAGGAAAATCAGCAAGTGCTATAATATGTGAATAAAAAATGCAGATGTGCCCATGAAATGGCAGTGGCAGAAGGGATCCCACCTCAGGTACCACTGGTACTTCAGACTGACAGAGAGAGGCAGCTACAGCAGAGCCCTCTGCCTCCTGCACGTAGGGGGATAGGATGTAAGAAAATAAGGATAAAGATAGTGTGGAAAGTAATCCTACCCCTAAGGAGTTACAGCTGGGCCAATTATCAAAGATTAGGAGCAGGCCTGACTTTAATGGCCACAGCTGTAAGCAATGAGAGGAAGAGTGCTATAAAAGAGTGGGGTGGGTGGATGAGAAGGGAGCTGGTGTCAGTTGGCTGCTTTGTGGAGAGGAAAGAGGCAGTGCTCTGAGGAGCTGCCCGCGAGAAGCACCAAGAAGGTTTGGAACTTTTGTGATAAGGAGACAGCAGTATGGAACCCCTGTGATAAGATGATAGCACCTGCATGCCAGGCTTCCTGGGGAGGAAAGGGAAAGTGCCCAAGTGGGGAGCACCTGTCTGTTCTCCCTGCCAGAGCAGATGTGGCCCCTCTGGGAGAGCAGTGCAGCTCACCCAGCTGTGCAGATGGACAGAACAGTCACCAACCCCCACAGGAGGCTGATTTTCTCTCCCCACGTTCCTGAGGTGCCCTGCCCCACCACTGCTGCAGCAGCTCCTTTACTTCTCTGGCAGATCCCAGCTCTGAGCTGTGCAGAGGAGGGGATGAAGTGCAGTGACCTGGCAGGGAGCAGGAGAGTGGGGAGATGCCATGTGGGTAGGTGAGAGCTGTCCCTGCAGCAGCAGCTCCCTGACTCTGGGCATGGGCAGCCAAGGGGGGGGAGAATGGAGACAAGAGCAGTGCTGGGAAGTGCACAGGGAGAGAGGCACCAAAGGCTTCCCTCCAACGCCAGAACCAAGCTGCAAATGCATCAGTCTGGGGTTTCCAGTTTGTACTGGTGAGAGCTGTGGGCTGAAGATAGCAGAGCAAATGTCCTCCAGATCCCAGTGCTGCTAAATTGTCTTTCAACATTCACATGACATAAAGCTTTGTTAAGATCAATCCTTATGTCCTGGGAGCACCTGAACCTCTCAGGCACACACCCCATGAGGCATTGTGTCCACTTTAGACTGTCCAGGTGTTCCACTGCCAATTTTCATTGAACTTTGCATGGCCAAGCAGAAAACAGGAACATCAAACTGCCACCTTGCTGATGGAGACTTTGTGAATTCCAAAAGGTTCAGAACATCTTTAAGTGGCCTCCCCATACCTTTGAAAAGTATTGAGCTTACTAAAACTCAACACTGGCACTTTGACTCCTCCTACCTGGGTTGCACCTCAGGTTAATCTAATGCCACCTAAATCCTGGAAGTAGTCAGCCCTCAGTTTTTGAGCAGAACCATTTCTCCCTCAGTCCTACTGATAGAAAAGTCAATTCAGGACATTATTCTCCTGCACCCTTGTTGTTCTAACTATAGTCATGAAAGTCTTGCTGGAGGAGTGCAAGTGAGCTCCTCAACAAGAAACAGGAAGCCCTCCACAAAGAAGAGTAGAGCCAGTGAGGAATGACACACAGCAAAGCCCCAGTGCCCTTCAAGTGCTCTGGAGTAAAGGGCCTGGCAAGGAGCTCAACCCCTTACACTGAGCTTCCCAAGAAGAGCTTCTTTCTCACAGGGCATGGATCCAAGTCTCTCCAATTATCACCCTGCCTGCACCAAGTTTTGTAGCTGTTGCAGGTGTTAAGCTTTTTTTTTTTTTTTTAAATGTTCCATATTGATCTCTTATACTAAGAAGCCTTGTCAATAATCAGCCATGAGAACAGGAGAAAGGGAAACTCTCTCAGTTCCAGTTAATTGATGGTAACATAATAATATGCACCATTTGGATACACATCTGTGCTCTTTGATCTACAGTCAATCTATCAAAGCACTGAGCTTCAGCACTCAGAGGCATGCCTGTGTAGATCTACTTCCTCAGTTTTGCCTGCAGCCTTCTCTCTTTCCATTTCTGCTTTCTTTCCCAAAAGAACATTTCTGCATAGTGACATGAAAGGAGTCCAAAATTCCACCTGTATCATTTTGTCTCCACTCCAATAGAAAGACCAGTGAAGCTTTCATGTCTGACTTGCACAATGTCTTGAAACATTTCTGGGTTCTGGATGAGCTCTTCTGAGGAGCTACATGAAGTCAAATTACATGAAGTGCTTGCTTGAAATTCATTGAAATTCCTCTGGTTACCTTAATAGTTCTACAGGCTACTAAATATAAATGCAGTGCTAGATTTTAAACTTTAGCTTTTACTTTTTAATAAATCTGGGAAAGTGTGATGTCCTTGCCAAAGTCATGCTACGAAGGCAATATGCAAATATTAAATATGAGACTGAAGAATAACTGAAAGGTATTAAGTAGAAATTGCAAGTAACTGCTGACAGTGCCTGAAAGCTAATGATGTTAATTAACAGTATTCCCAGGGACAGGTCCAGAGAAGGAATGGGGAATGCAATAACACAGACCTGACTTTTCTGTTTTCCTTATAGAATTCTCATTGAATATAAACTAAGTCAGAAAATGGCAAGTTCCAATTAGTATGGCTAGATAGCAAAGGAGACAAAGTAAACAAGCAGTTGTACCTTCCTCATAATGAATTCACAAACAGCTCCTCCTACTCTTTCAATTAAGCCTCCAATATAAATGTGCCATGCCCCTCCCTTGATTGGGTATCATGGAAACAGAGCAAGCCTAAGTTCCATCATTCTTTAGTCAAGAAGGTGGATTCAGTTTATATCAGAATATAAGACCATTCTGAAAAAGCACAATATTATGTGTTTTTCTCGTAGAGTTCATATATCTGTTCTCTTAGTGTGCTGCAAGTCAAAGAAGTATCAGGGTTTCCAAATCCCTGTTCATAAAAGAATCTTTTCCTCAGCCAGCTTCCAATCTCACCAGCAGAGCAGAGGACAGTTCCCAGCCCCACTGCAAACTCTGGATGCAAATGGAGCATTTTCTGGGCAAAAGTAACACCCCAGATTCAGACAATACTCAGCTACCAACGCCAGCTGTGCAGGTAGTGGGACTTACCAGAATGACACAGTAACATTTTATTTCTGTTTTGATTCAAAAGGAATTTCTTTCTTTAAAGTGCTACTGTTTCTGTTTCTGCTTCTCTCCTGCTTTCACTTTGACGAATAAAAAATTTGAGAGGCAACCCATATCAAAACAATTATTTCTCACATGAGGCTGTGTTTAGAATAATAAAAAAATAAACAGCAGCTTCAAGAGTTGGTATTTCTGACTAGTAACAACACAAAATATGTACAGCAAACAAGCAGGAGGTGCAAAGCCTTTCTGAGGGGCTGTGCTGGTTTTGCATGGCCTGGCTCCTGGTGTCAGGGGGGGCACAGAGGTGACTTCAGCTGCTGGAAGCTCCCACCGTGTCCAGCAGAGGCAGTCCCTGAGGGCTCTGAACATGGACCTGCAGCTGGCCACGGCCAGGGAGGGGTGATGGCAATGCCTCTGGGAACACACCTCTAACAAGAAAGTCAGAACCAAGGGAGGCGCTGATAATTCCAGCTGGAGAAGAGGAGGAGGTGAGAGCACGTGAGGGAAACAACCTGCAGACACCAGGGACGGTGGGGAGGGAGGGCAGGAGGTGCCCAGGGGCCAGAGCTGGGATCCCTCTGCCGACCCTGGTGATGAGCATGGTGAGGCAGCTGTGCCCTGCAGCCCCTGGGGATCCAGGGGGATCAGAGATCCACCCCCAGGGAATGGGGATCCAGGGGGATCAGAGATCCACCCCCAGGGAATGGGGATCCAGGGGGATCAGAGATCCACCCCCAGGGAATGGGGATCCAGGGGGGATCAGAGATCCACCCCCAGGGAATGGGGATCCAGGGGGGATCAGAGATCCACCCCCAGGGAATGGGGATCCATGGAGGATCAGAGATCCACCCCCAGGGAATGGGGATCCAGGGGGATGCAGAGATCCA
The DNA here is from genome assembly GCF_027477595.1 of Haemorhous mexicanus. NCBI lineage: Eukaryota > Metazoa > Chordata > Aves > Passeriformes > Fringillidae > Haemorhous > Haemorhous mexicanus. The sequence continues at coordinate 4,090,732 of NC_082352.1, read as the reverse complement.
CCCCCAGGGAATGGGGATCCAGGGGGATCAGAGATCCACCCTCAGGGAATGGGGATCCATGGAGGATCAGAGATCCACCCCCAGGGAATGGGGATCCAGGGGGGATCAGAGATCCACCCCCAGGGAATGGGGATCCATGGAGGATCAGAGATCCACCCCCAGGGAATGGGGATCCAGGGGGATGCAGAGATCCACCCCCAGGGAATGGGGATCCAGGGGGATCAGAGATCCACCCTCAGGGAATGGGGATCCATGGAGGATCAGAGATCCACCCCCAGGGAATGGGGATCCAGGGGGATGCAGAGATCCACCCCCAGGGAATGGGGATCCAGGGGGATGCAGAGATCCACCCCCAGGGAATGGAGATCCACAGGGGATGCAGAGATCCACCCCCAGGGAATGGGGATCCAGGGGGATGCAGAGATCCACCCCCAGGGAATGGGGATCCATGGGGGATGCAGAGATCCACCTCCAGGGAATGGGGATCCAGGGGGATGCAGAGATCCACCCCCAGGGAATGGGGATCCATGGGGGATCAGAGATCCACCCCCAGGGAATGGGGATCCAGGGGGATCAGAGATCCACCCCCAGGGAATGGGGATCCAGGGGGATGCAGAAATCCACCCCCAGGGAATGGGGATCCAGGGGGGATGCAGAGATCCACCCCCAGGGAATGGGGATCCAGGGGCATGCAGAGATCCACTCCCAGGGAATGGGGATCCAGGGGGATCAGAGATCCACCCCCAGGGAATGGGGATCCAGGGGGATCAGAGATCCACCCCCAGGGAATGGAGATCCACAGGGGATGCAGAGATCCACCCCCAGGGAATGGGGATCCACAGGGGATGCAGAGATCCACCCCCAGGGAATGGGGATCCAGGGGGGATCAGAGATCCACCCCCAGGGAATGGGGATCCAGGGGGGATCAGAGATCCACCCCCAGGGAATGGGGATCCAGGGGGATCAGAGATCCACCCCCAGGGAATGGAGATCCACAGGGGATGCAGAGATCCACCCCCAGGGAATGGGGATCCAGGGGGATCAGAGATCCACCCCCAGGGAATGGGGATCCACAGGGGATGCAGAGATCCACCCCCAGGGAATGGGGATCCAGGGGGATCAGAGATCCACCCCCAGGGAATGGGGATCCAGGGGGATCAGAGATCCACCCCCAGGGAATGGGGATCCAGGGGGATGCAGAGATCCACCCCCAGGGAATGGAGATCCACAGGGGATGCAGAGATCCACCCCCAGGGAATGGGGATCCAGGGGGATCAGAGATCCACCCCCAGGGAATGGGGATCCAGGGGGATCAGAGATCCACCCCCAGGGAATGGGGATCCAGGGGGGATCAGAGATCCACCCCCAGGGAATGGGGATCCAGAGGGATCAGAGATCCACCCCCAGCCCCTGGGGAGGTGCCCACACCAGGGCAGGAGCATCCCTGGGTGGGGCTGTGACCCAGGGGCAGACCCAGGGGACAGGGAGGCCCTGCTGCCAGGCTGGAGCAGCCTGACCTTGGGCACTGCAGCCCTGGAGAGAGAGAGAGAGAGACCATCCCAGCAGGTCTGGGAGGGCTCTGTGCCCCTGGGAGGGACTCGGGCTGCAGCAGGGCACTGAGAGCTGCTGCTCATCAGAGTGGATCCAGGCTGGAGAAGCTCACAGAGAGCTGTCTCCCATGGGAGGAGCTCCATGGCCTCACAGGGGAAGGACTCCTCTCCCTGAGCAGTGGAAATCTCAGGTGATGGACTGACCAAACCCCCTGCCCTGTCTCCCTGAGCTGTTGGTGGGAAGTAGGGAGGGGTGGGGGGAGAAAAGATGTTTTTAGGGGCTTATTTTAATTCTCATAATCCTCCTCTGACTTTCTTGGTAATAAAATTTACTTTACACCTCTAAGTTTAGCCTGTTTTGCCATTGGAGTGTTTTCTCCCCTCCTAATATCAACTCATGGACCTTTCAGTCATATTTTTCCCCTCTCCTCTCCCCAGCTGTGGCAGAGGAGCACTCATCAGAGTGAGTGACTTTTGTGGGTGCCTGGCATTGGGTCAGTGTCAAACAAGGCAGGGGGAACAGCAGCAGGAAGATAATTGGGTATTTTGTCTGAGAAATGCTGTGCAGGCAGGGACACCATCCTCAGGTGGGAGCTGTGTCTCCAGACAGGGGTGTCTGCTGATCTTTACTCCAAGATTCCCCTCCTGGGGAAGGAAGGCCAGCCATGTGGGAAGAGTGGTCTAAACTGAGCTGCCAAGAGGGACACAGCACCCTGGCAGTGAGGGACCAGGAGGGAAGCAGTGACACCATGGCAGGACTGTGCCTCAGAACAGGTTTGCTGCTTCCAGCACAGGGATCAGCTGCTGGTGCATCAATCACCTGGGAATCCCAGCTTCTCTGACAGGATGAAAGTCCTCAAGAGGCAAATATTAAAAGTCACTTAATGTGTGTACTGATCTCTGCTTTGGCTCCCCGATTTGTAATTTTTTCTTGTTCAAACTGATGGATGAACGGAATGTTTTTAATTATTTCCAGGCTATGCCCTTCAGAATTGCATTGCTTTCCCTGCATACAGTACTTCTGTCCAGAGACTCCCTTGCTTCATTAAGATGGAAAGTCATTTCAGTCACAAAAAGCCAGAGTAATGGGCTTTTAATCAAGGGAAGTGCACACAAGCTGCTGCCACCCCGAGCACCCCCTGACACAAATGCAGCAGCACAAGGGTGCATTGCATGCTGCCTGGGGGATGCAGGAACCCCAGACCCCCTGCTTGGAAATGGCACCACAGCTTCAGCCAGGAATGCCAGAGCTTCACCTGGATCCAATGTCTGCCCCTCTGCAGCTGGCTTGGACAGACAAGCACAAGAGCAATGGAAAGTGCTGGTGTGCTGGCACAGCAGAGGGGAAATGAGGCTCTCTTTTTGGGAAGTGTTCTACTTCCCCACAACAACTTCTTAGGAATGAGCCATCAGTCAGAGTCCAAAATTCCTCAAAAAGTGTTTGAACTATTAGAACTTGTGTGCTTGACAATGGTAGGATTTAAACAAAAAGCTCAGAATTCAGGACAAATGTTACCTGAGTTACAAAGGAACTCACACATGAAAGAAAGCTCAAAGACACTGAAAAACCCCAAACCTCAGCAGCTCAACTTCTGATGTCTTCCAAAAACAGGGGGAAAAAGAAGCTCTTTACTCAAAGAGCCAAGATTAACTACTTAGAGCTGCAAAGGCTGGTTTGGAGAGTGCCCCAGAAACATTCCACCATTTCCCCCAGTGCAGAGGAAAGCAGCACCAAGGGCCTGCCAAGGGCTGGACATGCCCATTGACCCCCACACCCCCAGGCAGAATTTGCCATCACACACTCACAGCCTGGCTGGGGCTCAGTGGATCAGATTATTTAGATATTTAGATTATTTATATTTTTATTTAGATATCAGATGATTCAGATTCACTGCACAGGTTGGCTTCTCTCCTGATGTACAATTGAGGATGTGCTGCTGATTTGCTAAGCCTTCTTTACTTGGCCTCATTAATTCCATCTGTATCAAAGTGAGATGTTGTGGGTGGCTTAGATGGAACTTCTGAAGGCATATTTCCAAATGAAATTGTAAGTTTATGTTAGAAAAAGGATTTACAGCACATAGTTAAAACAGGCACACGCACAAAGTCTGTTCTAATCAGGCCTTAATTTTTGTAGCAAATGCTTTTGTTTTAGAGGCTTTTATATTTTAACAGTATTCCAGATGTGTAGACTACATCTATATTTTATAGAGATGTAAAACCAAATAATTTATTATGGTAGCAATCTTTAACTAAATTTCTTTACTGAGTAATTTAATTAAAAGAGGCAAACAGCTGGACACCAGAGTAAGTTAGGATCAGATATGGGCAGGACTTTTATACTGTACAAGCTGAGTTAAGTTTAAATTTTAAAAAAGTAAAAGGAAAAAAACTATCTCGATTTTCTGAGCAGTATTTTTGGGAAAATCTTCTTCCAGCTAAATTGTTTTCATGTTGATCAGAATTCTGAGTACTACTTATTAATCATTCTGCAATTAAGTACTCATTGCTGTCTCTGAGAAAAGACCTAAGACTGGGGCACATGTGGATAGGACACTTGACACAGATGTTCCTGAAATGCCATAACATCCATCCCAGAGTAAATTTCACAAATCTGTTTGGGTGAAGCAAACGAGAGCACTCTGTGCACAGAAGCCCTGTAAGGGATGAGCTGCAGATGCAGAATTGAAGTTATCATTTTTATTAAAAAATACTTCAGCTGTAGTTGAGTCTCAAACCAGAGCAAAACACCAGAGGCAAACCAAAATTAGGTCTTGAAGCAGAGACAGAGGAGAAGGCAGAATGGTAAAACTAGACAGTGTGACACAAGGCAGATGAAAGCCATTTTATTGGGTTGCTGGTAGCCTTTGGAAAAGAAAATAAAGAATAGCTCACAGTGGATTTCACTGTGTGGATAAAACACAGGGCTGGCCAAGCCATGGTCCCACAAGAGGAAGAGAAAAGAACACCAAGAAAACCAACACAAACAATCTGTAATTAGAGAATTAATCTGTCCCTGCTGTTCCCTCTGTGTTTGGGCACAGTGAGATGTTGGCCTCATCACATCTGGCACCTAGAATTATTGATCACTGCTTCAGCTGCCTGTACCAGACACCAGTGCTTTATTTATGGCCAAAAATATTACCCTTTGGGCAATAACATCACAGACCTGCAAAAATATGGATAGTAAAGGTGCAGCAAAACAATAAATTCAGATTTTGATTAGTGTAATAGATTTGTGCAATAGAACTTCCCTGACTTCACTGCACTTAGAGGTTTTTATCATGTAGATTTAAATCTAAAGTGACAGACTGTATCCTGAGAAAGACAATGAAAAGAAGCCAAATTTAGATGTCACAAATTCAGAAAACATCAAGGAGATTGGCAAGTGCTTCACCAAACATTTATATTAAGCAGGAATTATTGTTCTGATTACATCTTAAAGCCAGTAAATGAATAACCATTTTTTAAATGGTTACTCATCTCCTCCTAGCATTTATTTTTCATTTTTCAAAGCAAAGCACATCAGTACAAAATATTAATCTCTCAACTAAGTTATCTTTATGAAACACTACTGTGAAAACACAATCATAATTAACCACACAATAGTTGGGTCTCATACTTGCTCTTTGTACTTTAGTGGGATTTTATTATTAATTATCAGTCGTGGCACCAAATTTAAGAGGTAATTACACAAAGTATGTGGCTTTGCTGCAAGGTACCAGAGCTGGCTTTAAGTCAGAACAAACAATCACAACTGAAGGAACCTAACCCTAAGGTACATTATAAATTGGAGCCAACAAATGCTCAGTATTTGTGACTGACTCCATCTGAAGTACTTCCCCAGTGTTTTGATAAGTGACCAAAAGTCTTTCCTCACCTATTTAAGTTTTCAGCTGCAAAAAGCTCAAAATACTTTTGGAAAGGGAACACATCTTCCCCATCTTATAAATCACTACTCCAAGTAGCTGTGTTAATGATGCCTCAGAGCAAAGGCCAAGCAGCTCAAACAGCTTAAAATTAGGCCCTTAGGGTTAGCACAAGAGAAGCAGTTACATTTACTGACAAATACAGCATTTCCATGGTACAAACAGATCAGCATGCTTTAGTATTGGTTGTTTCAAAGTGCTGCTGCTCAGGTTTTGCTGGGTTTTTGGGCAGCAGGTTCCTGCCCTGCCTCGCTCTGTAGCACATTACACAGCAGTGGAATAAATGTGGTTCTTTAACTGATCACATCAGGAACTGCAGAACAGCTCAGGAGCATCTCCTGGTGCAGCAGAATCTCCAGAGCCCACACAGGAATGCTGCAGACAAGCTCTTGTTTCTCTTAGACAAGCTCTATTTCTCTTAGACAAGCTCTATTTCTCTTTAATAGACACCTTCTGACTTTAATTTGCAGCTAAACATTTCTGAGAAGCAGCTGGGGAAGCCTTAAGACTCCTTCTGTGAGGTGTCCAGAACTTATTTCTGATGGAGTAAAAACAATATGCTCTTTGCTTGGAATAGGCACAGAATCACACTATCCCACACCACCCTGAGTTCATTGCTGACAAATTGCAGAAGTGGAGTTAAAGCTCAAACAAGGATCACAGGCTCCCTTAGAGGAGCTCTTGGAGCACAGAAATAATCAGAGCAATTTTATTTAGACTCTACTATCAAATATCTAATTTTATTTCGACTCTACCACAAATATCAGTTTGTAGATCTGGTTTCAAAAATAAAGCATGACTGATCATCTAGGCTGCACTTGCTACCTTCCCTGCAGCAAGTCACAATGGGAACTGGCATGCAAGGAGTTTCTGAGAGCTCTCCTGGTGCTATGAAATCAGCCTGGTGGGGCTGGCTGAGCCTGCACTTCATGCTGTGCAAGACCTTTAGCTGTAACTGTCCTTGTCCCAAAGGCTGTGGAGTCATCATGCAGACTCATTAAACTGAAGTCTTTGAGCAGCATTGACACTGATGACAACAGTTCCAGCAGTTGAAAAGCCCCAAACAAGTGTCATCATTCAGTAGTGTTTCCATTATCCATTTCTGCATTATTAAGTTATCCTAACAAAGGTTATGGCCATGAGAGAAACCCTCCACATCAGCTAAAGCTGCCAACTCGGATTTTCACATCTTTATTATTCTATTTTCAGGTAAATATCACTGTAGAGGTCAGAAGATTGGAGAAAATGTGATTCTGTGTTGTTTGCCTCTCCAAAAGTGTGCAAATATTACTTACCCATAACTCCAGTGCATGTTGCCTTTACAGCAGAGTACTCCATGCAAGCTGGTATTAGGATTAATTCTGCCCTATCAAAGGTTCCAGGGCCCAAGCCATACAGGTTTGGGTAAATACACAAAGGACAGCTTGTTTTTATTTTTGTTTTATATCTCTAACCTGGGATCACAACCTTCAGCTGATTCTTATTCTGCTACTGGCCTTTTAACTGAGGTTAAGCAATCACTTTTGTTCATCTCAGTTTCCCCATCTGTAAAAGGGTGAAAGCCATAGAGTCTTTCACTCCATTTCACAATTTTTATGACATCTATACATAAAGAGGCCTTTTAAGGACTATTGTTGCTATGAAATGGACATTCATAATGATTCACCATTGGTTTATTTGTCATTGCATTAACAACACTGGCTGTATCAGTCTAGAAGAGAAGAAACTAATGTTTTTTATTTCTAAATAATTACTTTACTTTCTTTCTTTGTTTAGGGATAAAATATAACATGGGATTCCAGCAACCAAAAAAAGTAAGTTTTCAGAAGTACATAAAGAAAATTGTACCCCTGTTCAGAGTATGGAGAACAGATAGAGATGGCTCAGATAAGGCCACTACACCAGAGATGAAGCACTGAAAAGGAAAGATGCATCAAAAACTTTGCCATGAAAATGCAAATTTCCCTCTTAAAATAGGAACTTGATAAGCTATGCAACTTCAGTTTTATGAGGTTTTTTCCTAGACTGGATATTGCTAAAAGATACTGTAAACTTTGCATATATTAATATTCTGTATGAAATCACACCGATCAAATGAATGCCTTGAGAGGTGCTTGAAAACAGGCTCCAGAAAAATTCTGGTGAAATTCCTCCATCTAGTGGCAGCCAGGCTGCGTGGGGCTGCCTCTAGCAAGGACGAGAGCAGACTGTGCAAAGGAGCAGCCGTGCCCAGCCGTGCCCAGCTGTGCCCAGATGTGCCCAGATGTGCCCAGCCTGCCCAGCCCTGCCCAGCTGTTCATTCCGGGCAGGTGACAGGGATTGACAGATGTTGAGAAAGATGAAAGTTTGACAAGAAGGTCTCACAGATGTGTGTGCTTAGCAGAAAGATTTTTAAATGTGGAGTCTGAAGAAGGAATAGAGATGGAAGCAAGTTTTGATCCAGAAGAAAAGAATTGCTGAGCCAGTCTGACTGGCTGACCAAGGAGGCAAAGGGTGAGTTAGTGAGAAGGGGTTTTATGACTTAGGGCAAAGGATAAACCCACCCCAAACAAGATGTTTTTACCAAGCAGAAAGAGAGCACAGGCAAACAAGTCAGCAAATGTGGCAAGTAGAAAAAAGGGTCTCAGAATTTTCCACTGCAGGAAAACTGAAAAACAACTTCTAGCTTAAACTGTGATGTACTGACTGTGAGTGATTGGAGAGCAGTGACATGAATATGGTAATTACAGGAGCTATGATAGGCTATAGATAAAAGTTAAGGTATAGATTGGTTCTACTGTATTCAGATTTCAAGCAAAGAAAAGTCTAGAATGCACTGTAACCAAAACCAAAGGGTCCCCAGGCCTGCCTGCAGCTGGAGCTGACAGCTGTGGGCACAGCTCTGTCACCCACGACCCTGGACTGCTGTAACACCTAGGATGGAATAAACTGCATTTTGGAGAGCCCCTGGAGTCCCACATCCCTCATTCAGGGTTTTACTGACAGCTCCCCTGCAGCCCCAGCCCCACCTTCTGCATCCAGGCTTGCCCTGACAGGAGGCATTCAGGTGGCCCAAAAGCTCCAGGGTGATCTTCAGCATCATTAAAGGTCCAGAATTCCAGGAAGCCTGAATTTGATAACCTTTAAATACCAGCCATGTCATGGGTAAATAGGATTGAATTACAGCCAGTCTTGTAAAGGGTAATGTTTAGAAATACATCTGGTATTTACAAAGACAAACACATTTCTGACCACAGAAACAACCTCTGAAGGTGAGGAACAATCACTCCCAACCACTGAATAGTGGTTTGCATAACAAATGATCAGTTGGTTTCCCAGGCTGCACACCACCTTCCCTGCCAGAGCATCCAACCTGAATTCTGCAAGTGTCCTAAAACTTTTGTTTAATACTGATCTGTTGTGTTCAAGTTTTGTATGGTAATTATCAATGTAAGCATGTCACCTCCAAAATATAATTTGATTTTTTTTGGTTTTTTGTCACCAATGTTTTTTGTAATGAATCCTGAATCTCTTTTCTGAGACTTTTTTATTCTCTGACCTTTAACAAGAATGTGACCAGATAAAACCTCCATGACAGAACAAGTTTGTCACCCATTGCATTGCTTTTTTTCAGACAACACAGACTTGTAAAACTGATTAAGATTTAATCTTAAAGAGCACCCTGAAAGAGCATGACCCTTCTAATCCCCAACTGTACACCTTAAAATTCACACAATATCTTATTTTTAAGCCTGTTTTAAATACCATTGAGGAAACACTGAAAATCAAAAATTTAAATTTAAAATTGTAAGCCCTCTAACTGAGTAATTTGGGTCAGCAATAAACATTCTGCAACTACATATGCTCCTCTGTTGAAATACTCCATGGTGGTTCATATACTACTGTGATCCAGGTGACCTCAAAATGGGGATGACACACAGCTGAACAGTGACCAGAACATCATTTTAATCCTAGAGGCATAGACAGGATTTAATTCAGCCACTTGGAAAAGCAGGAAGTGATGGAGCACTCCTGGGCTGTATGCAGAAGTATTAACAGAGAGATCCCCCAAAGAAAAAGAGCAAGTCCCAGAAGCCTGACCCACAGACCTGCTGTAGTTACTCCTTTTTTGCTGATCTAACCCCAGCCCCAGCTTCATCCCCACCTCTCACTGTCCCCATTGCTCTGCCCCCAGGCCCAGCTCACTCCAGCTTCCCTTTGGGGTCCCCTTCATCCTGCCCTCCCCAAACCCACTTCTTGTGTGCCAAACCTCTGCATTTTCACTGACACCCCCCTGTTTCCCTCTGCCCACACTGACATCTCACTCTACCTTGCAAACCCTACAAACCCCCTCCCTTCCCTGCTGGGCTTCACTCTGTGCCAATCTGCCCTCGCTGCAAAGATAAATTACTGATGTGGGGGTGGTGGTGGGAAACACACAGCCCAGACAGGCAAACCCTTCAGTTTGTGTGACAACAGGGGCAGTCTGGAATAAGTAAGCAAGTCCTCAAAATAATCAGATACATTTTATAGAAATTTCAGCAATATCTAAGACAAAAGTATCTGTCAAGGTCTGGGTCCACCACCTAAAATACAGTAATACAGGTAAATCCAAATAGGAACTAGAATTTACTGGAAATTTAGATGAGGTTCATCTCTGCCTTTGAGTTTCCTGTAAGCACAGAACAAGGGGAGAAGAGAAGAGGCACAGCTCAGTGCTGAGTGCTCGTGACAACACGTTTTGTTGTACAGTTCCAAAAGTTACCACAGATCCACGTGAAGTGGTGCAAGCTGTAAGCAGTGACAATCTCTCATTTACTAATATCTTTAATCTGTTTTTCCTCAGCAGGACTGTGTTTCCAGCAATAACCAGGACAGAAGATTAAGAAAAAGTACTGCAGACAGAGCAGCAACAGTTAAGCAGAGTGATTCATTGGAGCCATCTGAAAGTGTGCCCACCAAGCTTCAAAGCACCGACAGAAGGCAAAGCAGCATCATGTTTGCTATGAAAGATCAGCAGAAAGGTGAAGAAATTAATTCCATCAAGCTCCATAAACGCAGGAGGAGGTTTATCATTAAAAAGAGCCCAATTCTGATTTCCATGAACAGCTCCATTCTCAACCTGCCCACGCTCAAATACGAGGACAGGAACAACAGCAAGTGGAAAAGTCTCTATCAGATCCAAGGAGAAAGGAAGCGGATTATGAGGGAAACTTGCTCAAAATACAAGAGTAACAACAGAAGAATAATCACTCCTTATCACGTGTCTAGGATATTTGTAGAGGATAAATACAGGGTTCTGTACTGTGAGGTGCCAAAAGCTGGCTGCTCTAACTGGAAGCGGGTGCTGATGGTGCTGAACGGGCTGGCCTCCTCCACAAAGGACATCCAGCACAACACCGTGCACTACGGAAACTACCTGAAAAGGCTGGATGGCTTTGACCACAAGGGGATCTACCACAGGCTCAGCACTTACACAAAAATGCTGTTTATTCGTGAGCCCTTTGAAAAGCTGGTGTCTGCATTTCGGGACAAGTTTGAACATCCCAACAACTACTACCACCCGGTCTTTGGGAAAGCCATCATTTCCAGGTACCGTGTCAATGCCACCAAAGAAGCTCTAAGGACAGGCTCTGGAGTCAAGTTTAAAGAGTTCATTCAGTATCTGCTGGATGTACACAGGCCAGTGGGGATGGATATTCACTGGGATCATGTCAACAGGCTGTGCAGCCCGTGTTTAATAGACTACGACTTCGTTGGGAAATTTGAAAGTATGGAAGAAGATGCAAACTTTTTCTTGCACTTAATTGGTGCTCCACAAAATTTAACTTTCCCCAAGTTTAAAGATCGTCACTCCAATGAAGAAAGAACTACCACTAAAATTACCCAACAGTATTTTGCACAGCTTTCTCCTTCTCAACGACAGCAAAGCTATGACTTTTACTATATGGATTACTTGATGTTCAACTACTCCAAACCTTTTGAAGATTTATATTAATTTGAGGGCCTAGATATTTCCACAGTCACATCAGTTGAATTGTGTGACAAATTCAGGTGGCATCTGTTTATATGTACTTACCTGCTAGCAAACAATTGGTTGAAGAGCAGGGAAAAATGCAAACCAGAATATAAACAGATGTTTACACCTTCACCTTAATTGCCTCCTTTTTCAAATCATATTTTTTTCTATAATTTCTCCACATGAAATGTATGTACATATATGTATAATATGTCAGGGTCCCCAAATAAAGCACAGAATTTTCCAGGCTGGTGTGGCCTGTGTTTGCACTTGGGGCACAGGGTGTTTGAAATTACAGGTGCACAGCTGGCAATTCTAAAGTGCAGCCAGTATTTCAAGCTCTTCACTGTTCAGAAAATAAGTCTTTAAGTGATGGAGCAGCAAGAAGGAAAACACACTGAGCAATATTTACAGTTTGTTGGAATGTACAAGGCATGAAGACAGGCACAGGCCCCATGAGTTTGAAGGTGGATGTTGACCACTGGTTCCTGATATTCTTAGGTTAGTCAGGGAGAAAAAGTCTAATCAAACTTACACTGTTCATAAACACACTGGTGGAAACAACTAATACTTAATGACCATGTGAGAGCAGTATTAAACCAGATGTTGGATTTCAGAGTGAGGATGTGTTCTCCCCCTTCAATATTTCCCTTATGGCACGTTCATCTGCAAAAAGATAAAATGCAGGCGAACATTTGCATCTTTATAAGTGTTATTAAAATTCTTTTAATCCTTTGCATTAACATAAATCTCTGGTTTAATCTTCGTAGTCACCAGGAATATCAAATCTTTCCATCATAATAACAAGCAAGAATAAATGCTACTTCCTGCCTAACAGGGTGGTTCTTTTCATTGCTGCAAACGATTTGCACTTGCTTATTTTAGTAACAATTATATCTGACTTAACATGCAAAAAATATTGCAGGTGTTTTAGTTCAATTTCTGTGCTTGAGAGGACTTTCTCTTCCCTACCAGGGTGTCTTGTGAGTATAAAATGCTTGACTTTCCACTAGTTACTGTCTCTAATCACAGAATATTCTGATTTGGAAGAGTTCTCAAGTGAATGGTTCATACAGGAATCAAACCCCCACCTTTGGCATTCTCAGCACTATGCTCTGACCAACTGAGCCAGTCTCAGCTCTGTACATTTTCACTCAAATTCTGTATACAGAACCCTTGTTTACACGTCATTTATCCACTTGACATGATATTTAAACTGGCCATACTGGAGCAAGGATCAAATGGCAAACCTGGACTCCCCAGTAACTTCTGGAGTTTGTATTTCACAGCCACATTGCACCACAGCTGTACAAAGGCAAACACCCAAGGAACAATGCTTGTTCTAATCTGTTTCCAGGTTCAGATCCTCATATGGGTAGTTTCATGCATCACAAGAACTGGCATTAAGGTTTCCCCAGAAACACCCAGTATATGTTTTGGGCTTTAAAAATTTTAATAGGGAAAAAATAGTTTCAAAAGACCTTGTTGTAAAAGCTTCACTGACAAATATTTTACATATCAAGGCTGACATCACGTTTTCCATTTTTATTCAGAGAAAATTTGATTGCATTAGAAAAGTAATGTGGAACTTACCCTGTTCCATGAAACCAGTTACCCTTCCCTGCCTGCCCATGCTCCTGCCTTTCAATCACTGCCTTTCTGCTGCAGCAGCCCCCACCCATCTCACTTTGCCCCCCACTCAAAGGCTTGTTGCTCTGCTCACAAGACTGAACAGCCTTTGCATTCAGAGCAGTGTTTCTGCTGGTCCAGCTGGGATCAGGCTGGGGTCTGACAGCCCAGCCCAGGCAGGCACAGCCAGGGGAGAACGAGGCACAGGGATCATTCCCAGTGCAGCTGGAGCAGATCCTGGTAGTGCTGGGAATCCTTGGAGGGTGGGTTGGGGTGTGAGGAGCCAAGACCACCACTAGGAGTTGAAGTGAAGCCACCCTTAGCAGTTAATGGTGTTTAGTGCTCTGAGAGGCTGAGGTGCTCTGATCGATGCACCTGAAGGTCTGTACTACAGCCACCAGCAGCAGGAGAGGACTGCTGGATATTGCAGCCCCCTGGGCTTTTCCAGGCTCTGACCTGGCAGCAGGTCGGGGTCCCAGAGCTCAGTGTGCTGAGCAGGGGAGCCTCGCTGGGAGAAAAACCTCAGCTCATCTTGCACAGGCTCAGCTCTGCGAGGCTGCCAGAACAAAGCTGGGCAGCATTTCTGTTCACACCCCTGCTAGTTTAGAGTGTGTTAAGGGTAAGATTGAGGGACTTAACCCTTCAGCTGGATTCACATCAAAAACCTGACTCTCCTGCCTCCTCCCAGTCCCTTTTCAGCTTTATCTACACATCCACATAAATGGATTCACTCACATTTACATCTGAAAGGCTTGGTGCATTCCCAGATCACCAAATGCTCATTGTATGAGTGAAAATACCCCAGCAATACCAGTGCAAAATTGCACTTCTGATTGTCTCAAACCTCTACTTTACCTGCCACTCCCCTCTCCAGATCTCTTTTAATTGATTTACAGTCAAAGATAACAACAGGGAAGTTACATTTTTAATGAGAAATGAAGGTGAAGACTCTGACTGGTTTTATTTTCTCTTTAAACAAAAACTGCTCAATGATTTGCATGTTTATAACAAGCTGTATGTGGCACAGGAGTATCTGGTTTACAGTTTCTCAAGGAAGACAGAAGTACCCTTCTAACACTCACAGGTAATTAGTACTGGCCAGTTGCATTATTTGGCTCTGTTACTTCCAGCTCCTGTTCCCTGCTGAGTAGTGCAAAAAAGGTAACAAGTGGTTTTAAAGGAATGTTTTAAAAGGCATCTTTACAAGCCAGAAGAAAAGCAATATCTGGAACAAAAAAATCCAAGGCAGCAGACAAGTAAACTAATATTTTCATGTCAAGCAAAATTTTTAAGTAAAAAGCAATAATTTTGACTAGATTGTAGTGAGTTTTCAGATTGCTTATTTCCCTTTGGATTATCTTGTCTTTTTTTTTTTCCCCACATATAAAATCTTGGCATTTTCATTTCAATGCAATTTAATTTTTTCAGAGGTGTTCATTCTGAATTCATTCTCATATTTTATCCTTCTCCTCATAGAGAAATATTTCATTTCTAATGAAAAGTGGAAATCAAAGACTGTACCAAAATATCCTGCTTTCGAAGCCTAGCTCAGAGGACAGCCTAGGTAATTATTAGACAAAATAATTTTTTCAATCCAATTGGTCTTTAAATTCAGAGGTAAGGACCAGCTACAGCTACCACAGAAGGTGAGGTGTGAAGGCACACAAAAAACCAGAACAGAATCTCCCCCCATACTCCTCAAAGTGGTCTAAAGCCTAGAGCAGCAAAAGAGAATAACACAGACACAAAAACAAATTGTGTGAACTAAGTGTGCACTTTATTATCTGCTTCTGCAGAGTCTGAAACTGAAGACAGCAGTAATATTTTAAATAGGGGATAATTTAGGAATTTGATATTGGGATGCTCTGTAAGTGAAATTAATAGAGATTTAAGCAAAGTCATGCTCTTGAGAGCTTTGTGTACCCAAAAAGTCATCCTTGCAATGTGCACAAACTGAGGGATGGTGATTTGCTGGGGTTTCTATCCTTTAAATCCCCCCACTGCCATGTGTACCTACCATGGCTGACCTCATACCAGAAGTGTCAGTTTATGGGGGCTTATGCCTCCAAAAATATAAGAATTAAGATATTAAAATGAGTTTTCTTAACTCCTTGTGTCCACAACTTCTCAGAATTTCCATGATGAGGGTTCCAGTGCTTTCTTCATAACAATCACTGATGTTTGAGCACATCAGACTGCACAATGTCAAGAGAGAATATGAAGTAAGAACAGGAGTTCCCTTTTTTTTTTGCCCCAATTTGGACTCAATGATCTCAGAGATATTTTCCAACTTAATTGATTCTGAAATTTGGTTTGTTGGTTTACAGCTCATCTTATAGAACAATTGAAGTAAAGAGTTTTTAAAGTTTTTAAATTGTAGGTACTGAATTCTGGTGATTCCCTTCCTCCCCTGCCTCATTGGAGCAAGTTACTGAGAAAATCCACTGATCAAAGAGATCTTTTCTGAGAGAGAGGGATGCACAGAGTGAGGGAGAGGTGCACACATGGACTGCATGCCCTGCACTGTACATGAACTTAACCCCATTTCTTTGCACTGCTTTTCCTCTTTGGGCAACACCATCACTGACAGCAAGAGCACACCTTTGACAAATCCATGTACAATTATCTGCTGCTATACACCCAGATAAAGATCCTAGGAGAAAACCCTATGCAATAGCATTACACATTCTAAGGCACCTACAAACTTGCAAATGCATGGAGGGAGATAGAATGACAAAAATTAATTAGAAAATTAATTTTATATACTTAAATTTTATTAATTATAACTAATTATATTTTATAATTTTATATACATTAGATGTTTATAAAACATCTGCTATATAATTAATTATCTTTTCTAATTTTTATATACATTGAATGTATATAAAACATCTGCATTTGTTTTTACATAGCTGTTTCTAGTGTCTTTGTACAACAGCCCAAATTAATTTGTCAGGCCAGTTCAACTGGTACTGCATTACCAGGAATGAACAGATAAAACATGAACATTCTTTTCTGGTGTTGTTTCCCTCAACCATGGCTGCTTTCCTGATACAAGTTGGTGACATTGAGATGAGGGATGTTCTTTTCCTACCCCCAACAAGAAACCACAGAGGTGGCTGGGCTTATTTGGAACACACTGGATAAATCCCAGCCTCACCATTTCCATTTCACTGACTCTGGAACACATCTGCATGCAGCACCAGTTTGTTTTCAGAGCACTACATGAGAGGCAAGGCTGAGCACAGCCTGGTTGAGCTGATACAGCTTCAAGGGATGAATGTCAGGTTGGCATTGTTCTGTGTTGGGATTTCAGAGCCTCAGCATGCACCTGCACACTCCTGAATAATGACTTGGGAAGTGTCCCAAGCTTCACATGGCAGGATGCATGTAATCTTTGTCCAAAGACAACAGCTACTTAAGAAGGACCAGCAATTTTCTCAGCTTCTCTCTCTGGAACCTCACAGGCAAGTCTGTAAACAAGCATCTCTAATGTCTGCCAGCATGATTCTGCTGCAAAAAAGGCACCAGAGTCAAGAGCAGGGCACTTTTCCCTGCAGCCACACTAGTGACCACTGATACTTACCAGTGGTAAGTCACCTGGGCCAAAATTTCTCAGAAGGATCCCTTCAAACAGAGGTGCCCAGAATGAAACCTGCAGTAAAGATTCACAATGGAGTTGAGTTTTGAGAATGGCAGGCACCCACCCCTTCCACATTCAATTTAATCCTGGACTATGTTGAAGCATTATCAGAGTGCAGTAAGGGCAACAGAGCCCAGAAGTGACACAGAGGAGGAAGACAGACATGACTAAGCCTTGCTCACTGCCATCAAACTATTTCAGTAATATTTTATACAGTAATTGGCACTGTGAGTTGTGACTCATGCTAGAGAATAAGAATGATTGCTTTACCACAAGTCTAAGAGAAACAGTCAACCTTGTAAAAATATTTTCTGGTCTGGTTTAAGGAAGAACTCCAAATATTTAGTTTAAAATGACACTTTGGGAAGTCCTGTGCATACACACACCTTAGTTCACAACTAACTTGCACCTGGTAAGGAGCATATGTACATAACACCTTCTGTGTGGATAAATCTTCCAAGAGTCATTTTCCAGGCAGTTTGTGCCACAGTGACATTTACACAATTAGACAAATAACCTTGTCCAAATTCTGCCATCTGATGCCCTTTTTGCCACCAACATTTTTTTTTTTAAACTGAAGACATACTTATCAGAATTGCAGCAGAGGTCAAGTTTTCCATGATGTACCTATGTGCATGAGACCCAAATTCTGTTTAAATTCAATAATTACTGCTGTGCTGGCCCTATGTTTCAGATTCAGGTTTATGGGGTCTCTGTGGGTGACCATTTCTAATAGTGTCCTCTTTTTTTCATGGAACTCAAAATTACACTGTCAAGTTAGGGAAAATGAAGGAGGCTTTCACCACCCAACTTTTCCACAGTTATTCTCCACTCTGGGAATTCTGTCCAGATTTATTTTCACTTAATACAGGAAATTTCCTCTCAACATATCCAAACATGAGCATGTCATGAGCTGCAGGAGGTGTTAAGATTGTGTTCAGGCAGAGAGAGCAGCAGCAGTGGCCCAAGGCGACTGCACTGGGAGCTTGTCCCAACCCATTAAACACCAGTGGAGGTGGCTCCTTTCTCAGGAAAGGAAAGCTCCAGGCTACAGTTCACCTTCAAATTCACAGATACAGACTAACATACATTATGATCACGAGAAAAAGTTCTTTAATCTTTGTTTTAAGTGTGCACCCAGTCAGTCTAACCCTTGCTATGTGCCATGATGGAGCCACAGAGAAGCCATGTGAAGGTGACCAGTCCTCAGACAGATCCCCCCTGAATTCCACAGGACAGAGTTTTACTGTCTGCTCTGTAAAATGTCACACAGCTGACCTGCCTCCACAGCATTCATTCACACCAATACTCCTACACCTACAGCAGCCAGCTGTGCTAACACTTAGGGCAGGTCACTGGGAGCTTTGGCCTGGGATTTCCCTCTTGTCTGACTGGTTTGGGTCTCATCTACAATTGCTCCACTTATCTTCCCCTTCTCTGGTGAGGAGGAAAATGCAGGAATGGCATCATATTTAGTGTTTTACACTGCATTTTATTTACAGATCTCAAATTCATTTAATTCACCTATTGCAAAATATAATGGAAAAGTGTTTTCCTCACCAATGTTACCAGAATAATGTTTTCTTATTAATACAGGGGGAAAAAAAAACCACAAAAAACCAACCAAACCAAAAAAAAGCAACAGCAACAACAACAAAAAACCCAAAACCAAACCAAGACAAATAAAAAAACAAACAAACAAAAAAAGAAAAAATAAACCAACACCACTACAGCACAGGTAACCTGCCCAATAAAACAGACAATGTGATAGAGCAAGCAGCTGCAATATTTATATTGTCTCACATTATATTTCTCCACTGAAATCCATAAAGACATGAATCCTGCTCAAGTGACACACTGTGTACTCATCAAGGTGATACTGTCTTTATAAATCAGGCATACAGTGACCATTTCAGGCACTGTGGAAAACACAGCAGACATAATATGAGATGGGCTATGAATCTGACAATTTATCCATGTTTATCCTTGAAAAAAGGGGGTTCATTTTTATTATCTAAAATAAATCTCAGAACTTCATTAGATCATCCCACCAAAATTGAATGTCAGGTTTATATTACAGTCTACAAAGCACACAGCAGCTGGTAATGATCAAAACCATTTTACCTTGGAGCTCTTTCATAGTGAGTTTCAAAATTGACAGCTCAGAATAAAAAGCTAAGCCTGCCACACTTGACCAAAACATACAGCTTATGAATGCTCCAGAATGAACATGTGCAGAAGCAAAATCTATTTTCGAAAAATTCAGAAGATAAAAGGGTTGCTAGTTTATTTATCCCTTGCCTCCCCTGTTACAAGGAGCTACTTCTCCCCCACAATTCCCTGTTTTAAGCTATGAGAAGTAAGTAATACCCAGAATTACAATAATGACTGGTTTCAAACACATTTTCCCACTCTCTACCTTCAGCTCAGAAACCTCTTTCCTTGCAGCTATACCTGACCAGCAAAGTAACACCTTCCTCTGTGGTAGCACATTCCAAAATCCTGAGCTTCCCAGCCCCACTGGATCTGAGGACATTGACTTGCCTGTTTCTGCAGTAAAGGAAGTTCTGACACAGCTCTTAAAGGAGCAATGTCCACCCACTGACTTTGTACCAACCTGGAGTGTCCCAACCTCAAAAGTCTCTGGCTCCTCTTTTCTTGCCTTCAGATTTTATGTTGTACCTTGCAGAATGGTTTCAAACCAAATGGGTTTGTTTCTCACATATCAAAATCTCTTTTTCCTCAAGAAACCTCAATAAAGAGAGATAGGGCTGGGGAGAAATGACACTGTCTGGTTTTAAATGGCCTGAATCTTCTCAGAACTCTTAAATGCTCCTGCATTTAACACTACCTGCACTAACACCTATCTTTTGCAGGTTTAGCACATGGCATAAGTGTCAAATGATGCAAAACAGACAGGAATGCTAGTTTGGAAAATCTAAGGCAGTGTGGATTCACATTCTCCCTGACAGCAACCAAAACCTGCAGATGCACTGAGCCTCACTGATCCAAATCTGTGGAAGAAATGCTAATACAAATCCAAGCAGATGCATCCACTCTTCAGTTCTGCCTTCACTGACTGTTTGATTGGTAATTCAGGCATATATTTGGTTCCAGAGAGGTAGAAAAAACCCAAAATCCCAAAGGATGCAGTTGAATCTGAGCCCAAGGTTATTAATCATACTGCCTCTAATTGTATATAAAGTATCTTTACTCCCTCAAAAATGTTTTTTTTAAATATTATGGGATTTAAATATGTCACAATATTCTGGATATCTTGATTAGATCTCCTTTAATATACCGCCTCCAAATAATTCGTAATTTATTTAACAGAAATGAAGAACTCTTACTAATCATTAAGATTAAGCAGAATTTTTAGCCTGACTAGACTAGCAACAAAAGTTGATAAGGGGATTTTTTTTTCTTAAACATTGCTTTTTACTGTTTTCTTGTAATTAAAGTTCCAACCAAGGTCCCATTAGGCTGATAGTGGTCCCCCCTGTGAATCAGACAGACCCTCAAGTCTTCAAGTTTCCAGAGTAAAGTCTCACTGGTGACTAGCATCTGGGAAGGGTTTGACTAAATCGAGTGAAAACTCACCAAGATTAAAAGCCTAAAGAATTTGCTCCTCACTGACATTTCAAATACTTTCTACATCATTCCCCTGACCTAGGAGGTCACATGTCCTCACAAAGCACGACACAGGTTCCTTCAGCCCACCTTCCCCTGCAGTCAGCCCTGTCCAGGTGCCAGTTTCATGGCAGGCAGCCAAAGAACACTGCAGCTCACTCTAAATGAACACCACCCAAAGAACACTGCAGCTCTCTCTAATGAGCACCACCCAAAGAACACTGCAGCTCTCTCTAATGAACACCACCCAAACACTGCAGCTCTCTCTAAATGAACAGCACCCAAAGAACACTGCAGCTCTCTCTAATGAACACCACCCAAACACTGCAGCTCTCTCTAAATGAACAGCACCCAAAGAACACTGCAGCTCACTCTATTGAACACCACCCAAACACTGCAGCTCACTCTAATGAACACCACCCAAACACTGCAGCTCACTCTAAATGAACACCACCCAAACACTGCAGCTCACTATAAATATCCTCTCTCCTTCAGGGGCCCCTCAGATTAGGGCACAAAAACCAGTCCAGTAAATGTCAGGGAGGACAGAACCTGGCCAAGAAGAAAGCCAAGGGAGGGGAAGGGGAAACAGGAAAGGGGAAAGGGAAAATGGAAAGGGGAAAGGGGAAATGGAAAATGGAAAGGGGAAAGGGGAAAGGCTACACAGAATCCCTGAAGAGGGGAAGAACTGGCTTGCAGGATCTGCCCAAGGTAGAACACACCAACACACTGCAACTGGGCCAGGACTGGTCCTGCAGTAAAAGTGCTTTGTAAGTTTTCCTCACACCTTCAGAAGCTGAAGCAGGGACATTCTTCTTTCTTTTCTGGCTTCCATGGCCCTTACATCTTTGTAGTCCTTCCACAAGTGTCCCAGCTTTGCTAAAAGCCACACTCTGTCAAGAGCAGTTCCAAATTTCCTTTCCAAACTGTGGTAAAACATGTTCTCCAGGGGGCTTCATCCATTTATCACCTTCTGATCCTGGCTTCCACTGTTTCTCTTCTATGTTACCCTTACAGTTCCTATAAGAATCCCCCCCTCAGTCTTTCCCCCTTCCCTTAATCAATGAGCCAGATTATAAAACCCAATTCAAGCTTTCAGACTCTCTACTTCATGGTAAAGATATTCTGGAACTGACTGGGCACTGGTCTACCAGACCACCCAAATCAGCTTTCTTCATTCCCTGGTTATTCAGTTTCTCCCCCTTACAGCTTCTCTGTAGCTAATAACATAGTCATTCACATATCTATAAATAAGCATACCTGTGCCATCTTCCAAGTCATCCTCACACACCTTGAAGAAGCTCAACTTAAAATCCTTCTTCCCAATACTTGTTTCTCTCCACAAATCCAGAAGATTAGCCCACAAACACTGAGTGGGCCAGAAGGGCAGATCTACAGAAACAGATAATCAGAGGCACACACTTGCAGCAGAGACAAAGTCAATCTTGTCTGCCCATCAATAGGGTTAAGGACAGCTGTACAGCCAACCCAGAGTTATGGGTAAGCAGAGCCAGAGGCTTTTTCTTGAAGAAAGGGATCCCCACATGTAAGCAATGAAACTCTTTCTGTTACCTTATTTGTGCATAACAGCTCAGTGCATGGCAGCTTTTTTTTTTTTTTAAGCTTTTACCAAATGCACCTCAAAACAACCACAAGCAAAGGATCAAGGACTGTTCTTAAACAAGCATTAAAATAAAAAGGACAGTATACCTTCTGCCATACCATAACAATATGAGATCTTATATTTACCATAAAACAGAAACAAGGTTGTGTATGGCATTTGATCAGCTGTAGAGTTCACCAATCCCAGTACTGTCTGTTAGTATTTTTAGCTCTAAAGAACTGAAAAAAAAAGTGGCATTGTAGCACTGCCAGTCAAAGCAAAGGGAAAGCAAATCAAAGCACAAAATGGAGCAGAGGTAGAAATCCATACATTCCAGCTCTGCATTCAAAGTTACCTTCCTGCTTAGAGAAAGATTTTCCCTTTCATTCCCTTCTGAAGCATTCAATATAGCTTAGTGCCAAAGGCAAGATTTCATATTCACTAGAAGAAAAATTCTGATGTTCTAAGGGAAGTCTCATTCAGCTTGTCCCAATATGTTTCTGTGCATCCTACTGCTTGCCTGTGGCCTTAAAGTATAAGGGTCTTTTTATTACACAGGTGATCTGGGGGCAGAAAAGTATAAACTATTCATGTAAAACACCTTGCTGCAGTTTGCTGAAGACTTCCATGTTCCAGTTTTGGGGAAGATAAGGAATTTCACTGGAAGAAGAAGAATTTTAAGATCTAATTAAGTTCCTTAATCAAAAGCATTTAAGTAATTATACTTTGTGCTGTAGGTACTTAATAGAGCTATTAACCAAGAAAAGACATTATTATTATTATTTTTAAATGCAGCCTGTTCTTTCAGAAAGAAGTGAAAGAAAGATGCTGCCATCATTTACAAGTACAATGCCAAACACAAGAAGCTTAAGTAACTCTTGATCACAGAGTGCTGGACTGCTTCAAAAATCAAGTTACTACAGCCAGGATCATTTGAATTAGAGCTGTTACTGTAGTAAAAAGGTGAGTAGTTCAATTAGTTTGTTCAAAGATGAAAATTGTCACAAAGAAGTTTGTCCAAGATGAAAGGTCTCAGACATACCTGGGGGTACCAAGGCCACCCCAACAAGAAACTCTTCATTGCTCTGTGGCCAGAACACTCTGCAGAAGTGTCATGGTCCCCTGCCATGCCTGGAGGAGCAGCAGTTCCTGCACACCACAGAGCACTTCATACAGCCCCAGGGAAACTCCCAGAGACACTGTGCAAAGGGTGCCACTTGAAGAATGGATTCATTGCAAATAAGAGAAAGGTCACAGAAATCAGGTATCTGAGCTATTGCTTGAACTGTCACTAATCCTTTGCAAGATACTATAAATGGATGCATTGGAAGTTTCTTGGAGTTTTCTGTAACCTGACAATCAGCACTTCATATGAGACAGAATAAGAGTACCTGGTAAATAACCAAACCAGCAACACAGCACATTGCAGCAGAAGGACACCCAGGAGTCAGCTCTGATTGCCCACTGCTGTTTCCAAGTGCCACACAAATACACTGCAGAGTGATGAGAAAGAACAAAGCAAACTTTCCTGTTTGCTCAGCTGCTCAGTAGAAGGTACCTACTCAGTCCTCCAGAATGCATCTCTCAAAATGCATCTTCATTAACTACTGTAATTTTTTTATTTTTCTGTCATTCAACCTTATGAACCAAAAGGACCACTTGAAATGAGAAGAGGGAAATGCACCTGACAAATTAAGATGCTTTATTAATCCACAGAAAATTTTCACATTGTATGATAGGAACTACCTTGGCACACTGTTATTTCACCTCCACCTTATTTTTGCCATACTCTTCAGGGTCTCTTCCTTTACCTTGTTGTTTCCCCACAGTCACAGATTATTTAAATAGCTGTTTTGGAAGAGGTGGTCTTTTCCTCTGAAAACTGGAAACATTAGTTTGCATCCTGAGCAATAGTGATCTCAAGTTTATAGAGAAGGCAGGGGTAGGGAAAGGAACTTAACCTTTCCTAAGCATTCCCATTGGTTTTGAAAAATCTGGCAGCTGCCCAAAGGAAAAGATTGTCCCAATAATAGAGGCTGTGCTGCTGAAAAATGTCATTTCTAAAACTGTTGATCATTAGCAAAATACCATAGATCAGGATCTTTTTAACCAGAAGCACTAGAATAACTTGAGAGGGTGACTAAAGCTAGTGAACAGTATTCCCCATAATTACTGAAAAATGAAACTAATTTCTTTTCACCCTGAACAGCTTTCACCTCTTGCCAGAGGCATTAATGTAGAATAGGGATGTTAATAATGAGGATAGTAGGAATGAGAAGTGTTTTAAGATTTAAAGGCTGACTTTTTAATGGTGTTCGTGTTGTAGCGTGGCATGCCATATAATTAATGCAACTCCTTCTTACCAATTCAAAAATGTGTCCTTCCCTTCACAGAGCTGCAGTTCTGACACTGTTTAGAGCAACTCTTGGCCCTTTTGAATCCTCTCTTATCTCAGATCATTAACTGGTTTAGGTGACACCACAATAATGCAATTTACTCTCATTTTGTGAAGTCTTTCATTTTCAAATATAATACAGCTAGAACTGTAGGATGGTTGATGCTCTCAGCACCCCACCTGATAAATAAGAAGACTGACAAAGTATTCAGTAGAAATGGGCACAGCAAATCTTTCTCCAAGCACTGCCTACATTTCTTGTGCTGCTCTCACAATTGCAATCACCCTCATTCCAACTTTAAGAAAACTAACTGGGGAATGAGCAACAAAAATGGAGCAGAACAAGGACCTACCAGAGAACGACAAATTGTGGAACTTTCTTGGGCTGCTCACACAGAAAACCAGGCAGCTTCATGCTCAGAGGTACCTGCAGCCTTCAGTAGCTGCATGAAAGTTATCAAGGAATTAACATCCCTGTCACACCTTTCCTACAGTTCACATACATTCAGAGATGCATAAAGACTGACAGTTTTGCTGTTACTCTGTTGAAATTCCATTGATTTGAATCACAGCAAGCCTAACAGCCTCCCAAGTTTTCTTTGGGGGAGAGAACAAAAAACCAAAAAAAAAAAAAAAAAAAAAAAAAAACCAAAAAAAAAAAAAAAACCCAAACCTAAAAAACCCTAAAAAAAAACAAAAAAAAGAACAAAACAAAAACCACAAAAACACCAGCACATACCCCACATGAAAGACCCAATTTTCAAAACTGCCTATTTTTCCTCAATTACTTTAAAGCCAGATTTGAGCAAAATCTCATTTTTTGTTTAGGGTGAGCAGGAAAAGCATACTAACAACTTCTTCACAGCTATATTCCATAGGCAAATTTAGATTAATGACCAGTCAGGCTGTCTTCACCCTTTGACCCTCAGTTATTCCCTTTACTCCAGCTCCCAGAAAGTTCAGGAAAGCCTACATAGTAATTGAAGATTTTAATCTTTTGTGGCCTTTAATCAAAGAACTAATACTGTTGCACAGCTTTAAAATTCACATATATATATTATTTCAAAAGACAAAAATATTCTTTGTTAATTATTACAGTCTTGTCACTATCTGCTGCCCTGATCTCACATATTCACTATAGACTTTAGTCTTGAAATATTTCTAAAAAACAGGAATGTTTTCATGAACTGTTTAAATGTTGTCCTGCCTATAGAAATAGCCTGAACTTCACTTCATGACATTGGATGATAGGAGAGAAAAAACCCCCAAAAAATAAACCCACTACATCCTTGTAATGTTGTAAAACACCAGCACCAAATCCCCAAACATCCAGTACAGAGTGAGGCCAATGGGCAAGGTTTCTATGAGTCACCTAGCAGCTTCCCCTTTGCATGGACTTTTTCTCAGCCACTGAAATCAAAGGAACCAACAAATGTCTATTCTGTATTTTCTGTAAGTGATAACATTTCCATGAATAGCACAAATTGACAGGGAAGGTGCCTTCTCTAATTACTCACTGTGAAAGCAGAGAGTCCAAACTGGAATTCATGATCAGCTTAAATAATAATCAGTCTAATGACTAGGTTGGCAACAGACAGAAGCTTGAAGGAACAAGATGAGTTGCTGCAGGGTTATCATGGGGAAAGCTGTTGCTTATGAGCCAGGAGCTGTTGAAAAATCTCCTCTGAGAGTTTGAACAGACTTGCAGTGGAGGACCACAGAGATCCAGCACCAACTGAAAGAGTTATAAATAATTTTGTACCAATGCACTTTCCATACATGAGCAGCCAGAGGATGCAGCATCCCCAAAGAGACCAGACAAATTCACAAAGATCACCGCCATAGAAGAGGAGACTGGAAACATTTTTAATGTACTGCAGCAGCATGAAAGATAAGGATGTAGAATGAAAACCTACATTGTGAAGGTGTCACCTTTATGATTTGAACAAATATTAAACTGTGAAGTCTACAAATAGAACAAAAAGAATGAGTGATTGCTTTCAAATAGATAAACAAGCAGAGGCTTCCATGGGGTAAAACCAATTGGTTCCAGCTCCATGATGATCCATGGCTATAAAGCCACATCCAGAGCTGTATTCACAGCCCTGACAATGCCTGACTCTGATAATGTCCATGGCATGGAGAAGCCCTCCCCACCTTTGCTCCAAAACACATTTGCTCTTTGCCTATGACTTCTTGTAAAAGATACAGAAGTTTTCTTTGCCATTTGTGGCAGTAGGGTTTACTGTACACACACATTAAGGTTTCCAGTTAACAAAAGGTGGCACAGCTAAGAATCAGTGATGTTTATCTTCAAAAGGCTCCTGACGCAGTAGGGACTGGATTCTGTACACTAAAGGAGCACTGAAAAGGCTGTGGAAGCACTGCTGATCTTTGCATACATATACATCCAGTGTGGAGGGAGCCTGGGGACTGTGCTCAGCAGTGGTCTTCTGCAACATGCACTCTAAAATGGACAAGGGATGAGGGAGAAAAAGAAGAGGCAGCAGCAGCTCGTTTATTTCATTTGTATGGTATGCCTTTTTAATCCTTCTCTGGCTTTGCCTCTGCATTAGCTAGCTAGCTAACCTGACCAGAGTCTCTCAAAAACACTGGCTTGAATCCTGCTCCATTCCATCTTACTTTCACCAGTCCACACAACACTGAAAAGCCCAGGACTTGTGCTGAATCAAACTTCATCTAGCTATTCTTCTCTGACAGCTCCAAACCACAAAAAGTAGTGATGATATATTTAGGATGTTGTCCAAAAATACCAGAAATGTCTGTTTCTTTTCAATTGCTGCACCTCATGTTATGGTTTGAGCAAGCCCACATCAAGCCACTGCAGAACCACTTAGCATTCTCCAGCCATGAAACCAGTCCTACTGCAAAAGAACAGGGGAACCTTCTCTCTGCATGGCAGAACAAATGAGCACAACAGAAACCTTGTCATTTCTACCTCAGAACGAAGACATGGCTGACTGCAGAACTTCAGGAAAGGTCATTTAAAAACTAGTCCTCTCCCAGGCCTAGGCCAGAAGTAGGATCTGAGCAGAGGGTGGTAGATGAGGGGTGAGGGCACAAAAGTTCTCTTTAGCTGCCACATTTAGATGACTGCTAGGAATTCTCAACAGACATGGCAGAACCCAGGCAACAGTTTTGGAAAGGTCCTTTACTAAGAACACTGAAATACCACAGTTTCCAAATAATTGCAAACCCTGTGCATTTTCTGAATTCACTTGTACAACTAGCTCACAACTGAGCAAAGCCCAGCAGCTCCCAGAGCCCATCAGTTCCTTGGGTAGATGGGGCTTAAGGGCAGGTAGCATAGCACAGCTGGAGCTCGGCGAGGGGCTGCAGGAGACATTTATTCCTCCTGACACTGGAACTTACTGTGTCGGTCACAATGTTATCTGGGTCACCGCTACAAGTTTCTGTGGCATACACAGCAGCCCTGCTGGCAGGCTTCCCCTCGGAGCCTACAGCCAGCCCTGATCGCTGCAAATCTTACATTACAATATCTGATCCAGGTGAAACTTCAATTCCAGAAGAGAGAGGGAAAATTCTCATAGGAAAGAAAAGGGAAAACTGAAACTGAAACTTCAGTTCCAGAAGAGAATTATCAGCGAGCAGTAGCATCATTAGCATTCTGGCTGTCAGACATCCAGCACTAGCATTGTCTGCAGCTGGCAGCCCATCTTTGAGACTAAACTCACAGCCTTTCGCAGTTCGTTTTGCCCCACAGGGCAGTAGCGAGCAGGGCGGTGCGTGGCTCGGTGCCCTGCCCGGGGCTGCGCTCTGCTGCGCGGTTTCCATGGCAGTGCCGAGCCCCGCAGCCCTGCTGGCTCTGCTGCGTGCTTCCTGGGGCTGCACGGCTGCTGCTGCTCCTTCCTCCTGCCTGAGCCTCGCAACACACCCTGCCATTGTCCTTGCCTTTCCCCACGATCCCGCCGTCGCTAATTAGGCTGGCACTTGGGAACCGACGATACTTGAGCTTACCCAATTAAGCGGGCGCACCGCAGAAGGCGGACTGGCTCTGCAGAAGCCAGGCGTGACACTAGAGAAACCTCTTCTCTCATGTTTTTTCCTTTTCTTTCCCATAGGAAAGATTAGGAATTAGGTGCACTCAGAACAGAAAACCCAAACGATCTGATCTGAAACTTATGATTCAGATGTTAGTGAGAGGAATAGCAGATTTGTCTTTCCAAACAAGCTGTGGGTCTGCTGGTAGATAAAAGTAGCTCTGGGAGATAAAAGAAACAATGGGAAGGATTCCACTGACTGATGATTGGGAAAAGATATTTGCTTTTACAAATATACTTTAGGTTTGCTACATTGAGAGATGAAAGAAACAATGGAGAAGAAAAACCCCTAAATTCCATAAGAATTAAAAATGAAAAGGGAGGGTTATACATTAGGGGCAAATCTTTGGTATCAGGTGTATCAGAGAGTCTGTACCTCTCAAGTACCTCAGCCAAGGGAGAAAGAGAGAAGGGAAATGTGGCTGGGAAATTGGGATAAAGAGGGAGGCTGCCTCCTCCAAAAATTTGAGAGATCCCAGGGGAATGCCCCATGGCCTCTCCCTTTATTCTAATGAAGCCAGAAAGGACTGCTCTGTCTCCTTTTTGGACATAAACCTCTGGTGTTTGTAGATTAATTTTCTTAACATTAGGACTTTTATTTCTTTTCATTTAATTGAGTTAATTGCATTTGGAGGGTTGTTTCAGTCAAAAAAGGAAAAAAAAAGGAAAAAAAAAGCTATTTACAAAACCCCGTACTGTATGGCTTAGAGAAAAGTCCCAGATTTGCTAATCAGGTGATTACAAATGTACCTGTAAAAACAAGCAACAGCCATCAAAAATTCACCTGATGACCTTCACCCTCCCTGCTTCCCCCAGGAGGAAAAAACAGTAAAGAGTGAAAAACATTCCTTCAAGTACAAAATGCCCAACACTTGGGAAAGGAAATAAACAAGTATTTGCAAGAGTGACCTCCTGCCCTGCTCTGTAGGATGACATTAAAAAAGGAGTAAAGGCTCAGTGTCCAAATCTAGTTGTGATTAACACAGGATTCAGAGACAGAGAGAAGGAATTTAGTTACAAGGAAAATTGGCTGCTCTTTCATCTGAGCCTTTCTTCTGTTCTTCTGTTCTATCTGAAAAATATTTTACCTTAGAAGGGGAAGAAAAAAAAAAGACAAATTTTGTGTCATTCCCTTTTCTTTCCTATGACAAGCTGTCACTTCTAGATATGGAAACCATATCACCATGTTGCTGGAGAGAATAAGTGGGGCACGATTTCTCCTTTCCTTTGATATGAACAAAGATTAAAGTAATAAAAAACTAAGAAGATGAGAGTGAAAGAAAAGCAGAATTTTTCAGCAGAGCTGATGTTATTTTCGTATGACATTCTGTGAAGCAACAGTGGCATCCAGTGGTAAATTTCCATAAGCAAGTTTCAAATCCTACTTTCACTAAGTTTTCACTTACATCAGTTTTTTTTTTTTTTTTTTTTTTTTTTTTTTTTTTTTGGCAACAAGTTCTCAAGGAACCTTCCCCCTGCTCCTCCTCCTTACAGCACCAAAACAGCCACCATGCACCCAGTCCTCAATACCAGTAATAGAGACCCAGCTATAATTTTCTCAAAGGCTGTACATCATATCTGCATAGTCACAAATTCCAGTCATTACTCAGAAGCTGCAACATTGATACAAACATATTTTTAAATCATTCTCAGAAAAACAAAGGGAGGTTTCTCTTGGTGCCCACAAGAGTGCAGCAAATATAATTCTGTATCATCCCTTCCTCAGTCCCCCTTCCCATTTTGTTTTTCTTCAAGGCAATATGATCATTCTTTTCTCATTTAGTGACATTAAGATTATTTTCACTTTATGATATCTCCTAAGTAGATGCCCTGGGCAAAAATGAAGGGCTTATAATTATAAGAGTATACTACAGAAGAAAGTCCATTCAGTGAATTTATTATGGTATTTTCAGGCAGAAATCACATTTGCAGTTAAGAAAGCACCTTGTGCTAGCACAAGCTCAGTATCATTGTCAGTTTTCATTTGGTAAGAAGGACAATTGTCTCCTCACCAACACAGAGCTGAGAATTAAAACTTGTCAGTCTGGCTCTCAGGTCATTCAAAATTTCTGGTCTGATTTTTTTTAGTATATGTCTAGAGATATTTTAAAAGAATTGATCTCAACATCACTAAAAATTATGTTTTTCAATTAAATTTCCAAGAGAGTTAAACTAGACTATCCTCTTCATTTTAATAGGACAATTTCTCTATCTGCAGACCCCAAATAAACCTTCAGAAAGCTAATGACTTATACAATGAGGTTCTCTGAAGGAAAGCATTAGGTTTGTTTCCCTCCCAACATGATAAGACATAAAACATCTCATGAAGAAACTGAAGCTGGGCCTGCATCCAGTCTTCACATGACAATAGAGTAAGAGAGTTAATTGGTTTTTAATTGGTGTGGTTCCACAAGTATGGGAGTGCCTACTCAACCTATCCCAAGAAATGCAGACAGGAAAGGATAATTACTGCCACCCTGCTGAGGAGGAAGGGTAGATTAGGAAGAAAGTGTTTGACACTGAACTAACTGCACTAAAGTGTATCAGCAAACTCTCTGCCACAGGCCTTCTACTCCAACCCATCTGGACTCTCCAAACCCCTGTCTCCAGAAGCAGAACACAACAACGTACTCACTCTTTGGAGTAAACAATGTATTTTATTCATTGTGGTACCAAAATACCAGAGTTCATGAATATTATTCATTTGTGACTCTAACTGTAAGGTGACCTGAGAAACAGTTTACTCACACATGCTGCTGTTAAATGCCTGATGTGGCTGACCAGGAAAGCAGCCACCTGAGAGGGGCCTACCCCACTGCAGTCCAGCATTGAAATGCTGGATTTGTGGGTTTAGGTATTTGATAACTTGCTTCCCTCCTTAAACTGGCCAGTTCCCAAAGCATTCTTTTTGTGGGAACAGGCAAAAACTTGCAGATAGAGTCTGCCCCCAAAGCAGGAAAAGGATTCCGAACTCTTATAATATATTGTTCTAGCAAGTGAGATATTAACATCAAAAATAGAAGAAAAATGCATAAAGAACAAAAGAAGCTCAAGATTTATGGCCTTCTGATGAAGGGGGAAATCCCATATGATTGGAGCAGGCAGCTATGCACAGGAGATGAGCCTGAACTACAAAGCAGAACCACGACTGAACTTGTGCTATGCTTGGGATAAAGCAATCTTTCAGTAGCAAAGTTGTAACACAGAAAAATCTCAAGACTGACATGGAATGATCAATATCCTACGGAATGAAACCTCAGAAGAATCAGGTATTTTAAAGCAGAACTGAAAGATTAAGATGAATCTCCTTTTTTTTTCTCCCAGGCCTTTGAGCTGAGCTAGGAAGTTCCTGAACATCCTTAATACACAGAGCTCCCAATGAATTGCAGAAGACTCTTTCCACAACATACTTTGGAAATAAACACAGTAATGCAAGATCTCTGCAGCTCTGAGCCCACCCAGATTTTATGCAAGTTCTAACTCTAGCAATGTGTCACCAAGCAAAAGGTAGTTCCAGTTTGCCCCCTCCCTTCTCCTGTAGAGTTCCTCCCTGCTGCAATAGGAAGCTATTCCCACACTTTGCAGAGGAGCCTGCCCACCATCACCAGCTCTAAGGGAGCAGAACAGCAGAACACAAACTGGGTTTGGGTTACTGGGGCTCCAGTGCTGGGCTCCAGCTGCACCTCCAAGCCAGGGTCGGACCAGAACCTCCCAGAACAGCAGCATCTAAGAATCCTGATAATTTGGGACTTGCACCTGGAAGCAGTATTACAGAAGACTCAATAAAGAACTCCAGTAAAAAACCTGCTAGAATCATCATAGTTACTTAGATGACATTTTTCTGAAAAGATACTTGGATACCCAAAGGTAGCTAAACCTGTACCATATAAATTTATTTTCAGTGTAGATTAAGAATTTGGGGGAGGAACTTAACAAAATGAGCTTTCTTTGGTACCTTAGAAGAGATCACTAGTCATTAAGAACATACTCATGTTGCCATGTATTCTGGTTTGGACAGTAAGAATTATAAGATCACAAAATATGTCACTCATCTGAATTTCATCCCCAGCAGTGGTTTCAAACATCACATAATGCATTTTTGTGCCAAATACTCCCATTTATCACTAATGGATCTCTTGCTCCTGATTCCATCTTTCCACCAGATGTCACACTTCCCCTTCACCTGGTAACTCCAAACCTCCCAACAGAGCCCCGTACACAGATGCATTTGTTCTTTTGCTGACCATTTCCACACTCTATCCTTAATTAAATATTAGCCTTTCTATTTGGTTTGCAGTAGCAACACTGCATTAAACACCAAACCATATAACTTGTGCAGCTAAGTTCAAGACCTCACCTATGTACTGATGCTCCTGCTGTCATGAACAGTAAAAAAATCTGCACTGCACTGTTATGCTCCAAACCCCACACATTTGTATACATCAACTGGTTATTTAAAATGACAAAAATTCCTTTCCTAATGCCCATTTTTAAACAGTATCATTCCTCAGGGTCTCATTTTTCAGGCCTCTCAACACTCTAGGTTAACCAGAGGAAAAAAATCCATTCACATTGACCAAATGCACAAAACAGAAGCTTTCTTTTCAAACCCAAATGCCTAGGTGCCAGCACTAAATAAGTGCTTTAGGATACAATTTAACACATGAAAAATGGGAGGTTAAAATCAGCAATACTTTAAGCATAAGAGCAAAGTTTGGTCCAGTCCTACCTTCTGAGATGGTTTGTTTTACTTTACTGTTTCTAACAGCTGTGTCAGAAGTAACCCATTAGCATCAGCTGTCCTTAGAGTCTGCAGCCATCCTCCTGTTTTGATAAATGCAGTGTTAATGTATTATTCTAGAAAATAATCCACAGAAAGCTACAATTACAAAGATAGCATTTCCTCAGCCTCAGAGTATGCTATCACATGGAATGCAATGGTTTAGTTTATAGATTTATACAATTCCTTTCCTGTCCTTTGACAATGACCTATTTTTAGACACACATCACACTGAGTCGGTATGTCACTTGATAGAATACCATCCTGAAGATTCAAGTCTGTCATAAATAAATATGTAAGACAAACTGGTACATACAAGTTGCCTCTGAGACCTGCTTTCAAGTCCATTCCAGAATGCAGTGAGTGAAAATCATTTCAAATGAATGTCTGCTGGTCTCTGCCATGTTTCTTCTCTGAGAATTGCACATCACAACATGGTCAAGCATTTCCAAACAGACAGCTCTAAGAAGGGACAGAGGAAGGCAGAAAGGAAACCTTCCACTAACCAGGTGCAACCCTTTCCCAGCTCTTCCCCTTGCTGCCTCTTAGTGGGGAAGGTCTCTATTGTATCAGCTGATACATCTATTCTGCAGAAAGAAAAATTACTTTATTAGAAAAACAAATAAACAATAGCAAGACAACTTGCAATAAGTATTATTCTGAGACAGCAGTTGGGTTTTGGGGGTTTTGTTGTTGATATTTTTGTTGGTTTGTAACTCCACCTAGGAAATATTGCCTAGCAACAATGGGAGAACCCTTCTAACAAAATGAATCATGCAGGTATTGGCTGTTTATTCCCATGAAGGGCTGTGTTTCCACCCTGTCAAATGACATCAAGGCCATGTTGCCAGAGGCATTGGGAGTTTTGACCTCTAAAAGGCAATTTTCTCACTGTCTGCTCAGAATTGTAACATTTTTCATATTGAAGGCTTCTATATCATATCTTGTAAGTTTCATATCTATAAATAACATACTAAAATTCTCCAACACAACAAAGCACAGCTATTATCTTTACCTATTAACACTGTAAGCATTAAATATCACAAAGTTAACACTCCATTAGCATAACTATCAGGCATCAAAAAAAAAAAAAAAAAAAAAGGAAGCAAACCATATTAAATTGCACGACCAAGTTTAATGGAAAATTAACAGAGGCCAGAACTTGGTTCATAAAAGTTCTGAATTTCAGAAAGAAAGTATCTACTAGATCATCATCAGATACCTATACAAGATAATTTTGGATTTCCTTGCCCAAGTAAGTCCTCCCTTAATTTCTTAATGGAGCTATTAAAAAGAAGAGTTTTAAGCTACAGGCTGGATTAACAGCATGTAAACAGAAAAGCTAAGACCTATTATTTGCATAGAATGCAGAAGTATAAATCTCACCAATAAATGGGCATGTACAGTGTGTGTGTCCCCTCCCAAATTAATTCTTATTAAAGGCTTCCTATATTTTAATTGCAGCAGCCCTACTAAAAGCAGAGTGAGCCAGTGAGCTTTGGTCCTAAAATTACTGCTTTCACTGTTGCTCTGCAAAGGATGAAATGCAGCTTGTGACAACTAAATTTATCCAACAAACATAGTTAAGTACAGCCTTGTACACCAA
Source organism: Haemorhous mexicanus (assembly GCF_027477595.1). Classification (NCBI taxonomy): domain Eukaryota; kingdom Metazoa; phylum Chordata; class Aves; order Passeriformes; family Fringillidae; genus Haemorhous; species Haemorhous mexicanus. The sequence continues at coordinate 4,055,887 of NC_082352.1, read as the reverse complement.
TATTATGTTTTTCAAGTAAGGAGACAATGAGAAGTCCCACAACACTACAAGGCTGCTCTGCTCACTGCACTGTTCAACACCATCAGGGGGTTTGTTTGTTTGCTTTTGCCCACATTAAAAGAGTCATGAAATCTTTAAGAGAATCAGCATTTGCAAGTCATGGAAAGGCAAGCAGGTTGTCCCTGAGAACATCAGCATCTTCAGAAATTATTCTGTCTTTGGGGCTGATGGTTGATCAAAAACTCAGCATGAGCCAGCAGTGAGTGCTCAGAGCCCAGAAAGCCAAGGGAATCCTGAGCTGCATCCAGAGGAGCGTGGCCAGAAGGTCAAAGGAGGTGATTCTGCCCCACTGCTCTGCTCTTGTCACACCCCACTGGCAGTGCTGCATCCAGTTCTGGTGTTCCCAGCACAAGGACATGGAAGTGTTGCAGCACGTCCAGAGGGCTGGGGCCTGCACCCTGTGAAGACAAGCTGAGAAAGCTGGGGCTGTTCAGCCTGGACAAGAGAAGGTTCTTCTGGGTGGAGACCTCACGGCACCTCCCAGGGTCTGAAGGGGCTGCAGGAAGATGTTCTGTCAGGAGCTGCAGTGCTAGGACAGGATAGTTACAGATGGACTGGAAATTAGGAAGAACTTTTTCACTGTGAGGCTGGTGAGACACTGGAACAGGTTGCAGATTCCCCATCCCTGGAAGTGCCCAAGGCCAGGCTGTACAAGGCCTTGAGCAACCTGGTCTAGGGGAAGGTGTCCTGTCCATGGCAGGGGTTGGGACCAGGTGATGTTTAAGGTCCCTTCCAATCCCTTAACATTGTGTCATTCTGTCCAGCTTTTTCACAAAATTATTCTATACAGAAAATCAAAGCTTTACATAACAAAACAAGTACTTCTGGTACATTCTTCAGACTGAAGGTTTAGGACTACACAGGTTGATGGTCAAGAAATTAAATTCCTAGGACTTCAAATCAACTTCCACAGTCGCAGGCAATCTGCAAAACAATGAGGTGTGAAATGAAGTAGAAGCACTCTTAGTGGGCTGTGGTTTATAAACAATCAGTAACTGTTCTCAAAAGAATAGAAAGTAATATTCAATGATTAAGTAATCATTTTCCTCAAAAATGCTCAAGAAAGATCATGCTTTGCTTCCAAAGATAAGCTACACATTGGCAACCTTTCCCAGATATCTGTACTCGGGAACAGATATTTTGGCTATGTTTTTCAACAACATGATTTTTTAAAAATGTATTGAAGAATAAAGGCTCAAGACAAATAATTGGTTACGACTTTTTTATATAAATGCAAAATATTAAAGTGCTTATTCTCCAATTTAATTAATTTACTTGCAACATTTTCTTAGAACTGACTCCTATACTATTTTCTATCCTAGAAATGCAGTACAGACCTTAATCAAGCATGTTAGTTCTCTGTTATCCTTTATAGGCCACAAAGAAACAGTAACACAATTTCTGTTTCAAACACTTGACTTAAACACCTATTTCTGGGAATCCGAGTGTCAGCAGCGTTGGCACCCTAGTCCTTGGAGAGAAAAAAAAAGAAAAAAAAAGAAAAAAAACCCTAGAGTTGAGACAAACTTACCATGCTTTGCAATGCAGTGTGAAACTCCGGAGCCAAAGTGTAGCTCTATGGCTAGATTTATTCACCCATACTGAATCCAGCTTCTGTATCATCTTCTTTCAATTTGGCTTGTTGAGAAAGACGTTATCAGTCTCAAAAAGAAATTAACTCCAAATTAAAGACTTGTATACAGAAATCAGGTATTTTCAATCAAGTTTTTGCTTGAACTTCCTTACTATAAGCAAATCAGACACATCCTCACAGCAAGCATGCGTTTAAGTGCTTGGCTGATACTGAGTTTATAAAAAGCGTATAGCCAAAGAGAACACGTATTAGACACTTCCACATGTACTTGAAAAAAAACCCCAGGGGTGGGGAGGGGGAAGCTTATTACAAAATAAAACCAGAATCTAACACATCACCTTATCATTTCTCCTGAGGACTCATGATGCAAACAGCACAAATGCACCTAGAGGTGTAAGTGCGCTCCAAACTGCAGCCCTGGAAGCAAGGGCCCGCGAAGCGCAGGCAGCCCGGCTAGCAGCCAGGCCGGCAGCGGCAGCGCAGCCCCCGGCACGGGCCGAGCTGCCCCGCTCCCGACACCGGGAGAGCGGGGCCGGTCCCGTCCCAGCGAGGGGACAGCGGCTGACAGCACAGCGAGCCCTTGCACCCCGTGAGGAGCAGCCGAGAAAAGGGCTCTGCGGGAAATCAGCGAACCTACCGCTGTAACTGCATAAATATCGGGTGTTTCTTCTGTGGCACAGCTACAACAGCAGAGTTAAGTACAAGGCGGGACCTAGGCAGATTTATAAGTAATTTTTAATTAACTGAACCCTAGAATATACCTTTGTTGCGACAATACTCCAGAGAGCCCGGTAACACAGATTAGGCTACCACACAGGCATTAATTAGAAACAACAGCACTCCCGGAGGGCCGCGGCCCGGCAGATCCCGCGGCCCGTGCCGCTCCCGCCGGGAGCTGCGGGGAGCCGTGGTGGCCCCGCGGCCCGGGCACCCGGCCGGGGGCGGGCACAGCCCCGCGGGCCCCTCTGCGCTGCCACAGGAGCGATGGGCCCCGCAAAGCGACGGGCCCGCACCCAGAGGGTTCCGCTCAGCCCCCGGGGCTGCTCGGCAGAGCCGCCCCCACAGGGACCCCGCAGCGCCGGGCGCATCCCTCAGCCCGGGGCGCCGCTCCCCTCCACCCGCTCAGCCCCCGGGCAGCCGCTCGTCTCCACGGCAACGGCGGAGCGGGACGGGGCCGGCCGCGGGGCTGGGGCGGGAGCGGGGCTGGGGCTGGAGCGGAGCACAGGCGGGAGCGGGGCTCAGGCGAGGCTCGGGGGCCAGCGGGCACCCGGCGGCTGCCCCGGGCCCGAGCGCGGCTCCCGCACCCGGCCGGGCCCCGCGGGCTCTCCCCGCGGCCGCCCTGAGGGCAGAATGGCGGCATGGGGACAGCCGGGCCCCGCTTGCCCCACGCCAGCTCTGAGCAAAGCCCCGACCTCGGCCACGCAAACGGGGACCACAGATTCTGTCCTGCATTATTCATGCTCCCACCAGTGGATATTCATGCTCTCACCCTCCGAAATATATATATCTGTATCTTCATTTAAAACTATTTTGCAGATTGCTTCAAAATTCAAATTAATTAAGATTAATTAAAAATTAAATCAAAAATAAAAAACTCGAAAAGTGATTTTTTTTTTTTTTATTTCACTTACATCTTTAATGTAGAAGTAACTCCAGTGGGGTTGATATTTTTAGTTTCATGCAGCATAACAGGAGAGAAGGGGACTTGCTATTCTACTGTGGCAGAGCTGCCGAGCAAAGAACAATCAGACGGGGGCTTCATCTGGGGAAACAACAGGCAAAGCTCTAGGGGTGAAGAGGGGACACAGGAGGAAGACCGTGGCAGAGATTTCCTCCAAGAGTGGCCTCCTTTCCCTTCCCCTAAGCCAGCCCAGTCTTCTACCAGCTCCACCAAACGTGAAAAGGAGAGAGGAAAGGAGAGAGTCTTCCCTGCCTCTGCCATTGCTGACCCCAGGAAAGCCACGGCCACAGTCACCCACCCTGCTTTACCATTCCCCAGATGCAAGAAAGAAGAACCTTAATCCTCTTGGAAGAGCTGCCCTTTTCACAGGCAAAATGTGTGCCCTCCCATCCCTGCCATTCTGGGAATATGAATGTAGATGCTCATGAAAAGCAAGTAAATACCTGGTCCACAGGGGGAAGAGTCTGCGTTTGAATTTCAGGCTTGTGACAGAAGAGAGAAACTCTAAAAAGCACCAAATGAGAAGGAATATGGGATCCTGCACAGACCCAAGTGTAATTTTTACTCACATCCTTTTATCATTTAATCAGAGCTGATGACACGACTCTTGCAAGCAATTGTGTGGTCAGCGTTGATGCCCAGATGAGAAACGGGCTCCAGTGTGTTGGATACACAAAAGTATCACTGCTCCAAAAATTTACCAGTGTCATCTGAAATAAGAGGCAAGAATTGAACAGCAAAGCAGCAAGGGGAGGAAACTGGAGGGTCCTGGTGACACAGATGAGATTCCTTGTCCTTGGGCACCTTCATGGTCCTGTTGAATGAAGATCATTTCCTCCTGTTCAGTTCATTGACCCTTTTACCATTAAATCACCAGGTCCTCAGAGGAAAGGCAGCTCCTAGCCAGGAGGTTCCTTGGTCATGTCATAACTCAAGAATATCTTGTGAGGAACAGGAGGTGGTCTGGAAAACTAACTCCAAGATGAGGTTTTACTCAGAGAGACACTCCTGAGCAAGCAGCAGAGCAGCCAAGGCTGATTTCCTCTGTTAGACTTAACACAGTGTAGTCAGAAACGAGGGATTAATGTGAAACTGTTTCATGCAAGGACTTCTCAAATGCCTTTATTCACCAAAGAATAACACATCTGAAAATATACATGCACCTTTTTCCCAAGAGGATGTCTTGACAACAGAAAGCTAAACTGAATAGCATTCACAAAAATACTAAATGTGCACCCTCTGCATAAAGCAGGCTTAGCATAATGCTCCAAAAATTAACAAGACAGAACCATGTAATTGCTGCTACAAACCACTTCAAGGAGGATACTATGCTGGGGATAGTAGTATCAAATATTTTTTATTGCAAGTTGTATTGAATTTATCTGTTTACAGATTTCTTCTGCAAGTTCTACATCTCAGAGGCTAATTGCAAACTAAAAGTTGGATATAAAAATACAAATTATTTCCTTCAATAACCGTTCAAAGTGAAGACTGGCAAAATCTCTGACATTGTAATAAAACACTTGAACTAAAGTTTAAACAAGGGTTTAACAAAGACTTTTATTACTCTCTTCTCTGTGGACGATTCAGCATGCACTTCAAGATGAGAACTATGCCTTATATTTAAGGAGTTTATTCCAACAAGCATTCTGTTCTTTTTGTTTTCTGAGAAGAAATCCATGACAGAATGTGGAATAATACAATGTTTACAAAGTCAAGAGTGCAAATCCATGGAAAATGAACATGTATATGCATCCTCAAAGACACAGGTTAGAACAGATTAGTATAATTTCTGCTACTTGGAAATGCTGTTTCTGTATCAGTTGCTTTAGGGATGCTTGTTTTATTAACTTTACATACTTGCATGACATCTGCTGTGACACCACGAATATAAAATATCCTACAGAGTCAGGATGCTGAAATTTTACTCTCACAGAATACCTGGCTCTGCTTTTCCAGCCAAACCCACTGTTAAAGCAAAGAAGGATATCCCTCTGTGTCTGTCTGAAAGGATGCCAGACAGGGAAAATGGAAAGCTCTGACTAGCTACATATCTGAAATCAGTGAAGCAGAGGAGGAGAGGCCATCAGGGAGACTGTAAGGTCCCTGATTCTCAGGCCCAGTGTAAATTAGAGCCCAGCTGGCAGCGGTACTCGGGAGACCATACGCTAGCCGAGGATGGCTGGAGCACAGCATGTTTCAACCATATGTCTGACATACTGCCTCCTTTCCAAGGGTCTCTGGCATAGCAGGATTTGGATCGGCTCTGGCTCAGCTGGCCAGGTTCAGAGCTCTCCTCCTCTTTGTGCTGAAACAATGGCAGCGAGGCTGCGGCTCGGCTCAGCCGCGGCAGCCCGGCACAGCAGCCCGGCACAGCAGCCTGTGGCAGGGCACGTTCTGGGCTGGAAACGCTCCAGCTGAGCCCGCCTGCGTCACAGGTGGGCAGGGAGAACCACCGGGGCTTGGCACGCAGAAATCATCGGCCACAACACCCTTACTGCTCCCTTTTCATATTCTTAGCAGTACCGAGTTTTGTTCTGTGTTGGGTCTCACTCTGCAAGTTCACGGCAGTCCCACAAATTCCAATTCACTAATCATTGTATCCGACAGATGAACATCAGTACCTCAAAACAGTCTTTTAGTTTGCTCCTTTCAATTCTGCTATTTTTTTCTATTATTTAGATATTTTCCAAAATAAAGGTGTGCTTAATTCCCTTTCTGTGTGCTGTTAAATTCAGGTTCTGGAAGAATTTGCTCCATTTTCTTTTTTTCCATTTTCATGTCATTGTCGTGATACTTTATTGAGCTGCTGCTCTCTCAGGTTCTGTCCCTGCCATGCATGATCCAAACCCCTTTGGTCTGGTATTTGCCAAAGAAAAAGCAGGCTGAAATGCTGCTATATAAATAAGAAATGCACCTATGATTCCGGAGGTGCCTGTGCCCAAAGATCCTAAAAAGTGTAAATTATTTGTTACAAAAGGCCTATGATAACTCTATTCTTCATTCTCTATATTCTGTTAAGTGATTTTTTGCAATTTAACATACTCCAGACCTTTGCTGGCAGAAGCAATGCATATAACCTCCCTTAGAAGTGTATTCAGTGGGGAGCTGCCTGGCTACACAGGATTTATACATCGTTCAGCTAAGTCAGCGATCCATATGCAAAAATCAAGTGTTCAGGGACACCATGTGGGTTTGTGGCATTCTTCAGAGTACATTGTGTCTCTAATAAACCAATGAATGGATTAAACTCAGCCATAAAAATGTTTTCTCCTTTCTGTGACATGCACAATATGGGTAAGCTTTATTTAATAAACAGCTAAAAGCTAACACCACACACGTTACTTAAACAGGTTAAAAAACACTCCTCAGTTTTATAACCTGTTTAAGAAGAGGAGGCAGAGCACTTAAGGAAATGTGTGAAACTTGAAACACCATGCTGAACATTAACACGGGACATCTTGATTATGTAAATTTTCATTTTGGAAGCTATCTTTGGCTTATAACAGTTGGAAGCAGAAGAGACAAACAAACCTTTCCTACACTGTATTTCCTGACAAGCTATTTCATCTTGGCATTCCAGGACAGATTATTTCTTTGTATCATGCTGTTGTCACGAGTTGGGCACTGGATAATGGATAGTTTTAAAAACAGTCCATCTGTATTTAGTCAATAAAGTAATGGTTTGTAAACTTACTCAGCAGCAAGCTGTTTCTTGAAAAGAATAGAAGAGCATTCAAGGGAAAAGACTGACAAGACTTGGTTATTTCCTAATGATCAGATTTTGTTCTTTGCATGGTCATGCTTACTGCTCTCAGGAAACCTCTCATCTGTCTACAAATGACAAACAATTATTTGACTTAATTAGCAAACCCTGGGCCAAGTTCCTGTTCCAGAATGACTGGCACTGCAACTGGCCTGAAAAGTTGCCTCAACTGGGAGATGTCCTTTCTTTTTATTATTCCTCCTGTATCAACTGACTGCAGCAAGTACTGGGATTTCAGGATGCTTAATATTTTCAGGTTCCTCACAAGAACAAACCTTTTTGGAGGCTCAACACATATGTAACATCAGCTTGCCACAGCTTCTGCTTGTGCCTCGTTTTCAGTGACGGGAGCGATGGTGGTAGTCACAGCACCCACGGTCACCAACCTCTGCATTCAGATGTCTTTGTCCCTGGTGCCTCTGCAGCCCAGGAGACAGAGCCAAACCCAGTCACAGCTGTGAAAACCCTCTGAAAGCAACAGTCATGGAGCCCTTGCTGACTAAGTGTGCACCTGGTATCCAGCAACTACTTTCGAAATCCCAATTATTCACTCAAATCTTCTCTTCCAAGATAAAAGTCCATCTAAGCTACAGTGGTGTCTTAACTGTGACTGGGAGGAGTATTAATCTACATATAGACATTGATTCCTTTATTTTAAAGCAACAGCCCCTTAATTCTCATTTATCTGCTTTAAACATTTAATGAAATGATAATTTTTCTCCCTTACTTCCTGCTTTATCTTAAAATGCCCAGTAGAACATGGTGAGTTTCAGCGAGGACCAGGCACTTCACAGTTTTCTCCCTGCACTCATTGTAATTGGTGGAAATGTTGATACCATCACCAGAACGCCTCAAGTTAAGTTATGTAACATAACAAGTACTGAAGTCAGGTTTAAACCTCAGGATAAAACCCATAAAGTAAGGAAAAGAGTAAGGACTAGGGCAGGATGAGGTCTACTACCACAAAGTCATACAGGGCCCTCAAGAACAACACCAACTGGAGTTATCCTGCTCTAATTCAGACAGCATGGTGCAGAAGAGGTTGATGTTGTTTGTCAATTTATGATACTTTCTTTCACACATCTCAAAATATATTTGGATAATCTTTTTGATAGAAAACTTATATTCCTTCAAATCAGCGTATTTTCACGATCTAGTAATATTCTGTCCTGTAACATACACACAATTAATTATTTTTGGGGGAAAAAAAAAAAGAAAATGAGCTGGAGTTCCTTATGGGCTTCTCTTTCACACTGTCAGGTGTAAATTTTACCCATTTATTTTAAAAAATGAAAGTAAACTATAGAATAATTAGTTATAAAAGCAGATTACAGAATAGTTCTGTCCAATTCCATTTTTAAGCATCTGCAGAGAATGCAAAGAACTGTTGGTAAGGAAAAAAATCCAAAGTATGTATTTGGAAGTACTTAGGATTGCAATAAACACATGCTGGGCATTTGGTTAAGAACTTTTAAGCACCTATGATAAATGACAACTTACAATTTCTAATTCTAATATCTTGCAACTAAGCTCAGGAATCTTCCGCCACAAATTTTATATTGCTTTAGAAGGGAGGATAATATAATTGTTGAGAAAATAAGTTATATTCAGTTCTAAGAGTATTTCTTCTTTTTTGTTCACTACACGCTATTTAATATTTTCCTTTGTACACTTCTTGATAGTTGAGCTTTAAGTGAAACTCTGAAAAACAACATTAGGATTCAAAATACAGTGGAAGATTTTATTTTCAGGGTCACAAGTAGCACAGCGAGATTTCTCTCTTAAACAATGACACTTAGTATCTCTGTAGTTCTATGAATACTTTTGAAGTGTCATATTAAAACCAATCTCTTGGCCTTCAGGCAAAGAGAAGCAATTAGTCTTGGAGTTGTGAATAAATAAAAATCCATTTATATACCCGTCCTTGACACGTACCTTGCAAATCTTAGAAACTTCATCTAGTGGGAAAAGAAATGTTAAATCATGAACGCCAATACTAATCACACCGCAATGTTGCTTCCTAAAACTGTTTAGTTTATATCAATCTTTTAAGTATTGATTCATATGTATATATTCTTAGATATTGAGACAAAACAACAGAAAGGCACTCACACACTTGAGCGAGAAGAAAGAAACGAGAGCGTGCATATAGAGCTGTAACGTGTACCTTTATTACCTTCAACATTAATAGAGGCAAGAAAAAACACAAAGCTCCCAAGTCCATTGTCCTTTTCTCAGGCACAGTAAAAACAATCCCGCACAAGTTCCGTACCACGCGCAGGCTTTTTCATCCCAAGTGCTACTGTGTCTGCTTTGATCTACAAGCAAACAAACAAACGGAATCTATCTTATCCGTGCATCCCATCTCCATGCAGCACAATTAGACAGTGCCTGTCACAGATGTGTTGGGATGAGTCAGATCACAATTCCTACTTTTCATACAAGTGCAGTATTTTTAGGTCTTCTCTTTCCTCTTTAGCGTGCCTCAGTGCAGAAGTATCCTATTTTTATGCAGCTCTGATTGCTGTTCGAGAGTCTCATATTTATTTTTCACTTAGCAGTCAGTAATTCACAAAGGAAGTAAAAATTACAACGCCAAGTCGTTCCAAATAGTCCGCCCGCACCCCTCCAAGGAGGCTGGCTGAAACTCGGGCTGCGCGGCAGGTCACCGTCTGAGCGCAGCTCTTCGCCTCCACTTGTTGACCGGAGTGCTGAGGAAATGAGAGCGCTTGGGCTACAGCCTCGTGCAGCCATCAGGTGAGGCAGCTGGCTGGGGACACGCCGGTGTTCCGAGGGTATTTCCGAACAAAACCTACCCCTCTGTGCCGTGCTCACAGAGCGCCAGCCTGCAGGGCACAGGTGGGACAGTGACCCCCACAAAGGATCACACCTGGGCTGATGGGATGGTCAAGGAAAACAAATTTTAGTCTGTTCTGGATGCAAATCTCTCTGCTGACCTAGTTCTCATTCTCCTTTTCATTTCAGAAGCTCAGCTAAAAATCCATAAATTAAGGAAATTAACTGATGGAGCCTCCGGCATCTTTGTAAGCTATTTAAATCTTTAAATTTACAACATCTTCTGCATATATCAAGTAATTGAACTAACTGCAGGGATGTAACTTTAATGAGAAAATTTCCCTCTTCTCCTGTAGTTTGTACTCTAGAAGGGGGAAAAAAAAAAAAAAAAAAAAAGCTCCCCTTAGGAGAAAAGTTTCTGTTTATTCCTGCCACGGAAGAAAACTTTAACCCCCCCAGTTTCAGGGTGTCCTGCCCGCACCGCGCCCCGGCCGCTTCGGGCCGGCCCAGGCCCGGGGGCAGCGCGGGCGCGGGGGGCGCGCGGCCCTCCCCGCCCTGACCTCTCGGGGCCGCGCAGCGTTGCGTAACGGCCGCGCGGCGGCGCGCGCTAGTGGGCGCTGCAGCCCCGCCGGGCCGCGGCCGCCGGCGCGCGCGGCGCCGTTCCGCGGCCGCGGAGGCGGCGCGGGCCCCCCCCCCCCCCCTGCAACCCTGCCCCGAGCGCGGGGCGCGGCCGAGCGCCGGCAGAGCCGCGGGGCCGCCCGCCGGCAGCGCCGCGCTGGGGCGCGGAGCGGCTCCGCTCCCTCCGCCAAACTTCCGTGGGGACCAGCGCGGAGCGGGGGCGCAATCCCCCGCGGCGGCGCGCAGAAACGCGCGGGCACCGGCAGACCCGCGCCTCTGGCTGGAAGTTGATGGAGGGATTTGCCTATATCTATTTTTTTTCCCCCTCCTTCACGGGGGGGTTTGCTGTCGGTGCCCCCCGGTACGTGGGCCGGGCGCGCTGCGCGCCCGCGGAGCCGCCCGCGGAGCCCCGCGCCATCGCGCCGCGCGCTCTAATTGAAATGGCGCTTTTGGCCGGGGGCGGGCTGCCAGGGCGCTCCGCAATAGCACAATGCATGTCGATAGACGTCATTTGGTTTTAATGGCCTACAGGAAATTTGGCGTTTACAATGCGAGACATTAGCAAAGGGTGAAAGGGAGGGGGAGGCAGGCAGGATGGATGGCTGGGAATAATTGCAGCCCCCCCCCGGCCCCGAGGCCCCCCGTCCGCACCTCGGCGGCGCTGGGTGCTGCAGGGAAGGGGGGGTCGGGGCTATTTTTTTATTATTTATTTTTTAACTTCATCTAGTTTATCAACAAGTGCAGAGTGGGTGCTACCCTAATTGTAACAGAGGAGTCAAGAGATGTGAGAAACGTGCCCTGTGTTACTTATTTGGGAGCTGAAAATTTATGCCTAGTTGAAAATGCCTGGGGAAATATTACATCAGACCAAATGACAATGATTAAAATCAGCTTTTTCCCCCCCCTTCCCCCCCCTCTTTTCCTCCTTCTTCTTTTCAGTAAGTCTGTTGAAGGACGTGACAGTGGCCTGATCCTCCCCAACACCGAACCGTTATCCCCCGGCAGGGCCGGGTCGGGCCGGGCTGCGCGGAACTCCGCGGGGCAGCGCAGGGCTCCCGCCCCGGCCGCGCCGCGCGGAGGGGCTCTGCGGGCGGCGGCGCCGGGGGCGCGGGCTGGGGAGCCGGCCGCCTTCCCAGCCTTATTTCATTTTCAAGGGCTGTATTTTATTTTATTCTGGGGGGGGGGTGGGGGGGGTGGGGGATGGGGGAGTAAATCTGCAGACCTTCACCAAAAGGAGGGAAAAATATCCAATTTTCATCGCAAAATTAGCTAGGGCGAGAGCAAAGGGCTGAGCTAATTGTAGCCTAATCCTCTGCCCTGCAGGCGTTTGCAAAGCCCTGAGCAAGAATTCGCTTTTTTTCCTCCTCTTCTCCCTTCCCTCTGTTATTTAGAGACGGGATTATTGCCTTTCTTCTCATAACAGCCTCGGCAGTTTCATTTAAAGGCTTTTTTTCCCCCCCTCTCACACACACACATACACACACACGCACAAAATAAATAGAAAAAGAAGCAGCAAAAACAGGGGAAGAGAGAGGAGACCGAGAAGCTTTAAAAATAATAATAATCACAGCAGGATCTGCGGAGCAAAGATAGTAATAAAAGCAAAAAGCTGAGCCCATCCACACACAGCCCCGGCAGAGCCCAAAGCCAAAGGGGGGCTGGCAGATCTCTTCCGTGCTCAAGGTAAGGACCTCGGCAGCGGCTCCCGCAGCTGCCCGCCCGCCCGAGCGGGGCCGGAGCGCGCCGTGCGCGCCGCGCCGTCCTCGCATCGCGCCGCACCGCGCGGTTCGCGCCTGCTCGCGCTCCCTTTTTTTTTTTTTTTTTTTTTTTTTCCCCCACCTCCCCCCCCCCCCCCTTTTTTTTTTTTTTTTTTTTTTTTTGGAAAGTGCCTCTTCAAACTCACTCGGCTGCCGGCTCCGGGGAGCAGCGGCGGAGGGGTGTTTTTTTAAAGCTACAGGGCCCGTTTGCAGCCGCGCCGCTTTGGTAGCGCCGCGCGTGTGTGTCCGTGCGTGTGTCCGTGCGTGTGTGTGTGTGTGTGTGTGCGTGCGTGTGTATGTTTTGTTTTGCTCCGCTCCAGCATGGGCAGCGCCGGCGGAGCCCCGCGGCCCGGGGTGCCCGCGCTCCCCCTGCCCCCCCGGCCCCGGCTCTGAAGACGGCCAAGCCCCAGCGCGGCGGAGGCAGCGCGGCTCGCTCTGCGCCTTCGCATGGTACACGCGGAGCCGCGGCCGCGGGCTCGGGCGGGCGGGAGCGCGGGGGAGCGCGGGCCGGGGCGCGGGGGCTGGCGGCGGGGCGGCTCGGCACAAAGGGAAGGCGGGCGACAATGGGGAGCGCCGCGTATGGAAAACACGGGCGGGCTGTGAATGAAACTCTGGCGCCAGTGAGAGTGGAAGGCTTGGTTTGGGGTAGACTTCAAACCACTCTAGGCTATAGTTTGCATTCCTGCTCCTGCATGCGATGTGGCACACTTCTGCAAAATTAATACATTAGCCTGGCTAATGCTCACCACCATTGGCTGCGCGGAAAATGTGCAGGATCGGGGATTCGGGCTTGACTTTTTTTTTCTTGCATTCATCTAAGACATCTCCTTTCTTGTTATGTGGGAATAAGTAAAGGACGCCATGTTGTGCCTTTTTTTTTTTTTTTTTTGGTTGAATTTTTCCTTCGGGCATGCAGCGTGTTCAAAAGAAAAAGGCAGAAGTTGAGTGACCGGGTGCGTTGCTCGCTGGTGATTTCCCTGACCATCAGTCGGGAAAAACATTTGGGTGACGTGAAACTTGCACTAAATAGACTGGAGTCTGCCAGAGAGAGGCGGGTTGCGGGGGGGTGAGAGGGGGAGGAAGGAGAAAGCCTTTGCTTTTTTTTTTTTTTTTCTTCTTTTCCTTTTTTTTGGGGGGGGGGGGGGGAGGAAGCAGAGCTCCAGAGGGAGTTCCCCCTTTGCTCCCCCCCCCGCCCCCCAAAAAGTTTTGGGCACGATCTCCTCTGTGTCTCGGTGCAGTGCTCAGTTAAGCAGCGTGGAGGTGTGTGTAAATGTTTATGGACTTTTAATTTTGGAGCCACCGAGCCCAAGGTTTGTAGCCTCCCCCCGCCCCGCTTTGTCTTAGGGCTGGGAGCACGGCGTGGGCAAGTTGTCTGGGGGTGGCTGTGAGGCAGACCCGAGCGGTCGCTGTCCCCGTCCCCGTCCCCGTCCCCGTCCCCGAGCAGGCAGACAAAGGTAATTCCCAGTCTGGCTGTGCCCCTCCGGCAGCGCCGGCCGCAGCCCGGGCACGCAGACGCTGCCCCGGAGCCACGGCAGCGCCGGGGGAACTTGTGGCCCGCAGTGCCGAGGATGGGGCGGCCGGGGGGGATGCAGTGGGTGGGTTTAGCCCTGGTGGGTCTGCTGGTGCAGAGATGAAGGTCCCCGGGGAGGAGGAGGAGCAGCAGCCTCCCCGAGGCTGCAGCAGCCCGGGAGCGGCGGCGGTGCCGGGGGTGCAGCCGGGCCCAGCGCGGCTCCCCGGGAGAGCAGCTCCACGGCAGGTCCGTAAACCTGCCGTTTTCATTGCACGTCTTAAATGTGCATGAAGGAATTAAACTGCACGAGTGAATAACAGCATTAGTTTCAATTAATTTTTATCCTGGCAACAATAAACTTTAGAAACAAAGCGCTTTTACATCCTTAATTAGTCTTGCTTCCCATCTGTAGTCTTTTAAGTGCCTGCTCCTTGATTTAACTTTGTCCCTCCTTCAGAGCCGCCTCCTTTTTTATTATTTTCCTTTTTTTTTTTTTCGTTCCCCCTTCCAGACTGCTGTCTGTTTCTTTCCTGCAACCTTTCACCTCCCTTGTCCCTATCTGTCTGCTCTGCTCTGTGCAGTTTATTTCTCCTGTATTTTCCCAACATCAACAGCAGTATTGGTTACCATGGCCCCAAGCTATGTGCAGAGGTGGGAAAGCTTCATCCGCCCAAAACTTCTTACACTTTTGAAGTCTTTCTTTTAGTAGGATCTGAAATGTATCATCTAGAGTGTGTATTAAATGAACAGTATTCCTGAAGGCTTTAGAGCAAGAAAGGCAACACCCTGGAAAATTCTGCAGTCTTTCAGCATTCTCTGCCCTAGGGTTATAGCCCTGGGCACGGAGCTGAATGGAGCTCTTACAACTGCCTTCTGTTTACCTTTTATGGTTAAAATAACAGCTTAGCAAAGAAGCAACTTCATGGAGAAACGATTCAGTGAAATCATCTCAAGCTGTAGCAGCATAGCTAGTTTAATCACCCCTAGAGAGCTGAACAACTGTGAGCACAATGGGACACAAAATCATTTTGTGTGTAAATGAGCATGGCATTGTGATTATTTCACTTTGCATGGGCAAATAGTTTTTACAAGCAGTTAGCTTAGGAAGGCAGAAAAAGATAAGCTGGCTCTGAAAGATCTTGGTGTGTAATGTTTGAAAAACTAAATATTCACATAATTTGGGAATCAGGCTCTATTGATTTTGCCTTCAGCAGGTTCCTGTGTTACTTATTAGAGCAGGGTTATTGCCTGTGCCACTAGTTGGGATGCTGTATCCTGTTGTAGGCAACTAAAGAGCAAGGATTATTTTACATGGTTTAATAAATGAAGTTTGTTAGTGTTTCTGCGATATTTACCCTTAAGGTTTTAATTTTCTCATCCATATTAGAAAATATGTGCATAAAGACTTCCACTGGATAAATACATTTAGGATTTTGCTTTGTGCATAAAATAAGTACATTACTCAGTGTGATGAATTTTTGCTGTGTGTTACATTCAGAAGAGGAAGGAGTCATTAGGAATAGGGTTACGGTACCTTAAGAAACAGGAGGTATTTTTTTTTGGAGCAGTAGTGCTTAGACGTAGTGCCTCTTGATAATTAGCTCATACAAAAAGGATTGAATTCCACAATTTTAATAAAAATCTAGGATTTATTTTTAAATATGAATCCTCTCCAGCCAGTGTTTTAATTCCCCTTCTGCTCCTCTCCCCCCAAAAGCCAGTGGCACCCTCAAGAAGTATGAAAAGCCATAAAAGTTTGAGAACTATTTTAGCTTTCCAGTGATTTTCTGTAATTAAGTGTTTTTTCAACACATGCTCTAGCTGAGAAATGCCAAAAGCAGAGGATTGTTCAAAAGGTCCCTCCAGTGAATAGTATAAATTAAATATCTACTGTGTGAGTATGGCCTCACTGAGAATCTCAGTCTTTACAGATCAAGGAATTTACTGGTATACTAACATTAAACAAAATCCTAAGATAGCAGCAGTGTTTAAATATGCACAAATAGATTCATATCACTTGATCTTTAGCTATCTGTGCATATTTTAAAATTGATGTCTGTATTTCAAGACAAATGGTTAAATGTAAGACACATTTACAGAAGACTGGAAGTCCTTTGATTTCATTTGGAAATTGTAACAAGGGGTGCAGATGAGCCCTAATTACACTCTTGTTTGTGAAACTGCGTGAGATTTATTTCTCAGGCAGCCCTGTACCGTGCCAGGTCTGTACCTTTATCATTAGTGAACGTGGTTGGGGTCTGAACAAAGACAGGGTTGACATTCAGCCTGGATCTTCTGACCCTTTCATTTAAGTGAAGGAGTAGAGACTGAACATGAGTTTACAGTGCTCTTTGGGAAGGAAAAAAACCAGCAACCTTTGTCTGTGTTGGCAGACAGATTAGTAAACACGTTGCTAAAATACTGCAGGTGCTTACACACTAAGTTGTTTTTTAAGTTAGTTGTTTTATTTATGCTATATGACATATTTACTGAAGGGTGGCCACAACAAGCTCTTGTGGGAAACAAGAAAGCAGCATCTTGAGTCATGAAAGGATTCAGTCACTTTCCTTGAAGGTGGTGCTGTAGTGAAAATGTTAATGCCCAATTTTGCATCGGCTGACACAGGAGTCCTAGGACAGAGCTGGCATTTGCTTGGTGCTCAGTGCAGCTGTCCATCCAGCCTCTGAAGAGACAAGGATGTGGATCCACAATGGGGTGATGTATTCCTGGGCTGTAGATGCAAGAAATTCTTAGGAGCTAACCAAGATGAATTACAGTAAATGGAGATGTTGTGGTGACTTTGTGAAGCTGTTCAGATTTGTTAAGATTTTTCAGTCCTACTCTATAGCTTGGAAATTATTTTACAAAGAGCGTTGGTGATTTGTGTTCATCAAGTGTCGTAGCTGGGCATCTTGTGCAAAATACTGCTAAGAGAAAGGCAAGACCAGCTTTAGATTTGTAAGAAACATTGTCAAAGTAATGTGGGAGAAATAGAAATTCACTTTGCAATGCTGCATGTAAAGTGCTTGTCAGATGCAAGGAAGAGCCTGGGTGCTTGGTAGCATGCTTGAATTACAGAATGCCAGGAAAATTAGATTATATTCAGAAATGTCTTCAACTATAATGTTTTGCATATGTTGCTTTTCCCGTGAGGGGGAGAATGGATGTACATTTTCTTAAACTTTTCTAGAAGGGTTTTTTTTCTGTTTGACCTGTGTGCCGTCTGCACGGATTGAACTGAAATCAGCTTTGAGACACGCGCTTTGTGCAGAATAAACTGTGCTTTTCTTAAGGAGAGGATGGAGGAATTTTCTTTTGCTTGGTTGTCCTGTTCATTTCTAAGGCATTTCAGTATTTTTAGCTTTGATTTTGCTGAAAATTTTTTGGATTCAGTTCAGTAATTTCACTAATTTTCCAATATTTTTAGGGCGGGAGACATTGGGTGGATTGTGGAATTTATGATTTCACGTGCCAGATTATTCAGTAGTTTCTTGTCCTAAAAGCATGGGTCAGTTTATTTATCTTTCTGTTTTCACGGCTTCCAAGTATTAATTGCTTTCAGTTTGAAATCTTACTAGTTGTTTTGGTCTAATATTGAGGCTTAACTGAAAATTATCCATTTATTTCACAATTATTGAAAATAAGCCAGAAAATTGATCTTGGTTGGAAGTGAAATTTACTACATGTATAAACTAAATGCCTTAGGTACTGAGGAAGTCACTAATTTAGAGGTGTCTTGTTACTGAGACAAACTTGCAAAAACCCCCTGAATCCCAATTCACAAATTGGTTATTCGTTTGTCAGGGGATATTTCACATCTAACACATAAGCCCACGACCTTTAATTAGAATTTTGCAGTTTGTTTTATGCCCCTTGAGGCTGACACCTTGAAAATTTTTTTTCTTGATTTCTTATTGCTAATAAGCATCTTTCTCTTCCCCTCTGGTCCTTGGAAGAAAATGATGCAAATACACTTAATTACAGTGGTGGCAATAATTTGTTAGCCGAATATGTGATCAGGCAGATGCAAAAACGATCTGATTAGATCTGTGATCACACTGGAAAGAAAGGTAACCCGCTGCTGTGTTTAAGAGAAACTGTTCTTTTTGCCTCCCCGCTCAGGAGGGAAGAAGCATGTCCCGTCTGTCTCTGACACGCTCCCCGGTTTCTCCTCTGGCTGCTCAAGGAATTCCTCTCCCAGCTCAACTCACCAAGTCCAACGCTCCCGTGCACATCGATGTAGGAGGACACATGTACACCAGCAGCCTGGCCACCCTGACCAAGTACCCAGACTCCAGGTAAGCCCCTGGTGCTGGCAGCCCTCTGCCTGCTGCTGCTCCCTGTGCACCTGTGAGGAATATCTCCGTGCGAAGTACATTTGTTATATATTCACCGCTTATGAATTATTCAGTTTCTGATTTATACAGGAACTTCACTGGGGTTCTGCAGAAAAAAAGGCCTGTACAATTTATATATTATTTAGAGAGTCTATTCATTTTCTCTCTCAACATCTTCTGCTCTCTGCTGATACGTTTGAAGCACCTGTTTGTGTGCTGCCCTAGGTTATTTCCAGCTGTATCAGGAAACTTGTTTCTTTCAGGTTTGGGGGGGAAAAATTGGGTTTTTTTCCTCAAGGAGAAAGAATGGTTCTGCTGCTGTTGGACTAATGGGTGCTTCTGTTGGCCAGGCAGAATGCTGACCTCACTGGTAGCTGTGTGCCTCAGCAGTCAGTTCCTCTGGGCTGACCCACTCTGGCAGCTGCAGGCTGGATTAAATTCCTCTGAGTTTCAGTGTAGTGCCTTGTGCTGGGCAGGTTGGTGACATGTCTGGCAAGATTTATGTAGATCTGGCCAGCATTATCTCAGGATAAACTCCAGATATGCCTGCTTAGGAGTAGATGTGGCTGAGATTGTGTTTGTGTATGACCTGGAGTCTCTGCCAGTCCTGCAGGGTTCTGGGCACCACGGCGGGTGGGGGACCCTGGCAGCGTGCAAGGCACTGCTCTGTGAGGGTGCAAGCCCAGCTGTGGGAGCAGGATGCTGAGAGGTGCCTGACTTTGATTTACAGTTGTGGCCACTAAGCCAGTCCAGGTTTTTATCACTGAGGCTGCTCAGGGTGCAGAGGGTGAGCTCCAGAGGCTGAGTGTGAGTGTGAGTGTGAGTGCAGGGCAGGTGTGCTGGGCTGGGCCAGGGTGCCCAGTGCACTTTTGGCTCCAAAGCAAGCCAGAGCCCAGATTTTGTTCCTACTTGCATGGCCAGTATTCCAAAAGAGAGATTTGGTTTTTTCTCTTTTAGTATGACAACCAGTGTAAGGAGGTAGTTTCGTCTGAAGATTTTTCTTTTAAAAGAACTAAGGGGTTTTGCAGATTTGGCAGGTTCCCAGGCAATAAATGACATTTATGGAGACACCTTGAAATGCCTCTAATATCATAAAGCATATGGCTGTGATTTCATTCCAAGGAAAGGGAGCTGCTGAAATTCTCTATGGAAAAAAGCCCAATTATTAAAATATCTATATTTTATGGTCAGACCAAAACAATATGATTTTTTTTGGACAGTGTCTGTTTAATAACAGTGTCTTTGTGGTACTACTTTAATCATAGAGAAGAAATCTTTTTAGTGAAGAGAGATTTATAATGCAGAAGCATACAAATGCTTCATAGTATTAAAAAATACAGGGAAGATTCTGCAGTTGTAATAGAGTGACACATCTGTTTCCAGATTTTAAAATATTGCTGCTATTTTTAAAATATGCCACACATCAAACTTACTAATAAAAGCTTCAGTTATGGAAGCTTTGGGAGAACATACATAAATTCACAGATTTTATTTCAAGAGAATACTGTACTGAACCAAAATTTTCTTTTTTCTGCTTGATAAGGAGCAAAAGCATGTTTCTTCAGATTTTGAAAGTACAAACAGAGCTTACATGCTGCCTGATGTTTTGCTGTGTACTGTCCTTTGTTTTTATTCCTGTGTTATCTCATAAGTTTTGAATGCTTTTTCAGCTGCTCAGACTTAATTTCTCCCTGCAGTGAGAGCTTCCAGGATGAAACCTATAGATGACATCATTTTTGTAGCAAAAGATAAAGCTTCACCAGCAGCCCAAGTAGGACAATACTGCTTGATACATTATGAAACTGGGTGAAGGCTGTATCTTAATTTATCATCTTATTTTTATTTTTTTTTAAATATTGTTGGTTTTCCCTGCAGTGCTGCATAGTGGACTTAGTTGTAAGCCCCTCACTGAGTCTGGCCTGCTGGCATGCCTGGTTGAGGCAAAATACTTGAGTTATTCCCATGGGGATGGTTGGAGCTCCTGGTGCTGCCTCCCTGCCCTGGTGTGGGTTTTCCACGTGGCACAGACTGACTTTGCAGTGCTGGAGAGGATCCCCAGCTCTCTCCCAGGGCGGGAGAGGGGAAAAAGCTCTTCTGAGCAACATACCTGGAAATCATCTGGCTTGTGCCAGGGTGTGACATGTGTGCCCACAGAGAGGCACGGCCCACGTGCAGAGCTCTCTGGGTTATTTTGGACAGTGTGTTTGTTAGCTCATGCTCAATCCAAGAGTTTTAAAAGCTTCAAATCCAAGAAATCACAAATCTCTAGATTGTATTTCAGCAAAAGATAGAAGCATATGCTGAAATGCTTTGCTAGATCTTAGCTGCAGTCATGTGAAATAGTTTGTGCTCACTGAAATTGAAAACTGAGAATAAACTTCCTTTTTATTTGTTTTACAATTTCTGTTGCTTTCTCTGTGCTCCCAGATTGCAAAGAGCTTTTAGCTTGTAGGCTTTTTAGCATCCACTGTGCTGGGATTTTGAAGGACACGTGGATTGTGAGCACGTGTATAAATGGGTGTGCATGCACAGAAACATCACCCACTGGTGGCAAAATCAATCACCAGGTCCTGCTGGAACTTCCTCGGCATTTTGGGGAGGTCCTGAGCAAACTCAGTTCATGCTGACTTCAGTGAGAGGGAGGAGCTCCCAGGTCAGCCCCAGTGCAGGTGTGAGCAGTTCCTGGCCCAGCTGTGCTGCAGTCCCCTCTGGAGTGGCACAAGTGACGCCAGTGACACCTGGCAGCAGGTGCTGCATTCCCTGTGTGCTCTGAGAGCAGGGACTGGGCTCTGCCCACCCCTGAGTGCTTGGCTCTGCCAGGGGGAGGAAAAGACCCATCCTGGGGGAATCTCACTCAGCTGAGTGAGTGGCTGTTAGTGTGAGGCCAGAGGCCAAATCTTGCATTTCAGAGACCCCAGAGTTGTTTCAGAGCAACTTTGAGCAAGTCTTTGATGTTGTTTGTATAGTGCAGCTGCTGTGATCAGGGCTTTGGCCATTGATGAAATTTGCATAAGTAAAGGGTGCCAGATTAGGCATTAAAGGGGGTAGATGTCCTTTTTCCTGGAAATTTTTATGGCCCACATAAATTCTCTTCAGAGGAGGAAGCTTGAGGAGGCACAAGTGGTGTGACCAAGGAGAACAGCCACTGTCAGAGGTGGTTTCTGAGCCACTCACACTCACCCACTGCCCTGCACACCCTTCCAGCTGGCTTTTTGAATTAAGCCACACACAAGAAAAAAAAGCTCTCTGAAAGGCAAGGGAAATGAGAAACAAAAAAAGAAACTGTGATCAACAGCAGCATGATGATGGTGGTCTCAGAAATTACCTCACAAATAATATTATGATTATTATTATTCCCACATCCTGTACCTACTTGAGGCCACTTTCCATGCATACCCAGAACTGTCATTAAAGTTCACAAGCTTTGAAGGTGCAAGGAGGTTGATGTTGTCTTACCTGGACCTGAGGCTCAATTTCAGTAGTTTGTTTTCAGCAAATTCTCCTACTTAAGCTCTCAATTCTTGTAGTTTTGAATTGCAGGAAAAAAAAACAAAACCAAACCAAACAAACCAAAAACCTCTTTTGAATTCTAGTGAGTGTGCATCTTTTTTTTATAATAATTGGCTGAATAGAGAAATTATACATCTTTGTAGCATTTGCCCTGGAAATTTCATTCCTGTTTTCACCCAGAGGACCTCCAAAGCAGCCCCTTCACACGTTGACACTTCAATGTGGATTTATATGACAGATTGTAAAGGCTGCAAAACCTCTAGCACATCTCCAAAGTGAGTTGCAAATTGTATTTATCCAACGGAGTGAGAGAATTTTTACATTTAGAAAACAAACCTGCACCAAAAGTCCCCTCCTTAGGTGCAGTCAGGAATACCCAAAGGCATTGCCAGATCCCCCAGTGCTATTCCCACTGAACTCTGGCAGACATCTCACTGACTTCAAGCAAAAAGAGGTAGAAGCTCCAAATCCCTGTAGGCCACAGCAGGCCCCAGCTTCTGGATTTCACTGGAAATTTTGATACCACTTTGAATTTTTTTAGGAAGCAGAAGAAGATTTTTTTGTCAGAAGCATGTCCTTTCCACAGTCCTGAGCAGTGTTTTTATCTCAGGGAATTGCTGTGAGCTCTCTCTGAGCTGTGCTGCTGTACAAGGTAAATATATTTACCTTCCATTGCTGGGTAGTTTGTGTATAACCCTCTGTTTAGGATACTCCCATGTGCTATAAAGCTGATGCTTTCTGTGGCATTACTGGTGGCAGAGGGGAGCAGGAATGATTTCTGTGGCAGTGCCACTGTTCAGGTGAGAGCCCAGAGAGCCTCCCCTGGGGGTTTGGGAGCTCTGCTCCCAGCCTTTCCCCCTGGCAGGATGGAGCTCCTAAAACCATACTGTACTTTTTATACCCTTTTTAGTTTCTCCAGCAATTTATTTATTTATTTATTTTATGGGCCACATCATTTATTTAAATTTAAACTTTCTTTAAATTGAACTTTGATAAGCATATTTAATCATCAAGAATATACTTGTTAAAGTACATGCACACATATAGAGTGTATATTATATATTACACATATAGAGTGTATATTTTTTATATATATATATATATATATATATAAAACCAAAACATGCTTAAGAAAACTTAAAGATAACATTACTGACACTGAATAAAAAATTGATCTTAATAAAAATAGAATAAAATCTTAAAATGAATAAGGATTAGACCTGACCCTAAATAAACTTAAGAACAATCAACTTTAACAGAAATCAATCTTAATAGGAAAATGCTCTTAATTAAATCAATGGAATAAAAACCCATAATATTAAAATGAAAATAACAACATGATAAATGTAAATCTTTAGGTTTCCAGGGCAGGAATCTTGAGGCCAGGGCAGCTGAGCAGTGCAGCACAGTGCCCCTCCTGCTGCAGCTCCTGGGCACTGGGCTCTGCCACCCCCTCTCTGGGGCTGTGCCCTCCAAGGAGAACCAGCACAGGTTTTATTACTTGGTTCAGGAACTAATGACCTCTCTACAAGGCAGTGGTTTTCCAGCATATCCCTGCCTCACTTTCCTCTAAACCCGTGGACTTTTTTGGTGATTTACAAAGGAGTCCCCTAAAGCAGGTGTCTGCTCTGAATGTTTCTTGTCCAGCCCATTGTCATTCTCCTGACCCCCTGCCAAGTGACCTGACTCCAGCTACTCTCCAGGTGTCTTTGGGGTTTAATTCAGCTGCCTTTTCCTCCAGCACCTCCATCTCTCTGGCTGTTGGAGCTCAGCACTGGCGCCTGAGAGCTGCTTCTCCCCCCTCCTCTGCAGCCTGGGCTGAGTTCAGGGGAATTCTCTGCTCCAGGTTTGAGGACCCCTCTGTTTTCCCTGCTGGAACAGGAATCCTGACCCTGACAGCTGGATGCAGTGCTTTCACAGCTCAGACACACCTCCTGAGATCTACCTGACAGGTTTTCCACATCATCCTTTCCATGAAGGGCTCTGAACTGGGCCCTCTCTGCACTTCTTGGGAGGGGGCAGAGAAATTCTTAACTTGGATATATTTAGGATATAAAATTCTCCAGATTTACCAGAGCTGAGAACATCTCATATATCTTGCTCATGTATTCACTGTCAGTCTTACAATAATTTATTTGCTAATTTTCCATCAAATCTGTGTATTATTGAGGTTATTGCCTGAAGACAATGTCCAATTAGCAAATTTTGTCACTTACCCCATGCTGGCAGTTAGGGTGTAAACCAGTGATGAAACAAGGCCTCTGCTCAAGACAGGTTAAGTGGGGTGAAGGCCACGTGTGTTCTGAGCAGTGAGTGCTGGTGGCTGGGAGAGCTCAGCAGAGCTCAGGGAAGGATCCCCATGGAGCAGTGCTGGCTCTCTGGGACAGCCCAGGCTCCTGCCAGCCCCCTGCTGCTGCAGCCCTGCAGCCCCATCCCTCCCTCTGGTGTCCCCAGGTGTCTCTGTGTCACTGTCACTCCCTGCAGTCCCATCCCTCCCTGAGGTGTCCCCAGGTGTCTCTGTGTCACTCTGTGCTGCTCACACACCCCACCGCTGTGCCGTGTCCGGTCCCTCTCCGGTCCCCCCTCACCCCCACAGGCTCTTCAGGCTCACTGAAGGGCACAGGGGCACATCTCAGCCTCTGTGAGGCACCTCTGGCCCCCCAGGCCAGCTGGGCAGTGCCCTGGTTGGGGGTGGCCCTGGCAGTGCCAGCCTGGGAGCCCCAAGGGCAGCTCCAGAGGCAGACCCAGCCCCCCACGTTCCAGCTGGGTCATTTCAGTAGCTGTTGTCAGCTCAGCCCATAGCCAGACTTGCAGGCAGAGCACCTGAAGAGGCAGGAGCAGGTATTTGCCCTGCCCTCTGGGAGTGCTCTGAGGGGCAGGTTCTGCCATGCCAGCCCAGCATGGTAGCTCTGCAGAGAGGGCTGAGCCTGCCAGGCTCCCTGGGGCTCTGCCCTCTGCCAGGCAGCTGGCTGCCTGCTGCAGGTGAGAGCAAGTAAAGCAGCCAAAACCCAGAGGTTTTGGTTATATGCAGTGCTATTTCTGAATTAACATATGAATTCTTACAGAGATTAACATAGTTTTTGGATTCATATCATGCACTTGAGATTCAGAGATAGATCTTTGGAGTTTTTCTTATCTGGTCATTGAGCAGATGTGTCTCTGGTTTCTAAGGGAGCTCTGACCAGCAGAACCCATAAGATAAAAACCCAGAGGAGGGCCTTTCCCCCTTCTCATCCTCTGTTTCCCCCCAGCCTGCCTGTGGATGTTGTACTTACTAAAGCAGGAAATTGGAGCAAGCAAAGTGTCTCCCTTGGCCAGTCTGCTTTATCAGGGGTGGAAGCTGAGCCTGTCTGTCCCCATCTGCAGAGCCAGCTCCCTACAGGTGCTGCATGGCCAAGGTCACACAAGTCCTGGCAGCACTTTGATAAGCTCTGGGAAAGGGGTGAAGTGTTTGTTCCCACAGGCCTTGTGTCCTACAGCACTGTGTGATGCTGCTTGGACACATCCAGCACAGCTCCTGAGCAGGGGAGGACTGACCAGAGCAGCCACAGCTTGAGCTGCACTGGTCCCAGGAGCCAGAGGAGGAGTACGTGGCTTGGTCTCTATGGAAAATAAAAATAATCTGTGATAGGGATGTGTTTGCAGCTGGGAATGATGTTAAGGGCCCTGTGTGTGTCTGGCAGAGCCATGGAGGAAGCACACTCCTGTGGCAGCAGATTTCCACGTGTTCCCTCTGTTGTTGCCCAGCTGGAGCAGTAGCTTTGGTGCTAAAGGAGGATAATCCCTGTAACCCTTACCCTGCATCCCACTGATTTAGGGAAGTGGGAAGGAAGGAATTTGTATGAAAATGTATATGATTCTTCAGTGCTGTTGGTGTGCACCTCTCCAGGATCTCCTACAAGCTGGCAGGTGGGGAGCCCCAGCAGAGCTGGGCTGTGTGCTGTCACAGAGGTGTTCACTCCTTCCTGGCCTTGCTGAACCCTGCCCTGCCCAGCACAGGCACAGCCTGGGAGCTGCCCACAGGCTCTGCAGAGGAAAGCAGAGTTCAGCCTTTGGGAATGCAAATCTTACTGCAGTTGGGTGCTGAGGTTGGGTCCTGTCAATGAACAAATTATTTGGGTGTTTACTTGGAAGAGTTGAAATGTTCAAGAAGACACTGCCTGGCTGGTCTCTGATGAACATTTTTTCAGGAATTATTTTTTCTCTCTACATTTGCAGCCTGGGTTGTGTGGGGGCATAAGTGGGTGTGGTGGTGACTAGGAAGGGGCAGACTGAGCTCTTTCTGTGGAGGAGCAGATAGCAAATCAACACTCAGATGACCTAGAGAAATACCGTGGTTGTGGTGCTGGGCCTGGCACAGGTTTAAAACCCCTGAATTTGAGAAAATTGCACAGTCCTGCCCAGATAGCAGCTTCCTTGCCTCAGCTGGTCAAAAGGAGGAGCAGGCCTGCCATGCAGCTGGTGCAGCCAGGCAGTGGGCAGGGGGGATGGCACTTGTGCCCACTGAGTGCAGTCCCAAAGATGCACATGGAATGTTCATGTCCAGTACCTTTGGTGCAAACCCCAGCTGACCTTGCCTGGTTTTCTGCTCTTCCCTCTCATGTTCTGCAGTGATAACATGGCTGTAGCTGAGTTACACTTACCACATCAGTAATTCCCACCCTTCCTGATTACAGGTTGAAAACTAGTCTGGTTTGCTGAAAAATCAAAGAGAAGCCAGCAGACAAGGATACCAAAATTTCAACCTTTTTTTTTTTTCTTTTCATTTAGCACTGTGTATTTGTCTCAGTTTCTTGTTGGTCAAGTTTGGTTTGTCATTTCTTTTCTTGCTACTCCTGCTTACCTGACAGGGCACTTTGGTACCAGCAGCATAATTTAAGTATTTTTCAGCAGTCAGTTTAGGATGGTAAGAGGAAAGCACTAGCATAGCAGTGCATTTTGAGAGACCACTTCCACAGGATGCTGTGGAAGGAATTGTCTCTTCCTTTTAGTTGCTGCAAGTGGAGGCTCTTTCCTGCTCTTTCCTGTGGTGTAAAGTACTGCAAAGATGCTGTACTGTGAAATGCAGCATCTTTACACTTCAAACAAAGGGGGATCTCCTTTATTGATTGCTGCTTTGTGTGCTGTGCAGGCAGAGGAGCTGTGTGAAGAGGCAGGTTCAGCAAAATCCTGTCCCCAGGTCAGAGCTCACTGCAGCACCACTGGAGCTGTGAGGCTTTCCCCCTTCCCAGCTGGCTTCTGAGCACACATCACTGGTGTTTGTCCTTTGATTCATAAACTTTTGATTTATAGAGACCCTGCAATGGCAATCAGACCCAGTCTGCTTAGGGGGGTATTTCATGAGCTACTTAGGAAGTTTATAAAACAGACTCCCTAGATGATGAAGCAAGGGGGTATCTGTTTTGTAAGGAACATGTTATGAAATGAATTTGTCTCTAGGCCTAACTTAATTATTTTAATGATCCCACTGGTGGTTGTTGTAGGTGTCTTTCTGTGTGCACATTGTGACCTACATGCTTTTGATCATTTGTGAAATCTGAAGATTTAAAAATACATTGGACCTTTCTACTTCCTTGCCTGCTTCCACTGAAACAAATGGAGGTGGTTTGGATATTGGTGTGTTGGGCCACATCTCTCTTCCAGTGAGGTCAGTGAGAGCTTTACTGTAATAAGCTTAAGTGAAAACAAGCCCTATTGTTTTAGAAAATGAGCCTAATAATAGACCTGGCCAAAGCAGTCCTTATCCTCTGAGGAGTTACACCAGGGCTGGAGCTGGTGTGCTGCGTGGTGGGGAGTTCAGAACCTGGGCACTGCACTCAGGAGCTTCTGCTGGGTGCTCACAGTGCTCTGAGGGTGTAAAACCAGCAGCCAGGTGAGCACAAGGTGTCCTGCCCTTCCAGGTGCATGCACAAACCTCTCCTGGCCTTCCCAGATGTGACTCTGCTGGTTTTGAAGGAGCTCCATGAAATTTGTATCTGTGTAACTGAACTCCCAATTAATCTCTTCAGGGGTTAATGAAATCCTGAAGAACAAAGTGCATTTTTAAATAGAAGAAGTATGCAGGCATGCAAACACAGGATTCCAGTGTGAAAGCAGAGGGGAAGCTGGATCTCTGGAGCACAGAGTAACAAGCTGGTGTGGAGGATGGCAGCAGGAGCTGGTGCAGGCTGTGCCCTGTGCTGCTGTTACCCCCGTGAACTCTGCTGAGTTTTGTTATGTGAAATGTAATGAATTGATGAGCACAGCTAGGCCTTGCAGTACCTCAGCTTGTTCCCTTGTGCTGTCCTGACACTGAATGCATGATCTGGTGGCAGGGCCAGGCATTGTCAGTCACTCTCATGGCTGCTGTCACTGCCCTGATACAGAATTACACCAGGTCGGTGGCTTTCCTAGTCTGAATTTACAGCTGGGAGAGGCTGCAGAGCTGGAATTAAACTCCAGAGTTATAAACTCACTTCTCCATGCTCTGTGCACCAAACTGCCTACTCCTTCATCTCAGCTGCTGTGATTAGCATGTACTCCCTTCTTTTGATGCTTAGAAATGAAATGACACCTATAAAAACCTTACAGGGGTTTGTTTTTACCTGACTTGCTCTCCCTTGAAGCTCAGCCAGGCAGGACAGCTCTTAGCTTCACAGTTGTGCTTGGTTGTGTTCCTTCCTGATGCAGGCACGACAGCTGCCTGTGTGTCAGAGCTGGGCACCAGGACACAGAGGCAGAGCAGAGCAGTGTGGTGTTCACCTGTGCTCTGTTCAGTTCTGTTCAAGGGCCAAAATTGCTGCTTTTTACCTGCTGAGGGTCACACAAAGCCAAACCTGGGAGAGTCCTGCCCGTGGCTGCTGGGGAGTTACTGTGCAGCAGTTGCACCTTTCCTCGTGGTCAGACCCAGAAGGGATCAGCTGGTGAGCTCTGCTTGGAACTGAGCTCTGCTCCATGAGGCTGAGGCACTGAGGGGAGCCCAGGGCACAGGGCAGGCTCCTGCCTCTGCTCCCTCCTGATGAGTGCAGCTGCTGCTGGTGCTGCAGGTAATCCACTTAGCTCTGGAGACACTTTGGCAGCAGCAAATCTCTCTTGAGAAAGTGGACAATGAAAACCAGGGACTCTCTTTAACCTCCTTGGTGTCATGGTGTGTTAGGCCAAGGATTTGTACCAATGCAAGGGCTGCAGCTTTGGCATTTGGGGAATGCAGAGTGAGCTCTGCCCTTGCCAAACCCACCTGCACTTCCATGGGCAGGTGTGGGTAAGGGAGCTCCACGGGAACCAGCACGTGACTGTGGAGAGTCTGGGTCCTCTGCTTGTGCCAGGGCTGTCTTGGAGGGAATGAGGGCTCAATTTTGGCCAGTAGTACATAGGATTGATGCTGAATGAGGAAAAAATTCACTGCCTGCTTTTTAGTCTTATGGGGGGGTAGGGGGATAATAAAGCTTGGAGTTGATACCCGTTTCAAACATTTTTTTTTTTGTTTCACATCCAGCTGTATTCTGTTTGCAGGCATGAGGGTTAAAGTGGGGGCCTGCTTCTGCTTCCAGTTAAATCAGAGGATGGTTTGTCCTTGACTTCACTGGAACCAGAATCAAACCCATGACCAGAGTATTGTATTTAAGAATGACCCTCTTTCTTAGTCACATAAGAAAGGTTCAGCTTTCAGTAGGTCATCAGAACTCAACAGTGAACAGTTTATTTATTATTTTAAAGTTTTTGATGAGCTTAATTTTGTAGGGCAGGTGTCCTCTGTGCAGCAGGTGTATGGGGGTTCCTTCTCTATAGCCCCCAGACAGGGGCTCCTTTTTTTGGGACCATGGCTGTGGGGGTGGGCTCTTCCCAGCAGACATGGTGATGGTGTGTTGCTTCCTGTCTGTCCCTGCTCTCCAGCTGCAGGAGTGAAAATCCTGCTGGAAATTCCTCTTTGTTTCTGCTCATGTGCCAGTGGCTCAGGCTCAGCAGCAAATGACTTACACAAATCTTCCTGCTTGGTGTGGCTCTGTGGGCCTTGGGGATTGTTTTCCCTTCAAAATAGCTTTTTAACCAGTTGTTTTTGATGTCTGCAGTTTCTTTAAATAAGCAGCCAGGAAAAATACATTGGTTACAGCTTAATCAAAAGTTAGAATAAACATTTTTCATTCATCATTTGAAGTGTGATTACAAAATATGGATAGAGGGAGCTGGATGCAGCTTCCTGTGGTGGTGTTCACAGGGGTCTCAGGATGAGGGAAGAGATGAGAATGTTGACTTTATGTTTTAGAAGGTTTGATTTATTATTTTATGATATATATTGTATTAAAAGTCTACTAAAAGAACAGAAGAAAGGATTTCATTAGAAGTCTTCTGAGCAAAGGAGAAGAAATGGAATGATAACAAAAGCTTGTGACTGACCGAGACAGCCTGGACAGCTGGACTGGGATTGGCCATTAATTAGAAACAGCCAGATGAGACCAATCCCAGATCCACCTGCTGCATTCCACAGCAGCAGATAATCATTGCTTACAGTTTGTTCCTGAGTCTTCTCAGCTTCTCAGGAGAAAAAATCTTGGCAAAGGGATTTTTCAGAAAATACCATGGCTGCAGCTTCCCAATCACACACATGCCTGGAGAGAAGCAGGAGCAGTGCCAGTGTCCTGTGAGTCCTGCTGTGAGCTGTGCAGGAGTGGGCAGCACTGTACTGCAGCAGCTTTACATCCTGGGACTGGGCAAAATCAGTGTCACCTTTTGTCCTCAGCTCAGGGGAGTTCCCAAGGATGGGCTGCAGGAAAAGCAGATGGAGCAAGAATGTGAGACAGGCTGGGTTCTTTCCAAATTATTGCCAACAGCAGGAGAGCTGTACCAGTTTAGTGGAACAAGGAAATGTCCAAGCACAGGGGCAGCTGCTTGTCAGCAGAAAGCTGATTTATCAGTGCCCAGAGAGACTGGAATCAGTCCTGTGCACAGCACTGGGGATGTCCCAGCAGCACAGGCCAGTGTGGGCATCAGGGCCCCTGGCTGTCCCTGCTCAGCCCAGGGGATGCAGGGGCTTGGGCAGCCTGGGTCTGGGAGCTGTTTCCTGTCAGTTTGGAAATAAAGGAGATAATCATAGGAGAACACTGCTCAGCTTTTTGTCTGGGATCAGGAGTGAAGGTGTGTGAGTCCAGCAGGCTGGACACTGCAGCTGTGTGTGTGAGCAGTGGGTACCACAGGCAGTGTGTTGGGGGTCACCATTGTGCTCTGTAAAAGGTTGTGGAGCCCTGGAGTCAATGGCATCCCTCTTTCTCCTGCTGGAATGTCCTGGTTTCACAGCACCCACACATGCAAAAGATGTGGAGGGCCAGACTCACACCCTGACAGGGAAATGAGCTCCATTTGAAATTTTCCCTGCCTTCGCTGAGTCTCAGTGGGAGTTTCACTCTTGACTTTAACAAGCAGGATTTAGCCCATTTATATTATAATAAAACCAGTGTCTGCATGTCCTCAGCCTCCCAGCAAGCCCAGCTGTACTGGGCTGTTGGTCATGGAAGTAAGTCCAGATTTAGTCAGATTGAAAATCTCAGTGGAATACTGAGTTATCCTCCTCTGGAAGTTACAGGAAGAAGGAGAGCAGCAAGAGAGCTGCTGTTTGGTGAGCCCTGCCCTCACCAGGGCACCATGATTAGGGGAAAGGGATGGTTAAAGGAATAGCAAGAAAAGACTTGTACAGGCAGGAATGTTTTATTTGAAATTTGTATCTTCTCATGTATTAACAACTTAATTTTCTTGAGTGCCTGCAACTCCCACAGAGTTTGAGCTGCAATGAAGTTCTTGCAGGATTAGGATCTTTGGAAAACCTTTGCAAAACTGAGATGCCAGTTTTGAATTTTGGTTTAAATTAAAGAATTTTTGTTCTCAGTCTATTTTCATGACCAATATTTAGTGTAAATTGTGTGTTGAGAAAACATGAGAGGCCCAGAATTCTCACAGGCCTCAAATCAGGAGCAATGGCATAGTAGAGGATACAATATAAATTTATACTAATGTTTTTAATCTTCCCCAACTATTTAGGCAGAAGTTCAATTAGAATGAAGTAAAAGGCACAAGGAGAGAAAAACTAGTCTATATATAGCATATAGCAGAATGTTATACTGGAGAAAATCAGTAGCACCAGAAATCCAGCTTACATTCTTCTTTAACTTCAAGTGTAAGTCCACAATTTAAAATAAGGAGAGGAATTCCCAGGTAGATGGATATTACCTGCAGTGTAGCAACTTCTGTGTAGTTGCTGGATCTCAGAGTATTTCACTGAAAGAATAATATTCAGCTCCTACCCTGAACACATCCTGTGTTTTGAAGGCTCACATTATCTGGTGACTTTTAATAAAAATCTGCAAGTCAGCCAGGCTGCTGTTGTCACTGTCCCCAAACATCTGGTGCTTGTGAGGAGCAGGGTGGCAGAGCTGGCCTGTCCTGCCCTGCAGTCACAGCAGCCTCTGCTGGGGCTGGGGTGCTCTGGCTGCTCACCCCTGATGTGCTCAGAGCCCTGCTCTGGCCATGGTTACCCAGAGCAGCTCAGACAGACAAACCATGGGAATGGGATGCTTTAGCATCATAAATCATGGGGGGCTCTTTGTCCCTGTTCCTGGTGCCAGAGATGAACAAGCCATGTCAGTGGCAGGTGGGGAACTTGTAATGAAGAAATGCCAGTTGTACCTGTATTTGAAAGTTGGGTTTTTTCCCTTGCTGAGCACAGCAAATGCTCTTCATCACTGGTGAGTTAAATAGGTGTGGTGGGATGCTGGTGTGTGTGCAGCTGCAAGTCTCTGTCCTGTGTGTATCTGCTCCCCTTACCTGTGGATGTAGGCATGTGCCAAATTAAATTAAAGGATTCGTGATACAGCAATGAATGTGCTAGGAATGTTTGTTTAGGGAAGTGTTTTAGCAGCTGTTAACACACTGAAATAGGCAAACTCTTGAATAAGGCAGATTGGAGCCATCAGCCTGAGGAGGGGCTGTGTCCTGCTTGTGGCTGAGCAGCACTCTGCTCCTGTTGGGCACCCACAGGACTTGTGAGAAACTGGGGAGGAGTGACCAGTGCTGGGGGCCTCATCCCACCAGCAGGTGAAGGGCTTCGGGTCCTCCTCCTCATCCTCCTCCTCCTCCTCCTCCTGTAGGGCTGAGGGATACAGGGCCAGACCAGAGTGGCTCCTGCCTACCAGGAGAATTTTTTCATTCAGGAAAAGACACAAACTTCTCTGCCTGGGATAATGGTTCCACTTTCTCGCCTCACCTGCTAATTTATATCGATTGATACTGTTTCTGCAAGTTAAGGGAGAAGTGTGCTGCATCAAACTATGAATACACACACATTTCCAGGAAGTTATATATCAAAGTCATCTGCTAAAGTGTCTTAAATGTGTAAACAACAAGCAACTCTCACCCTTACCATGAGTGCTTTGTGGTATTTCAAAAATAATAGGTAATTTCCACTTCAGTGGATTTTATTACCTGTTGTTCCAGTGGACTTTAATTGATAGTAACAGTGAACAGAAAACAGAATTGTCCATGGCTTTGTTTTAACTACAAAATCCATTCTATACCTAATTTTGCTTTTTTAGTGGTGGCATATAAAGAAGAAAGAAAATCCTTCCAGAGCTTCCTAAGAATGATTCTGCATGGTAGATTATAGTGTTCTTTATGGATTATTGACTTTTAAAAATACATGTTGATACTAGATAGACTAACACTGATCTGTAACAAAAATAGATATCATAGCCTGAACAGCAAAATATGAAGTATTAAATGTAGGTAATAGATCCTGCAGTTCCTTCAGGTGCTCAATAGTTAATGAGTGTAATATCCTGCAGAAGCATGGCAAAGTGAGCATATGGCTCAAAAACTCCTGTGGCACTCCAGGATCAGCACTGGGAGGCAGGAGCAGGAAGTTACAGGAATTGGAGATGGATAAACACGTTACCTTGTGAATTTCCTCCTTGTTCTGAGTTGACCCTGCCAGGCACCACCAGAGCTGCTCTCTCACCCTTCCACAGCTGGACAGGGACAGAAAATATAGTGAAGGTTCATGAGTTAAAGACCAGGAGAGATCACTCAGGAAATACCATCAAAGGCAAAACAGGCTGGAATTAGAGGCATTAATTGGATTTATTTCTAACAAACTCAGAGCAGGATAATGAGAGTTAAAATAAACCCTTCCCCCCAGCCCCCCCTCCTTCCCAGCTCTATCCCCTCCCCTGATAGCACAGGGAGACAGGGAATGGGGCTTTTAGTCAGTCCTTCCCCCAGAGCTTCCCCTGCAGTCCTGGGGGGTCCCTCCCACAGGGGAGTTCTTCAGGAGCTTCTCCAGCTTGGCTCCATCCCAGCAGCAGCAGCTCTCAGTGCCCTGCTGCAGCCCGAGTCCCTCCCAGGGGCACAGAGCCCTCCCAGACCTGCTGGGATGGTCTCTCTCTCTCTCTCCAGGGCTGCAGTGCCCAAGGTCAGGCTGCTCCAGCCTGGCAGCAGGGCCTCCCTGTCCCCTGGGTCTGCCCCTGGGTCACAGCCCCACCCAGGGATGCTCCTGCCCTGGTGTGGGCACCTCCCCAGGGGCTGGGAGTGGATCTCTGCATCCCCCTGGAACCCCATTCCCTGGGGGTGGATCTCTGCATCCCCCTGGAACCCCATTCCCTGGGGGTGGATCTCTGATCCCCCTGGATCCCCATTCCCTGGGGGTGGATCTCTGATCCCCCTGGATCCCCATTCCCTGGGGGTGGATCTCTGCATCCCCCTGGATCCCCATTCCCTGGGAGTGGATCTCTGCATCCCCCTGGATCCCCATTCCCTGGGGGTGGATCTCTGATACCCCCTGGATCCCCATTCCCTGGGGGTGGATCTCTGATCCCCCCTGGATCCCCATTCCCTGGGGGTGGATCTCTGCATCCCCTGTGGATCCCCATTCCCTGGGGGTGGATCTCTGCATGCCCCTGGATCCCCATTCCCTGGGGGTGGATCTCTGCATCCCCCTGGATCCCCATTCCCTGGGGGCGGATCTCTGAGATCTCTGATCCCCCTGGATCCCCATTCCCTGGGGGTGGATCTCTGCATCCCCCTGGATCCCCATTCCCTGGGGGTGGATCTCTGATCCCCCTGGATCCCCATTCCCTGGGGGTGGATCTCTGCATCCCCTGTGGATCCCCATTCCCTGGGGGTGGATCTCTGATCCCCCTGGATCCCCATTCCCTGGGGGTGGATCTCTGCATCCCCTGTGGATCCCCATTCCCTGGGAGTGGATCTCTGATCCCCCTGGATCCCCATTCCCTGGGGGTGGATCTCTGATCCTCCATGGATCCCCATTCCCTGGGGGTGGATCTCTGATCCCCCTGGATCCCCATTCCCTGGGGGTGGATCTCTGATCCCCCCTGGATCCCCACTCCCTGGGGGTGGATCTCTGCATCCCCCTGGATCCCCATTCCCTGGGGGTGGATCTCTGATCCCCCTGGATCCCCAGGGGCTGCAGGGCACAGCTCCTCACCATGCTCATCACCAGGGTCTGCAGAGGGATCCCAGCTCTGGCCCCTGGGCCCCTCCTGCCCTCCCTCCCCACCATCCCTGGTGTCTTCAGAGCTGTTCCTCTCTCATGTTCTCACCCTGCTCTTCCCTGGCCACAATTACAACTGTGCAGTAACTTTTCTTTATCTTCTTCAATCCGTAATCACAGAGGTGTTCCCATTTCTAATTGGGCCTTGGCCACAGGTCCATCAGTCTTTGGAGCTGCCAGGGGTTGGCTCTGCCAGACACGGAGGAAGCTTCTGGAACTCCTCGGAGAAGCCACCCCTGGAGCCCCTGTGCTGCCAAAGCTGGGCCATGCCAGCCCAATGCACTCCTCCCCCTTCTGCTGAGGCTGGGCCATACCTCTTCATGCTCCTGTTGAAAGTGGAGGTTTTGGTGTCCCTGTGCTGCTCTCACAGGTCAGTTTTGCTTTGGACATCTGTGGTAGCTCACTTGTGTCCCCAGGTCTGGGGCTGAGTGATGCCTGTGGCACCTGGGCCTGCCTTGCTCACGGGTGGGTGCTTCCCCAGCCATGAGGGGGGTGAGGAGGAGCTGGGGTCAGGGTGGTGCCATGGGGTGCTGGGTGACCTGTGTGACAGCCAGGCCAGCCTGCACTGGCTTGGGGCTGGGAGCTGGACCTGGTCTGGTCCCTTTGGGGCACCTCTCTGTGCCTTCAGGCCCACGAGGCTGCCTGGATGTCACAGTTTGCAGAGACAAAGTGTAAGACTCAGGCTCTCACACACGCAATTTTTCCTCATGGCTGTCCAAGCAAAAGAGGCTTAAAATTCTCCCCAGCTGGAACACCCTGCAGTCCCAGGGGGTGAGGATGTCCTGGATTGAAGTGGAAACTGCAGGGGTGAAGCCTCACAGGGTTCCTGCAGCACAGGGCCGCCAGGCTGGGTGGGCACTGACCATGCTGCAGCCCCTGCCTCTTGTGCTTGCTTCTCTCAGCTTCAAATCACTGCTCAGGGAGCAGGGAGGGAAGGTGTGGTACAGCTGGCACACTCATTGGAGCTGAAGTTTTAAACTGAGGCAGACCAGAAAACCTCCTGCAGCCAGATGTAACTTCAGCCACGTTCCTCACTGCGCAAGGCGTGAGGGAGCTTGTGTCCTGGCAGTGCCTCCCACCTCTCTCTGCCCTGATGCCAGGCCAGAAGGCAGAAGACACCCATCTGCTGGGTTATCCCTGTCCCCCTCTGGCCTGCTTTTCAGACAGGCTGGGTGTTTTAAGGCACCTCCCTGAGGAAAGCAGCTGCAGGTGCTTTCCCCGTTCTGCTTTGCTTTGCTGGGAACTTGTGCACGAATCCAAACAGTTCTACAGAAGTAATGGAAATAGGAAAAACGCTGCTGGGAAGGTCTGACAGCACTGCCCACTCAGCCTGTGCTGCTTCAGCTGGGCTGTGGCAGTGCCAGCAGAGCTGGCACAGCCCTTGAGAGGCTTTCCACAGTGCTTTCCCAGCCGTGGGACGGGACAAGGAGCAGGCTCCTGACAGACACAGCCATGTGAGCAGCAGTGCCAGATACACAGTAAGGCCTGTCAAGCACCTCTGCTCCAATTCATGGCATTTTTTCTCTTCCAAGCAGATAACAGTATCTATCCTACCCACCTTGAGCAAATATTTGAGAGATAAGCAGCGCTGTTTGTGCTCAGCAGCAATGACTGGGCTCTGCTCATCACCAGGGACCTTTGCTGCTGTGTCCTGCAGGGCAGTTTCAGGTCATGCTCAGTGTCCCCCCTCTAAACAGCCCTCTTCTCCCTCTCTGTGGCATTTCCCACTGCCACCTCCTCCTCCTGCAGCTCCACAGCCAGGCCCAAAAGCCAAGCACAGCTGAGAGCCCCATGAAGCACAGGGAGCTCTGCAGAGCTTGCTGTGTGCTTGCACTGAGGGCAGGAGGGCACACATGGGGCAGGTCCAGCAGGGAGGACAGCGGGTGCAGGACACACCACCACGTTTGCAGGACCCACAGACAGGCATTTCTCTCTTCTTCCCCTGTCCTCCCACGGAATGAGCAAAGAGACACATTTTAATGACAGTTTGCTGAAATGTGTGTTCCCTGCTGATTTGACATTGGGCAGAAAAAGTGTCTACAAAATCAATTTTTAATAAATGTAAACAACTAAATTATGAATGACAAGAATATCACTGAACAGTTAAATATTAATCATGTAATTACTTAAATTAATACTTTTGGTGCAATATTGTGATAGAGAGTTCTACTTATGCAGTGTCACTCTGCTGGCCAGAGCAGTGCACAGGGACCACAGGACCACAGTGACCCCCACAGCAGAGGGACCTGGGGGCCTTAGGGGGGCCTCATGGTGCCACAGCCCCACTTGCTGATTGTCTCACAGGTCCCACAATACTGGGTGCTCTTCTTAAGACCTCTGGAACCAGATTTAATAGGAAAGAACTTGTATTTTCTGTTTTAAGATAAAGCTGTCAGGAAAACCAGTTTAGCCCAAACCAAAAATCTGGTTTGGGCTAAACTGGCCCAAACTAGAGAGCAAAGCGCCCCACCCCAAAAACTTTTCTGTCCCAAAGTGCCACGAAACTCCCCAACAGCTGTGTGTGACGTGCAGACCCACAGCTGTGGTCAGTGATGGTCTTTGGGATGACCAGAGGTGCTGTGGAGGGAGCTGGGGGTGCCAAAAGCCCTGTCTGCTTCTGGAAGGGAGCTGGGGGAGCTGCTGAAGGAGGTGGTGTGTCCTGAGCTCTGCTCTGGGGGCTGGACTCAGTGCCCTGCAGCCCCTGTGTGCTCCTGCCTGCACAGCTGCTGCAGGGAGCTGCAGGCTGGAAAATCGGTCACCGGGATTAGGGGGGGCAGCAGCCTTCTGCAGCTGCTGGCAGGCAGCACAGGGCTTCTTTCCTTGCCCAAGAAACTAAGAAAAGAATTTACTGGCACTCTTGTCCTTGTGGGTTGGCTGTCTTTGTTGTTTGTTTTTAATCTAATAGAAGAAGATCTTAATATCATGGTAAAATTGGTACAAAGCTAGAAACTCGCCCCTCGGCGTTTTGGCGAAACATTATTGAAAATGTGAAAGCCTTTAGCAGAAACAACAAAAGCACAAAGAAACTGTAGGAATGGGATCAACAGGTTCTGTTCTGGCTCTTGGGAGAGGCAGAGAAGTGCACCCAGCCAGGGCTGGAGGTGCCAGGCTGGGGGCTGGATGCCAGCCCCGTGGTGGCTCTGTGGCAGCAGAGGGCAGGGAGCCCTGGAGGGCTGGGGTGGGCAGCACTGCAAAGCAGGAAGCAAGAGCTGGGAAAAGCACCTTGCTGGGAGGGCAGGAGCAAGCCAGGAGGAAGAAGAGGGGACTGGGAGGATCTGAGCTCCAGGCAGATGGTGTGAGCACGGCCAGGGCGGTGGAGGCCGTGGAAGGACACGCTTGGCATCCTTAGGCTGGCAATTGCTGGAGCTGGTCTTGCCTCAGTCTGCTCCCTGTATGGAAATTTAATGTTGGACACAGATTATACAAGTGCTCCTAAATTAGAAAGTGAAGCATCTCTTGCAGAAAGGTGGGAGTGCTGAAGAAGTAAGTGTTCATTGTTCAGACTCGCCCTTTGCTGCAGGATCCCAGGGCAGCTCCTTTTGCCTTGTCTCCTCTCCCTGTGCCTCCTGCCTCTTCACAGGCATCACTGGAAGTACCATTCCTGTGTGCCATAAGCAAGGGCCTCCTGAAAGTGCTAATTTGTCCACCAGTACTGGCTGCCATGACCACCCATAAAAACAACCCTTGTCAGGGTGACTGCTGCCCACTCTGAGCTGCAGCAGCTCCCCATGACTTTGAACTCACAGTGGGTCCCTGGAGGGAGCAGCTTCCTGAGGCTGTCAGCCAGGCTGGTGCCTTATTTCTGATTGAGCATCAGCACATCTGGACAGTGCAAAGCCCTTCCTGTCCCCCTGCTCTTGCTGACTTGCCAGCTCTGACAGCCTGAGTGCCTTTTGCTCCTGGCTGAGGCATTTTGTTCTGGCCACCACAGACCCATCCACGGAGAGCTTCGTGTCCCTGTGCAGAGCATGGAGCTGCTCCTGATCACTGTGCTCCTTCCCACAGCTTCACACATGGAGAGCAATCCTGTCAGGAACTGTCCATTTGAAGTTCATTTTGTGCTCTCCCAGCATTGCATTTTCCAAAGGACTTTTCCAGGTATGGTTTGAGCTGGCGAGATGGGAGGAGAGGGAGCTCTTTCCACATGCAGCATTACAACACGCTGCAGTGAAGTTGGTTCTTGGAACGTAGCAGCCCCCTAAAATGTCAAATAAATCCTTAAACTATTCATCACTCTGTTTTTGGGGTGGCAGTTAAGTCTTTCAACACTCTGTGAGTTTCTTTCCCCAGCAGTAATTTTGCTGGTGAAGAAATACAGCTCAGGGCACTCCACAAAGTGGAGCCTCAAAATTCATGTTTTGTTTTCATTACCAAAAAAATGCTTTACTACATTAAAGAGTGGCCCATTAAAATTTTGTACCCTGTCTTCTCTGCACCCTGTCGTTGTTGGCAAGCCTTCCCCTGTGCCCGTGCAGAGCAGCTTTGCTTCTGCAGACTCCAGAGAAAGGGCAGCAAAGGGGAGGAGGCTTCAGCCACAGCTCAGCTTGTTCAGATGTAAGATCTCAAAACTTCCAATAGCCATGCAAATTTACTCAGTAAATGTATGTACTGAACCTTAAGCTATCAGTGCTTCCTCTGCTTTCAGTGCATCCCAGCACAGCACACTGCCAAAGGAAATAAATTAACTGTCTGGTTCCTGGAATAAAGTGTAGTGCTGTACAAAGCAGTATATTTAACTGTCTTGGGCAAATGGCCCTAAAATAACAACAAAAAAGAGCAGAGTGAATGACAGGAGTCTTACTGAACCTTGTGATTATATAAATTAAATGTTGCCAGGTGAACTGGATGGTATTCTGTGATACTGTAGGCACGCTGGAGGTTGGAGAAAACAGTAAATGTTATAATTAGGGTTTAGGAGAGCACTTGGTTATTCTCACAAGTAACCCAGACTGGCTGCATGCTGGCATGGGCATGAGAGCAGGCAGTAAAACCTGGAGCTTCCTTAATTAAGAGGGCAGAAAGGTTTTTTTAGCAGAATTCAGTGGAGACTTACCAAGTCCAGTTTTATTTATTATTTCCACATTTTATTTAGATACAAATGGCACATTAATAAATTAGCAAGTTGGAAGATGAGAGCAAGGTGCAGCTGTGGGCCAGGGCGCAGGGCACAGGCAGGAGCAGCAGCAGGGCAGTGGGGCAGCAAACCTGCCCTTCCCAGCACCTGGTGGGCACTGGGAGCACTCCCTACTGCTCCCCATGCTGCTGGGCTGGGAGCTTGGGCTGGGTGCTGGTGCTGGGAGGAGGGAGGCAGCCAGGCTGGGCTGCAGCAGTGCTGGGCATGGCTCAGACCTTGTTTTGCAGGGAAGGGGAGAGCCCTGCCCTGGCCTGAGCGAGGCTCCCGGGGATTTCCTGGGCTATTGGAAGGGCTGGCTCGATAGTGAAATGCAGCCTGCTGTGGGATGGTCTCTCTGGGAAATGGAGGAGTCCTCGTGGCAGGGTTATTTAAGACTGGACTTTGAAAGATGAGACCCTGTGCAGTTGGGAACAATGCTGCACTGTCAGAGAGATGGACTCAATTACTTAATAGGTCGTTGCTGTCTGTCTCCTGCGTTTTCCCTTTCAAGAACATATATTCAGCTGGGTTATTTCTCATGGGAAGACAAAGCCTTGTGAGAGGAGG
Organism: Haemorhous mexicanus; assembly: GCF_027477595.1. Lineage (NCBI taxonomy): Eukaryota > Metazoa > Chordata > Aves > Passeriformes > Fringillidae > Haemorhous > Haemorhous mexicanus. The sequence continues at coordinate 4,015,047 of NC_082352.1, read as the reverse complement.
CAGGCATTTGGAGGGGAGAGGCTGGAGGAGCAGCAGCCAGGCAGATCCCTGGTTTGCTCTCCGTGGAGCAGGCTCTGGAAAAACGTGGAGTGGTGTAGCTGATGTGGTCCTTTGGTCCCATAATCAGCTGATCCCCCGGTCTCATAGGTCTTGCTCCCGTTTTTTGCTCTCACAAAAGATTTGCCAGGGTGCTCTCCCCCTGCCAGGCCCATCCCCAGCACTGCTGGTGGTGACGCTGTGGGGCTGCGTGGGCCATTGGTTTCTGGTTTTCTGCATTGGATGGACACTGACAGGTCCATCCAGCCCATCTCAGTGCCTGGGCAGCCTCTCCTTCAGCACAGAAGGGCTTGGATGGTGTTTGATCAAATGCCAGCCAAGCTGGGGGCAGGCTCGTGGCCAGGAACCCATCCCTGGAGTAGCCACTTGGTAGCAGGATGTGGAGGACAGGGATGTGTCACAGCCAGGGACTCGTGTTCTCCCCAGGATCCCTCTGCCAGCCCTGGGGTGAGCATTCCAGCTGTGGGGTGATTCTCCCCAGGATCCCTCTGCCTCTGGGGTGAGCACTCCAGCCCTGGGGTGAGCATTCCAGCTGTGGGGTGATTCTCCCCAGGATCCCTCTGCCTCTGGGGTGAGCATTCCAGCTGTGGCCATGGCCCTGCCTGGCTGTGGGCTCTCAGTGCCCACAGCCAGGGCTCCTGTCCTCCAGCTCGTGTTTGTCACCAAATTACCACCCTGCATTACCTTATGCACCGTGAATTGGTGCACCTAAATTGGTTGTTCTGAAGCCCCAAGGGTGCAATCAGATTTTGTCTTTTTTGCCCATTTCTTTTTCTCTTCTCTCTTTTCCAGAATAAGTCGTCTGTTTAATGGCACAGAGCCCATTGTCTTGGACAGTTTAAAACAGCATTATTTCATTGATCGAGATGGGGAGATTTTCAGATATATATTAAGCTTCCTAAGGACATCTAAGCTACTGCTCCCAGATGACTTTAAGGTAAGGAAAGCTAGAGTCTGCAATCTGTTTTTTCCTCCCGTTCCGTCATTTGTTTTGGGGCAGGTTGGTTTGTATGCTTGACCTAGACACACTTAACTAAATGTTGCTGTTTATTTGTTAGGATTTTTAGTACTTGTGTATTACACCAGGGATGCTATTATTTAATAAATGGACCAGTGGTTGTCATGGATACCGAGAAAAGTTAAACGATGAAGCTTATAGCTAAATCAGTTTTTCTAAACTAATTGTATTTTCTCACATTTTTAGCTTATTTATCAGGGTATAACAACAATTAAGAAGCAGCATCAGCAACTTGCACTTGGCAGGGTTTAATGCTCAGAATTTGAAAGAAATGTTTCGAATTTGATACGTAGAGGACTTGAACTGTGTAAATCTTTTTCTTGTTGGTACAAAAAAGAAACCCCTAAACAAGGCCATGAGGATTTGTGTTAGACATAACCACTGCAGATGATTTGATTTCAGGAAGTAATCTGCTCACAGTTAATGTCAAAATATTCTTGGGAGCTGGAATTGACTGAGGGCTTTTTAAGGAGCAGGAGATGTTTTGTGTGAAGTCGTGGTGCTGGTTGTTTCTCTGCAGGCCCTGATTGTTTAAAGGCTCTCCTTTTGGCCTTTTGCACTTACGAAAATTCCAACATTGCCACCCTGATGATTGAAAATTAGAAGACAAAAGTGTCCAAACTGTAGATGACAAGATTCAACAAAAGCACTTATTCCAGGATGAGATGAGGAATAAATGGGATGGCAGATGGGGATCTGCTCAGTTAGAGGATGCAGAGCATTGCTAGGAAGGAGAACTCCTGCTTTCCCTGAAGGGCCATTTCACTTTGTTGTACTAGCTGGGCACAGCAGCACTTGGTGAGTTGTGACTGAGTGAGTCCAGAGTGGTGGTGGTGGCTCTTGCTTTGGAGTAGAGCTGGTCCTTGTGCTGCCAGCTCAGCCATTCTCACCTGAGCTAGGAGGACAGTCATGCCTGACCCCCCGTGGGAGGGTCTGCAGCTCACATCTGCAACACATCACAACCTGCAGGGACAGGTTTTGGCAGTCCTGGTTTGAGCTCCAGCCCAGAAGGGCTGCCCTGAGCACTGGTGTTCTGGTGAGTCTCAGATGGGCTGGAGAAGTGCCTGTGGGATAAGGGGGAGCCAGAGAAATGAGGGCTGGGGGGGAGCAAACTCTGCAGAGAAATGAGGGCAAACCTGTGTGTAGTGGTGGAGCTAAAGAGCAGAGCAGTCCTGGGGGCTGTGGGATGGATCAAGGGAAGGGTGGATGGAGAGATGGGAGAGGCACAGGAGAGCAGCTGTGTTTTGGACAGTCCAGTGGGACAGTGTGAGAAGAGGCCAAACCCTGAGTGCTCTGTCCAGTCTGGCCCCTCAGTTTGGGAAAGAATGTTCAGAAGTTTGAACATCTCCAGAAGGGGCAATGAGGCTGGAGCACAAACTCTGAGAGGAACCCCTGAGGGAGCTGGGGGTGTTCAGCCTGGAGAAAAGGAGACTCAGGGGTGCCCCTCATCACTCTGCACAGCTCCTGAAAGGTGCCTGTGCTCAGCTGGGGCTGGGCTCTTTCTCCAGGCAGCACTGACAGAACCAGAGCACTCAAGCTGCACCAAGGGAAATACAGGCTGGATATCAGGAAAAAGTTTTTTACAGAAAAAAACTTTTCTGGAATGGCTGCCCGGGGAAGTGGTGCAGTCCCCATCCCTGGGTGGGTTTAACAAAGCCTGGAGGTGGCACTGAGTGCCAGGGCTTAGTTCAGGTGTTGGGGCTGGGTTGGACTCGATGACCTTGAAGGTCTCCTCCAACCCAGTGATTCTGTGACTCTGTGAAGAGAGGGTCAGGGAGAAGAGAGAGATGGTTTGAGCTGATCATGACCTCAGCCAGCATCCAGATTTCCGAGGTGCTCAGTCCCAGAAGCAGCAGGGTTTGGCTGGAGCCCCCAGGGTTTGTCTGTGCAGTGAGCCTGGCAGGGCTGGGGGGGCTGTGCCTGCTCAGCCCCTGCTCCCCCATCCCTGGGCACAGGGGAGCTGCATCCCAGTCAGCTCCTCCCTGGGAGAGCTTTGGAGCAAACCCCAGGCTAATGAGGGCTCAAGAACAAAGCAAAGCACTGCTAGGTGGGGAGTAAGTAAATCAAAATGCATAGAAGAATGCTCTGTAAAGCTGTATTAAAACTGCACTGTAAACGGATTTAACTTCACAGAAATTGTGTAATTTTGCCAGCATGATTAAAGTGACAGAAGACAATAATCAAAGGCAGCAAATGGAATCACTTGGTGTTTCTAAATGCAAAACTCTATTTAAGGTATAAAACCTGACAGCTTTTCCAGTGAGACTTGCATTAAATGTTCTTTATGTCAAACAAAGCACTATCAAGTGTTTTGAATATTTATTAGTTTTTACCCCTTAATTTAATCAAGCAGTTTATTAGCCTCAAGGTTTAGCCAAGTTGCTTTTCAACCTGAATTGCTGCTCAGATGGTTATTTTGGAAAGTTTGGAATGTTAGCACCACACCACCATTATTGTGTTTGCTATTTCAGTGTTGTTTTCAGACAAAGTTAACACTGAAATGCAGAGAAAGTGGGGTGTGTGTTCCAAGGCTAGTGATTCTGTATTATCAAGTCTGATGGCGTGTTTACAGTGAATATTAATTACACTTGCAACTACTGCTGAGACAGAACTTGAAAGTGTCTCCAAGGTCTTCCTGCTGAAGGTAGCACTGCTATGGTTGCTGTAATTTTCCTGGGTTTGGGGGATTTTAAGCCACATGAAGTGTTCTGAGGAGTGAGTGTGAGTGTGGCTGTTCTGCTCTGCAGCCAGCCCGTGCCCAGCTGGGGATGGTGCCTGGCTGGAGCTGCTGCCAGCTCCTCTGCCTGCTCTGGTTCAGTGTGAGCACCCCTGGGGCCAGCTCAGCCCTGCCCCAGGAGCTGCTCCTCCCCTGCTGCCCAGACTGCCCTCCTTGATCCCCCCTGCCACCACAGGGGCTGCCCAGGATTGTCCCCTTCACTGCCCATGCCTAAGTGCACACGGAACCAGGAGCTGCTGTGAGTCTTGTTTGAGACTCTGTGAATATTGTCACTCCCTCTGAGAGGGAGGAGCAAAGGGCACAGCACATCTGGGCTTTATGTGGATTGCAGAGATCTCCTGTAGCACCAGAATGACAGGGCCACCACTCCAGTTCAGTAATACAGTTACAAATTGGTGTGCTTGCATTGAAAGTCTCTCAAACTGACCCCAGTGCAGTTGTCATTGCAGAAGTGAGCAACTTTCTTTCATAGCTAGGAGTCAGATCTTCACAGCACTAAAAATACAAGAGAAACACTGAGTTAGGGTGACAGTTTGTTGTTTCATGTAATAAAGAGTAACAAGTGAAAAATGGACAGAAAGAGCCATTTCAGCCTGTTCAGGAGTCAGCATTAGGTACAAAAACAAAGGGTGTCTTCGAGAGCAGCAGCAGGTCTGTGGGACACAAGGGCTCAGTCTGTGCTGGTGCCTGTGCCTGGGGGCAGATCTGGACCCTTGGCCCTGGCATGGAACAGCAGCCCTGCTGGCCTGGAAGTCACAGCTCCCACCTCCTCCCCAGGAAGATGTCACCCCTGCCACAGGTGACTGCCAGAATCTAGCCCACTTGAAATCCACCACAGCAAAAGCTTTTCTACTGAACAGAAAGCAGAAAATTGGTTTGTGAAAGGCAGAAGGCTGCATCTTGGGAAGGTCTGTTTCCATGAGATCTACATGTAGGCCAGAAGCTGTGGCTGGAGAAAGGCTGTGTGCATCCCTGCCTGTCTGCTCCCTCCTTCCAGTCACCTGGCAGAACTTCCCACTAGTCCCTCAGCAGCCACAGGAGCTTCATGGTGGCTGTAAAGGCTTTTTGTGGCACTTTAGAGAGAAATTAAAGGCTGGACTGTCTATCTCCCTTTCAGTCTATCAAAGAGCACCCTGCTTGTGACTGCACTGGTGGTGGGAATCACCTCCAGAGGAAAATGTGTTCCTGGGCTAAAGAGAAGCAGTTCCACTGTCTGTCACGCTGCTTGGCTCTGGTGCTGCTGTTAGGGAGCTGGGAACACAGGGAAATAATGCTTGTAAGAAGTGGGAGATGCTTTGGTCCTGCAGGACGAGGAACTCCTGGGTGTTGTACAAAATCTGCTGTGGAGTGCTGCCAGCAGCTCAGCAGCACTGCCCTGCCTGGCTGGAGCCTCTGAGGTGTCCCTGTGCAGGGACAGGGCTGTGCCCTGGGGCTGGGCTTCAGGGACCCTCTGTGCCCTTGGCTGCTCCCTGCCTCTGCAGTGGGATGTGCCTCTCCTGGATGGGGCCATGTCAGCACCTGCCTTTGGTAACTCACTGAAACCAGCAGCATGGAAATGTTCTTGTGCACTTCTGTGGCACCTCCCTGGGGAGGGCTCTTGAGGGTTTCATGCTTCTGCTTCACATTTCAAATTAAACTTAAGTAAATCTTCAGGGTGGGGTTTGATATCTGCAGTGCAAGGGTGGCAGAACCTGTGCCAGTATTACCTGGGCATCCAGAGCAGACAGTCCAGAGCTGGGCTCTCCCAGGCTGGTCACAGACAGAATTCTGAACAATGTGTAAAACCTGAAGGAGAAGATTTTGGGCTTGGTGTGCAGAGCCCACGACCCTGTCCAAGCACAGGATCTAGAGAACCTGACCCCCATGCTGTGAGCCACTCACTCTGTATTCCTGGCTCTGTGAAACCCTCCTCCCTCCCCAAACACACTGTCAGATTCCCTCAGGATGCCCCAGTCCCTCCCTGCAGAAAGGCAAATGTCCCATCAGAGGAGCAGGGGAATCTTTGCTGCTGGTGGCTGTGGGAGCAGCGCAGAGGGGTCACACAAGGTGTCCTTGCTGTCCCTTCCCAGCACTGTCACTGGGGGACTGCACTGAATTTCTCTTGCTGCAGAAGACTCTTTTTTACCCTCTCCACCTGTTACTGTACTACAGCACAAGGGGTTGGCCTCACTGGCACTGCCTGGCAGTGGTGCCCTGATTCCCTGACATAGCTCCTGGCATCTCCTCAGTCCCCAGGGCTGTCACAGGGCCCTCCCCAGGTGCACAGCCCTTCCCAGACTTGTGCTGAACCCGAGTGTGGAGCAGGCACAGGCAGGAGAGCCTGACTTTGAGTCTAACCCAAACCCCTTGGCTCAGCACGTGGTGCTCCAGCCCAGCCCTGATCTCCACACAGCCCCTCAAGTGTGGCTCTGTCATTCTGGGGCAGTCGTGGAAGAGCTGTTCCATCTGAAGGCAGGTTTTCTTCTCACAGAATGCTATCAGAATGTACAAGTTATGCTGTCCATTTCAGGGCAAATGGCAGCTAGCAAGAGTCACTGCACAGCTGCAGTTGATGGGGTGGGCTGAGCTGGGCTGGCTGTGGGGGAAGCAGGGCTGCTGTGGTCTGGGTTTTGCTTGGTTTATGGCATTGCTGTTCTGGCCCGAGGCTGCAGGACCATTGAAGTCCTTGATTCAGGACTCTGCCAGGCCAGTGCAGAGCCAGGGGAGGCAGTCAGAGCCTCTGAAACATGATGGGCTTTGCATCCAGCCTCAGGAGCCCTGTGCCACCCTCTGCTCCCAACAAGGAAGGGCTGTTCTTTCTATCACTGCACCATCTCTTCCAAGTTCTACTGTTGAGTTTTCTTAGCACACAACACTTGACTGATTTTACAAATAATACCTTATTTTATAGTGTCCATGAACCCAGATTCTCTAAAACTGGTTTTTCAGGACCTACTGAAAACAGCAGACGTTTTTCCATTGCCTTCAGAAAGTACTGGGTGCTCCTGTTCACTCTACACCATTACATTTCTCCTTAGCATTGCATGTTTCCTTGCTTGGAAAAGCAATCCATGGCAGCAGCCAGGTGAGCATTTGGCAGGCCACTGCACACCCCTCTGTACTGAGCACAGTCAGGTGGTAAGACTGTGCTGATTCAGTGTCCTGCACAGACACTTCAGAATTTTTTTGTTAATTTAGGCCACTGATCCCTGTAGCTTTAAACTGATGCCCTGCTCAGTACTGAGGGACAGAGAAAAGCAGCAGTGGTTCAGCAGAGGGTTCTGGTTCTGGGGAGGGTGAGAGCACTTCCCAGCAGAGGACAGGGCTTTGGGGCTGGTGCTGCCTTACCTGAGCCCAGGTAGTGCAGGCAGCCTCCACAGCTCTCTGCCTGGCCTGTTCCCAGCACTGGTTGCAGGTTGTTTGCAGCATGCTCCCTGCATGATTTCTTCTTTAATCTTCTGTGTTTTCCATCTTCAAGCTGTCCCGTGAGAGTGTTTGTTGCTCTCATTTCTTCCCACTCGCTCTTATCCCTCTTCCTCTCTGCTCCTCTTATCCTCCAGTCCTTTTTTCTGCCTTAGCTGTGTGCACATTGTCCCCACCTCAGCAGACATCAAAGAGATGTAAAGGATTGGTGTCCCTTTTGTAAGTCGATCACCTTGCCCTGTCACTGTGAATATTCATGTGTCTCCAGGCTGCAGGCAGCCCTGGGGTGAAGGAGCACCTCCACTACCAGTGGGTCTGTGGTGCCAAATTTGAGCAGAGATAACTGCTTTGGTTCAGTAATCCCCTGCAGCAGGAGATTTTACAGGTTAATTCCAAACCAGTATGAAGAGTTGCACCTTTTTGTGCTGCATCTCCACTGGCCTTTGATTCCCCTCCTCCCCGAGTCCTGGGGCAGCAGCACACCCGTTATTTCTCATGTGCTTTGGGTGCCCATTTCTTGACTGCTCCTTGACATATCATTCTTTCCAGTCCAAATGATTTCAGCCATTTCAGTCTTGATCTTTCTTTTCATTTCATTTTATTTTTCATTTCTCTGGTGTAGAACTGGCCTTTGTCCCAGGTGTTGAGCTCCAGCACACCCCACAGGAGCACCTGTGGGGCAGCATTTGAGATGCAAAGAGGTGCAGGAGCAGGGAAATCAAAGCCAGGATCTGCAGGGAGGAGCTGAGCTCTCGCTGCTTCTCTTCCCCTGGGAGGCTGGAGGTGGCTGGGGCAGCAAGGTGCCCCCCAGGGCCTCGTCCCTCTCCTGGTCTGGCTGGGCTTGAGGGCTCACACCCTTTGCCTCCCTGTGCTCTCACATATTTCAGCTGAGGTGGGAAAATCTGTCAGAATCTGATGAAACAATCACTGAACTGGGAATTGGATCAGATTGGGAATTGGAATTGCCCAGAGCCCAAGGGAGGTGATGGACACGTGGCAGGGAAGGACTGCTTCTGTTCAGCCCTTGGAGCACGCAGCTGACTCCGGCCAGCAGGATGGTCACCACCTCCCTGGCATTTACCAGCCTCCACAGTACACTTGAAATACATGAACAGTCATCCACAGCAGGCAGCAGCTCAGCTGCTGGAGCTGGATTTCAGCCTCAGCAGAGGCAGGTGAGAAGTGAAGCTGAACTGACATCTCCATCTCCCAGCGAAGCCTGAGCTCTGCTGGGAGATCAGAAGTGTCCGAGCGGCGAGTGGAGAGCAGGGCTTGGAACATCTTCTCTTCCATCAGGGAGCTTTGTTTATTGCAAGCAGCTATTTTGATTTCTTAAGCCAAGAGTGAAGCCTTCTGGCACTGAGCTGATGGGATAATAAATGAAAGGATAATTCAGTGCCATGGGAATTTCTCAGTCAGCCCAGACACTCGAACACCAGCACGGTGTGGTTTCTGTGGAGGTGTGAGTGCGTGGGTACCTGTTGCCTTTGCTCTCTTGCTGACAATACATAAGCCTAAGTAGGTCAAACAGGAACAATACTCATTTTTAAAAGAGAACTATAAGCATTTCTAGTTTCTCTCTCTCCCTCTCTCTTTTTTTTTTGTTCCCCAGGACTTTAATCTTTTATACGAAGAAGCAAAGTATTACCAGCTGCAGCCAATGATTAAGGAACTTGAGCGATGGAAACAAGAGAAAGAACAAAGGAAACATTTCCAGCCTTGTGACTGCTTGGTTGTAAGAGTGACTCCAGATCTGGGGGAGAGAATTGCATTGAGTGGGGAGAAGGCTTTGATAGAAGAGATCTTCCCGGAGACGGGGGATGTCATGTGCAACTCTGTGAACGCGGGCTGGAACCAGGACCCCACCCACGTTATCAGGTTTCCCTTGAATGGATACTGCCGGCTGAACTCCGTGCAGGTAATGAACGGCCCTTCCTGCTGCCTGCTCGGCTCTGGGCTGCTTTTTCACTGGGTCTTCTTCAATTATATGCAAATTATTTGCTTCTGCCCAATTACTTTCAGTGCTTATACTGCAAGGAAACATTTTTCTGCCTGGTGAGATCACAGTCTTTCAGGTTTTCCTAACTCTAAGCAGAAAAATACATTTAGATTTTGTGTATGTTAGTGCCATGCTGGCCTCATAATGGTGTTATACTGATAAATGCTAATTTTTTTCATCAATGTATAGCCTTTGGCAGGTTTTTTTTTTCCTCCAAAGTGCCTCTAGGAAGAAAGAGAGAGTTCCAAAAACTACAAAAAAAATCTCCACACCATTTTATAGAAAATGCAACAATGTGTAAATGCATAATTTATGTCTCACTCATAATTAAATGATGGTGCCTGCGGGATGGACTTAAAAAAATTGATCTCTGCACTTTCTTTTTTTTCAAAAGGATGTTCTATAAAAATTGCCCAGAGTATTTTAAACAAAAATGTATTTCATTTTATACCCAGAGTTTTGACATTAGGTTTAAAATTAAACATATGAAACAAAAGAAGATAACTGGACAGATAGGTGGATGGCAGCAGGAATAAATACATGGTCTGTGTTGAGGCAGCAGCCTGGGGGCAGGCAGTGCCATTTCTCAGGGATCACCAGTGCTCTGCTGCTGCTGGGGCTCTGCTGGGGCTCTGGGCAGGAACCAGCTGCCCTTAACTTGGGCAAGACAGAGCTCCTGCTTTCCCTGTGTGTTCCTTTGGAATACGCTGCAGATGCTCCTGTCATGGGCAGGAAAATCAACCCAGAGGGGAGCATTTCCCACATTCCCATCCTGTGCATCCTGTGCAGCTGGGCTGTGGCTGTGGCTGTGACCTGGGCTGTGGGAAATGCTCTGTCTGCCTTGAGAGAGTCCCCTGGGGGCAAAAACCCAGGGAAGAGCTGGTCTGGGGGCCAGGCTGGCTGGGCAGGGGGGCAGCAGCGAGGGAGGACACGAGCCTGGAGCTCTGTGGCTGTGTGGGTGCTGCACATCAGGCTCAGGCACCCTGTGTCTGCCAGGCTGCCAAGGGGATCTTCAGCAGAGTCCCCTGAACGTGTACAGGTGGCTGGAGGTGCCAGTGCCCCCCTGCGTGGGCAGCATTCCCTGTGCCCCTGAGCTGAGACCAGCCCAGACCCCCTGGGCTCGGGGGGGCTTTGGGTCCAGACTCCCCAGTGGTGGCTTTGGGTGAACTGCACCAGGCTGGGGCTCATTCTGCACAGCCCTGAGCAGCCTCACACCTGGCAGGGCTTGGGGGGGTTGGCAGGGGCTGCCCAGAGCAGCTCCGTTTTTGGCAGTGGCACAGGGAGGTGTCCCCATTGGCAGAGGCACAGAGAGGTGTCCCCATTGCTGTGCTGGGAGGAGAGGGAGCAGCTCAGCTCGGCTGGGGAAGAGCATTTGTGTCCCAGCCATGAGACACAGTGGCTGGGGAAGAGCATTTGTGTCCCAGCCATGAGACACAGTGGCTGGGGAAGAGCATTTGTGTCCCTGCCATGAGACACAGTGGCTGGGGAAGAGCATTTGTGCCCCTGCCATGAGACACAGTGGCTGGGGAAGAGCATTTGTGCCCCTGCCATGCTGTCCATGGGAGCCTGTTGGATCCCACCAGCAATGAGAGGAGCAGAAACCATAAAGGGTCACAGTGAGCAGCTCAGCCCTGCCTGGCAGAGCTCTGGGTGCCCACATGGTTGAGACTCAGCTCTTTTATCCAGGGCTGTGACTCCTGGGATACATGTGCTACACGTGTAGTAAGAGCTGAACACTAATTACTGTTATTATTTGAATGTGTTTTGAATTCAGTCAAAATTCAGACAGAATCAAAGGGTCTCTTTGCAAGTTCATGTTGTGAAAAAAATTTCTGTCAAAGAGTCTGCAGTATAAGTAATCCTGTTAAATTACATCATTTTACTAAATTGCATCATTTTACTATGTAATGAATAGAAAGTGTTTTCAAACACTTTCTGGAAAATGATGCATTTCTGAGACCAAAGGCTGATGAAATCAGCAGCTAATTAGCATTGGCTCTGATGAACTCTGGTCAGCACACAGGCTCTGCTCTTCCCCCTCCAAGGATTTTTTTGGCAAAACAATATTAAGTCCAAAACTGGAATTACAGTGAGGCAAATGCACAGACTTAAGGGAGATGGGTACTGGTTGGAAGAGCAGAATTGCTTGCAGAGAGTCCCACAGAGCAGCACAGGAAGGAACCTGTCTGCTCTTTGCTCAGGTGATACATTACTTCTGCCTCCCTGTGCTCTGCTCAATGTATTTGGTAGCACAGTTGCAATATTCATATTTGAAAAATATTTTCATCACATGCTTTATATCAAGAACTGTGTGTATAAAACAAAGAACATCAACATCTAATAGGCAAAAAATAATACAGTAACTCTTAATTTTACACCCATTTGTAATTATATATAGGTACAGGTTTTTTCAATTCCTTGCAATAGGTTCTGGTGGGAGTCATGAATTTACCTTAGAGAAAATTCTGTGATGCTTGTGAATGTTGAACATTAAGTCTTAATAATTAAGAATGTATTTGTTAATATTCTGCACAATTTAAATGAAAGGATCAGGTTTCCATTTGGAAAACCTCCCAACAAAATCAGATGTGCTTGGAATATTGGAAGCCAGCATATATTAAATCTGAGCACAAATCCCCTCTTTAATAATGTGCATGTGTCCCTGTACATGGGAGAGTCACAGCTGACACTCAGTTTTTGGCATATTCTCTTTGGGGGTTTTCAGCAGAGCAGCAGAGATGGTCACTGCTTTCCCCCTGTCCATATCTTGCCTTCAGAAGAAACCAAATGTAAAGAATCAAATTCTCTAAGTGGGATTTAAACCTGTCCATGTTCAAATGCTGTTCAGTCTCATGGGAGCACTGAAAGGAGCCTCTTCCCTAGACCTGAGCCCAGCCTCATCCCAGTGACACTCAAAACTGCAGTGTTTAAACATCCTCAGCATTGTTTACAGGATTTGGCCTGAGAAAATTGATGATCCCAGGGTTTTAACTCCAGATTACAGCCTGCAGTCTGGTCCTTCTAGCACGTTCTGGGCCAAAAGGAATTGCTTTGTTGGCTGGTGCTGCTCTGAGGTGCAGTGTCTGTCTGGACTGGGTCTTTGCACAGAGGGGCTCCATGAGAAGGAATCCTGTGTTAACACCCAGCTTTCCATAGCTTTGGTCTGAGGCAAGCCAAGGGCACCCCCCTGCTTGTTTTGTCTTAGAAGCAAATTGATTTAAAGAACTTTTTCGTAAGGATTTTGAAGTCCCATCTCTCTCAGAAATCTTCCCTGCCAATCCTCTGCTCCACTCCCCAGTTCAGTGGGAGAAGCCTCTTTTCCCATGGCTGGATTGTCTCTCATCATCCTGTCAGGGCTAGGAGCAGTGAGCACAACATAGGCAGAATATATTCCAGCCTGTGAACCAGCAGCCTGCTGATGTCTTATTCCTCCTTCCATCTCAGACTCCTCCTGCCTTCCCCTCTGAGCAGGAACAGTGCTGGTGTCTGCACCCATTTCTGTCCTACAGGCCCCATAGAGCCTGGGTGAATAAGAGAGATGAAAGTTTTCTTTCTTTATCTTAAATGTATTTTATTAACCCACTCTCCTGCCTCTTCTTTTCTTCTCTCCCACTTCATTTTTCTCCTATACTCTGGTGTGCTTTTTTGATCTTTCACTTCTCCTGCTTTCTCGCAGTGTAGAGTTTGTAAAAATCAGGGCAAAAGTCAGGGAGATTTGGCAGATGTGACTTTCTGAGAATGTTAAGTCCCTGTGTCCCAGGGCCAGGCAGAACTCCTCAGGCAAGCTGATTTTCAGCAGACTGGGCAGGACTTAGACAAAGCTCTGCTGGAGCAGCCTCTTCCTTTGCCCGTCCTTGGAGCCAGGGTAGCAAGAGTGAAAGGTTTTAGTCAGCCCTGAAAGCCAAAGCCTGGATTAAATGCAGATGGATAACACAGGCAGCCCCCAAGGAGGGATGGAAGGGATTAAAGGCAGCAGATGCTGCTGCCATGGCTTGCAGTGCACCAGGACACCACCTTGGACACAGCTGTCCCTCCAAAATCACCTTCCTGGAGAAGGCAGAGCCAACACCCAGGCAAAGGAAATGGTGCACTGAGCAAGGCAGGTGGGTGTGTGGGAGGGCAGGGCTCTGGAGGGAGCACTGACCTGCTCACACTGAACTGGACACAGACCAAACTCCTCCTGGAACCTGAGCCCAGACGAGCTGACTGTCTGCAGGTGGATGTGTTGCTTGGACACTTCTCTAGGATGAAGAAGAAGTTTGTAAAGGGCTTGGTCCAGGTTGCTGTGGGTGCAGAGAGGTGTCACACGGGGCTGGTGCTGCTGTGAGCAGGATCCTGGGTTTAATAAACCATGGGGTCACTTCCCTGTTCCTCCTGCTGCCACACTTGGGGTGAGGCTCTTGGAGAACAGCACAGGCTGCTCCTTGATGGCATTTATCAGTAGAGAAAACCACAGCAACCATTTCCAGGCTGCTGCCCAGGACCCAGGGGAGCCTGAGTGGGTCCTGCATTGTGATCTGCCCGAGGTGGATCTGGCATCTGCCCTCACCTGGCTCTGGGAGAGGCCTGGTGTGTCCTGCTCTGCTGGGAAGCTGAATATCAACCCCACACGCCTGTGAGAAAGGGCCCCGTTCCCAGAGCCAGGATCAGCATATCCTGGGGAAATGTGCTGGGTGACAGTCACAGAAATCAAAGTTGCCTCTGGGTTCCTTAAATTCGCGCATCTAAATGGCACCAACTTTTCTTCAGGAGGAGAATGAGAAAATACATATTTGGGCAGTACAGATTAACCTCTTTTTGGGCCAGAACATTTCCCTGTTGTCCATGTCCTGGCTCTGCATCCTGTCCCTGCCATATTTTGCTCCCTTCCAGCGAGGGCAAACAGTTGTGATTGCCACAAAGAGCTGGTGGATGTGTCATCTGAACTCCTAATACATTTTCATCTGCCAAGGAAGAGCTTCTCAGCCCCCCTCTCTCTCAGACTGTTCATATTCCTCATGATTAATTGGCACTTTTTATTAGAACTTAAACCTGATGTTGCTTTCTATAAGAAGTGAGAGCATCAATATCACCACAGTTTACTATAAAATGTACTAAGCTGCTCTGCAGTGTGCTTATTTCTCTGATTAATTTTTGTTTTCTACAGAGGTTTGCTGAGAGCGAGACTTTAATCACAGTGCAGTCATTTAACAATAAGTTGTAGAATTATAGCTGAATAATATTCATTCAAGGAGGACTCGAAAGACTAAATCCATCATTTAGATCTGGTGCTTCCAGATGCTTTTATCACTAAAATTTCCTAAATATTAATCTGATTGTTTTCCCTCCACACTGCAGGTGCTCGAAAGGTTATTTCAGAAGGGATTTAACGTGGCAGCTTCCTGTGGTGGTGGGGTGGATTCCTCCCAGTTCAGCGAGTACGTGCTGTGTCGCGAAGACAGACGACCACAACCCACCCCAACAATCAGAATAAAACAGGAGCCCCTGGACTAGACCCTCCCCGTGCCCCCTTTGTAACCGTAGAAGTGTTTAATAGTCCCTTATGTGAAACACTAAGGATTTGCAAAACAGTATTAGCAAACAGATTTGGACTTGATGTTGCCCATTAGTGGTACTCTGAAACTACCTGTCACACAGCCAGCCATGCATTTGGGAAACCACTTGTCTGTCCTTCACGGTGGAGTTCCTGAGCACACCCAGCATGGCAGGGCTGGGATGGACTTGGGGCTGACCAGCAGTGGTGTGGAACAGGCAAAGCTTTGGAAACCCTGGCCCTGGACTGGACTTCTGCAGCAAGAGCCATGGAAGCAGTGGAAAGGACCAGCAGGAGCCCGGGGACAGCCAGAGCTGCGCTGCGGGGACGGGGGCGTCTGCGGGAGGAAGAACCCCAAAAACTGCACTGAGAACCTTCCCTGACTGCTGCCCCTCCTCCATATCAGACGTGCTCCACACCCCAGCATCACAGTCACCTGGTGATTGTACTCACCCACATCAGCAAATGGCTTATTTTTATACTACATTTCCAACTGAGGTCTCTCTCTGTGAACAGGATCCAGAACCAGAACAGGACTGATTCATAGTCACTGGTGCTCAGTACTTAAACCCCCCCAACAAAGCAAATGAAACAAGTGACAAGAAATTAGACAGGCCCACTTATGGCAATATTTGCAACAGTAGGGATCTGGAAGCACTAACTAAAATGCCATCCACCATCACACGAGGGTCACATAGCCCACGAGGAGCTGCAGCTCTTTTAAAGCCAATCTTGTTTTGACACAGCAGCTGTTAAGTTTTGCATCATCAAAGAAGTGTGGTTCTACCAAACAAGGCACCCCTTGTTAATCATTTACTAACCATGTTAGAAGCCCACATTTAGCAGGAAAGTTTAAGCATTTTGGACAAGGCCACTCTTAATGGGTCTGGAATTCTTGCAAAGAGTTGTTAAACCCCTGTATTGCCATTGCCAGGTGAAAGCAGGATGCCGTCGGTTTCAATTGTTTTATTATTTTAAATTATTATTAAAATTTGAATTCTCTAGCTGCCCTTTATCTGTGTAGCTTTCTCTGTAACAAAGTCAGGGGTCTGTCTGCAGGAGGTCCTGCTTCTGCCAGGACTTGGCACTGACTCACAGGGCTTTCTAACTCAGGAGACAGCACCGTGTTTGCAGGTGCAAGGCATTCTGCTAAATCCTGTTTATTACTGTTTAGCATGATTGGGTCCTCAATCACTAATTCATGTGTTAATCACAATTTAGTTTCTCCCACAATAATTTATAGAATACTGTAGTAGATGATGAATTTTAATTAAAGTCTTTTTAGATGCATAAATACGGCCATACGGAACAAGGGACAGAGTTATTAAGTGGTCAACAGTTCTTAATGCAAATTGATTGCAATCAGGCAAAATTTAAAAGTCACATTTAAGACTAGTATTTTCAAAAGCAATGAACTGTACTGACTATCCAAGGTAAAATCTAGGCAGGGGTCTAATTTTTGGAAAAGGGCTGGATACCTGTCCATGGAAAATCAGACCTCTGCAGGTTTTCTCACCTTGGTCACCCAACCCAGAAATCTCTAATGGCAATCCTGGCCGGTTGGCCTGCTACCTTAGCAGAACAGTTGAGCAAATCTGTCTACTTTAAGAGTTGTAAAGTTATTTTATTTTGTGGTTTTATACTTGTACGACATTCTAAAGTTGCTAGGCATTGCCATATTTGAATATATGGCACAGCATTCACCTTTGTATGTAAGATATCTGTAGAATTGTATATTATACATTTAATATTGTAAAGAACTTAACGTATAATTGTCATGTATTTGTGTATGCACATTTCTTATACAGTACTTCATGCCATAAACATTTCTGTAAAGTAAATGAACAAAAGAAGCACGTAGGGTGGAACACTCACTGTATCTCCCATGTTGTTTGAAAGAGGTGAGAATTTTTGATTGCGTCTTCTCCAGCCCTTTGCTCCATTCAGCTTGATGTAGCTATGTCTTACAAAAAGATAGAAGTGTTTTATTTATTACTTTCATACCTTTAAGTCCAAAGTATCCCTCAATGGTCCATTCAGGTTCTTGTTTTTATCCTGTATCCACTCCTGCCCTGCCCTCTGGCACGGGGTGAGCTGAGCACTCCTGGCAGCACACCCTGTCCAGTTCTTACCTCTCAGCCAGGGAATAAAGGTGATATTCCATCCCAGGGGCTGCTCCTGCCCCTGGTGCTCTCCCCAGGCAGCTCTGGGGAGTGCAGACTGGGATGGTGCTTTTACACATCTGTGGAACGTTGGAAGTATTTGTGGTTGCTTGGTTGGTTGCTTGGTTGGTTGCTTGGTTGGTTGGTTTCTCCTCAGTTTGGTGTTTACTGTATTTTTTTACGGCTCAGTAAAGCAGCTCCTGTAGTTGGGGCAGCTTTGCTGAGGTGGCATTGGAAAGGGTTCCAGGCTGCGCCAGCCGAGTTAAATGTGAACTTGAGATGGAAAGTTTAAACCATGACATCACAGCATTGACTGCAAAACAGCACAAAGGCTAGGAAGACATGTGGAAACAATCATTTTCTTAGAAGAAATATGCCTTTAAAAAAAAAAAAAGCTAGGACACGTTCTTTTAGTTAGTAACTTCAGGTCACTTATTTAAAGATTATTACAGTTTCATTTATATATTTTTTACTTATTTCCCTATATTTTTAGGCATCAATATCAGCAAAAAACTGATTTGAAATATCCACTTCTGGCCTTAAACCACAGCAACATAACTTAATGAGGACCATTGCTCAGCATCACTAGGATGTTTAAAGCACCCCAGAGCCCTGGTGAGGCTGTGGTACGCAGCCAGCACACACTTGTGTGGCCAAGGCCAAGAAGCAAAGCACAGCACAGCCTGGTTTTTCACCTGATCCCATGGAGCAAAACTGTCTGATTCCTGTTGCTGAGCACTGGCCCTGAGCCTGACAGCACGAGGCTCCAGGAGCACTTTGTGTCCAGGCTGTCACAGCCCCAGTGGCAGACAGAAAGGGAGAGAGAATGCTCTGTTGTGCTTGTTGGGCTCCTCGCTCCAGACAGCCACAGCTGAGTGCATCCATTCTCTGCATGATGGCACCGAGGTTTGTTGACAATTTTATTAGATGTTTCACAAAGGATAAGAATCAGCACAACAAAACATTGAAGTATTTGGTTTTAATATTTGTTTGTGGGTATTCTGTTAATATTTTAATGCAAAATGTTTCTGACCAGTGCTTAAGAACTACAAGACAATGTGAAATTCATGTTTGATAAATTAATACTGTATGTCACTCGATGTGTTACTTTAGTAAATTGTTTTATTTCTTTACAAAATAAGTACAAATAAGGGAGTATGTTTTCACACAAATTGGGGGTATTTACCAGTATGTACAGAAATCATCAAAATAACGTAACTCTAATAAACACAAGGCCTTTATAAACAGTATGTACAAATTATCAATACATTTAAAACATAACTTTACACTTCCTGGCCTTAAATACCTTATGAATAATCTTTTGGCTAAATAGCAGCAGTATAAATTTTCTTCTGCTTTTCATAAACCTTAAAAAATAATTAAAACCTTTGTTTTTAAAACTATTGGACAAATAGTTCTATTTGTGCTTTCGCTATGGTTTCCCATCAAAAAAAATATTGCCTCAAAAAAGTGGCAAGCATAACATAGTAAAAACGGAGAAGATAAATAAGCAAATGTCTCCCTTCTGTGGTACTGTAACACTGTTAACTCTGCAGCACAGCCTGAGCCCCTGCTCGTCCCGTCCCTCTCGATCCCCATTGCTCAGAGCCGCGCTGACCTCGCTCGGCCTCCCCGTGGGCCCAAATTCTGCTTCAGCAAAGCATTTCCAAGGCATTGAGCCCACCTTTAGGTACTTACAGCTGCTCCTCATGCTCAAAGCCACGTGCCTGCTCGGAGCCTCTCTGGCTGGAGCCGTGGTCCAGTGTCCAGGGCAGTGTCCTCACTCCAGGTGCCACCGGGCTCCCCGCGCCAGGAGCGGCCGCGGCCCCAGAAACCTTCACAGCGACTTTAAAAAGCCATATAGAATACTCTAAAATCTTTACCCAACAATATTCTCTTTTAAAACCACCATTAAACCATACTATTTGCAATAAATAAATCAACATTTTTTTAGAAAATAAAACCCAACTTTGAATCTCGTTACTAACCAGCTGCTACAAATGCGCAAAAGGTTGATGAGACTGAGAAAACAACTGGAAGCAAGTCAAGGTAACTCAGCTGAGAGCCTGCACACAGATTTCATACACTTAAGATTTGGTTCAGCAAATGGCTCAGGAAATGAGCTGTGCAGTAAAAGCAAAAATCCTAAATATATCAAATTTGTGGGAGTGTGCAGTGGCTTGTTTCTTGGCTGTGCAAAAAATTGCCATTACAACTAATTAAATAGCAACAGGTATCACCATGGTTAGTGAGACAGTGCTAGTAAACTGAAAACAAAACAAGCCCAGCACCAGGAGTGAGCACTCAGGTGAACACAAGGTTGGGACCCACTCCTGTGAACCTGTCCCAGGCCTGGCCAGGAGATGGTTTAGGTGAGCCATTGCATTTGTGTAACTTCAACACCAGCTACTTCAGCCTTACCTAAAATGGCCAGATGGAGCAAGACTTTGATGTTGATTTTGTTTGTGGAGTTAACATTTTAAAACCTTTTGCACATTTTTTGTGGTTTTTTTATATATATATATATATATATATTTTTACATAAAGGGAATTTATTGCATGTGTCTGACAATTTTACAAAACAAAATTACTGGAACATTGACTTCTGAAAAAAATAGAAGGCACATTAAAATGACAGCTTTCAAAGCAAGTTGAGCTTCTGTGGAGCACTCAGTAGGACCGTTGGCTTTATTTAAGCAGAGCTCGGTAGAGCAGGAGCGAATGGCTCATTTCCCGCTCCTGTTCCATGTAGAAGATGAAGTCCCTGAGGTTGACTCGAGTGATTTTCTGCCGGGGGTACTGCCGGGGGGAGCCCGTGCCCAGCCCCGCCTGGCTGCCCCCGCACAGCCCCACGCCCTGCAAGAGAACACAGCACAGCTGAGTCCTGCAGCAGCCAGCCTGCCTCCTCTCGGCCTGCAGGACTGTTCAGCAGCTTCCATGGATCATTACCAGCCTCCTCCTGACATCACACCAGGGGTTTTTGACTAGTTTTGGTTCTTCTGTTCTTCTGAGTCTCAGCGAGTTAAGCTGAGTAAAGGCCTCGAGTGGGGCTGAACCTTGTTCACTTCCAACTCAGGACAAATCCCCCTGCTACAGTCACGTTCACTGCAGCTGTATCTGACCAGTTCAAATTCAGGAACAAAACGATTTTCAGCAGATAAGGCCATTAATACATCAAATGTGTGCAGGATCTACTGCTCATCCAAGGACTGGGAACAGGTGAGTGGAATACTGGGAGTCCCCACAGGGACCCCAGTTCCCTCCTCTGGGTCTGCTGAAGAGAAGGGCTCAGTGTGGGGAGATACTCAGCAAACAATCAAAAAACTAAATGGAAAAATCACAAAGACTCAGACATTGTGTGATGATAAACACAAGCACTAGTATACTTGTTTAAACAGCTATGTTAAATAATTATGCATTTTTAATTGGTTCATTGGTACTGAATTGCTGAATACCTCATCCCAGCTTTGTATATAGAGAGAAGATTCTTAAACTGGGCCTGAGAATCCTGTGATCTGAGTATTTAGAAAAGGACATAATTGCAGCCCCTGCAGTCTCATGGAATTTAAACTGAAACCTGATGCACACACATGTTCAGATGTTTTTTCATCCATAGGAGTCCACTGTTTTTGTTAATTCCAATTGATTTGTAGCAAAATAAAGTGTTCTAACTTAGAAAAATAGGTTTTAATCTCCAAAAAGATTTAAGCAGCTTTTCGAACCTCTAAGAAATATGGTAAAATTTTCTATACTTTTAATATCCTAAATTTACTTACTGCTGCTCAAACCAACCTTTCTTTCCCCAGGAAATACTTGTTCTAGGATCTTGACTCCAGACATTAAGAATACAGTTAAGGGTAATTTTACTACTGAAAGCTTGTAGGGGAAACACACATGGCCTGCTGAGAGCAAGGCATGGATGGCACTGTGTCCCTGTGTCCCCCCCAGTCAGTCTGACTGCCTGCAGAACTGCACCATTCATGTGTTCCTCCCATCCCTGCTCATTCAATCACAGCAGTGGGGCAAATCCTCTTCTGTGGCCACAAACACCAAGGGCTAATGGGGTGCAATGAGTGGGCTCAGCCTGCAGGGAACAGAGGGAGAAACCCACAACCTTTGGGCACCTGGAGCATCTGAGCCAAGGGATTCTGCTCTCCAGTATGGAGCAGGTTTTGTGAATTCACTGATGGAGCACTGAACCTCAGGGCTCACAGGAAATGCAGCTGCAAGGGCTGCTCATCCATGCCCAGCCAGACACATGCCCAGTGCACAACCCATGTATTCAGCAGTGCTTCACACCTTAACCCAAAACTGCTTCACATTCCTAACAGAAACAAAATCATTGAAACTCCTCTCTGTCTTCTACAGGTGGGAGCACCTTGAGCTGCCTCTCACTGCCAGGGCTGTGCCCACTAAGTCCTTAAGAAACCACTGTGTGTGTATTTATTTTAAATCAAACTGACTCAAAAAATACTTCTCCTTCTTCTCTGTTCCCCCCATGCTGCACCTCCCTTGCCCACAGCACTGATTTCAGATTCATCCTGACCACAGGACCTGTGACAAACAGACTTGAAAGGAATGTGGCCACCTTAAACTCATTGGAAACCACATCCAGAGCACTCTGGACTGGGAGCACCCCACACACAATTACCAAAAAGAGCAAAGATGCATAGTTTTTTTAAAAAAATTCTCTCTATAAAATTATTTCTTTAGTCAGTTGAGTTCCATTTACAGCAAGGAACTGCTCTCTATTTGGACAGAGCAGCTGGAATTAAAATGTGCCACGTCATATTTCATTGCATTTATCACTGGAGATACTGAACTTCAACATAGCAAGAGCATCACATCCTTAACCAGCAGCAGAACATGGCACCAAGCTGTGCACATTCATAGCCACACTCAGGAGCCATCAGTTACCTGATCATGTTCTGGAGTTCTTCTACAAGGTGAAAAATAATCATAAAAATTATATTAGAAATACAGAAGTTCTGTAAGCTGACAGAACAGTAATTTTTATGTGTCAATATGATCACTAATTTAAATTAAAAACCAGTTTGTTTGGTACTGCATTGTGCTTAAAATTATTCTGCAGATGCTATATAAAAAAATAGACTCCTAAATGCCATATTTATTTAATTGCATACACGAATTCAAGTGTAGTTAAAAATAATGACCAAGAATAGTGGAATTGAAGTAATTCAAAATTTTCTCAAGAAAATTCACTTTTTTTATCATCATGACAGATTTTTCATCGACCCAAACAAGCCCCTGTGTTGTCTGTATCTATGGCAACTAATCAGAGATACCCAGATAAAAGCTCTAATAAAAGAATAAAAGGGTGTAAATTGTTTACCTCCTTTATTTCCTGGCCTGCCACATGCAAGCTATTCCCAAATCCCACACACTCCAATATATATCAATGCTAGTTTTTGTGTCAGTGAACTTCTAGTTGTAATTTCAGGAAAACTTGAGACATTCCAGACCACAAGAAAACCCATGTCATTTATAAATGAGCTCTCTGCCTCTTCATTTTGAGTCAGCTTCCAACATGAGTGACAGTGACCTCCCAGCCCCTCCTTTCCCCACTGCCTCTCTTCCCTCCTGCAGGTTCCTTCAGTCCTTTCCTGGCACTGCACAGCCACAGCCCAGCCCAGAGAGCCACCAGATCTCCTGTGCTCTCCTTGCAGGGCTCCAGGGGCTGCTGAGCACCTGGGGCTGCCCCCAGCTCCTGCTCCTGGCCAGGGCTGAAGAGAAAATCAGTCGATGGAAAATCCCCGGCAGGATTTGTAACCCTGCCCTGGTGCTGTGCTCGTGGTTAACCTGTAATCCCAGAGCCACTGGGACAGGCCAGCCTGCCTGCCTCAACAGCTCCAGCCCTGCCAGCTGATGGGAGAGAGCTCCCAGCACTCCAGGGCTGGACTGAGCCTCAATTCAGCTGCTGCAAGCTCCCCAGCCTGAGATCATGGCTTCTGAAGAGTCAGAGTAGTTACTCGTTCAGTATGCACACTTTGAAACAATTCTGAATTTATGTCAGATGTGACACAAGATCTGGGCCAACCTTCTCAGCCTGTTTGCTGTTTCCATGATTTTCCTCGATGAAGAAAAGCTCATGCTGTTTGCAAAGGGAAATCCAAACAGTTCAGAATAAAATACTGCCCAAAGATGACATAGATCAGCAGCTGAACAGACAGGAGTCTGTCACAGGAACAAACCTGTCTGGGGACAGGGAGACTGCCACCAGGCTCACTTGTGTCACTGCTGCCTGGCACGACTGAGCACAGCAAAGCAGCTCCTCTGCAGCAAGTGCATGGCCTCTCCTGTCCCCAGGAACAGCCTGTGCCTTCACCAGGGACAAAAGGAGCAGAGTCCCCCTGCTCTCAAACTTCACCCATCTCAAAAGTGCACTGGAGCTACTCCCTGGTGGGGACACAGGTGGGTCCCCTGAGACCCCTGGGGCTGCAGGAGCTCCTCAGCCCCCAGGGCTGTGTGGCCCCCAGGCAGGCACACCCCAGAGCTCAGGGTGCAGCCTGTTCCTCTGGAGAGCCCAGCCAGCCTCCCTCTGCTGTACCCAAGCCAACAGCTCCCACAGAAGCTGTGGGACTGAAAATCTCGAGCTCCCTCCTACCTCTGTCCTGCTCCTGCTGGGCCCCCATACCCAATCTGATCCCTAAGGATCCCCCAAAGGTTGAAAGGCTGCTGGGAAAGGGGACTGAGGCAGAGAGACACATCCCTTCCAAAATGGGCAAACTCACCCACTGCTCACAAAGCATTAGGGTCTTTGTACATCCAGTTACAATGGTTACAGCAGCAGGTGGATGGAAATCAAAGTGTGGAAGTCCCAAAAATGTGCTGTTCCTGCTCGAGAGAGAAGTGCTTTCACAGAAGAAAGCAAATGCAATACAATGTACACTTATTTTTTACAACCATTCTACTGTTCTACTTCTACTGTTGAACAATTAATTTTTGTCTTCCTTCACAAACCTGCATCCCTTCAACTTTGAATTACAGAACCATGGAAATACAGTACAGTATTCCTGACAGGGAACAGAGAGATAAGGGCAAGGAGAAGATTGCATTTAATATTTTATCCATCCTCCCTTCACCAGAAAACAATTCAGTGCTGACATCTCTGCTTTGAACAGAGTCTTGATCTGCGGCTATTGCTTCTCTGAGAGCCAGAGACAAGGCAATAATGATAAAAGATCTGCTGGGTTTCTTCCCAGGCTACATGGCACATCCTTGTGGCAGACTTCACTTCAAGCCAAAGTCTGAAAGTGGGAATCACACAGCAGCAATTCAAAGCCAAGCTAGGGAGCAAAATACACCAGGAATTCTGTCTCTGCAAGCTGCATGCACTGCAGAGGAGAGGGAAGAGAAGGTGTCTGCAGTCTGCTCTTAGGAATAAGAGGTCTTGAATCACAAGAAATATTCTGGAGGTATTCTGCAGCAATTATGTTTTTACTTGCATAAAATGCTATTAGATCTTTGGCTGAGAGGCACATGAAAAACAGGTATAATACTATGTATGATTAGCTGTCCCACATAAATTAGGGTTTAATTCAACACCTACTGAGGCTAATAGTAATGATTTCACTGCAACATCCTAAAATTAGGATGCCTCTAAAGTACAGAAATGTAATAACTGTTCATCAGCACCTCAAAGATTAACAATACTATATGAAATATAATTATATCTCCAAAAATACCGTGCATCTTCATATGTGCAACACGGTGGCTCTGCAAGTGTCTTCAGAAGGATTCATCACCAAAAGCTATCATTTAGGCCTTCAGATGAGC
The DNA here is from genome assembly GCF_027477595.1 of Haemorhous mexicanus. Classification (NCBI taxonomy): domain Eukaryota; kingdom Metazoa; phylum Chordata; class Aves; order Passeriformes; family Fringillidae; genus Haemorhous; species Haemorhous mexicanus. The sequence continues at coordinate 3,990,342 of NC_082352.1, read as the reverse complement.
AGCATTTACAGGGAGGATTAGTGCCATGCTTTCTTCAGGAGCTGGTTATTTTCATTTGCCAACATTTTTACCCTGTACTATTTTAGTGCAACTGTTCCTCTAGACGGTTTTGGCACCCGTTCCCTTGCTACACCCTCCTGGATGCAAATGCATCTCCTTTCCCCTGGGCACATAAACACACACCTCACCCTGCAGACAAACATCAGAAAAACTGATTTGCACAAGTACTTACAAGTACTTCAAATACCAACACAATTGCAACATTTCAAAGACAGCATGCAGTAATTTTTAAATTAAGAAATAATAAGGGGAAGGTAAATCAAACTAAGTCATGGATACCGTGAAAATTTTTTCTTCAGATGTGATCACTTCAGTTTATAATTATCTGAAGTTATTTGAACCCAAAGAAATGGGCTGCCATTACAAGCAGAAGAGTTTTTATGTACCTCCTCCTTGCCTTTATTACATTACACCAAGTCCCATTTGCAAGTACTATTATAATAAAAAACCTGCTTGGTAAAGCAGCATCAAACCAAAATCTTCCAGTTGAGGGAACTGGGCATCTGTTCCAATCTCACCACTCACTGCTGCCTCTGAGACAGCATTTCCCCCCAGGTGCAGGAGAGCAGGGGCAAAAAGCAGGCTGTAAGGCATTGCAGGGGAAACCCTCTGGGAAGAAGAGGAGTCTGTCCCAATGCCAACAAACAATGAGATGAAGTGTCAGGCAGCTTTGGGCTGTGACATTCACTTGCTCAAAGAGATGGGTGCTCAGCACCCAGCCCCCAGCAGGTCACTCTAGGTAGGAACCAGCCTGGAACTGATTTTCACCCTTTAATCAATGCAGCCATGCAGTCTCTGAACAATCCCTGCACTGATGTGAGGCAGAGGTCTCAGGTTTTTGAGATAAGCTCTGCATCCTGCACAGACCTTTGACCTTTCCAAGATGTTCTGGTATCCCCACTGCCCCTCTGGTGTCTGACAAGAACCCAGAGCCTCCTTGCAGCACACTCACTGCTGGTGCAAGCTCTGGCTCTTCTCATTTCCTTTGTTCAGGAACCTGCTCTTCAGAGCACCCATGGGTCCTGCCAACATCTTCCACAACCATCTCATACTCAACACAACCCACTGCCTTACTTGGACTTGAAAGCAATGACAATTTTACTTGATTAAAAATTCTGAAGTTTGGGCTGCATTCTTGCCATGGTAATTATAAGTGGAATATTCTATTTATCCTGTTTCCATCATACATGTATATTTTCATTTTGCTTGGAATGTTTCTCCTCACATGCTTTCCAAATGTTTAATCAAGTGCTGCTCCCTTTGAAATACTAATCCTGCCAAAGTTTTTTTATTGCTATTTTTCAAGCATTGTGGTGCTTTACCCTTCTCATCTTTCAATACTAACACAGGGTTTTTTTCCTTGTTTTCTGTTGTTTTGTTGAGGTTTTTTTAAGGCTTTGCCTGTGTTACTCCAGCCTAGTCCCACTGCACATCCCTGCAGTCTCTTACAGTGGCAGTCAAGAAACACCAAACCAACTTTGGGAGAAGCCCTACAGCCCAGCTTGCAGGGTTCATATTTTCCTTGAGACATACTGGATTCCCATCTGAATTTTTTCTAATATCCTTGATATTAGTTTGAAACTATCTCAGTTTTACATAGTGGGTGGCCCTTTCCTTTCTAACCTGTATGACTGTGACTTTCATTAAATCAGAACCATAAAATAATTAAAATATTCTTGACATTCATCAATCTCTAGATACACATAACTGTAAAATTTAATTGTTTAAATATTTAATTAAAAGACACATAATTACTATACAGTAAAGGCTGCTTTTTGGCCTGTCTCTGACTGAAAACACTCTGAGCAGAACAGGTTTTGGTGAGGAGCAGTCAGCACTCCCTGTGCATCACAACACCCAGCACAGGGTCACACAGCTGCTCATGTCCTGCCAGACCCCACGGGAGGGGACCAGAAAACACCCAGATCTTAAACACAAAGTCACTTTCTCAGCTCTTGAGAGCATGAATTGCCCTCATTCATCTCAGCTGACTTTCAGTTCTTAAGCCTAATTATGATGTATGACACCCAGACTTTATAATAATTGTGTTTCCAGCTGTTGGCCATCCTGCTCACTCCCAGCAACTGTGCAAGTGCCAGTCCAGGGACTTCATGCACCAGGTGCCAAACAAAGGACACAAACCCCCACAGATCCACCAGCTCCTGAGGACTTCATTCCTGGGTAAAATCTCTATCAGATCCTGAAGATTTCACTCCTGGGTAAAATCTCTACCAGCTCCTGAGGATTTCATTCCTGGGTAAAATCTCTACCAGCTCCTGAGGATTTCATTCCTGGGTAAAATCTCTACCAGCTCCTGAGGATTTCATTCCTGGGTAAAACCTCTACCAGCTCCTGAGGATTTCATTCCTGGGTAATATCTCTATCAGCTCCTGAGGATTTCATTCCTGGGTAAAATCTCTACCAGCTCCTGAGGATTTCATTCCTGGGTAATATCTCTACCAGCTCCTGAGGATTTCATTCCTGGGTAAAATCTCTACCAGCTCCTGAGGATTTCATTCCTGGGTAAAATCTCTACCAGCTCCTGAGGACTTCATTCCTGGGTAAAATCTCTACCAGCTCCTGAGGATTTCATTCCTGGGTAAAACCTCTACCAGCTCCTGAGGATTTCATTCCTGGGTAAAATCTCTACCAGCTCCTGAGGATTTCATTCCTGGGTAAAATCTCTACCAGCTCCTGAGGACTTCATTCCTGGGTAAAATCTCTCATTGGATTAGTCACTGTCTCTGAACAGTGATCTAAACCTTTCCTTGTAATTACCACAGGCTCCTCTGTGGATTGAGGGTAGTGCAGGGCCCTTGCCTGTACCCAGCCCATTAAACAAACCCAAATAAAGCAGGCAATGCAGTTATCTCTGGATTGAGTGGCAATAAAATTAAGCCCTAAATGCTAATACCTTCAGCTGGCAGGATAAACACATTGCTGGAACACAGTCCAGTGTGCAGGAAAAAAGACATTAACATTTGTAAATAAAAGGTGGAAGACAGCTAACACTCTATTACTGCAAATATCATGGAATATAATTAGGGCTGGTGCATTTCAGACATTAGGACAGACAGCAGGGAGAAGTTACCAGATCATTCAGCCATTCAGTTCTTGATTTCTTCACATTTCTTACAGCTAAGTCTCACTCTTGGCTCTTTCAAGTTAGTGGTTTGCTTGTTCAGAAAACATTTTAAAAACCTAGATTGGCACAAAGAACTCCCAGAAAAAAGGGTCCCAAAAGGAAACAAATTCCTACAGACATCAGTGACCTCAAAGGAGCCCCACTCTGCCCCTTCCCTACTGTGAGGAGTCCCCTGCAATCCAGGCCCCTGAGTGCTGTTTCCATCATGCTCCCTCTCAGGTCCTTTTCCACCTTCTGTCTCTCTCTCCCACACCAGGATCTCTTCTCCAGGACCCAAAGCAGACACACTTGGGGATCTGCATGTCTCCAGCACTCCTGACTGCTCTGCACCAGAGCATTACATTGCCTACCTAATCCACCCTAAACTTCCAAAACCAGCCCTCTGCTCCATCCTGTCCTCTGACCTCTGAATGTCAATCCAGGTTTTCCTTCTCCCTCCATTATTAGACAAAATAAGACAGCCAAGCCTTGAGTAAAATGCAGATAATTTTAATTTATAAACACATTACTGACAATTTCAACTTTGCTCTACACTTCAGAAACCCTGTAGTCTCCTCTTACTTCACAATTTCCCAAATCCTTATCATCCTCCAGCCCACTTCACCACAAAGCAAACAACCTTTCAAGGACACTTACATTCAACACAGCCAACAACAAAGAATAAACCTTAAATTTCAAACTGAGCTATTTGACAAACATACTTGTCTTGTGTGAAGTTAACCCTTTCACACACAATCATCCCAGATCCACCTCACTGCATAAACAGTGGGCTTAAACACATCACAGAAAGTTTCCAGAAGTTTCTTTAATAAACTCTATCTTGCTGTAACAAAATGATTGAGCAAACCACATCAATATCTATAAATAAATGTCTTCAGTCTATAGATGATTGTGGAGGAAACACAGTGATGCAGAAAACCATTTTTTTCAGAGAGTAAAGCTCTGCTCTTAGTTATCCCTAGCTTTTCATTTTTACTGTTCTGATAGGATTGAGCACCACTCAGACTACCTCGAGAAAAGAAGATTTACCAAGTAAATGTCACAACTATCAGCACCTTTCCTTTATTAAAATCACTTCCAACATACATAGTTATTAATTATTTAGAAAAAATTAAGAACCAGGTAGTCAAAATCAAGTGCTCTACTACAAACAACTCTAATTAAAACTGACCCCAAAATATATTACAGAAATAAGTCTAAGCCAGACACAAAATCACCTAATGAACCATCTGATACATACTGAAGAGCTCTTACAGATGGATCCTGGCAATTGACAGTAATCAATGTATAAACTGACAAGCCTATCAAATCTAATTACTCCCAAAACAAAATAAACATGAATATTTGCCCTGGTTTATATTCTATTGAAAAGAAGGTTGTAACTACAAAAGAAAAACCTTTACCAAAGTGCTGGCTCAAGCCAGAGGCTGGTGCTGAGATGTTTCAGAGTGAAACAAAGGCAGGGGAGGTGGCACAAGGAGCCATGGCAGAAGGTGAGAATGGAGCAGATGCTGGGGAGGGCACGGGGCAGCACAGGACACCCTGGGGATTACTGCAGCAATCACAGAGCCCAGGGAAGCAGCCTGGCATTCCCAGAGTGCTCCCTAGCAGGCAGAGGTGCTGCTGGCCTGCTCTCACCATGGGCAGTGGCAGGGGAGGCACAGCAGCTCCAGCAGGAGCAGTGCATTATGATACAACACAACAGGAGCATTAGAAAATGCGAGATGAATCTCAAGCCCAGAGGCTCTCTAGCACCACTCCAAATCACAACTCTGGGCCTTCATTTTTCTTCTTTGCTACTATTCCACTTCTCCTCCCAGTACTTCTGACTTTATTAACCCTTTTTTCTCCTTCTTGTCTTCTACCTTTCTGTTCTCATGGTATCACATGAGATTCCTCAGAAAGCACCTGGGTGTTATCAGCAGAGATTACAGATCAGACAGGTTTTCTGACATACTCCAACCCAGTGAAGCCCCAGTTGCTTCCAGTGAGAAATTTATCACTTCATTGGCACCTCAGTAAGACATCATGCTCTTTTGACAATGTGGCCCCTGAATAAAAGTTACAAAAATCATAAATCCAACTGTAACTTGGTTTCAATGGTCTGAATTCAAGTGCTGTGAATTTGGTTTTTTTCTTCAAATACTTTCCCAGAAATTCAAGTCTGACAAGCCTGAAACAGACTTCCTGAAACACAAGCTTCATTTTTGTTTTTTTGGGAATTAGAAAAGATGCAGTTATGTGTTATGCCTAATTTTTGGTATCCCTGTCTGGAATGGTGAGTTCTGGTGTTTGGTTTAACAAATCACACCTTTCTCATTAACCTGGCCTGAAATTATGAAATCAATTTTTCAAGCTCTTTTTTGGTGCTTCTACAAATCTGTGCTAAGATCCTTGATCTTTCCACACTGTACCCATAATGTGCTACCTGAACGTGTGCAGCAGCAGCATATGGTACAGTAGGTTATAACTATTTTACCATCTGTTCTAGCTGAACTCTAACCTCAATAATCCCATATCAGCTTTTCCTGTTAACTGCCACAGCTCTTAGATCTTGGCTTCTACTTGCTCTCTTAAAATTAAATTGCAGCAAAATGCAGGGCCAGATCATAGACTGCTCTTCAGAAGCCTCCACTGCTCCCCAGGTGACTTCATTTGGTCAGGGTCTTAAACAAATTATGCCTTCAGAGCTACAGGCCACATTTTTTTTTTCAGTGAAAAAGATAAATCAGTAACTGGAACATTCTTCATTCTGAAAAACAGTGCTCAAGATGCTGCTGTGTCCTTTGCATACTCATTTCCAAAGCACTTTGTTTCTATTATGCTCCCATTTAGAAAAGGGCATCCCCTCCAGTGGAAGTACAGGGGATTCCACACCTTCCAGGAGCAACCTCCAGGGCTGCCCCTGCCCACCACCTCCCACCATGGCCCAATGCAGTTTTTGCACAAGCAGCACCATCACTATTTCCCCTCACTGCCCTCCTACTCTGTGTTCCCATAAAACCCTAACAGTAGCATCATAGTGAACAAAAATGTTCATTTTATTGCAATAAATCTAAGTTCTATCCAAAGTTCAGGAAACTGGACAGATTCTGTAAACTGAGAGAAGACATTTGAAACTTTTATTACTATTAGGGTTTGCTGGGTTGGAGTTTTGTTTGGGCTGTAGGGTTTTTGGTTTGTTTTGGTGTTTTATTGTTTTATTTTGTTTTACTTTTAAGACTTGCATCTCATGTCATCAAGTTCTATTTCATGCAGATGTTGGAATTTGAAAGTAAGCTCTAATTCCAGCTACAACAGCTCATCTGGGGGAATGCCTTCAAATTTAAAGTCTGCTTCACTTACAAAAAAACTTCAAAAATAGCAACATAGTAATTAAAATGAATGAAAGACTGTGGCTTTGGTATCATTTAAACATACCCATACAAAACTACTACATACACACAGACATTTGGAAAACAAAAATATATTTTTAATAAATACTAATCACAGCCACAAGAATATGCCCCTCTATATTTTACTATAGTACTTGACAATAGCAGTTCTTATGGATGATGAAATTTAAGAAAGAATCAAATATGACTATCACCAATTACTATTTTACAATATCCATACTCAACTCAAAACAGTAAATCATAACAGCTCAGTAAACTTGTCTGACTCATTATCAACTGAACCAGACTGTAATGCCCACACAATGAAAACTACATCTGTAAAGGAGTATCTTTGTAAAATTATTCAGCTTTTATAATCAGTGTAATGCCTTCTCATTAAAAGTATTTGTATCTTCTCCATTTTGAAATACCACATCTTGTGTACATTGCTTCCTTTTGGATTCCTGTTTAGAATCTGAACAAAAGGGGAATTTGATTTTATGAATGTGTGAAGAAATCAGTTTCATGAGATATAATTTTGCTTTTTCACACATGAGCAGTTGAAATATGTTATTCAATGTTATCTTGAGGCACAAACATAAGGCATGGAGGTTAGAGAAGTCAAACCTACATACTAGTCTGTTACCTCAAATGTCTTCCCAAACATGCAGCTGAAGGATACCATGGAATCTATGGTTTAAATGAGGAATATTGGCTTTCTCTGTAATCTGGGTCCTATTACACAGATGGCATACAGTGCCATACAAACACACAGAGCCCCTAAATATAGAATTCCACACGTGTTTTCCAACCACACCAGTGGATCTATATTCTATAGCTCTGCTTGGGGGAAGGGAGTAGCACTTTGTGCCTTTTGGAGTTTGTGCTAAAACAGCCTCTTCCTCCACCCCCCACTATGCAAGGGAAATCAGAGCTGTAATGGTTAACAACTGGACTTCACTTTTCTCCTCCAAATACAGGAGGAGTTGGGTCTGCCCTCCCCCACCAATTCTTCTTTGCATTCAAAATATTTCCACCTCTGCATAAAAACGACTTTTTCATTATGCAGTATCACAGACTTTCCTAGGTGGCACCCCAGGAGCATAATCCTGATTCACAGAACAAAACCATCTAATTACCCCAGCTGCATAATTCATTGGCCCCTGGACAGGAGCTGGCCAGCCCATGATCTTATCTGACACACTCTGGGCAGCCCCTGTGGGAATCTCTGCCAGGGAGAGGCACCGGGCAGGGCCAGACCTCCTCGGGTGCCCCGGGGTGGCCAAGGGAAGGAGGACAAAGGAGAGGAGCCCTCCTGCAGCCCTGCCTCTGTCTGCCCAGTCTGGCTGCAGGTGGAGCAGGGAAGGAGAGGTTTCTTGCAGCTGTGATCCCCCACAGCCACACTGCAATGAGCCAACACCTAACTCAAGTGCAAGGAAAGCACTCCAACTGGGAATACTCAGAGTATGTACTACAGGTTTACTTCACTCTCATTCAGAGGCAAGACTGTAATTTCAAAATCAGACATTGCTCAGATGACAGGAACAAAACACAGTTATGGAGTACTCCTTACTTTGCATCTATTTTTTCTATCATGCTGATGAAAAGCTCTCAGTATCCTGGCAAGCTTCCCAACAGAAACTTTTTAGACACTGTCTTTAGAGAATTGCAGCAGGTCCTTTTATTATTACTTGTTTGTATTAATTTACCAGAGTTGCTCTCAAGTTCCATCTAACCTTTGAAAAACAGCATCCTGTTTGTTTTCAGGATCAGGTATTTGCCACTCACTGAATTACAAATGAAGATGAGCCCTGGACCACTCTCGGTGCCAGCTTGCAAAACACCTTCTGGTCTCAGGTGAATTTCAAATGTAAAATATTGATATTTAAAAGAACTGTGAGTTGGGTTCTAGTGTGCAATATTTTACCTTATAATAAAGACTAAGCTGGAAAACATTTCAATTCTCAACAACGTTTTCATCCTGCATTATAACACACATGAGTGGCAGAGAGACTTGTCAGCCCAGTGGTTAAGGCACTATTCATCTTTCATCTCCTGGATCTGGGCTGCAACCACTCAGCAATAGACTCACTTTCTCACTGGAAATGTCATCTCGGAGCTGAGAAACCTTCTTGACAAATATGTTTTTGAAACAGATGTATTTTTGCTAAACATTTTATCTTTGACAAAAATATATTTCGACAGAGGAAGTTTCATAGCAATTTTTTTTTTTTTCACCAGCTCTAATAACAACTTAGACTTTTAGGACCTAGATGGGGAAGGCTGCTTGGACTCTGCCCTGCTGATGGAGGCAAGGCTGGAGCAATGACCACTGCTGTCACCACCCCATGGAAATCCAGGGGAATTCTATGAGATTATTTAGTGCTCTGCCCCAATTTCCCACTGTTCAGCCCCAAACACGGAGCTGCAGGCTGCTGTGGCATTCAGAGCAGGGCTAGGAATGGGACACAACTCATCTCACCCTCCTCCTCCTCCTCCTCCTCAGCTGCTCTTCCCAGCCTGGGCTGAGCTACTTCGTACTTAGGTAGTAATTAACAACATAAATGTTTAGAATAAACAGTAAGGACAGGGCATTTGAAAAAAGAGTTACCAGATGTCCTCAGCTTTGCTGCTGGCCTAATAACGTTTCTGCAGTAATTTATTTGATGTGGAGTTTATTTAGCTGCTGCAAACATGCAGGGTTATAATAATCATAAGCAGGTTGCATTAAGCACAATACGACTTGGGTGTGGAACAAACACAGTGTTAAAAATAATCCCAGAAACTGTATGCCTCGAAGATATTAGATGTGCAGTATCTTCTACAACCTGATTGTCAAAAGCTAGCCAGAAAGCACCTTTCAGACTTAAAAAAAATATTAAAAGAAATATAAAACCCAAGACTTCTTTTACAGATAATTTTGCCTATAGTTTGGGATAGCCAGCATTAAATTCAAACATCAAATCCTGGCATACTTCAGTAAGCTATCAGCACAGCAGTGCTGCCTTTTTTTCCTTTGAAAAATGAAAGAATTAAATTCAAAACAAACAACTTCAATTTAACACCAAACTACAGGATAACCAATCTTAAAAATGTCAAATTGTAATGGATCTTAATACCCATATAAAACACAAAAATAGTGGCATTGTTCCTTGGTAATGCATAGCAACCTTACAGAATTTCAGTGAAGGAGAAAGAAGGGAAAAACACCTTATTACTTCTAACTCCTGCGAGCCATTTTGGTCTCCAAAGGTTTTAGAGCGCCCGGGGCCATGTGTCTGCAGTGTTTCGGGAAATGACTTGCCTTCGCACGAACACTGCTATGTTCTGCAGCACTGCTGCCCCCCAGCATCCCCGCTCCATTTCTAGTTAACTCTTCCTTACCTGGAGCAGCCTTTCCCCCCCAACACTTCTCTTTTTTTTTTTTTTCAGCAAGATTCCAGAAAGGTTCTGCTAAAAAAAAAAACAAAAAAAACAACAACACCCCCTCCACCCCCCCAAAAAAAACCCATCTGGTTTTTCTGACAAGTTTTCTCAGAAAGAAACAGGGCCAGAATTTAACTCCATAAACCTCTGAGAGAAAAAGGAAATCGATTTGAAAGTAAAATATTTGGCAAGGCAACTAGTTTAGCTAACAATCGCCATGGAGCTTTGAAGTTTGACACTGCTCCAGTGTTTGTGTTTTGCCTCAGCTGACAAACAACAGAAACCAAAAAATCATCAACACCCCCAAGAACACAACAGCTCCACTAAAATCCTTCACTTATCACTGGCTTTAGGTTTTTAATTACACTCCCAGCACCACATTACAAGTCCCTGGGTAAGGCCTCCTAACTATTCACCAATTTGTCTGAGCAGCATGTATGAAAAGTAGCAGGAAATAACCCATCCAGCATTGAGGGGAAGAGAAGGATTTAATCCTCCAAATAATGGACTGAGCTCACTTAGCACAGGCGTTCTGGGTTTCCCTCTATTTTCTGTAAAGACCCATGGCTGCACACAAAGCTATTCTGCTTGATGGCTTTTTTAAAAATCTCCAGAAAATTCTTTGCCAAGGTCACTGCTGATTGACTCAAAATATGACAGTGTACGAGGCTACTGAAATATTCTGCTCTTCTCAGAGGTTGAGTAAGCAGCTCTAACTAAGAGGAAAATCAATATAATACTTCACAGTGAGGAAGAAAATGGAAAGTAGTTTAGCAGTTAAGTGGTTAATGCAATTCCTAAGTGTTCAGCAATCATTGCAATTTAGTGCCATTTCGATTATTACACAATAAACAGACCATGTTGTCTGGAAGCAAATTTTTATGAGTATAGCTGAAGGGGTTGCAACTTATTTAGCTGCTGAAACTCTAAGGGAAAGAACATTTCTGAATGCTAACACTACAGATCAGAAATATACAGGTACACTGGAAAGGTTATTTTTAGGTCACTACTATGGTAACTAACCACACTGACCTTTAAAATTAGTATGCAGTTCAAGAAAAATGAAGTTCAGTAAAATGTTCTTTAAACAGAGTAATTTTAATAAACAATATTGTGCATCCTTACAGCAGAATTCTGTCACTTTTTACAGCTATTAATTTTACTTTTATATCATAATATAATGCACAAAAATATCATGGTGCAGAACCGACTAGGAAAAAAAATGTAAACAGCCAGAAAACTGATTAAACTATCATTAATTTATGTTTAAATAAATAAATAAATAAAAAGAACAGCTATATTTATTTCTGTAGAATAAAATAAAACTGCTAGCTGGAGAAGAGCCATTTTTCATATAATGCAATGTCTTTGAAATAGTCAGAATAGGCATAGTTAAAATCATCTTACTTCATCTCATTTTGAAAGACAAAATTTTAAGCAGATTTCAAAAGCAAACCCAGTTCTGTAATTTATAAATTCAAAGAAACAGGCAAGAATTATATTTGGGGCAGATGAGATAAATAGCATAATACTGAGGGTGTATGGTTGATGGCAGCAGGGACTCAATAAAGGAAACAGCATTTTGAACAAAAAGTGCTCTCTGAATCCAATGCACTAAGACAAAACATCAATTAGAATCATGGCTTTAATAAATAATATATAATGTGCCAGTTCTTTAGCTAGGAAATGGAAATGAAACTTTGGTCATGAAGGTGTGCTGGCTCTCCAAGAAACCACCACCAGCAGCAGGCAGAACACACTAACAAGTAGTTAATGCTGGCACTTGGAAAGAGCCCATCTACCCCAGCAACCCATAATCACCAAAGAAAGAATACAACTCTTCTGATTTTATTTTCTCAGCCATGTTGGAGACAGCTTATAATGTTTTGCCAAATGGCTTATAATAAATCAGATACATAATCAAAAGTTATTTTATAAGCACACATATACATTTATATGTACACGTGTACAGGGAGAGAGATGCACCAACATTTTAGTCTAGGCCATACTGTAGACCTTTTTCAAAATGTGGGTCTTTCAGAAGAATATATAAAAATTAATTTTCAAGAGGGAAAATGATATCTGCATTTTTCAAGCCTCAATATGTGGGTAACATTGCTCTTGAAGTGCCATTTAAATTCCTGGATCAGGACTGCTATGAAAAAAGAAAAAAAAATCTCAACAACTAGTGGGATTCTGTGCAGTGATCCTGAATTTCACACCTACATACCTACATCACACCTACACCTCTGCTGGTGTCAGGCACGAGGGATGGATGCTGGTCAGTTGGTAGCTGTGTTCACCTCCTGGAAATGAGCCCTCCCACAATATTCACTGTACAGAGAGGCAGCAAGGGACAGGCACAACTTCCAATCTAGCACCCCCAGCAACGGAACAGAAACAGTCAAGATGACCCCCAAAGCAGGGATGATGAGCTGTGCTGTGTCCTCCTGGTCCTCCCTGGGCTGCCAGGGCAGTGAGCTGCTCCTCATGGCAAGGGGAGGGACCCGTGCTGGGGACAGTGACACAGCCAGGGACAACCAGGGACAGCCAGGAACAGTGACACAGCCAGGGACAGCCAGGAACCCTGTGTGCTGGGGACAGTGGCACAGCCAGGGACAGTGATACAGCCAATAACAGTGACATAGCTAGGAACAGCTAGGAACCCTGTCTGACACCCTGTGCTGGGGACAGTGACACAACCAGGAACAGCTAGGAACAGCCAGGTACCCTGCTGTGACACCCCGTGCTGGGGACAGTGGCATGTACCCTGCTGTGTCACCCTGTGCTGGGGGTTCAGGGACACTCTGCCAGGTTGGCAGTTCCAGAAGCAGAGCTCCACTGTGCCCATGCCCAGCACTGGGCACTAGGGCAGCATGCTGATTTCTCTCCAGTGCTGCTGAAGGAGTGTGCTGGCAGCCACACTCTCTTTTTCTATTCCCCCCATCTCATTAACAATTACAATGGTTTTTCTGTTAGCAAAAAACAACTTAGGTGTATAAAACAAAGTGATATGGCAACAGGGTCTTGTCTCCAAAATGTAAAGCAAAATCTTGAGATTTGCTTTTCTGAACATTTAAGACCTCCTGACTAGCCACCCCTGCCTTCCTATGGGGTAATTTTGCTGACAGTAAATTATCAAAATTGCCATTTTTTGAAAGCTAACCAAGACTCTGAGCATTATTCTTGACATCTTTTCAGCCAAGACTACTTGCAGCTGTTGGGCAGAGAGCTCAGTGAGGGAAGGGAAGGCAGCAATGTGCCAGGCAGACGAGTCCTGAGCAGGAGGGGAAGGGGCAATCACAACAGGTCGAGTGCCCGGATGGAGAAATCTCCCCGTGGTATTCTCTCATCAGCAGACATTCATTCTGCTGTAATGAATGTCACCATCTCCTCATTTGGATTAAAACAGATACAGGTTCTGAAAGGTTATTTTTCATTTTGCTTGACTGGTGTTTACACAAACAAATCCAAATTTCAATTCAAACAAACAAACAAACATGCTCATGTAAGTACTAATTCAGAACTAAGATTCCACCCAGATTACATTTTCCAGCCTGACATAAGAGAAACATGAAGCAGAAATAATTACTGTCTGACACTAGGAAAAATGATGCTGATTAACTACACAGATTTAGTTTTAAAATACAGATTTCACTGCAATACCATGGCCACATGCAAATCTCCAGCCTTAAAAAGAAACTGCTAATTCAAAGGAGAACATGGAGGGGTTTTTGAGAGTATAAATATATATTCTTTTCATCTATTTAGCGTGCAAATTTATTTAAAACACAATAAAATGACAGGCAGGTCTAAAAACTAAATATAAAAATATAAGAATGTGAAATGAACAAACTTTTTCACTCTGCAGATTTTATTTTATTATTAGATGCTATTCCTAACTTGTTAAAATTGATCAAATAGAAAGCTGTGAATAGAGAAAAAATTAAGCCAACTAGAAAAGTGTGACTTGGATTTAATATTTTATAATTGCCAAGGGACATACTGAGATCAATGAATTTTTGCCCGAGATGAACGTCAGAAAGAGATGTACTTCAGTCTTTTAGGGAACATTGGTCTATTTAATTCTTGTGTCTGATGCATGTGAAATATGCCTGTCTTGGCCTTCTTGGAGCCTGGAGGCCAGGCTGGAGGCAGACATTACCACTTTTAATAGGCCGCCATCTGAGCAATGGCAAGGGATCCAATAACCCATCCACTCTAATGGATTTGCCTGTTTATTCACTTACACCTTCTTCTGCAGCTAATTTTAGTTTTGCATGCTGAGTTGTTTCACTTTAAATTAAATGAATAGAAACAAAGGGGAGAAGACTGTGCAGCTAATAAAGCATGATTATTTTCCAAGTTCTTCTCAACAGGATCCTCCATATACTAAGGTATATCACTTGAGAACAGATCTGCTGCTGTGTTTTTCCACTTGTTGTCACAATTAACAAAGCTTCTTTCAAATTTAGTGAGACAAAAAGTAGGCTATAATAAAGTCTTACTTATGATGCACTAATGATTTGCAGCAGTATAAGGCAACCAGCTTCAAATCATGAGCATCTTCAAAGAATAACACAGGTAATGTTAATGACTGTGCAGTATTATCACAAACAAACCCAGTATACAGCTTAATCTAGCCCTTCATGTGTACTTTGAAGATCACAGGTAACACTTAATGTGTTACTTATAAACTTATAGTCCCTCTAGATACAGAGGAACTCCTAGTAATAAAAATTTCCACTACATTGAATCCTTAGGAAAAATATACATTACAGGCTAAAACTTATTAGGGGATATAATCTCTATATTTGGACTGCATTAATATTTTGTTTCTTTACAGAAAAGCTCTTCCTCCCTTTCCTCAGGAGGATGCCTCTTGCATCTCACTCTCCACAACTCGTGGGTGCTCTGCCAAAGCTTGAGGTGATCTTTGAGGTCCCTTCCAACCCAAATCATTTATTCCAGAACCTTCTGCTCACCCAGCTCTTTTTACAGACCCACAGTTCAGGTGCTTTGCTGCTCTCAGAAAGGCTGAAGGACCTTACTCAGGGGCTGTCAGGGCCAGGCACAGCTTTCAGTGAGTTACAAAGGGCTTTTTCTCCAGGTTTGGTTCACTCTCCGTTGCCAGGGCTCCCCAGTGCCCTGTGTCAGTCAGAGAGGGCAGCCAGGGCCAGGTGTCACCTGCTGCTGACAGGTCATTCCCTGGAGCTCTGCAGGAGCCTCTGTGTCCCTGCCTGGGGGGACACATCAGCCCCTGACACTGCCTGCCCTCAGGAAACCACTGTGGCTTTCAGGCAGTAAGTCATCACATCCAGGCAGGAGTCATCCTCT